>NW_022631106.1:3430510-4765985 GCF_010015895.1 Lontra canadensis | reverse complement strand
ATATATATATATATATATATATATATATATATATATATATATATATATATTTGCAACATAGCAATAATAGACATTTGAGAAAAATACTATAGGTAATATCAAGGATTTTTGTTATTTGTTGTTTTTATTAAAGTTAGGGTATTTTAAATCAGAACAAGAAAACAGCATATAATTCAGTTTTGCCATAAATATTCAGACTCTTACTTTAGGTTAGAAAATAAAATAATTATTCATGTAGCCATTTCTACCTACTGAAAAAGAACCACTTCATGAGAATTTTGAAGATGTCCTATCAAGATTCTATAGTTAAGAATCCAATCCTGTCTTGTAAATGATCTGTACTAAATAAGAAGCTGTTCATTCTTATTTTAATGACAAGGGGGAAAATAAAGCTAAATTGCACTTACTGTACCAGAACTTCCAGATACTGGAATCATTCTCTTCCACAATCCCATTAAACCAACATCTCCAGAAGAATCCTTCATGGTGGAAAGTGATGTTCTCTATCTACACAGAAGACAAATGAAGTAACTTGTCATCAACACAAAGTACATAACTTAAATTACTATATCCAGGAAAATGTTAAAGCAGTATATTTTATCCCAAATAGTAATGGTCAGTAGCTTTCTACCTATGTCTTCTGTGAAGAAATAGGCACTCCACTACTACTCTCTGATTTCAAGAGGAAGGCTATCCTCATCTCTACCAAGTACATCAGTATTTGGAAGAAGAAACGCACATTCTGTTCACCTGAACACTTCCCCACTTCAGTTGCAAGAAGCCAATAATCCGATCCAAAGGCCACCAAAAAGAGTAAAACCCCCAAAGCACCAAAGAGAGCCCCAAAGAAGATGGCAATATTTAGTCTCATTTTCAAGGCACTGGTTTCCCTTTAAATAAAATAAGAAATTTAAAAATGACAAACACTTAGCTTCTCAATTAAAAAGAGAAAACAAAAGAAAAGAAGAAGAAAGATTTTTTGAGTAAGCAGGATCTTCTTGAGAAGCCTCTCCTAGCTCATGTTGTTGTGGCTTCTCACTTACACACTGTGGGTGGATTTGTGTTCCCTTTGCTCTCCCCTGGAGGGACTCCAGCCCAGCAGCTGAGAATGGCCAGCTATTTTAGGATACTGATTGAGGAACTGTCTCTCTCCCATGGGGATCAAAAAATAGCTGACCTTCACTTGACTGTAGAGAGGAGTATCAGAAGCTGGTTAGAATGACCATTATTGCTGTTGGGTGATCCATAGAAGTGGAAAGACGATGCAGTGGTATGAAGTCATTGGCAGTATTGGCCCACCATCTTAAGTGTCTGAACAAGCCTCTCTTAGTCTAGAATGACCATTACAACCCTAAAGCCAAAGACACTTAAGGCTCTCTTTGAAGATAGATAAATAACAGCTATAAGAAACCACAAAGAGTTCTCTTGAGTACAAGTGAAGTTGTAATTAATTTCTTAATTCCTTTTCGATACTTTTGGGATACAAAATAATCTGTGTAGTCTAATTGAATACGTAACACAAAGTAGAGTCTAGATTTATAAACCAGACAGATGTATACTTAAAAGATCAATAATAAAGTAACAAACTAAAGTACAAAAAAGTACTTTCAGGCCACATATGTTTTTACATAAAAACAGCATTTTCTACCACAGCTCCCAGATCTTGTACAACTCGCTTAAATAACCGTCCCCAACGTGGACAGGTTTAAAAAAAAAAGGCTCAAAATACATTGTTTTATGGATTAAGATGAAAGAAGCTAGTCTACCCTTTCTTTTGTTCCCTTCGTTTTAAACAGCTGATTTCCTCATGTGTCATACTTGATTCTTATACAGACCACCTAATGAATCGACACTTTCTTCATGCTTTGTCTTCTACAATTGTTTTTTCATGTCTGAATATGTCAGACAGTATGTTTAAGTACTGATGTAGCATTTTAAAATTTGTACTATCTCTATGGCTACTGGTTTTTTTTTTTTTTTTAATATATATTCTCAACAATAACATGAGTTACTGCACCTTCTGAAGAGGCATCAGCTCTACCAACTTCCTTCACCAATTCTTCTGCTGGTCTTCTGCTGGTCCTTAAATATGGATTTGGCGAAGGCAAGAAATGACTCTTCAGTTCCAACTAAACACAGTGGAGGGGCCCAAAGGTCACGAATGGAATTCTAAGTCACAGAATTGGTGGCTGTGAGGGTTAAATGGAATTTAACAGTCCACCTGAGCTGTCCTAATGTTCAAATCTCTTTTGTAAGACCCCCATGACATCAAGTCATGCCATTTCTAGCTTGCTGTATTGAAGGACATCATTAATGTTCATACAACCCAGCCTTAATTTCTGCCAAAATCTGTTTCCCTAAAGTTTCCAAGATTAATCCTATTCAGTCCTCTGAGATTGCACAGCACAAGTGTACAATCCTGTCATGCCACAGAATTTTCTGATATTTTGAAGAAGCGGTCATTTCATGCCTCCTCAAACCACAACTGCCACTGGACCCCTACATCTAGGTCTTGTCTTTTCTAAGCTAAACTTCCTATTCCTTTAAATATCCCTTAGACTGGCACAACTCCAAATCTCCTTACTGTTCTGGTTCTTTGCTACAATTTTCAAGTATTAAGTTTAAGTGAGGCATAGTAAAATATTCTGCATAGAGTTTAACACCTTATTACTATCACCTTTCTGATTTGGAGGCTATGATATGCAGAGTAATGGTCTCCCCAAAATGGCCACACCCTAGTCCTAACTGTAATCACATAATCTGTGAATAGGTTACTCTTTATGGCAGTATCTTGGATGATACAGGTAGATCCAATCTAACCATATCAATCTTTATAAGAAAAGTAGAGAATCTCTTCTAACAGAATGGTCAAAGGAAGAAATGTGACAAGAAAAAGGGTCAGAAAGTTCCCATGTTGAAGGGGCCACAAGCCAAGTAATGTGGATGGCTTCTAGTTCCTGGAAGAGGAAAAGAACACAGATTCTCTTGAAAGCCTCCCTGAGGAAAAAACAAAGCATTACCAACACCTTGATTTTGGGGTTTGCTGACCTCTGGGACTGTAATGACAATAAATTTGTATTGTTACAAGCCACTAGCTTTTTATCAATTTGTTACAGCAACAGTGACAAACGAATACAGATGTATTCCATAATTAATGCAATATCAGATCAAATTAAGGGGTTTTGGGAGGTTGAAGAAGGAAATACTCTTGAAGAAGTGCTTATTGAGAACTTGTGAGGGTCCAGGCATTTTGCAAGATATTAAGGTTATAGTACACAGGCCCTGACCTGGAAGAGTTCATGTCCCAGTGGGAAAAAATGATTCATTAGAATGAAGCACACAGAGATTGTAATAATGAGCTTCTGGCCGACCTAGACACATTCTCCTGCTCCCCACCTACCCTTCTCCCAACACTGGTGTGGCTGTGTGGTTGTGGTTGTGGTTATAGGCACCGACACTGTTCTTTGGAGAGGAGGAGGGATTTTTTCAGGAAGGTTTTATTTTATTTAATCACAAAGGTTTATAAGTAAAGATCCATGCATTATCACTAAATCTTTAACACACAAATTCACAAACATACAAACAATTAGATTTTTAAAATAAGCAGAAAGGAACATAGAATTTTGTTATTATTATAATTCATCCCAATTTTGGTCTTTGTCATGCACAAAAAATAATCTTTCTGACTAGGTCCGTCAATGAATAACATTTTCTTACCATTTATGGTTTATCCAAAAATTGTATAAACATCGTTACAAAAATGTTTATTAAGTCATTTATTAAATAACAAACCTAATTAATTCCACCACTCATTTGTACACATTAATTTGATAACATAGAGTAGTTCTGACATCATGAAACTGAACTCCTTTAGCTCCATTATCCCCAGTGCTTATCACAGTGCTTGACACACAATAGGCACTAAAAAATAAATAAATAAATAAAATCAATTTGTATTAGGACTCTTGGCTGAGATGCAAATACATGACCTTCTGAGCTATCCAACTGGCAATCCATCCCAGAAGAAATGACCCTGGTCTGGCATGGCCCGTTCTTTGTGAAACTTGGAAGAATGGATTTGGCGGGCGGGGGGTGGTGTGTGTGCTTCCTCTGCAGATGCTCACACACCACCTTTTTGAGAATCCCCATCAGACTCCGAGAAATGAAATGGAATTTACCATCCAAGGGTCAAAAAGTGTCTCTCTTTTTTAGAAAACCAGACCCTGTGCCTGTTGTTTGCAACTCCTCTAATTTTGCACGATTCCTAAAATATTTCTAACAGCTATTCAGCATCTCTTCCTCGGATTCTCTCAGCAGCCTGAACAATTACCCATGCACCAGGAAGATGGCTAAAAAGCTGCAGGGTTCTTATCATCTGTACGGATTTGAGCAGAGGGTCTCTTTATCCCTTCACACTCCTTTCTAGTGAAAGGCCATGAGATGAGGAGAGACAGACATACTGAGGCACCAACCTCAACTCATAATAATCCTGTAATAAAGCATCTCCATTGCCTATCTTTTCTGTGAATATTGAATCTATTTTTATGTTGATATGATTATCACACTGAGTCTGCAAGGCCACAAGCATAAGCACGTGGGAGAGCTTGACTGTCAAATATGCGAAGCTGATATTCATGAGCATCTACCAAGTGGCAGACACAAACCTAAGCACATTAAATATCTTGACTATGAGTTAGTCTTCAATAGGCAAAATATGAAATAACCACTTTCTCTGTGGGCATTCACGCTCTTGGGCAAGGGTCTTAGCATCTAAAAGTGTTCTTGGTGGCAGGAAGTAAAGATGCTCTCGTTCACATGAACATGGCCAGAGGTAAGCCAAAAGAGATCTGCATGCAGTCTCACCACCAAAGGCAATCCACAATAATTCATGGGTGATGTTTCTATGTTTCTAAACATTAGCCCATAGCTTTGTTACAACTTTCAGGTGTTCTCTGTGTCCCAAAGACTAAATGAGGAGGCAAGGCAGCTGAGTGAAGACTTCGGACTTGTTCTCCAAATACAATAAACTTGGGCACAAGGACAGGACCTGCAAGGACAGCTCCGTTCCCTGAGTTCTCCCCAACTGCCAGTCTTTTATAATGAGAGAATTTCATTGAATTAAGAAGAGTAAGAATTTCCTTTCATAGATAGAGATTATGGGCAAATCATTCAAATCTCTAAGCTTCAGTTTCTCATACGGAAAACAGGAACAATACTTGAGAGGATAATGGGGGTATTAGGTAAGAGGATGTGTGTGAAATGTGTTGGGATATAATATACATTAGGTTTCTCTTCTATCTTGCCTTCAGCTGAAGATCAGTTTTTGATGGAAAAAGATTAACAAACAATTAATATAAAATAAAACTCCCTGTGATAGCATTCCAGGTAGGACTCGGATTTATTTCAACAGACTAACCTCTCACCAAGTGCCTCCAGTATTCCCCATGCCCACATACATTGTCCTCCTTCTTTGGCCACCAGCAACATTTCTCCCAGTCCTTTCCTATTCTGCTCCCTTCTCATTAGAAGTCTCTTCTCTTCCATCTGTCTGATGAACTCTTCACTAACCCACTCAACAAATAGGTACCAAGTCCCTTCTATGTGCTACATGTTCTTCTAGGAGTTGAGTACCAGCAGCAATCCCCAAGGAGACTGTATTATACAACCTCTAACACTTTTTCCTATTTGTTTAATTACACTCTTGCTCTTCTATAGATACTTTTTGAAGCCCTGTGTCTTGGGAAAACTTGGATCAAGAAATGTATGCTCGATGAACAAATTAATAATATATAATCAAGGGGTGCCTGAGTGGCTCAGTCATTCAGCGTCTGCCTTCGGCTCAGGTCATGATCCCAGATCCTGGGATCAGAGCCCCACATCAGACTCCCTGCTCATCGGGGAGCCTGCTTCTCCCTCTCCCTCTGCCACCCCCCTGCTTGTGTTCCCACTCTCGCTGTGTTTCTGTCAAATAAATAAACAAAATCTTTTTAAAAAATCATATATAAGCAACTAAATGAAACCTCCATATAAAGTTTGCCGCACTGTTCTTCTAAACGTTATCAAGAATGTTGGTCCCTGCAACCACAGTGTCTTTTTATGAAGACCAAGAGGAAATTTCTGAATGCTAAAAGAAGTTCTGTTTTCACAGACCAATACTGTTATTTTTTAACCTTAGAGACACTATAAATCTTTATTCATTTAATACATATTTATCACATGCCTGTTCTAAGACATATCGCTATGTCCCAGAATGGTGACAATGAATAAACGGTGCTCTCTAACCTCAGTGAGCTTATATTCTCATGGCACTGAGAGTGCTTCTCTTCTAACCTGGGTACTTATAAAGCTCAAAGCCAAGATGTACAAAGGTGATGTCCCAGCTTCCCACTCCTTCCCCTACCTTCCTTCCTTAGTTTTCTTCCTGTGTGACCCTGGTTTTCTCTCCCACATATACTTGTTTAACCTTTTATTTTACGTATGTTTATGTAAGCTGCTCCAAGTACTTTTGAAAACAAAAGACTTAACAATGAAGCAAACAAACATAGACGCGTTGTGAAATCAGGTAGTAGAAGGCATAACACACCAAGGTAAGAAAGCTGGTCCGGTTTTGTTCCCTTCTGAAAGCTCCATGAACTCTTTGGTCATCCCTGCTGTTCTCCTCTCATCCTGATCATTTCTACTATCATAATTTCATTTGGAGATCCTCCTGACTTCCAGGAAATAACTTTGTTTTTAGAATCTTTTGTCACTTAGAGAAATTGTGACAAAAATGTTTTTTTTTTAATTAAAAAAAAAGTTTAAAAATCAATCTTCTAAAACCTAGATTATATGAAGATCATTAGCACCATATTACCACCAAGATAGTGTGGTAAATTTCCTTCATGTTTTCTTCAAGTTAAATAAAACTTGACAACCAAAGTCTTCATGACCATAAACAATGAAAGGCTTTGATTATTTTAATCCAATGTCTTTTTTTTTTTTGGTTAACTGTGTTTTTTAATTTGTAAATACACTGAAACTTAGCAGAAATCCCAAGTCATGTTTAATTTGTGAGTAATAATGAGCAAAACATTCGTTTTACCAAAGTCATAATTTCCAATCCTGATACTGCAATAGTCTTAATTCTCTCAAAATACCACATTAAACTAAACATTCTCAAAATGAAATTAATTTTAATTTATTTCAGTTTTTAAAAATTCAGGAATAACAATATCCAGGACCTAACAGTACTGAACAAATTTATAAACAAACATAGGCATATGTCAGAAATATTGTAAGTTTGGTTCCAGAGCACAGCAATGAAGCAAACAAATATCACAATAAAGCCAGTCAAGTGAACTTTTTGGTTTCCTAGTGCATATGAAATCATGAGTTTATATTCTCACAACACTGAAAGTGCTTCTCTTTTACACTATACTGTAGTCTTGTAAGTGTACAAAAGCATCATGTCTAAAAATACAATGGGTATATCTTAATTAAAGTATTTTATTACTAAAAAATGTGAACCATTATCTGAGCTTCAATGAGTGGTTATCTTTTTAGTGATTGGAGAGTCTTGCCTCCATGTTGATGGATACAAACTGATCAGGGTGGTGGTTGCTAAAGGCAATTTCTTAAAATAAGACAGCAATGAAGTTTGCAACCTGGGTTGATTCTTCCTCTCACAAATGATTTCTCTGTAGCAAGTGATGGTGTTTGACAGTGTTTTACTCACTGTAGAACTTCTTTCAAAATTGGAGTCCATCTTCTCCACCTGTGGCTATTGCTTTATCAACTAAGTATATGTTATATCCTAAATCCTTTGCTGTCATTTCAACAATCTTCACAGCGTCTTCACCAGGAGTGGATTCCATCTCACAAAACCACTTCTTTGCTCATCCATAAGAAGTAACTCCTCATCCGTCAGAGTTTTATCACTAGATTGCAGCAATTCAAGTATAATAATAATGAAAAACTTTGAACTACTGTAAGAATTATCAAAATCTGATACAAAGACATGAGTGAGCAAATACAGTTGGGAAAATGGAACCAACAGATTTGCTCAATGTAAGGCTGCCACAAAGTGCCAATTTGTAAAAAACAAACAGACCAACCAACCAACAAACCCCTGCAGTATCTGTGAAGCACAACACAGTGTCCTGCAATAAAACGAGGTATGCCTATATAGAATCAAACTCTCATAAGCTTCTATAGACTGAAAATCCATTTTCCAGAAAACTAGAATTTTTTTTTTTGGAGATTTTTTTTGGGTTGGATTCTTTTTTGTCATGTAATAATATATCATAGATCCAAAATACTTATCTGCCATTCCAAAATCTCTGAAAACCAAAAGCTGTTGGCAAAACAAACCTAATTGGCATAGGGGTGGTGTATATAAATTTTAGTGTGAATTTTCTTGTATTTTATTGTGTAAGTATGAATGCATTTGATTAGAGGGCTCCCCCAGATTACATTGGGGGTGTTACATAATATAGCATATTGCTTTTCCAAAATCCCCAAGATTCTGACTCTAAACACATCTGACCTGGGGTTATAAGTAAGAGACTCTGAGCTCATAGTCTTAAATATAAGACAATAGACTGCATCATGACCCTAAACATTGGTTGCTTCCCTATGATCATTATTGAAACAAGTTTTTTACTGCCAATGAAACACTGTCATCTGTCTCTGTGACTCTACTGACTTCTTTTTTTTTTGGTGGGGGGAGATATAGAGAAGGAGTGGTAGGGGAAGGATAGAGGGAGAGAAAGAATCCTAGGCAAGCTCCATGCCCAGTGCGGAGCCTGATGGGCTCAATCTCAGGACACTGAGATCATGACGTGAGCAGAAATCAAGAGTTGGGGGGTGCCTAGGTGGCTCAGTTGGTTAAGCATCTGCCTTCAGGTTAGGTCATGATCCTGGGGTCCTGGGATCAAGACCCACATCAGGCTCCCTGCTCAACAGGAAGTCTGCTTCTCCCTTTGCCTGATGCTCCCCCTGCTTGTTCTCTCTCCCTCTCTCCCTCTGTCAAGTAAATAAATAAAATCTTTTAAAAAAAGAAAGAAATCAATCAATCAATCAATCAATCAAGAGTGGGACGCTTAATGTACTGAGCTACCCGAGCACCACTCTACTAACCTTTTTAAATTTTATTTTTTTATGCTGGTTCTTGGTTCTTGTGTGTGTTCATCCCCACTACCTTCTGCATCCACCAATATGACAACAGGACCACATCCTATAGTTTTAAAGGTTTAGATTTAAAGGCTTTCTCTTTTTGTAGATTATTTAAGGGCTTTCTCATCTTATAGGTAGTACAGAACAACAAACTCTATGTGGGTGATTAGTGGTTCTGTTTTTGTTTACTGCCACATCCCTAACACCTACCAGAACTTGAGGTAGGTGGGCAGGAAAATTTTAGCTGATAAGTAAGTAATCTTATGAAGTTGAACTGAATTGGGTTGAACACTGCCATCTGCTGGCTACAGGTAAAAGTTGCATACTACGGTACACCATGGTCGGTGGTTAGGATTTTTATACAACACCAATATTGGAGTGCAAAGGTTTGCTGTTTTCACAGTATTTGATGCAGCAAATCAAGATGACACCACCAAAGTATTTATGATACATAAAACTAGAAATCAAAGAGATGTAACTTAGCAGAAGCTATCTATCATACAAATACACATCTTAAAGGATTGCTATTTTGATTTAATTCATTCACCACTTTGTTAGTTGCAATTCTCTCTTGAAGGTACATGCTACACTCCATGTGCCAGAAACATGTGAATGCAAACATTCCCCTCTCCTGTCCCTTGGTTGTGAAAGTGCTTTTCATGAATCTTGTATGTCATAACCTGAATTTTAACAGAGAGAAAGATATTTTTACTCTTGCCTCTGGGATGTGTTACCTTTTCTTTACATACCTTTGCCACTGGGTCTTCTTTATCAGTAAAGATGAAGATGGACTTTTAAGTCCCATCTCAGATACTTTCCCAAAGCAAGATGCTCAAATAGACTCAGTGTCTGCAAGCCAGTTCTGGTTATGTACCCCAAAGGAAAGACAATCTAATCCACAGGTTGGAGTGTAATGTGAGGAGACACATCCATGTGACCTTCATGCCACCATGCCTCCAAGAGGAGAAAATAGTTGGTATTGCGCTGGTGTGAAAAATCCAGTCAGAAGCTGTCCAGAGTGGCCACTGTCTGCAAGACTGTTGAACATGTTGGTAGTTTCTACAGAGAGGGCTCCACAAATTCTCTTCATGTTTTCCCTCAGCCAAGTCTTCTAATTTCTAAGTTCTATTAATTTAATTACATATACAGTATGGAGTAAGCACTTGAAAATCAGGACATATCAGGATACTCAAATAACACAACAGCTAAATAACAAAAATGACAACAGAAACAAAATAATAACACCCAGCAGTACATAGCACTCACTTTGCTCTAAGCACTCCTCTAAGTGCTTTGCTTCACAATAACCCACTACAATAAGTCTACAATTTCCCCTATTTTATCAATAAGGAAACTAAGGTAATTCTGTATCTCTCTGTGGCATGGTTTCTTATTATGGTGATTTGTGTGCCCCACCTCCACCAAATTCATACATTGAATCCCTAACCCCCACTGTGGCTATATTTGGACACAGGGCCTATTAGGACTTAATTAAGATAAAATTAGGTCATAAGCTTAGGTGGGACCCTAATGTTTTACTCTAGAACAGGAAATAGATGCTCTGTGAAGATTTCAGTTCAACATCCGTTGTCAAAAAATTACAGCAATATTAAAAAAAAAAAAAGTAATAAGTTCCCTTTTCACCTTGGAAGTGTAGAGCACTGGAAAGAATTTTCTGTCCACCTTTTCCTCAAATGAAAGGTTAGACAAACTTCACATGAATGACTCTTCTTGAACACATGGGAGAATTGAGGTGTAAGTTAAACAACCAACCAGTTTGGGTCTCTGGGGAAAAACAAGTGCCTGTAGGAAGAAAAAGGACCCAAGCATTTGCTAACCTATAGCGGATGAGGCTGAGTGACATACAAGCTCCTAAGAATATTCAACTAAAAATTCCTTATGAATTGCTATCGGCCAAGTGTGGCTAGGATGAATCCTACAGGTCCCACACATCTGCACCAACTTATCCACATCAACAAACCCTACTAGGTATTTACATAGACTGGCGAGAATCTTGACCACCTCTGACCTCAATAATGCCTGCATGAATAGAAAAGTAGCCACTGCCAAACTCTACTGAACTGCATCCCCTCTGGAACAAAAGCCTTAATCTGCACGGAGAAGAAAAGCACAATGTCCACTAGGGCACTCATTGGTGAAAACCCTTTGTAGCTGACAAAGACAAAAGGATTTTTTCTTTAAAAAAAAAAAAAAAAAAAAAGGCAAGAAAGAAAGGGAGGGAAAAAGGAAGGAAGCAAGGAACTTTTCCCCAAGAGAAACAGGAATAATCACACAGCATGAAGAATTGTTAGAGCAGTGAGGCTATTCTGTACGATACTCTAGTGGTAGATAGATGCCACTACGTATTTGTCCAAACCCACTGACTGTACAACACAAAACGAAACCACAGTCTTTGTGACAGTGATGGCTCAATTTAAGTTAACCGATTATAACAAATATACCACTATGGCACAGGATGTTGATAATCAGGGAAACTGTGCATGTATGGAGTCAGGGGATATATAGGAACTTTACGCTTTCCACTTATTTTTTCCTGTGAATCTAAAACCAATCTGAAAAATAAAGTCTATTCATAAAAACCTCTCTCCCAGAGCACCTGGGTGGCTCAGTCTGTCAAGTGTCCAACTCTTGATCTCAGCTCAGGTCGTTGTCTCAGGGTTATGAGATCAAGCCCCACAATGGGCTCCACACTGAGGATGGAGCCTGCTAAAGATTCTCTCTCTCTCTCTCTGCCCCTCCCATTCCTGATCATGTGTCTTCTCTCTCTCTCTCTCTCAAAATACAAAGCAAAACAAAAATAACTCTTCCTAAGTTGGCAACCAGAACATGTGGTGCCAGGCCCAGTACTACAACTGGATGAGAATGTGAACACTTCTGAAAGGCCCTACCACCAAGCCTCAGATTCATAGTACCTGGCTAAGACATACTCGGCACCAGTATACTGACAGTCTACGTGTCAATATACATGCCAGCCACCAATATACCGACGTGAGTCCAATAGAAATAATGGTGGACTACACCTCGGAACTGCAAGAGAAAGACTGTCTCTGAAGGGCAGTGCGAAGCCAGCCAAGAGAGAAGCAGATATTATGGAAAACACTCTAGCAAACCACCTGAAACATAAAGCGTCTCTAGAGCAGTGTTTCCTATTTGGGCACTACTGACATTATGTACTGGATAATTCTCTTACGGATGCTCTCCTGTGAGGTGCAGGATATTTAGCAGTATCTCTGTTCTCTACTCACCAGAGATGCTAGTAGCACACTCCCAGTTATGGCAATCAGAAGTATGCCAGGCAGTCTCAAATGTCCCCCAAGGGGCAAAATCACCCTCAGCGGAGAACCCCTGCACTCTAGAAACATCAAGCCTGTGGTGCACTGAGAATAACCATCATGGTAATCACTGAGGGTAACTGGGCAACAACAAATTTCAAGCTCAGTCCAACTCCTGACTAGATTAACACATACCCTCGTGCTGAAGGATCAGCAGAAGGAAAGTTATGCCCACCTCTAAATATATAAGCAAAATGTACATATATATTTTTATTTATCTAACTAGTGTTCTATAGAATATGCCAAGTTTTCGACAAACTATTACAGAACATGTGAGAAGCAAGAAAAAAATAGAGCCTGACTTGTGATCTCCGTCTGTCAAATAAATAAATAAAATATTAAAAAAAAAATAGAGGCTGAGTTTTACTTCAAGAATGGCAGCTTGCAGAGCTTCATGGACACGTTCCCTAATAACACAAGCGTAACTGGTAAAATCTATTATTTACTTTAAAAAAAATATTTTACTTATTTATTTGACAGAGAGATAGATAGCACAAGTAGGCAGAGCAGCAGGTAGAGGGAGAGGGAGAAGCAGGCTCTCTGCAGAGCAGGGAGCCTGATGCGGGGCCCTGATCCCAGGATGCTGAGATTGTCACCTGAGCTGAAGGCAGAGGCCTAACCAACTGAGCCACCCAGGTGTCCCCCCCTTTTTTTAAGATTTCATTTATTTATTTGATAGAGAGAGAGCATAAAGGTAAAAGCTATTTCAAACACCCAACCATTTAAAGTCTAAGGAAATTGCCCTAAAGGCATACACAAAATGTAGAAACATTGAGCCAAAAAGTCTACTAAAAATTTGATTAAAAACAGCAAGCGTCCTTGACATTTAAGCCATGGCCCACTCTCTCCCTACCCCTTTCTCACGAAATATAGAAAAAGTAATTCACTATGGATCAAAGACAAAAATTTAAGAGCTAAACTATAAAATTTTTAGAAAAAAACATGGGCATATGACTATGGATTAGGCAATGTGTTTTTGGATATCACAACAAAACACAAGCAAACAAGAGAAAAAAAAAACAAAAACAGACTGGACATCCTCAAAGTTAAAACTATTGTTCATTAAAGAATACTATAAGAAAGTGAAAAGATAACCTGCAGAATGGGAGAGATATTAGTAATTTGCATATCTGCTTAGAGATTTGCATCTAGAATATATTAATAATTTTTATAACTTGATAACAAAAAGACAACTCAATTTAAAAATGGGTAAAGTATCTGAACAGACAATTCTCCAAAGAATACATGCATTGCAAATGGCAAATATGCACATAAAAGATGCTCAATAGTATTAGCCATCAGCCAAAGTAAATCCACACAACTACCATTAGATAATAAGTATTGATGAGGATATGGAGAAATTAGAACACACATCCCCTGCTGGTGGGAATATAAAATTGTATAGCTACTTTTGAAAACAGTTTGATCATGATCTGAGCTGAAGGCAGACAGTTAACCAACTGAGCCACCCAGGTGCCCCAGAAACCATCAGGTATTAATGAACTCCTCTATGGTCACCAGGTGGATGACTTTCTGACCTGCTGGCAAAAATCTTCATGTGCTTTCTGATGGTCTCTATCCCCCTAAGCCTTCTGACTGAGCATGGCCCACCACTGTCTCTACTGTTCCCATTAACAACTATTCAGAGGCGCCTAGGTGGCTCAGTCGGTTAAAGCGTCTGCCTTGGGCTCAGGTCATGAGCCCAGGGTCTTGGGATCTAGCCCCACATTGGGCTCCCTGCTCAGTGGGGAGCCTGCTTCTCCCTTCCCCCCTGCTTGTGCTCTCTCTCTCGCTATTTTGCTCTCTTTCAAATAAAAAATGAAATCTTAAAAAAAAGAAAAATGGAAAATATATCTGCACAAAAATTTGTATACAAATGTTCATAGCAGTATTATACCCACAATATCCCCAAATTGGAAATAACCCAAATGTCTATTAACCAATGAATGAATGGATAAATAAAATAGGAAATATCCTCACAATGAATGTTATTGGCATCCATGTTACAATACGTTGAACTTTGACATCAATATGGCAATGAATATTGGTCACAAAGGAACACGTATTGCACAATTCCATTTATTATGAAATGTCCAGAATAGGCAAATATAGAGACAGAAAAAAGATTACTGACTTCCTAGGGCTTAGGAGGGTTGGGGGGCTGCTGGGTGATAGCTAAATGTTCAGGCTATCTTTTTCAAGTGACTAAAATATTCTAAAATTGATTGTGGTTATGGCTGCACAACCCCATGAGTATTCTAAAAACTCATGAATTGTATATTTTAAATAGGTGAATGGTATAATATGTAAATCACACCTCAACAATGTTGTTTAAAGAAAAAAAAGAGGGGTGCCTGGCTGGCTCAGTTGGAAGAGAATGTTACTCTTGATCTTGGGATTGCAAGTTTGAGTCCCACATTAAGGATAGAGATTACCTAATTGAATAAAACTTGAAAAAATAAAAAAGAAAGAAAAAGCAGAGTCTAAAGAGACTGTATTGAAGCTATCATAATACAGAGTTAAAATAACTAATAAATGTTAAAGACCATAATGGAAAAGGTAGACAACATTTAAGACTTGATATGTATCTTCAGCAGAGATATGTAAACAATAAGAATCAAATGCAAATTCTGGACACGAAAACACAGTAATAGAGATGAAGAGGGCCTTTATCAAATTCATCAGCAAACTAAACAAAGCCAAGGAAAGAATCAGTGAACTTGAAGATAGATCAATAGAGATTACCAAAGGTGAAATGCAAAAAGAAAAAAGAGGGGGTAAAAATAAACAGAACACACCATTCAAAATCGGATCGGCAGTAATAAATGGGGTAAAGTATGTATCACTGGAGTCCCTACAGAAGACAGAAAATGGGGCAGAAGAAATACTTTCAGAAATATGGCTATGGAATATACCAAACAGAACCAAGTAACTCAGAAAATATTAAGTAATACTAATACCAAAATAGGAAGAAAAAAAAGTAGGTCTATCATATGCAAACTGCTGAACACCAAAGACAAAGATAAAAATCTTAAAGGCAGCCAGGGAAAAGAAGTCAAATTACCCATAGAGGAATAAGAGTTATAGCAAGACTTTTCATTAGATAACATGACAGAAGATGATGGAGTGAAATGTTTTAAGTGCTGGAAAAAGTAAAACCCACATGCCATTCCAGAATTCTATATCCTTTAAAATGAAGGAAAATCAAGGCTAGTCATACAATAAAAAGAGAGAATTCACTGCCAGCAGATCTACACTTTAAGAATTGTTAAAGGAAGTTCTTTGGTAAGAAGGACCGTGATACATATTAGAAAACTTGGTCCCAAAGAAAGAAATTAAAATTGATCTTCCTTTAGTTTCCTCAAACATAGGTTTAGATTACCGATTTCAGATCTTTCTTCTTTCAGATATGTGCACTCAATGTAATAAATTTCCCTCTGAGTGCCGCAACTGTTGCATTTCACAATTCATTTAGTTGAAAAAAAAATTTGTTTTTATAAGAGAGAGAGAGAGAGACCACAAGCAGAAGGGTCAGAGGGGGAGGGATAATCTTCAAGCAGACTCCCCAGTGAGTGGGGAGCCCATCACCAGACTCAGCCAATCTGAGAGATCACGATCTGAGCCAAAATCAAGAGTCGGGCTGCTTTACTGCTTGAGCCACCCAGGTAGCCCAAAAACATTTTTTAAATTTGTAATACTTCATCTTTGAGCCTCATGTTATTTCAGTTTGTTGTTAAACTTCAAGGGTGTTGAAAATCTGATAATTTTCTGTTATCAATTTCTAGTTTTTCCATTATGCCTACTTTTCCTATTTTTCTAAATTTGTTAAGGTCTATTTTAAGGCCCAGAATGTGGCCTCTCTTAGTGAATGTCAAAGTGAATTTGAGATGAATGGATATTCTGCTGATGCTAGATGAGGTATTTCATAAATGTCAATTAGATCCAGTTGAATATTGGTGCTGTTCTTTGGTTTTCTGTATTTTGAATATACAGGTCATTGTAGGGTTTTTGGTATTTATCCTGCTTGGTATTCTCTGAGCTTCCTATGGTATGGTTTCTGTCATTAATTTTGGGAAATTCTAGATCATTGTTACTTCAAATAATTCTCTTTCTTCTTCTGGTATTTCAATTATGTATATCACATACTTTTGGAAACTGTCCACAGATCTTCAATATTTTGACATTTTTTAAAAAAACATTCATTATATTTTATCTTTGCTTTTCACTTTGGGAATTTTCTTCTGACCTATTTTCAAACTCAATGATTCTTTTCTGCGCTGAGTCCAGTTTACTGATAAGCACATCAAAGGCAATCTTCATTTCTATTACAATGTTCTTAATTTCTATGATTTCCTTTTGATTCCTTCTTAGAGTTTTCATCCCTGCTTGCATTGTCTCTCTGTCCCTGCATGTTGTCTACTTTCCATAATAGCCCTAGCATACTAATCGTAGTTACTTTAAATCCTTTTATAATTACAAGACCTGTTCTGAGTCTGGTTCTGATGCTTATCTTTTCAGAATATTCATTTTTGCCCTTTACTGGGTTGTAAAATGTTTGCTCAAAGCCAAACATGTATGTATTGGGGAACAGAAACACAAGTAATTAGGCGTTTAACGTGAGGTTTTACATTAATATTGTTAGGAGTTAGGTTACATTTAACATTTTTATAGCTATAGGTTACATTTAATATTTTTATAGCTTCAGTTTCCTCCAGTTCCCTTGTTTCTCTTTCCCTGCTTTCTTTAGAAAGTCCTTCTTAAATAGAGTCTATTGTTTTACATCTTTCTCAGTTGTAATGCACTGTTACTATACTGGAGCTCTGTTGATATTTTCTTCAGTTGTAGGGAAGGGGGGAAATTCTATAACCTCATGATTAAATCTCAGTGTTTTAGTGAGTTCGAAGTCCTTGGATTGTGACTTTTAGATTCCTTAGCTTTTTTTTTTTTTTCCTTTGTGTGAAATAAAAACATTAGAGGGTGCTGGAATTAATTGTCTTTTTTCAGGTCAGATAAGACTCTGGTAGTTTCTCTTTAAGAGTAAACCTTTGTCATAGAAAATGAAGTTGGTGTATCCCAAAACTGTTAATTTTCTCATGGGTATACTTTTAAATGTTTACTTTTCTCAAATCTTCACCATGAAAATCTGGTGTGAAGCTTCTGTTGACAAATACCATGAGTATGGGGATCCCTAAAGACTAAACTCTAAGAATCCTTAGATTCTTAGAGTTTAGTCCACTCTCAGCCTCCAGCAATGCATTAAAATTACCATGGAAGTGTTCCTACTGGTTGCCAGTACCAGCAATTTCTGTTCCCAATAAGTTGACCCTCACAGTAATCGTCTGTATTAGGCTCTCTCCAGATTTCCAGGTAATGGCTTATCCTGTGACCTCAATTTTCAGATGGATCTATTAAAAGTTGTTGGTTTCCAGTTTCTCTGTCTTTTTTACTTATTGTAAGAATGAGAGTTGCAACTTCCAAGCTTTTTATATATTGGAGATGAGAACAGAGTTCTGTGAAATCTTCACGTATATGGAATCCTACAACATGTATTTATTTTTATCTGATTTCTTCAGTCAGCTTAATTATTTTGAGATTCATCCATGTTGTAGTATGAATTCACAGACTTTATTGCTAAGTAGTACTCCATTGTATGGATTTACCACAATTTGTTTAGCAAGTCACCTTCTGATGGATAGCTTCTAGTCTGCGGCTACTACAAATACAGCTTATATGGACATCTCTGTACAAACCTTTTTTGGATATATGTTCTCATATACATTGGGCAAATACCTCAGAGTGTAACTGCTGAGGTATATGTGGTAGGTGTATGTTTAGCTGATCAACTTTTTAAAGAAATTTCCAATCTCTTTTCCAAAATGGATATGGCATTTCACATTCCCACTAGAATTATTATTCCATATCCCACCAACACTTTGTATAGTCTTTTCATCTGTAGTCATTCTAATGACAAATGAGAATAATAAATTAATATTCAGTCTTCTAGTCCATGATCATAGTATATCTCTCCACTTATTCAGTTGTTTTGTTTGTTTGTTTGTTTGTTTGTTTTTTCCTATCTCTCAGTGTACAGGTCTTTGCTCGGTGTTTAATTTAATCTTATGCCATGTAAAAATTAAGTTAGCCTATTACACTGTTTCACAGATGCCAACAGAAGACATGGACCTCTGTATCAGAGACAAAAGACTTTATTACTCATGACATGACAAGCAGCATAAACATCAGCATGTTTGCACCAGTTTCTCTTGCCTCCATGTTCCATGGAAGTGATGCAGCAGACCCACATGGATTCTGATTCTGTACATGTAGTGGTTTTTACACACAACTGATGAACACTGAGCTTGTTTGCAACCAGAAAGTCAGCTTTATCTTTGAGCAGTGGAAGGACATTACCTCACCTTTCAAGGTTACCAGCTGTATAATCAGGTCTGTGAAAATGATGTAACTAAAATAATGGTTAGAGGCTTACCATCTTGCTGTGCCCAGTAAAAAGCATTGGAATTCAATAGGTCCAAAATGGATCATCTCTCTGCACATTTTTTAATCAAATTTATCTGCATTTCATATTTAATGCTTTCTTTTTTTTTAAGATTTTATTTATTTATTTGACAGACAGAGATCACAAGTAGGCAGAGAGGCAGGCAGAGAGAGAGGAAGGGAAGCAGACTCCCTGCTGAGCAGAGAGCCCAATGCGGGGCTTGATCCCAGAACCCCGGGATCATGACCTGAGCCGAAGGCAGAGGCTTTAACCCACTGAGCTACCCAGGCGCCCCCATATTTAATGTTTTCTTAATGGTTTTCTTCCTAAACTCCAGTTTCTAACTGTTGTTAGGATATGTGAATAAAATTGTTATTTGTACAATGATCTTGTATTTTGCAACCTCATTAAACTCTTGGTTCTAGTAGATTTCCTGTAGATCCCTTAGTATTTCTTATATAGATGACCATGTGGTCTACGAATATAGACAGTTTTATTTTCTTCCTGTCAAATCTGGATGTCTTTGTAACTTGCCCTCAGCTGGAACACTCATGAAACTCACTGGAAAGTCACCAGCCGGGGTGTCTGTGGAAATGGCTGGGAAATTATTTGCTAGGGCACCTGACAGGTTCACTTGGAGACCAGCTAGGATGCCAAAGGAATTTGCAGCATTCATGGATGCCACTGAAACTTGCTGGAAGCTAAGCACCACTGGGTATTTCACACTCTTCTGGATGCCATACACCAAGGAGCAAGAAGAGAGAAAACACATTCATCTGGAAGAGAAGCTCCTTCCTCATGAAGTTTCCCCTTAGCACCTTCTACTAAAAAAGTTTAACATTATACCAGCTAGTAAAGAGAAATTTTGATAGGGTTCTTCTCCAGTATCACATAGCAGGGCAATTATATGTGTATTTGGAACTGATATCAACCAATCAATACCTTTATCTGCCTGATTATTAAAGCCCTCTGCAGTAGATATCCAATGGTAGGCATTCACAGAGGAGAAAAATATCTTCTACATCCTGTGCCCCTTTAGGCATCCAGCCATATAGCTCTTCTGTAGAATTATTTGCCATTTATCTTCCAAGTCTATTCCATCTAGCCTATTAGAAATTGCCCACAAATAGTGTATTTTATTTTTGGCCATCTCTCACTCCAGACAAAGTGACCAACCAAAGTGCCACTTGAAGTTCCAACTAATGTTAAGATTTTCCTTCACCACTCTACTTGAGTCACTCCTGTGTAGTACTGTAGTGCTACAGCTGACTACTTTGAGGTGGTACCAGAATATCATGCTTATCATTTACAAACCTGCCTGAGGACTTTTCTTCCTCAGTCAGTTGGTTGTAAGAAGCTCCCAAAAGGCCATGGGGGGATGGAGGAGACAATGCAAAAAGTGTCAGTATTGAAGGACTCCTGAGTCAGGCCACCAGCTCATGCAATTTGTAATTTTTGGAAGAGCCCAATATTGATTTCCATTTCATGATGTGCACATACAACCTTATGTCTAGGTGAATACAGTAGGCTTTTGTTTCCCCTGCCTAAGGAGACATATCTAGAAAATCTTGCTAAGGTCAATGTCAAAACTACTGCCTCTGTTAGAAGTATTTCATGGTTGCATCTCTCACATCTAGATCCTTAATCCATTTTGAGTTTATTTTTGTGTGAAATATTAGAATGTGGTCCTGTTTCATTCTTTTGCATGTAGCTGTCCCAAGCAAAAACGTTTTAGGCAGACTTTTTCCAAGGATAATAGTTAGGTCTGTTATGTTAACTCCTTTCTGCACAGTAGCTTAGGGTAGTTACGTGATAGACAGGCACCGAGTCTCTGTCAATTTCCCCTGGTAGACAACATTTCACATGTGTCACAACTTATAGCTGGAAGAATTAATGATGTCTTGTGTGACTCCACTGGAATAGGACTCTTGGAAGCTTGTACCTATTTTTCTTCAGACTTCATTCCATGCAAGTCACTTTGCTGATTTTGCTTTGTGTCATTTTCCTGTAATAAATCTTAGCTATGTCTATATGCTGAGTCGTGTGAGTACTCCTAGCAAATCACTGAATCTTAGACTTGGTCTTGAGAATAACCAGTTCAGCTCCATTTTTACTGGTGGGGCATAGTGCATTTTGAGCCCCTAATGATTAGTGTCATTCTGGAGCCAGTATCTAGTAATTCTCCAAAGATCTGGCTATTTCCTTTTTCATAATGCCCACTCAAGTAACAGCTGCAGGATACGTAGTGGAAAGTATAGAGGAAGATTTATGGTACATACTCATGTAAACGCATCAAGATTCATTCTAAGGTTACCTAGACTCCCCTTGAGTCAAGAGGCTGTTTGTGAATTGGTTTTTGTCTAGTAGTGAGTGAGAGGTTTTAATTCTCCTGTGGCAAGTCAAGTCAGGATTCTGGGTACCCAATCTAGAGGTTGTTTTTTTTTTTTTTTCTGTTATATAGCTCCAACAACATTCTAGTAGACTATTTCATTCCTACGGATATTATGGTCAATTATCCATAGTCAAAAATCCTTGAAAGCAAAGGCGTTCTGATTACTGATACATACTACCTTTTACAATAAATGCGCCCACCTCATTTTTGATGTCAAAGTGCTACCATCTGGCCTCTAATAATCTGGAATCTTATTACCTCCATTTAAACCAGAGAGCTCACCTCAAAAGCACTATCACCCATAGCTACACCCAGCCTAAACAGAGAGCAATCACAAGCCTTTACAAGAATGTAAGAGTTCTTCCCACTAACATAGTCCTCAATGCCTTATTAAGGTAGTGCCTTCTAGGCCTTTTAATGGAATATATTCGGGGGATATGCATGCAGGTCATACTCTGTAAATCCACTCTAACATTCTTCTCTCTCAAAGCTTTGGATCCCCTTTTTCATATTATGCCAAAAAACATCTGGCATCCCAAGACTTAAATGTAAGTCACCTTTGAGTCCACGTTATCAGTCAACCAACCAAGTAAACTATGAAGAGTCACCTCTAGCTCTCCAACCTAAGGCATTACATCTGGAATCTCTAGCAAGTGCACCTTTATCAGTGAATTCTGCCTAATCTAGTGTTATATTTTTCCCTCCTTAATCTGACACACCTAAATTCTCTACCCCATACATTTCCAAGGTATGCTGATTATACATTAGCGGAGTCTTTCAATTCTTTTGGTGTGTAAACAATTTCCTCAGAGGCCATAATGTCTACCTGCCCCCTGGAACATGAAAAGATTTTTACCCTAGCTATTTATCTAGTGAACAGTGAGTAGTTTCTTTTTCTTTCTTTTTTTCTCTTTTTTTTTTTTGTTTATTTATTTATTTGACAGAGAGAGATACATCACAAGCAGACAGAGAGGCAGGCTGAGACAGAGAGGGAAGCAGGCTCCCTGCTGAGCAGAGAGCCTGATGCCAGGCTCCATCCCAGGACCTTGAGACCATGACCTGAGCCGACACAGTGAGTAGTTTCAATGGGTCTTGAAAAACATGAGCATTCCCCTCTTAAGGAACCTATCTCAGATGGGCTAATCACAAAAATTTTAAGCACAGGAAGGCTAATTTCCTGACACAAGAGGACACACTACTTCTGGTGGCAAAGGAGGTTCAGAGTGACTTGGGGGGGGTTCAAGATTGTCAGCTTCATCTGGCTCCAACCACGTATCTCCACTCTAAATTTCAGTATCTCATTCTTTCCTAAACTGTACCCTAACTTTCACATGATAAACTCTGCAAGATCGAATCCTACAGATGTAGTCATTTAGCAACCTGCACAATTAAAATGAGATTTTCTTGAAAATCTCAGACTCTTTATAACAAAGCAAGAAAGGAATGAGTGCTGAAAAAAGTTCCTGAATAAAAGAGGGGCTTGTCACCATAGGTAATATTAAGTACTTACCATGTGTCAAGTCACTATGTTACATGACTGATAACACACCATCTGGTGTCATGCACTGCTTACCTCCTCTCACTGCACTCACAATTAAACCCTAAAACTCTACCAGGGCATTTTTAAGTGCTGAATGATCCTGCCTCCTGCCTGTTTATCTGATGACTCAAGTTTGTTCAGAAAGTTTCAGCCACATATACCTCCTCAATCTTTTCAGCCTACATGTCCCCTCTTCCAAGCTACCAAAGGACACCAGTACCCCCCCCTTAATCTTCCCCCCCACCCTGACCCCGGAGACAGTGCTCTTCTTCTACCATTTGCCACCATATTGTTTTATTTATCGTGTTCTTCTCTTGTGTACTGCATGTGTATTATTTAACTTACCATGTTTATTTACTGTGCGCTTAGTATTATTACTCCAGGAAACTGTAACCTCCCCTTGGGCGCCAGAAGCATTTGCAGGATTCTCACAGCTCTCTAAGATTAGTCTACCTTATTTCTGCCTGCTTTTCCAACAGACAGAATGAAGTTTGAAGGGGTCACAGGCACCCCTCCAGGTCACGCAGAGCCAAGTAGGGCCTGAGTCTGTGGGTCTCCCGAAGGCGGGGCTGGCCGCCACCCCAGGCGGCCCCATATTCTGTGGTGAAGCTCAGCACAGTTCCCTTCCGCCCTCCAACACCAGAAGCAGTCTTCCCTCCAAGGAAATGGACAGCTTCATCATTACCATCACAAAACTGGCCAGCGCTAACTCCTTTGCGCCTGTAGGCCGCCACGTTCCCGCGCAGCCACCGCCCCGCAGTCCGGTCGCGCTCCCCTCTACGCAGGCGCACGCCTCTCACTTCCGCTTGGGGCGGGGCTAGCGCGCGTGGGCAGCCCGGCAGCGGCTGCGGAGGTCCGCGCCCCCGACCCGTCCGCATGGAGTCGGGGGTGCGCCGCGGCCTGGCTACCGCGGGGGGACTGGCCTCGGCGACCCCGATGCCAAGGCACGAATTGGGGGCCGGGGCTGAGGCGCGGGCTCGCGGCCCCGGTGCCGTCGGAGCCCGCCGCTTCCTGCTCTGTCTTTACCTGGTGGGCTTCTTGGTGAGTGCCGGGGCTGGGAGCGAAGGGCGACTGCGTCCTGGACCTGGAACCCGATTGGGGGTGGCTTTTTTCTTGAAGCCCGAGTGGTCGTAAGTCTCAGCGAGGACTGGGAAACTGCGATCTGCCTGGTGGTGACTCCTTATACCTTTCAAGCCTCTTTTTGCCCCCAAACCTCTTTCACTCTGCGCCAGGTCACATTGCTCCCTTGCGGGGCCCAGTCCGCGGCTCCTCTGCCCCTCCTGCGGTTTAAGGCGCCCCCAGCACCAGCGTCTTGTGTGATTGAGCCGGGCTCAAGGGTGACCCCAGGTGTTAGGTGCTGTGAAAGGTACAGAGCACGCAGAGTGGATAGCTGGGCTCCTGAGCAAGTTTGAGGGCTGTAGATGTGGTAGGAATACACAGGCCTTTTTGCCAGGCCCGGTCAGCGAAGTCACTGTTGATGACCTCACTTGGGCAGAATTAGACACATTTTCATTAGGGCTCCTGATAGACTGGAATATTTAAAAATGCAAACCATAGTGAATTATACCCATTTCTGCCTTTCAACAAACTGTTTATTGGGCTAAGCAGATTTGGTTTTTTTCATGATGTGTGTGTGTGTCCTGGTTTAATAAAGACAATTAATTATGAATTTCCCACTTAGAATGGAAAGCTTAGAAAGATGAGTGTATGATAGGAGAAGTCATCCATACATCCATCCATTTATTATTCATAGAATTTCTGAAAACATTTTATGTTGCCAGGGCTGCAGAGCTCCAGTCCCTGTAATACACAGTCCCTGCCAGGAAGAACTTAAAATCTTACCAGAACGCTGTGTTGGTACTTCATGGGCCATTATCTGCAGGAACCCTAGATCCAAGTCCTCACTCTTCTCCTTCCAAGTCTAGATCTGGTTCAGTTGCCCTGGTTGTGAGCTGGTCCAGGTTAGGAGAGAACTGGGAAGATGACTCAGTAGGATTTCCTCTTTGCTGAGACTGAGACTATATCTTGAGGACAAAAGGAACTGGTCAGGTTAAGTGTCACTGGGCAAAGACTGCCTTTGGGGGCCTTGAATAGTCTGCAAAGGCACTAGGTCATGGCAAAGAGAAATTACTATTTTCTGCCTAGATGCAGGTTAGGATCACTACTCTCCAGTATATTAGCCTCACAGTTTGGGTACTAAACCATCAGTCTGTAACCATCCTTCTGTAAAGGTTTAATGTTGACTTAATAGTTGTTAAGACAATGATGAAAGCATTTTCCAAATCACTGTAAACACCGCACGGTGAGGCACTCAGGGGGGCTCCGGTTAACCTTGCTTCGCTTAGCCCCCAGGGTTAATGCTTCAGGTCAGAGCCTGCCATTCCTTAATCTTAGTTCAGTCTCAGGGTGCATGCAGATGCCTCTTCCACGTTCTATTCTAGCCATCCACAATTCAAAACTATTGATGGTGAGTAGTCCTTGACATTTCCGAAGGGAGTTGGCTGCCCTCCACCCTCTGGTAGAAGCTGGGGACTGTCCATTAGCTACTGCCTCCCTCCCTCAGACAGTACTACTATCTGATTCTGCCAGATGAGAAGAATTTGAACCCTCACCTGGAAAGTCCAGATTGGGACTTCAGAGAAACCAATATGACCTAAAATTCAAAATAGTTTGAATGTTTTAAATGAATCCACAGGCCATTCATTATAGTTGGCCTTCCAGTACAGATTAGAATATTCAGAACGTCTCCTGTGTTGTGTATGAACTGTGCACACAGCAAGTCTAATTTAGCAAGCCTGATATAAAATTGTAATAATTTGTTCAAGAGAGTTATTAGGTCTCTAATATGTTCAGGGTAAAATGTAAGATTTCCCAAAAGTTAGAGTAGGGATTTTTTAAAAATGGGAAATGTAAGCAATTAAAATATGTGCCGCTTTGGATATCCTTGTAGGATCTAATGGCTTTTTGTTAGGTAACATCTAAGGAATATTATACATAACTTAGTTATTACTTTTTTATATATAGAGAGAGATAAAGACCTCCTAAGACTTTTGGGAAAATGGTTTCAGATTAATAAGAGAGGAAGGGAACAGGATTAAAGAAGTCATTTGCCAAAATGTTCTGTTTTTAGTTCTCATCTGAGCTTCCAGGTTTTAATTTGTTTAAGAAGGAAGATGAAGATGGCCCTCGAGGCCCCTTTTGGTTAGCATTGTAAGATGGTGCTAAGACCTATGATTTCAATCCTTTCTTTCCTCCAGATACAGAGATTCATATTTTATTTCATCAGCTGTAGTGAGGTCTCATTCATTGTTACTGAGGCAGTTTGTTGATCAAGAAATATTTAGGTTCCTACCCTGAAAAAGATCCTGAAACTTTTTAGTGTGTTCATCAGTTTTTGTTGAGAGATGTAGATGTTCCATGAAAGGTTTAAGTGTCCCCTCTCGCCTGATTTCCTTATAAACAGTTACAAGCACATGACCAGTTGCCACATTCAAAATACATTCAAAGCCGGTGGTTTTGAAGAAACTGCAGATTCACAGCAAGAGAGGAATTGCCTTCTCTTGTAAGGGGAAGACGATTTTAGAGCACAACTTCCTGAAAGACAATTCTAGAACACCAGCATCCGTGGAAATAGCTAATACTTTTCAGGCTCACAAAGCATTAAAATAATACTGATCATCAGTTATTACTTATGAGTCTGTTTTCTTATTACCTACCGTAAATCGCAGCCTACTTAATTATTTATCTCCCATCCTTTACTTGAATGTTAAATAACAAGTCGTACTGGGAATTTTTTGGAAAAGAAATTTTTTTGGACAATTGAGTTTCCTTTTCTGAAAGATGCAGAATATTCAGTAGGTAGCTGATGTATTTGGGGTCTTTTAAGTGATATCGTACATCAGTAGGCTGATGAAAGAAGGCTGAGAGCCCAAAAGATTTAAGTAATCTTAAAATCAAAATAAGCTGTAGTTGAGGTAGTATAAATTTATGAACTACTTGAGAACACTAGATAGTAAGTATATGGCCATCTAAAGATGTGACCATGGAAAAGAGCCACTGAAAAGTACATTTAGAGGTTCCTGTTTCTAAAATTTAGGTGAATGCACAGCCACCAGGAGAAGGGACAAGCAAAAGATTAACTGTGGGCCCAAAGAAAAAATATTTTTCATGCATTTCTTTCTATTTAAACCAGATTGATTATAAGGAAAGTAATTCTAGTTGAATATAAAGAAACCCATGTGTGTGCAATGTGGTTTCCTTCTTCTACTCCAGTTGTTGCAAGTATCCAAGTGAAGTAGGGATGAGAACAAAACTTAAAGGAAAAATTAACAATCCTTCTGTTAACTCAGAATACCTTGCAAAAAGGATCAGTACTTATCCCCAGGACTGAAAAAAAAGCAAAAATATATTTGAACTGCTCTCGTGTGTTAGACCTGTCTCAATCATTACATCTTTTAATGGACTTCATATTTCTACCAGACAGGTGTTATTATTCCCATTTTTTGCAGATGACAGCACTGATGCTTGGTGACATTGAGTAACTTTCCAAGCACACATGCTTAGTAAGTAATGAAGCCGGAACTTAGAACTGTCTGTGTAACCCCAGTGCCTGCACTTTCACTGACTTAGCTATAGAACACTGGCTTTCCCCAGTACTCCATCCTTCTCTCTCCTTCCTGCTTTGCTGAGACCTTCTTTTCAGGTATTATTTTTAAGGCTATAAGCCACAGATTAGTCGCCTTCCCTAGTTCCAGGAGGAAATTCATATTAGGAAGCAAGTGCTGCTTTGTCAAGAAATAGGTATTGGGGCGCCTGGGTGGCTCAGTGGGTTAAAGCCTCTGCCTTCGACTCAGGTCATGATCCTAGGGTCCTGGGATCGAGCCCCACATCGGGCTCCCTGCCTAGCAGGGAGCGTGCTTCCTCCGCTCTCTGCCTGCCTCTCTGCCTACTTGTGATCTCTGTCTGTCAAATAAATAAAATCTTTAAAAAAAAAAAAAAAGAAAGAAATAGGCATTATCCCTGCCTCCTTTCCCACTTCATTACACACAGACATTTTTTGTTTTTGTTTTTTATTTGAATAACTTCTATAGCACATCCTCCTTGAGTATTAAGGATCAATCACAAGGAAGCTAAGGTCGAAATGATTCTCGGTCATGGTGGTCAGGCTTTATAGGTAGCAACTGTTATAACATTGTATTTTGATTCTTTGATAAGTTTAATCTGATGGGTATAGCATACTGTAGAATTACGATTTCCTGTTTCCTCAAAATTAGATATTGGTTTATGTTTTTAATCAGTTTGTTATTAGGATCACCACTTTAAGAACACCAAAGCATCAGTTTCTAATTTGAGTTAATCAGTGTTTTGTTGTCTAGGATTTGTTTGGTGTCAGCATGGTCGTCCCTTTACTGAGCCTTCATGTCAAGTCTCTTGGAGCAAGTCCAACAGTTGCTGGAATAGTAGGTAAGTAGTTAATATTGTACATTTCAGAGCACCAAATTTTCAATCATCTGGACTAAGAACCTAAAACCAAATCAGTCTTGATAGCTGAATATCATCCAAAGCTAAATTCAAAGTGGGCTAAAAGGAATTTTTAGAATACTTAGGAATGTTACCCTGGAGCGAATATTGTTCATCTTTTCCTAGACTACCTGTGTTCAGAGAGGTGTTGAGGGTTAGCATCATTCCTTTGCCCTCACCACCAGTGACATCACAGTTCCTCCCTGAGCATCTCCAAGGAGCTGGCTGTGTGTGTCAGAGGGTAGGTACAGACTCCTGCCTGCGGGAACCAGAGAAATGTAATCTACAGAAATCAGTTCACACAGCAAAGGGACTCAGGGTGAGCCTTGACCACCACCGGTGCATCTTAGGGGGTTGTAGGGTTTGTCTGCCTGTGCAGGATAGAACCTCCATCTGAAAGTCC
This sequence comes from Lontra canadensis, assembly GCF_010015895.1. Classification (NCBI taxonomy): domain Eukaryota; kingdom Metazoa; phylum Chordata; class Mammalia; order Carnivora; family Mustelidae; genus Lontra; species Lontra canadensis. Next base: position 4,737,128 of record NW_022631106.1, on the reverse strand, counting down.
CTGATTTACCAAAGAGACAGGGCATAGCAGGGCTTAGGACTATGCTAATTAACAAGGAATTGTTAAAAGACTAACAGCCCTTGACTATTCGCAAGCTGGATAAGCAGATGTTGGGAGACTGTGGTGGACACAGTATTTAGTAAGTCCTGCATGCCATGACTTGTATTTCCCTGGGGAAGTAGAATTATACCGGCCCCCACAGTGGCCCGAGGGTTTTTGTGAAGAGCAGAAGGGACATGTTATGTGATATAATGGAGGTAAAGGCACTCTGTAAAATTTTGTCAGTTCTTTATAAAACTAAAGCAGTTTGTAAAACCAGAATGTTAGAGGCGTATAAGAGGATACAGAAACTTTTAGACTTAGTAGAATTTTTGTAGAATTTGGATTTCTATTCCCTGAGTACTCTCTATTCCGTCTTCTCAGTCGGGGGTATGCATCCTTACAGAGCAGGAGAAGCCTCTCTCAGAGACCGCGGGCAGCCCTTGCTGTAGTCTCTCTCCTACTTCCTTCAGTTTTTGAGGGTTTTTTTTTTTTTGTTTTTGTTTTTTTTAAAGATTAATTTATTTGAGAGGGAGGAGAGAAAGAGCACAAGCAGGGGGAGCGGCAGGCAGAGGGAGAAGCAAACTCCCCACTGAGCAGGGAGTCTGGTGCGGGGCTCGATCCCAGGACTCTGAGATCATGACCTGCGCTGAAGGCAGACACTTAACCAACTGAGCCATGCAGGCGCCCCTGAAGGTCTTTTAATAAAAATTGTATTGCTTTACCCTTCCAACTGAAAAAAAAAGGGGGGATATCTCCTTTTTAAAAATGGTCTTCTTTTCCCCTAATGTTTTCCTGTTAATATCTATGTAATTATTAACACATTGATCCATTTTCATGATGGGTCCAGCTGATTTTCTTGATGTTACTGATGTTTTTTGTAGGCTCCTCCTATGGCATTCTGCAGCTCTTTTCCAGCACACTGGTGGTAAGTTGTCTCCCATCCGGGCATCACATCTCGGTCACCTTTGGGGCATCTCCACGGTGGTGGTGGTTAAAGGTGGGGGGTCAGAGGACTTTCTCTGTTCCTTGCTTTCCTCAGGGCTGCTGGAGTGATGTGGTTGGAAGATGGTCTTCCTTGCTGGTGTGCATTCTGTTCAGCGCCCTGGGTTATCTGATTCTTGGAGCATCCACCAATGTGTTCCTGTTTGCCCTGGCTAGAGTCCCTGTGGGTATGTTCCTGCCCTTGGGTGTGTTCTCATTCAAAATAAACCAATTGTCTGTAAATGTATAAAGAGAGACAATCTTACCTGTCAGTGCCTTCTTTTTCTTTCTTTATTCCTTTTTTTTTTTTTTTAAGATTTTATTTATTTATTTTAGAGAGAGTGAGTCTGTGTGAGCAGCAGGAAGAGCAGAGGGAGAGGGAGATAATTTCCAGCACATTGTGCACTGAGCCACAGAGCCCCATGGAATCCCTGGATTCCAGGACCCTGGGATTGTGACCTGAGCTGAAACCAAGAGTTGGATGCTTAACCGACTGAGCCGCCCAGGCTCTCCTGTTGGTCCCTTCTTGGTTACAGCTTATGTCAAGAGAGAATAATGGCAAGAGCGATTATAACTGGAACATCAGACGCTGCTGTTGATGGAGGACTTGGTATCAGTCAGGCTCTGCTCAGATGAGCACAGCCACAGAGCTTGTCCACGATGGGGCCTGGAGCCTTCCCTGTCAGTATGAATCATTATACCACTGCACAGACCTGGCTCCTTCCCATCGTTCTCTCTACATTCAGTCAGTAAGAATTTGTTAAATGTCTTTGGCCAGCACTGTGGTTATTATTCTTCCCCTTGGCCAACTTCTAGTTTTAAAATCGGGCTTCCTGACTTCAGATGGAGATCTCCCACTGTAGCTTTCTGGCAGCCTCCTGTAAATCCAGCTGTTGGTTGGGGGAGATACTAGGATGAAGATGGCGTGGCTCATGGGTTAGTTTCTATTTCCAAACTGATCTTGAATGTTCCTGATATTTTCGAAATGGCTTTTATTTTGTCCATTCTTTGAGCTGCCGCTGTTGACTGCTATCCTAGTGTAGCGGGTAGGCAGGCCCTGTGGAAGCTCTTTGTTCTCTCTTTGCCTTTCTCAGTTGTTAGAACCCTGGAGTTTCAGTGTTTCTTTCTCCCCTGATTCAATAGAGTATTGATAGACTCAGCTGCCCTGGTGGACAAGATTGCAGCCCTGGACCTCTGCCCCTAGTCAGTTAAGCTGCTCCTTTTCACCCAATGCCCCAAAGGAACAGAGCATAAAATAAGTCCTTTTAACATATGGTTGATGATCAGCTCATTTGGGATTTTCACACCATTTCTGTGACATACATACTTACTCTCCAAGTCTTTTGAGTTCACCCTTGAAAATTCATTCTTTGCCTTTCTGTTGACTCAAAAACCCGAAAATACTTACAAAGGTCTTCACTTTAAATATGAGCTATCATCCTAACTCTCCCCCCCACCACACAAAATCCAACTGATGGCTGCTCTATGTGCATTCGGAGTCAAAGTTATTGTACATGCTCAGTTTGGGTTGCAGTGTGTAAATATAATACATTCCACCATTCAGCAGTAAGGCTGTTTGTAATTCTAAAGAAATACAGATTAATCGACCCTGTATACAATAGGTTGAAATTTATAGAGAAGATTAAAATGTTTTTATTTAATATGAAATGAGCCTGCTTTGAGTAGTGGTAGTTCCACTGACATATATCTTACTCCTGGCTAACAGGAGAGCTACACATAAAATTCTCTCCTGCTATGGGAACTTCTACAGTATTCGGTTGGCCCAGGAATATGAGGGAGACCTGGGGAGCCTTGCAAGGGTTATGCTGTACAATGTCATGTAGGTTCAGGTCCTTGGATCTGAAGGTGAGCCTGACAGAGGTTGAAGTACCAGAGGTAGACACATGGTTTTCCCCTCTTCTCTCTATCCCCTAGCCCAGCCTCTAGAAGGTAACAGGAAGCTAGTCTGGGTCACCTTCACCACAGTCCTCCTTCCCCGGGTATGTAAAGTGAACTCAACATCGGTATCATTTCAGAAATAATTACAGGATCCCTGCTAGGCCTTTTAGAAATCATCTTCCAGCCTGGTCCTTTCTCACATTTAAGCAAATAGATCTAGACAGATTTGTAAGTTTGCTTCCCATAGAGGCTGGTTATCAGGCAAATATCCGCTCTAATGTTTACACGGAGTTGGATATAGAACCCAGGATCAGGGTGCAAGCCGAGAGATGTATAGAGTGATGCTTCTTTCAAGGAAATCACTGGAAACCGTTGTGTTGCATCACAGTTAGGAGCACGGCAGGCCGACCCGCCAGCAGCACTGACTGAGCTGCTGCCATGTATTGATCAGTGTGGCGGGCAGCGCATGTTACCAGAACCCCTCAGTCTGTTTATTCAACATATGGGTGTATGGGTGCAGGCAAGTCAAATACATCAGCAGAAGTATGAGGAATATAAAGCTGCTATATACACTTAAATCTCTTATTAAGTCATGTCCCACCTTTCAATTTGTTTAGTCAACCAATTCATAAACCTCTTGCTAGGAGAAAATCAGTTGGTAGTGTTTAGATGACTATGTCATCATGTTTTTATATCCTTCCTCACTCCCTATCCTTCTTCCCTGCTCTCTTCCTCTCTAGCAGTTATCACCTGTACCCATGTACACACATACACACGCTCTGTGAAGAGAGGTACGTTTGTGGGGTTTTTTGCTCTCTGATCCTTGCATTATTCTCAGAGTCAGGGTCAGGGTTAATGCTGAACATACAGTAGGCATGCAATGAATGTTTACTCACTGAGTGAATGAATGAAGAATGATACATCTCTGCAGAGAAGCCACCACGAATTGCACTTGGCTAACAGAAAATTGGAGATACTGGGATGTCAGGGTGGACGGTGGGAAAGCAGGGGATGCAGGGCTTGACTGCCAGGAATAAGGTAGCCAACTAGGACTGTGGGGCTAGATCAGGAGTCCAGTCACAGTGGGATGAAAGTACAAACCTTAGAGGTTCAAAGAGAATGGAGACCAGAACTCCATCTGTGATAGGGATGAAATGCAAGATCACATCCAAGATTCTTTTGGTCTGAAAAATGTTACAGAGCATGTTTCTTATCCCCTTGCAGGTATTTTTAAACATACCCTCTCCATTTCAAGGGCTCTGCTTTCTGATCTGGTTGCAGAGAAAGAACGGCCATTAGTAATTGGACAATTCAATGCGGCATCTAGTGTGGGCTTCATCTTGGGCCCCATGGTTGGTGGATATCTTACGGAGCTAGAAGGTGGATTTTATCTGACAGCCTTCATCTGTTTCTCTGTCTTCATCCTCAATGCTGGTAAGTTGACGTTTCATCCTAAGAAGGCTGTTTGGTTTATGCATTCATACTGACCCATCTACCTGCTTTACTTTTATCTCCTTACACTTTGTTGTTCTTAAAACAGGCAGACTTTTTGTTGTTGTTACACTGCTATGTTAGTTTCAGGTGTGCAATTTAGTGGGTCAGCAATTCTGTACATCACTCAGGGCTCATCCTGATATGTGTATCTTAATCCCCTTCACATTCGAATAGGCAGACTTATTTTTCAAAGTTGGACACCTTGTCTCCTGCTGCAGACCACCTGCCCATGTCTTCCCATCATGCTTAAAGCATGTATGTGTCTCACATAGCATGTGGATGGGCAAGCCCTGCCCCCCACCCTTCCATGTGCTCCAGCCACACTGGCTTCCTGGTCAGCCTCACACACGTCAGGCTCATTCCCACAGGAGGGCACTGCAATTTGCTCTTTTCCCCACCTACAACATTCTTCCCACATGCCTTTACTGGTCTTTCTTTCTTTTTTTTAATTTTTTTAAAATTTTATTTATTTATTTGACAGAGAGACAGGGATCACAAGTAGGCAGAGAGGCAGGCAGAGAGAGAAGGGGAAGCAGGCTTCCCACTGAGCAGAGAGCCCGATGTGAGGCTCGATCCCAAGACTTTGAGATTATGACCTGAGCTGAAGGCAGAGGCTTAACCCACTGAGCCACCCTACTGAGTCTTTCTTACCATTCGAGTGTCAAATATTGCTTCCTTGGAAAGGCTTTTCCTGATGATTCTATTACACATAATTCTGGTTTCTTCACAGCACTTCTGAAATTATATTATCTATTTGTTTTCTTGCTTATATTCTCTCCTCCCTACCTCCCCACACATTCTGTTAGAAACTAAATGCCACAGGATAGAAATTTTCTCACCGTTGTCACTCCTGCCCAGAACTGGCCAGGCATAAAGCCAATGTTCAATAACATTTGATGAATAAAAGAACACTTACTGGACTATGAACTCCTTGGAAGCAGGGCCAGTCGCCTAAAGCCAAGGGGATAAACCTCTTTGTCTAGAGACTGGTACCTTCCTGAGCCTTAGATAAACAACTTCAGAAACAAGAGGATTGGTTCATGTTACTCAGTTTTCCTTAAATTTAATGATAGCCTTCTCTACTGCATCTTTTTTAGTCTTTGTATTCAAGGCTTCAGGTTGCATGATGGATTCCATGTTGAGCTAGGATATCACATTCAGGAAACAGAGCTCAGGAGTTCAATGTCAATTGTCATAGGAATACTTTATGATCTCCTGCCAGAAGTTTAACCTGTAACCTCTGCTGGGAGGTGAGGTCTGACGGATTAGTGCAAATCTAGATAAAATACCTGAAGCCCATGACTGGCTGGTGTGGCCAGGTACCTTCCCACATGAAGGAATGTGATGAATGTGATAGCTCTCGAAGTCAGAAGTCAGTGTATAAACGAAGACCGTGATTATGGGGTTCTGTTTGGGATTCTCCAGCGATGATGCTGTTGAATATCATGCCCTCACCTAAGCCTGTGAATGGATCTGAGTCAGTCAGGGATAGTTCAGCCACAAGTGTTCTCAACCGCAATGGCTAAAAATAGTAATAGGGATTTCTTGTGCATTCTTAAGAAATTTAGAGGTCAGCAGGCCGAGCTGATGCAGAGAATAGCAGGGGAGAGTGATAGGGGCAGGCCAACGGACAGTGTCTCACACCAGGTTTTGCCGTCCAGGGCAGTGATCAGTGTACTGCGTTTTTTCCCCTCAGTGACTTCGGCTGTTTTCCTAAACCTCTTTTACCCCTTCAGCTTCTCATATCCTCATTCTGATAGGCCACTTTGCCTGAGAAGGGCCTCTTTTATGTCTTTTGTGGCATGATTTCTGATTTCATGGTTAAGAACTTAGACTCTGGAGTTTGACAAACTTGGATTCAGATTCCCGCTGTGCCACTTTTTAGTGTGGGCCTTGAGTGAGTTGCCTCCGTTTACTCATCCATAAAATGGGATAACAACACTCCCAGTCTTACTAGGGCGAGCCCTGGAGGTCTTGCATGCGTTCACCCCACTGCGTCAAGAATACTGCATGCTCAGTAAACATCAGTTGCTGTCATCATTATCATTTTTATTATTTTAATTACACTCTTTGTCTCAGTCCACTGGCGATAGCCCTTCCATATTTTTATCAAGATTGTGTAAGACGTCTAAGGGCCCTTTTAAAGATAAGAAGTGGTAGAAAGGCCAGGCCTGCATTCTCATGTGGTTAAGTTTTCTGTCATAAATTAGTCCCTGATGAGTAGTCCCCCTAGGCTGTGGAGAAACCACATACACAGATGTGGTTGCTGAAAACAGCATGAAGCGGTCTGATTGGCCATGGTCCAGTTGAATTTAAGTGTGGAAGGACTGAAAACTCCACGGATGAGTTTGGAAAAAATGTCCTAGAATGGCAAGCTGGAATTCAGCTTCAAGAAATTTGGGGGCATTGGTTGGCAGTAGGTCCTTCTACTTGGAGGGCATGGGATACATAAAACGACCGAGGCAGGAATGCACCAGTCATAAGGGTGGAAGTAGGATTCTCTGAGTAGGAATTGGGCTGCTCTGTAAGGTCATACATCGTGGTCTGTGAGAATGGTACCCCCAAAGATTTTGAGGTGTGACTTGCAAAAGCACATGGTGGGCCCTGACAGGGGACAGAACCAAGCAGGTACTTCCTGACAGGTCACTGGTGTCAAGCGGCCCCTCTTCCCGCAAGCCCAGCCCAGCTGCCTCTGCTTACAGAGTGAGCGTCCCCCAACACAGTACCCACCCTGTAATCCAGTTGCTGTGTTTTACTTGTCCAAACCCCCTTTTAGACTTAAATTCCTTGAGGACAGGGATGTTCTAGGTCTTGTCTTGTTAATATATTCCTACTGTTTATTACAGGCCTTAGCATTTAGGAAGCATAACTGTTCAGAATGTGATGAAGTGTGGGTGGGGAATGGATGGGAGGGTGGATGGATGGGGAGGCAGGATGGTGGAAAGGCACACAGTTAGAAAGGTAGTGAATTTAAATATACAGCATGAGAATTTCAATACCCCATGATACAGGAAACCATCATGGGCTCTTGAGCCGGCGAAAAAAGTGAACATTTTGTAGGTATAGAATTTTTCTAAGGTGAAGAGTGGAATTCTACCATCAAAATGGAGTAGAAGTAGCTGTGGGCATGGTTAAAAACTGGATTCAAAGACAGAGGTTAGTAAATGTACTAATACAAAACTACAGAATAGAAATCTCGTGCACACACGTGCTCCTCCCCCGGGATTGGGGGCACCCTGAGAGTCCGGGCGTGCAGCCGACAGATCCCATGCCATCCTACCAGGTCTGGTTTGGCTGTTTCCCTGGTGTGAAGCGAAGCTCTCCAGTGCAGAGAAAGGCCAGCCAGCGAGGAGGAACTCTGCACCCTGGGGGAGGAGAGATGGTCACGGGCAGGAAACCGCCACCCCTCCCCGGAGCACAGTCCGCAGCAGACCTGCCAGGCCGCCCTGGCTGGAGTTCGCATCCACACTGCGCGACATGAAGAGCCTGATATTTTCCGAGATGTGGGACATCTTCGCCGTGCGCTTGCTGATGGCAGTGGCGGTCATGCTCTACTACAGTAACTTCGTGCTGGCGCTGGAGGAGCGCTTCGGGGTGCGGCCGCGGGTGGCCGGCTACCTCATCAGCTATGGCAGCGCTCTGGGCGCCCTGGCCGGCCTGGCGCTGGGGCCCCTGCTGCGGCTGTACCGGCACGATGGCCACGCCCTCCTGCTGCACTCGAGCGCGCTCACCTGCCTGCTGCTGCTGCTGCACGCCTCCGCCCGCTCCGTGCCCGTGGCGGTGCTCTGCTCCTCGCTGCTGGCCGTGTCCACCGCGGTGGGCAGGACCTGCATCACCGACCTGCAGCTGGCCGCGGGCGGGGCGCAGGCCAGCGGCACGGTCATCGGCGTGGGGCAGTCCGTGACGGCCGTGGGCCGGATCATCGCCCCACTCCTCTCCGGGCTGGCGCAGGAGGTGAGTCCGTGCGGGCCCCCCAGCCTGGGGGCTGTCCTGGCCCTTGTGGCGATTTTCCTAATGTCACTCAACAGAGCTCGCTATGGTGGTGCCGGTGGTGGGAATGACAAATTAAAACGTGAGTAGAGTAGAACTGGATAGAAGAAACCAACTCTGAGGCCATGAGGAAGGGACAGCGGCCAGGAAGGGCGGTTTCCCAGCAGGTGTGCTTCTTTGGGAGACTCCCAGGTCCAGCCTGTGGGGTGATCAGAAGTCAGAGCCTTGTCAAATGGGAAAGTATTAAACCTTTTGTAGAAGTCTCCTCTTCAAACCCTGCCGGTGGGGTTCAGATTTTTCCAGGGGGAAACACTACCAGCTTCAGGACGGGAAGGTGGTGGTGAGATAACAGAAGGTGATAGGCCCCCCGCTAAGTAAAAACAGGGTAACCCATTAATAAAGTGACCTGCTGGGACACAGGCTTCATGTCACACTGCATAAACCAAGGGTTTTTTGTGCTATCAGAAGCCTAGAGATTGAATAAGCCACTTGATTGAAATTAGCTTGTACCTTTCTCAAGTCCTAACAAGGTTCTACCTGGGAAGCTGGGGAAAGATCACACGGCTGCCTCAGCCCCCAGACACTGGTTCTGGGGGCCCAGGGGACGCCCAGAAACCTATATTTAATAAGCAACACTTGCACTTCCTCATGGAGATAGAAAAAGGATCATTCAGAGACATACAGGTTTGGATTCAAGTCAAAGCCAGAGACTTGATTGTGTTTATTGATAGCTAACTCAGTTTGAAGTATTAAGATTATGTGATCCCGAAATGTTACCTTCTCCCCAGTTCTTGGCAGTCACGCTCCATAATAGGAGAAGCAGGTTCATGGAGCCTGTCCCCTGTGTCTATTGCTTCAGAGGCCCTGTGCTCTGCAGAGAGCTGAGGTTGTCAGTGTGGCTAGTTTTCCCTAGATATCAGGCATGAACTGCTCCCAGAAGCCAGGGCTTCATTGGGCTGCATGGGTTGGATGATGGTAGAGGACAGTGGAGAAGACAAAGTACAGGAATGCCTTTAAGAGGAACATCTCGTGCAGGTAAGAGAGTCAGTTGCCATGCCTCATGAGACAGACTTAACTACAGTGTCTTATGGTGAAAGTCATTTCTTTTCTCTCACTTTAATATCATACCTGAGAACAAAAGAGCTACACACTGATCTACAGGGAAATGCCTTTTCCTAGGCCTAGGCTTAATGGTCATTCCAAAAGTAGCGTGCCAGGGTCCAACTGGGAGGCTCAGAGTGAGAGTTAGCACAAAAACACAGGGACACATTTGTGTGATTCTTGCTACTTGGATGATGTCACCAATTAATAGTAATTATATTGGAGCCCCCTCTCTTTTCCTCATGCAAACTACCGAAGTTCACATTCCTCTCATTCTTTTTCATTGGTCCACTGGGAAATTACTCCTGTTTTCAACCAACACACGTATAATTGTAAATGTATTGTACGTAAAGCAGGAAAAAAAAAAAGTTTCTCTAGTTTTAGAAGTTGTGTATGGGTTAAACCCAAATGTTTAATATAATTGGATGTTTGAAGATTGTCCTTTCTCCTTTCTAGCTACAAGGAAAATACTAACTTTTTATGAAGTGTTGTGATTGTGTTAAGAAGTGTTGTGATTGTGAAGCGCTAAGTGCTTTTGAGGAAAGCAAAATATAATACAAAATGATGTGGCCCTTAAGGAGCACACCAAATCCACATAGAGCTTAGACTCAAAGGACAAGAAGTAATCAAGTGTTTATGCAATGAAGTCGAATTTCTCTGAAGATTATCTTTTCTGTGCACTCAGAAACAGGCAAGTTTCTTAGACATTCTTTAATGTAGTCATTATTAAATTTTTGAAATCCTAGCACTTTATTTTTGAGGTTAAATAATGCCTATAAATTTATTAAGGCTTTACAGTTACCAGATAAATGGGAATGAAAACCAGGGTTGATCTTCATATAGAGAGAGGAGAAACATTTTTGCTATTGTCCATACTCATCTCGGGTTTTTTTAGATAAATATTATGCAGGCATACCTCATTCCATTGCATTTCATTTTATTGTGCATCGCAGATACTGCATTATTATTATTTTTTTAACCAGTTGAAGGCTTGTGGCAACCATGTGTTGAGAAGTTTATTGGCACCGTTTTTCCACCAGCATTTGCTCCCTCTGCGTCTGTGTCACATTTTGGTAATTCTCACAATATTTCAAACTTTTTCATTATATTTGCTATGGTGATGTGTGATCAGTGATCTTTGATGTTACTGTTAGAATTGTTTTGGGGTGCCATGAACCGCACCCTTATAAGGGGGTGAATTTAATCCATAAGCGTATGTGTTCCAAGAGCCCCACCAACTGGCTGGTCACCCACCTCTTGCCCTCACCTTGGCCCTCTCTCTGTTTCTTGAAATGCAAAAATATTGAAGTCAGGCTGGTTAACAACCCTACAGTGGCCTCTTAAGTGTTCAAGTGAAAGGAAATGTCAGCCGATGTGGCAAACTTCCTTGTTGTCTTATTTTTAAAAATTGCCACAGCCACCCCAGCCTTCACCAACCACCACCCTGCTCAACCCTGAGAAAAGACCCTCCACCAGCAAAAAGATTGCCAGTTGCTGAAAGCTCAGATGGTGGTTGGCATTTTTTAGCAATAAAGTCTTTTTAATTAAGGTATGTACATTGTTTTTTAGACATAATGCTACTATAAATTTAATAGACTATAGTATAGTATAAACATAATTTTTAATGTACACTAGGAAGCCAGAAAATTCATTTGACTCACTTCATTGCAATATTTAACTTTATCGCGGTGGTCGGGAACCTGGCCACAGTATCTCTGATGTATGCCTTATACCTCTTCTTAAAATGTCTGATGTGTGGATATTCTGAAGTGTGTTCCAGAACCAGCAGCGTCCACATTCCCCTGGAGCTTGTTAAACATGCACTCACACCCCAGCACGGACCTGCTGGGAACCATTCTCAACAAAATCCCCAGCTGCTCTGTGTGCACAGTAAACTTTGAAAACCACTGGTCTGCAGACAGTTTTTGTATAATTTATGGACTATGATCTCAGGGAAATTAAATCTGATCCACTAAAGTTTGTGTTGTTTTGTTTTTGAGTCCCTGAGCAACTTCCATAATAATGTCCAAAGTATTTAGGTTGAGCCACATGAAATTGCTACTTTTCTAGGTCAAAATTACCTGCAGTTTCACATAGTTCAACTTCATAATATATGGAATCTTATTTTACGGGCATTGAACTTGCCTCAGAAGATTATAAAGGATATGGCATCCTTTCAGCATTATACTAGCCCCAACTGCTAAGTTTTTTGAATGAGCCTCAGGGTTTTGGGTTCTAGAAGACTTTGGAAGGATGGTATACCTCTGCCCTCATGTCCAGAGAGGTTAGCAGAAATCAGAAAGGGAGTGAGGCATGTTTGGCCAGGGCAGTAACATGGGCAAGGCTCTAAAGCCCAAGTGTGTGGGTCAAAAGTTATGCCTGCAGCAAACAGAAGGGGCAAGAATCAGTGGTTCTGGCTTCATAGTAGAGTCACCTGAAGCCCAGAGCCTGCCCTAGACCTCTAGAACCAGACTCCAGAGTGCCCCAGAGGTGAGAGTCCCTGAGTTAGATCGTGAAGGAGTTCATGGACCATGCTCAGGAGTGAGCTTTTATTCCCACAGCTGAGGGGGAGCCACTGAAGAATTCATGCTGGTGAATGCTCTGTGCACTTGATGTTAAAGATCCCTCGAGGGCAGTCATCCAAGAGGAATGGGAGGGAGAAGTCACAGGCACTGAGGGAATCAGGTAGGGCACGAAATCTGAAAGGCCTGGGGACCGTCAGCTTGTGACCTCTGGGGAGGCACTGGGTGGTAGAGCTTAGACAAGGTTAGCTAGTAATGAGTGTTGAGACATTCTGCCCCGTCCTCCGTTAGCTGTAAGAGAACATGTGTGGGCAATTATGAGAGATTGTTCTCTGCATGTCCTGAATATTAGGAGACATCTTTTCTGTGGGACACTTTTATAAGAAGTTTAGACACCTGTGGGGGAGCCGTGGGGGAGCCCCAGGGGAGTCGATCCGCTTAGGGGAAATTTCCGGCTTTGGGGCACCTGCTAGAAGGGATAGCTTTTTATTTGGAATGTATAGTAAAAGCCAGCATGGTGATTTCCCATGTCCTATTCCCTCTGGAAACCTTAGCCTTCCAGAAGTCTCTGAAATAAGATTCCCACAGATCTAGCCAGGATGATGTATAATGTAGCTCTTCTCAGAACAGGGTGATCGACTGAGAAAAATAGTTTTTCTGTCCTAAAATTGTATTTTCCCAAAGAACTTTGCCAGTTATGTGGTAATAATTTTCTTTAATAATACAGTCCCTTTAAAATTATAACAAAGTGTTATCATTTATTCTGAGTGTAATTTTTAGGAGCTGTTGCTGCATCCTGACTGTATATGTAAAGTCGGGGTCCAGAAGCACTGGGAAATGTTAACCTCCAGTTATGCTAAAACGCGTCCTAGTAGTAAGAACAACAAGCATTTGGCTTTTCAAACCATATGCTAATACCAAATGTATACATAATCTGAAATTTATTGCACATCTTTGGCAAGGAAATTGTTTTAAGATGACATCTCATCAGTAGGATTTATTTTTACTTAATCAGATACACAAATACTAACTTATTTTAACACAATATTTTACGGTAAGATTTCTCATTTCTCCCAAACAGATCACCTAAACTCACCACTTCACAGACAGCTGTGTACGAACACAATATAGACTATTTCTGTTTTCCTGATTCAGTACATTGTAAGAGATAATACTGATTTTAATTTGGAATTGGATACTCTCAAACAGCTTGCACTGTTCCTCAAGGGGAAAAGATAATTATAAACATTAAGGAAGGAGGTGTTAATTATTACCCATAATTACATAGCATAAACTATAGCATAAAAGGGGACTAAGGACCTTGTTTGAATTAAAAATACTGTATTTTGATCAGCCTTGTTGTAAACTATACTACATCCTGATAAATAAAAATCTGCTTTTTTTTTTTTCCAAAGCATACACTGTGGAGGGAAAAATAGTTAAAATACCTATGAATAGTTGCAGTTTACAACATTGAATAGGAGATGACCTTTCTTTAGGCTTATCAAAGAATCTCTTCTATTTTGAATCACTGGGACTCAGGTGCTTACCCAGACTGAGAATTTTTTTTTTTCCCCCGTGGGATACCTTACCCCTAAACCTATCCTGAGTTTGCCTAATGAAACTGAAACCACATGAACTCTCCAGAATGAACCTGATGTAATAAACGCGTTTGCTGCTGTCTATGGAGCCTGGCCCTCGGATCTGAGTGCACATGAATGGGTACATGACCCGGGCTTGCCCTGGTCTGTGTTGTGGGCTGGGCTGGAACATAGGCCCTGGCATCATAAGCCAACTTCTGACAGTGCCAGGCGGTCATGACATGGAGAAGAGCGAGCATTTTCTCCTGGTTACCTTCAGAGCACCTTCACTGTGCCATCTTCTAGGAATGAACAAAACAAGAAAGTATGTCAAATTGTAACACTTTCAAACTCATTCTCCAGCTAAAGGTAAGGACTTGACCTGGATGCCCGACAGGGGTACATAATTATGGTAGCAAATACAGTAAACGGTGTTGAGTAGGTGCCAAAAACTATATGTTAGTGAAAACCTAAAAATTTGATGTGTTGGTACAGAACCCTGCATACTCTTGTAAATTTTACCATAAGTTTGGTAGGACAGTTGATGGCATCCACCTAATTTGTCTTGCTTGGGAAGGCAGCATGAATGTTCCAAGGCATGCATTATTTTTGAACCCTTTACAAGGGTCTGCTTACATAGAGAAAATTAATGGGCCAGTTATAATCATCATTTGAGTTTCTTTAACACAGTTAACAATGTTATCCCTGTTTGGAGATATGATGTATATTTGAAGCTAAAGCAACTGATATTTGTAATACTCTTAAATTCTTACTTTCACAAATTCCAGGTATCATGACTCCATTTTAGCACACATGAAAATGGTTTTGATATATAAATGCAAAAATCGAAATTGGGGTGCTGTCCTTATTTCTCGTGATGCATTATTTTATCAATAGTGATTAAATATCTTTATCTTTATTCCATTAAATGTTTCCACTCCATACTGATTCAACACTTAAATTTTTGTACATTTCACAGAAACCAAGAGAAATTCTTTGTTGGTATACATACATAAAATTTCTGTTTGGCAAGCATAATTACCAAATGCTGGATGCAGAGAGCCCTCATTTTAAATTGCAAATTTTTTTTACCACGTGTAGTGATGACATAACAGGACCCAGTGAAATTAAAAAAGAGGGAGAAGAAAAACATTTGCATATTTAATTCAGGGTGTTTTGTTGGCATTCTGTCTACTGGACAGGGCATTTCCATACTGCACAACACAAGGATAACAGATCCCCATGAAACATCTGTAACATGAAACCCCTGAAGTCGGTTCTCAGCCTTTCAAAATCATCAATACGCTATGCAGATCAAAAATTTGATAATCCATTGACAGCAGATATATTAACTCTAGACAAAGAAACACCTATTTCTCTGACGAGACAGGTAAGAGAACTGACCGGTATTTCTTGACTATTTTTAGAGGTAGTAAAATAGAATTTTCTTTGAAAAAATTGTAGGAAGTTAGAAGATAGAAGGGATCAAAAAACTATGTACCATTGCAACATTAAAGAAGATGTTCAAAACTAACCATGTGGGTGCTTCGGCCGCACATCTGCAGGGGGTGACCACATTTGAGGGGGTCAGCCACATGTAGAGTGAATGACATTGGAAAAAATCTAAAGGAAGGTGTCTTTTCTCTTGAACAAAGTGCTGTGGTCACAGCCAGGCAGCACTTACCCCGATGGGGGTTCTCTATGCCTTACAAGCAGATTCAAGAAAGGGCCTGGTGAAGACGTTGGATATAAAGTACCAGCAAGCTACACATTTTGCTCTCAAAGTTATACACACACACACACACACACACTCTCTCTCTCTCTCTCTCAGATCATCCAACAGTTGAGTCCTGAGCGTTCCTCGTTCATCTTAACAAAGGGAATCAACATACAATGTTCAGGCTTGGGCAGATCATGCCAACACCTACTTCCACCAAAGAAATCTCTTTAATCACTCTTTGGAGAGGAAAGTAAGTGTGAACTTCAAACTAACAATATTACAGTTCTTACATTTGTTTATAAAATGCCAGTTTTAACATAAACATGATTTGGGCAGTACGACAAATGGAAAACATACTGAGACATGTAATAAATAACTTCTCTATGCTCTTTATATAAATAAACACTCCCCTCCCCCACTACAAAGCTTAGTAAATGCCAAAGGGAATTTCGTCCCAGATATTCTGGGAGCTTGTACACAAAATGCACATTTTTTTAAACTTATGAACTTTGGAGCCAATTTCTAGTTGCTCACTAACTGTCCTGTTCCCAACAGTCAGCCCGTAGCATTACAGGTAAAGAAATAAGCCTAGACTTTGCGTTTATAGGTAGTTCAAGTCAAATTTGTTACAACAAATACCAAAGACCCATCAAAATTTTATAGTCACACTGGAACTTTGGTTGGATCAAGTATTACTTGAATCAGGGGAGTCATTTACAAAGGGTTGGGGATTTTCTGTAGGACAGGAAATTTGGACTTTTGATATTTAAAGGGTTTCATATTTTCTCCTATAATGTCTAGAACTTAATAATTTTATTTGAAAAAAGTATAGAGAAAAAGCAAAATGAAGTCAAATTTATTTTTCATTGCTTTTGTCATCTAACAAATATGAAAATTAAACTGATAATAAGATGACGTAAGTACTCTTTTTTTTTTTTTAGTTCATACAGTGTCAACCAAATTCTTTATGACTTTTAATCAGTGCAAGCTGAATTTGGTCTACCTGCTTAACAAGAAGAAATTCAATAAAAACTTCCATGTTTTCTCCTTTGGTTCCAGAAAATTATAATATCTATTATAATATTTATTATTCTAGGATACCAGAAAAAATCAGGAAATGTATTTTTAAGGTCAATTTCCACTTTAAACTTTCTTTTCATTAAGTTATAAAAATTTACTCTCGGCATTCTCAAAAATATATATCCCATCTCTTGATGAATCACACTCCTATAATAAAATTCTAAGTTAAAAGTCAGTTTTAATTTCTTTCAGGCGGAAATAGATATAATATTATATATATTTATTTATATAAATATTTTCATTTAAAATTAAGATACTTGGCACAGAGTCCTAAGCTTACAGTTTTCAAATGGTGTCTGTCCTGCCTTCACTGATCAACATGGAAGAGTTTGGGAAGGAAATTGTGCTCTTCATACACTTGTACCTTGTGCGTTTATCTTTCCCTCTGCCTCACGCCCAACGTAGCAGTATCCCAAGACTGTGGAAGATAAGAGAAAGGGTAGATTTATTTCTCCACATTGGTGGGGTTAAAGGGAGAGAATAGGACAAACAGCCCTGGGGATTTCTGGGTATAGTCAAATTCATTAATGTTTTCCCACTAACAATACTGTGGTTGTTTGTATCCTTGGTTGCATCTCCAATGCACAACGAGGGGACTGTATGCATGGCCTCACTTGTATTTAAACCCAGACATTTAGGGTCTTGTTCCAGTCCAGTTTTTGTTTTTGTTTTTGTTTTTTTAAGATTAAATTTATTTTTTTGACACACAGAGAAACAGCAAGAGAGGGAACAGAAGCAGGGGGAGAGGGAGAGGAAGAAGCAGGCTTCCTGCCAAGCAGGGAGCCCGATGTGGGGCTTGATCCCAGGACCCTGAGATCATGACATGAGCTGAAGGCAAATGCTTAATGACTGAGCCACCCAGGCATCCCTCCAGTTCAGTTTTAAAGAGGAATTTTCAGGGAGGAAGAAAAGGCCAATAAAATCTACAGTTTAAGATGGAAATTCAAATATTAATCTTTAATGATTATATTCCACTTCTTGTCTTTCTGCTGTACTTTTAAAAAGTACTCAGATGAGTAGCATCCATTTTTATATAAAGAATTTCAGTCACTACTTTATTGAGGGGCGAAAAGATAAATTATAGAGTAGTGCAAAAAAGAAAAAAAATACAACTCCTGTTGTCTCCAAAGTGCTTCCTGAATAAATTTCAAAACCTGAACTCTCACCAATTTGTTAAACATTGGAATACTGTCTATAAAAAATGACTGCTTGGAGCCTCTGATCTGTTTTCAAAGTTATAGAATGTTCTACAGAAAAATTCTATAGCAGGTAGTCATAGATGGGCATGAAAGGGAATCTCCTGCATCCTCCTCCCAGTATTGCACAATGTAAAACCTGCCAAGTTGTAAGCGGCTGCCTTGTCTCCCCACATACACCATAAGGCCCACACGCTGGAACTTCATCCAAAGCTGCCACCACGTCTGTCATACACCGTGTCACCCACACAGCCTTTCTCTTTGCACCATTCAAACACACACAAGAGATGGAATCTCTAGGTCACCCTCAAACTCCGGTAGCATGAGGAACAAATTAAATCCAGCTGACTCATTATTTCATGGGAATCTGCATTGTGGGAGCCAGGCCTTCTCATCTGCCCAAACGTTCTGACTGCCTCCCCAGTCTGAGTTCACCAGGCATCCCTTCTCCATGCTGTGCTCTTCCTTTACCCATCACTCATCAGCTCAGGATGGGAAAACACCTTGGCTCTGAGCAGATGGTCCATGGTCCTCCCAGAGCTGCCCTTTACGCCTTGGAAAGATGTAGAGTATTTTTAACGCCCTTCGCTTACAAACTGATTACAGATATACATAGGTTTTCATAAATAAAATTTGAGGCATATATGTATATATTAAAATTTTCACCAACATGGGTGTGTTAAAAACTTCAAGTTCTGTCGTTCAAGTTCAATAAAGGCACACAATTTTTTTCTTTAGGATTGCGAAGAATATAAGTGCTAGCAAGAAGTCATAAAAGGCATTTTATGAGGCTTTTTTTCTTTGATTTTCCTCTTCTTGGGTTAAGCATTCATCCCGCCAGTCAATGGCATGACTCTACTACCCAATGAAAGTATTTAGATGCATAGAGGGTATTAAATGGATCCCACTGTTGTGTCAGATTTCAGAGTAACAAATCCCAGCCGCGCTGGGTCAGTCATCCCAGTTCTGCTTTGGCCATTTCCATTAAGGCTTCTCACTTCCAAATCGGGCTTTCCGGTTGCCAGGTTCTGATGCCCTTCGGACCAGCCTGGGTGGTGGCTTAGGTAGGACGCCTTCAGTCCCACTGTCTTCCTTCACGGGGCCAAACTGGCCTTTGGAGAGAAGGGGCTGCCGTAGCATGCCTGGGGTCTGGGTGCCCCCCTCTTTGCTGTGGGGAGTTGGGGGGGCACAAGGCTGCCCCTGTCCGGAATCAACGTCTACCTCATTCTTCCATTCCATCTTATAGGGCTGGGGGCCTTTCTTTGAGAACTGTTCTGGCAAGAAGCGCCTTGCTCGGGGCTGCAGATTGAGGACGGTGGTCCCAGCATCTGTGTCCGAGTCACTGCTGTTGCCGCCTACCACAGAGCAGAAGAAGGACAACGTGGGCAAGTGTGTCAGAGAGAAGGGATTGGAAGTGACTCAGCAATGCATGAGCCGATCCAGCACCTGCTGTGCCCTCAGGCCCTGGGGGGCTGGGTGGGGGGGCGGGGATCAGAGGGCTCACTACCTATAGCCCACAGACCTGGACGTAACAGTCTCTGTGGACGTTCATGTTGAATGTGCACACCCACAGTGAAGGGCTTAATGTGTACCAGGCAACTGTCACGATAAGCTCTTTTAAATGCATTTACCTATTCAATCCTCGTAATCACCCATTTGCCAGAGGAAGTAACTGGAGTTCAGGAGATTAGTAAGCAGTGGAACTGGCTCTCAAAGTGAGACTCTCGGGCAGCAGCCGCTGTGCTCCCACCTGCCCCATCAGAACAACCCCAGGAGGGCTCTGGTCTATGTCTGGCACACAGAAAGCAGACCAGCAATTAGCTGCTATTCTGAAAATTCGTGTCTTGATCTGGAATCTCAGAGACAACCTTCTTTCTCTCCTTTATGTTTTCATAAGGGCCGAAATACCAATGCACACTTTCCAAACAGGGGGAAGACACGTGATCAGAACTAGCTGGTTGTCAAAATTCAGGTCCTAGAGAACTGTGGGGAGGACAGCAGATGGGAGCTGAGATTCTTGGGACGAAAGAGTGTTTTGGTGGATGCATGCTGCCTGGCCTCCCTTCTCATTTCTCATCTCACCTGTCACCACCAGGTTAGACATTAGACTTTCCTCTTCTTGGTTAATTAAATAAACAACCAAAAATAAAAGGGGGTTACCCTAACATCCTACATTTTAATAACATGGTATCCTAATATACTGCTCCTGGGGTTCACAGAAAATGGCTTGGCGTCTACATAAAGATTATCATTAAATAAAGAGATATTTAGACTTTATATGTCAAAGCTTTAATGATTTGGGGCAGAAGTAAAATTTATGGCTCCCTTTATGAAAATAGATGAAAATTGTAAAAATTTAAATATACCTTTGCAAATTTATAAATTTATAAATTATTTCTGTTTACCTGTTCACTGATCACAGGTGACAACACTTGCTTTTGCTATATCCAATAGAATCATTATGGTAAATAATGGACTCAGTTATTTATAATGTGTACAGAAGCTCCATCCAAAAAGCTTATGATGCTAATAATAAGTCACCATATTATTATTTTAGGCTTGCAAATCATTAAGCTCATTGTCCTTCATGAAGAAAAAGGATGGGGAAATTCTCTATTTTATGAACATTAGTTAATAAATTTAATCATTCTGCTCCAACTAAATTCATTACCTGCATTAGAAATATTCTTTTTCTTTTGAAGCTTTTCTGGAAGCTTTGTATTTTTTGGTAAGGATAAGTATCGAGAAGTTGAAGTGGACGCCTGTGGAAAACATGGAAAATCTTACTTAGACTCTGCAGTTACCATTTATTATGTACCAGAAATTTAAAATCTTATATCAAACCCTGATGTTAAAAATTAAATTTGTACTTCTCTATTCCAAAATCACTTTGTGAGGGGCTGTGGGAATGGTGAATAAAGTTCCAAGTAATAATTATTTCCCTTCAAAAAACTAACTCTCTTCTAAAAATAAAATAGAAATCAATATTAATGAAAATGAAAGTAAAGTGGGACCATTAGAAATAAGAATAATGAAATAATAAGGAAAACCATCGAGTCTTCTTAAAGAGAAGCTACAGAGACACTTATTTATAAGAGCATTACTAAAAAAAAAAGTAGAACCTACATATATGGGAAGAAAATATATGAAAAATGTAGCATATTTGTTTTAATTTAGTAAGTCTTGAAAATGATAGAATGAAAAATATTACCATAGCTGATTAGCCCACAATTCAAATGCCACAATCTCTACTTTCTTTAACTTAATCAGTGCTTCCACATTTTCACATAAAAAAAAAAAAGATAATCTTCTTGTTCACATATTACCATTTTGGTCTCTGATGACCCAATAGTGAATATTATTAAAAATGAGATGCAATCCTAAAACTAATGCAACATTGTGTGTCAATTATACTCAAATTAAAAAAAAATGCTAAGATGCAATGTCTGCTTTGTGAAATCAATCAATCATAATGTCATTTAAAAATGATTTTCCTTATTTGTTGACAGTGCCCTGGGCCAAATGAAAAGGTGGACACTTGCACCCCCAGCTGCTGTGATTCTGCAGTTCCAGCACAAGCGGCTTGCAACCTCTCCCTGAGGAGATCAAATAGGACTTTCCAAATGTAGCTTGGTCCAGCCATGCTGCTTAAATTTGTAACTTGACTGACCTCCCTGTCCTCTTTCTGTCCTCCTGTCCTCCCCATCTCCCTCCTCAAGCACTCACTGCCTACTAACTTAACAGATAACACATTCCATTGCTGGGCCTACACATAGGTAGCCTTGTCTGTTTCATTCACCCACAAGTGCCTACAACAGTGCCTGGAACACAATAGGTGTTCTAGAAACATCTAGAAAAACTTCACACAATTAACTCCATCCCAGAATTCCTGTGAATCAACCCTCAGCCGGCCATTCTGTCAGTAGGACCTCCAGAACGGCAGTTGGTTGGTTCTATTCTTGGAAGCCTTCCTGGTCCCAGACAAATGGTAACAAACAACAGTTACCCTGCGCTCCTGGTTCAAGCTGCTGTCTTTCCTGATACTTTCTCGCAAACTGTGCCTCCGTCGGATTAGAATCTCCTTGGCCTGTCGCTCGCTTGTGTCAGCCGTCAGATTGTGTCTGTTGTAGGACAGAGTCTGAAACGAAAACACAGGAGACATTTTACAAGAAAAACAGATTACTACCCCAGAGATTCCAAAACGTTACTAGGTTGCTTTGATTTTGCACCTGAGTGAGGCACTTAATGAATGTGCAGAGCAGAAAAATAAATAAAAAGCACAAGAGTTAACACACATGGGGAAAAAAGTTAACATTTGTTCAAAATTTGAAAGCTCTTGTCTTCTAATAAAAGTTTGTAAGTTATTTTTCACTGAGAAGTGTGATCTTCATAAATCAGAAGAATGATGGAATTCATCAAGTACTTCTGTCTACCTTGAACTACTTTGTATGTATGTAGCCATCATTAACAGCTGGGGAAAGAACAGAATTCATCTTTATACATTCTCTATTGAATAGGAATTACTGGTATAAAGACAAACCACTTTGGGCCACTTGGTGGTGCCATGTCCTTTTGATTAACTTCCAAACCCTTCTTTTCAACTAGGTAGTCAAACTGAAAAAAGCTGCTGCTAGAATTAGGGATAACCATGTGCTGGTATTTAGAGCAGTAAAATTTCTAGACCAGGAGGCACCTGGGTGGCTCAGTGGGTTAAAGCCTCTGCCTTCGGCTCGGGTCATGATCCCAGGGTCCTGGGATTGAGCCCCATATCAGGCTTTCTGCTCAGCGGGGAGCCTGCTTCCCCTCTCTCTCTCTGTCTGCCTCTCCATCTACTTGTGATCTCTATCAAATAAATAAAATCTTAAAAAAAAAAATTTCTAGACCAGGGCTGTGCATGGTATGCATTTTTAGTTTTATAAGTTTCCTAAAATGAATTGCAATTAGTCATCAAGTTCAATTTCTGATAGAATAAATATGTATTTCTTGGAAATATCCCTGTGTCCTGAACTATATTAAATCTTGAAGAAACCGTGAAAGGGACAGAGAATAAGGCTCAAAACCCGCCTTGAGAAATGTGTTCGCTAGTTGGACATCAAAGGCTAACATAATAATATAAATCCTGAAATGCTAAAACTGTGTGGCATGGGATGAGCTCCAAGTGCTATCCCATTGAAAGGGCTTGGAATAATATGGAGGTTTTGAGGAAACCTGAAAACGTGCAGGATATGGGGCAGCTGACAGGAACCCGTGGGCCGTTCCAAGTGGAGACAGAGAAGAGAGGAACAGGCCAAGGAAGAAAGACAGAACTTGGGTATTTGGGGGACAAGAGGGAGATGTAAGGTTGGCCACAGTGGAACTGGGAATCAGAGACCCCAAATTCTGTAAGAAGAGTTTAGCCTATAAGCGATAACTGTTGTTTGTTTCATTTTAAGTAGGAGAATGCTGCCATTAAACATGCTCTGGGGAAAAAGGCAGAGCAAGAGTAATGAGTGATGGCATGAGGACAGTCTTTGGGGAGACCAGCAAGAAAGTACAGAAATGACCCCAACATGAGTGAGGAAGGCTCCTGACAGACCATGTGGACTGTGTGACACCTTCCCCCAACACTGTATCTTAAGTTATTCATCTATAAAATGGAAACAAGAGTAACACCCCTTGGAGGATTGAGTTAATACATGTTGCAATGGGGCACGGCCAACTGTATGTATTCTCGAAATGTTAGCTATATTATTAGCCAATTGGTAGAATGAAGTGTTAGTAATGGAACGGCAGGGGCACCTGGGTAGCTCAGTCAGTTAAGGCTCAGGCCATGATCTTGGGGTACTGGGATCGAGGCTCTCATAGGATTCCCTGCTCAGGGGGGAGTCTGTCTCTCCCTCTTCCTCTGCCCCCAGCTTGTACTTTCTATCTCTCTCTCTCTCTCAAATAAATAAATAAAATCTTTATTTAAAAAAAAAAAGAAAACAATGGAACAGCAATGAAAGAAGTCACTCGGGAGATACATTAAAGGAAGAAACTATAGCACTTAATGAATAACAAGGAAGATTAAATACATTTTTAAAGTTTTCTTAAAGCTGTAAGTTTTCTGTAAGTTATAAAGCTATTTCATTCAAAAAAAAAATTAAAAGAGAGCCACAATTAGTTAACTCAGATGCTTTTATCTCCAAATCCATAGAAGCAGAACTCCTGGAAGACTCTTATCCTTTCCCCATAGCGTCTGAGAGGGCTTAACAGGATAGGACTCTCAGAGAAGAGAAGATGCCTCGTGCAGGACGTGCAAAAAGGTTGTTGTCACTGTTGGGAAATCTCTGCTACAACTGAGTAGCAGACAATTGGAAGCATATTTTTAGCCAAAGGCAAGGAAATAGTTTTCTAAATAAATTATTCTTGGGTGCCTGGGTGGGTCAGTGGGTTAAGCCTTTGCCTTCTGCTCAGGTCATGATCTCAGGGTCCTGGGATTGAGTTCCACATCGTGCTCTTTGCTCAGCAGGGAGCCTGCTTCCCCCTCTCTCTCTGCCTGCCTCTCTGCCTACTTGTGATCTGTCTGTCAAATAAATAAATAAAATCCTTAATAAATAAATAAATAAATAAATAAATAAATAAATAAATAGATTATTCTTACTCGCTGACGGATTTGATAGAGATTTCTGGATAATATTTCTCGAATTTCATCCATTTCACCAGGCGTGAGCTTCCTTATTTTTTCTTCACGACAATCACTATGAAAAGTTAGAAAAAGAGTATCTTTTACTATGCAACAAACATTGGAATCCTAAATTTTCCTTTTTGGAGATATGATATCATTTAAGAAGAATATCATTTAAGATTAAGAATCCTAGCTAAAGAATACACTTAAGGAATATTCAATATTTTAAAATAACTCTAAACTCTAAAACTTTTCAGTGTCAAAATTATTCAAAATGAGTTTAATTGTGCCCAAGTTTTCAGTCTGTTCATGAAATTATTTTTTTTCACACAAGTATTTTTTAAGGAAGAAAAACTGTAGTAACTTATAATGCTATCACTTTATTATTTTTAATACTCCTTAAGATGGTAATACACAATTGGGTTTTGTTCCAACAGAAACTTAATTTTCTACATTCTGCTATTTAGGCCTACTCTTTTAAACACTTCATTAAAAGTATCTGCAAAGACACTGTTTATAATAGGTAGGTATATACAATCAATCATCATTATTCAAGGATTTCATATTTGCAAAGTCAAAGTCACCTACTTGCTAAAATTTATTTATAAACACAGTGCCAATACTCAGAACACTTTTTCATACACATGTGCAAAGTGGGGGAAAATTTGAGTTCCACAAAACACAGGTTCCTAGATGAGGCTGAACATGGCGATGTTCTGCCTTCTTGTTTCAGCTCCTGTACTATAAACAAATGTCTTTTCCATGGTCTATTTAATGACACATTTTCCAAACGGTTGTGCTTCGTTTGGTGACTTCACTGCTTAAAATGGCCCTGAAGTGTAGGTCTGAAGTGTTGTCAAACATTCCCAAGCAAAAGCTGTAATGTGCCTTCCAGAGAAAAGCCATGTCAGATATATATATATATATAGATATATATATCTATATATATATATAGATATCTCTGCTTAGTATACATGTGTATATATATACGTATATATGTATATATACATATATACGTATATATATATAAAAATATAAATAATAGGGTGTGTCTTTAAATGGAAACATACATAAAACAAGTTATGTATCAGCTGGTTGAGGAAAATGTCTTCAGGGCCAGAGGCTCTTAAGGACTTAAACCTGCATTTCTCCTAGGAGCAAGCATTTGGTATTCACAAATCTGCATTCATGGCAATTTTATAGAACATAACTACTGCCAACAATGAGAGCCAACTGTATTTATACAGTTCTATTCTAACTGCTTCAAAAAGGCTTTGAGGGGACCTACAAAAATATGTAGTACAATAAAATACATAGATAAGAAGAAAAATTAAAGCTGAGAAGGTTAATATACATTAATGCAGGTCTTAAGGACGATGGGCTAAGGACATACCAATTGAAGAGCACAGTTCTCTTATTTTTTGTTTTAAAGCAAACTTGTTACTGAAAAACAAGTATAATATTAATTACCTATGCCCAAAGGGTAATGGAGAAACACAAAGGAATGAATGCAGAAATCTAAGGCTTCAGCAGAACAGACTTGCCTAACTAACTATACATGATTCATTTTTGCCTCAACCTCAATTGCATGGATGAGTTTTTAGGAAGCATCTTCTTAGACGGAGGCATTGTTGTTTGGACAGCTGTCCAGGTTTCTAATAGGGTTTTTTGATCAGCTAAGTTAATTCACAGAATTTTAGAAGGACTAGAAGGTCAAGAGGACCAACTTTTAGGGATCTGATATTCTGGTTTTATCCAACAAATGTTTGTATAACTCTAGCGATAAGTGCACAAATACCTCCCTTGTTTATACTTAAAATATATTTTACTGGAATATAATTCAAAAGAGAAAAGTACATGAATCTTACATGTGGGGCTCAATGAACTATCACAAAGCGAATGTACTGCTACCCAAGTCAAAAAACAGAACATGGACTAAAACCCCAGAAACCACATCATATTTCACCCCCCAACCATCTCTACCTCCCTGTTCTTTGACAAAACAACCACCATCCTAACTTCTGAGCTGACAGAATAGTTGTACCTGAATTTGAACTCTACATAAATGGAGTCTTAACTATATAAATGGAGAGTACCTACTACTACAATAGGTAATCTTATTTATTTATTTATTTATTTATTTATGTAGGTATGTATTTATTTTTTTAGAGTAAGTAATCATTTAAATTTCGCTTCTTTTGTTTGGCATCATGTTAGAGATTCCTCTGTATTATCCCATATTTTGGAACACATATGATTATTGGCTATTTGGATATCCTATTTTGTAAACTGCCTGAACAAATCTCTTGTCCATTTTTCCATGGGACTATCTTTTTTTTTTTTTTTTTTAGATCTTTCTTAGTTTTCTGTGAGGCAAGTATCATCTTCCATTTCATGGTTTGTGTTTTCATTCCTTTAATGAAATATTTTCCTATCACAACAGTAACAGGATATTCTCTCATATAATTTTGTATATGAGATATATAATATAATACAGCTTTATATATGAGATATATAATATATATGAGATTTTATATATAAGACATATAATATATATGAGCTATATAATATATATGAAATATATAATTTATATTTATAAATTATATTTGAGATATATAATATATATGAGATAAAATACCTAATATATATATGAGATTTTATATATGAGATATATAATATAATTCTCTCATATAATAAAAGCTTTATTGTTTCCCCACTCCCATGCATACCTATGATACTCATTGGCTTGATATACTGTGAAGTTGTATTCAATTCCACTTAATCTCCATATGGATCCTTAACTGACCCAGGGCCATTATTTTAAGGCCATCTTTTCCCTACAGCTTTGTGCTATAAACTTTGACATTAATAATTATTCATATATGTGTGGGTCTCTTCCAAACTCTTACTTTGTTCCACTGGTCTATTTGTCATTTTGTCTTTGTTCAGTATCCCACTGTCTCAGTCACAGGAGCTTTATAGAAAGTCTTGCTACCTAATAGTATAAATCCTCCAAATTTGTTCTTCAGCTTTGAAGACAATTTTGTCTTGGTTAATTTGGGCCCTTTACATTTCCACAGAAATTTTAGGACCAGACTGTCTAATGACACAGATACACACAAACACGGGATTTTTAATAAAATTGCTTTGGATCCATACATCAATTTGAGAAGAACTGAAAATCTTATAATATTGAGTCTTTCTTTTTATTAATAAAGTCTTTATCTGTTTTGGACTTTCTGAGGAGAGGCTTCACACATATTCGCTAAATTACATTTTGATGTTTGATACCGATATATATGTTTCATGATACTATTCTGAATCAAACATTTTTTAATTTTTATTATTCTTTTTAAATGTTTTATTTATTTGACAGAGAGAGATCACAAGTAGGCAGAGAGGCAGGCAGAGAGAGAGGGGGAAACAGGCTCCTCACTCAGCAGAGAGAGCCCCATGTGAGGACCCTGAGATCATGACCTGAGCTGAAGGCAGAGGCTTAACCTACTGAAACACCCAGGTGCTCCTCAAGCATTTTTTTAAATGTCACTTTCTATTTGTTGATACTTAGGAAAACTACCACTGATTTTTTTTTTTACCATGTATTAAGAAACCTGGATAAATTAATTTATTATGTCTAATTATTTATCCATAGATTCTTCTGGATTTTCTGTGAAAACAATCAAGGTATTTGGAAATAATGACAGCCTTCTTTTCCTATCTTTAATCTTCAATTTTTTTTTTTTTGCTTAACAGTGGTACAATATTCATAGAAATCATAATGATATGCAACTGTGTTCCAATCTTAAGGTAAACCCCTCAACATTTCAACATTAAAAATACTATTCGCCACAGATAATTCATGAATAAACTTTATCAGCTTGAGAAAGGATTTCTTCTATTCTAGTCTATTTATGTATATATATATATTTTTTTAATCAGGAACAGAGGGGCACCTGGCTGGCTCAGTTGGTTAAGTGTCCAATTTGATTTTGGCTCAAGGCATGATCTCAGTGTTGTGAGATCGAGCCCTGTGTCAGGCTCTGAGCTCAGTGCAGACTCTGCTTGTCCCTCTCCCTCTGCTCCTCCCCCTGCTTGCACACGCACTCGCTCTCTCATAAATAAATAAAATACTTTTTTTAAAAATCAAGAATAGATATCGAATTTTATCATATTATTTTTCTGCCTTGATTACAGATAAATAATGACCCTTGATTTCTCTTCTCTTATTCTGTAAAAGTGGCAAACAACTGATTGATTTTTTACTTTTAACCCACCATTATATTCCTGGACTAAGTCAAAATTATTCTGATATATATCTTTTTACATATCTCTGGATTGGGTTTGCTAATATTATGTTTGGAATTTTTACAGAAATATTGTATATAATTTTATTTCTGTATAAGTGTCTATATCAGGTTTAAGATCAAAATTATGCTAGTCCCATAAGGCAATTTGGGAAGATTTCCATCTTTCCTTACTTTCTGAAGAAGTCTGTGCAAGATTGGTTTTACCTCCTCCTTAAATGTTTGGTAGAATTTACAAATAAAGCCAGATGGCCTTGGGGGTTACTTTGTGGAAACAATTTCAACTCAGATTTATTAACTTAATACTTGAGTACTATTCAAATTTTCTGGTCTTTTATGGGTTTAATTTATTGTTCCTTTTTCTAAGTTCCTAGAATGGATTACTGATTTTCAGCCTGACTCTTTTTTTAACATTAAGTGACATTAAGTGTTTAAAAAATGTTTTTTTATTAAATGTTAAAAAAATTCCCTTTAAACAATGTTTTACACATATTTTCATATGTCATACTTTTCAAAATATTTTCTGATTTACATCATAATTTATTTGATTCAGTTTTCATTTAACTTCTAAGTAAAGGGATATTTGACTTTTTATACTGTTTTAGATTTTATACTGTTTTAGATTTTATTTTGTTTTTGATTCCTTTCTGGTAAGGGAACATATGTGTGAAACTTTTAAAGACTTGGTTGTTTATTATGTGGTTGAAATCTTCTATATTTTTACTGAAAGTTTGTCTACTTGTACTGTCAGTTTCTAGGAGAAGAGCTATACAATTTTCCACTATGATTATGAGTTTGTGTATTTCTGCTTATGGCTCTGTTGAGTTTGGGTTTATATATTTTGAGGTTATGTTATTATTTGTATGCTAATTTAGACTTTTCTATCTACTTTTAGAATTGAGCCTTTTATCATTATGAAATGAATCTCTTTATGCCTAGCAATATTTTCCCATAATGTTTACATTTTATGAAAATAATTACACAAACTTTCTATTGTTTAGTGCTTCAACAAGATACCTTTTTATCAGTCTTTCACCTGTAAACTTTCTGTACCCTGAGATAACAGCACTAGCTCTTATAAGCAACATCTAGTGAGTTGTATATTTTCATCCATTCTGATCACCCATCTTTTTAAATGGAATAAATTTATATTTAATGTAATTACCTTTGCGTTTAAAGCTATCATCTTAATATTTGCATTCTATTTGTTCTATTCTATACTTGCTTTTTCTACTCTGTTGCCTTTTTAAATTTTATTTTATTTGGCTGTTTTATTTCCCTGGTCTGTTAGCTTGTTACATTCTTTTACTGCTTTTTCAGTGGTTATGTGGGATTACAATATTAGAATACAACAACACCAGTCACCTCCCTCCAATTTATAAGCTATTTTTGTTGTTAATTTTAATTCTATTTACACTCAAAACCCCACATACATTATTATTTTATGCAATTACTATTCATTTAGGTTTTATAAATATTTATCTTTTCCATTATTTTAATTCCTTCCTTAATCTCAAAGCTTCTAGGTGATTCTTCCTTCTGTCTGAAACATTTTATCATTCAATGTAGTATGATGGCTTTTTATCTATCTAAAAATATTTTTATTCTACCTTTTTTTTTTTTTAAGAATATTTTAGCAGGATATGGACTCCTAAGTCATCAGTCACTTTCTTTCAGAATTTGGAGGATGCCAATGGTTTCCATGGCTTTTGTTGAAAAATAAGTTGTCAGGTATTTTTTTTTCTCTTTTGAAGAAAATAGGTCTCTTTTTTCCTCTGATTATGTTTAAAATTTTCTCTTTGTGTTTTTGACTTGTAGCAATTTTACTAGACTTTGGTTTTGGTTTTCTTCTTACTTAATCTGCTTGGGGCTTGTCATAGTTCATGTCTTTTATCTGTTTGGGAAAATGTTCAGTCATGATCTCTTAAAATCTATTCCTACTAATTTATCTCTCATTTCCTTTCAGAACATTTCATAATATCCCATATATTTCTTACTTTGTTTCCCATAGTTTCCATATTGTCTTTTTCACTATATGCTTCATTCTGATTATTCCTTCTGTCCTATCTTCCAATCAATCAATTCTCTCTACAGCTGTGTCATATCTTTTACACTATTGAATGAGATCCCAAATTTAGTTAATTTTTAGCTCATATATTCCATTTAGGTCTTTTTTATTTATATCATCTCCATGACAATGTCAAAATTGTTGATGCCATTTTCCATCCTTAAACATACTTTTAATTTTAAAGTCCCTAACTCAACTATCTGAAACCCACTTGTGTGTCTGTTACTACTGTTTTTGTTTATCTTTTTCTCAAAGGTTCCAATAGCATTTCCTTATCTACTTATATGTTTTTGATTGGTTGCTAGACATTATATATGAAAAATCATGGAGATAGTTTAAGACTCTTTATAATCTTATTTTCCTCCAGAGAAGATTTAAATTTATTTCTCTCAGTCAGCTGGGATAAAAGTAATATCGATCTCAGATGATGTAAACAATCATGGATTGAGATAATTCTAGGTCAGACTTCTTTCCATTGAGGGTTAAGGTGTAGAATCCTAAAGTAACAACCTATAGCTGAGCATAAGAGCTCTTCTTTCTTGGTAGGTCCTAAATTCCAATTTTATTCTCAAAGACCAATCAGTCTGTCAAAACTTCTGTTTTAGCCTTTTAGACTCTTAGATCATGTCTCTGTGATCCAGGGGGAAAAGGGCATCAAATGCCAGTTCCATCTTCTTGGACTTCCCTTTTCTTTTGACTCTAAGCCAAGAAATTCCTCATTGTCCTGGTACTTTCCAGCTTTTAAGCAAATTTTTAAAATATATTTGGTTCTTTTTTTCCTAGTTGTTTTCCTAAGATAGTCTGTCTAAAACACTTAGTGCATTACTGCCAGAAATACAATTCTTTATTACCTCCCTTTTTGCTTCTAATTTCCTTTAAAGAAAACATTTCAGGAGATGTGGAATATGGTACTCAATATGGTACTCATTTATCTAACTGTGCAGCTGACCATTAATTCTGCTTCCCACTTCCATAACCTTTACCTTTGCTCTGCTTATTACCAGTTTCTAAATGAAGTATAAACAGGGAGTAAAACTAAGATTTTTTTTCTCCTGTGATCACAAGGACATTGGCTCTCTTTTGTGAAGCTGAATAATTGAATTATCCCTTGTTACAACTGCAAACAGAATAGTGCATAAGAAAGATCGTTAACTTGTAAAGTTAGAGGGAAACAAAGATCAAGTCTAGTCCCATTTTCCACTTGGAAGAAACTTGATCTCAGGGAAATAGATGAACCAGCTTAAGGTCACAGGGTGAATTATGGCAGGGTGGGACTATAAATCAGTCAATCTGCTCACACCACTACTGTTTTTAGGGCAGTATAATGCCTGTACCTCCAAGCCCTCCTAACCATGTTTCTTTTTCTTCTGGATCGTGTAAACTCCTATATTTTTAATAGGGGATTTACAGTCTTAGTAAAAAGCCTAGTTTATATGGTTGGGTGTGATTTGGAATTTCATGTCTCATTTCGGCTCTCCCACAGATCGTATTTTAATTAGGTGACATGTATTTTAAAGGTACTTCAAGCTTATCAGTGAAAGAAGAAATCAGCAGAACCAATAATTTCTGTCATTTTGTGGTAGGGAAGGATTGATGTTTACATGGTAAAATGACCTATGGTTAACTGAGCAGTTACTGTCCTGCTATGGATTTGCTCTAAAATTTTGGATAAGTCACTTTACTACCCTGAATCTCCATTTCCTCATTTTTAAAACTAGGGAGACAGAAAAAAACAATGGCTCCCAATCCTGACTGCATACTGGAAATAGCTGAAGAACTTAGAAAGAAAATATACCCATACCTGGGCTTTGCCCCCAGAGATTTGGGGTTTATTGCTGTTGGCGGGGCCTGGACATCTGTATTATTTAAATGCTCCTAAGATACTTTTAATGTGCAGCCTCAGTTGAGAACCGCTGTACCAGGTGATCACGACTGTTCTTTGCAAGCCTTCAACTATGACTGGATAAATAATCTATGAGGAAACAGCTATATAATTACATGCATACTTACAATCACACACCTTAAGATATTCCATTTCAAAATGCTTGCTGAAGAGGCACTTTGCAAAAGCAATGAATTACCGCAAGAAAATATAACAAAGGCGTAATTGCTCTAAACATGACAAGGTATTTTCTGGCCAGCCAATTGTAAAATAACACAACATGATGGGACCTGATGTAACATAACAGAAGGTACGTTTCTAGGCTTCACTTTTTAACCAGAATCTCGTCCTTCTGGGATGTCTAGGGCATAGAGGAAATTTGTTACCGTGACTGCTTTAAAAAAACTATAAAGACGCACTTAGTAGTACTTTTATTTGCAAGACCGTACTTACTTCAGAGATGCAAAAGAAGGAACCGTACTTATCATCCCCGTCTCTGCCATCTCGATGGCGTGTTTTATTTCAAGCTTTTTATATAAAGACACAATGCTTGACTTGGGTTGGTTTTCGCGAATCAAAAGCTTCCGCAGGTATTTGTCATCGAACTTCTTAAACCTGGAAATAAAGAAAATCCAAGCTTCAATTAATTAGTACTACATTGACAACCCCCCCCCCAAAAAAAAAAAACCCCAAACACAAGCCTGTTTTTACCATCATTTCTACCACACTCGGGAAAAAATTGAGTAGCCATGTTTAGCCTGTCTGATTAATATGTATTTTTATATGTGCATACCTGGATATATGTGTATATAAAATATATGTATATATAAATGTTACTTTCGGTACATTTTTGTATAGAGCCATGATATACATATATCTAATATCTACTAATTATAGATTAAAATATGTATATTTTTAACATTTGTAATTTTCCTGCTTTTCCTTTCAGCGACACTACTCAAAAGTGTTAATATTTGGGGTACCTGGGTGGCTCAGTTGTTAAGCATCTGCCTTTGGCTCAGGTCATGATCCCAGAGTCCTAGAGTCGAGCCCCGCATTGGGCTCTCTGCCCAGCAGGAAGCCTGCTTATCCCTCTCCCACTACCCCTTGCTTGTGTTCCCTCTCTCACTGTCTGTCAGATAAATAAATAAAATCTTTAAAAAAAGAAGTGTTAATACTTCCTCCAATTCCTCTTTATCTGCTTTTCTTTAGAACATTCACTGCTTTTGCCCCCAAAACTCTGCTGAAGCTACTCGTATTGAGGTCGTCAATGACCCCAGAATATAAATCCAATGGCCAATCATTAGCCATCACCTTTCCTGACTTCTCCTGCTTAACACATGGTCTTCTAGAAAAAAACACACCCTTGGGTCACCTCCTACCTCTTTCTCAACCTCTTTCATTGGGTCTTTTTCTTCTTTCTGGCCTCTTGATGTAGGACCCAAGGTTCCCTCTTGGTCCTCCTTACCTCCGCTTGCTCTCAGGCCATCTTGCCCAGTCTCCTGATTTTAATGGCATTTCTATGCCACCAACTCCCACATTTGTGTTTCCTGCTCCAGTCTCGCCCTAAGCCCTGGAAAGGACTATTCAGCTGCCTAGTCAAGTCCTAAGCCAGTCCCCACTTAGATATCTAGTTGTCAAATTTGATGTTCCAAGATTGAACGCATTTTCTCCTACAGTCTTCACCATTTCAGTTAATGACCACTCTACCAGGCCAAAACCCCTGATGTCAACTTTGATTCTTCTCCTTCTTTCACATTCCATGTTAAGGCCTGAATTGTGTCCCCCTAAAAATTCACAGATTGAAGTTCTCACTCCTAAGACCTCAGAATGTTATTTGGAGACAGGGTCTTTACATGGCAATTGAGTGAAAATGAGATCATGAGGGCGGGTCTCAATCCAATATGACTGGCATCTCTGTGACTAAAGCAAATTTGGACACAGACACGTAAAGAGGCAGGAAGGAGGCCAGCTGCAAGCCAAAGAGAGAGGCCTGTACAGATGCTTCCCCTCGTGGCCCCCAGAAAGAGCCAAATCTGCTGACACTTTGATCTTGGACTTCTAGTCCCCAGGACTGTGAGAAAATAAATTTCTGTTGTTTAAACCACCCAGTCTGTGCTACTTTGTTATAGCAACTCTAGCAAACTCATACTCCATTATCCACTCTGTTGGCAATTTCTGTTAGTTCCACCATCAAAACACAAACCCAACCCAACCATGCCTCACCACTTCTACACTCCTATCTCTTGGATCTACACTGGTCCAAGACATCATTATCTCTCAACAGATTCTTGCAACAGGCACCAACTGGTCTCCCTGCTTCCACCACTGCATTCCTACAGACTACCCTTGACACAGAAGCCGAGTGATCTGGATAAAATACAAGTCAAATAAAAAAAACTCTGCGTCTCCCTTGACTAAATGCACAATGACCTAGGGGGCCCTCCATAATTTAGAGCTGCATCTCCTAGCACTATTCTCATGTCCAGCCTCACTGGTGTCCTTTCTGCCCTGGAAACTTGCCAGCTCTGCTCCCACCCATGGGCCTTTATTTTTTTATTATTATTATTTTTTTATTTTTTATTTTTTCAGCGTAACAGTATTCATTATTTTTGTACCACACCCAGTACTCCATGCAATCCGTGCCCTCTCCAATACCCACCATCTGGATCCCCCAATCTCCCACCCCCCCGTCCCTTCAAAACCCTCAGATTGTTTTTCAGAGTCCATAGTCTCTCATGGTTCACCTCCCCTTCCAATTTCCCTCAACTCCCTTCTCCTCTCCATCTCCCCTTGTCCTTTAGACCCAGTATTCCTTCCACCACGAACACCCTAACCCCACACACCTGCATGGCTCAGTTGCAGACCCTCCTTTAAGTCCTTCCTCACAAGTCATTTATCAGAAGAGCCTTTCCCTTCCAACCCATTAGAACCACATGCCATCTCCCACCCCCTGAACTTTCTATTCTACCTGCCACATATATTTTTCGCCATAGCAGTTATCATTTTCAAATATGCTATATAATTCCTCTTACTTTCTGTCCCCTAGCACTAAAATGATACATATGGGCAGAGATTTGTTTTGTTTTGTTTTCCATTTTTTTCCTTTATCACCAATATCTGGCACACTGTAAGCACAGACGGTGGAATGGATCATTTGGTCTCAATTCCTCCCTCTATCCACGCCCTCTGCCCTATTACTTGGCCATGTCCTTGCACCATGGCCTAGGTGACCTGTGCTATCCTGTTTCCTGTCACTGGCCTTAATAATGTTCCCTGCTCTGGTCAGTGGGCTGTACCAGACATAACAACTGGGGCGGCGGCTTAAAATGGGCTTGTACTGAGGATTACCTCTTTGGTTTCCACAATTACCATGAGAAGGATATGATTGGAGTGACTCAGTCCCAGGACAAAGGTGAATGCTACACGATGTAGAGTTCAATCCCTCCAGTCACACCACAGAAGGCCAGCTGGGATCAGCTGACAAAACCAACCAACCCCCTGAAGCATGAGCCAGCCCAGTCCACAGCAGCCCAGCACAGCCCAGAGCCTGGACTCCCAGACTCATGACTCATGTGCTTTAATAACGTGACTGTTGTTTGAGCAGCTGAGTAAAAGGGTGGTTTGTTATGTAACATTATTATGCCAATAGGTAAGCAAAACTGCATGCAATGAATATTTGTTGAGAAAGAAAGAAATGCATTACGGTGATTACCATAAGCCCAAGGAGGTTTATAGGTACACCTGTGCTACTACGATAGGAACAATGTGAACCCACATTCTTGGTACTGGCCCTTTGTTCTACATTGGAGGGCAATAAATAATTAAGGGGTCATCCTTTTCACTGGCTACTGCATGTAACAGGGACCAAGTTTTTTCTTCTATGTTTATTCTAAATTTCATGTGAGGCTCATTGGGCCAGGACTCCTGCCCACAACACATCTTTTTAAACTTCGGTTACTCTTATTATTATTTTAGCTTTTCACTAGAGAGAAACAAAAGGGAGAATAAGCATTAAGGGCAAAGGCATCTGATTTAACATAGGAACTGTGTGCTTTCTTTGCTTTATTTTCACACCTTTCAGTTCTCTGCCAACCTACACCTAGGTGCTCTCTCTCGCCGTCATTAGACTCCTTTTACTGAGTCTGAGAAACTTCCCTCCTCAAAGGTTTAAGACTTGCCCTTTCTCAAAGGATCAGCTGCCTCACAAATTCTCTGGCAAGACGACTAGAAATCCACAGCCTTAAGGATTCCAGAGGAAATGGAAAGATACCCAACATACCTAAAACAATCCACTTCTTTATATATGACTTTTAGTAACATCAACAATTATGTACATACCAGAGATAGGATCTGAGCAGAGCTGATTTTGAGAATGACCTGCGTCAGCACCAGATTCCTCCATACCCACACACATTTCCCTGCTCTACCTGTGACATCTAGTACACTTGACAAATCCAGGGAATTATGCTGAAATTTACCTGGAGACTGTCGTGCACGGAAATATACAGGGGTTAAAAGAAAGACGTACACTGCAGAGGAAACCTGGAGACATGGAGCTATAGTACCTTTCAGACATGAAATCAGAGTTGGCTCTGCCATCTTTAGTATTTATAGTCTAATTAGCCTGGCAGCCTGTAGATGTTGGCCTGGAACAGACTCACGTACACCAGAGACAGAGTATCTCTGCCTGAAAGAAAGGATGCAGCCAGACTTTCTCTGACGTTCCTTTACCTGAGGTTCCAGACCAAATCTCCATGACCACAGGGTCCACCGCTTCCTCCTAACACTGCCCCAGGGATGTTGACCTGATTCCTGCTCACGTCTTTGTCCCCATTCGGGAGGCAGAGGTGTGGAATACATCCTTACCCTAATTTTCCCTTTGGAAAGGAACCAACTGTCCTGGGTGACGACTTTCTCCTGCTCCTCCAGGGAAGGACATGGGATGCTGGAGGAGTGGAAAAAGTGATCAAGTGAT
Source organism: Lontra canadensis (assembly GCF_010015895.1). Classification (NCBI taxonomy): domain Eukaryota; kingdom Metazoa; phylum Chordata; class Mammalia; order Carnivora; family Mustelidae; genus Lontra; species Lontra canadensis. The sequence continues at coordinate 4,699,645 of NW_022631106.1, read as the reverse complement.
TGGGTGCAAAGGGAGGAGGCAGGTGGAAAACAGACCTGGCTGAGGAAGAAAAAACAAAAACAAAAACAAAAAAAAAAAAAAAAAAAAAAAAAAAAAAAAACAGAGGAAGAGAAGCAGAAAAGTCTGATTTGCTGGCCTGGCAAAGACAAGGATCCGTCTTTGTTAGGAAGGTCCCAGGCACATAAAGCAGGGTAGTGCATAGAAAGTCACAGCACCGATGGGTAGGGTTCTCTCATCTACCCCCTGCCTGCAAAAATGTAACTCCTGACCAAGACAAATGGTCATTCCCCACCCCCCATATTTTAAAAGTGGAGATTGTAGTTTGCTTTAGTACTTTGTGCCCCCTCATAGTTAACTGGCTGTTCTCTCCATACAAATAAACTATGTTTACTTTGCTTACAGAGTAAGGCTCAGTCTATGAGGCTTTTCTCCATTAGTAACCAGTGTGGTCAGGTTTGTCAAGGGTGTTTTAGCACTTAGAGTCTCTGTAACTCATCATACTACTTAATGACAGCACTCACTCACACACACACCCATTTGCTGTGTGACTGTTTTGTTGCCTTTATTATATCGCAAAATTTTAAAGTCCTGAGTTCATGGTTTATACTTCTGCTATAATCCGGTATCATGTCAGAACATGTGAACAAACAATAAGCACTCAAAAACTCCCTGATGTTAAATTACATAAATTGGCAGCTTGGTTAATTTCACGTAAATTAGCGGGGGGTGGGAGAGGGCATCTATTCGTAAGTTGGGAAAGCAAAGGCAAGAAGGTAAGAGGAATCTACCAAAATATAGTTTAAAGCTGTTGTCTGTCTCCTTCAAAAAGCTTTCCTCACCAGTGATGTGAGGATAAATGTTCACATATCGTTTTATGGGGGGAAAAATGGGCCCTGGTTTATAGTATTTGTCAGTTCCTCTGCATATGACCGCCGGGGCTGACTCAGGCTACCTGTGTGGATGGCACTGAATGTGAAGTCAGGAGGAGCAGGACACGGTCAGCTTCTGGTGGTCGGGTGAGCTGGTTCCTGAGTTCCCAACTCTGGTTCCGTGTCCCCAACTCTGCTGTCGGAATTAATCCCGGAAGTCTGTTTTTCAGTTTATACGAAAGCATGTGCCAAATTCTGCCTGGCTAGTGTACCTTGTCCATTTCAACTACAGGATCCTTGAAGAGGGGTGCCTGGGTGGTGCAGTGGGTTAAGCATCTGACTCTTGGTTTTGGCTCAGGTCAGGATCTTGTGGTCTTGGGATTGAGCCCCACATGGAGCTCTGTGCTCAGTGCAGAGTCTGCCTGAGATTCTTTCTCTCTCCCTCTGCCCCTCCCCATGCTCACTCGTGTATTCTCTCTCTCTCTCTAAGAAATAAAATCTTTAAAAAAAAAAAAAAGAAATTTGAAGGGAGACATCACAAAACCTTTAAAAGTTAAAGGGAAAAAAACCAGAAATAGACACATTTATATAAGCACACATAATCTTTCATAGAAGTGCAGCTTTAAAAATATTTACTTCTAAAAAAAAAATTTGTCACTTCTATTTGTTACAATACCTGTACTTAAAGTGTGTTTGTAAAATACATGTTAGTCTAATTATATCATCAGGTGTTCCGAGGCTCTGCATTTGACAAAGCCCCTCAACATATGCAGGACCACAAACAGTAACGGAACCCTCAGTTTTTCACCAAATAGGCTGTATATCCCAGCCTCCCTTGTGGTGAGAAATGCCCGCATGACTGAGTGCCTGCCACATAAGGGCCAGGCCATGTGTGTAACTGGAAGAATTGTGTGAAAGCTTCCAGTAACTCCAGTTAGGAGGAAAGCAGTAGTACATATTCTTTGTCTCTTCGTTATCTTTCTTCCTACATGCAGCCTGGAATGTGTGCATGATGGCTAACTCTGGAGCCGCCATTCTGGTCCAAGAGGCAACCTTGAAAATGGAAAATGTTTGCAGATTCACCAGGACAGAAGCATCCTGGGACGCTGAGAAGTACGTGGAGCAGAGCTCACCTATTACACCTACATTGCCTACAGAGGTCTGGCTTTTTACAGAAGAGCAAGCTCTGGGTTTCTGTGATTGCTGAACTTTATCTCAAAGGACATACTTTGGCACAATGCAGGAAAGACTCACAGCTCTGAAAAATAACACAGGTCAGTAAGTCCTGCCTCCAGAGTGAGCTAGAGCCCCTTCATAATATAATGGCGTAAGTCCTTCTTACTTGTCTCTCCAGAAGTTGTGACCCCAGTGTCCACAAACATCTTCAATCCCCGTCTTCACATGATCGAAAAACTGAAACAGAAAAAGTAGGCTACTGATTTTTACCTGAAATGACTAATTTACACTCTACTTATATCACGCCTAAACTTCAAAGACCCTGACCGTTTTTGTTTTTCTTCTGTTCTTGGGTTTTTGTTTGTTTGTTCTGTTTTGTTTTCATGAGAAGCAATGAAACAATGATTCCTCTGCAAATACATTGATTTTACTATATCAATAATAGGCAATTCTCGGGTTATTTTTATCATCATAATAGTCTGTTCATAATTTTTGAAAATATGAAATATGGTGATAATTTTCGAATAGAAACATTTTCAGACTGAAAGAAGTAACAAGAGGGATTCCTTGCTGCTGAGGCACTTGGGTGACTTAATTGGTTGAGCATTCAGCTCTTGGTTTCCACTCAGGTCTGATTAGGTCGTGATCTCAGGGTCATGGATCAAGCCCCAAGCTGGGCTCTGCACTCAGTGCAGAGTGTGCTTTGGGATTCTCTCTATCCCTGCCCTTTTGCCCCTCCTCCTGGTCATGCTGTCTGGTTCTCTCTCTAAAATAAATTCTTAAAAAAAAAAAAAAAAAAAGAGGGATTCCTTGTTCTCCCATTCCCAGGAGGTCTAGCAGGTTAATTTGGAGAAGCCACTATGGGGCTGTGCTCACACCCCCAACTCATGCCCTCTTTGGCCCTCTCTCCCTTTTACCCTCTGCCATTTCTCTGTCCTTCCAAGAAATGAGCACCAGAATGCCAAGTTGTCGACTGAACCCAAGTTTTTCTTTTATCATTTAAATCATGATTACTACACTAACACTTACCCTGCAATGGATTTCTTCACTGACAGCTTGTTGTTTCTTATTAGACCTCTTAACATCGAGAAATTCCACCAGTGGTCGGATAGTAATTCCCTGCACAGGGAGGAAAAAAAGTGTATCTTCTTATAAAGTTAAGTGAAAAATTTAAGAATAACTTTTATTCTTCCAAGCTTTGATAACCAACAAAAGATATCCTCCTCTCAAGATATAATACAGTATATATAATATTTCATTCATTTTTCCTCCTCTCCAATAACTGGCATATTTTCAGAGGGCCATGTCCCAACACGTGCTATTAGAAACCAAACAATGGATAGTGTTCAAGAAATTGCAAACTAATTCTAAATAATTCTAAGATAGAGAGAAAGAAAGAAATTCCAAGAATTAATAAAGTATTATCCAAGTCAAAAGAACCACCTACTTGCATTATCCACAGGAAACTTTTCAATAATTCTTACATTCGTTGATTTATTAAAACCATTTTCATGGAACTTTTGTGGCACACATGTTAGGGTCTTGGCATTTGTGATACAAAGATAAATAGTTAAAACCCTCAGTGGTAGGACTTTGTAGTTTTAAAGGGAGAAGGATAGGCCAAAAACAGTTACAGAATACACGAAAGGAAGAATGAGAGATACACAGGAAGTCAGCCCAGAAAGGCCTCATAGAGAGGGAGCAATGAACATGGCGGAAGCATATCATAGCAGGGATCAACCACGAGTAAAGAACCAGCAGTGAGAAAGGGTACGGAGGGTTTTGGGCATATTTGTCAACTTGGAAAATGGAGAACCTTAGCTATTTAGTAACCTAAGAAGGAAAATTTCCTTAACATGATAAAAAAGACATCTGCCAGAAATCTACAGTGAACAGTGAACATCTGACTTAATAATTAAACATTAAAAGCCTTTCCATTAGAACTGGAAATAACACAAGGATACTCTTTATCTGCTATATGACACAGTTCTGCATGTCCCAATCAGTTAAATAAGAGACGGAGAGGTGGAAGTGTAGATACTAAAATTTAAATAATGAGATTTTTGTTGCTCATGAGTGATCTAGTTTTTGTACTAAAATATCTAAGATAATCCCTTTTTCATTTAAAAATACCAAGAAAGTTTAATAAAGTGATTAGATGTCAACTTAATTTTAAAAAAGAAAGAGAATAAACACCTACATGAGAGGAAAAATATATTAGTGTGTACTAATATATAATAATATATAAAATATATATACTATACACACATTAAATATATATACTTATATACTCTATCCATGTATATATATAATATATAATCCATGTATATATAATATATGATATATGATATATGATATATAGTATATATGATATACAATATATAATATACAATAAACTTATACACTCTATCCATGTATATATAATATACAATAATACACATATATATAACTCACATAATGCACAATATATAATATATAATCCTATCATGAAATGCATAAAACCTTCACAAGAAGAACTATAATGGGATTCCATAACAATATTATGTTGACAATTTTATCTCAGTACACGCAATACAATTTTAATACCATATTCCAAAAGGATTTTTATTAACAGAACTTGAGAGGTCAGCTCTATATTAGTCAGGAAAATTTAGAAAAAGAAGAATTATAGTAGAACTTAGATATCAAAACAATCAATCAACTAATATACTTAAAGTTACGAGACACGAGCACTAAAATAGGCCAAGGGAGGAGGGGGTGAGAACATGGGGCCAAGAAGATCCCGATAGTCCTGCATGGCAGGCAGATGGCTGGCCCTTCTTGGCGTGGGGAGCACATGCGTGGGGGTGGTAAGAGGATTGGGGGCAGTGGGGAAGGGATGGGTATACTGAGATATGTTCCCTGCCACGCATTTGATTTCGTCTCGCTTTTCTGCATGCCTTTATTTGAAAATGCTTTTGATAATATAAACTGTGACACACACATTCACTTTTTAAAGGTGGTCATTCACTGTTCCATCAATCTGGCTTTGGGGATTTTTTAAGCTTAACTTCAACTTTCTGAGTGTGAACCTATTTTGACCAAATTTGGCAGAAGACACACCTTATGTCCTATGGGCCTTTTAGTCCGTCACTTTGAAATCACACAGGAGGTAATAAACAGTTTTCTAATCAACATGTATCCTGTAGTTTTTGATTTATGTAAATGAAAATGGGTGTAAACATTGTTTATGGTGATGGGTGATTCCACTGAACTCCAGATTCCATGAAGCCTCAGATTTAACAAGCGCTCCAGGGAAAAAAAAAAAAGGCAACAAAATCAGTGCAATGTTCTAAGGATGCTAACTGTTGTTTTGCATTTTTTTTTCCCTATCAGTATCCTTTAGTAAGAACAAAAATGTGAGGGCCCAGCAGTTGTAAATACAGGACTTAAAATAAAGACAGGACACATGCCCTAGTACAGATGTTGACTGCTTCCCCTGGACAGATAATCTAGAAGCTAGTGCACTGTCATAAATAAAAACTGATCAGCTACAGAAGCGAGCATGGCCTGGTTCCTAGCGCGACTCCCGTTTCTAAAAATACCGCATAGTGTAGTTTATAACTAATAAAATGTATTGGTTATATGCAACAGGTCATGGACACTGTCTTTGAACAACCTCTACTTAAACAGCTGCCTTCAGAGTCCCCTACTTGCTCTTTGAAGCATTTGCAGTTGTCATGTCATGTCAACAGGAATGATCTGATGGGTTCCTCTCCCTCCCTTCTTCCTTCCTTCCTCAATCCGTCTATTTTGGAGACAGAGTACGTGGCGAATGTCATATTAAGTTCCCCAAGCTGGACGCTATCCTCTAGGAGCCCTGGGTCTTGGGTTGGGAGAAATAAAGGAAAAACACAAACAAAAACAAAAAAACAACAGCTAACCTTTGAGAAGGCACCTTAATTTAACCACATTGCAAAATTTCCAGTTTAGGTCACTAAAAGGAAAGGGAAAGCAACCTGATAAGCCTTAGAAAAATAGCTTGTTACCATCTGTGTAGGTTAAAACAATAAAGAAATGCCTTGGTTTTCCAACAAACCACCGAAAACCATGTTTGCAAAGGACAAGCGACAGGTTCACCCATTCACTTTGGCTTTGGCACGATGCGCACAATACCTCGGGGCCAGACCTGATGGAAAGGAATGGTTTAACAGCAGGCATGAACAGGAGGACAGCCAGGCGAGCTCTGTTTTTTCCACCTTGTGCCACCTCTGTCTCCACCTGCCCTGCGTGCTTTTGCTCCCAGGAGCATGAAGCACCAAAAAAAAACAACTGCTGTCTGACAAAGTCATGAGCGTTCTTTTGGTTTGAGCTTTTGGAAGAAAATTATTTCTTGTTTGTTTTTTTTTTAATTAAAATTTAGACACACACACACACACACACACACACACACACAGATGGGAGGAGCTGCTTTACATTTCTCTGCTGATTAAGTAGGCAATGTCCAGAAAAATGTATAGAAACTCACTAACAACAACAAGAAAAAAAATTGTCACTCTCATTGCTCTGTTATCCCATATCCTCTGTAAGGCCTCACTCCCGTTACAAACTTGAAAGCAGAGATCATGGGCCCAGCTGCCCGTGCGATGTATAGCTTTGAATGGGTAAGTGGTCAAGAACCATAAAAGTGTTCTCGGAGGTGCTCACCCTCTTCATGCCACAGTCTCCTGGCTCTGTGTATCTTTCTTTCCAGACTTAACCACACTGCACAGCAACTGGATGTCAGACGTCCATCTCTTCCCCTAAATCACGTCTCTCTCTTCACTGTGCTATCAGTGTTTCTCTCTACCATCCCACCAGCATTCGGGCACGCTGCTATGGCTCCCATCTTTGAAAAACAAACAAAAACCCTCCTCTGGCACACATTCCCCTCCCACTCTCACCCCTTCCCTCTCACGGGCCTCAGCAGACTTGCCTCCTTCTCCCCATCTCGTCTCTATCCTTCTCCCTGGAATCCACGTGATTAGAGTTCCCATGCCCCCTGACCCAGTGCTCTTGTGAGTAGGTCCACTCATCAGGGAATTGCTGCATCCAATAGTCCGCTCTCTGCTCCCACCTTGCCTGACTATGCACCACATTTGTCACAGTTGCTAGAACCGTCTCCTTCCTCGATACTTTCTTCACTTGTGTGGATGAGCCCCTCTTGATGTTTCTCCCATTTTACTATTCACCTTTTTCATTCTCCTTGGCTGGATCCTGAACACTTCTTGGACGTCTTGGTATTGGCATGCCTCCTCTATACTCTCCCTGTGCTCAAATTTCTACTTCCCATTCTGGCTTCTCCCATAAATTCTAGACCCATACATACAATTGCCTAGTCAATATCTCCATGTGGATGTCTAATAGGCAATAGGCCTGTCCAAGATATATGTGACCAAAACCAAACACCTGATTCCCCATCCTTCAAACCCAATACTCCCCTAATACTAAATTAAACATCACCTTCTTTTACCTACTTGCTCAGTCGCAAACCCTTACAACTAAAATATTGCTTTCTCTCAGATTCTAAATTATCCATCTATATTTTTTTATCTTAAAAATCTTAATCATCTTGCTCATTTTATTGTAGGACCAGAATGAACTTTTGCTAATTCATTTGCTTAGTAATGGTATATGTTAATTAAATATAGGAATGTGTCATTGTTGCACTATATATGTATCTTAAACATGACCATTCCTTTAACAAACTGAAGTACAATGTCTATAAAATAGTTGGCATCATCGCCCCAGTTCAACAGGCTGAGTCAGCAGACGTTATTTTTTTTAATTTTTATTATTTATTGGTGGAGAGGGGCAGAGGAGAGGGAGAGAGGAATCTTAAGCAGGCTCCACACTTAGCGCAGAGCCCCACATAGGGCTCGAACTCATGACCTTGAGATATGACCTGAGCTGAAGTCAAGAGTCGGATGTTTCACCGACTGAGCCACCCAGATGCCCCCAGAGGAATTTGATTATGGGGAAAGGCCAATCCACCCTGAGTCCTGAGGGTCCCACACACTCTTCCAGGGGGTGCCCATGATGCAGGGCCTCAACCACCTTTACCCAGGCCATTTTCAGGGCTGTATTTGCAACAAGCGGCATCGAGAGATGAGGCAATGTCACCCTCAAGACAAAGAGAGAGAGCTCCTCCCGCTCAGTGCCTATATCCTGGAATGCAACCCACTGCATGCATGGACATCTATCCTGGGTCCTCCGTGGGGGAACCTGGGGTGCTTGGAATGCTGACACAAGTGACCGCGAAGCTCAGGCTACTACTTTGGCCATGAGTAATAAAGCCCTTTGTCCATGAAGCAGGGGTCAAGTATCTTCTGCAAGCACCCTTGGAAATTCTACAGCCAAGTTAAACTTGTTAACTTGCAAATAAGGTAAAATCCCAGATGCTTCCCAGTTCTGGACAATGACTCACGATAGACACGACACACGGATCTGCAGTGGAGGCACAAAGAGATTGTCCTGTCATGAATTCCAGTTAACCTTGCTACCTGATGGGCTTTAGATAACCACTGAATGGATTTTCAGAATTCAGAGGGTCTGCTCTATAATAAATAATAAATAATAACCGGATTGTTAGATTGTTCTGCAATCATTTTTCTTTTCAAAGAAAAGAAACGTACATCGAAGGGCATTGTTTTTCTTTCTTCTACTACTTTTTACTTAATGTCATAATTAAAACATAGCAAATCATCAGGTTAAATCATCAAATACTATGTTTACATACCGATTTCTTCTCTACTGCCTGGGAGGGAGGTACCATTTTCTGGATCCACAGAAGCTCACAGAGGCTGTTCTGGACAATAACTATCAGAATATCAGCCAGAATCTCAGCCCAGGACAGCTTTACTCCAGTGTCTGTGCTTTCTACTATGGTACTCTACCTCGCCCCCAATCCTGAATATAATTTTATTTTATTTTTTTAAGATTTTATTTATTTATTTGTCAGAGAGATAGAGAGAGTAGAGGCAGGCAGAGTGGCAGGCAGAGGCAGAGGGAGAAGCGGGCTCCCTGCAGAGCAAGGAGCCTGATGTGGGACTCGATCCCAGGATGCTCGGATCATGACCTGAGCTGAAGGCAGCCGCTTAACCAACTGAGCCACCCAGGCATCCCTTGAATATAATTTTAAAATGAGAGCTTATGTTTTATGTAACATTACCAAACTTATCTAAAAGAAAATGAATTCACATGCCCAAGGAATCAGAATCATTTACTCATTCAGTATTCCACAAGCAAGACTATATTCTGCTAACATGTTAATATGTTTCATCAAGAGGCTACTTTCTTAATTATCAGCATGATTCAAGGAATGATAAAATTCTCATTATAAGTCTAGGTTTCCAATGATAAGCCATGTGTCACATGGAATGCTATTTTAGAAGATAGTACTAACTCAAAAGTATTAGGGATAAGAGAGTTCATTGTACAAGAAATACTGAAATAAGGGGAAAAGACATTTAGACATTTAATGATAGATCCATCAACATAAAAGCTGTCACTTGAAAAAGAATGCATAGCCCTTAATCAGAAGACAAAATGTTATGCATAGATTATGATTATTTCTACTCTGTTCATAACCCATTAAGTATTTTCTTTAAGGCTTCTTTCCCTGAATTCCTTAATTATTGATGTATTCTGGAAAAAAATATCCTTTCCGAAGGGAGTGTGTGTGTGCGTTTGTGTGGGTGTGCACGTGTGTATTCATAACCCAGAGTCTCATAAGAGCCAGATTAGTCTCCGATCTATGCCCACAAAAGGGTGGGACAGACAACAGTGACAAGAAGTTTATAGCATGAATGGAACTACAGATATTCCTCTTCCCCACAGGCATCAGAGAGAGCTTCGCCAGGTTATCCTTAAACCTAATCAGAAGAGAAGACCGCCCGGGGGGTATGGTAACACACTCTGAATACTGACCCCCCCAAAATCTCTGAAGGGTTAATATGATATGCTTATAATACCAAATATAGCCAATAAATCTAAGCTATTCTGTTTGCGGCTCCTGTCTTTTTTCATTTTCACATCAAAAATTCTGTTAAATATTGCTATACACACTATTCATTCCAAGTGGGTGTGTAGGCTTTGAAGATGGGGAATCCAAATTTCACCTATATCTTTTGGTCACTTTACAATTCCCAAAAGCCAAGATAGGAGTATAATAAAGAGACTCTGTATTAATCACCTATGCACACATTCGTTGAGTAATAGTATACCTTTCTGCAATACTTTCCTTTTTCCTATGCTATGTTTCATCTGATTGTAGAAACGTAATTTTCTGTCTGTTGAATATACTAACTGAAAAATTTGAGCTTGTCTTTTGTACGTCCTCTCCTGAATTACATCTTCCTATTTAGTCATTTTTACTGGGTTTTACAAATGCATGTGTCCATGAGGTTGGGGGAGGGGGTTACTTCTGCCTGGCAGATACCCTTGGGTGGATAATGGCCGCTAATATATTCATCTCCAAATGACCCAGTTCCTAGTTACACTAGACCGACATGGTTCTATTTTTGTATTCGACACCTTCAGTTCTGAGAGCACGGAGGAGTCCGGGGCACTGACTAAACCTTGGCAGGGCTCGTGGGGAGTGCTAAAGGACAGGGCAGCTGGCCTAGGAGAAGCAGTTGAGTTACTCACCCCCACCTGACTTTTCCCCTCAAGCCTGATGCCCTAGGATGCTCCTGAGAGATTAAAAGGCTCGAGGCAAAATGGATTCAATGTGCCATTTTGCCTCAGGTGAAGTGTGGGAGTAGCAAATTGGATGACTTTTTACAAGGATCCTATAAACACTCTAGTAAAAAGATAAAGACAAGGGCATTCGCTTCTCCTCTACACCCAGGTATCTCCCAAAGTATAAGAAGTACATGGGATATTTGAACCAAAACTAGCATGTATTACTTTAACTGAAGCTATTACTAACCACGACCTAGTCAACAATGTCTTCTGAGTGAAGTTAACGGAGGTCAGTCGGTCTCAGCTGGTCTGTGGGTCAGAGTCCTAGGCTCAAGTTCAGCTTCTGTCACTCACTTACGTGTACCCTTGGGTCTGTCTCCTTTCTCTGTTTCAGCCTCATGGGGCTAATTCTCAAAGGTGTGTTGTGAGGATGAAATGAGATAACACATACAGAAGAGGTCTTGTCCTAGTGCCTGACACAAGATAGCCATCACTGATGAGTACCAGCAGCAGGAAGGTGCTGGTGACAAAGACGACAATAGTAAGTGGCCACTTCTTGACTTAGGACAGGGGCTCCCGAGGCGTTCTTCTCCTGGATTCCTCACACAGGACAACCCACTGTCCCCAGCCCTGGGAGGTGTCAATGGATGAAGGATGAACTGATTTTTGGGGAACTGATCAGCGGAAGGAGAAGGAGCACAGTGAGTTACAATATTGAACTCTTACTATGCAATTTATTTACAGTTAACACCAAACTGGTTCCTGTTTCACTGTGTAGACTTGGAAAAGGCACTGAAGCACAGGCTCAGGGCCTAAGTGTCCTCATCTGTAATATGGGAATAATAACAGTGACTCCTAGAGTTCTGTGCCATAGAGTTGTTATGAGGATTAAATGAGATAATATAAAAAGAGCTTAGACCTGAGTCAGGCAACTAGAAAGCATTCTGTGATGAACTATTAAACAAATTTTTTTTTAAAAAGTACCTCCTAAAGGGGTGTCTGGGTGGCACAGTCAGTTATCACCTGCCTCTTGGTTTTGTTCGGCTCAAGCTGTGATCTCAGGATCACAGATCCCTGCATCTGGTTCTACGCTCAGTGAGGAGTCTGTCCCTCTCCCACCCTCTCTGTCCCTCCCCCAGTCCCCATCTCTCTCTCTCTCAAAAAAATAAATAAATCTTTAAAATAAAGAATAAGTAAATAAAAAGTACCCCCTAAAAATAAATAAAAATAAATAAATAAAAAGTACTTCCCAGTTTTCCCCCTTTGTCATCAAAACTTGCCCTCAGGCTCCCTGGCTGCCTTCCTCTTCTCCCCAGTGTCTTAAGTTTGGGCTGCCCTAGATACCAGTTCCTGGTCCTGTGTACTGGCTTCTTGGATGTATATTCACTCCCTTGACGATCCTGTCCAGTTTCAGCACTTCAAACGCCAGTTCTTGACTTCCTCCTGAACTCCAGACCCAGTACCTTGCCTCCCACTCATCCCTTTGCTTGTAGGTCTAATCGGCACGCCTAACCGGCCATGCTTGTGAACCAAGTCCCATCCTCTCCATCCACACACTTCCCTTCTCATGTGAGAGGAAGTCTGTCCTCCCAGCAGCTTGGACCAGAAGCTTTGGAGTCCTCCGGGATGGCTCTTTCCCTCACACCCACGTCTACCCCATTGGGGATCCTGTAGGTTCCACCTTCACAATGGGTTTGAGAATCTCAGTCCTTCTCAGGACCCATTTTGCTTGGTGGCTACACTGGCCTCTGCACTACATTTTCCATGTCTATCCTGTCCTCTTAGCAGACTGTTCTTCAGTGTCCAAGGTGATCCTTTTTAAAAGTCAGTCAAAACACATCACGCTTCTACACAGAACCCAATGGCTTCCCTTCCACTTGAAGAGCCAGCCCCTACATGGGCCCATGTGGCCTTATCCTAATGAGGACCCCAGAGTCTCCCTCACCGTGTTTATCCCCATCCCTCCAGCCACACTGGCCAGGAACATATTGCCTACATACCTTTGGTCCTATCAGTCTGGAATGTTCTTTGGCTTAGCTAACTCCTTCACTATCCCCCACAAGTTTTTACTCAAATGTCATTTTTTCTCCATTGCTTTCCATGACAATTCTATTTAGAAGTGCAACTCCCCCCACTCACTACTCTGCTTCTTGAAACACAGCACCTTTCACCTTACATACTCTATAATTTACTCACTTCACATGTCTAGTATCCAGTATCTGCCATCCCCTCTGGGATGTAAGTTTGCTAGCACAGGGATATGTCTGCCTTTTGTTCACTCACGGATCCCAAGCTCCTAGAGCACGGTCCAGCACATAGTGGGAGCCTAATACGTATTTACTAAACGGGTATCTGCAAAATAGAATCTCCTAAGGGCTGGTTTAGTCACTTAAAGAGACTGATAGGCAAAGACCCAAACCCGTGTTCTTCCCACCATACTTCCTGCCTCGCAATGCTAAGCATGTAGTCACACATCCCACCATTTCAAGGGACACACTGCTATGCCGTCAACTAATGTCAAATTGCTGCTGGAAGGTCATTACACAAGTAGCATGTAATGAGTATATTTACTAGGTCAGGGAGTGACACAAATGACAAGGATTAGCAAGCTCGGTTCATTAGTTTCCACTAGTAAGCTTAGATCACTAAGCTGAGTTTCCTTAAATAAGAATTCCTGCATATGAGCCAAGTGACTAGATTGTATTCTCTTGGGCCCTTGCATAATCAGGTGACACCAGGAAGCAGCATTTTCCCAAACACCATGACTACCAAAGCCATGACACACGTTAGCCACTTGGCCTCCTGTGAAAGGAGTTTGTTGTGAGAGCCTGAAAGATCTTGTCTCCTTTCAGTAACCGGAGAGACTCTGCCGAGAGAGAGAAGCCTACTCACCAGGATGAAGACAGTAAAGAATATGACAACGATTGCAGCTGTAATGAACAGCTTTTTCCGAGGAAACACAGCAGCTGGGAGGAGAAACACGAGTGCAAAGCAGATGGCACCTCGGAGCCCGCCGTAGGCAATGATGAATTGATCCTTAAAGGTCAGGGGAATCGTCCGGAACCAGTTAATGACCTGAGTCAGGACAAAGACACCTGAGAACGAAAAGCAAAACCAAAGAAAACAGAGTGTGTGAGGCCAGAATGTGAAACCAGGAAGACTCATTCTCTGCGCTTCTATGACAGGGCGAGGTGTCTAACGAGCCCCACAGTCTCTCCCCTTTTCCTCTGCTCACGAGCGTTTGTTGTTCCAGGGTAACAGGGGAAAATGGGAACTCAGGGAGGCCAAGAGAGGTCAGTGTGACTTACAGCAAAGTCATGAAGGTACTTGGGGATGAACAGAATCCATGAGGAGTGGGGGAGAGGTGAGGGAGAGGGAGAGGAAGCAGCAGCAACAGCAGATGAAGTAGCCAGCAGCCGAGGGGAGGGACGAGAAGAAGCAAGCCCCGTTCTTCTAGTGAGTGTTGTCGGGTGTTCCTTCAGGAAACAAGCACCATTACCCAGCGCTCGCCAGATCAGACAGAAGGCAAGAGTGAAGCACACGAAGGCCCAGTTCCACTCATGGTTCTTCCCGACGGTGGACACGCCCATGAAGATGAAGATCAGGGTCTCGCTGACGCTGCTCAGCATCTTCATGAAATACTTGATGGTGGTGTACGACTTCTGAGATACGTTTTCTTCCACATACTTATTCATAGTCATTGCACAAGCAGTGATTCTGCAAGGAGAGATACAGCTTCTATTTAAACATGACAATGACCCTAATCCAAATAGAAGAGTCTGCGCTTAAATGCTAAGACATGGCTCAACCCTTCTGCCCATTACTGTAACATCGTTGATGGATTGGTATAAGTGAATGTGATCTGCATCATCGGAACCCCACTGTCTCTGAAGGACCTCATCAATACCTATGGGTGGACCTTTTCAGCTCTGACGAGCTTTGTAGTCCATGGGCATCGGCACCTGCCAGCATCACAAATAAAAGAGGTCCGCAATATATTCAAAACCCGCTCTCCTCCTGTAAAACCAGTTTCGTCTTCTCTATTGCTCTAGTTAGTGCCTAAAATGCTAAACTTGAAACTGTAGTCTCCTTGGCCTTCTCTCCTTGCCACACCTCCTCCATGTCCCCCACCCCACCAATTATTTTCTACTCCTCATCCCGAGTATCTCTTGGGCCCACTTACTCTTCCTTTATCCCAACGCCCTAGTTCCACCTCTGGAAAATTCACAACATAGTTATAGGCTCTGAGGTCACCTAAAGAACAGAAACCCTTTTTCCTATTCCCCCAAGATCTTCAAAACTCTGGGACCACAGAGCTCTGATTTCCCCTCTGACGGAAACTATTTTAATATAGTACCTGTGCACACTCTGGTAAGGGAAGGGCCCTCGGGTCAAGTCCGTGCTCCTAGGTTGGACGTCTGAAAATCTTTATACTCTTCATTCAGTGGACAAATCCAGTTTCATCTCTTACCCCATCTCTAGCCAGCATATACCATATGCCTCGCCTGTCTGTAATTTCCCTGCTCTTTCCTATCTTCTTGCCTTCCTGTGGGCATACACTCCTCTCTGTCTGAAATGTTACCCCTGCCCATCTCAAATGCCACCTACAAAGGGAAAGTCAGTATAAGCTTGGTGACAGCTCATCCTAGGATCCATCTAAAGAGACACCGATACTAGACACCAGCTGTAGTAACATTTTTCTAGACAGTTGTCCTAAGGCAAGGGAAATACAAGCAAAAGAAAAAAAAAGAAAAAAAAAAAAGAAAGAAAGAAAAGAAAGGCTTTGGGACTTCATCAAAATAACAAGTCTCTGCACAATGAAGAAAGCAATCAACAAAACCAAAGGACAACCTACTGAGTGGGAGAAGATGACATATCCAATGACATATCTAATAAAGGGTTAGTATCCGAACATATACAACTCAATACCCAGAAAACAAGTAATCCAATTAAAAAATGTGAGCAATTGGGCGCCTAGGTGGCTCAGTTGGTTAGGTGACTGCCTTCAGCTCGGGTCATGATCCCGGAGTCCTGGGATCGAGTCCCGCATCGGGCTCCCAGCCCTTGGGGAGTCTGCTTCTTCCCTCTGACCTTCTCCTCTCTCATGCTCTCTTTCACTCTCTCTTTATGTCAGATAAATAAAAAAATCTTTTAAAAAAATGTGAGCAAGACATGAACAGACATTTCTCCAAAGATGACATACAGAAGGCCAATAGGCACATGAAAAGATGCTCAACCTGACTGATCATCAGGGAAATGCAAATCAAAACCACAAAGTGATACCACCTCACACCAGTTAAAATTAAAACCATAAGAAACAACTACTATTGGAGAAGATGTGGAGAACAGGGAACCCTCATGCACTGTTGGTGGGAACGCAAATTGGTGCAGTCACTCTGGAAAATAGTATGGAGGTTCTTCAAAACATTAAAAATAGAGCTACTCTATGACCCAGGGATTGCACTAGTGGGCATTTACCCCCAAAATACAAAAACACTATTTCAAAGGGATAATGCTCCCCTATGTTTATAGCAGCATTATTTACAATAGCCAAAATATGGAAGCAGCCCCAGTGTCCATCAATTGATGAATGGATAAGGAAGATGTGGTAGATACAAACAATAGAATATTATTCAGCCATAAAAAGAATGAAATCTTGCCATTTGCAATAACATGGACTGAGCTAGAGAGTAGAATGCTAAGCAAAATAAGTCAGAGAAAGACAAATACTATATAATTTCACTCCTGTGTGGAATTTAAGAAACACATAAGCAAAAGGGGGAAAAAGAGAGAAAAAGAGAAAAACCAAGAAACAGACTCTTAACTATAGAGAACAAACTGGTGGTTACCAGAGGGGAGGTGGGTAGGGGGATGGGGGAAATAGGGGATTAAAGAGTATATGTATCATGATGAAAAAAATTAAATAAAAAAAATAGAGACATGTATACTAGGAAGCAAATGACTTCATTATCAGAAGGCATTCTAGAATGAAGGAAGACAGAATTGGAGTGAGCTGTCCACCTTCCACTGAGTGATCACTGTGCTCTAAGCCAACCACTGGTCACCATCTGTGAAGCTTTCCACATTCTCCTCATTTCAGAGCTACAGTGACCCTAAACGTACCCCGCCCCCAACCACTGCATGGAGTCCTCCTTACCCTGAGAAGTTTTCTGCTACTTTAGGAAAATCTTTACTTTTAGGAAAATCTTCCTACTGTGAGCAGACGGATAGGCAGAAGAACACACACATAAGAGTCCCCTGAGTAAAGACCTAAACGGATAATCATGAACCCATTTCACTGCAAAAAAAAAAAAAAAAAGACCTGTTTCTTACACACACACAACATGTCTCTTTATCTGTGTGCCCCTATTAAAAGAAAACAAAGACCCCCGGCAGGTCAGGAACCCTGCATTTAGCCACAATGTCTCTGGCCCCAGAATGAGTGGGTACGTCTTTGAGATTTATATGAGGGAGGAATGCATAATTCACGTGGTTCCCAAAAGAAAGAGTGCCTTATTAAGTCAGCTAATAAAATTCAACAGCCACAAACACATGGCAAGGCCTTTGCATAGCAGAGGGCTTCTATAATAAGTCGCCCTTTATAGCTCCCCTGCTCTGCGCCAGGTTCTCTGTAAGCACTCTGTGTGGATTATGCCAGTTCACCTCATTACAAACCTCTGAAGCAAGTTCTGTTAGTGTTCCCATTTTACAGATGAGAGAACAAAGGCAGGCAGAGGCCACTTATCCAAGAGGACTGCCAATAAAGGGTGGTGCCAGGAGTTTTACTCAAGCAGTCTGACTCAAAGCTGGCGCTGTGAGCACGGTCACCTCGGCTGGGGAAGAAGTCTCACTCCTCTGCCAAGCCCTTGCTCAGCCTTTCTCAAGTACAAGCCTGTTTGTATTAGTTTCCAATGGCTGTGGTAAGAAATTAGCCAGAACTTAGTGACAACGACGCAGATTCATCATCGTATGCTTGCAGAGGTCAGCAGGTCAAAACCACTTGCACTGAGCTAAAATCAAGGGGCTGATAGGGCTTTGTGCCGTCTGGAAGCTCTCAGGGAGATAGTTCCTTCCTTTTCCTAGTCTGGAGCCTGCTCACCTGCCTTGACTCAGGAGCCCATGATCCCAAACTCTGCCTCCTTGGTCATGCCTCCTTCTGACGGCTGACCCTCCTACTGTCCTCTTTTCAGTATCCTTGTGATTTTATCCAGTGTTGTCTCCCGTCTCAAGACACTAACCTAATCACACCTGCAAAGTCCCTTCTGCCATGTAAGGTAATATACTTGCAAGGAGGGTCTGGGGATGAGAATCTTTGGGAGCCAGTGTTCTGTGGATCATACCATTGCTGGCATTCCCCTCCCTGGCCTGGTGCCCACAACCAAGTTCCTGTCTCCCGATGATCGTGGCCAGAGTTGCTCAAGTGTGCTTGGCGACGGAAGCTGACAGACGCACTGTCCTGCTGGCTCGAATCATAGGCCAGAACCTCCACCAGCAGACGAGAGAGACTGAGAACAGTGGCACCTTTCTGAGTGAGCCTCATAGGGCATCTTGCCAGCCCCCACTGCCATAAAAACCATTTGTTCACAATGGTTCTGAACACATTCATCTTGCATAGTTTGGTTTTTCTTTAACCAGACTTCGAAAAGTAAGAGTTGCCCGGTACAAAGTAATGAAGGCAAAAGCCCAACTAAACTGATTACCAATCTAAAGCAAAATGTGTTTTATCAAAAAAGAAAAAAAGATATATACAGCAACGCAAACTAATGAGCCTTTCTTAAATGTTATCAGGCTAAAACTTTGTAACAAAAACAAATTCTAATGGTCCTATTACTTCCTGAAATTCTCTAATGCCATGCAAAATGTGCCTCTAAATGATTTTATTATAAAGCATTTAAGCTTAGAGACAAATATAGAAAATAAACACTGAAGTACCCACTACCCAGTTCTTTCTAATGACTTTGTTTTTTTTTAATAAAACATCAGCTACAGAGTTGAAATCCCTCCATTTTTCATACTACCCCATATCCCTCTCTCTCTCCTGGCTTCAGATTATTTTTAATCATTCAAAAAGAGATTTTTAAAAGGCTGGAGAATATTGGTTTTGTGAATATGATAAACATTTCCCTCTTAAGATTGAGTTCCTGTCAGTCTCTGGACAAAAGGTAAATAATCTAGAATCTTCAGTTCATTGTATGATCAAGTCAATAAAAATTTTACTTGGAAATTATTGAAAAACATAGCTTTGGTGTAAGAATAAAAAAAATGAATGAATTTTGCATGAATGTCCACGTGATCAATTTCCTTCGTTTTGTGTCCTTAACGTGACACCAGCAGTGATGCTCATGTCTGCCAGACGCCTCGCTGTAACTTAAAGCTATTTCCTACCAGCACAGTGAGACACTGGAGGGAGAAGAATGCCCCTGGTGGGAACCAGAGGCCTCAGCATCTGGTAGTGCCCCGTTCAAGAAGCCTGGGGATGTCTATGACATTGATGCACACTACGGGCTGGGGACAGAAGGTCCAAACGTCCCTGCTCTGGTCTGTCCGCTACAAATTCATGCAAAGACCAGGAGGTGTTTTCACTGTAAGAGGTTATTTGTCATGGTATACTCTGACCTGAAGTCAAACCCCCTCACTGCAGTAACATCACAAGTACACACAACGAGGGAGGCAAATGTGACACGGTCTCCCAGAAATACAATAGAATAGAAACCTTCTCTCCTCACTCTGCATAAACCATCGTCTATAGCTGATGGTGTTGGCACCATAACTTTGCTTCTTCCTCATTATTCGAAAGGAAGCACAAGAAACTTATGAGGTGAGAATGGTGTTGGCTGCTGTCTGACTGTCCTCAGCCTCACAGGGTCTGAAGTGCCTGGCCAGGAGTGTCCTTGGGTACAAGCTCATGCTCACATGTTATCACAGTAGCGCTGCATTTCCAGAGAAGTGAGATTCCCTCTTCCATCAGCACGGACACCCATGAGGATTTCAGGCCTGAACACCCACGCGATAGATAATATCCACATCAAATAATAACCTAAAGAGACTCATCACATTTTAAGAAAATTCTAGGTTTTTTTTTCTTTTTTAAAGGTTTATTTACCTGAGAGAGAGAGAGAGCACATAAGTAGGAGGGGCAAAGAGAAAGGGAGAGAAAATCTGAAGCAGACTCAGCACTGAGCACAGAGCCCAATGCAGAACTGGAACTCATGACCCTGAGATGACGACCTGAGCCAAAACCATAAGTCAGATGCTCAACCAACTGTGCCACCCTGGTACCCTCTAGTTGGACTTCTTAACCCTGAAGAGCCTTCAAATAGAGGACTACTGGCCTTTAGGATTTGCAATATGACCTTATTTCTATGAACCTATGTTCATAGAAGTCTTCCCCCTCTTCTCATGCACGTCTCTTTCGTAGTCTCCATATTTGGCTAATATGATTATGAAGGACATTTAATATCAACCAACATTTTCTTACCATCTACTCGGGGGCAAGTTCTGTGCTAGGGTCTAGAAAGATAGAGGCAAATAAGACACAACTTCTATTTTCAAGGGTTCAAGGTCTCAGAGAAAAAGGGTCACAAAGATATCGTGGCAAAACAGCGCAAGGGTCAGAAATGGGATTGGGAGTGCAGGGAAGGAAATCATGACCTTTGCCACAGAAGGGGGTCCATTTGAGTCACATCTCCACAGCTAAGTGAAGAGCTCAGGAAGCAGGAAGAAGTGAGCCAAAAAAAGAAGTGGCCATGTGCAAAGGTCTGAAAGGAAGAAACAGGCTGGCATATTCAGGCAATGGGGAATGATTTTGGTAGCCAGAGAAGAGAGGGATGATAATATTAAGAGACAAGGATGAAAGGAGTTAGTGGCTAGATAATGACAAATGATGCTGTTATATGTTACCTTCAGGAGTTTCCACTTTATTCCATAGGCTGCAGGGAAAATGTGAGAGATTATATCTTTGCTCATATAATTAATGTCTATTTTCCTAACCCAACTGGTAGTTTCAGGAGGAAAAAAAAAAAAAGTATCATCAATGTTTAGTGTAGTGTCCAGCAGGTGATTAGCTTGTTTTGAATCAATGACTATATGGACGAACTGTTCATAGGGACAGTGGTGTGGTATGGCCAGCTTCTGAGTTTTAGAAAGGGAACTCTGCAGGAACTATGGAGAACAGATTTGGAGGGACATGAACCTAGAGGCTGGAGTCCACTCATTTCTTGTAGTGGCCTGTCATTTTGTTGGCAAAATCCACGGTAGCACCTATGTGGCCCCTACAGTATCCCAAAACGTGTCTGTGTTTTTGACAGGTGCTGCTTCCATTCTCTGGGGCCACATGGAGGTAAGGTATGTATAGAATTCACCGGTCCTTTCTGCTTTGTTATTACCTTACCTCACGTTACGTTTTAACATAAATGTATGGTGATTATCACCAATTTAGAGACCGAGAAGCTAAAGCCCTATAATGAGTGGTTTTTGCAGTAAACCAGCAATTGAGGTTTCTTCACCACTACGTCATGCTAAATACAGCGTACGAGAACTTCACGCCAGCTAATACTATCTCAGCACAGTCTTCCAAGGGAAAAACAGACCTTGTCTTTAGAGGATCTGTCATTTGACTATTTCTGAAGAGAAAAATTCCAACAAAGACTTTTCTCTCTACTGTTGCATGATGCCATCTTGGCGGTCCATGAAGCCACTCTTCTGTACACATTCAGTCCCTTCTACCAGAATGTATGCTCTGAAAGTGTGGGGCTAGCGTTCAGCCATGCTTACCATGGTTGTCTACACGTCATGGTACCAAGATGCATGGTCAAATAATACTGGCTGAGATTAGTTTAATGAAGATCCCGAACCTTTCATTTATACGGCTGGGATCTGTAGAACCAAAAGGACCAGCATCGATACTGGAGGCGGGTCGGAGACAGAAGATCTCTGGGTGTAAAGATAAAAAATATATATCCTGTCTGTGTTTATGTACATAGGGTGATGCCAGGTCTCAGTGAATTCGGTTTCTGAGTACAAGTGCTTTCATTTTTTTTTCAGAAGGGGTCAAATCTCTAATTTCCATTCCCAGATTAGACGACGCTTTCTGTAATCTGAACTGTTTGGAATATGAGTTAAACAGATAAAAAGAATGTTGTAAAATTCTTCTGCTCCCATTCTACCTCTTCTGTGTGAACTGAAGAAAGTACGGACCCAAATGTAGACAAACACAGTCCAAAGAGTAGCTGTATATTCTCGGTAAAGACTTTGCCAGATATGAAAGCACACTCCACTAGTCAGTGCAAGCATTAGCAGTGACGAAGGTCAATTAAAAAGCTTTCTCTGTATTGATTAAAGTCAGGTCTTGGGGGGACTCAGGGTGAATTGGATACTCTCAGAATAAAGTATTCACTCAGGGGAGATAAATTAATTATTCCAAGGCATGAATTTGCCATATCATGGATTGCCTCTTCTAGAAAACCTAACAACCAAGAGGAGAGTGAGTTTAACATACAAGAAAATACAAACAAAATTTTTGTTTGTTTTGTTTTGTTTTTTGAGAGAGCAGGACCATGCGAGCAGGGTGGAGGCAGGGGCAGAGGGAGAGAGGGAATCTTAAGGAGGCTCCACGTCTAGCACAGAGCCTGACACGGGGCTTGATCTCACAACTTGACCCTGAGATCACGACCTGAGCCAAAATCAAGAGCTGGACGCTTCACCGACTGAGTCACCCAGGGGCCCCCAAGGCTTATTTTTAAGGGAGGATCCAAGCATAAAAACTGAACCACCTTTCTTAATATACCAAAAAAAATAATAATAATAAACTTAAACTATTATAAATGCCTGATTATTGAGATAGTCTTGCCCATTTCATGGATTTTCCACATCTTTTCATCCCTTCTCCTTTATAGGCTTTCAACTCAATTCAACTAATGTTTATAGGAGATTCACTGACACTTAAAGCAGGCATGATTCTGTGGAAAGAACACATATAGAATCACAATTCACGGTCACTAGAGTAA
This sequence comes from Lontra canadensis, assembly GCF_010015895.1. Classification (NCBI taxonomy): domain Eukaryota; kingdom Metazoa; phylum Chordata; class Mammalia; order Carnivora; family Mustelidae; genus Lontra; species Lontra canadensis. The sequence continues at coordinate 4,676,892 of NW_022631106.1, read as the reverse complement.
TGAAACTCAAAGCATCAAGGGGCCCACAGAGTCCACTGACTCTAGCGCAGAGTGTTGGCAAAGGCCTTGTGTTTCTTTTGTAAAAGTATGGCTTTTCTAGAACTACCAGAAATCCTTGGAAAAATGCAAATGCCTGAGACCCATCCCAGACCTATGGAATCAGAATCTCTGGCTGGGGCCTCGGGTTCTGTGTATGTCAACCACCTTTCCAGGTGATTCCTAAGTACCTCCAAGGTTGAGGAAAGCAAGAGGGGTTATAGACAGAGGGTTCAGGGGAGGAAGAATGAATGAGGGAAAAGAGGTGAAACTTGAATGATTATGTTGACAATTTTACTGAAATCTGAAAAAAAGGGTCAGTGTGAGATGTGAGGACTTAATTATACTTTGCCACCGATCTTCTGCTTCCCTTCTCCCAATTTCCATGACTTGGTTCTGGGAACAGGCTCCATCTTCTCTTGCCTGGACTCGCATGTAGGACTCCGCACACGTTCTTTCCCTGGCAAGCCCTCACCTAGGCACCCTTGCCCTGTTGCCAGCAGCTCTTCTCTCTCCTCCTGCCTAGACAGTGACTGCCCCAGCCCTGGTGGCATCCAATAAGCCCGAGGCCATGACCATCAGCTGTTACCCCAGAGCGCTATGGAAACACTGTCAGTTTTCTGTGGGATGGCATAAGAAAGCTTTGGAGGCACTCCAGTCCTCGCTGTGAAACAGGAATACAATGGCATCACCTCTTTGCTCAAAGCTTTGAGTTCCCGATTGCCTACAGAACAAAACAGGGCAAGACCTGGCATCTACCCCCCTTTCTCACCACCCTGAGGTTCGGTCCCCCAGAGGTAGCAGAGCTTTTCACCTTCGACCCGCCACCCTTAATGCACAGTGCTCTTCCTCACTGAAGCTTCAACTCAGTCTATCACCCTCCAGCCCTCACTCTGCTTTATGATAAAGCACTGAACGTTCCTTGTTAACTTGCAGGCAACGCAGACTTCCTTCTTCTGGTACTTCTCACGCCGCAGGGCTGGTCATGTGACACAGTCTGCTCCAATCACAGCTCTCCAAATCCCTGAGCAAATCGCAATCCTTCCTCTGAAATTTCTTTTGACAGGAGCTGGGAGAGTGGAACTCCCTGTCCTCTTTAGGGACAAGAGTCACAGCGATATAAAGCCCAATCTGTCTGTGATCCCTGTATGATGTTTTAGAGATGCCTGTCCTATCAGAAGGAAGCCATCACACAGAAGAAGGTGAGACACAGAGAAAGAGAGAGAAAGGTGGTTCTGGCCTGGGGTCCCAGAGCCCCAAGGCCAGATCTATACCAGCCCTCATCAAGAGTTGACTGTTGTGAGCCAATGAATGTGGTTTGATTTGGGTTTCCCTTGCTCACACAGAGCCTCCCTCTACTGACTGAGCTGGGCTCCTACGTACAAGGACCCCAGGTGACTCGATTGTGAGGGTGCATGTGGAAAACAGAATCTTGACCACTTGGCCAGGTCCCTTGGGAACATCAAAAAAGGCCTGAGGTCTGACTGATGGAGGAGTGGCAGCAGAGGGAGAAGACACATTGGGAGAACACATTAAAGGTAGAGCATCAAGGGGAGCGACTCACGGCTTTTCTGCACCAAAGAAACCAACAGAGCAAGACTCTGGGGTCACACAAGGCTAGCTTCCTCCCCACTGCCCCAAACAGGCAGCTGCTGAGAAGTACACTCATGTTTATTAAAGTGAGGTGAAGGAGAAAAAGATTTTCCTTAAGGCACCTATCCTGTTCTTGAAGGAGCAAACCGTGACTCCCATAACTGAACTCCCCAACAAAGGGAATGGCGCATTGACTTCTGCCAGCGTCCAAAGGCTGGCCTCCTACTCAGAAGTACTAGCTGGGAGGGAACCACATACATCCTTCAGTGCCAGTTTTCTGACAAGATTTTAATTAAAACAAAAAAGGTAATTATTTCTCAGCAATTCCACAACACTGACATTTCTGATTTATAATCCTGTTGTTTTACGTTTTGGCCTATGTATTACGAGGAAATAATTTTAGCCATACTGCTGCAATTTACTTATACCTGAAAGTCTAAAAGAGGAAAATGCTACTTTAAATAGTAAGCTTGGGACTAGTGATGCAATGACATCATCATTTTTTACATAAACCCACAAAGAATAGTTAAGAAACACTCAGAAGAGCAAAATGAGAGCAAAACCAGTATTATCCACTAGTTATTATCTAGAACCTCCATTCTTCAAAGAGATTTCAGGAAAGGGTTCTTAATTCAGGAGCAAACTGTTAAAGTTCCATGCAACTTAAATTTAGCAGGCAAACACCGAATATGTTCCCTAGAATAAGAGTGCTTGAAAATAACACACCTAAGGGCAACACCAAAGCCCTTCAGTGAAGAGGCCCCAAATTATATCACTTTATTCATTTGTTCTTGAAAAGAAATCCACAAAATGCATTTCACAAAATGAAACACTCTTTTTCTGAGAGAGAGAGAGAAGAAAGAAAGAGAGAGGGAGAGGGACTAGGGGGGAGGGGCAGAGGGAAAGGGAGAAAGTGAATCCCAAGCGGACTCCACACCCAGCACAGAGCCTAACACAGGGTTCGATCTATGACCCTGAGATCATGACCTGAGCTGAAATCAAGAGTCGGATGCTTAACTGACTGAGCCACCCAGGCACCCCAAAATGAAACTCTCTTATGGTAGCATTTATTGGGTCAGCTCTTTTTCATTTTTATACTGTTTTTGGGAACTACTACAAAATATCCCATACGGTATTTTCTGCATTCTTATCATACTTGAAAATACCTAATTACCAACTGTGTAACTGAATTACCGCTCATGTGGTTGAGAATTCAGGGACTGTATGAATGATATTCCCCATACAGGTGATTCTGATAATGTTTTTAATGTTTTTTTTTTTTTTTACTTATAAGAAGATGAGTCATGAAAATATATTCTTTTGAACATTGAATAATTGTAATATCAGTTTGTGAAAAATACAAACTAGCCAGTCCCAAAGAATCTGTTTTAATGGTCTGTGCTCATTCCTATAGTTATGACAACTTTTCTCAGGGAGATTCCCTCCCTTGGCCAGGTTTTGAAGAGTTTGTATTAAAACCCCTAAATGTGGATCTTGGGTAATGTTTTTCCTTTGTTCTCAGTGGCTTCTGCCCCTCCCTTCAGTTATTCCTCTCGCTTTCTAACTTCCTGTAGTCTCAAAGAAATGTTCTTTATAAACAGCATGATTAACATCAATGAAGGGAATGCGTTTCTGTTGTGTTTTCTTCTCCATCTTTTCGCGCTCTTATTTTTTTTTCTTTTATTTCATCAGAGGGAAGAAAACATCTTTCAACAAGCCTTCAAACATCCAAATAGCAAAAACTAACCATGAGTGCTGGAGAACAATGTTGTCTAATGGAAATATAATGCAAGCCGTACTTGTATTTTTGAACTTCCTGGGAGTCATGATTAAAAGTGTAAAAAGAAACTGCAGAGTTTAATTTTCATACTGTATTCATTTAAAAACTCAACAAATCTAATTTATTGTCATATCAACAGGGAGTCTCTATAGTCTTTTCCTACTAAATCTCAAAAATCTGATGTATATTTTAAACTTAGAGCACATCTCAATTTAGACTAGCCACATTTTAAGTACTCAAAAGCTACATGTCGCTGATAGTCACCACGCAGGACAGCACCCAGGGACAAAGTGACAGGCCACTGATTCTTCTCCTTTTCTCAGAAAAACCAAGCAAATGCTATAGTTCATGTGTTGAATCTATTTAATTAAACAGTTTAAACCATAAAAATAAATTCATCAATCACTTACACTATTCTGGACAAATACTGCAGGATCTCACTCATGTGAGGGATCTAAAATAAATAAATAAATAAATAAATAAGATAAAAAAAAAAAAAACCAAAATCATGTGGTACCTGGGTGGCTCAGTCAGTTAAGTCTCTGCCTTCAGCTCAGGAGCTCAGGTCATGATCCCAGGGTCCTTGGATCGAGTCCCACATCAGACTCCTTCCTCAGTGGGGAACCTGCTTCTCCCCCTCCCTCTGCCTGCCGCTCCCCCTTGCTTGTGCTCTCGCTCAAATAAATAAATAAAACCTTTAAACACACACACACACACACACACACCTCAAAGTCATAGGGGCACCTGGGTGGCTCTGTCGATTAACCATCCAACTCCTGGTTTTGGCTCAGGTTATGATCCCAGGGTCATGAGATCGAGCCCTACATCAGGCTCTCTGCTCAACACAGAGTCCACTTGTCCTTCTCCTTCTGTTCCTCCCCCTGCTCTTTCTCTCAAATAAAGTAAATCAAATATTTAAAAAAGAAAAAAAAAGCCATAGAAACAGAGAGTAGACTGGTAGTTATCATGGCCAGAGAGCAGGGGTGGGGGTTGAGGGAGGGGAGAAAGGGAGGGAAATGGGTAAATGTGGCCAAATGTAAAACTTCCCCTATAAGATGAATAGTTATGGGATTTAATGTACAGTATGGTGACTATGGTTAGTAATACGTTATCGCATACCTAAAAGTTCCCAAGAGAATAGATCTTAACAGTTCTCACCACACACACACATACACACACACACACACAAGGGTCACTACGTGAAGTGATGGATATGTTAACTAATCTAATTATGGTAATCATTTTGTAGTATATACATATGTTAAGCCATCATGTTGTATGCCTTAAACTTACACATGTCAATTATAAAACCAGGGGGCGAAGTTTTTAATTTCAAATTCCCTTCTGCTTTTTCTAGTTTCAGCCAGCAATTTAAGCCAAGTTGTACAAAAGGAAATAAAAGACACGTGAGTGGTAATAAAAAATAATAAGCTTTTCATTTGTTTGTTTTTAACTGCTCCCTGAATACACCTAGAAAATCAAGGAAGAGATGATTTATTTTCTCATTATTTAACTAATTTTCCTGCCTCATTTAACTATCTCCTCCCAAACCCCCACCATTTAGCATTTGTGTTTGAGGTGGTCATACAAGATTATAAAGAGGTCCGTTTTGGCCGGAGTCGTAAGTGAAGGCATACACCAAAATCGACAGTAAAGCGTTGTTTTGCCAAGGCAATAGAAGGTATAATGAGCCAATGAAGAGAGCAGAGGTCACAGAACCAGAGATTTAAGCCTACCATCGTGGTCCCCTCTGTCCTCCCCTCTAAACTCTCTACTCTCCCTGCTCTTCTTCATAATCCAAAGGGTTGACATTGAGGGCCAAGCGGCCCCGTGTATTTGGACGTGTGTTAGAACCATTATGCTCAGTTTCTGAGGGCTGGAGCATGATGTGGCGCAGACTAATAGAGCAGGACAAAAGTATGGTCTGAGCTTCTTCCCACGTCATCGCCAGTCGCACTCCATTGTCTCCGTTCCCCAGTAAAGGAGCCCCCGTTACAAACGCCGCGTGCTGCTCTTGAGAAAACGGACCCGTCACCCGGAGCAATGAAGGATAGTAGAGCTGGAGGCTGTTCCTGAAAGTGTGTTCACTGAAACTCCAAGCATCAAAGTCTGAATAATTTTCACTTCGGTAGGTTAGACAGGTAGATGTGTTTTTTTGGAATGAGGACATGGTAAATCTAACCGAGGACTGATGCTTGTTACCTGTGCTATAAAGATTGGTTCCCTAGGCCTGCTTATTCGGCTGAGAGATGTTCTGTGTAACTCTCAGGTATAGATTAGGACGCTGGGACCAGAATTAAAAGTTGTTTTCTGTTGTTGTTTTTTAAAGGCTCATTCACAATCAATTGTGTATTAAATGTTACTATCTGTCATGAACCTGCCAATGTGTACATGTCAAACAGCTGATATCACATAAGAAACTAAGATGCGCTGGGTTGTCCTGTAGGAATCTGAAATTAGTGTTGAAGAAGTGTGGTGCCCAGCATTACCAATGCCTCATTCTTACTGTGCAGCCAATGTCAAGTGCACCAAAGCATTCCTGGGGACAGTGCTGATGGGAATGAGGCATTTTGGAGACTCAGAGCAAAGCCTGTTCGTAGAGACCAGAGCTGGCATCTGCCTTAGAAACTGGTATAAGCTTTGTTAGTTACACTTTGGATCTTTGTAATAGTTGAGATTTTATAGAACAGAGTACCTCTCTGTTCATTTGGCTGATGCTGCTAGAAATAAGATTATGTCTTCCTTATTTAGAATAAGTTTCTGTCCATCTCTACGCCCCCAAAATGTTAGGACATTACAAGCTCTAAAGAGCTAGAGGAAAACAGAGCTTAGACAGGAGACACGTATATGTGGAAGTATACGTAGATTGCGATGTGCGCGTGTTGGCAGCCACATGGCACCAGGACCTGGGCCTCTCCCTGAGAGCATCCCCTATCCATTCTTTACCTGTCATGCTTCAAGCCCCCCAGCTGGTCTGCCTGGAAGCTAACGACTGACTTCAAGGGCTGGCTTCAGCATAAGCCAGTTAGGAACCACACACAGTCCTTAAAGGCCATTGCTTCTTTGCGTGCGTGTGGGGAAAAATATGTGTGTTGCAGACGGGCGTGCATTTGAAGTCTGAAGTTCACACTAAAAGTAAGCAGATGTGATGGGCTTGCTCTCTGTTTGGACAGGCTTTGAGAACAACTGGGTTTCCACGGAGGCCAAGCCGGAGAGTGTGTAATAACCGACAGTCTGTGGGCAAACAAGTATGCATCCAGGTTGCATTACCCAGACTGATTTGTTAAAGCTCCAGGTCACGTCATGACATTAAGAAAAATATTCAGTAAACATGAGACAAGTCTGGGGAAAAAATGAATAAAAGAAGCCTGTCCTACACATACATACATGTAAATGTACATATACCTGTACATATGTAAGATGATTTGTATAAGGTTTTATGAATGTCTCACAGTGTTGTGTGTTCACATCTGTATCTTACAGACGTGATCTCCTCAACACTACCATTGGCGGACCCATCAAGAGGAACCAGGACAGAAGCTTCAAAATGGCAAACAAGGGCATGCTTTCCTATTTTTCTCAAAGTGTGAAATACACCGGCTCATACACAGAGAAACAAGAAAGAGAGAGAATCATGGTGTCCACATCTTCAGCGGCAACTGCCTCTGTCCTGCTAGCTTGGCCTCCTCCTAGACTTCATGCCTGAGCTTATCATTCTGAAAATTCCTGTTTAAAGTCTCACTTAAAAATTTTCATTGAAATGTGCTTGTTTTTATTTTTTAAGTGGATGCTGGGACATAAGCTGGCCGGCCTGAGAACTAGAGACCTAAGGTCCAGGCCCAACTTCCACAGACTCACCCACAGCCATATTTTTTTGCCCATCTGAGCCCCAATTTACTCATTCATAAGACAGGACTAATATTTACCATTTCCTATTTTCTTTGCCATGACACTGCTGGAATAATTGAAACAGCAAGTAGAAAACATTTTAAATACCCTCAAGAGAAGGATGACTAAGGAATTACAAATCCATGAAAAAAAAGAAAAGAAAAACAGTTGGGGCATCTGGGTGACTCAGTCAGGTGAGCATTTGACTCCTGATTTCCACTCAGGTCATGATCTCTGGGTTGTGGGATCGAGCCCCATGTCAGGACCTGCACTCAGCACAGAGTCTGTTTGTCCCTCTCCTTCTGATCCTCACCACCCCCCTCCCCCCACCCTTGCTCATGCTTTCTCTCTCCCTTTCAAATAAATAAATATATAAAATCTTAAAAAAAGAGAGAGAGAGAGATAAGAAATATTGAGTGCCTACTCTTCTATCCAAAGGGTGACTTAGCCACTTTTTGAAATTCCTGGAGCACCTGAAAGAGAAATTCTACACATCCCGAGAGGCCTCAAGCTTCTGTGGAGACCCAGCCTCCCTTCCTTCATGATCGTGTATTTTCGGCGCCTCATTGGCTAGAGCACAGGGGAATGTGAGGGGTACAAGGTAAGGACAAGAAAAGGTGTCTGCTGCTCATAAGGAGGGAACAAAGTCCTACTATGGATCTGATTTAAGGAATTATCTTAAAAAAAAAAAAAAAGAAAAGGAAATCTGTGTCTTTGGGTAAAGGAAGGGGACAATGGAGACTTCTCAGTGTTTTATCTGTGAACATTTTCCTGAAACAGTCAGATGCTCCACCAGCTGAGCCACCCAGGCGCCCCTCCAAAAAGCTTTTATAAGACAGGAGGAGAAGGCAGATAGAACGCCACCTCTCATTATTTCACTTACTTGTTGTCAGTGAAAATGACCTCACACCACAATTCCCTGACCCCAAAGGAACAGCTGCCACGGGGCTTTGTGAATGTCCAGAGTACATCGCTTCCGACATCTCTCCAAAGGAACCAAGACGCTGAAGTCCTGCCCAGAGCTTCTCCACTGAAAACACTGATCTGCATTTCGAACCCAGACCCAACTCTTCTGTTCTGTGGAAGGATGTTTCTTTTTAATCAGACTTTTGTGTTAACTTCCTGCTCTTGGGAGTGATCTCAATCGGGGACACGCTGCCTCAGACCCTGCCCAAGAGCTGAGGCACAGAGGGTTGTGGGATCTGAAAGGCAATCTGAAGGGGAAGGGAGAGGAAGGAGAGTCGGATGGAAGGAAGGAGGAGAGGGAGACAGGGAGGAGAGCCAGCCAAACTCACGCAGGACAGCGTCACGTTGCTACACCATTTTACAGATTCTGAGAGGGGCTTTAACCTTTCTGCTCCCTGGCTGCCTACCCTCAGTGCCTCTTCCTTTCTGTGTGGCCGCTCCCTTCTCTTAAGCAAACAAGACAGATTACTGAGCACGCTCAGCACGTTACATGCCTTCCCTCCCATTAACCTTAAAATTGGTTTTTAAATGGCAAAAGCGTGCAATTAGCATGAGGTATGACAGGAATTCCTAAACACAGTGCAAATTTAAGTGCAGGAAAAAAAAAAAACTACTAGTTCTATAAGAGAAGTGCACTTGAATTTTAATTACATCATTATAGTGGATCCCCTGGACCAACATGGCCAGGAAAGGATGGCACTTGCAACGTGGGGAGCACATTGTGCTCCCTTGGGTGCACTTTCCAAATGCGGAGGGGTCGTGCGCATCTACGATGTACACCACACAGAAGCATCACCCACGGGTGGGTTCTGAGGAGCATAAGGATCACCTCACATTAGAAAACAGGGTATCACTTACACGAACAAACACACTCGGACATCAGTCTGTCCCTTCACTGGCTATCACAGAGTAACGGGTGTGTGTGGTGATTCCTGATCCAAAAATGTTGAAACCTCCTGTAACATCCTATTTAACAGTGAATTTATGATTTTAGCACACTCTGTGCCGTGACAAAGTAGTTTCAATGTAATAAAGGACATTTCTGTGCACCAAGCTATAAAAGAAATGATCACTTTGAAGTTGAAAACAGAGGTGATGTTTTTTTTCCACTGACAAAGCACACAGAGAATGACCTGCACTATTTACCAGGAATAGGATGTCCTACTTGTCCCTTACTTCCTAATTCCCAGAGCAAGTAAACCCATAATCCCATCTTCACAGGCGATCAGGGCCTCCATGTAGCACCACCTTCCAGCCTCTGTGGACTCTGGCCTCCATGGATATTTCTAAGCAAGATGCACTAATAGCCCCAACCCCTTCCAACACTTTCACTATCCCCCCCAACTCTGGATCTTCCCATCACAGTTCCTGCCCCCGAACACCAGGCCAGCTGACAGACATATGGAGACAACTGTATGGGCGTTCCAGAACTCCTCCTTAGGCATGTGGTCAAAATAGATTCAAGGTTCTTCCACAAACTGCCATTAGCATATTGCTGGAACACCAGACATGGAGTCCCACCCCCATCCTTCTATAGAGACCTTGTAACTCGCTGATCACACACTTTCAATGACATTGGTCAAAGCACAGTAAGGAAACTGGAAGTCAGACAGATGATATGAATAGCAACCAGGAAGATACAGAACATTTCATTACTGGGTCAAAGTGGATTAATATGTTGCTTTATTTAGGTTCTCGGTGAAACAGAAAACCACACAACCTTTAACTCCTGGCTTGCATTATAATGGGTCCCACTCTCCTCAGGGAGAGGCACCTGACCTCTCTTACCACAAATCTAATCTGCTTCTGATACAAAAGCAGGGACATGAGGAGAAAAACAAAAAGTCCTTAATCAAAGCAACACCTAAATCAGGCCACACGAGAAAACCTCAAGAACCAGACCTGGGCTGACCACACCAAAACTTAACATGTCGCAGGCCCTCCTCGCGTAGAACCGAGCATCTTTCGAGCTGTAAATAAATACCTGTCCAAATGAAAACTTATAAAGCTTTCCATTACTAAAGTATTTCTCACCAACCCTATACGGGGTGTAGCCATCATAAAATAGGCTTGTTTTTGGAAGCTCTGTTACAAAAACATCCGCACCCCACGAGGAACCTCCTTCAAAGTGACCCTCGGAAGGCTAGAATCCGATCCAACCACCACGCTTCTTGAAAAGGTCCTTCTGAATTTGTTAGTGAATGACCGGCTAACTGTAGCCATAAAAAAATACGTCTTGCTTTATACATTTCTTGCTTTATAATCACGCCTCTTTATTTGAAAGGCTAAGTCAGAATGACATGATGACATGCCTTATTCATTGGATTTTGCTCTGAATGACTTAATGCCGTTATTTCAAATCAAATCTAGCATACCAAGTGAAGGTTCCCTACCACTAAGGTCATTCTAATGAATATCCTAAGCAAGTCGAGAATCCCAGATGCAGTTTAGGTGAGAGGACCTTGCTGGAGTAAGTGTAAGGGCTGCTGCCTACAGGGACTACCCTGAGTGGGCATCAAACCCAGAAGATTCTTGGGGCCTGACAATCAACCCCAACCGACTATGGTCATATTTCCCACAAGACCCTAGAGGTAATTCTTAAGTAGTTTTCCATTCTAGCACCAGATCACTTTAGTATAAATTTGGCTGGGTGTCTCCATTTCTTTGAAACAATGAGTAGGAAAATCCATTTTTAATTTTTCTGAAGAGGATTTAAGGAAACCTCTTTCATGAAACTTACGCAACCCGCAGCATCCTAGCTTAGCATATGTAAATTAAATGAAATGTCACGACATTAAGTGTTTTTAACGAAGAGGAGAATACTTACGCCATGATACCTGAGAGGTGAAACATTTCAGCCGTTATATAGGACAAATAACTGTACAGAAAGACAAAGAGTGGCTCAATCACTCGGATGTTATGCGTGAACCGAGTAGTAAACGCCGCTATAAATCCCAGGAAGATGCCAATTAACACCCCACCAATTCCCACAACGAAGAAGTTTGCAATTCCAGCAAACACATCAATGGTCTCAATGGTTTTCATCTGGCAAAAAGACTTGAACAAGTTGTACAGGACCTGTGGGACAAAGAGAACACATGGTCAAGACTCCTTCCGACGTCCCCATTTTCACTGTGGCCACAGAAAAATCCACCCATCCTCCTAACAAAGACATTTCTTCTGTGCCCCCCAAGTTGATGGCCAGGGGCAAAACTGTATTGCCCCATCTCATGTTTTAATAGGATATTGAATAACTTTGAACAGAAAGCTAGATAAATGTGTGTTGTCTGGAAAGGTAGTTCTGAAAGTGAGGGAGAGGAGACGTCACAATTACAACGCCACTCACTCCTAAAGTATCATTTTTAAGGTACCATCTAAAAGATAATCTTGAAAGACTCAGTTGTCATCCGACAGGCCCTGCTTGTGTTAGCGATGCTGGGAAAGGAACAGGTCACAGAGAAAGACGGTCAGTGTTGCTGTGAAGTCAGTTACTTTGTGAGGCTTTCTGGTGGGGCCGTGCCACAGAAGGGGCCCCAGCCATCAGTGCAAGTAGCCCACCTAAAGCTATCTTTCTCCCAGGGCACCAAAGTCCTCTCTCCTCACCCCACCCACATACATCTGCTATAACATGAGGCCTGAAGGAACTTTCTTGAACAAAGATGCAGCCCCCTGTGTTGTGTGTGTTTGTGTGTATAGGTACTGTAATTTCATACATTTTGTGTCCCTCTTCTAAAGGAATGAGCCCACACAGCTGCTTGGCTTCTGAAACAGCCACACAGTCATTACATAGTCTTAGTTTGTAAGCTCCAAAAATGCTCGGCCCTTCATGTCTGCTGCGAATCTACTCGCAAACGTGTTTCCAAGGACCCAACTGAGACAGGAAGTGATGGCTGGGGCCCTACCACATTTTCCGCAAAGCCAGCAAGGAAAATAGGACTCCAGCGGGCACCCTGCTTCTTCTCACTGGGTTACTGACAGCCAGACTATCCAGGAAAGTTGGCTGTCAGGACACTGGGGTGAAGGCCTCTGACGGTACAGGCCATGCTAGGCCCTTATTTGGTTTCTGAGAAACTAAAATTGTACACGTGCATATGCATATACATATATAAATTCTAACTCCAGAAGCACTTTGTCCAGGAGCACACAAAATATCAGATGCGATAGAAGAATCCTGGTCTCCTGACGTTCCAGGTACATTTTTCAAGGTTTACGCATGGGAGAACAAGTCAGGTTCTGAGCCTGCTAGCCAGAGTGGGATTTGGCAAAGTCGGTTCTGCTCTTTGCCTCCCTGAAGGTCCATCAGAGCCCACCACATTGGCAGGTTTTATGTCATCTTCCCCCTCTTTTCTGCTGGATCATAAACTCCTCGTGGTCAATGGTCACTCCTTATAATGACTGGCTTTTTCCATGCTGCCTGGGAGATGACAGCACAGATCGCTGCCGTTGAAGAAAGTGGTGGACTGGGACTTAGAAATGAATGAGCTTTTCTTTTCTCATCATCATCAGTATGATATTCAAAAGCAGTTGGTATTGTAGCACCAGGAAATGACTTGAGTAAGAAGGAACAAAAAGAGCAACTCCTTCCCCTGAGGATTTAAAAACGTCGAGAGGATCATTTGCCAGAAAAGAAAGGGACTTCAAATAGCAGCCTCTTCCCACTTCCAACCAGAGGCGGGCTGCCGGCGGGATTCCATCCACATCAACACACTGTGGTCATTTCCGGAGACGGGATCAGAGATGGGCTATATATACCCCTTGTCTCCAAACAGCCAAGGACGAAGAGGGACCTGCTGCCAGAAGAGAGAGGCAGGCTTCCTCACCAGCCGTCTCTGCATAGACAGCCTCCCTCCCCCCAGGCCACTTGGTCACTGCAGTTCTGTCCCCGGACTCCCAGGCTTCTGCCCTCCCTGACTCCCGCCCACACCAGCAAATCTCAGCTCACCATTGCTCGATTGCCCCCTCCAGCCAACACAAGATTCACTTCCCTTAAATACTGCCATTCCATTTGTCACTCTCAAGTTTAAAATCCTTGACTTTGGGAAAGCTTAATACACCTGGTGGATTGGTGGTGTTGTTGTTTTGAGTTTTTGTTTTGTTTTGTTTGTTTTATTTTTACTGCTTTCCAATACCCTTCAGTCTGGGAGAGGGTCTTATCTCGGCTCCACAAAACCTAATACCATCACTCACCACTGCCCCTGATTTCCCTCTCGCGGTTTCTCTTGGCAGGAACACAGCCCCTATGCCCTGGGAAACTCTATTCATCTTCCAGGGCCCAGCTGAAGCCACCGTTCCTCTCAAGAGCCTTCCTGAACTCCTACAGCCCCCACAGATCACCTTCACCTCTGCCCTCCTGCAACAAAAATGATCTCCTAATCCAGTCAGGCTTCGGGGACAGGCCATCTTCCACAGTGGGCACTGCCTCTTGGGGATCTACCCCAGCAAAATTAGAGAGTCCTCGTCCACAGGACCCAGATCTCCTCCTCCTCCCTCCCTCCCCACCCCACCAAGAACATTTTTGAGTACTCCAAAGGTGGATCAGGCCTGGGTCCCTACGTTCCCACTGTCATGCTGTCATAGTTTTTCCAGAGGCATCTTCTGGCAACTCAGTCCATCAAATTGATCAAAGGGACATGCCAGTTTCAACAGCTCTTCAGGTTTTGCACAGAACAGAGCTGAGTCACAGGCGCTGTACCTTCAGCATACGGGGCAGGAGCTCCAGTTCAATCATTCTACTGCCTCGGAAGCCAGGGCAATGTTACGGGGCAATGTCTTAGGTAGAGACGTTGCCTTGACAACCAGAAGGCTTTCCATACCTTCCCACCTGCTTTACACTGAACCTGATACCCAGTGATCAAGATAAAATTCTTTCAGTTACCACTGGCTATAACCCATAGTTAACTCATTCCTCTTAAATACTTTAACTGTATTGCAAGGGTATCTATGTAGGAAAGTGCTTCTGGAGTTAGAATTTACATATGTATATGCATATGCACGTGTACTAGGCATGTTGGCTACAATTATGTCTCTAGTTGGTCTGTGCAAAGTTTTCCTCAACTTGACAACTGCATTTTTGGAAGACTGAAATACCAGCACTGCCTGTGTTTTGTGGTGGGCTAATGTAACAGTTGAGGGAAGGGGAAAGGGAAAGCACTTTCAGGTTATTCTACTCGTTATTGTGATTTTTAAAATACTTATATTAACCACTCAGATAGCTCAAGTGGTAGAGTATGAGATCCTAAAATACTAGAGTATTGTAAGAATTAGAAATTCTCTATTTGGACCTTTGATTTAAAAGGTGCAAGAACTCAGTGAAATTGTGTAACACAATGATGCAAAGAATACCGGTTTTTTATCAGAAAAGCTCTGTTCCAGAAAAAAATAGTTTTCAGGTCACCCTTTTTTTAAAATATGAAATACAAGAAACATTTTTGCCTAAGGAATTTAAAATATATTCTGCAATTTGCAAGAGCAAAAATGAGTACCAAGTGGTTACTGTTTACCTTCCAGCTTCCTGAAGTTAAATTCCAGTGCATAGCACATAATGCCTGGGCCATAAACCCCACCCCTAGCCTGGTTCCAAAGAACCAGCTCTCCGTAACCAAGCCTATTGAAGAAATTCTTTAAGTGTTCTTGAAAAATGCATTTGATTATTCAATGTTTGCATTATTAACATGTTCTAGAAATGATGTCGGAAATTACCATATGAACACAAGTCATTTGATTCTGGACTACTGCAGAGGGCAGCGCTGATCTCATAAGTGAGAACCTGAGCGATCTTTGCCTAATATTTAAGCTAAGGGAAAGCACAAAAATCCCATTTAAAAATCTGACCTTTGTTCCTTCAGCTGTCATTTCTCCAATCGATTCCAATCTACTGTAACCTTGGATAATGGCACTGTCGGACCACCATTTATATAATGTCAATTTCTCTTTGCACAGAGACATTTTCATGGTAGGTTTTCTCCCCTTAACTCTGCTAGCTACATACTGAATCTACCATGATTTGGGGACAGAATTTATTGCACAGACCTATAATTTTACTCATCCTCTAGACTACGTTTTTTAACACGAATCTTTTCTGTTTAATCTTCACCCTTCTAGTTGTGACTCCTAGTAACTCATCATTTTCACTGTGAGCAGCAGGGTCCATACTTTTCATGATGAGTTCCTTAATCCTTGGGTTCCTTAAATCTCTCCCACAGATAAGACTAGACATCAAAGAATCATCCATAAAGCATCTCCACCTCTGTACTCTGAGGGTACCTGACAAGGGAGGCAAAATGATCACTTTTTACAATGTCATTCTAATTATTCCTAACACCTGATCCGTTCAGCCCACTATTGAGCCAATTCAAGGAATATCATACCTGGTGGCCTTTTCTTCAGTGTTAGGAAGGCAAAACCCCTGGGCTTGCCTTGCTATCTTATGGGTGTGGCTTTAAGTGTCCACAGGCTCTGAGCCCAGGGTATCTAACTCCAGGAAGGCTCATTCACGGGAAACCTTAGTCATTGATTTATAGGCTTTGGCCTTATAACAAGGGATTGCACATCTAAAGAGCAGCCAAGCCCTTTCTCTGTCCTTGTCTTCCTTCCTGCATGGCACCCTCAATCCGGCCCACTGCCTTCTCTGGGTCAGGCCTCCCTGTCTGTCCATAAAATCACACTTGACGGCTTGGGGCCTCTTGACAGGAAGCACCAGATGTGACCCTGGAAAGCCTGGGGCCTTCACGCAGTTTGAACAGGGGTCTAGCCAGACTGTTGGCTCAGATCTGAGTCTCGACGAACTCAAAGAATGGACACTGAGGTATCTGAATGAGAAATTCTTTAAGAGAAGAGCAAGCAGCGTAAAGGCAGGGCGTGTCACTCTAAAACTGAGCGGGCTTGGTTGGACGGCCCTAGGAGAAGTGCGCCAGGGTGTTATTATTTCTTTATAAAGTTTCCTGAACATGAAGGAAATCCAAGAAAACCTCATGAAAATGTCCTCGATCTACCTCAATGAGGGTAACATGTATATAGCAAACAAAGTCACAATAAAATGTTGAAGCCTCTGGAAATTAGGATAAATTATAAAATGTCTTCATTGCTGTGGTACTTTCCCAGTTAAAATTTAATATTGGTAAGTTAATGACTAATCACTGTTAGTGAATAATGGAATAAATGAAGTGTATTTTGTTAACTTGAGTGAGGGACCTTAGCTGCCTCAAAACAGCTATCTTAGCAGCTATTCTAAAAAATGGGATTTCCTTATCAATAAATTACTTTCTACATAATAACGTCCACATGGAGCTAAGGGACAACCTTCAAAATGATATTTTATTTTGTTTATAAGCTAATAGGGAGTGATGTTGGTTTCTACGCTGACGTTTAAATGAATCAGGAATCATATTTTAATGGGAAGAACAAACGAAGTAATATAAGTTAGGTAAGTTACTTAATTTTTCTCTGCCTCAACATTCTTACCTACCAAATGGGGAAAATAATGACCACGTAGGTGGTCACAAAGACCCAAACACACAGGAGGCCCTCACAAGAGGTTAATGGCGGCTAACACAATAAAACAGCATCACTGGGGCCCCCTCATGGGTTTAGCTATATGGGGTCACCGGAGTGTCTTTCACTGGGAGAGGACCATTTTGTAGGCTTGTGTGGGGGTGGGAGGCTTCCTTACCACTTCCCTACACTTTGCCTGAGCTCAGAAAGTGGGCCGGAGCTAAATTCTGCTCACATGAAGATCACAACAGCCTCTGACTCTAATTATGTGTTAATTAGTGAGAATTAAAAATAAATTAGCATTTTCTGAATAAATATCCACTCACAGGAAAGCGGTGGGGATCAGAAATAAGCTGGCTGAGCAGTGACAGAAAGTGAGAGTGTAATGAAAAACTGGCCTGAAATCATAAAGGAATTAATAAACCATCCCCGGACCCAGAATGGCACGTGGCGGGCATTGTCATTTCGCTTCCATTCTGCATGTTCACTCTCGACAGCATCACATCTCACCAAGAACTCTGAAGGACCCGAAGTCCTTGAATTCTGATCAAAGACCGTCATTTTCAAAATGCCAACTGAGAAATCCTCAGATAGGAAAGGTCACCCTCACTTTCTTGATCCTCTGATACCAGCAGGACCTTGTAAGCAGGGACCAGCTACACAGTCTGTGCAATCCCGTGCAACACGAAAGTGAGGGGCCTGTTGTATAATAATCAATCAAAAATAATCAATAAAAAACATTTTACAAAGCACTTCAAGACAGCAGTGACAGAGCCTTAAACCAAGTGAGGGGCCCATCTAAGTGCAGGGCTGCGTGACTGTGCAAGCGTGGTTGGTGCCTGTGGTTCTCCCCTCTGCTGTCACTGTCAGAAAGCTGATGCAGACCTGGGGTGGCTGGTGGTGTTGGGAGGACACAGCATGAACCTGTTACTCACCACTGTCACTGCATCATTCAGCAGAGACTCTCCAAAGACCAGGATGTAGAGCTGCTCATTGACATGAATGTTCTCGAAGACGGCGAGCACAGCCACTGGGTCCACGGCTGAGATCAAGCTGCCAAAAAGTAGATTCTGGAGCAGAGTGATGTCACTCAGGCCAAAGGCTTCAATTTGGCAGATACCATACAAAGACACCCCAATGCCAATGGAATTCCAGAGGGTCCCTACCACAGCATACCAGAAAATGGTGCCAATGTTCTCAAAGAAGGGGCGAGTGGGCATGAAATAGCCCGCGTCGAGCACGATGGGGGGGAGCAGATACAAGAAAAACACATCAGTCTTCATTGCAGGGGGGGACTTTTCATCAACCCCAAAAATAATCCCTCCTAGCAGCAGGCCAACCATTATAAGGAGGCAGCTCTCAGGCACTATCGTGGGCAACTTGTGATACAGATGGAAACCTGTGAAGGAAAAAATAAAGACAAAGCATTGGGGGTATGCAAGAATTAGGGCAAAGATAAACTGGTTCTCTTTGCCAGAACCAAAAGATTCTATTCCAAAACCTCCCAGGCTTTGGTTACAGAGTATGGCGTAAAAATCAAATGATCTTAAAACTACTCAGGAAGCACGGTCAGGCATGAATGCAACTTTACATCAGGAGCTCAATGATACGGGTACACCATACTTACACAGCACAGCTGTTGTCTACCTCCAATGAAGTTTTCTTAAATAAGACCACATGATTTTATAGTTGAGGCAGTTTTGTGATCTCCAACACATTTTCAAAGGTGACGTCTCATTTCATCCTCATAAAAACTTTAACGAAGGCAGGGAAGTTGTTTTCATCTTTTAAAATTTATTGATCTCCGTGGAAACTGAGGCTCAAGGAGATACAGGGTCTTGCCAAGGCCGGGGGATCACACCCCAGCTTTCGGGTTACCACTGTCCCCTCTGGGATTGAGCAGAGTTTGCAACTTATTTAATATTTTTATTTTCAGGGGCGGTCTGGGTGGCTTGGTGGGTTAAGCTTCCAACTCTTGATCTCGGCTCAGGTCATGATCTCAGGATCATAAAATTGAGCCCCACGTCAGGCTCAGCACTCAGCAGGGAGTCTGCTTGAGATTCTCTCTCCTCCTCTTTTTGCCCCCCCCCCACCCACCCAATGCATGTGCCTGCTCTCTCTCTCTCAAATAAATAAGTCTTTTATCAATTTCAGGCGAGTGCACTTGGAATGCTAAGTATGTTTCATTTTTCAGAGGTCTGCTCCTTCAGAAACAACCAACTCAATCCTTCAAAGGCACTTCTAGTAATTATTACTTAAGAGATGTAAACCACCATGATCTCCAGTCTCAGAGTTTCTAATCAAGGTGAAGGAACTGATGTTTATGACCTACTCTAATATAAGACACTGTGTGATGAGGTCCCTGACAAGCTCTAGGGGTTAGAGAAGGAGGAAATCAGCAAGGACATCATGGAGGAAGTAGCATCTGGCAGGGATTCCTGAAAGGACAGACATTAAATACACAGAGAAAGGGATGCCTGGGTGGCTCAGTTGGTTAAGCCACTGCCTTCAGCTCAGGTCATGATCCCAGGGTCCTGGGATTGAGTCCTGCATCGGGCTCCTTGCTCGGCAGGGAGCCTGCTTCTCTCTCTGCCTCTGCCTGCTTATGTATGCGCGCTCTCTCTCTCTCTCTCTGACAAATAAATAAATAAAATCTTTTAAAAATAAATAAATAAATAAATAAATAAATAAATAAATAAATGCATAGAGAAGGCATGAAGAGCCTCTGAGGAGGTAAAGAAATGGAGGAAAATACCCACCTCCTAATTCATGGTGGAGCCCAGTGTGGCTTTAATACAATGACCATGTTTGGGGCTGGAAGCAGGGGGAGAGGAGCCGAATGTGGGTTGTACCAGCACATGTGGTAACCTAAGGAGCAACTTCACACAGGAAGGTCACCTGACAGGGCTTACACGAGGACAGCCCTTATTTAAAAGACAACAGCCAGCCATCCTGAAGGCACCTCACACAGTTCAGAATTAAATCAGCAAACAGAAGTTATCTGAACTATAAGAACAGGATACTACAATGACAGAATGAGTCTTAGAAGCTTAGCATCACAGCAAGTTTAATAAACCAACCCTTAAAACTCTACACACTGTACTAAAGACACGGCATGGCACAGCTCGTGAAAAACAACAAAAAAGCGATCCTGCTAATTTGAAGAGATTTAGAGAATTTCTAATTAATAATGTGAACACCTTTACATGGGGATTCAAATCATCCCACCCACTCTGATCAAGTTCTTATTCATATTCTCGGAGGCTCCAATCACTGTTGGGGAATAAATGTGTTCAGCCGGTTGAGCCACCCTTCACCCATGACCTCTGCCCTGCTGACCTCTGTGCTGAACAGAGAAGTTGAAGTACATCCCCTGAGAACCTCATCTTTGTAACTTCTCTTCACACTGAGTCCTGCTTCTCCGGGCAACATTCCCTGAGTAATAAGGATGGGCCTGGCCCTAACAGCCCCCTTGAGTCTAAGTGAAATCAGCTCCTCTCAGGAGCATAGGGCAATAAGACCCAGCCTGAAGGCGTCGTGTGTGCCGTGGACCTTGATGGATGCTATAAGATGACTGTCCCTGGCCTCAGACCCAATGTTCCCCACGCTGCTCGTGACCATGGGGAGGTTACAACCAGGCCTGGGCCCTGTTCGCTCACTTGCAAAATGGGGACACACACTGACGTATGTCAAGAACTATAACCATGATGAGGCACCACTGTACCTGGGACATCACGAATGCCCCCCCATTTTGGTCCCCCCCCATGAGAACACAAGAGAAAAGAGTTCTTTTTTAAGATTTTATTTACCTTTTTGACAGAGAAAGAGAGAGCACAAATGGGGGGACCAGAAGGAAAGGGAAGCAGGCTTCCCACTGAGCAGGGAGCCCTGATGCGGGGCTCGATCCCAGGATCCAGGGATCATGATCCAAGTCAAAGGCAGACACTCAACCGAGCCACCCAGGTGCCCCAAGGAAACAGTTCTAAAGAAATGCACAGAAGCAAGGAATAGGTTCTTCTGCAGACAGACCAGAGAGTGAGCAAGGCTCACTGGTGTCACTCAGGCCACTATGGTGGCTCCCATTTCTCCCTGGTGGCTCCCACTTCTCCACATGGCCTCTCACTTTCGTTTACTTGCCACACAGACCCACACAGACCCATGGGATATGGTCTCCTGTCACTGGGCTTCAAGGAGGTTCTTATCCTAAGGACGGAGGGTTGGAAACATGGTCAATGGGAGAAAAGCAGAAACAGACATGCAGGATGGCCCGAGACAAAAGGGCCACTGGGACAGGTGCTGGGGGACAAGGAGGGGGACGTCTGGCCCCTGAAGGGATACTTCGTAACATAGACACTAGTCGGAAAAGTAACATATAAACTAACAGCAGATATCAGAAAAGAATAGCAACAAACCAGCAGGTGCTGTTTAACAATATCCTGTGTTTACATTTTGAAAACGCTCCTCTCCTTTCTTCTATGAAAGCTCAGGTCCCCCCCAGATTGGCCCGAGTGACCTTTTGCTTGAAACTGGAAGGTAGTTACTGGATCTGCCCAGTTATTCCAGGAATAAGGAGGGATTAAAGGAAGGGTGGTCAACTAAGATCTTAGTTCTGTGATTTCTGGTGAACATAAAGCAGAGACCTCAAATCTTATAACACGCTCTCTGCGGGCTGGAAGGTTTGGTGTGTAAGCATGTAGGGTGTATGGATGATGAGAGTCAAACGTAGCAGGAAAACAAAACAAAAGTCTTCTTAAATTTCTTCGTTCCCAGAATAAAACAAAGGAATCAACATTTGCAAATGTGCTTTCACTTACAGCTCTCCCCAACCCCGACTCTTCCTTGGGTAAATGAACTTGAATAGACAGAATTTGCTCTCCAGGGTCATTATCTCATCAAATGTTATGGAGAAATAGATCTGTTATCAGGAAAAACAAGATGAAATTTTTTACAGTTTTTACAAGGCGGAACGTAAGCTACCACAAGTATAATCTACTGCTCAGTCCGGGGGTCAGCTAACTATTTTCTATCAAAAGCCCCATAGTAAATATTTCCAGTTCATAGGCCAGATTTTACTCTGCTGTCATAGTACAAAAGGAGCCAGAGACAATACCTAAGTGTATGAGCGGCTATGTCCTAATAAAACTTTATGTGTGGACATGGAAATGAGAATTTCCTACTAGTTTACATGTCACAAAATATCATTCTTCTTTTGATTTTAACAGCTTAAAATTATAACAGCCAATTTTTACCCCCAGATCGTACAAAATGGGGGGTGGGGGGCATCTTTGGCCCTAGGCTGTGGGTTACCTCCCCATTTTAGTCTCTTCTTTATATTTCCTGCTAAGTTCTACTTAGTAGTATTTGGGGCATTGTACTTGTGTCATTCACTTTTTATTACTAGCACATAAGTCTGCAAGGATGGGTACTTTAAAGTTTGTTTTATTTTAGAGGTGCATGGGTGGCTCCGTCATTAAGCAATCCGGGGTCCTGGGATCAAGGCCTGTATTGGACTCCCTGCTCAGCTGGGAGCCTGCTTCTCCCTCTGCCACTCCCCCTGCTTGTGTTCCCTTTCTTGCTGTCTCCCTCTGAATAAATAATGAAATCTTTTTTAAAAAAAGTTTATTTTATTTAAACTTTTGTAGAAATTCACTTAGTGAGAAGGGGCACAGGATTAGGGTTCCATACAAAATACACCATTAAGACAAACCTCTTAGACTGAATCTATTTTAATTTCTCTTTGCATACAAGTGTTGAAACAAACTGAGCTGAAAGCTAAAGAGCTCTGTGTAGCTGAGTACAAAGCAATTGATTCACTCTAATTTTTCATTATACTTAAAATAATCTATTTGTCAAATGCTGGGAAGAGAAGACAGGAAGCTTCCAGATAGCAGGATCCACAAAAGGGCAACAATGTAAGAATCTGAATTACAGAGAACCACCACCACCATCAACGATAACAAGAAACCATACAAAGTTTCAAAAATTATATACAGTTCTAATGAATAAGTGACACTACCAGGGGGGAAAGGGGAAATAGGCAAGGCGCAAAGAAAGCCCTCTGGAGAGACAGTGCAGCCTCCAGGTGCAGACAAACACAAACCATCCAATTAATGCTCCGTATTTTATGAGAGCGTAAAGAAAAAATAATGACGTTTATTAGATCCACCAATATTTTCCAAGCTCGTGTTGAGTACCCTGGGAAACAAAGGCAGCAGAGGCAGCCTGACTCAGAACTAGCTTCCCAGGCTGCTCCTTCTTGAAGCAACTCTGGAAAACACCGGATTTAACGTAAAGAATAGTCAAAAATGAGCCAGGCCTATTTGGCTGGGGGGAAATAAAGGTAAATATTTACAGAGTATGTTAAATTTGTTTTTCAGTATTAAGAGAAATAAGCAAGTTCATTCAAAGGTAAAAATGCTGGATTCGTGTATCCCAATTCACAGAGCAACCAAATACACACTTTTTAAAAACAGAATTGTAGTAAGCAATAGGTAATGAGAAACAGGAAGTAGTGAGAAACATCATTTTGATCTGAAATAACAACAAGCTGTTAGCATTGCATGATAATGCTAAGTGGACAAAGACTGAGTGAAAGAATTCAATCCTAAAAATAAATACAGGGGCACCTGAGTGGCTCAGCTACTTAAACATCAGCCTCCAGCGCAGGTCCTGGGGTTGAGCCCCCCCCCCCCCCCCCCCCGTGGGGGCTCCCTGCCTACCTGGGATTGTGCCTCTCCCTCTGCCTCTGCCACTCTCCCTGATCTCTCTCTTTCTCAAATAAATAGATACATAAATAAATAAAATCTTTTAAAAAAATAAATAGAATCAAATTGAGTACATAAGTAAAAACAAACAATAAGAATATGGAAAGAAATAAATACATAAACACAATGGAATTCAGTAAACAAAACAGAATTGACTGATTTATGTCAGTCACACATTCTTACAACACAACTGTTCCCCTAAGTTCTATAAGCTGTTCTAGCAAATGACTGAACCCAAGGAGGGCATCACGGAAACCTCAATTTATAGCTGGTCAGTAAGAAGTACAGGGACTTACAATTGGCATCTGTAATGGGAACAGTCTTAGGAGACTGAGCCTTTCATTAATAGGCTCTGACACTAACTCCAGGTAGATAATGTCAGAATAGAATTGAATTATAGCACACCCAGTTGGTGTCCTCAGAAAACTGGAGAATTGCTTGGTGTGGAAAACCCACACATCTCATAGCCAAACTTGTTCTGTAAGTGCAGAGAGAAAAACACTGATTGCTTTTCATCAATGTTTTGTTCTCAGTGAGACAGACGAATCAAAGACAAATCCAGAAGTTTTAGAAAATTACATATAGGTCAGAGTGTGTACTAGTGTACTTTTCTCTAGTGCACTAGAGAAAAGAAAGAAGAATCTATAAAATACACCAGGAGATCTTATGCTGCAATCATCTCTCTTTGAAAGGAGTTGACATATTGCAAACAGTGACCCAAAAGTGGAGAATATTAAGACAGAACTTAGGGATGCCTGAATTAGGTACCTTTTAAAGATTATGGGGTTGTGGGGGGGAGGTAAGACAATGAAGAGTGAAGAAAAAGAACCAACTTCTGCTTCTGGAAAGATGGAATATGCATTTTCCTCTAACCCTTCCACTAAGGAAAGAAAAAAAAACTACAATATCTAGAAATAAAGGAAGGTTCTAAAAGTAGCCAGAAGAAGGAAAACCAGCTAGGGACCTTGAGATCTGAAAAACAACACAGTTTTGAGTTTCTTGGGTTTTCTTCTTCCCTCTCATATCCCAGACTTGAAGAAGCCATCAGGCTGGAAATGCCAATGATGACAGACAACAAAAGTCCCAACAAAAGCCTCCTCCATCTATAGAAAAGAGAAAACTTTTAGGTAATAGCTGCTCTACTCCTGCCAGACACCAAAGAAGAAACCGTGGTCTCAGTCTTAGCGAAATCTGAGTGGGGAGTCTAGATTTTATGTTTACTAGACTATAAGGAAAACCCCAACCCCTCTATTGGGGTGATTTAAGAAAGAAAAAAGCACAGAAGTAGGACTTTCTTCACAATTGAGTGGTAACTCTCTTCCATGATGCCAGTAAGACTATGTGGAGAATCTGGACTTCCAGAGCCTGCAATAATGAGGCCTCTCACATCCTCTTCACCAAGGTCAGTCAAAGGAGGCCTAGTGGAGTCAGGACTTGCTCTTTTACCCACCAGATATGAAGCCACCACTCCACTAGAGTGTCGGTGGAGGCCACCAGAAGAACAGCAAGGAGGTACTCCTAACCCCTCTCAGCCAAATAGGTACCAAGAGAGAACCAGTAAGAATACAGAATTGCCAGCCCCCATATGGTAATGAAGCATCCCCCTCAGGTAGTCAATCAAGTAAAGTGAGGAACCTGAAAATCTACCCCTAACTGGCAATAATATGGCACCTCCCTCTCCCACTTAGTGTCATAAGAAGTCATCTAAAACAGAAGGCATAAATAATATCCAGAATCTGATAACTAATACTCCAAATATTCATGTTCCAGTAAAAAAAAAAAAAAATCACTCATTGTACCAAGAATCAAGAAGATATCAAACTGAATGAATAAAAAGAAAGAAAGAAAGAAAATTAATAGCTACTACTATCATGATGACTGAGATGTTAGATTTATCTGGCCAAAAAATTTGAATACTGCCATGATAAAAATGTTTCATGAACAATTACAAACACACTTGAAACATATGAAAAAAAAATAGGAGATCTGAGCAAAAAAATAGAAGATACAAAGAAGAACCTTATGGAAATTTTAGAACTGAAAAATATAATGATTGAAGTAAAAAATTGAATTGTGTAGGCTCAATAGCAGAATACAGTGAACAGGAAGGAATTAGTCAACCTTAAGATAGAATGGTAGAAATTACTCGTTCTGAACAACAGGGAGAAAACAGACTAAGGACATAAACCTATAGAATCAAGAAGGCAAATAAGCCCACAAATGATTAATCCAAAGAAACCTATAGCAAGACACCCCACAGTCAAACTTCTAAACATAAAAAAAAAAAAAAAGGAAAGAAAGTAAAGGAAAGGAAAGGGAAGGGAAGGGAAGGGAAGGGAAGGAAAGGAAAGGAAAGGGAAAAGTCCTGATAACAGCCAAAGAGAATGGACACCTTCTCTACAGGAGGGAAAATAGAACATCAGATTTCTTGTCAGAAACCATGGAGACTATAAGGAAATAACACAACATTATTCACACACGGGAAAAAAGGAGAAAGAAAGAAAGAAAGAAAGAAAGAAAGAAAGAACGAACGAACTGCTGACCCAGATTATATATCCAATGAAAACATCCTTTAGGAATAAAGGGAAAATCAAGACATTCTCAGCTGGAGGAAAACTAAGAAAATTTGTTGCCAGCAGACCTGCCCTAAAATAATGGCTAAAGAAAATTCTCAAAAAAGGAAACAATGGAATCTTAGAACATCAGGAAGGAAGAAAAACAGAAAGAATTAAAATATGAACAAATTCTATGCATTTTTCCTTCTCCTCTTGAATTTTCTAAATTAAGTTTGACCACTGAAGCCAAAATTAGAACACTACTTGATGTGGTTCTCAATGTATATAGAGAAAATGTTTAGGCCAACTCTATGACAAGTTAGAAAAAATAAAAAGATGTAACAGGAGGTAAGGTCTATACTTCACTCAAAGTGGTAAATGACTATACCAGTAAACTATTAGTTATAATACATATCTTTATGTATAAATATATGTCTATATATACACACACAAAATATGTACAGATAATACATATATACGTATATATATACATATATATATACACACACACACACATATATATAATAATTCCTAGAGGAACAACTAAAGAGACTTATACAAAGAGGTACTCCCCACAACACTAGATAAATAAAACGAGAGTTCCAAAAAAATGTTCAAATAACCCACAGGAAGGCAGGAAAAGAAAACAGAGAAATAAGGAACAGAGAACAAAAAATAAAGTCACAGATTTAAAACAAACATATCAATAATTACATAAATGTAAATGTTCCAAATACATCAATTAAAGACAGCTGTTAGTAGAATAGATTAAAAAGTATCACCCAACTGTATGCTGCCTACAAAAACCTCACTTCGAATACAGGGAAGTAGACTGGGTTTAAAGTAAAATAATAGAGAAAGTTATATCAATAAACATTAATCTAAAGAAAGTAGGAGTAGTTCTATTAATACTCGATAACATAAGCTTCGGTGCAAAGAAAGTTACCAGCAGGACAGGACAGTCCATTACAAAATGATGAAAGGGCTAATTCAACAAGACATGGCAAGCCTAAATGCACATGCACCAAACAACAGAACTACAAAATACATGAAACAAAAAGTGACAGAATCAAAAGAAAGAGACAAGCACACAATTAGAAAGACTTCGATACTCTACTCTCAACTGATAGAAAAACTAGGCCATCAATCCTACTCCAAATGCAACAGCAGAATCCACTTTTAAGAATCCACAGACCATATACCAAGATAGAACATATCCCACGCCACAAAAACAAACCTCAGTAGACTTAAAAGAACTGAAATCTTACAGAATATATTCTCTCATCACAATGGAGTTAAACTAGAAATCAGTCACATATTTAAAAAAAAAAAAAAAACAGGAAAATCTCAACTTGGGAACTCTTCTAAATAACTTATGGGTCTTCACACCCACTAGGATGGCTATCATCAAAAAGGCAGGTACTCACAAATGTTCACGAGGATGTGGAAAAATAGGGGTCCTCCTACACGGCTGCTCGGAATGTAAACTGTACAGCCACACTGGAAAACAGTCTGGCCATGCCTCAGAAAGATAAACATAGACTTCTTGGGCCTAGAAATGTCATTCTTGGGTATATATACAAAAGAAATGAAAATCTGTCCACATAGAAACTTGCACAGAAATGTCAGAGCAGCATTATTGATAACATCAAAAAGGTGAAAACAACCCAAATGCCCATCAACTGATGAGTGGATAAACAAAATATGGCAAAAAATGGAGTATTATTTGGTCACAAAATGGTGCAACCTATTGATACATGCTACAACATAGATAAACCTTGAAAACATTGTGCTAAGTGAAAGAAACCTGTCCCTACAGATCCTGCCAACATCAAAAGGATGGTATGGAAATACTATGAACAACTTTACACACACATTTGACATCTTCAATGAAATGGACTGATTCCTCAAAAAACACAAATAGCCATAATTTACCCAACATGAAGGAGATAATTTAAACAGCCACATAATAAGCAAAAACAAACAAACAACAACAAAAAAAACAAAATAAGCTGAATTTGTAATTTAAAATTCCTAAAAAAATAAAAAAGAAATCTTTAGTCCTAGATGGTTTTACTAGTGAATTCTACGAAATAATACCAATTCTACATAATCTCTTCCAAAAAAACAGAAGCGGTAGGAATACTTCCCAGTTGATTTCATGAAGCTAGTATTACCCTGATATCAAAATCAAACAAAGAGTACAAAAATAAAGTAACAGGCTGATATCCTTTAGGAGTACCGTGATATGGTAATTTATAAGAAGAAATACACATTTGTTCTTCCAACGCCTTTCCTGGCACAGAGCCCCTAAAACCTGTGGGAGCTGACACTACCTCCTGGTAGATGGTGTCAGAAATCCTTAGCAAAATATTAGCAAAAAATTCAGCATATATGAAAAGACTTATACATTGTGACAAAGTTTTATCTTGGGGAATACAAATGGGGATCCATATTAAAAAACCAATCAGTGTAACCCATCATATCAAGAGACTGAAGAGGAGAAATTATGGGATTGATGCAGAAAGAGTGTTTAGCAAAAATTCAACATCCATCCATCATACAGACCCTCTGCAAATTACTAATAGAAGGAACTTTCTGAACTTGATAAAGATCATCTATAAAATCCTGATTCAAAATGCCAAGTCATAACTACCATGCAAAAAAAAAAAAAAAAAAAGTGCCTAGATGGCAGAAAGATGGCCTGCTCACTTTTAAAACCCCATGTTGGTACTCAAGACACATAATGTAGGAGAAATGACTGAAAAGCCTGTAAATCATTAGGTGGAAGTCATGTGTATTACAGAAAAATCATTGCAAAGAAAACATTCATCCTTCCTAAAACCTGAGAAATAACTTATATGATCACTTATTCTTCCATTGATTGACCCACATGTATTTCCAAACACCCACCATTATCAAGTGTACAAGGCATTAGAGACACAGCAAGAAAATGGCTCCATTTCCATGGAGTTTATACCATCCACATGGAAAAATGTCAAAGAAGTCATTACAAATGTCCTGCTTGTTATGGAAAGGGAAATGTGAGTTATAGTGGAACCACAGTAAGTCTCTACTCTGATATGTCTCACTGGAGAGGAGTTCCTTAAGGAACTGAGGGGTAGGAACTGTCATAGCCAAGAGGTGTGGGAGGGGCTTCCAAGCAGAGGGAACAATGTGTGCAAAGCTCACTAAGGTAGGCACCAAAGTGTGGCTTCTAGGAGGTGCTGCAAGAAACCCAAGAGAGGGGGAGAGTAACATGACCTAGGCTTTGTCCTCCAAAATTTGGAGTTACCTCAAGGTATTGGGAAGTAGGACCACCCAACGCAGGCAACGATGTGATGAAAAGGGAATGCTCCTCATCCAAGACATGAACAACATGTTTTGAGAGGACAGCAAGTGGCTCACGTGGCTCTCTGTCCTCAGTCATACCATGCTGATGCCTTTAGCAGACTACTTACTGCACTAGAGCTCCCAGATCTACTTGAGGGTCTGCAGCACCTACTAGAACATTTTCTTAGAGTGGAGGCAGCGTTTACTCAATTCTGCAGTCCCACTGGCCCAGAGTTTGTAGCAGGGGAACAAACATGGCAAGAAAGAGAGAAGTTCTTTACCTTCCCTTTGATCAGGATATTCTCCTTTAAGGGCTTTTCTCCATGCCCTGGATAGGCACACCAGGAAAACGCACCCCACCCCGCCCCCGTGGGTGCTGTTGCTAGGGTTCAAGCATCTGAAAGCAAAGATCGTGGGCCTCACCTCTTATCACAGCCTTGGCTCACATTCTTAGCTCCAACTTTCCTATCATCTTCTATAATCTTCAGTTTTGTTATTTTATTTACCACTAAATGCCCAGCCAACTGGTCTGTATCTGATTACCCTAAAGGCTTTTGTTTTCATCACTGATGCTGACTTCTACTACCTCTGCCTCAATTTCGCTTATGTTGTAAGAGCTATGCTGTTCCTCCTTAAAATATTTACTTCCACCGAACACAAAAGAACAATTGCTGTATGATTCGACTTACATGAAGTACCTAGAGATGAATTCGTAGAGCCAGAAAGAAGAACAGAGGTTTCCAGGGGCTGGGAGGAGCAGGAGTTACTGTTTCCTGGGTAGAGTTTCTGTTTGGGAAGATGGAGAAGTTCTGGAGAGAGAGGGGTGATGACCGCCCAACACTATGAATGTACTTAAAGCCACCGAATTGTACTTGTTAGGGTGGATATGGTAAATTTTATGTTATGTATCTTTTCCCACAATAGAAGACAATCTTCACTTTTGTTTCTCACTTTCCTACTCGTTCTTATAAAATGATTATGGTACATCAAAAGGAAATATTGATATAGCTACATAAACACTGTTAAGCAAACAAGTATGAAAAGATGTGGCTCAAACTGATCTCTGCTGATAGGTACTGCCACCATGCACATATTCCTAAATAACTAACTGATCAGCCGATCCACAGCCTCCGAACGGGGTCTTTGACAAGCAGCTCTCAGAGTGGGGATGTGAAACGTGTATCTGGGATTTTCACTGTGGACATCTTGGGCACAGGCATTTTTACTTCCAAACATTTTCACTGCTAAGTAATTAACCATAAGGCAATTCTGCTCTGAAGCATAGAAGAACCCATTGGCACTTTGGTTTCATTACTCCACTGACAAAGTTCCCATTTTTACATTACTGATCTCTTGGCTAGAGCTTATCATGTTCTATACAGTGATGAGTGGTCATGGTGGTCTTCAACAGTGGATGATAACTAGTATGTATCGACTCACTAGAAAAATACGGTGATAAAACCTCCTGGAAGTGTGAAATAAGACAATATAAACCTGGATTGCATACTATACTAGAAAACAATACATCGGTTACAATGGTAACAAAGCTCTGTTAAAAATGCATTACAGCATTAATATATCTTACACATCTCCCACAGAACTCTGGAATGTCTCTTGAATGGACATGTAACAATATGTCAGGAATGAATAGGAATGTAGAAGCCTTTCATAGTTCAATAGAAACATTCAGTTACAAATGTGCATCCTATATTTGGAAAACTGACACCTCTCCAAATGAAGGAAGACATTAACAATGAATTTTATCATTCATTTTTTTCATGTTTAATTATGTCCTTTAAAACATCCCTGTTTTATTTTTCACGGCTTTCGATTTTATGGCAAATACCCTTACGGCACTTTAATTAATTTTTTCACATATCATTATGTCTTCTTTAATGAATGTTCCTGTTATTTTTCATGATTTTCTCTTTTATGGCAAAACTGCCTTAAGGCCAATTAGACAGGTGGCAAAATGCTTGTGGCAAACATATTTATGGTGAAATGATCAAGAACCATAAAATATGCAAAGCATGGGCTGTCCAAAAATAAAAAGAAAAAAAAAATCAGAATTTTCTGCAATGCAAAGTGTCAAATAACAAATTTCTACAAAAAATGCCCATAGCAAAATATCAAAGAACAGACACGGCTGAATGAGGTCTAACATGCTGACTTGATGCAGACATGATTTTCCAATCTGCCACAGGACGTGTGTTTATTATGCCAACACTCCTACAGGTTTATTCTAAGTGATGCTCAGTGAACAACAGCACAATAACCTGACTTGTTTTTATCTTTTTTTTTTTTTTAAGATTTTCATTTATTTGACACAGAGAAAGAGATCACAAGTAGACAGAGATGCAGGCAGAGAGAGAGGGGGAAGTAGGCTCCCTGCTGAGCAGAGAGCCTGATGTGGGGTTCGATCCCAAGACCCTGAGATCATGACCTGAGCCGAAGGCAGAGGCTTAACCCACTGAGCCACCCAGGCACCCCATTTTATTATCTTTAAAACTGTTAAAATCACTTATTTTATTCACAGACACATTTTTAAAGGAAAGCGCCTCTTATATGGGACCTGGTCATCTACTGAGTCCCTGGGACCAGATTGTGTTATTGAGAATGACAAGACACGCTTTAGCGAAGGGAAGCAACACTTCATTGTTTAACAACTGTCCGGATAACATCTGATTTCTCGGCAGAGTTTACCTTTCGTAGATAATGAAGTTACTGTGGGACTTCACTAAAGGTCAGAGGCAGCATGAGAGGGGCCTGCGCGAGGCCTGACCTCCCTCCCAGCGCTGCTTCCCGTGCCCATGCTTCTTATTCAAGGTGTAAAATGGGAATGTCTCTTCCGTGGGGATTCCAGAATGGCCTCCCTGCTTTTATCAATGGCAAGAGGATGTCCCCACTATTATTTACTTCTCTTTTTTGTAACATAATCCCATTCTGAGGACAGTGTTCACTTGGACTGTTATTAACTCCACAAACTCCAACTGATCCTGAGTGCCTACGTTAGCTCCCTGAAATGTCAGCAGGTGTGAATACTGGAAGCAAAATGTCACATAACGTGAAAAAGTGCGGACCGGGGTTCAAACTGGCAGGCTGTGGGCAGTCGTGGCCTATAGGCCTACCTTGTTTTGCTTATTTGTTTTTTTGAATATTGAATAACTTTTGGAGATTGAGAGTCTGCACACATAAAATCCTCTGTTTAGTATTCGGAAAAATAAGCAGCCTGGGGCCTTCTGTCCCCCAATTTGTGCAAGGTGGCAGCTGGCTGGAGCTGGGCAGGCGTTTCGTTTAGGGCAAGTGCTAGCTCCCCAGTGCGCCAGCCGGATTCCCCCACCCCTGGCATCCTCCTCCACCCACCTCCTGGGCACGCATGCGCAATACGAGGCCACACTGTCTGCCGCCTGTCTAGACTGCAAATCCAAAAGCCAAACTTCAGAGGCTCCTAAACTGCAACGGAGATGAGGGTGGGAAACCTTCCATCGTCTTTCTCTTCACTGTTCATTTTAGACTCCTTACTTCGGAACTGGAGCAATGAGAATACAACTTAGCACTGAGATTCCATGCTTACGGAACTGGCTTTCCATCTCTTAAGCAAGTGCGTAGGGCTCAGCTCCTCAAGGGTACCTCCCTGTTTTGGGGCCCCACAGCAGGTTTCTGTCAATGGGTGAGCTCCCTGACAGGCTCTAAGCAGCATAGTGAGAGTTGGTGACTTTCGCTTCTGCAAGCTGAGAGAACTTCTGGGGTGCACTGTGGGCCTTGGACTTTCCTTTCCAATGAAGACAGCTGAATCCTATCTGACCCCCAAGCCAGGACTGGGCCTAGGACTGGATTCATGCCCGCCCTTGCCTCACTACCAAATGCATTAAGCCCTTTCTTCACGCTCAGACTCATTATTGGCATTCCTGGGCCCTTGCCAAGATAAGATCAATTTTCAGTATTATAGCTTCCTTTCTACAAGTTGGGCCAAAAGACTTAGTCTATCACCACGAGGCTGGAAAAGTTATTTTTGCTGAGTAGACTAGGCAAACATCCACAAACAGAAATTTCATATTTAGTTTTTAACTAGCAACTTTGTGATGGCTCATAACTGACTTAAAAAGTGTGTGTGTGAGGCGCCTGGGTGGTTCAGTTGGTTTAAAGCCTCTGCCTTCAGCTCAGGTCATGATCTCAGGGTCCTGGGATCAAGGTCTGCATAGGGCTCTCTGCTCAGCAGGGAGCTGCTTCCTCCTCTCTCTCTCTGCCTGCTTCTATGCTTACTTGTGATCTCTGTCAAATAAATAAATAAATAAATCTTAAAAAAAAAAAGTGTGTGTGTGCGTGCATGTGGGGGCCTGTGTCACACACGTAGACACGCCCACAAGAGTCACCATAAGTCCTTCTGGCTTGCCCTGCTTCGTGGAAGACACTGTATTCAATGCTGACTGAGAATTTCAAGTCCCACATAAGACCTACACACTGGGGCCAAAGGCAGATGCAACTGGAGGCGGGGCTCTCAGAAATCCGCTGTGGAAACAAGAGAAGGCTATTCTTTCTCTGGATTTCAATGGAAGTTGCAAACTGAAAGAATGCAAGCTATCCCTTCAAATGATAATGTTTTGGTTCCACAGGAAGAGGGGTTTGAGGGGAACTATGCCCAGAGCAGGAAGGGGTGGCCAGGAAAGATGCTCCTGGCCCCAGATCCCTCCACTCTCAGGAGCTTGGGAGGGTGAGCAAAAAGGCCCAGAGTCTCTCCAAGCTTCACTGCCCCAGTCCATTTGGGGCAGGCCAGTGACTAAAGAAGTTCTCCTGGCTGGGAAGGAGGCTGAGCCACAGTGGCAAGCACACAACACACACCATAAAATAGAAAACCTCCACGGAGGCAGCTCCCCGGCTTCCGCCTTAACAGCTGGTCTACCGTCCGCCAGCTTATTTCTATAAAAGCGATTCGGGTAATGCGACCATCGCAAGCCCCGGCCTGGTGGTGACTTATGGGACAAAAAAAAAAAAAGTGCTTACGTTTTTTTTCCAGCAGTTTTAAGAGACTGTCATGCTAGAGCCCAGCTAATTAGCATCTCTGCAAAGTATACCTACCACAATTACTTTGCCTAATGATCTTGTAAAAAGCGGATCCATTTCCTCCTTTCCAAGATTAAGGAAGAAATTGTGCTTGGAGAGTGAGGAAAGCCAGTGAAGAAAAGAACAAATAATAAACACTGTGCTTTCCTGTAAATAATGTTTCTCACTTCTTCTTTGGAGTTTTTCATGGTTTTTGATTTTATATCAGCGAGCGTACCACTAATGGGCTTTCAGAAGATCAAAACCACTTCTATACTTCACCTTCTTGGTCTTCCGGCTGGAGAAGACCCTCTTGGATTACTTCCTTGCAAAGCATCACGTCTCCTTTCTGAAGCTACAGGTGGGATGGGCCGGGGAGGAATTCCAAAGATGATCAGTTCTTGCCATCAGCAGGCTCGGATCGTGTCCTAGGAGTTTTACAAACATCTTTTCCACAAACACCTTGCTGCCAAGGTGAGGAGACACGCCGCATCGCCCACACAGCCCAGAAACGAAGCGGTCTGAGGGTGCCCTCACGGCCCACCAAGGCCGCAACCCTGGACCAGGAAATAACGACAACCCTGGAGGGTGCCTCGAGTATTTTCGCATATTTTATGTCTGGGTGTGAAGTATGGGCCTCCCCGTGCCAAGTCCAGTAACCCGCTGGTGCCAGGGGAATTTCTAATGTAGCCAGGTGGGAAACAACATCCAGGCTGTTAAAATGATGAGCACGGCCCTTGGACACGCAGAGAATTCTTCTTTAGAAAAGTCCTCGACTCGGGTTTCTGGAGAAGTACACAGAGAGTCATCACAGGACTCTTCTGAATCTGTCAGGACTGCGGGTTGAGATGCTGCGGCTCTGAAGCAAACTTCACGGCCTCAGATTCCAAACATCTTTAACTTCACCAAGCTTCACCGGCCCCTGCGGCTCTCGGCCCACACTTGTCCCTTTTTTTTTTTTTTTCCTTTTTCCATTTTAACAACCCCCTTTGATGAAGGGGATCAGTGGAGGAAGGGTTAGATTGAAAGAGATCGTTCTGAGGGTAAAGACTTCCCTGGGTGTAGCCATTCTTTAGGGAGCATGACAGAATCCCAGGGAGTCAGGATCTATGGACAGTTTCTGAATAGACCCTCTGCAGATCAGGAAGAGGGACAGGGAAGTGACACCAGGATCCAGGACTCTGGTCTACTGTAACTGAGAGTCAAAACTTTCCATGCAGGTCAACAGACAAAGCAATTTTTTTTTTTCTATCGCCCCAGGCCAGATGTTAAATCCCCAGCTTTGTCATTCTTTCAGCCCCTGTGTGAGTAAATGATTTATGCCAACTTGGGTTTTGTTGTTTGCCCACCAATCATTAAGTTGTACACGCTTATCCAGGGAGCCTACCCCACCCACGCAACCACCTTGCGTTGGAGTTTTATGTTCTGTTTGGTTTTTTATTCTTGGGAGAGCCTGCCTTCCAAGCAAATTTACCACTTGCTTAAAATAAAGAGATCAAAGTATAGTAGAGGAACCCACAATCACCAGTAATTGCTACCTAATTTCATTTTTCAATTAAGTGGTTGCTAACACTTAGCTGCAGTCCCCAGTTATTTATACAGACGGGGTCTGCGTGCACCCGGGTGGCTAGAGCTAAATTAAGAAACTACTCTATTTGGTAAATTATACTATTTTCTAAACTTACCAGAATCATCCTATTTTCCTTCATTGTGCCTCCTCTCCAGCTTCTGATTACCAACTCGGTGGTCTCTGCCCCTCCATGTGTCTTTCCATTTGCTTATTGTTGCAAAGACCAAAGGGGCTCCAATGCTGAAGATGTCGATATCTGAAGAACTCTATGGTCCTACCATCGTCGTAATCATTACATTTTATTAAAATAATAATCAATGCTACTAACATATTTAGTGGAAAAATGAAAGACTGGAGTCCTGCCAATTACATGTTTGTTCAGCGATTCAGGAATAGCAGTAACTTCCCTGGTTTCAGTGTCCTCAAAACACAAAATTGAGGGGTGCCTGAGCGGCACAGTCCGTTAGGCGCCCAACTTTTGGTCTTGGCTCAGGTCATGATCTCAGCATCATGAGACCGAGCCCTGCACTGGGCTCTGTGCTCAGCACACAGTCTGCTTCAAATTCTCTCTCCCTCTGCCCCTCCGCTGATGCTCTCTCTTTCCCTCTCTCTCTCAAATAAAAATATAATCTTTTCAAAAGATTAAAAAAAACCAGAATTGAAACATCAAGACCAAATGAAAAGAAAGACAAAAATAAAAATCACAGCAGAAGGAGTAAAGCCATTAAATACATAAATTAGCTACCTTATCAACCAAATCACTTTAGCAAAACCATTAGCACTCACAACTGAACTTGGAATGTAAGCGTGTGAATGAGTGATGACTGTCGGCAGTAAGGCAAAACCAAAGGAAGATTCTTGAGAGCATCAAAAGAGACTTTAAATGTGAAAGAGCTGAAATATATAGAATACAAAAGAGTACTGAGAATGTAGACATCATTAGTTTAAAGTGCATGCTTCCTCAGCTCCACAGATGTCTACAAAAACAAAAGACCCAAGGCCCCCATCCCCAGAGCCTTGACTTGAGAAGGAGGGACAGCGAGCACACCCAGGTAACTAATGAATAAATAAATACATGTCAGATAATGATCAAGGCGCTGGCAGAAGGCTGCGCAGCAGGACCCAGAGAGACTGGGGCAGGAGCTATTTCACGCAGGCATATGCACATTTCCTAGTTCCCTTAAAGATGGGAGCTCCTTGAGCCAGAGGCAGCATTTTCACATCCTTCCAGACCGGTCAGCAGAGCACGCACAAGGAATGATGCCATTCTCCTAAGAAGATGGGTTGACATGGATGGTGTACGCTTACCAATCGTGAAGACCACACGTTTCAGTCGGATGGAAAGGAGGGGCCACAATTTCCCATTCTCCTTTCTCCATACCATCCAGGTCTTCTGTTTGAGAAAACGGAGAGTCGGCCAGTGTGATTCTGCCTTAGAATACTGCTGATAGGAGGGCCAGGTGACCATTTTTAAATAGTAACAATTACTTCGGGCAGCGCTTTAAAACTCTTTTCTGCCTTGATTCTTAAAGAAACACGGTTTGTAAAAAAAAAAAAAAAAAAAAGTACAAAGGGACTTGAAAAAGATCCGCTGAATTGCACATTTCCACCCCAGCCTGTGTGTGAACTGACCCGAAGGACACTGAGTATACCCAGCAGCTCAGACGGCGTTAGGGGGAGGGTCAAGAAGAGAGCTCACTCCTCAGAGAAGGTCTCACTGGAACGAGCCTTCTGTGCAGGGTCCCCTCTTCAGCCTCCTGCCCATTACACCTGGCTGTTCCCCCTTTAGTTTCCAACACAGGAACCTGGGACCAAACAAAGGTGTGCACTGTCTTTCTTTTCCATTGAAAATGAACTTACAAAAGCAGATAGATGTTTTGTTTTGTTTTTTAACTTATGCAACAATGAAAAATGAAATGTGCATGATTTAGAGGGAACCCCAGACATAACACCAACAGCAGGAGACAGGACCACCCAGGTGATCAAACAACTTGCTACAGGTTAATAACTGGACAGAACAGACCTTCTTGGTGCAATGCCATTATGCTTCGGAGGTGGAAGCAAGACCTCTGTTCTTATGCAAGGGCTAGCCACATAGCTAAGGTCTGAAGGTGGCAAGTTTTCTACCTGCATTAACTCTACCCTCACGACAACCTAATAAGGAAGCCACTATCGTTACCTTATTTTACAGATGAAATAAGTGAGGTTATAGAGGCTTACTAACTCACCCAAACTCCACACCTAACAAGTGGTAGAGCTGGATAGCTCAGATTTTAGATGACAGAGCTGAGGTTATCACTCAAAGTACGTGCAAGGATAGTATAGGCATTATAAGTAGAGTGGCCAGATAAAGGATGATATAAATGAGGGTACGTGAGAGTGAAGGAAACACTATTAATACAGGTGCTTGGTTAACACAGATCGTGGCTATCACGGACAACCAGGATGTGTGGTTACCTTAATTGCCATATGATTAAGCTGAGGTGAAAGCAAACGTGTCTCTAAATGTTATTTAGTTATTTGTTTTCTCCGTACTTACTTATTCAGTACCTGCTACACGCCACGCACCATTCTAGACAGTGAGTCAGAGAGAAAAGTCCCTTCCCTCATGGAGCTTCTGTCCCAATGACTGTCATTCACGTGTACGTGTATGTCTGCCGGATGCACGCGCACACATGTGTGTGCAAGTCAACACGTGTGCATATGCGTGCAACACAAAACAGATTTAATACCTTCTCCCCGTCAACCTGTGGAAGTTGAACTTTGGCCTATTAAAATTTACAGAGTAGCCCCTGTTATGGGTTGAACACTTCACCCGTGAATCTTAACAGGTTAAATCTACATTTCAAAACCACTAGAATTCTATACTCCCTAAGCTGTGCATGGTGGCAAAATTGAGACCGAGATTCAGAAATCCTAGACTCAAGATGCAGCTCTGGTACCATGCATGAGTTCTGCCACCTTTCCCTCCATCCTACCAGTTCACCGAGTTGTGGTGAGCTTGGTCTAATGTTAACTGTGGAGTCAAATGTGCTTGCCTATATTATTTCAGTCGGTCTATACCATGATCCTATGAAGTAAGCAGGATGTAATTATCATTGATTTTATGGTGAAAATCTGACAGTCAAGATCAAGGTTAAGAGTGTCTAAAATAAGGCACATCAAGGTGCTCTGGAGACCACAGACAGATATTAACATCCTTCTCCAGGGCGAAACACAGTGGAGCGATGGGGTACACTGGCCACGGATCCCACCTCTACCCCTTAAGAGCTGTGATACCCTGGACAAGTTACCTAAATTCTCTCAACCTATTTCCTCATCTATTTTTTTTAAAACTGGGGATTATAATGGTGCCTACCATCCTGAGTTGTTGTGAAGATTAAATAATACAATGGGTATAAAACTCTTAGCTCAAATACCTGGCATGGGATAATGCTTCAATCTTGTTAGCTATTGCTATTTTATTCATGAAACCACGATAGAGGGATTACATAGGCCCACCCATCTCCACCCTCCCATGCCACAACAAAAGACTCTGCTCTGCTGCATTACACAGATCAGATTCCCCAGCCCCAGGATCCCTAGGAAAGAAGCTTCGTAATAGGGAGCAGCAGAATCGCCAGTGGAAGGGTCACAGGGATATGGCAAAAGAATTGTTCCACTGCCTCGTGACTACACAAGAGACTTTCTATGGATAACAAAACTTTTGAAGCTTCTTTAGAGCAC
Organism: Lontra canadensis; assembly: GCF_010015895.1. Lineage (NCBI taxonomy): Eukaryota > Metazoa > Chordata > Mammalia > Carnivora > Mustelidae > Lontra > Lontra canadensis. The sequence continues at coordinate 4,637,151 of NW_022631106.1, read as the reverse complement.
TTTCACATAGAGAGGGTGGGCATGTGTCATCCATCTCACTTTCAGTTGAAATTTCTAAATACAGCTGTGAATTTGACTTTGAGCCTTTCTATGCCAACGCTAAGTAATAACATGAAACTCACCTTTAAAATACAATTATGTCACAGCCACATAGCCTTCAAAGGAATTCCCATTCCCTCCCCTGGAATTATTGACCAGGGAAAGGAACACATACACCTTCAAACAAGGGATGAATTTTACAAATCAAGATCAGAAAGCCCTTGGATGGTGATAAACAATGTGCAGGATTGTTGCAGGAAGTACATCAATTATGATTCATTACATTTAAAAGACGTAATTGCAAGACAGTAACCTGTAATTGTGCATGCCTCATTTGGAATGACAATACACCCATGTCTGCACGTCACTTTAATATAATAAACACATGCTTCTCTTGGCTTAAGTTTCTTTCGCTATATAAAAGTAAAATCTTTGTCATAAATTACTTCCTCCCTTACAGAGTATCTCATATTATCCCTGTGGAAATGTTAAACAGATGGGGCAGATACATATCCCTACTTCTACTAATTAAATGTGAGAACCAAGTAGTTGAAGACTTGGTAGGGCCATACAATAAAGTTGATGGTAGAACTCGAATTGTAGTAGGGTCTTCCTGCTTCGAATCTGGGGGGCATCTTTTCCAAAACTTAGGTCCAACACTTCTTCAACTGATCAGTTATTTCTCTCCCACCCAACTATGAAAACATAGAAGATAAAAGCAGAATAGTCATATCTTCACATCCTACACATAGAAAAACTAGGAAAGCACTTATTATATTCACCTTACATTACTAAAGAGAGTCCATTATGATATTCTATAAGCAGAACATATCCATGGGTTTTAAACATCATATAGCAAGCATTTGTTTAAAAAGTGCCAAGTAAAATGTCACTGAGCCATCCAACAATACAAACACAGATAAAGTCATCTCTTACTTCAAACATGTAAGATGAGTATCAAGCCATATTCAAAATAAAGGAAAATGTCTGGAAGGCCAGAAATAAAGAGAGGAGTCAAAGCAAGAGATGACGGTAGGATTTCAAGCTACCGTGAACCAGGAGGATTCCAGACAAGTTACCTGCCCTATGTGCTAGGACCCAGTATTTTAACACCTACATGAACACAAGAAATTTGACATAAGACCAGTAAGGGAAGCACTCATGCATAAATTCCAGAGTCTCAAAGAGCTACCTTGTGTCAAATAAATAAATACTAAAAGATGCCTATAGCCAAGGAAAAATAGAAGGAAATACAACTCTTTACGGCCTTGAGCAGAAAGAAAATTTATCTACAAAGTATAAAATTCCAGGTTTATACCACGTACAGGTATAAAGTTCACTTGAATCATATAAGAAAACCAAACTAGTACTAAAAGCCACCCACTAAAACTCTGGGTCCCAGCATGAAAACTCAAAACCATTTTTGTAAGAACCATTCATAACTTAAGGGAAACAAACCACTTCCAAGTAAACATCCCCTGCTGAAGCTAGGCTCACAACAAAAAATATAATCTATATAAGGAAATAAATATCCAAAAGGGAAAGTCAGTAAATGTGACAAACGTAAGAATTAGAAACAGCTAAAAATAACAGAAAAAAAAACTATAAAATGAATATAGTTTAAATAAATGAAAGAATAGAAGGAGAAATAAAAATTAATTAAATAGTGGAAAAGTATGCACAAAAAGGAGATCCACTTCACAAAGAGATGAACAGCATAAATGAAAATATAATTAAAATGAAAAATCCAATGAGTAGGTTAAGCACAGATCAGAAACACTCTGAGAGTAATGGGATACTAGGAAAAACATCTGATAAAATTGCTAAGAAATAGAAGAGATGAAAAAAAGAAAAAAGCAGTAGGAAACATGGAAGCACAAGTTCCAAGAAGCAAAAACAAAATAAATCAATACCAAGATACATTGAGGAAACAGAAGAATATGAGAAATAACCAAATGAAGAATCTTAAATACAAGTAAACAGAAAAGTCAGATTAATTCCAAAGCACAATGAGAAAAATAACGTAATTCTCCTTAGGAACAAAAGGGGTCAGAAAGTAATGAAATGATGTCTTTCAACTTTTAAGAGGTAATATTCCAACCCCTATACAATCATTCAAGAGAGTAATCAAACTAAAGACATTGTCAAAGATCAAGAGAATTTCTCAATCAAAGGCCCTCCCTGAAGTATCCACCAAAGAACATATTTCAGTAAAAAGAAAACAATCTGGGGGAAAAGGGGAGACAGAAGAAGTAATAAAAAAAAAAAAAAAATTGGCAAGCAAGTCTGCAAATGTAAATACTGCCTATAAAAATTAAGAACTAATTTGGAGGAAATTAAATAGAAATAAGGTCTAAAAATTAAAATCTGATTTGGAAGAAGTTAAATATAGACCCAGTCTGAACTATAAGACAAAAAATTAAAATTCTGCAACAGACAGCAGTCAAAAAGTTTTATAGTTTAAGTATTATTCAAAAAGTGGATAAACCAATAATAAAATAGCAAATACTGTGTTCACCACATTTCAAAAAGTTATTTTAAGATTTTACATATATTAGCTAATTTAATTTTTACAACAGCCTACGACATCAGTACTTTTATTTACCCATTTAACCAATAAAGCAACTGAACACAGAGAGTTTAAGTTATGCACACAATATTATACAACTACAAAATATGTAGGAACGTGTAACTGAGATGTGAGCCAAAGCAACCTGGCATGACTCCTGCTATCTGGTAATCACATTAAAATTGAAGAGTCACCACAAAAGGAAGAGAAACAGAATGTATAATAATATATAAAAAATAAATGAAAAAAAAAAATACTAAACCAAAAACTGACAAGAAAACTATAAAGACTCCAAGTAAAAGCACAGTAAATAAAGAACAAAGTAAGCCCACATATATAACTCACAATAAATGTAACTGCACTTTTGAAATTGCAGACATTTTAAAAATTTAAAGAAAAAAAAATCCAGTTATAGATGGTTTAATAAAATATATAGAAAGGAAATTACCTAACTGATTTAATAGTAATGTTATAAAAAGAGATACATCTGGAAAATTCAGATGTGGAAAACAGATACAGAAAAAAAGACATATGCAAAATCTAGTTTTATTTTGAATAGCAATAGTAATAAAAGAAAAACAGACTATGAGCCACAAGAATATTTTTGAAAATAAGGAAGTTCATAACTTAATAATTAAAGGACAAATTCACTCAGAAGACATAACAATAAACTCATATGCACCTAATAACAGTATCAAAATATACAAAGAAAAATTAACAAAATTATGAACCGTAATTGGTATCACAATCTTAGGATTGATTTTAATGTACCATATAATCTAATAGATAAAAAAGCCAAAAAACTTGGCAATTCTATTAAAGATCTGAACAGTATAATTACAAATTTAATCTAGTACGTGTGTATGTGTGTGTGTCTGTGTATGTGCACATGTGCCTGTATAAAATTCTGCACCAGAGAATATATAATCTTTTTCAAGCAAGTGTGGAAAACGCAGTTTAAAAATGACCATAGAATTAGATGATACACCACTAAATTCTGCTCATAAAACCAATATTACACTGTATGTTAACTATCTAAAATTTAAATAAAAATAAACAAGGAGCACATATTAAACCACAGAGAACATCCCAATCAATATCAAAAATCAGTATCAGGCCTATCTAAACAAAATGTAATAAAATATGAATAAAATAAAAAATAACCACATATCTTTATATGTTTACTAACTATAAACTACCACTGTAAATAATTATTGGACTAGAATAATAAAAATCACAAGGTGGGGGTTGTCTGTGTGGCTCAGTGGGTTAAAGGACCAACTCTTGATTTAGGCTCAGGTCTTGATCTCAGGTCATGAGATTAAGCCCCATATCAGGCTTCACACTCAGCTCAGAGTCAGCTTGAAAGATTCTTTCCCTCTCCCTCTGCCCCTCCCACTGCTCATATACTCTCGCTCAAAAACAAACATACAAACAAACAAATAAAATCCTTTCTAAAAATCACAAGGAAATTTAAAAATACTGAGAACTAAACAATAGTGAAAACTTAACATATCAAAACTGTACAATGCAACTAAAGTAGGACGGAGCATAGTATTTCTAGCCTTCAATACATATATTGCTATCCTTCAAAGATATACCCATTTGGATCACAAGAAACCATCTTTAAGAAGAGTTTCTTTTAATATTCCTATTTCAGCTCATGAGGCATTTCTTTGATTCCATGAAGACTAAATTAGATTTTATACACATCAGTGACTGAGGGCCCCTGATGAGATACATCAGTTTTCTTTCTAGCTTTATCACTGATATTGGTGGGTTAAGTTCTTCTCTCAGAATATAATGGTTTGTCAATTGATAACAATAATGATTTCATGCAGTTTCGTAGGAAACTACAATTTCATCTGCATCTCTCCCTTGAATTCTTTAGTCTCTGTCATGTTCTTTATTGTTGCAATTTGCAATAAAGATGAATTTACATAAACTAAGAATTATCATGACTATGCATTGTACTAGTCTTAAATGTCTGTTTATCATAGCTTTGAATTTAGTGAAAACAAGGAAATAGCCATATTTAGGAGAAACTGATGAAGAGAAATGGCTTCTTAGGAGCTATAATAACTAAAAAAATAATAATCATAATAAATAAAGGAGTCATAATAACTAAAATAAACTATTGAAAGCGTTTTGTCCATTTTAATAAGACTGATGTCATTTTAGTGTAAGGGTATGCCAATTTTAGAGCAGAGTTCATAAAAATATTCATCATTGAAATTATTGAAAGTAATATTAAATATGTTTTCAACTATAAGTGTTCTTTCAGGGATTAACTACACTTGTAAGGTGGGAGTCGACATATTAGAAAACAAGTAAAATCAATAACTAACGAGCTAAGCTCTAAATTCAGAAATGGAAAAAAATAACAAAATACACACCAATAAAGTAGGAGTAACTAAATAATAAAGAGAAGGAAGTGATAAACTAGAAACCAATCAAAATCCAATTCTTTGAAAAAGTATAAAATTGATAAACTTCTGAGAATTTGGTCAAGGTTAAAAAAAAACAAAAATAACAGTATTAGGAATAAAAAAGCAGAATAATAAATGCAGTTAAAGTAGATTATTTTAAATAGAAAATAACTTCCTTCCCATAAATTTAAAAACTCAGATGAAATGATGATTTCCCAGAAAAATAAAAACACAAATACCAAAGTTGACTGAAGAAGAAATAGATAAGCCAAATAGAACTATGTTCTTTAAAAGCAATTGAATCACTGATGAAAATCTATCCACATACAAATCAAACTCACTTGGTTTTACAGGTGAATTTTTACAACCCTACAAAGAACAAACACATTATACAAAAAGTTCTTTATATGATTTTAGGGCTTCATAATATGTGAAAGAATTCTGTTTTTTAAAAAAAAGTATCCCATTGATGATAATTATTGTCATAGTGGAAGTTGCCACAGAAAGTAACATTTTTGGTGAAAACTTACGTGTTATTCTTTGAAAAGGTAAGAAAATATTCCTCTGTTAGAGTGATAAAATTCTAGAAGGCACCTGAAATGATCTTGAAAAGAATTCCAGAAAGCTGTTGTAGTCATCTTTCACCCTTTGGTTAGCCCAAAGGGAAAAGATGGAAACTATGAGACAGAAAGGATCAAAACTCTTAGCTTAAGGACAAACACATGCCATCAGGAAGACGTAGCTTCAGAAATGTTCACAAACAGGTGAAGATCATGAGCTTCGCCCCCTGACCAACCAGCTGCTGCTTGAGGAAAACCGAACACAACAAAGAGAAACAGATCAAGGGCAAGGGTAGGTTCTTCTAAGAGACGGAGATCTCAGGTGATACAGATAGATACCAACTGAAGAAACTACCTGGTTTCATATTTCAAATCAGGATAGACTGGAGCCCAGAGGAGAAACCCTCATGGACCAAACTGCTTTGCCTTTTCCTTACAACAATACTACAACTTATTTAATGTCAAGACAGCAGGGTAGAGGGAAGTGGAAAATTCTGCATCCTAACCCCAAGTTTAGGTATAAAGGAAATGAAAAGGGCAGGATTCATGCTGACACCTGGAAGAGGAAAACAGGTCAGCTCAAGATGACAAGATAAGTGAGGGGACATCTGGGAAACCACTGAGGACAAAGAAGGGAGTCCTGTTGCTTTAAACAGCAGGGACCCAGTGCTCTGTCCCTTAACTTTGAAGAGAGGAAGAACACATACCCAAGCTCACCCAGCTTAGGACAAATCCCACTGATCCACTTCATGGGCAAGGAAATCAGAGAAGACCCTCTTAGAACACTCCAAGAAATTTTTCTCTTTCTAATTCTTTGGCTACCTATTATTCTAAGCTGCAGAACTCCATCCCTATGTATAGAATTTACCAAGCAAGGTGTGCATTTATAGCTGTAAAAAAAAAAAAAAATCAACAGTTACCCGAAATATAAATATTCAAAATAAAGAACAATACAGGTTCACATGTGTAAGGATCTAAGTGAAAAACAAGGGAATGTTTCTTGCCAAAACTTTAAAAACTATTCAAGGTTGTACTAAATTCTATGTTCTTTTATTTATTTAACCTACTTTACATGTGCAATCACATTATCATCATTTCTTTTAAACCAAATAAATCAGAAATTGAGTTTCCCTGATAATCAAGTAAAAACAATAAGATGAATCATTCAACACTGCCAGAAATTCACTTGCTCACTTTTTTATTTTATTTTATTTTATTTTATTTTATTTTATTTTATTTGACAGAGAGAGAGAGACACAGTGAGAGAGGGAATACAACCAAGGGGAGAGGGAGAGGGAGAAGCAGGCTTCCTACTGAGCAGGGAGCCCAACCCACATGGGGGCTCCATCCCAGGACCCTGGGACCATGACCTGAGCAGAAGGCAGGCGCCTAATGACTGAGCCATCCAGGCGCCCCGCACTTGCTCACTTCTGACTGCAATATTTCTAAGATTATATTGGGCTGCGATCTAGCAAACCATGCTGAATTCACCGTCTGGCATGATTTAAACCTCCCACGGATGTGATTTGGAGCCTCCGTTTGGGGCAACCTGTTACCTTTGTTCAGTTTAATCACTAGCAATGTGTCTCCATGTTCTCTGCAGCAGGTAAGGTCAGGTACACTTGGTTCAGGGCATAAAAGTGCCCCAAAGAGAAACCATGGCATTTCTCATGAGTTAACCCATCTGTTATCTCATCACCTCAAGATCCTGGCACAGCTCAATTCATTATCCTGCCCCAAATATAAGCAAATTAAATCATATAAGTCACCCCAAAGTAAGTTTTTCCAGTGCAAAAGTTTAGAATGACTAGATAACTGCTGAATGGGCTTGAAAGGCAATCCTCAGTACAAGGACAGTCTTCCCCAAAGCCAACAGAAAGTTTAGGGCCTGGGGGAGAAGGTGGGGGGTATCTGCACATTTCCAGGTGCCTCTAAGGACAGATAGAGCTGCAGCAGGAGGATAGGGCTCGACTATATATAGGAAGAACCTAGGAAACACCATAAGGACCAGCTTTGGGGATTCTAAAACCATACCTTCCACTCCAGGAACTTTATCCTTCAACCCACCCATGGCAGTCTCTACTCGGGTCTCTCTGCTCAAACCCTTCTGGTTCGGAGACATGAACACTATTTCCATTTCCGTGTCACATGCAGATGCAGGAGAGAAAGAGAAGATGGTAGCCAGTGAAGCTGAGAATTGGGGGGGGGGGGGGCGCATTACCTAAAAGATTGGGAGAACACCAAGTGCCAAGGAATGTAAATACATCTGGGTTTAAAAAAAAAAAAAAAAATAGTGCCCACGGGCAGATCAATACACCTATGAACTCAAACGAGCCTTTTAATAAGATACCATACAATTAACAGAGTAAAGTCCAACAAGATGAATAGATCAAGATAGAAAAAGAACAAGTGTGAGAAAGAGAATAAGAGCACTTGGAAAAAGCTGATCCTAAAACAGAAACAGAGAAAGGCAGGAGGTAGCCCAGCGCAGTGGAAAAGGAAACACAGTGCCAGAGCACCCCATGAGGTTACTGCAGTTCCTCTTCCACTCCTCCTAGTGATGACACTACTCTGCACTTAGCCTATGCCCAGGATTTTCTAAGAATGTTAAACACAGGCAGTCTCATTTAATCCTCCTGACAAAACAAGCCTCTAGGAGAGACACGAAGATGAGACATCAGACAGACCTGGGTGGAATTCTGGCTCCCCACCCACCAGCAAGGGAACCTCTCCACTTCTGCTTCCCCGTATAGGAAACGGGGTAATCATACCTACCCAGGATGGTTGTGAAAATTAGAGATAATGAACTTAAGAGCCTACCAGCGGCTGTTATTAGTGTAATTAATTAGATTAAAATAATAAGAAGCAGAGATCAAAACAAAGAGTTGTAATTGAATAGAAATGGCAACCAAGAAGCAGTCATGGAAACAGGGCACAAACGCACCAGGGCAGTGAAGGAGGCTGGGAGAGAGAGAGCCCAGGAGCCTGCATTTGGGTCCCCACTTTGTGTGTCTATGGGCAGCTCACATCAACTCTCTGGAGCTTCAGCTTCCACCTCTACCAAGGGTGTGGTGGGGGGTGGGGCGGGGGATTAATAACTGTCCTTCCCATGCAGCAGGGCTGTTGTGAGGACCATGGGAGGACATAGCACCTGAGTTTATTATTACAGGCAACGAATTTATGCAAATGCACATACCTACTTGATAGATGGGGAAATCCATTTCCTCTGTTTCCATTTCTCAGGTGGAATTAAAACATGCAACTAGCACAACCATGTCAAAGCCAGGCAATGGCAGACTGCAAAGTCATTAAACATTATGTGCCTCCTTTGGTCATCATTAATAGAATCTAATTAATTTAATCTGACATCAGGCTTACGTACCCCAATTTCCACCATCGTACAAACCCAGCTCTTTGGACTGCTTTGTGCTTTCCCCCCTATTTATGCCTCTGTTTATTCCTCTCTACAACATTATTCCCTTTCCTCTCCAACTAACTATATCCTGGTCATCCTTGAAAATCCCATTTAAATGCTTCTGTTGCATGAGGAAGTGATTTCTGCCTCCCTACACTGCCATATTATCTTTTCAGAGTTTGTCACACTACTTAGCACTTTCCTGTACTAAGGTCACTGTTGTGTGTGCGGCACCTTCTCCCACCAATCAATAAGCTGAAGGATGACAGACAAGGTGTCTTCAATCCTTTGTGGAGACCTGCCTCACCACACAGCACAGGATTTTTCCCAGGACAAATACTGAAGACATATGCAATAATGCAAACATTCTCTCGACCTAATAACTTCTTTGAATCTTTACAACAGTAGTTGAGACATTTTAAAATGAAAAAAGTAGTTAAAATATAAAGTCAAAATAATGCAAAGCCCCATGATCACAGCAAAAGTTTATTGGGGGGGGGGGGGAATGGGGAATGAAGATGAGAAAATACCTTCTGAGCTTCTGCTTTCCAAATGAGAGTTAAAGAGATAGCTCCAAAAGTGGGTTAATGGTCTTTAAATATGCATCTCACTTCACTGGCCTCAGTGGCCTAAGAAAAAGCTTCCTGGAGAGTGACAGCCTTAGCCCAAAGGAGGGAGGAGACAGGGTGTTCCTGTCACAGCTGCAGGCTCTCAGTTGCCCCAGGTCCCCTCCCAGGCACTTCATTAGTCAGGTGCAGGGCAGGGTCTGTGTCTTGGCCCAGGCGCCTCTTTCTTCTCAGATCATCCAAGGCTTTGACTTTTAAAACCTCTGCACTAGCCTGCGCCTCTCTCCCAATGACAGACAGGACTAAACCTCAGCCCACTGCCCTCCTCCCTCAGTAAACAGATCTCTGCTTTGGTAGAGGGCTATACCACTTGGCGTCTGAGGCAAAAGTAAGCAGCAAGTCACTGAGTTTGGATGGGCTCATAGTCTGGGGCTATTTCAAGGCCAATGTCCACTTCAGAATCAAAGCCTGAAAATGCTCCTCCCCGGGTCCCTTTCGACTCAGACGCCCACCCGAACTTCCCCACCCGATCGCCCTCACCCCAGCTGGAGGGTCCAGCTCGCTCACCTATCTTAGCCAGAGAGGCCAACAGGATCCACAAGGTGATCTCGAAGGGGATCTGCACGTGGGGGTAATCCAGGGTGAACACTGGCAGTCGACTCTCCTCGAACGGCGTCGTTCCGGGAGCCACCACGCTCGCGGGGCTGGGCGGGCTGGAGCTGGCGCCCATGGCCCTCGACGCGTCCAGCAGGGTCTCAGCCAGGGTGCCCGCTGGCCCCGCCACCTGCAGGAGCAGCAGCAGCAGTAGCGGCGGCGGCGGCGGCCGCAGGCTCCGCCCGGTGCTAGTGAGCTCCATGGGTCGACTCCCCGAGCCGCCGGCGACGCCGCGCTCGGCCCTCCGTGCGCTCAGCGCATCGCTCCCCGGGCAGCGCCGCCCGCTCGGCCGCGCACAGTGCGGAGCAGAGATCCTCTGCCCGCCGCCTGCCGCCTGCCGCGCAGCCGGGTCTCTGCAGCCGACGGCTCGGTCCCCTTTGCGAACGGCCACACCGCCGGGCCAGGCTCGCACCCTCAGCCGCCCTCCGCCAACGGCCGCCGACCCATGCCCGGTGCGCCGCTCGCCGGCCGCAGCTGCAGGCCCTGCCCGGGGCGGCCCGGGGGCGGGGGCCGGGGGCCGGAGCGGGGGCGGGGCGGGCGCGGCGCCCGGGCCGCGGGGCGGGAGGACGCGAGCACGGGGCGGACGCGCCGCGCACCTGCCCAAGCCCGCGGGCGACGCGGGGCCGCGCTCCCCTCTCGCCGGCACCGCGCGCCCAGACCCCCCACCCCCGGAACCAGCCAGCTCTGGGCGGAATCGCGCAAGGTGGCCGGAGCTGTCCCCGCCCCGGAGGCAGCGTCGGGCGTCCCTCCAACGAAGGGGCCGGCGCGACCCACGCGTCGCGGCCTCACCCCACCGCAGGCACCTCCGAGGGGAGGCGGGTGCGCTGGCCACGCGGGGAGGCGGCGCAGGCTTGGGGTCGAGAAGGGAAGCCGGGCCCCGCGGGGGTGGGGGAGCTCCCGGCCCGGGAGCTGAGGAAGCCGGGACACACTGTGGAGCTGTGTGGAGGGTACAGAAAGTTGAGAAAAGCCTCATTTAGTTCCCCTTCTTAGGGTTATCAAGTCGCGGACTGTACGGAGCATTCTGTCTGCGCGCTGAAACTGCCTGTGCGGGACTCCGTGTTCCCACGGTCCCACGGAATCATTTCCTTTCTCCCTCCACCTTGTCCTGGGTCTCACTCCCTGTCCCACCGTCGATTCCCCCTTTTTCCCCCTGTCCCCGATCACGAAAAAGAAAAAAAAAAAAATCTCTCTCTGTTTTTCAGGCTTAGAGGTGCACATGTCCGAGAGCAACAGAAATATAATTATTTCGTGAAAAGCCAGTGATTTGCCTAGCTCAGATTGACTTGCTCCTCTAATTACAGGACGGCTTGTGGTTAGGAAAGGGAAGGAAAGTGAGCGCGAATCTCCTTCTGGATCTGAAGGAGCTTCCAGGGCCAACCGCTCCCCCCACACCCCACCCCCGCATTCGGGGCGCAGCCTTCTTAAAAGGGAGTCTTAGACTTCCCTGGTTGCAGTCTTCTAGTCCCAGCATCTTTATCAGCAGAAACTGAAACGAACGTAAAGGCAGACCGGTTGTCACTCAAATAATTGAAACAATTTTCCCTTCGATATTTAGGAAATTAAATCCTTCTCTTTTTTTCAAATTTTTTGAATGTCAAAACACGACTGCTACTGTTAAGCACTCGCATTTCAAAATTTCAAGCAGATTTCTTTTTTCAAAGTTCTGACATAGGGAATCCATGAGATGTCAGCAGAGGACACAAGAAAAAAAGAAGAAAAGAGGAAAAAAAAAAAAAAAAAAGAAAACACTCTCCACCTGAATAGATGCGTAAAAGGAAAATGGTCATCTTCAGACTTTGAAATTAATGCAGGGACGAGTTCAGAATCAAATGAGAAGATTCTAGGAGAAGACACAGAGTACCTCACTAAATATTTTATAAAGCATTAGTGTCTCAAAAGTGCAACAAAACTTAATGTACAGATGTCCTGTCTTCTTAAAAACAATCATTGAGCCAACCAAAAATCTGCCTCCCTATCTAAATTCACTGGAAATCTTCATTAAAGATATGTGTTTGGGCAAAGCATGGGTGGCTCAGTTCTTAAGGGTCTGCCTTCTGATCAGGTCCTGATCCCAGGGTCCTGGAATCCAGCCCCACATGGGTCTCCCTACTCAGAGGGAAGCCTATCTCTCCCTCTCCCACTCCCCCTGCTTGTGTTCCCTCTCTTGCTGTGTCAAATAAATAAAAACTTTAAAAAAAATTTTTTTAAAAGATATGTGTTTTGTATTCCCCGAAAGGAGCAGCAAATAATTAACTTTGTAAAATTGTGTAGCTGTGCATGGGAAGCTCCATGCAAGGCACTATATCTGTATTTTTTGTCAATGATCACAAAGCCCCAAAGAGATAAACATTCTTATACCCATTTTGTAATTGAAGAATTGTAGATGCAGAGATGTTTAAAAACAAACAAACCAGCCAACAGATGTATCCAAATTTACAAATCAAATCAGAGTCTAGAAGGAATTTAAATCAGCCTATCCATGCCAACACTGGTTTCAGCACACCCTCTGGTTGGGGACCAGTTTCCGATAAATGGCAGGCTATTTTCTCAAGCTCTTTTAAATATAATGGTGGAAGATTATTCAGGGATTGTCCCCCAAAAAGCCATAGCAAAATAAAGTTTTATTTGCAGTAAGCAAGTCAGGCCAGTTCTACAAGTTTGGTGGAATAATAGTAGGGCAAGCGCACATTTGGGCAATAATTTCTAGGAGTTCGAGTACACATAATGCTTTCAAGAATGATTGTGCATCAGGGGTGCCTGGGTGGCACAGTCGGGTGGGTATCTGACTCTTGGTTTCAGCTTGGGTGGTGATCTCAGGGTCACGAAGTTGAGCCCTGTATCAAGCTCATCGCAGAGCCAACTTTAGATTCTATTTGTCCCTCCCCATAAGTCCGCTTGTGTTCATGCTCTCTCTCTCTCTCTTTCTTCCCCTCTCTGAAATAAATCTTTAAAAACAATTTTAAAAAAGGAAGATTGTGCATCATAAACAAGAAGATGAATGACAAATCTACATGTCTGGGATCTTACTGCCCAGAGTAACTGTAGAAATTATAGACTCTAGTATCACTCTACTTTTATAAGTCTATGTTAATGTAGTTAAAGATTAGCAACTTTTTCTTACATTTAGAAAAGTGTTCTTTTATATAAATGGAAGATGAAAGACATAGTTTTTAAAAGTCTTTTCATCTTTCCCCTTAACCAAATAAGAATTAAGCTACACCCCCATGCTGAGGAGGACCTGGTTGAGCCATTTTTCAAAGGGCCCTATATCTAGGAGCTCATCCCCTGAAAGTGATAACACCACCTATTACTGTTCCCCTTAAATGAGTGAAGGCAAGATCATGCCTCTATCAGGTTAAAGTCCTTCAGTGACTTTTCAGTGCCATTTGGAAAGATTAAAATCCTACAGTGACTTACCTGATTTGACCTCTGCCTTTCACTCTCACTACTTTACTCCCCCACCCCCACTACCAATGCTTTATGAACTCTGACCAAATCTCCAGGCTCCCTTTCACCTCAGGACCTTTGCACATTCTGTTCTTTCTCCTCTCTGCCTTTCAACTTGTTAATTCCTCCTAGGGTCTCTCTGCTCAAAGGTAACTGACTCGAGGGTCTTACCTGGCACCTGCCTTCCTATTTTATGTCCTCTGATATCAGTCCATGCTTTTCTGTCTTAGCATTTAATCATCCCACTTTACCTCCACTAGACCGAAAGCTCGGTGAAGGTAAAGATGATCAATTTGATTCACTTGTTTACCCTTAGTTCCTAGCACAGCGCCTAGAATAGAATAAATGCCACTTAGTAAGTATTGTATGGATGACAGCTCTTCTGCCTTAGGGATATGGGCCACAGGCCTTTCCGGTGGGTGAATCAGTGGCAGGACAGACATGAAGAGTTCCACCTGAAATACTTCCCTCCAATGATCCCTGGTTCATATTTTAGGATCTCACATCTCCTTTTTTTCTTTCCACCCAAATACTTTGAAAATCCAATCACATGACAGGATTTCTAAGTATACACATTATAATTACCTGATTTGAGACTGACCTTCACATCATAGCACAGACTATGCTTACAAGGATCTTATGAACCCTATCCAAAAAACTGGTGAATCGTTTTCTCTACTGGCTGATCTGAAGCGGTCTCTTGGAATATCGGAGTATCAGTGTATGTAATGGAATCCTGTTACGGGAATAACCCCTTCATCATGCAGTCATCAAGCTGGACAATACCTCTGGCATCGTTAACACTCACGAAGGACTTGGGAATTAAGCTTAAGAGAAAGTGCACGGAAAAAAAAAAGGAGGGGGAAGTGCACCTTAAAAAATAAAAACGGGAGCTCTGCTGGGAAGGTCAAGATCATGGCCAAGTGCAAGGCTGTTCTTCAATCTCTGCCTCCTGCCCTGGAAAGCTCTGGAGGATCTGGGATTTAACTTTGTGGATTGCCACACAGAACTGGGAGCTTCACGAGGTTGTTAAGTGCGTGTGAAGGAGCAAGCTGGAATCCCCATGTCCTAGCAGACAACTCCAGCAGGCTGTGGATCACTCCTATTTGTCAGACAGAGGTCCCGTGGAAGCTGACCAAGAGGAGGCAGTTGTCCATAGGTTGCAGTGGCTCCCCTCCACCACAGCGTGGCGCCCGTCCTCTCCCCACACGCAGCAGCTGGGGGGATCCTCGTCGCGGCGTGTGCTTGCTCCAGAGAGGGAGCCTCGAAGGGCTCCACTGTTAGGTACTACAGAATCCCTCGTAATAGAAAAGAGTTAGAACTGACGTTTCGCACTATGTCTTTTTTACGGATTTTTATAATAGATTCATATTTTAACTTCTCCTTTGCAATCTGCATTGTACAACTCCTGACCCTTACTTTTGTAGTGACATTTCAGGTCAAAATCGTTGCCTCTGAAAAGTCAGCACTCATAGTACCCTTGACTTGAAAGTTACCGTATTTGGAAGTGTTCAAGTCTAAAGTAGCTTCGTTTTTGTTTTGTTTTTAAAGACAGTCCTCAGCCAAAGTCTGGAGCCCTCTTCTCAAAGATCTGTGCTAACTGGGCTCATGTAGTGGTGTGAGTGTTTGATTATGTGCATGAGATGAAATTCTCTCTCTTTTTAGCCAGAGACACTTGTTTCGTCTCAGTGGAGAAATACTTTGCTGTCTGAAAAGCTACTTTCTGCAAAGTGAAGGTTATTAAGAGTGGTACTTTGAATGTTGGAATCTCCTGGTATATTTAAAAATAAGATTCTGTCTCTAGATAGTCAACCACGAAGCTTTTCAGAGCCCCGGCTTTCCTGTGTGAAAGAAAACACTTGGGATAATGAACTTTATGTTTCTTTCTTAAAGGCTTAAATAAAATCTAGAATGTGAATGCCACACATCTGTGTAGAAGAGACACATACCTATATCCTGTGTCATCCTCCTCAGGCCCCGTGACATCAGGTGTGGATGAGAGGCTCCCTTTCCTTTAAACTCTGTTGTGTGATGTCTCAATTCTGATATGCAGTGCACTCAGAAAGCGAAAAGACAACCTCCAGGGAACTTCCGAATAGTATCCCATTATTACATGTAAGGCACACCCATTCACCAATTCAACAAATATTTATAAAGCGAGCCTGGGCAGTTGCTAAGCACCTGCTACAAAAAGTCTCTTTGTATCTTTGGGAGCCCAATAAATAAGAGAATTTAACGGGATTGTAGGGGAGGGAAAATCATTTTTTTTCTACCCTTCTGAGTTTTTAGCTGAGACCCCTATAATAAAAAGTTAACAAGAGAGAAACAGAAGCTTATTAACATGGGTGCCTCATTCAAACATGGAAGCTAAGTGAGTATCTCTCCAAGGTGGTGTAGAATTCAGGATGAACTACCACCTTTAAAGGAAAGGGGAGGGGAAAGGATTAAGAAAGATGAATGGGCTCTTAGAGTAATAGATGAGAGATAATAGTTGTCTGGTGTCAATGTCTAGTCTCCTTTCCCATGACAAGTCAGTCTTTCCTAGTGGATGAAATTCCTGGGAAAATGTACAACAGCCAAATTCCTTTTGGAGAATCCATCTTTAGGCAGATAAAGGGAGTTTGGAGAAAGCCTCTCCCTGTACCTGCTGTTTTTCAAACATCCACAACTCAAACTAATCAATCTACCCAAGTGGCATACTTGAGGGTAGCATGTTCATTCCACTGCTCTTCAGGATCATGGCAAAAATGCTTCTAGAAACAGTTGGAAATGAGGAATACCCTCAAAAAATGTATATTTTCTAGAGTATTCTAGAATGTAATCAATAACTTACCATACTGGAAATAAAAATGTGACCAAACTCAAACCTGGAAACAAAGGAGGTGCCATATAAAACGCCAATCTTGGGGCTCCTGGGTGGCTCAGTCAATTAAGCGGCAGTCTTCTGCTCCAGTCATAATCCCAGGGTCCTGGGATGGAGCCCTGCATCAGGCTCCCTGCCCAGCGGAGAGCCAGCTTCTCCATCTCCCTCTGCCTGCTGCTCTGCCTACTTGTGCTCTCTCTCTCTTTCTCTATCTCTCTCTCTGTCAAATAAATAAAAATCTTTTAAAAAATTTCTTTAATTGTGCTCGCTTCGGCAACACATATACTAAAAATTTCTTTAATTAAAAAAAAACACCAATATCCACCCAACCATCTTCATCCACTTCCTACTGCTCTTTGATCTGAACTAACTTCTTAAAGCTTTTTGAGTTTAATTTATCTCTCCAAAGGTCACTGTAAAGGCATGCTTGCACAGATCTTATTTATTAAAGGTTCACTCTGAGAAAATCTCATCAGCCACATCCAATGTGAAGTCTGGCCCACACTGTTCAGAGGGCTGTTTCTCTGGATTCTCAGTGCTTCCCCAAGGCAAAACCGAGTGTGCATACCTCTGAGTCTCCATTCTCCCTTCTACAGTTCTCTTTATCAGCCTTAAAACTTGAAAATTTCTTAAGGAGACAACATTCATTTAAAATTGAATGTGTACTACATTATGCCCTATTTTTGACCCATTTTTTATTCATCCATCCATTAATTTATTTGTTCAACCAAACCCCAAGTATTTATTTAACTTTTTGAGACTCTACTAGTGTGCTAAGCATTCATTGGGACAGGAAATAGAGATAGACCCTATGAATCTTGCCCTTGAGAACTATATACCACAACAGAATCAGTAGAATATCCACAGGTAACATTTACAGGTCACATGCCATGAGACAGGCTGTTTCTCAAAGACTCTACCTACCATCTCATTAAATACTTTTGACACCTTAAAATTATAGATGTTATTAGTAGATCCCATTTCACAAATGAGCAAAACGATAGACAGAAGAGTTATGTAACTTGTCCAAGCTCACCGAGCCAGTGAAGTTTTGAATACAGATAATTTGACCCTAGAAGCTATACTAGACACTGTGCTATAGAACAAAGACAATGCTGCTAATGGTGGTGATGATTATAATGGTGATGATGTGGTGATCGTGGTGAGAATGATGGTAATGATCGTGATGGGTGGTGGTGATGATGATCATGGTGATGAGGGTGATGAAGGACAGGATGAGGTGGTTAGGATGGTGATGTTAATTATGACGTCAACATGAATGGAGAGCTTTTTTTTTTAAGATTTCATCTGTTTATTTGACAGAGATCACAAGTAGGCAGACAGGCAGGCAGAGAGAGAGGAAGGGAAGCAGGAAGCAGGCTCCCCACTGAGCAGAGAGCCCCATGCGGGGATCAATCCCAGGACCCTGGGATCATGACCTGAGCCAAAGGCAGAGGCTTTAACCCACTGAGCCACCCAGGCACCCCGAATGGAGAGCTTTTAGTGTGTTTTCTTTATTTACTGGTACCCAACCATCCTATGTGATGAGTATTTCCTCCCCAACCCCCCGTTTAGATAGAGGAAATGTAAGGCTCCCCAAAGTGTAAAAAAAAAACAAAAAAAAAAACAAACAAAAAAACTGATCAAAAGCTATTCAGCCTCCAAGTA
Source organism: Lontra canadensis (assembly GCF_010015895.1). Taxonomy (NCBI): domain Eukaryota; kingdom Metazoa; phylum Chordata; class Mammalia; order Carnivora; family Mustelidae; genus Lontra; species Lontra canadensis. The sequence goes on along the minus strand of NW_022631106.1, from coordinate 4,618,941 downwards.
ACAGAGGTGAAATGAGAACAGAAATTTCTTTCCAGGCTTGTAGGCTGTGAATAAACAGCCATAAGAGTGTCTCCAATGTGATAGAAACCCCAAACGAAATAAATATCAAAGGTTATGGAATTCAGAAGTGAGGATCCGGGAAGAAATAGGGACCTTAGCACCAAGGACCCTGGAGGCCCTGACAAGGACATTGACATTTACACTGACATGGGAAATCTTCTGAAAAGTTTGAGCAGAAATAAATGAGACGATCTGACTTTTGTTTAAATGGGATTCCTCCAGTTCTTGTCGTGAGAATGAAGATTAAGAGAGCAAGGACAAAAGCACGATGCAAATTAGGAAGCTTTTAAAATAAGCTAAATGAGAGATGATGCTAAATTGTGTCCACCTAGTGGCAGTAGAATGAACATTATTACCTGAAAGATCAGCTTGGAGGGTGGGAGAAAAAGAAGAATCTAGGTTAACTGTACGCTATCTTCTCTGAGCCACCGGTGGGGGGGGGGAGGGGTGCGGGGAATGGAGTGGCTTTAAGAAAGTTCCAGGATGGGACGCCTAGGTGGTTCAGGTCACGATCCCAGGGTCTTGGAATCGAGCCCCATGTCAGGCTCCCTGCTCAGTAAGAAGCCTGCTTTTCTCCCTCTCCCACTCCCCCTGTTTGTAATTCCCTCTCTTGTCTCTCTCTGTCTCTGTCAAATAAATAAATAAAATCTTCGGGGGAAAAAAAAAAGGAAAGAAAGTTCTGGGTTCTGGATGCCTAGATGGCTCAGTCTGTCAAGCATTTGCCTTTGGCTCAGGTCATGATCCCAGGGTGCTGGGATGGGGGTGGGGGTGCATCAGGTTCCCTGTTCAGCAGGGAGTCCGCTTCTCCTCTCCCTCTGCCCACCCCCATTCATGCTCTCTTTCTCACTCTGTGCATTCTCTCTCTCTCTCTCAAATAAATAAATAAAATCTTTTTGAAAAGGGAAAAAAAGAGAAAGTTCTTTTTTTGTTTTGTTTTTGTTTTAACACAGACAAGGAAGTTTGTGGAAGAGCCGGTTTAGAGTGTGGTTGTCAGGAACTTTGGAAATGGTAAGCTTAGGGTACCTATCAGACCTCCAAGTGGCAATGTCAAAAAGAGTTGAATATTCAGGTTTGGGATTTAGGGAAGAAGCTCCGAATGGATATGTTGATCTGTGAGTCAGCAGCTAATAGATTGGTATATTAATTAGGGCAATATTCTTGCTATTACAGAAAAACACGGCCTCTAAGTGACCAGAGCTGAAACTCAAAACCAAAACCTAACTCCCTAAATTCGTAGAAATTTCTCATTCCATTAAAATCCAGTCCACACTGAGGAATAGGGAAATCTCAGGGGAAGGGTTCACACAGTCATTAAGGGACATAGGCTGATCAAGGCTTGCCAATTGGTACCGTCACCCCACTGGTGGAGAGGAAAAACAAATTATGTCCCTGGGAAATTTTTGAGGCATACAGATCCCTTCTACTCATATTCCATTGGCAAGAAATAGACCAGTGGTCATAATTAGATGTGAGAACTTGGAAATACAATCTCTGGCTGGGCAGTTTTTTTCCCAAGCAACAACAGTCACTAAGGAAAGGGAGCACTAGTCTTTGCCAATTGGCTGGGCAATTCTTCCGGGGTTAACACTGAGACTACCCAAGGAGGGAGCACAGAGGGAGAAAAGAAGAGAGGTTCAAGGACTGAACCACGAGTTGTGCTGATGCTTAGAGGTTGTAGAGCTGAGGAAGAACCAGTAAACAAAGACTGGGAATGCACATTGAGAAAATAAGAGGGAACTCAGCAGAGTCTATATCCTGGAAGCCAAAAGAAGAGAGTATTTCAGGGACAGAAGCATGAGTAACAATATCTAATCCTGTGATGGATTGAGTAAGATGAGGACGAAGACAGGGCTTTTGATCTAGAGACATAGAAGCTTGGGGACCTAAAGAAGAACGATTTTGGTAGAGCACTACCTGTTAAATCCCCACAGGTTGAAGAAGGGAGTAGAGGAGAGGAATTGGAGGCAGTGAGTCCCAACATCTATCAACAAGGATTTTACTGTATGGGGAAAGAAGTAAATGGGACGATAGCCAGAGGGAAACAGGGGGTCAAAGAGAGAAAAATTTGTGAAGGCTGGAGAACTAACCGCATATTTGCCTAGTGACGAGCATGATCCAACGTTAAGGGGGAAAAATGACTTAAAAGAAAAAAAAAATCTCTGAAGGACTATCCCAGTTAGAGGAGAGGGATGGTATCCAGTGTGCAGGTGGAAGGACCAGGCTCGGCTGGGAGCAAGGCCAGTCTATCCACAGCAGCAGGAGAGAAGGGCACAGACAGGTCAGTGAGCATTTGCGATGACAGCGGCTTAATGGGTTCTGATCTCATCACTTCGAGTCTTCAGTGAGAGTGAGGTTAGAGAGAGTGGTATTGGAGATGTAAGGAGAAAATGAAAATATAAAGTAGTCATTCAAGGACATTGGAAGGGTGAATGACTAGGCATATAAATTATGAATTCCAAATACAATTAGAGCTCACTTGAAGTCTATAACCAAGAATATAAAAAGGGACCAGACAGTTGGACTGTGTGTTTTCTGGGTCCACATTCCCTTGCACAGGTGCAAGCAGGCAGTGGGTAAAGATCAGATTAACCTATATTGAGGTTTCACCAGGCATGTAGGACAAAGTGAAGGGCTTGAAGGAATATGCAAGGGCAATGGCAATGGTATTTACAATGTACAATGACAATGGTAAAATGGCATTTAAGTCAGGTAGGACCAAGGGACCATATCAGAAAGATACGAAAGGGCACTGGAGAGTAAATGTCTAGTATTTGAATTTAATAAAGAATTTGTTTATTTTCATGCAGACTTTGATTTATGAAAAAGGAGCTGCCTACGGTTAATATAACTTGTGAAATGTGTTCAGATATTGATTTGTTCATTCAACAAATGATTATTCAACTGAATTCTTTTAGACTTTGTGACAGACTCTCATCATTGTACAACAGGAAGTATTTTAACTAATGGAGCTCATTATCTCATGGGTTGGCCCAAATCATCCATATTAATTCAAGCTTAGAGACTGTTCCAACTCTAGGAGCAAATGAACAGCCCATAAGATACTGACCTTGTAGAGCGCCTGGGTGGTTCAGTGGGTTAAAGCCTCTGCCTTCGGCTCAGGTCATGATCTCAGGGTCCTGGGATCGAGTCCTGCATCGGGCTCTCTGCTCGACAGGGAGCCTGCTTCCTCCTCTCTCTGCCTGCCTCTCTGCCTACTTGTGATCTGTCTCTGTCAAAGAAATAGATAAAATAAAATAAATTTTAAAAAAGATACTGACCTTGTAGACTCAAATTTATATACCAATATAGATGGCAATTTATTTTTGCACAGGGACATGGCTTGGGATTTCTTCAGAATTCTGTACTTGAGTGAAATGGGCTATTTTGCATTAAACGATGATTTATCCCTAGTATGAGCATATATATAAAAAATTCCCCTGATTTGCTCTAGGAACCTATTTTTCTTCTGGGTCAGAGACATTACTTAGAGGTAGTTTTGTCAATTCTGGAATTCTGAGAAATATTATACAGAGAAAATCCTTACAGAAGACTTTATATAGCCCTTCTTTAGTTGCTTACAAGATAGTCCATGGCTCTCTTCCTTGTATTCATTCATCCTTTATCCCCATCCCTTCATGTGTGTGTCTCCTCCAGGAACATGAGCTGTTCTAGAGCAGATGCCATATCGTTTGGTAGACTAGGAGGGCGTGGTAAGTACCTAGCCAGTGGTTGAATGAGTGAAAAAAAAAAAATCACTGAATTGTCTTGATTTACTGTCTGGACATGCCCTACTTAATTCTTAGAGAATTCTTTTTCATTCTGTTTATCACTCAGTCCAATGTTTGCTCCTTGCACTTTCATCTAAACTCTCCCTCAGTCTTTATTACGTGCTTTTAGCATTCTTGTAAATTATGCCAATAAAGAGCAAAGGAAAGCCTAGCTGGCAACTGGCTTTTTCTGCTCAGGAGTCCTGGGAATGTCCTCCAAAATTGTAACATTGCAGTGGTGGCTTCTTCCTTAGGTGAAAATGACGATGTGGAATGCCAAGACAACTGACTAACTTGAAAATAAATGAAAGGGTCACTTTATGTAAAAGCCTCAATGAAAAGTATAAAATTAACTAGGTACAACAAATCAGGTGAATAGCAATGCCTTTGCCTCTCTATGTCACCTTTTCCAAAGGAGTTATTACAGAGCTTCCTTTAGAATATGAAACATTTCTTTTTAAAGATTTATTTATTTGTTTGAGAGAGCGCCTGTGAACACGAGTGGTGGGAGGGGCAGAGGGAGAAGTTGAGAGTGAATCTTGAGTGGACTTCCTGCTGAGCATGGAGCCCAGGCAGAGTTTGATCTCATGATCCTGAAATTATAACCTGAGCTGAAACCAAGAGTCAGATGTTCAACCCACTGAGCCACCCAGGTGCCCCAGAAAATGAAACATTTACAGTTAAAAAAAAAAAAAGTAATCCCTCCACCCCTTCTAAAATAAAACTGATTGCAATCATCTCAAGTCTGCCTGGGTTCCAGAACTACATTCACTGTTCATCTCTGAGGCTAGGACTGTACCAGTAGCAGGATAGGTCCACACAGACCTTTCCAGATGAGTCAAACTATTGTACTTTTAAACATAAATATACAAAAATTAGATCTCAAATTTATTATGACAGTGGGAGTTACAAAATGGGTGAAGATGATAAATAGGAATGATCAGAAACCAAGACATTCCCTACCACCTCATGTAAGGGTCCTCTGTGCTCTTTCTTAGAAAGAAAATTGGAAATTAATCAGAACCATATTGCACACCACTTTCTATTTGATTAATATACCACTTGCTTTTTCAATTTTTACATTTAACATTGAATTTAACATTTTACATAAAACGGTGTATATTTTCTGTTTATGCCACAATGTCAGAGAGAGATTACCTTTTGCTTACTCTGGGTTTAGAGAATTGAAATAATTCTGATAGGTTGCTTGCCAAGATATTTGGCCTGGCTTCCACAGAAATTAAGTTTCAAATATCAAAAAAGTTTTACTCTGTAAAACTAATTTTAAATGCATATTTTATGCTATGAATGTAATATATTTAATGTTCTTTGAGGTTAGAATACAGATTAAATTTTATGAAAGATAATGTAATAACTTTGAAAAGATAAGCATACCTTAGGCCAGTTAACAGGTACATATAACTAAGTACACACTAAATAGTCTCTTATGTTAAAGGGGCACCTGGGTGGCTCAATCAGTGAAGCATCTGCCTTTGGCTCAAGTCATGCTTCCAGGGTCCTGGATTGAACTTCTGGTCAGGCTCCCCACTCAGCAGACACTCTGCTTCTCCCTCTCCCTCTGTATCTCCCCCTCCCCTGCTTATGCTCTCTCTCTGGAATAGATAAATAAAATCTTTAAAAATAAATAAATACTCTTCTCAATAAAATAGATTAAAAACACACAAAGAGAAATTCACTGATGAAGGGCAGTATGGCGTCATCAACCTACATGACTCACATATGCACAATCACTCATCCTAAAAATGGAATTTCACATTGCGCTGAGGTTTCCTAAGAATTCTATTGTGGAAGGAAAATTATCCTTCTATATTTATAGATATATATTTTTATATATTTATATATTTTATATCAATATTTATATAGATATATATTTATTCCCTTCTCTGGAATAATTGATCAAATACTAGATTTGATTGTTTTTCAGTGCTTATTACTATTAACATTTCTTTGGTGTTTCCACATACATTTTATAACTTTACCGATCATATTTCTGCCTTGAATTGTTCTTCCATTTTATAAGTGTGGATATCTTTTCTATCCTAGAGTTAGTTGAGAAAAAAGTGATATACATATACGAATACATGAGTGGCAAAAACAACAGCAATAACAACAAAACCATATTAACAATGAATGTGCATGATACTTACGAGGGTGCCTACGTGGGTACATTTTTATAGCTCCACAAACATCAATTTATTTATTTTTTCATGTATGCAACCAGAATAATGGTGTCTACTTTGCAGAGCTGCTTTCACAATTGATTGCAAAAACATATGGTTAAGCACCCAGTGCAAGTCTGTGCAGCGTGCACATTAAGTAAATATTAACTGTCCTTCCTACATCATCACTGAAAGTCCCTGGCAGCTCGAGATTCTCTGTATCACATCGTGTAATGCCTAATAACCATTGATATTGCTCCGTAACTCTTGGGTCTTATCTGAATCCCAAGGAATCCTAAGAATATATATTTATGCTTGACATCACTTCACTAATGTAAAGTATGCCAGTCTCAACTGGAGGAGATATAACTCCTTCACATATATGGTTAAGAAATGAAATTCTTTGCCTCTATGGACCCACGGGTCTTCAGTTTTCAATGACTCAAAATTAACTTGTGATCTTTTAATCACTTGGGCACTTATGGAAATAATCAGAAAGACATACATAATGGGGGTGAGGAGTGATTGGCTGAAGACCCAGTTTATACTATGTACTCAACCCCTCACTTTCCTTTGAATCTCCAGGTACACTGGACATCAGGATCACTAACACCAATTGGGTATGCAAATAAGAAATCAGCTTCAGTTCTACTAGACTAAATTTCAGGCCTATTTAGGTTTAAATTCAACCTACCTAGGTTTGAGTTTCAGAGTAAATTCACTCCTACTCGGATTCATTTCCAACTGCTCAAAAACATGGGCATAGTTACCAAGCTCAGGAGTTAAGGGTTCAATTACCCAGGAAGTCTGTGCAGTCCTTGAAGCCACAGGTTAGCAGGAAGGCCTTCCAACAACAATTTAGTAGGAAAACATACACTATGGCCACCGAAGCAGCTGCTTGTGCAAAGTTACACTGGCCTGGATACTGTTTTCCCAGATGTTAGTGTTTAGTTCTTACATCACAGGTATGACCCGGATGACCCAGGCTTATAAACTGGAGCCAGATAAATCACCGAAACGCAAAGAGTTCAGGTGCCTTTTGAGTAATACTTACAGTGGGGCAAGACATACCCCACAATGCCAAGTAGTAGAAGGAAACACTGAAGGGAAATGTCCACGTGCCAGTGTTAAGGAATATTATCTCCCAATTTCTCAATTGCGTGCAAGTGTGCATGCACGCGCACGAAGTCTTTTCCATTCCAATGCCTGCATTTACAGAAGAGAGTGAGGTCCTAACAAATGCGTGGACTTAGTTTTAAAAAAAAAAAATCAGTGCCATATCCAAGAAAAGGATCCTAACCTGACTTGCAGCTTGGTCTCTTCCCATTCAGCTTAATAATACTTGAGCGTTTCCTGGTATCTACCTGGGACCGCCTGGAAGTTTTCTTTATCAATGTCCGGCCTAAATAAAGATACTACGTAAATAAAACATAATCACAGATTTGCTGAGGCGTAATGAGGTTCCATACTACTGGATTGCCATTATGAAATATTATGTTTTTATCAAGGAGAGTGAGATTTGGGAGAAAAGAATTAGCTAAGGACAGAGAGAAAGGGAAATCATTTTTCTGATCCCAAAGAATGTAGGCACAACCTGATCTACACTCCTACCTGCAGGGAAGAAAGAATTGTGAAAAGTTACTGTTTTTTTGCCATGGAAATACAGGCTCACTCAGAATTAAAATCAAGTCTAGCTAAACCCAAGAAACTTTATTTTGCCACACACTCATGCGCGGGGGTGCATCCCCCTCCCCTCCCAGCTTGGCCACACTCTGGCAAAGCCAGGAGGGACTTTACTGAACACCGGCACCTGCTGCCTTCCGCTCCTTATTCTCAAGACTCCCACAAGCTTCCCTCTTAGGGACAACAGCAGTAGAAGGGAGGTTTCAGTGACAGAGGATAATGGCCTCCGTGCAGTAAAGCGTAGGAACAAAGGTCAGCTGTAATAAGAATCTTCATAGTTGTTGATAAGGAGGAAATAAAATCAGAAAAGAAATCTCAACCCAGTTTTCTTCCCCCCCCGCCCCCCTGCCCCGTTCTCTATTTACTTACTTAATGATGTCCTTATTATTTTCAGACTTCAGCTACCTGTCTACTGACAAGTGGAAAATTTTGTGATTATCTGGAAGAATGAAGTAAGGCAGTAACACTCCCATTCCTACATGACTCTCTGCTTTTATTTTGGTCCCTGTGATGAATTGTACTTGAGTGCAGGATACCTATTCGTAAATACAAGTCTGGATGTTTCTGTGTTTTGTCTTGCTCTTTGCATCTGCGAAAGAGAGTAAGGAAACCAGAATTATCCCTTAGTGCGGGAAGGGGCTGTGCCATGTTGCTTTCATAGGTTTTTCTCATGGTATGTCTCTATCTTCCTCCTCCTCCCCCTCCTCCTCTTTCCTTCTTTTCTTCCTTTGTTTCTCCTTTTCCTCCTTCCTTGCCCTTCTGCCTCTCCCCCTTCCTTCTCCCCAATAGATCTTTCCTCTTACACACACTGGTACATACACATATGTAAACATATACTCCTCAGTTTGAAGCCACGTACAGAGAATTCAATGACGACATGGAGACAATATAACAATCTAGCTCACTCTATCTATCTACCTTCTGTCTCTCTCTCTCTCCGGTGCCATACTTTTCTGCATCTACACAAGGAGGCAGGCTTTCCTCTCTTCATACTTCACTCCAGTTTCCTTGGATCCAGGCTTTTATTACATTTCAGGGGGTCAAGAAGTGTTCTCGGATTACTCTCAACTTCTTCTTATCGTGAGCATCACTTGACATGGTCCTAAAGAGGTGATACTATAGGATTTTGGCTCATAACAGAGACAAACAAACAAACAAACAAACAAAAACAAACCTGGAAGTTAGCCGTCAAAATAGAAAAACGATATGTCCATTTATCTAAAATTATTGGCCAAGCTGTGTTCATAAGAACACGTTATTTGGCTTATATTTAAATCATTTTTAACAACTGATGTGACTCACTGCCTGAGTCATAGTTATATTGTGAAGACAACCAAAACATATGAAATCTTTTGACTCATTCATCATGTGTATATTCTACTCAAGGTAACAGGCAGTTTCCTCTTCAAAAATGTCTGCAGTGCGATCTGGCTTTCACTATTTAAGAACCAGTTCTTATAAACCTGTTTTTAAGACCTGTTGTTTAATTCACAGACATCAAACAAAGTTGTAAAACCAGTTCCCCTATTAGGCTGTACCAAGAAGAGCCTACTTCTTGTCATTAGATTATGTAGTTGTCTCTGTTAAGCAGACTTGCATTCTTCCACTAGTACCTGGGGTCCACATTTTATAACTAAATTGCTTCTGTTTCGACAACTCGGGTTGATAAAGATGCTTTATCATAATTTATTAATTTATTTTAAAAATATTTTATTTATTTACTTGAGAGAGAGAGCTAGAGAGAGCATAAGCATGGTGAAGGGCAGGGGTCGAGACAGGCTTCTTGCTGAGCAGGGAGCCCAATGCAGACTCGATCCCAGGACCCTGGGATCACAACCTGAGCCAAAGGTAGATGCTTAACCAACTAAGCCACCCAGGCTTTATTATGAGTATGTCTTTAAATTAATAAATTATGAGGGCACCTGGGTGGCTCAGTCAGTTAAACGTCTGCTTTCGACTCAGATCATGATCCTGGGGTCCTGGGATTGAGCCCCGAATCAGGTTCCCTGCTAAGCAGGGAGTGTTTCTCCCTCTGCCTTTGCCTGTCCACTCACTTATACTGTCTCCTTCCCTCTCTCTCAAATAAATAAATCTTTTTTTTTTAAGATTTTATTTATTTATTTGACAGACAGAGATCACAAGTAGGCAGAGAGGCAGGCAGAGACAGGAAGGGAAGCAGGCTCCCCACTGAGCAGAGAGCCCCATGTGGGGCTCGATCCCAGGACTCTGGGATCATGACCTGAGCTGAAGGCAGAGGCTTTAACCCACTGAGCCACCCAGGTGCCCCTCAAATAAATAAATCTTTAAAAATAAATAAAGTTATACTCATATTTTCCACCAACATCTTAGTATGCTTCTGTCCTGAGATGTGTTACACTCTGGGAAGTGGGAATCTGCTTCATCAGCCATGGTTGTATCTTGATTCAAAAGACTGTGGTTGAAATGAAACCTATCTAAAGGTGTATCTTCTGCCTTAACATATAAAATGTTGATCCATACAGATTTTTTTCCAAAATGTTTCAAGTATCATGGTAAATTACCATACACACAGGATATGCCCCTAAGGTATTGGGCGTAGAGAATAAAGTAAGCAAATAAAATAAACTCACCTTGTCCACTGAAGTCACCTGAAAACAAACATAAGAACATCAACAAGAGATTGAGCAATGGAATGTACATCGTTGCGGAAAGCCCATTTTTATTTCTTTGCTATTGACTGAAGAGTTTATTATTTCTGCGGAGCTGATCAAAATAAATAAATTCTGAATTTCTCAAATAATTCTAAGAAATTTTTAAAAAATACAAAATAACAAGTTGTTTTGCCTCCCTGGCGAGATCCCCTCACCTGTCCACCCTTTCCTTGTTGACCTGTTGACTGATATTCTTCCCCATTCTGTCCTCCTATTTTGTGTATTCTCCATGAGAATCTTCACCCTCTCCCTGGCGTTCAATCCCGACTATACTTGTGACCATAAAGCTACTACCAGTCCTAAATTCTCTATTAAACTTCAGGTTCATATTTACTGCTAGCTGGAAGACAGTACCTCCTAGGTATCTCACAAGTGTTAAAAATAAACCAATAGGCCCCCAATAGAGTCACTTATGCTAAGCTCCATGTCACCAAACCAAGGCTTAATTTAATTACAGTTCCAGCTCTCCCAGAAATGGAATCTTGAATCAGTTGATCAGGAATCATCTCAACAGCACTAATTAAATAATCTTGAGAGAAGTCCCTGTTATCCCCCAAAGGAAAATAAGCTTGCCATAACCTTGCACATGTTAATGTGCCTCTTCTCCATTTTCTTCATTCCAACTCCTTTCTGCCCATATAAGTCCTCCATTTTATAGGGTTCCTTGGATCTTCTTTATGGCTTCTAGATGGGATGCTGCCTGATTTGAATTCATTTTTCCACACACACACAAAAAATCCTCTTAAAATATTTAATATAGCTCAGTTTACCTTTTAACACAGTAACTCAATATTTTAGAATAAAATTTATCTGTTCCTCCCATCAACCCAATGTGACCCTTTCTTTTAAGTCTTATTTCATTAAATGTAAAATCTATTTGATTAGTCAAGAAATTTGGGCATTATACTTGATTTCTCCCTCTCCATTTATCCTACATAAACTCAAACTCCAACCCCTCTCACCAGGACTCCAAGATGTCACTGGAATCCATCCAATGGAATCCATCCCTCCAGTATCTTCCCTGCCTCCTGTTTCTCCACATCTTTGATCCACTCTCCTCCACTCTGTGCTCATAGTCACCTCTCCACTCAAACTCTGGGCTGCATCTAAGCATTCTCTTGCACAGGCTACTACATCTCTTCTCCACCTTTGCCTTTTTAACTCTTATGTGTCAGTTAGGCTTTAGCTTAGATATCATTTTCTCTGTGAAACCTTCCTTCACACTAGGATTCGGGGTACGCTGCCCTTCCAATGCAATCCCATATCATCCTACTGAATGAACTTTCCTACTCAGTTGTTCTGAACTTCATAATTTCTGCCTGTCTTGTTCACTGTTGTACTTCTAGAACCTAGCACACAGTACCTCGCATAGATGAAATATTCTAAATAATTATTAAATAAACTCATGGATTCATAAATGAGTGGTTTTAGGACTAGTTGAATACAAAATGGAATGAATTGGGTTGATGGCGGGAAATCAAACATTCAACAAGACAGTGAATGAGGACAAAATATTTTGTGAATTATTCCTAATGTCTTTTTTCTATCATAATTTCCTTAAAAATGCATTTATAAACTTGCAACTTTCACATGTTTGCAACAGATTTCAATAATTCCCATTCTTCACTCCCCACTGTATCTATGCCATTTGTCAAATAATTTTGCTAAGGTTACTAATGGTGGGAAGGGCACATTTCTCACTTCAGCTCTGGTTTCATCCATGATCAAGGCTTTGGTCCACAGGTTAATGAGAAAGTAACACAGTGTTAGTCTGAGTCTAAGACTCAAGAGGCTTGGCATGTTTCTGGTGGTCCTTTTGTGCCTCAGCCATTGCCATGGGAAGAATATGGCTGGGCCCACGCACTGATTCCAGGAAGAGAACATGAGACCCATGGAACAGAATGACCCCAGCCAAGATGCTTCAGCTGAACCCAGCCTAGATCAGCTGACCCCAACTGACCTCTTCCCTTGGTTGCTATATAAATGCCTATTGTTTTAAGTCACTGTGTTTTAGGATAGTTTTTTATACCAAATATTTGTGATGGCAATAACTGCCTGGTATATTTGTTACTTGAATGTTTGGATATATCTATTCCAGAGAATGGTTATGATATGTACTTGCCACTGTTCATTAAAAAATAATAGTTTGAGAAAAAATGTTTATCTTATTTAAGAGTTGAATCCAAAATACATAAAGAACTATGGTCTCTTCAGCAACACATATACTAAAATTGGAATGATACAGAGCAGAGCAGCAGGGCCCCTGCACAAAGATGAACACAAATTTGCAAATTACATAGAGAACTCATAAGAAAAAATACAAACAGGGCTCCTATGTCTCAGTGGGTTAAAGTCTCTGCCTTCAGCTCAGGTCATGATCTCAGGGTCCTGGGATCAAGCCCCACATTGGGCTCTCTGTTCAGTGGGGAGCCTGCTTTCCCCTCCTCCCCCCGCCTCTGCCTGTCTCTCTTCCTACTTGTGATCTCTCTCTGTATGTGTCAAATAAATAAATAAAATCTTTTAAAAAATTTAAAACTAAAGCACACATTTTATGATTCCATTTACATGAATATTCATATAGGCAAAACAAGTATAATTGTTAGAAATTAGTGTTTTGTTTTGTTTTGTTTTTCTCTCTCTCTTAGGGGAAATAGTGCAGAACTGACTAGAAAGAAGCTTGAGAGGATTTTCTGGGATTTGGGAAATGTTTACTATTTCCACAGATGGCAGTTAAATAGGTGTATATGATTAACAAAACTCTTCAGAATGAATATTTAAAATCCATGCATTATATGTAAATTGTACAGCTACATCCATGAAAGATTGTTTTGGCCAAAGGAGATGGGGAGACTATATACACAGATGAAAAGGAACGAGACACATATATACACAGAGAAAGAAAGAGAAATGATCAAACCTTAAGGCTACACTTCAAGGGGGCAGTTGCAGTGTTTTGCAACCATTTGATAGGGGAGGGAGCTGTCCATACACACAATTTAATAACAAAAAGAAATAGTACTTTCTATGGGGAACATGTGGTATTTGTGAATGAATGCCTGCTACAGGTGGTCCTGAATAATAATCTGACAAAATACAGATGAATAAGAGAAAAACATAATGTACTGACATGGACAGCATACATGCATGTGTGAGGAACTCAGTGGCGGGTAACTCAAAGGGATGGTTCAAACTTGGACTTACGTGGCATTTGGACAAAGAATGACAAATTTGTAGGGAAGTGACAAGACAAAGGGAGAAGAGTTTCCAGGCTTCTGGGAGCTGCAAACTGTGGGAAGCCACCTACATGAGAGAAACTAATGGAAAAGGAGGGCCTTTTTTTTTTTTTTAAGATTTTATTTTATTTATTTGACAGAGATCACAAGTAGGCAGAGAGGCAGGCAGAGAGAGAGGGAGAAGCAGGCTCCCTGCTGAGCAGAGAGCCTGATGTGGGGCTCAATCCCAGGACCCTGGGATCATGACCTGAGCCGAAGGCAGAGGCTTTAACCCACTGAGCCACCCAGGCGCCCCAAGGAGGCCTTCTTAACAAAGTTTGTCTGTGCAGGTCCATTTTGGTGCCAGCTTTCCATCTTCTGCATGGCCATAGAGCTTCCCCGGGAGAGGGCATGTGGGGCAGTTTTCCTTTCCAGAAGCTTTTGCTTTGAGTCAGGTAAGAAGCTCTGAGAAGGCTTCTTTCTGCATGTCTTGAATCTCCTTATACTAAAGCTGTACATTAGCGGGTGGCATATTCTGATTCTCCACACTAGCTAGTAAGCAGTGATGAAAGTATTGATATTTAGGGCTAAGTCCTTATTTTTACTAATCTTGGAACCCGGAAATCAACAAACTTCAATTCTTCTCACTATGCTCCATGTGCCAAACCCGAACACCACTTTACACCATGGTGTAATCGTTTTGTTTAAAAGTGAACTAGTCCTTAATGAGAGCTCATAATACTGCCTTCTAGATGGGTTCATGCTAATCACTTTTTTTTTTGTAATTTAGATTTAATACTTTGCATAATACCATAGATGAATTCCTGAGGAAACTGTAGGTAAACTGTGATCAAATCATGTTCATGCACTGGAAAGGCTCACTATTTAACAGAATCACTACAGGAAAATTAGATGGAACCTCTCTCTATGCAATAGTGCCAGTGTCCCTGATGGCAAGCAGAAGGAATACATTGATTTTTCTCAAAGAGGAAGTGGATGCATTGGAGAGAGAGCTGGGGCTCAGGGCAGTAAAAGCTTATGTTCCAAACCAGACCATGGCCACAGAGCTCTTGAGTGCCGTGTGATAAGAACCGCAGTCAAAGTCACAGCGCAGGCACAGAGCACTCACACAGCAGTTCCCACGGCGACGGCTGTGGCTTCACCCAGTGCCCTCACTCTTGGGTCATTCTCCTAATCAGCACTCCCCTAGAAAGTCCAAATGTCCAAAGGACTATCATGGGACCTGCTGCATGGGACCCCCTGCTTTGACCCCACAGTTTTCATAGCAAGATGTGGACCCTACTGCCTATGCCAAAGACACATGAAGGTACAATTCTCCAAAGGGTAATCCTTGGGTGCCTGGGAATGGTGAGAAGGACTGGCAGTGGGGGCTGGCAGTCCCAAATTGACAAATGTCAACTACAATTTTGTTCATAGTTGAAGAGTTTCAAGTTGATGCAACATGGAGATACAGTTTTTTTTTACATATAAGACTGGCAAAAATGAAAGCATCCAAAGTATCCTATTACTAAGAGTGCTGGAAAGCAGTCTCCCTATCCCATGGGTTGGCATGTAAACTGTTATAATTTATTTAGGGAGCAATTTGGCAATTTCTATCAAATTTCAGACTATGTAATCTCTTTGAACCCACAATTGACTTTCCAAGACTGAAAAGCTATCCTTTTCCTTTTTTTTTTTTTTTGTCAAGTGCCTTTTTATCACTAATTAATACTTCAAAATGCATTTAGAATATTTTACTAGGTTCTCACATTCCACAGGCTGGATTGGAAGCTCTACTTTAAGATAATTAATCTATGTCAGTGTCCAGTCATTTTACATGGCACCTAATCCAGAAAAAAATAAACAAGTAAACTCACTGTTATTTCACAGAGGAGACTATCAATGATATTCTGATATCCCCACAGGGGAGAAACAATCCCCTGTCCATACAGCAGACTTAGAAGCATTTTTAAGTAAAACCTCTTCTAGTTCTTAATGACCCAGAAAACTGCTTTCCCATCTAATGTTTCAATTCATATATATATATATATATATTTGACAGAGAGAGATCACAAGTAGGCAGAGAGGCAGGCAGAGAGAGAGGAGGAAGCAGGCTCCCTGCCTAGCAGAGAGCCAGATGCAGGGCTCGATCCCAGGACCCTGGGATCACGACCTGAGCCAAAGGCAGAGGCCTTAACCCACTGAGCCACCCAGGCGCCCCTAATGTTTCAATTCTTAAGCTGGGGTATTTGTCCCCTAGATATTCAAGAGTCCTAAGCTATATAGCACAGATCTGCCCTTGGCTGGTAGCTCAACAGGGTCCTACACTTTGGTATTATCAACACGCACAGATGTAGGGATTTGCATTTCTATCTGAGGCCTTCACCCTGAGCTGCCAGATTTTGCAAATAAATATACAGGGATCTGAGTTAAACTTGAATCACAGACAAACAATGAGTAATTGTTTAGTGAAAGTATGTCTGGCTTGTTTATCTGAAATTCAAATGAAACTGGGCACCCCATCCAGAGGAGTATTTTCAGGAAAAGTCCTATGAAACTTTGTATTATGATATTATTGATTACAAACTGAGGGTTTTGGAGGGGGTTTGGTGAGCCTGGTGGTGGGTATTGTGGAGGGCACGTATTGCATGGAACACTGGGTGTGGTGCATAAACAATGAATTTGGGAACACTGAAAAGACATAAAATAAAATAAAATGGGGGAGAAAAGATACTATTGAGGACATTGCTTATTCTATTACATAGTTTCTTTTTCACAAAGGGACCAAGCAAAGTGGGTTTTGTTGTTCTTTTTTTTTGTGGGTTTTTTTGGTTTTGTTTTGTTTTGTTTTGTTTTCCTGGGCACAACACCGGGAAGACTTGGTTGTCTTCTGTGAAATTCATTTGTTTTTATCTTAGAAAGTCTGTTCGGGAGTCCTTGACCAGGCCACTCTATTCACTGTGGCTGCTAGCAGGTGAAAGCCACATTTGTGGCCCATAAGCGTGGAAGAGAGAACATGGAATCTGTGTTTATGCATATTTTTAGCCTCTTTTCTGCCTCCATTTTCTGGCCCTATCTTTAGTTTCCTTTCTTCTGTTGCTTCTGCTTTATTATTGTTATCTTCTTGGGTTTTGTATCATTTTTAGCACCCTTTAAAAGTCTTGGGGACAGGGTGTGTGAAGAAAAATAAATAGAATAAACCTGCAGTCTTATAAAAATAGTTTGGTAATTTGACATGGAGTTCTTTGTTTTGGATTCCATCTAAAATGGTTTTATGGCAAAAGGCTTATTTATTGCTATTAGGGGGTCTACAGTGTAGGCCCACTGTGAAGGTGGGCCCATGATCGAAGCCCCCAAAATGTCATTGGAATGAGGACCCAGGGTGTTTTCATTCTTCATTCACGGAAGAAAATGTTTTAATTCTTCACCTGGCTTTTGTATATTCTCTCCTTTATTACCAGCTCTAAAATTATCATTTTGTTCAAAGCACATTTGTGTTAATATCCTATTTCTATTTAAATAAACACCCTACCTCCTGTTTTTTCTTTAACCTCTAAGTTATCAGTATGCAGATAAGCAATTTTATACCTTGTTGTTAGAAGGGGAAATAGGGCCACTGTCCATATGGGATGCTTTATGGGTAGCCTCATCTGAGAGCTGAGTTAATTAGGCAGAAAGTTAATTGATTCAGTCAGTGCAAAGG
The DNA here is from genome assembly GCF_010015895.1 of Lontra canadensis. Taxonomy (NCBI): domain Eukaryota; kingdom Metazoa; phylum Chordata; class Mammalia; order Carnivora; family Mustelidae; genus Lontra; species Lontra canadensis. The sequence goes on along the minus strand of NW_022631106.1, from coordinate 4,601,646 downwards.
TTGAAACTGAACCCTGAGTTTAGAGCCAGAGTCTTCAGGTTAACTCTTAGCTGGCTGACCCCAATAGCCTAAGTGTTTATGATTTGGTAGCAGTATTCTCATTTGTACTTGTATCATAGGATCAAGTTTTCTTCTTTTCTTTTCTTTTTTTTTTTTAAGATTTATTGATTGATTGATTGACAGAGAGAGAGAGGGGTGGGGGGAAAGGAGATAGTGGAGGGGAGGGGTGTGGGGGGAGAGGGAATCTTGAGCAGACTCCATGCTAAGCACAGAGTCCAACTCAGGGCTGGATCTCATGACCCTGATCATGACTTGAGCTGAAACCAAGGCTCAACCAACTGTACCACCCAGGAGCCCCTAAGATCGAATTTTCTTGCCTTTAATTTCTTAAGGAGTTATCTCCTTACCATAGCATCAAAAACTGTCTCTTTCATTTCTCCCTCCCTCTGAGTTTACACCAAGTGTGTATCAGTGCATAAACAATAATAAAAAATACAAACTAAAAGTAAGAACAGTTAAAAAAAGAAAAAAAAAAAAAACGTACCCTAAAGCACTGTGACTTTATCTTCCAAAATGCAGTATGGGGTTTTTTAATTGCCTTGATTAGAACGCCTTGTTGACTCCTGAAAAATCAATCCATAGAACAAAACATTTAAATCTTTGAATGCTGAAAACCCAGGAAAATCATTTAAAAAGACTGCATTTAAGCTTGTGCCTCTGGGATATGGATGTACAGAGAAAAAGATTCGGACAAGTTAAAAGTGTGGGGCAGGCTACTCACAGAAACAGACCAACCGTGCTGTTCTGCTTCCCATTTGCCCTAAGCTCCTTTGATATTATCTCCTCCTCATTTTCGTCCAAGGCTGAGACTGGCTCCCATTTTAACTTCAACTTGACTGTTGTCAGAACTCCTTTCGGAAATGCCTTTCTGCACTTTCTGGTTTCATCAAGAGAGGTCACTGTGGCACTGCCACTAATAACAACCTATCTAGCTAGCAGAGCAATGGAAAAATGCAGTCAGTCAACAACCACGTCTTGGATGGTATCAGGCACCACTGCCAGGCAGGGAGAACAAAGAGATGCATAAAGGAGGTGGTCTGGATGGCGCTGGAAAGCAGAGGAGTAGGAATAAAGGATGCCAGGAAATATGCTAAAACAGTGACTGTGCGTCAGAGCATCAGTGGCAAAGCCATTGGTGTCCCGTTTCCATTTGGCACTTGTTCCTTCAACCGCATTTGTGTAAAGTCTTAAAACCAATGAACTACTTTTTTAAAAGATCTGATTAACTTGCATCATGTTTATTCTATAGTTTAAATACTATATACATAGTATTTAAATACATAGTTCAAAATACTATGGCAAAATATGTATGGCTATAAACAATCAAGTAAACAGACAAAAAACAAATCCTCAGGAATCTCTTCTTTTGAGAAGTAAACTCACATGTGTCATCACATTTCACAAACAGAAGCCGCTACAGCAGGTAACGAAGAAACTCTATCCCTTACTTTCCCCTAAAGCAGTGAGGTTGAAGCTCTTGGTTGAGGCTCTTTTAAAAAATCCCGCTGCCTGGACTTCAGCCCAGGCAGATGACATCAGAACCTTGGGCAAGGGGGCACACTAGTGTCCATTAAAGCTCCCAAAAACTCCAACGCGCAGCCATGACCGAAAGCCAGTGCGCTGGGAAGTCCTCAGACTTGGCCATCAAATTGGGTTCTTGTCCAACACTGAAAGTGACTTTTTTTTTCTTTCTTTCTTTTTTTTTTTTTTTTTTTTTTTTGACAGACAGCGATCACAAGTAGGCAGACAGGCAGGCAGAGAGAGAGGAAGGGAAGCAGGCTCCCTGCTGAGCAGAGAACCCGATGCGGGGCTCCATCCCAGGACCCTGGGATCATGACCTGAGTCGAAGGCAGAGGCTTTAACCCACTGAGCCACCAAGGTGCCCCGAAAGTGACATTTTATAAATGATTTTTAAAAAAGGAAAACTATTTAATGGAAACTGCTTGGCAAATGAAGGGCCATTTGGTTCTAAAATTTTAAAAATTGCACAGACTGGGACACCTAGGTGGCTCAATTGGTTGGACGACTGCCTTCGGCTCAGGTCATGATCCCGGAGTCCCTGGATCGAGTCCCACATCGGGTTCCCAGCTCCACGGGGAGTCTGCTTCTCTCTCTGACCTTCTCCTCACTCATGCTCTCTCTCACTGTCTCTCTCTCAAATAAATAAATAAAATCTTTAAAAAAAATAAATAAATAATAAAAAAAAATAAAAATTTCACAGACTGAATGTAGGGCTGTTGCCATAGTTCATTTCAAGGAAATGATCGAGCTGTGAGCAGGTACCCTTTTGAAGGCTGCTAGCGATTATTTGTGGGTCATGTGAAATGAGTTTTATGTCAATATAGTAGAAGCTGTTTTGTGTAGTTAAGTACTTTTGCCTGGTTAAATAAGCAAACAAAGGTGGAATAGGGAAAGGAACAGAGTCTGATTTGCTTTGTGCTCACCAGATACGTGGCCTCCCTTTCTCTTGATTTGGTATAGAATAGAAACTGTCTCTCCCTTCTCCTCCCGTGGTTTGTAATTAACAGAAGCTGACTGTTAAAGAGACCTGGATACAGGACTTGATTTTTACGACTTCTCTCTTAATCCATGACTATCCGTTTCACTGAAGTGAGATTTGAGCTATGTAAATACTTACTGCATGATGAGAACTGGTATTATTGAAAAGATTGTTTTAGACATTTAGTTTATTGAAATCTGTGGTGATGATTTTTAATGCATAAAAATTGCTAAAATATTTTTTTTTCGCTACAGTCTGGGCTCAGTATGTTAAGAGTAAGGGAAAATAAAGTGTCTGAGTAAATTGAAAATTGTTCAACTCCGTTTCTAGTGAAAGATCTCAAACGAAAGCAATAATGAAGTTCATTTCCTCTATTAAATTATTTTTAAAATTATAGTGTGTATAGTACCAGTGCAAATATGAATGGAACTGGTATATCTGTCCATTTCTGGAGACCACGTAATGTGGCAGAAAAAGTTGAAAAATTATTTGACAATACTTACAACAGCATTAAAAAATTCATACCCTAGGGGAATCTGGGTGGCTCAGTCGGTTAGGCATTTGCCTCCGGCTCAGGTCGTGATCCCAGGGTCCTGGGACTGAACCCTGCAAAGGGCTCCCTGCTCAGCAGGGAGTCTGCTTCTCCCTCTCTCTCTACCTCTCTCCCTGCTTGTGCTCTCCCTCTCTGTCTCCCAAATAAATAAATAAAATCTTCAAAAAATTCATACCCTAAGTAATAGGAATCAAATAATATTAATATAATACACAACGTTCTTAATATTATGGTTAAATACTACGAAAGAATAATGAATTTGTAACATATGTGATGTTCACTGACAGGAAACTCCACCTTATAAACTTAAAAACTGGGAATCAGGGAAGTTAAGTCATTGAGACATCAGAACCAGCCCAAATTATAGAACCACTATTAAATATAACAAATATAATAATATATACTATAATATATAATATAATATATAAATATACCAAATTAAAAAGTCATTTTTAAATCCACACAAAGTAATACCTTTTCTGGTGACAAATGGTAACTACAATTCCTGTGGTGGACATTGTGTAATATATACAATTGTCAAATTACTATGTTGTGAACCATAAGGGAAAAAAATAATACTTCTTTTTTTTCAAAGCTTTATCTCTTTATCTGAGAGAGAGAGTACATGTGTATGTGCGTGCAAGTGGTGGGAGGGCAGAGTGAGATAATCTTCAAGCAGACTCCTGCTGAATGGGGATCCCAGCAGGGGGCTTGATCCCACACCCCATGAGACCAGGACCTGAGCTGAAACCAAGAGTCATTCACTTAACCAACTGAGCGACCCACGTGCCCCCGAAAGTTATGCTTCTTCTTAAAATTAAAATTAGGAAATACAGCAAGAGTACATGTTTATTTAAATACCCACAAATGAAAATATTTGGAAAATAACTGAATCTAAATGCTTAACAATATATTATATAAGACATTATATCTACATATAACTTATTGTTGAGATATGTTGATATGTTGAAGTCCTTACTTTTATAACTTAAAAATTGTCGGTGAAGCAACATAGCAAAAACTCATACCATACATGTGATCAAGAATGAGTTGACACGAGTCAAGGAACCGAGATGGGTTACTTAAGATCTGGATTAGGGTCAGAAAAAGTCAAACAGCATGAAAGATTTGCTCTAATAGAGGTGACAGTTATTATAGGACTTGAGTTGCAGAGACAATAATTTATATTGGGGGATTAATAAGGCTCTAAAAGAAAGATGGGGCCATCTAAAATGAAATCTGAGAGGACAATATTAGCAGGAAGGTATCTGTGTAAAGTTGGTTAACCAGCTGTAGAACGTGGGTCAGTCAAAGGGAGAAACACATGAGTGCAGAAGGCATGTGGGGAAGTGTAAATAAACTATTTTCTTGAGAAAAAAATCCATACCCTCTTACTCAGTAATTCATTGAATCATTCATTCAATCTACCAATATTTATTGAGAAATTACTTGGACCTTATTCTTCCAGGTGTTCTGGTTATAATGGTGAAAGAGACAGTTCCTTCATTCATGGGGTTCCTATTCCAGAGCATGAGACAGGAAAGAAGTTCTGGATTAACAAAAGTGCTATGAGCTTATATTGGGTACACTACTAGTAGGCGACTCTGCTTCCAAAGATTTTTATTACATTTAATGATAATAATAACCTTATGAAGTAGAAATTCTGTCGGGCTCCTTTAAATTAGTGTGGTGGAGTTACCATCTAGATATCAATACCCAAACTAAAATTGCATCCTGTAAATTTCCAACAGAAGAATATGGATCAGCAGGAGGAGGGGATTATAACTTCTTTGAAGATGCATGTAAACCAATAGTTTTTCATTCATGAGACTTTGTGCCCCTCCCATTGCTGTCCTTTAGGATTTTACCTGGACCCTGAGTACAAAGTCCTGCCTTCCTTATTTAAGAAATTCATTCTGGGGTGCCTGTGTGGCTCAGCTGGTTAAGTGTCTTCTGCCTTTGGTTCAGGTCATGATCTCAGGGTCCTTGGATCCAGCCCCGAGTCAGGATGCCTGCTCAATAGGGAGTCTGCTTCTGCCTCTCCTTCTGCCCCTCCCCACTGCTTGTGCACGTGCTCTCTCTCTCTCTCTCTTCCCCCTCACTCTCTCTCAAATAAATGAATAGAATCTTAAAAAAAAAAAAAGAAATTAATTTTACCTAATGAAGAACTATTTGCTTGGCACCTAAGATATGTTGAGTGTGCTGTTAAGCCATCAGGACACAGTCAAATAAATCCTGCTCTCTCTATCCTCAGGGAGCATAGAACCTAGTGGAGGAGACCAAAGACTGAGAGGTCAATGCTGATAGTAATGCACTCCAAAACCAAAATGAGGAATCAGGGCCAGCTTCCTGAGGGAGGTGTTATTTGAGCAGGGTTTTGAGGGGTGAGTAAGAGTTAACCAGATTAAAGAAAGTATGGCATGGCAGAAAACATTCAAAAGGAAGGGCACAGTGATAATAATGACCTGATTATTTATTAAGCTCTTACACTGGATGGCATACATTTTACATGCATTAATTAAATCTTAACCTTATAAAGTAACAGAGGTATTACCACTGTTACCATTGTCTCTATGGTAAAGATGAAAAAAATTGAGCCACAAAGCTGTTAAGGGTGACTCTAGATCCTGACATTTATCCCTAGGGACTAACTAGACTATTCTACCTCTTGGAGTGTCAGGGCCCTTTCCCCAACTCCAGTGCATTCTATTGGCTGTGCCATGCTTAGTTATTTTTTTTTTTCATGCATATGTTCTATCTTCCAAGTACACTAGACATTCCAGAGGGCTGCATGCCATGTTTCTTATTATACCATGCACATTACTTTACAGGTGTGCTGAGGTTTCATTTGACCTGCTGGCTGAAGAAGAAATGTCTGGTTTCAGCAAACCAGTAATTAAAAAGAAAAAAAAAAGGAAAGGAAAAAGAAATCCCTTTGGGAGAGATTGGTCTCTTTCAAATATTCGAGATTCATCAGAACATATTTAATTTCCTTTATTTCTTCATATATCCCACAGGCATCAATGTTTCAAGAATGTTCTTTAACTCTTACATGATTTATTTGCTGATAATGTGTTGTCTACATCTAATGCATAACTTGTTGGATAATATGTTTCTTTTATCTTGCAAAATGATCCCCTCCCCCAAACTGTGATAGGTGTTTTTCTGTATGAGGAAAGACCACATTGTTTTGCTCTTACGTACATGTTTTCCAGTGACTTTGAACTGAGAGGCCAGCACCCTGTGATGGTGTCAGCTGGTTCTCAGACTATGGCCCTCCTGGGGAATTTTTTACTTCCCAGATATATAGACTGTCATTATTTCTTCTGCCTCCTATGAAACCTTCTGTGCTGTTTTAATGTCTGCAGTTTCTTTTCCAGATCTGCTATGTTTTTCCTAAAGTGTGGTAACCAGATCACACGACATACTTCTAGGTGGTCATTTCCTCAAGGACTGGAACTTATCCTGGAGAAATGAGGCCAGAGCAAGTGAGAATTTGTTTGCCATGTGACCAATAGCCAATAAAGGTCTGGATGTAAGGTCAGGGGCTAAGTCACAACTAGGGACTCAAAGTGTGGTGCTCCAGGGCTTAGCTTCCCAGGGCAGGGAGGAGGCAACACAGGCAAGAGGGACAAAGAAGGACAAAGGGAGCTGAGCACAGGCAAGGCCAGGAAAGAGGGTGAGCATCCAAATCAGAATCGGTGATGCAGTCCTGCAGGTTAAATGAAACCCTGTGCTTTACCCAACATCGGATTCACTGTGAATTTCTCAAAATGCAGATTCTTGGGCCCCAACACCGATTGGATTATCTGGGGAAGAAATGGAGGAGAATGTGCAGCGATCCAGGTTTGGACGAATTCCCCAGGTATTTCTCATGCACAACAAAGACCGAGAATCATTAAGACAAAATGTTTATATAACATTGTACAGGTGATTACCTGTGCTCTTAAGAAAACATTGGGAGTGTGCAAATGTCCAGAAAATAACCTTTTAAACCTTTCTACTTTGTCCAATTGCTTCTATCGAAAGACCTCCCTGAGAAAAAAGACGATTTTAAATTGCGGGGCAAAAACAAAATGGCACACTTTCACATTCCCTTCAGCTAAGCTTAAAGATGCACTCCTAAGTGCTTTCGAGTTTTTACTTCAATAGGTTGCTTAAAGTGTTTGCTTCAGGTCGGATCAAGTTCAGCTACACAGCACTAGTTCAGACCAATTTTCATTTTGGTCTGGAGCCTCACAGGGATCTGAGCACATCACATTTCCTTTTAGGAAGGCCTCCCTTCTTAAAGTGAGTGAGAGGGAATCCTCTTTTTCCCTAAAAACCCTTTTCAACCACTTTGATGCCTGAAATTCATTTTCTTCAAAGGAGGCTTTGAGGAAAGTTATATCTGAGAGCTCTAACACACCAAAACGTAAGGTGCTTCTTCTGAACTTGCCTAAGGAGGCATTTGATAAAGTAAGCGGTGTGGGGGTGGGCTGGGGGGGCGGGGCAAGGCCTGGAGGGGAGGGGCGGGCTGAGCAACAAGGAGCTGGATCCTTCAAAAGACCTTGACCCCTTCCCAGGACCAGCCCCATCCTGTCACCACTTACTTCCCCCAAGAGTAGGGAAGAGCCATTTGGAGACAATGGCTGATGCTTCACAGAAACATAGTTATTTGCAGCTGAAGGACCTACTTGCTCAAAATCTGGCCCCTTGTCTAAAAGGAACAGAGGAAAGATTGTTTTGCTTTAGGCAGATAGTAGATCAAACCAGGGAAAACTGATCAGCTCATAGAAGCCTTTCCGCCAGCCTATATTTGCTATACAGAAAAAGAAAGGCTTTCTATTTTAGCTACTCTGTACCTCCTCCCTAAGCTGCCTTAATTAAGGGTCACTCCAGGATTTTCAGAGTTTTCTTTGGTGGCTTCAGAAGGGAAAGATAGGAGGTGGCTTTGAACAAACAGGAACCTCACCCATAAAGCCAATCTCAAATTTCAACCTCAGTTCTTTTGCCAGCTAAAGCATCCACATAGAGAAGGGAGTGGGCCTTCGTGCCAGGGAATTCACCCTTAGGGAAAGAAAAAACCCCAACAAGCGACGATTAACAAAAGATTATCTCAGAAACAAGCCTTCACACTGGCTTTCAGAGCGAAACACACTCTAGGTCTTAATTCCTTATCATTGTAGATAGCAAGTCCAAATATTGGGTCCTGGATCCCTATGGCGGAAGGGTACAGCATGTACTTTGGATCTAAATCTTGGTGTTCTCCAAATTGTAGCCAGGGGTCAGGTGAAGTCTCTCGAATACTTTCTGATGACTCCCAAAGTCTCCTGTGGTTCTCTTCGTTTACAGCCTGGCTGTGCTTGCCCATCTGGTAACTCTCCGTGATCCTCGGGTGTCACCTTGTGATTCTGTCCCCAGCTCCCAGGCTGCCATCCCAAGTGGGAAGGCATTTTCTAGAAGAATTTGAAGAAGAGCCAAATGGAAAGTCAAACAGGCAGAAAGCTTAGCAAGAGATTGGCTCACAATTGATATGTGTGTTCTGGTGCCCTGTAGGATAGTGTTGTGCACGGAAAAGCTATTCAGAGGTTCACTTTGGTTTTAAAAAGTTAATACAGGTATCCCCTGATTTTCCAAAGGTCCCATTGTGTCACTTTGCTTTAACAAAAGACCTACATTAGTACCTGCTTTCCCTAACCCAGAGAAATCCAGGAAGGATTTTGTCTTTTGCAAAAAAAGCCAAAAAGTAAAAATAGCATTCATTGTTGGTGTTGCTGTGAGCTACTATAGAGAGAGTGCGTGCGTGAGCCCCTTCCCCAGGAGCTAAACTCAGCATGTCAGCATCTCAGCATCTCAGCATCTCAGTGATAAGGGAGCAGAAGGCTGGCTGAGGACAAAGCAAAAGCTGGCACCTTGCACCCCCTCTTATTCCTCAGGCACCCCTGGCTGCCCTAAAAGAAAACCAAATGGTTAACTTGCAGAGATCACAATCCTACAAGACAGGAGTCTTCCTCAGTTTACAAATGTCCTACTGATTTACAACAAAGAAGCTATCTTATTAACAGCCCAGCTTCCACAGACAGGTAACTCAGTTCTTCAAACCCTAACATCACCCTCCCTTCCATAAAACTGAAGGAGGCTGAGGCAGAAGGAAATGGAAACAAAGTTAAATTTCTTCTAAACCTAAAACTCACTGACAAGGATGTTTGATAGGAGAAATGTAACATTCCACCAGGAAACTCCCAATTGTCTCATGTTAGTGCCTCATTAGAGGGTAAGACGGCCTTGGCTTGATAATATCCAATATCCAATATCCAATATCCAATATCCAATATCCAATATCCTAACAGTCTTCTTTACCCTGATAGCCCTTCTGATCTCTCCTTTTGTCCTCACCTACCCAACTCCTGTGTATATAATCAGCCACTCCTCAGGATAGCGGGGCAATATCTCTCCTGCCCATGGGTCCTGTCCCTGTGCTTTAATAAACCACCTTTTTGCACCAGAGATGTCTTAAGAATTCTTTCTTAGCCTTCGGCTCCGGACCTCATCCCATCGAACCTCACCTAGGTTCTAGAACTTCATCATCAGCATCACACCCCCAGAGCTCTGACCTGTGTCTGTGATCTTCTGGGCTTTATGTCCATTTGTTCTGTGCATCTGTTAGCAAGATGTGTGCTGAAGGTATCAGAAAAAGCCTAAGAGAGGTTATTTTTTGAGTCTGGGAATGCTCAAAACTTTTTCCTTATAAATGAACAGTAATTGTGTCTTTACTTGTTGCCACCTTATGCGAGTTTAGGAGAGATTTCATGGGAACACTCTGCTTTGGGGTAGCAGAAGAAATCTGTAATAAATTTACTAAAGCTACAGATTTAAAATTCTAACATTCAGCTATTTTTCTAAACTTTTAAGGTCAGTCCATATTTGATGAATCAAACTAATTCCATGGCTATTTGTAATCTTCCTAAAATGGCTACTTAAAAATCATGGGACTATTTCAATTGCTTGAATATTCATCTTATACTGCATTAAGAAGGCTAATCTGTTGTCTCTATAGTTGAAAATCTGAAACAATACAAATACATACAGTATTAATCATGCACAGATTTCTTAATTATAAGATGTCAGTACCAAAGATTAGATCTCATGGATATTTTCTATATTAGGTTTTAAGTCTTCTCATCATTGAAAAATAGGTATCCAGTAAGGGAAGAATTATGGCATTTCACACATTTGGGGATTATTTGCCTATATAATTTTAGGTGATACTTTCTCAACTTGGTGAGGTTTTTTTGTTTTTTTTCCCCTAAGATTTATTTATTTATTTGAGAGAGAGAGAATAAGAGAGAGAACTTGAGCAGGGGGTATGGGGTGTAAAAGGGGAAGGGAGAAGCAGACTCCCCACTGAGCAGGGAGCACGAGTCTGTCTGGTCTTGGTTTCAGGACCCTGGACTTGCTTCCAAGACCCTGGAATCATGGCCTGAGCTGAAGGTAGACAACTGACCAACTGAGCCACCCAGGTGGCTCTCAGCTTGGTGAGCTTCTTAATGACCAGGGATTTTAGGCAGGACACGACTGAACCTTGTCTCTGACCCCAAGAGTTGTTAATACCTGGCTGTATTTGTGGTGGCTGGGTTGATGACTCCATTACTCAGAAGAAGTCAGGTAGTCCCAGAGATAGAATTACACAGGGACTAAATATTTGGGAAAAAAACCCAGATGTTGCACCATAATGCAGAGGGCTCATTAGATTGTATGCGTCTTTGGCTCTTAAGATATATAGTATTTTTCCATTGAGCTCTGAAGATCTATGGACCTGATGGAATGCTCCATTCTTTTTTCAAATATGTCCTCTCTCTTACTGATATTAAATGATACTTGCTTGAATATTGACTATCCTCTTGTGATTTTGAGTACTTGGTCATAATTTTCACAGTCATTCTGTTAACACTGAGAACAACTTCAGAATGATGTCAAGAGGCTGCCTGGAGGGGCACCTGGGTGGCTCAGTGGGTTAAAGCCTCTGCCTTCAGCTCAGGTCATGATCCCAGGGTCCTGGGATTGAGCCCCACATTGGGCTCTCTGCTCAGTGGGGAGCCTGCTTCCTCCTCTCTCTCTCTCTCTGCCTGCCTCTCTGCCTACTTGTGATCTCTGTCTGTCAAATAAATAAATAAAATTTAAAAAAAAAATCAAACTAGCTATTTAAAAAAAAAGAGGCTGCCTGGAGAGTTATTTGATGTTAATTCGTGGGAACATACGTGGATCATAAACTGGGCAGCTCCTCTGCTAAGGGCTAAACAAGTTTTCCCTGCACCTTAACAGGTCATTTCTGTCCTCATTCCCCCCTCCTCCTACAATCTTTGTTCTTGCCAGAAATAGCTGTATGCAATAATGCAGGTAAAAATGAAGACCATATAATAATGGAGCTCAAAACACAGAAGAGCTCATTGTTTGGATGGGGAAGATTTGCAAAAAGTCCGGTAGATAATAGGAATTATCCATTGGGAGTCAAAATTTACTGCTCATACAATCAGAAAAGTAGAGTTTGGGAGATGTCCAAAGATGGGGTACACGTTGATGGTAAGATGTACTTGCAGTATAAAATGGAAAGAAACAACACTACGCAACTAACCAACCAACCAACCAAAATTCTAGCAAAAAATAAAAAATAAAGTAAAACACTAGTGAGCTCTGTCTCAAATGACTGAATTACCTGGGTTCCCATCCTTATTCGGCCACACACCAACTATGCAATCTTAGGCAGGTGGTAAGTGCTCTGATCCTTAGCTTATTTATTTAAGTGGAAAAGAACCCTACCTTCCAGACAGAGATGTATTGCCCATGAGGAAGCTTTGTTCCAGTCTTAGAGCACCAGGAGACTGTTTAAGAAAAAACAAAATTTTGCTTTGTTAATGTGACATTTGATACTTCAAAAGAAAAATGATCAATGTGTTATCAAGGAATCATAATTCTGCTACATTTCCTTATACACATTTTGTAATTAGTTTATTTTAATTATCATCTTGTGTTCACTAGAATTTCTTTCTTTCTCTCTGTCTGTCTCTCTCTCTCTCTCTCTCTCTCTCTTTTTTTTTTTGGGGGGGGGGGGGGTTCCTGAATCCATTAAAGGCCATTACCTGGCTTAGTTACCAGAGTTATTATAAGAATTATATATGTGTGGAAATTAAAAGTTTGGTAAATGTAATAGGTGGCTGATAATTTTTAATGTGAGAGGGACAAAAAGTTAAAGTGAAACAAGAGTTTCATAGTTGCTTTACTTCTTCTACCTGCTGGGGAAAATTTTTGTCTTTGACTAATAGCTTTCAGGCCTCCTTCAGCTATACCAGCCTTATCCAATTGATTCTTGAGGAGAAAACCTTAAAAAGGAAAAAAGATCACTTGTTGCAGAGTAGAAAGATTCAATATGGAAAGAAAAAGAGAAAGCATGAAAAAAGAATCTAGACCTTGCATGGGTTTGACAATTTTGGGGAGTCTTGACTAAAAGGATGACTTTGGATACCAGCACACTATGGTGGGTCCTCAGAGTAAGAGAGATGTGAAATTAATTTTTATATGGTTTAAGGCATTCATCTCAGAATGTTCTTTATATCTGGTCTTTTCACAAGAGAAAAAAAAACTAAATTGCTTTTCAGCAATTTGTTTTACTCATGGACTATTGTATCTTTCACCTCAAGTCTCTGGTGGAATGAGTTTGAGGTCAGAAGGAACCATTTTGGTTCTGTGTTGGTTATATTGTCATTATAATCAGCATCATTATTATCATTATTTTATTCAAACTGCATAGAGAAAAATAAAGGGTATCATGGAATCCGTGTAAGCAACGAAAGTGAGTTCAGGCAATGAAGAACAAGGACATCCAAATGAAAAGTATGTAAAATGTGGTAAAAACCAGTTCAACAAACATGTGAGCACCTACTTTGTTCCAGACATGGTGATAGAGCTTGCAAAGTTTACAAACAAAAATCTTTCTCTCTATTTTTTATTTGTTTATTTGAGAGGAAGCAAGAAAGAGAGAGAGAGAGCTAGGGCAGTGAGAGAAGATGATGGAGAGAAGTAGACTCCCCCCGACCCCCAAGTAAACCCAATGTGGGGCTCCACTTGGGCTCAATCTCATGATCCTGACATCATGAACTGAGCTGAAATCAAGTCAGAAGCTCAGGGCACCAGGGTAGCTCAGTGGGTTAAAGCCTCTGACTTCGGCTCAGGTCATGATCTCAAGGTCCTGGGATTGAGCCCCGCATAGGCCTCTCTGCTCAGTGGGGAGCCTCCCCCCCCCACTCTCTCTCTACCTGCCTCTCTGCCTACTTGTAATCTCTGTCTGTCAAGTAAATAAATAAGATCTTAAAAAAAAAAGTCAGAAGCTCAACTGACTGAGCCACCCAGGAGGCCCACAAAGTTCTCTCTTTTAAGAGGGAACTGTCTTACAGAGGAAATATTCAAACATCGTGGACATAGTAGGTAGGAAGGGTTATCATACAGAAAAAGTGTAACAAAGATAAACTGTTATATACAGAATGGAATGATTCACTGTGAATAGAAGAATTGAGACCAAATTCATGAAAGAAATAGAATAGTTCAACTGAACCTTGAGGTGGAAATTGGATTTAAACTGGTGTTGCTGAGAGAGAAGGGGAAAGTTCATGGCTTCACCTTGAAGCAGAATATGCTTGGACTAACATTCTGTTATATATGAGTACGGTAAAATTATATACATCATATGTCTGTGGTGAACACAGTTATAAAAATCCTAAACAAAATATCACCAAAAAATTATCAACATTTTAATAGATAATATGTAACAAGAAAATATGTAACATATTATAGATAATAGATAATATGTAACAAATTTAGTAGTAGCACACATAGTTGGTTTAATATTAGTAAATCAACTAATATAATTCACCACATTAAAAAGTAGAAGAGAAAAATTCCATGGGAAAGTTGATAAAATATGAACACTAATCATAGTAAAAATTTATCACTGATATAACAAATGGAATTTCTGTACTCTGAAAAACAAATACTGCGATAACTTATTCAAACACAGCCTAAAACCAAACCATCCACAAGCTCACTAGATGCAGTAGTAATTTAATTGCCTGGAAGAACAAAACTCAACATTATTTGGAGAAAACTAACAAAACAGAATACAGCATATCATCCAAAGTGTCCAAATGTTAGATACACAAGGAGACAGAAAATGGCCCTTAATCAGAAAAAAACACAGTAACAATAGAAGTATACATAAAGATGTAAAACTAGCAGACAAGGGCTTTAACACAGTTATTATTAATATGTAAGTGATTTATGGAAAAAGAGAGGCAGATTTTGAGCATTGATAATATCAACGTAGAAAGAAAGCTATTAGAAAAAGAAGTGGAAATTACAGAAATGAAAAATACATGAACAGGGAAAAAAATAATAGTATTGACCTAAAGCAATAGGACACTGTATAGGAAAGGATCACTAAGCTCTAAAATGGGGCAAAAATCATCCAAACTGAACTTTAAGAGAAAAAAGAATGACACACACATACAAAAAAGAGGCCTTCAATGACAATGGGAAAATATGAGGCAGTCTAACATTTGTGTAATTGGAACCCCAGAAGAAGAAGGGGGCTGGGGAGGTATACAGAAACTATCTGAAGGAATCTGGCCAATGTTTCTTGAATTTGGGTTAAAAAATCAATGTACAAATCCAAAAATCTCCGTGAAACTAAGCAGAATAAAAACAAAGAGAAACATACATAGTAGAAAATCATAATAAAACTTTAAAGTCAGTAATAAAGGGAAATCCTTAAAAGGAGATAGAGAAAAAAAGATATTAAATAGACAAATACAACTGTAAAATTATGGCTGACTTTTTATTTAAAAAAAAAATAGAGGCCAGAAAACAATTAAATAGGGTCTTTAAAGTGATGAAAAGAAAAAAAAAAATCTAGACTTCTAGGTCCGGTGAAAATAGCCTTACAAAAGAGAGGAAAATGAAGACTTTTTAAAGATTTTATTTATTTATTTGACAGAGAGAGAGAGAGGATAAGAGCATAAGCCGGAGGAATGGTAGAGGGAAAAGGAGAAGAAGGCTCCTTGCTGAGCAGAGATCCTGATGTGGGGGCTCAATCCCAGGACCCTGGGATCATGACCTGAACTGAAGGCAGACCTTTAACTGACTGAGCCACCCAGGCACCTCAAATGAAGACTTTTTTCCCAGTTACACTAAAATTAAGAAAATTTGACTCCAGGACCCTGACTATAGAAAATATCAAAAGTTCTTTAAGCTGAGAGGATTGACATCCAATGGAATCTTGGATCCATATAACGAATCAAGAGGACAGGAAATCAAGACAGTGATACTGGCAATAAGGAGAGATAATAATTCATTGCAACAGAAGGGAGGGTCCAGGTATAGACCCACACATATCTAGTCAGGGATCTGTGACTTCACTATTCAAGATCAAGTAGGTGGAAATGGAATCTGGATGCAGTTATAAATTTGAAGCTAAGGAGTTACGAAGCCCCACCTGAACTGTAAGCACCGGACATTTGAAAGTGTGAAAATAAGTTTTAGTGACAAACAATGTCATTACATAGGAATGGCGGAAGGTAAGGAGCCAAGAAAAGCCCAGTTTTCAGAGTTTGCCCAACAGAAGACTCCTTCCCTACCACGGTGTACTAAATCTTTTGCTGGAAGTGGTCTTACCGTTCTCCTGGACAAAAGGAGTCCATTGCATTCCAGTTTAGATTGGAAAGTTCCTTTAAAAATGACAGTGTAGGGGTGCCTGGGTGGCTCACTGGATTAAAGCCTCTGCCTTCGGCTCAGGTCATGATCCCAGAGTCCTGGGATCGAACCCTGCCATTGGGCTCTCTGCTTGGCTGGGAGACTGCTTCCCTTCCTCTCTCTCTGTCTACCTCTCTGCCTACTTGTGGTCTCTTTCTGTCAAATAAATAAATAAAATCTTTTTTAAAAAATGACAGTGTACTAGTTATCCATATTCTTGGAAGGATAAAGGAAGTTTGAATGAGGTTCATATTTTGCTTGGAAATGATCATAGCAATTGACATGCATTGAGCAGTTACCATTGACAAGTGGTACTTTAAATACTTTCCAGGAATTCTCTTTTCATTTTCCAACAGCTCACATAGCCATTATCATCATTTTTTTGATGAGAACATGAACATGAACACCGTAAGTCTAATCAATGTAAAAGCTAATATAAAAACCCAGGTAGTCAAACTCTGAAGACCATGATCTTAATCACTAGTCTATAGCTGCCTCCCATCCACACAACAAACACTTTTGCAGCTCCTTTTCTTGGAACTTATTCAACCACATTTTATCATTGGCAATTTTGTTACACTTCTTACTTGGTATACCATTTTCAGATAAACCCCAGCAGCCATAATGTTTATGGATCTGAGGAAGGTTTCATAAGATTGTGTCCAAATGTATTCCACATTCCTACTCTACAAAGGGTGTGTGTAATTGGATTATTTGCAAAATCCTGAGGCACAAGTTTTCTTGACATCACATTAATATTAGAAACAACATTCTCATATTCTCCAACCTCCTTTAACAAACACTTCCCCACCCTGTAACTCAACCGCTAGGCTTTCCTTGTGACCAGTCTGGGCAAGGATGGATTGCTACATTTTCTGAATACGGGTTGTTACCTCTCTCTTTCTGAGTCATGTTTATAATGATTATTTCTTGATTTCCTTATTTCCCTTTGTATGAGATATCTAAGTTTCAGAGAAACTCATGCTCATTTCCTTATCTTATGCTAAACCAAACACTTTCTCAGAAAAACCTACAGAAATCTTATATTTAACATGGACAGAGTAAGAACTTGGTATGTGTGACTCCTTTATCTGAGCATGTTTAAATCATTTTGCTAAATGTGTTAGCTACTGCACCAGGCTTTAAAGAAATAAAGATGAATAAGACTTGGTAATTGCCCTCAAGAAGCTGCTGATTCAGTGATAGACTTGTTAATTGACCTTTGACGAACAGTGGATGGATTAAGACAAATGCCAGAGAAGAAAACCCAGCCAGAGAAGTACCCGCCTGACACCCAGACTGGGACCCTAGGGCTGCAGAAACCACATCTCTGTATCTGAGGATGGAATGAATTGGCCATTTGTAAAAATAATAAATTGTCACTGAATGTCCACCATGTGACAAACACTTGTGTAATTTTTAAAAATCACCACAATCTTACGGTTACTATTATTACCCTTATTTCATAGATAAAGAAACTGAGGCACAGAGAAGTAGGATAACTTGTTCAGGGTCACCATGTGTCAGGAGCAGAATTTGTATTTTTAATACCAAAATCACAGGTCTCTACTAACTGGATAGTCTTGGGCAAGTTACTTTCTTAAAAGTCAAACAACAGTATTTGGTCAACTTTAAAATAATAATACAATTAAGTGAGTAGCTATTGTATGTTCAAGCATATTTTAGATTCCAAAAATAACAATAGTAAGCCTTGCATTCATTTGTGTGCAACATTCAGGCCATTTATCAAGAAGCCTAGCTAGATATAAATAGATCTGTTTATTTCTTAATCTGTTCAGTAATTATTTACTAACTCTTCTGGTTTAAACTCTATCCTAGCTAAAGCCAGAAGATATATCCATGAACACAAAACTTTTAGGTCTCAGGAAGCTCATACTATAGACAGAAGAAGCAAACAATAAATACATAAATAAGCAGATGAATGAAGCTGACTTATTATGATATACTCTGCTTTTCTACAACTATCACCATATGGTAAATAGTTTTCCATGTTTTAAAGATGTAATGGATCTTTTAATTTTATTTTTATCAATCCTTCAAGGATTTTATTTTAATCCTTTAATAAGGGTTAAAATAATATCCTTATTTTATTTTTTTAATCAATATACATCATCCTTTGAAAGCCTTTGTATGTTGGCGTATATTCCCGTGTCTCAGTCAATATCTTCCTGCCTGTGTCACAGACAGAATTCAATATGCACTTCTTCTAGCTGTAACACTGGTGGACGTGGGCCCCTCCAATTCGGGTGCTTTGCTATAAGATTTGAGTTGGAAGGAGCAGAGGAAGTTGGCTCCGCAGATACTCCTACTTGCTGATAAAAGTGGGGTTAAGGCGTCTGTCTTTTAGGCATTATGAAGTCCAGTCCCTGATACAAAAGGGCAGCAGAGCTAATAGCTGTGGGACTACAGTGGAATTCCTGGCATCTGGTGTCTGCTCTCCATCATGGCAGCAGCAGGAACAGCAGCTTTTAGGCATCTTATGTGGACATTTAGGCCCAGACCCATCTCTCCTTCTGTCCCAATGATACTATGAGCTACTGAATGCCAGTTAATATATTCCTTGTAAACTAGATAGTGGATTCCATTGCTTGTGACTGATCCTTAACCTATTCAGTAATCGTTACTAGCAGTGGGTGCAGGGAACATGCCTTCACTTAAAGGAGAAGCTAATAAAGGAGAAGCCTGGTTGAAACAGAAAAAAAAAAAAACAAAAAAAACAAAAAAAAACCAAAAAAAACTGATGAGAATAAGAAGATGAGATTCTGGCTGTCCATTTCACATAATGCTGGAAGAATTTCTTTAATTGTCATCAGCACTCACCCAGAGTAACATGCCCAGTGCAGGTCAGGCCTTGTAGGATGGAGTTAGTGCTGCCTTAGGCAATGGGGAAGACTCGAGGAACACAATACTATGTGGGCTCCTGCTTCCAAATGTGCTGGAGGTGTAAAGGAAGGACGAGGTTAGGCTCCACATTTTAAATTCTCCGAATACAGCATGGTCAGAGAACCAGAGAAGTTTCTATGTGCATTCTAGGAAGATCTTTTGGACCTGAAGAACTACAGGGTTAACAGAGCTAAAAATTGTACAGACTCCTTGACCAAGTTAGGATGCAAAATTCAACTGAGTAAATTTCAAAAATCTTACTGGCTTTATTCATTGATTCATGAGTCAGGCAGCATCCAGTCTGGCAGATGAAGAAGAACTCCAAGGAGCTAGCTGTACAAATGAAAACTTTTACAGGCTGAAGGGAGCAAGAATGAGGAAGTTATATTAGGCCAAAAAGTAAATTGGTTATGGTAACATTACCTTTCTTTAGGGGATGGTAGGGCTCCATCAGGCAGATTACCTAATCAGTGCTGATCAGGGAATTCCTGATAGATTAGTGTAAGATTCCATTTCTGGGAGGGCTGAAACTGTAACTAAGCTAAATCTCAGTTTGGTGATGTGGGGCTTGACATAAGTGTCTTGAAAAACACTGTAATGGCTGTTTCCATAGATGATAGATATCTTTGGGAGGTACTAACTTTGAAGTGGACTTCCAGATCTCAGTGGATGATAAACTCTTGAAAAGTAGCAGTGCTTACTAACCACAGGCAGGGTAGCTGCCGTCACTGTAGTCATCAGATTGGTTTGTGTGGGTATGAGAACGGTCTGATCTTCAGAGGTCTTTGGCAGTCATTGATTGATGACTGGTTTCCCAGGATGAAATAGGAAGGACACCTGCTAATATCAGTCTTGATCCCTTAAATCTCTGTATTTGTCAATCAGACATTGGCTTAAATCACCACAGTAGATTCATAGACACTTGTCAATTTTCAGATTTAACTCAGTTCACAAACCCAGAGCCCCTTGAATAAAGGCAAGACCAGGTACCCTTGGACATCCTATGATAAATCAAAACCACACACGTGCAATATCCCACCCAATATTTCCCAAAGTAAGTTGCAGATATTTTCCTTATCCTTGTATCCAAGAGAAAGAAGGATCTAGGGAATTATTGGACATGGGTTCTTGAGGTACCTTTCATTTCTGCAAATCTAAAATTCCACAGTGGAAAATTAGTCCCAATAGAAGCTTATGAGGTAAAGCAAGACATGGAATTTTGGTATGAGTTCTGCTATCGATGGCCTGCTAGATCTATGGATCTATCTGTGGTTAATTTTCCAGATCCTGAATGCACAACTGAAACACAGTTATTCAGCAGTTGACTCCCTGATTCGTCAAATGATGGCTACGACATCATGAAGGAGCAAGTGGAACTATAGACCTTTTCCTGCTCTGCAAAATTGCCAACTGATATTAGTACCACATTCTTGGGGGAATCACAAGTATTAGTGCCATTTTCACAGCTTAAAACATGCAAGGATGGTGATTTCTATCATCTCATTTCCTTTGTCTTTTCAAGACTGTGTGTGAAATTTGTGGAGGTAATAAGCATTGTGTGCCCCTTCAGAACCCCCTTTAGGACTGAGGCATAACTGTTGTCTGCTGAAGGTTTGCAGCTGGCTATTCCTTCTCTAGAAATATCCTTAGCTAAGAAAGTGCTTTGTTGGGCACCTGGATGGCTCAGTTGTTAAGCGTCTGCCTTCGGCTCAGGTCATGGTCCCAGGGTCCTGGGATCAAGCCCCACATCGGGCTCCCTGCTCAGCGGGAAGCCTGCTTCTCCCTCTCCCACTCCTCCTGCTTATGTTCCCTCTCTCGCTATGTCTCTATCAAATAAATAAATAAAATCTTTAAAAAAAGAAAAAAGAAAGTGCCTTGTCCAAGGTTATGACCCCTTCTTGGGGCAGCCCACATCTAGTGATGGGTCCTATTAGAGGTAAAAAGGCCTGGCCCCCTTGCTTTAGTTCAGGTCATCTCTCAAGGGCCATCTCAGCTTAAGAATTCCCTATGGGTTTGGCCGAGGTCTTCGTTGCAATTCCATTACAGTTAAATCTCTCCTTTTGCCTAATCCTTGTCAGCTCTTACTCCCTCATAGGTGTTCCTGGGAACACCATCCATTAAAATTCCTGCATGCAAATCTCCTTTTCAGAGTCTGTTTCCCAGGGAATCAGACCTAAGACAGTTGGTGCCAGGACTGGTCCCAGGAAATAGACTCAAAATGAAATTTTGGAACTGCATCACCCATCAGTTAACAATAAGGATCTCATATACAATGATATATACACACACAAACACACACATACATACATACATGGTATATATATGGTATGTGTGTGTATTGTGTGTGTGTATATATATATATACACACATATATATATATAGCCTTTGATATACTGTTATTCTGCAGTTATTAAAACTTTTATTGGTCATGTACTGGGACTATACACTAGTGGAAGGAGATACACAAACAGGTACAAGAGTTCAGGTGTTTCAGGGACATAAGGAAGTAGAAATTATAAGGAAAATGAGATGAGATGGCTATTTCTGAATGCCATTAATGAATTAGGAAGAGGTAGTGAAATGCTGGGGTGACTAATTACCAATTTAATACAAAATATGAAGCCAGGGACACCTGGGTAGCTCAGTGAGTTAAGCCACTGCCTTCAGTTCGGGTCGTGATCTTGGAGTCCTGGGACCGAGCCCTGCGTCGGGCTCTCTGCTCAGCAGGGAGCCTGCTTCTCCTCTCTCTCTGCCTGCCTCTCTGCCTACTTAATGATCTCTCTCTGTCAAATAGATAAATAAAATATTTTTTAAAAAATGTGAAGCCAGAAGCCTCCTTGGAAGCCTATAAAGACACTCATCTCCTGAAGTTGGAGAGCAAAAAGAGATAAAGATCACACCCAGAACTTAATAATAGTGATAGCGGAGCTCCACAGAAGCTGAATTCTCAATCCCAATAATTACCAAGATCAGGGTCCTGATTAGAAAAATTTGGTCCTGAGTCATTAGGGTTAATGAACTTAAGAATCTTGAATGGCAGATTCTGTGAATTTCTGGGCCTATAGGAATGGTCCACTATTCTCCGCCAAGCTCCAGCACTCCCCTACTTCTGGCTAAAGGTAGTGTTGAGGTCTCTGCTTAGCAAGACTACATGTGTTCCTCCCTGACCTACGCTCGTCTCTCCTCCTGACACTAACTAGTATTAATTCTTAACATTGTCCGGATGCAGAAGAGCAAGGCCTGTGAAAGGGAAAGTTCCTGCACCCCAAGTGGGCAGCAGGGCCTAGAACTCATGTACTGGTAGGAGCTGGAGGAGTATGGATGGGACCAGGTCCTAAGGGTGCTGCATCAAGGTGGTGAGGGGTGCACAAACTTTGATAAAAGAGATTTATAAATACAGGTGCCCTCTCCCATGATTCAGGATTTAACACCCCAGCAAGACTTTGCGAGATGGTACTAATATGCTAGGTTAGCTTTTGAAATCCATGTTTCAAATTAAGTGAAGTAAAAATGCCCAAACTTCTATGGCAAATGATTAAAAATGAAAAAAAAAAAACAACAAAGGTGGGAGGAGGGAGTCCAAAGACTCAAATAATTGGCAACATTTGAGTGGATCTATCATGGAAAGCCAGAAATCCACTACCAGCCAACTTTGATCTCTGCGGGAGTTTTGGAAGACACTGAATGTGCTATTGAGAGGACAGCAGCAGCACTGAGAAGCTCAGACTCATTATCCTTTATAAGGAAGCCTGATGGGAGGAGACTCACTGATGGCAATGAGAAGGAAAATATCCCAAAGTAGGGAAGACAGGTGGAAGAAATGTGATAGCATGAAGACTGGAGTGGCCCGCTGTGAGTCAGACCCGCGGAGACCTACAGAGTAGGCAGTTGGAAGGGAATCTATCATGTTTTGGGGTGTGATAGGTGGGTAATGAAGAAAGGTACTAAACATTTACAACAAAACACCAAGGGATAAATGCTTCAGAAGGCTGTCTGCATGAGATCCCTATTGCTGCTGTAACAAATTACCACCAATGTAATGGATGGAAGGAAGGCTAATTCATTCTCCTGTAGTTCTAGAAGTCTGAAATGGGTTTCACTAGGTCAATATTAAGGTGTTAGCAGCGCTAGTTCCTATTGGAGGCTCTAAGGAAAAATTATTTCCTTGCCCTTTCCAGCTTCTAGAGGCAATCTGCATCTTTTAACTCATGGCCCCTTCTTCCATCTTCAAAGCCAGCAGCATTGCATCTTCAATCTCTCTCTGACTTTGCCCCTTCAGGCTCTCATCTCTTACTCTGTGTCTGACCTTCCTGCCTTCCTCTATATAGACCCTAGAGATTATATTAAGTCCCCCGCAAAGTCTCTTTAGCCACATAAGGTAATGCATTCACAGATTTTGGGAATTAGGATATGAACACATTTGGGGGTCATTATTCAGTTTATCACACTATCCAAATAAACATGGCAATTATTTGACAGCTTTCAAAACTGAGCCAGATTTCAGAACTAGAACCCATGGACCCAAGGAGAGGTCAGACCCCTAAATGGAATTATTTTGTAACCCTAGAGCAAGTTTATATGGAATGATTTTCTTGTCCTTCCTTAAAGGGACCTATAGTCATTTACTCAGGGAACCATCACTAAGAAAAGAGGGGTACCCAGATATTTCAAGGACTGTTGGACATAGGGTCTGATTTGACTTTAATACCGAGAGAGATCTGAAGAGCATTATGACCTGTTAAAGTGTACATGTACAGGAGCAAGATATTAAATTGACTCCTCACCCATGTTTAGCTGACTGTGAGTCCATGGTCCCCAAATCCCCACTCAGTGGTCATTTCCCTAGTCTCCAAATGTATAATTAAAGTGGACAGGTTTGAAGGTTAGAACTCCACACCTTTTCCTTGACCCACGGGGTAAGTGCTTGGAAAGCCAAGGTCAAGCCACATCCTCACTGTGGCCAAGATATTAAATTAAAAACAGTACTGTATCCCTTGGTAAATGGCAGAGATTAGTTCCACCCTGAAAGACTTAAGTGACATGGTGAGTGCAGTCCCAGTAATATTTCCATTTAATACACCAATCTGGTTCCTATAAAGAACACATAAATACTACAGGTTAATTGTGTATTATTGCAAATTCACACAAATAATTGCCCCAATTACAACTGTTACTTAGATATGGTACTATCTGCTAGAGCTGATAACGGGGATGCAGGTACAATGTATGCAGTCATCCACTGCTGAATGCATTTATTTTCATCCGTATTTAGAAAGAGGGCCAGAAACAGCTTGTATTCATGGAATGGACATCAGTATATCTATCTGTTCTTGCCCCAGGGCTATGTTAACTCTCTATCCCCCTGTCACAATCTGAAGATAGCTGTGCCTTATGAATTTTATACAGAACATCCTAATGTATGAAGAAGCAATGGCAAATGTTTTTGGAAGCCTTGAAAAGATCATGGACAGCAAAATTTGGAATATAAACAATATGAAGATTCAGGGATCTGCCACTTCCTGAAGATTTTGTGCCCCAAAAAGCTGGGACCTACTGAGCATCCCTTCTAATGTAAAGGACAAAATGTTGTGTTTCGTACTACTCATCACTAAAAAGCATGCCCAAGATCCAGCAGACCTCCCTGGGCTTCGGAGGCAGCATATTTCATACTTGGTAATGTTTCTCTAACCCAATTATCAAGTAAAGCAGGAGGCTTCCAGCTTTGAGGATGACTCAGGTCAGAAGGACTCTGTAACAGCTCCAGGCATTAGTATAAGCAGCTCTGCTTACCTGAGCCATCAGAAGTAGTAAACGCTGTAGTGTTAGAGATATCTAGCAGTAAAAGTCTCCATATGGAGTTGATGGCAGAATTGTGTAGAAATATCACAAAATTGGCACCTGCAATTCTGGAGCAAGGCCATGGCATCTGCAGCACAAAATTATGCATCACCTTAAAGCAGCTTTTAAATATTGTAGCAGGCTCCCGGGATCTCATAGCTTCTGACCACGAGACATAAAGTGACCATGTTGTCAAACTGTCTATTGTGAGCTGAGTTCTGTCTGACCCCGTTGAGCCAGAAGCTTAGGTAGGTTGAGCGACAAGCAAAAGATCAGATTGGTATAATCTGGGATCAGGCATGGGAGGACCAACAGGCACTTGTAAACTGCACAAGTGGTTGGTGTGGACCCTTCACCTCTAGGAGTCTTTAGTGTAGGGATAGAAAAGACTTCCTTCCTTTGCTAGCCCAAGGGTATTTCACCATCCTCTGTTGATATTCCTAACTTTGTCTTCACCTTTCTAAATAGATTCTTCATTGAGAAATCCTTATTTACCAATATTTGAAGATTTCATGGTTTCTTGTAGAACCTTGATGAAAACAAGAAAGAAGAATCTGCTTGAGACTACTGACCTGAGAAACCTCACTGACCTGGAGGACATTTGAATTTTCATTGCAAGAGTCATCTATTCTCTTATGCAATGTATGTCTTAACGGGACATCAATGCTCCTTGCTATTTCCTGGTCACCTAGCCTTCTCAGCATGATATCAACATAATCACCAACATGTCCCATTGGATGGTAAAATAACCCAAATCCTCAAAGTTTTAATTTCTGTGTTTGTCAACTCATGCCTTCAATGCTCAGGCAGTTTACAAGTCTGCCATACCCTTTATTTCCCATTTGTGTAGGGATTTAAAGATAGCCAGAGGAAACCAGAACCCTCTCAGATCTATCCTGCACATGTGTGAGGACATGTAAATCCCCAGGAATACATCATAGCTTTTTAAAGTTTCTATGGATATCTCATTTCTCAAATTTTCCTTTTAAATTGTTGGCTAGTTATTGTTTGCTGTAGGTGGTATCACACAGCCTTAGGCAGCTGTGATATTAAACCATTTCTGCTGATTGTTTTTGACAAACAGACCAAAGATAGAGTTTTTCCTCACTGAATAAACACTGATTCAGATCAAAAAACAGAAGCCCTATGAACTAGACTTTTCCAAGGAGCTGTCATATAATCACAATTTGCTAGTCATGGGGTTTTTTGAGAATAGGAGTAAGTAAGCCATATAAAACACCACAAAATCTGCCATCTTTACTGAGATTTAGTTGTTTTTCTTGGATAAACAATCTTCAGATTGTTGTGAGCTTTCAGCCAATTATCAGAGCTCTGGAGTTAATTTTGATAATTTTGCTAGTATTTTTATTGTTTTTATGAAGGAAGAGACTAATGCAGCTCCTTTCTCTGCTATTCTCTATGCAGGTATTCTGGAAAAAAATTTGCTTACCTTGCTTTGCACCCTCCTGAAAGTCATACTCTTTATTTACAGTCATGATGTTTACTTATTTATACTCACAAAATTATGACAATATATGACAAAACCCATATTTTATAGCAAAAGAATTAATACAGTATGCTGAAACCAACAGAATCCACTGGTTTTAACACATACCCCACTACCTAGAAGTAGAGTAGTAGAATAGTCAATTGAAGACTCAGTTATGGAGGCAACTGGGAGAAACTACCTTGTGAATTTGTGTAATAGTCTTAAAAAGATGTGGTATGTCAGAGCATCTGGGTGGCCCAGTCAGTTAAGCGTCTGCCTTCAGCTCAGGTCATGATCTCAGGGTCCTGGGATCAAGCCCTTCATTAGGCTCACTGCTCTTCGGGGAGCTTGCTTCTCCCCCTTTCTCTGCCTACTGCTCCCCCTGCTTGTGCTCTCTTTTTCTCTGTCAAATAAATAAAATCTTAAAAAAAAAAAAAAAAAGATGGGATGACTGTGTGTAACTGTAACTTGAATACATTGGTCCAGGAATCAAGGATAAAAGTGGGATTGGCTCCCACTCTATTAAAATACATACAATTAATTAGCTCTATTAAACTAAATACAAATATTTTGCATTGGCTATTGCTATACTTGCACATAAATACACATTTTCTATTCTTATGTCTTGTCTCTCCCAATATGAATTTTCATTCAAGTTTCATTTAAGGACAAAACTGGGTCGTATAAGAACTAGCAATACTGTTTAATAGGAACATTCTGTTGTGGTATTTTGTGTTCTAGAAGAAGGATTATATTGATGTTGAGTATCTGAGAGAGAAGGATAGGTACTAGTTTCCATTTTTATAGCAGCTCACTATCTTCCAAATATTTTTATATTTGGGATATGTTGTCTTCATGGAGCTACTGTGCTCTTTCAAAAAGAACATAATTTAAAAGATTTTTTATTTATTTTAGAAATATAGAGTGGGTGGGCAGAGGGAGGAGAAGGAGAGAGGGAGAAAGAAACTTAAGCAGACTCCATGCTGAGCATGGAGCCTAACACGGGGCTCATTCTCACAACCCTGAGATCATGACCTGAGCCAAAACCAAGAGTTGGGCACTTAGCCAAATGCATCACCCAGGCAAAGATAATTTTCTATAGAGAAGATAACTCATTGACAGCCTCCAGTTGCCATACCTTTAGATCTATCTTAATGTTGATGTTAGAACATATTTCCCTTGGGCTTCTCTTAGCCAGTGAATGAGCACATCAGGTATAGGTGAAAAGTCATTTTTAGGGGAAGGAGCAAGATGACAGAGGGGTAGGAGACCTAATATCATCAGGTCCCAGGTGTTCAGCTAGGTAGTTATCAAGCCATTCTGAACACCTACAAACTCAGTAGGAGATCAAAGAGAAGAAGAGCAGCAATTTTAGGAACAGAAAATTGACCACTTTCTGGAAGGTAGGACATGCGGAGAAGTGAATCTGAGGTAACATTTGGGAAGACAAACTGTTGGGGGAGGGGCCAGCTCCTGGCAAGTGAGAGAGCATCAGAGCACAAAATAAGAACTTTTAGAAGTCTACTTTACTGAGGAACATCACTCCAGAGGCTAAGTAGGACAGGGGTGCATAGTGGAGCTCTCCTGGGCAGTGTGGTCTCTCCTCAGGGTCACAGAAAAACTGGGGGTGCCTGAGTGTGGCAGAGCCCTCAGGTATTGAAGCAGGGAAGCCGGCTATGGAGACAGAGCTAAGGAGTGAGCGCTCAGTTTGGGGTTACTTTAAACTGTGATCTGAGGCACAGTCGGGCTGCTGCTCCTCAAGCAGGGACCTCATAAGTGGCAGATATAGGTAAACTCACCTTCCTCCCCAGAGAGGAGAGGTGCTGGAGCATGCTGCAGGAATCTGCTGGGTTTGGAGACTTCAAACAGGGCCATGAATCAGAGACAGAAACACCCAGTCACAGGCTGGGTGAGCACAGAGTATAGCCAGAGACCGGGAGATGGGAGGGATTGACTGCTTTTCTCTGAGGGGACACTGAGGCATGGGGCCCAAGCTCTCAGTTCCTAGGAGGCTAGAGACTGGGAGGCCACCATTTTCATTTCCACCCTCCTAAGCTGTATGGAGAGTGTTGAGGGAGCAAAACCTACAAGAATGAACCAGAGTAGATTCTGGCCCTTGGCAAGGGTGGTGCAATTATGCCCCAGGCAAAGACATATGAGAATCATTGCAACGGGCCCCTCCTGCAGAAGATCAGCAAAAACATCCAGCCAAGACCAAGTTTACTGATCAATGAGAACCACGGAACTCCAGAGCTAGGGCAATGCAATACATAGAATTCATGGCTTTTTCCCCATGATTCTTTAGTCTTTCAAAGTTAAATATTTTTTAATTTTATTTTTTCTTATTCTATTTTTTAAAATTTTCCTTTTTCTTATTTTAATGTTCTTTATTTTATCTTATCAATGCTTTTTAAAAAATATTTTTAAATTTTCATTGTTATAGTCATATTCTATCCCTTCATTGTATTTAATCTTATTTTTTTGTATACTTACAGGTTTTTCTTTCCTTAAAATTTTAGGATACAATTTCTTCTAACAGATCAAAATATACCCAAATCTAGCGAATGGCTTTGTTCTAGTTTCCAGCTTGATCACACTCTTTCCTCCTTTTTTTCCCTCTTTTTTTTTAGTTTTTTCAACCAACTTCTTATCAATTCCTTTTTTAGACTCTTTTTTAATTTTCATATTTATAGTCATATTTCATCCCTTCATCATGTTTACCCTTATTTTTTTTTTTGTATATATATTTTTCTTTCTTTAAAGTTTTGGGAGACAGTTTCTTCTAACAGACCAAAATACACCCAAAATCAACTGTGTGGGTCTGTTCCATTCACCGACCTGATCATCTTTTTTTTTTCCTTTCCCTTCCCCCTGGATTTTGGTCTCTTCTGATTTGTGATTTGTTTAGTGTATATTTTTCTGGGGTCGTTGCTACCCTTTTAGTATTTTGTTCTCTCATTCATCTATTCTTATCTGGATAAAATGACAAGGTGAAAAAACTCACCTCAAAAAAAGAACAAAAGGCAGTAGTGATGGCTAGGGACCTAATGAAGATGGACATTAGTAAGATGATAGATCTAGAGTTGAAAATGATGATTATCAAGGTGCTAGTTGGGCTCGAAAAAAGCATGGAAGATACTAGAGGACCCCTTTCTGGAGAAATAAAATCCCTTTCTGGAAAAAATAAAAGAATTAAAATCTAACCAAGGTGAAATTAAAAAAAAATTTATTAATGAGCTGTAATAAAAAAATGGAGGTTCTTACTGCTAGGATAAATGAGTCAGAAGAAAGAATTAGTGATATAGAAGACCAAATGATGGAGAATAAAGAAGCTGAGCAAAAGAAAGTCAAACAACTACTAGACCATGAGGCAAGAATTTGAGACATAAGTGATACCCTAAGACAAAACAATATTAGAATAATTGGGATCCCAGAAGAAGAAGAAAGAGAGAGAGGGGTAGAAGGTATATTGGAACAAATTATAGCAAAGGATTTTTCTAATTTAGTGAAGGGAACAAACATCAAAATCCAGGAGGCACAGAGAATCCCCCTCAAAATCAATAAAAATAGATCCACACCCATTCATATAATAGTAAAACTTACAAGTCTCAATGACAAAGAGAAAATCCTGAAAGCATCTTGGGACAATAGGTCTGTAACATACAATAGCAGAAATACTAGACTGGCAGCAGAACTATCCACAGAAACCTACCAGGCCAGAAAGGACTGGTATTATATATTCAGAGCACTAAAGGAGAAAAATATGCAGCCAAGAATACTATATCCAGCTAGGCTATCATTGAAAATGGAAGGAGAGAGAAAAAGCTTCCAGGACAAGCAAAAACTAAGAGAATTTGCAAACACCAACCAGCACTACAGGAAATATTGTAAGGGGTTCTCTAAGCAAAGACAGAGCCTAAAAATAACAGACCAGAAAGGAACAGAGACAATATACAGTTACAGTCACCTTACAGGCAATACAATGGCACTAAATTCATATCTTTCAATAGTTACCCTGAATGTAAATGGGCTAAATGCCTCAGTCAAAAGACACAGGGTATCAGAAATGGATGCATTCCTAGAGACATATAAACTACTAAAACTGAACTAGGAAGAAATAGAAAACCTGAACAGACCATTAAGGAGATTGAAGGAGTCATCAAAAATCTCCCAACAAACAAGAGACCGGGGCCAGACAGCATCCCAATGGAATTCTACCATTTATTTTATTTTATTTTTTAAGATTTTATTTATTTCTTGGACAGAGAGAGAGATCACAAGTAGGCAGAGAGGCAGGTAGAGAGAGACAGGGAAGCAGGCTCCCCCCTGAGCAGAGAGCCCAATGTGGGGCTCGATCCCAGGACCTTGAGATCATGACCTGAGCTGAAGGCGGAGGTTTAACCCACTGAGCCACCCAGGCACCCCATCTACCAAACACTTGAAGAATTAGGACCTATTCTCCTGAAACTGTTCCAAAAAAATAGAAATGGAAGGAAAACTTCCAAACTCATTTTATGAGGCCAGTATTACCTTGATCCCAAAACCAGACAAAGACCCCATCAAAAAGGAGAATTACAGATCAATATTCTTGATGAACACAGATGCAAAAATTCTCACCAAAATACTAGCCAATAGGATCCAATAGTACATTAAAAGGATTATTCACCATGACCAAGTGGGATTTATTCCTGGGCTGCAACATCTTGGGCTGCAGATGGTCCAACATCAGCAAATCAATCAATGTGATACTATACATTAATAAAATAAAGAACAAGAACCACATGATACTCTCAATAGATGCTGAAAAAGCATTTGACAAAGTACATCCAACTTTCTTGATCAAAACTCTTCACAGTGTAGGGATAGAGGGTACATACTTCAATATCACCAAATCCATCTATGAAAAACCCACAGTGAATATCATTCTTAATGGGGAAAAACTGAGAGCTTTTCCCCTAAGGTCAGGAACACAGCAGGGTGGTCCACTATCACCACTGTTATTCAACATAGTACTAGAAGTCCTAGCCTCAGCAATCAGACAACAAAAAGAAATAAAAGGAATTCGACTCAGCAAAGAAGAATTCAAACTCTCATTCTTTGCAGATATCTGATACTTTACGTGGAACACCCAAAATACTCCACTACAAAACTGCTAGAACTCATATAGGAATTCAGTAAAGTGTCAGGATATAAAATCAATGCACAAAAATCAGTTGCATTTCTACACACCAACAGCAAGACAGAAGAAAGAGAAATTAAGGAGCTGATCCCATTTATAATTGCAACCAAAACTATAAGATACCTAGGAATAAACCTAACCAAAGAGGAAAAGAATCTGTACTTCAAAAACTATAGTGTACTCATGAAAGAAATTGAGGAGGACATAAAGAAATAGAAAAATGTTCCATGCTTATGAATTGGAAGAACAAATATTGTGAAAATGTCGAAGCTACGTAAAGCAATCTACACATTTAATGCAATCCTTATCAAAATACCAACCACTTTTTCCAAGGAAATGGAACAAAGAATCCTAAAATTTATATGGAACCAGAAAAGACTCTGAATAGCCAGAGGAATGTTGAAAAAGAAAACCAGAGTTGGCAGCATCACAATTCCAGACTTCAAGCTCTTGTTACAAAGCTGTCATCATCAAGACAGTATGGTACTGGCACAAAAGCAGACACATAGATCAATGGAAAAGAATTGAGAGCCCAGAAATGGACCCTCAACTCTATGGTCAACTCATCTTCAACAAAGCAGGAAAGAATGTCCAATGGAACTAAGTCTCTTCAACAAATGGTGTTGGGAAAATGGGACAGCCACATGCAGAAGAATGAAACTAGACCATTTCCTTACACTACACACAAAAATAGACTCAAAATGGATGAAAGACCTCAATGTGAGACAGGAATCCATCAAAATCCTTGAGGAGAACACAGGCAACAACCTCTTCAACCTCAATCACAGCAACATATTCCTGGAAACATCACCAAAGGCAAGGGAAGCAAGGGAAAAAATGAGCTATTGGGACTTGATCAAGATCAAAAGCTTTTTCACAGCAAAAAAAACAGTTAACAAAACCAAAAGACAACTGACAGAATGGAAGAAGGTAATTGCCAATGACATATCAGATAAAAGGCTAGAATCCAAAATCTATAAAGAACTTACTGAACTCAACTCCCAAAAACCAAATAACCCAATCAAGAAATGGGCAGAAAACATGAACAGATGTTTCTGCAAAGAAGACATCCAAATAGCTAACAGACCAATGAAAAAGTGCTCTACATCAGTCAACATCAGGGAAATACAAATAAAAACCACAGAGAAATACCACCTCACACCAGTCAGACTGGCTAAAGTTAACAAGTCAGGAAATGACAGGTATTGGCAAGGATGCTGAGAAAGGGGAACCCCCCTACACCTTTGCTGGGAACGCAAGCTGGTGTAACTACTCTGTGAAACAGTATGGAGGTTCCTCAAAATGTTGAAAATATAGCTACCCTATGACCTAACAATCACACTACAGGATATTTACCCTAAAGGCAGTGATCCAAAGGGGCACATGCACCTGAATGTTTATAGCAGCAATGCCCACAATAGCCAAACTATGGAAAGAACCTAGATGTCTTTCAAGAGATGAATGGATAAAGATGTGGTATGTGTGTGTCTATACACACAGGCACATGCATACACAATGGAATACTATGCAGCCATAAAAAATGAAATCTTGACATTTGCAATGACGTGGATGGAACTAGAGGGTATTATGCTAAGCAAAATAAATCAATCAGAGAAAGAAAATCATCATATGATATCTCTGATATGAGGAATTTGATATGAGGAATCATCATATGATATCTTTGATATGAGGCAGGGCAGGGTGTCATGGGGGGGTAGAGAGGGAAAAAACAAAACAAGATGGGACCGGGCCAGGATATAAACCATAAGAGACTCTTAATCCCAGGAAACAAACTGAGGGTTGCTTGGGGGTGGGAGGAAAGGGATAGGGTGGGTGGGTTATGGACATTGGGGAGGGTATGTGCTATGGTGAGTGCTGTGGATTGTGTAAAACTGATGAATCACAGACCTGTACTCCTGAAACAAATAATACATTATATTAATAAAAAAAGTCATTTTTATGTATCATGAAAGATGGCAATTCATTTTTTTTTCTGATGCCCTGCCAGTTGTCTCATGATCACTTATTGATAGAATGTTTCCAAGTACATGTGAGTTCATTTCTGGAGTCTTTTGTCATAGTCCTATTGGTCAATGTATCTATCCCTTCACTAATACTATGCTGCCTTAATTGCTATAGATTTATAAAAAGATCTGAGATCTGATTTAACTAGTTTTTCAAATCTACCTCCTCTCTCCTCCACTCTCTCCTTCTTTCTTTTCTCCTTCACCTCCTCCTTCTTCCTCTGTAATATCTATCTTAGGACTTTGCACTTTCATATAAATTTTTAAATCTTCTTTTAAATTTAAAATTTTTAAATCTTGATAAATTCTATACTGAACATGTTCAGATTTTATTTAAATTTTATTAAATATATGGATACATTCAGGGAGAATTACTATATTACGTTGAGTCTTCCTATCTGTCTTCTCACATTACTTGGGTCTTTATTAATATCTTCCCCCAACTCTAGTAATGTTCTCCAAAGTGGTCTGGAACACTATTTTTTAAATAAAAAAAATAATAATACCAAATCATGGTGTATATATGCAATAATAACACACTCTTCCTGAATAAACTGAGAATAAGGGTAATTGTTTTTTTTTTTTTAATAGCCTGCTAGGTGCTTCCCCTGGTGTTTACATGCATTATTTTATTTATAGCTTATATCCATGGAAATATTATTTTTCCCATTTTGTATACCAATAAGCAAGTTTCAAAGAGTTATAGTCGCTTATCTAAGTTCCTACAGTTTGAATGTTACATGGCTATAACTTGATATCATGTTCATCACACCCCTAAACCAATGCTTTTTCCAACATATCAAATGAAATGAACACTCAGAATAAGGAAATAGGAGAAAATTTTATAATTTTAGGACAGTTTTGAAGAAGTTGGGAGCAGCTTAAAAACAAACATAGAGATAAATCATGGGGTCAGAGGCTTTTTGAAAAAAGATTTATTTATTTATTTTAGAAAGAGAAGCTTGGCAGGGGAGGAGCAGTGGGAGAGGGAGAGAGAAACTTGAGCAGACTCTGCACTGAGCAAAGAACTCAATCTGGGGTTCAATTTCACAACCCTGAGATCATGACCTGAGCTGAAACCAAGATTTGGATGCTGAACAGATCGTACCACCAAAGCGCCCCTTGTGGGGAAAGAGTTTTAATTGGGCAAAAAATGAACCTGGGACACCTGCATGGCTTGGTTGGTTGGCCGGCTGCCTTTAGCTTGGGTCATGATCTTGGAGTCCCAGAATCAAGCCCCACATCAGGCTCTCTGCTCAGTGGAGAGTCTGCTTCTCCCTCTGCCCCTCACCCTGTTCATTCTCTCTCTCTCAAATCAATAAATATTTTTTTAAAATGAACAATACCCTAAGATATATGCTGTCTCAGTAATAATCAAATGAAGGCCACTGCTAACCCAGTCTCACGAGAATCAACTAGATCAGTATACTACACATATCCTTTAAGTGCCAAATCTATGGACAGCATGGGACAAAGGATCCAATTTGAATTTAGTTGCAGATTTGAACAGTAGACAATGATGTAGATGGGTCTTATCCCCTTTGCCAGAGAAACCGGAAATTTCAGGGTTGTAATATTTCCTATGAGCTTTTAACAAATGTTCACAACGTTAAGGTGTTAAAAAAAAAAAATCCTTTTCTCTCATTTTCTAGATTAACCTGCTCCAAGCACTATGGTTTTAGGCTTTTGTTGACTTTGAATTATTTTGTGGTCTCTCAGCTAATTTCAGTTCTATAAATTGTAGAAAACTGACAGTACTGCAACCAATTGTCTGTAGACATGTAAATGGATTCTGTCAGGTGAAGAGACAACTGATTTCTCTTCCCACCATGTTAAAAGCTTATTTCACATCTATTCATGATTTCATTTTAGCATTCCTGACTGCCTTATAAATGTGTGGTATTTGAGATTCTCCTTTGAGACATTGGTTCCCTCATTAATTAATGAGTTAAACATCATTTTTACAAGTGTGCATTTTATTTTTGAGAGTTATGATGTTACCTCTTAAAAAAAGACTTGCCCTTTCATAGGATCTAGATGATCTGACTCCAGGGCCCAAGTCTTTCACCACAAAACTATGCCAACTCCTTCACTAGGGTACTAGGTAAAGTTTATCACACACTAACCATATTGGACACTCTGCTAAGAGCTTGAAGATGGTAAATGTTGCCTAAACAAAGTTTTACAAAGCCACAGAAAAGAATTAAGATTCAAGTCCATTTTACTCCTATACTCCCAACTCTTAACCACTGTCTTCCTCCTTAAGCCTTCTCACAGCCCCTCAAATTTCAGCTTGCTCAAGACTGATGCAGGGCTCCATACTTCAGAGTTCGCTAAACCCTTGGCCTTGTTCCAGAGTCACACCCCCTTCGTGAGGTCGGTAGAGTAAAGGTTGATAGTCTCGATTTGGTGATGTGGAACTGACTGGTGAGGGGAAAGGGCTTGGTGGGCATCACACAAGCACTGACCAATGGAGCTAGTACTCCAACCCAAACCTTCGGATTCCAAATTCTATGCTCTGCTTTATTGGAGGAGGCAGGTCTCAGTTCACCCCCAGGAAGGTGGTAATGCCCAGTGGGAAAGAATCTACTGCCAGGTGAGTCCTCTCAGGGTAATCCTGGAGAGTTCAGAAGCCCTGTGAGAACTGATGCTGTGGTGTTAAACCAACATTTGACCACTGCTCTAGGAGGTTTAGTTCTTACCATTTATTAGGGGACACATTAATGCCCCCAACATTTCCCAAGGCTTTCTCTATAGCTGGCGTCAAAGAGTTTATAGTCTAGAAGGGAACAGCATGGTGTTGAAAGCCTTGAAAATAATTTATCAAATGTAAGGTTATCGTCTGTGTATGAAGGTTTCCTGAGTCTACCCTAAAAGCAAGGAAGGGTGTAATGGATTATAATCACAATCCTACCTTTTTTTCCTCCAACAAACTCATCCTACCTCCTCAAGCCATTATGAAACTACTAACCTGCTTGGAGGCACTCTTTAAAAGCTATTTTCTTTCATCCTGCCTGGAAGAATTTACTCCAACTCACCACAGACGTATTTCACTTTTCAAATATTCATTTTCGTTCTTGCAGTATTTGTCCGGATATTTTTAACGAGAGCTGCCCGAAGCTCCATGTGTCGGGGAATGAAACTGCAGAAATTCCAGCTGTATTGTCTAAATTCAGAACTTGAAATTCAGCTCCAGGGGTGTGGGTGGAGTACAGCAACCATTGTTTGCGGAACCCCACGCTCTTAAGACTGTTGGTTTGGACTGCCCAGCTCTATGTGCCTTTCCCGTGGGCGTATCCCTGGGCGAGGACCTGTCCTTTGTCCTCTTGTTTTAAGAGTATCTCCTTTTCGGAGGGCAGAACATTTATCCTCTTTTCCTCTTTCTGATTGGTTTTTTAACTTCTGTGTTTAGAAGAACATCTGGAACATCCTCTCTACCCATATACACAACCCCTTTGAAAGATGGCATAGTTAGATAATAGGGCTGCCTCCTGAACCAGGTCCAGGACAAGCACAAACTCAAAACAAGGGCAGCCTTCACCAGTGAAACAGTACACCAGCGAAACCCAGAGTCCTAGTTTCACTCGCTCTTAGTTACCTAGAAAAATTCCTGTAAGGAAACAAAATAAATGAAACACTGTGGGGCCTTCCTTCCTTTTCCACTGGTCCAAGGCCAGGGTGCCAGGTGACCCCTTATTTTGAAAACTTCTATCTGACTTTATTTCTAGTATTTTCATTTGTTGAAAGATAAACTCCGATAGAAATAAAAATACTCAAATTATAAAAACCAGTTAAAGGATAATTCATGTTCTCGGTTCACTATACTTATTCCAAGAGTCCGGAAGCAATGATTTGGTACTGTTAGCTTTAGTTAGCATATGAACATCAAGCCAAACAGAAAGGAAACTTGTGTTTGTGGCAGCAGTGTATAAATAAGACCAGAACTATGACATGAAGTAGTGAAGAGATCTCAAAAACTCAAATGATGGCGGTAGACGGCAAATTCACTTTTTAGGTGACTCCGTATTCTTTACAACAGTGATGAAGGTGTTGCTATAGCTCTGTGGTTGTAATTAGTGGCTTTGGAGTCAGATAGCTCTACATGTAAACACTGCCATTTGTGTGCCCTTGATGCACACCTGAACCGGCTGTGTGTCCTTGGTGAAAGCTTTTCTGAGACTCAGTTTCTTCATCTGTAAAATGGGGATAATAATCATAACACCAACTTCATGAGATTGTTATAAATATTTAATTTTTATTTCATTTTTTTTATTAAATATTTTATTTATTTATTTGACACAGAGAGAGAGTACGAGCAGGGGAAGTGGCAGGCAGAGGGAGAGGGAGAAGCAGATTCCCCACTGAGAAGGGAGCCTGACTGGGGGGCTCGATTCCAGTCCTCCAGGATCATGACCTGAGCCAAAGGCAAACATTTAACCGATTGGGCCACCCATGTGCCCTGAGAATTTAATTTTTAAAAATGTGTATGAAAAGTTCTTAGGGGGGACTTGAGTAGCTCAGACATTAAGTGTCTGCCTTTGGCTCAGGTCATGATCCCAGGGTCCTGGGGTCAAGCCTCGCATTGGGCTCCCATTCCCCCTGCTTGTGTTCCCTCTCTGGATGTCTCTCTCTCTATCAAATAAATAAAATCTTTAAAAACAACAACAATAACAACAACAACAAAAATGAAAAGTTCTTAGTAAAAAGCCACGCACGTGCTGTTTCCAATTAATGGTACAGTGCTTACCAGGAATATATATATACCTCTTTAAATATTAGATGAAACCTTCAGAAATCAGTCATTCTCCTAACCCCTTTCCACCCTCTGTAAAAATCAGAATTTCAAAATCACATCACCTTCCACTGTATTTGTCCATTTTAAACCCAAGTTCCTTTTTAAATTTTTTGAAGATTTTATGTAT
The DNA here is from genome assembly GCF_010015895.1 of Lontra canadensis. Lineage (NCBI taxonomy): Eukaryota > Metazoa > Chordata > Mammalia > Carnivora > Mustelidae > Lontra > Lontra canadensis. Next base: position 4,563,397 of record NW_022631106.1, on the reverse strand, counting down.
TTATTTCACAGAGAGAGACACAGCGAGAGAGGGAACACAAGAAGGAGGGAGTGGGAGAGGAAGAAGCAGGCTTCCTGCTGAGCAGGGAGCCCGATGCAGGGCTTGATCCCAGGACCCTGGGATCATGACCTGAGACAAAGGCAGATGCTTAACCACTGAGCCACCCAGTTTCCCTAGCCAAGTTCCTTTTTTATAGGATGGAAGTCCTCCACTTCCTCCCATTGGATCTTTCCCAAGTGAGAAAAAAATTAAATTCTCAATTCTCCTCAGGGAGAAAGTTTAGGTTTAGGTCAATGGCTATGAACTAAATAGACCCAGTTTCCAACATCTTTGCTGGAAGCAGGGAGACCTTGAACCCGTTATTCAGTCTCTCTAAAGCTGTACTCTTTCTTTTCAGATGGGATGACATTGCATCCAACTATAGTAAAGCATTTTGTATAGTGCCCGGCGTATAGCAAGCCCTCTATAAATGTTGCCTAATATTACTGTTTTATTCAAGACTAATCTCTTAGGACACAGAGTATCCACCTTGATTTTAGGACCACCCATTTTGATTCAAGATTTATATCACTGTATCTGGAAACAGAGTAGTGACCATATCCGTTCAGTTTACAACATGGCTCCAATTACTTTGTTGAATAAGCCCTAACATGAAGAAGGCCGGACAATGGAAATTTTGATTTCTGATCTGCCATACTCACTTGGAGCACCCTTGGCTTGGAAGCTTGTTAGAGTCTCAGAAAGAAAAAGAATTTATTAAATCAAATATTGTACACAGATGAAACAACATATCACTTGCTAATTACAGGAGTGACTAGCACTGATGCAGGCATCTCTTTTATTCCCTTCGGCTTATGGCCCAATTAACAATTAGCAGTGACTAATGTCCTAAAAGGAAGCTTTCTGTCTGCACTGCTGGGTTTTCTCAGGAGGAGTTAGAAATAAGATACTTGACAGAGTTTAGTCAGGGGAAAAAAATTAAAACTACAAGAAAGCACCTGTATTACTTGTCAATAAAATGTATTTGCAAAAACCCTACACAACACAAACACAGGCACTGCCCTTATTTATTAAAAAAAAAATACTTTCCCTAATTTTAGAAAGTTACAAAACACAATAAAAACTACTTTGTTTTCCATGCTGAAAGTCCTTAAACACTTATTTCACTAGTTAATATTTATAAGTAAAAAATAATCACTCTTTCAGAGCGAAGGTCTCTTAGAGAAAAGATTTCAAGCCAAGGAGTTAAACCCCATTGAATGTTTCCCCAACGCAGAGAAATTTTCCCTTTCTTCACTGGGTACCTGTCATGAAATGCAGGGGTAGGTCTTCTAAATTCATTGTCTCTTTGAGAGTAAGCCATGCTTAGGATCAGGTGCCATGGTGACCATCCCCTCAAACAAGGAAATACAATAATTTTGAGGTAATGACAGAAAAATTAAATATGCTTTGCTGGAAAAACATGAATCTGTATCCAGACCTGATCTCTGGTTTTGCTACAGATTGATGGATAGCCCCAAGTGTCCTCAATTATGTCATTCAAACTGCCTCTCAGAAAAGTCTGTTTTTTATACTGCTTCATGTAATATTCCTCTGTCATGAGTACCTGCATTTTTGCCTAAATAATTATAGCTGTTAATGATCAAGCTCTTACTATAAACAAGCACTAAGCTGAGAATTTTCCAAATATTACCTAATTTAATCCTTAATGATGAGGTAGATTAAATAACTACCTTATTTTATCAATGGGTAAATTTCAGCTTGGGGAAGATAACTAGGTTGCCCAGAGTCCCACAGCTAAAATTGGCCTTCACCCTCAAAGCCTGAGCACTGAACTAACTATGTTGATTTAAAAATCTAAATGATCTGAGTGGCAGACATCTGAGGAGGCGAGGAAGTGTTCTAGGAGCTTCCCTATAGGCTGAAACCAACGATGTAGGCCGAAGACCTGAGCAATAGTAGTCACCTCTTCTACCCAGGCATGGTAATTTTATTACTGAATTCAAGCGGCAATTCTAGCCCTACTTCCCATGACCCTTTAACTTTTTCTCAGAAGAGAAGCATAGAAGTATCTGGCCTTCCCGAGAGAGAAAACCATGAGGGAAGCACAATAGAGTGGCCAGAATGCCATCCACACTGTCATAGCAGACTCTCTCCTGCAGCCAAGGTTTCTCTTTTAGCAGGTGATGAAAGACAGGGGAGGTCCCATAGCATCCCATCAGGTTTGGGTGGGGTGTGTGCAAATATTTACCACATTCCAAACACCAGCAAACTTGTGGGAAACCTTTAGGGTAGAAAGCTGCTGTATAGGATAAAGAAAAGGAAATGCTCCTTTACCCAATTTCAGAATTTACTAAAATCTAAGTCCACTAAGGCTAACAATAAGAACAGGTTTGAGAAAGTAAACAAACACTGGGGGGCAAGGGGCGGGGATAGGATTCTGTGGGTTGTGTGTTTGCTTCTCCAAGGTTGAAGATAGAAGGGCAAATTCTGTCCCTGGTGGAGAAGTTGTGATGCCCCGTAGACCAGGTGCTGGGCCCAGGAGAGCACCCTCATGGGATTCCGACCTCTCCCTGAGCTGCGAAGGGGAACAAGAAGCAGATCTTTCTTAACACTCAAAAGGGAACTTTCTCTGCTGCACTGCATGGTGCCTGTTGGAAAAACTCATGATGTGAAACCCATACCCAAGAGCACTCTTGGGGTATTGATCATACCCTCAACCAATCCCCAGAGTAGGCTGTCGCCAGTGGGATGAAGACCAGGTCATACTACATTTGGAAACCACCCTGGATGACTGAGGAAAGAGGCCATTTCCACCATGAGCTCGCCAAGTCTACCAGCTACCAGGACCACAAGGGCCCTCAATATGTCATACTTTGCAGGAAGGAACTCCAGAGCCACTTTCCTGACACAGTCAGCCAGAGCCAGACAGGATCTAGATGAACAGAGGGCTTTGGGGCTAACAACTTTATGATGTTTTCTACCAATAAAAGGGGCAATTCCCATCTATTCACTAAATCCCACTCTCAAATGGCAGCAACATCTCAGAGAAAACAGAAGAATTAGATGAAGTCCACTAATCTTTAGACTTTGCTGGCTACTCTGGGAAGGGACTTTCATAGTTTGGATCTCTGTTATGTGGAGAATCTAGCAAGGAACCCAGCCGAATCTTAAGAATCAGCTTTGCATATGGCTTTGGAAAGGTGATTTCTGATGCTTCTACTCTGTCTCTGTATTTTCATCTACGGTTTGAAGATAATGACTCACTGACTCCCTCTCATGGGGCATCAAAGTTTTTCTGTTGCTTTGACTGCTTGTTTGTTTGAACAATAATAAAGGGGAAAAAAACAACAACCCAAACCCAGAGATGCCTGGCTTTTATACATACTTCTATCTCTTTGGGTTGATTACTATTACTTGGTAACATATAACCTAAAATATTTAGGTAACCTAGAAGCAGTCTTATATTTCAGATTCAGAAGCCAAAAAAAAAAAAAAAAAGTCACTGTGGCCCCAACATTAATAGATAATCCACCATGTATTGTAATAACTAAGACCAAAAAAAAAAAATGGAGAAAAGTTTAAAAGAATAGAAAAAGGATAAATCCGAAACATAAAAAACACAACTGTTGAATGGATAAAATTTAAAATGAACAGATTATCCCCCCGTCCTTCAGACCACGTCAGATGCGCACACAGGAACACATGCAATTCCTAGGTAAGTTCTGTAACACACACAAAGTGATGTGGGACATCCAGGAGGAAGCAGATCACTTCATTGCTTCTGAGTAAGGGGATCAAGGCAGGTCTAGAGAGCCGGGTGCATCAGAAAGCATCCTTTAAAGATGTATATGATTAAATCATTTGGGGATGGTTAGAGATGTCAAATATACCAATGATCAAGGATAGTATGCTTATGTTTATTATAGATCAGCCATTTCGCACAACAAATAAATATGTGCTCATCTACAGGTGGCCAGCAGAGAGAAGAGGGAGGGAGGGCAAGAAGGGAGGAAAGATAAAGTCATCTAGAAAGCTGGTGAGCTAGACCATCTGGACTGTGAGGCTCAAGGTCAAGTCTGGGGGTGATGAGGATGGAAAATTAAATTGGGAAATAGTTTCAAACCCTAGGGCACAGTATCACAGCCTACAACTACATGTCTAATAAATACTTGTTGCTCATGTCATCGTTATTAAAGACTGTGTATGGCTATTTAGTTTTTAAAATAAATATTCCAATTATAAAATAAGACTATAAGCCCGTGGTTCACAGATTAATCCTCTAGTACATATCATTTATTATTGCTACTGATTAAATATAGCCATGTTGTGGCAAATTTTACCTTTCCCCAGAAGTATAATTCTCACATAGTATACATCAAAATGAAAACTGAATGCATTCTCTCTGGATAGAGTACAGCCAGCTTGTGAAAGCTGCAACTCACCACGGACCTTGGGCAAGGCGTCTTTATTTGTAAACACAGAGGACTGGGCCAGGCGATTTCCTAGGCCCTTTCCAGTTCTAACTCGATTATAAGCTGCACATGCAGATGGTCAAGGTGAATTACTTGACCAATCATGCTTTTATCTCAATGAATTTCATGGATCACACACTCTTGGGAATTTTAGCAATAATCCCTGTGATGATTAACATTTATCACTTTCAGGGAATTCATCTGCAGAGTACACCAACCAAGAATGTAGCAGAGCCTACAAATTTGTTCCAAGTCATTCTCCAGAAAAATCCCCCTTCCTCTAATAGATACATGTCTAATAGCTTCTGAAAAATAAACTCAGTAGCTCTCTTCGAAACTTGGAAAATCCTTCTTCCACAGTAATAGGAAAATGGACTCTTGAAATACATGGAGACAATCCTGTGGAAGATGAAATTATTTTCTTTGGAGCAATGGACTGTGGGACCTGTGGTGTTGCCTGCTGGGTCTGTGCTCCGCTGACCATCGGGACCCACCTGCTGCGGCCTCCTCCTCACTCTCCTCTCCAGATTCAAACTCTTCATCTACTGCGTGGAAGAGTGGTTTGGGCCGTAGTGCCTCCCTTCTGCCTGCGCCAACATGCTCTTCTTGCCTTGTGTTTCTTGGATACCCAAAGTGGCATGGCTTCCCTCCTCTGGGTAAACTCTTCATTGGGATTATCTCTTGTGTCAGCCATCTTTCTTGAAATGTCCCTGTTCGAGGGTGTGGTTTGAACACGATGGATGGGAGTTCTGAATCGCTGCTGTCATCACCTAGGAAAATATGACAAGAGGAGGAAAGAACACGACTGAAGGTCAGAGAGGACGCTGTATCGGGATGGCAAGAATTCAGAGTGAAACAGAGTCCTTGAGGTTCCAGTTCTCACGGTCACCAGTTTGACTTTCCCTGCACCAGTGAAGGCACAGAATAGAAGCATATGTGCTGGGTTATAAACAGAAATGCACTGAAACCTGTGTATCAGGCTGGACTCCTTTAGGTAAGTAAGGGAGTGTTTTTTGTTTTGTTTTGTTTTGTTTTTACAAATCAGATCAACTGGCCATAGGCATTAGGCCATAAGGCACAAAGATGCTTTGTGTTGTCAGAGACCAATGTTTAACTGAAGGTTTCATGGTAACTGTGATAGGAACATGGTTGGTTTGGATTTTTTGTTGTTTGTTTTTGTTTTTTCAGATTTTATTTATTTATTTGAGAGAGAGCATGAGCAGTGGGGGGGGGAAGGCAGAGGGAGAGTGACAAGCAGACGCCCTGCTGAGCAGGAAGCCTGATCCCAGGGTTCTGGGATCATGACCTGAGTGGAAGGCAGACACTGAGTGGAAGGCAGCCCCAGCTGGTTTGCTTTTGAATCGGTGGTTACCAGAAAGCATTAAATCTGAGTTTCATCCCTTTGACCTTGAAAGAGCCAGTCTTGGAGAAATGGGTGGGAGAGAGCCACAGCAGATAGCCTTGTGTGGCAAAGCCACAATGACTAGATGTCCTTCCTTCCTTCAAAGGAAGTCAGAGGTGAACAGATTACCTCTGGCACATAACAGCCCATGATAATAGTGGATATGTCCTTGTAGGGAGAACTCACTATGCACCCATCACTGTGCTAACTGTTTTACATCTACAATGCCATTTAACCCTTATGACAAGCCTTGCAGATGAGTATAGTTAGCATCCCCATTTCACAGGTAAAGAGGCTGAGGTTTCAAGAGGTTAAGTGAATTCCAGTATCACACAGTGAAGATGGGTCTGCAGTTTAGCGGAGTCTGTCCAGCTGCACATCTGCTCTCTGCCACACTGAGCCTCACTCCCTGATATGTGCCATGTGCAGGTCAGAGGCTACGCCAAGGGCAGAAGGAAGCCACTGGGTATCTACGTAACATCCCCTCTCGGATGACCTTCCAAAGACCTCATCCATGCCTAGGACATTGTGTTTTCCCTACTTACTGTGCACACATCTTCAAGGGAATATTTTTCACAAATCTCATCTATTCTCATTTCCTTAAGTTTTAACCTTATAAATTTATTTTCCCTTTAAATAGTCTCCTGAGATTTTAAGCATTTTAAGAACTTCATATTTAAATCTGAAAGCAGAGTTCTTTCTCCCACTCTTTATTCCCTCTTTAAAAAAAAACAAACACAAAGCAAAATAAAAACCCCACAGCTAGAACAGATATGCACACCGGTATACAGAAGACAAAATGTGTTGAGCCATCAGAAAAATTTAAAATAACCTGTTCATTAATGTTTTTCTAAATGTGATCAAATTATCCTCAGAACGTAGCCTGGAAGTTGAGGGGAGTGGGGACAGGAATCAATTGTTTGAATTTAAAAAATTTAGTTCAGAATATTTGTCCATTTTTTTTCATTACTTCCCTTTAATTTGTGCTCCATGACCTGGCCTGGAACAAAAGTTCCTCTTGATCCTTTGGTACTTGGAATATTATCTAAGAAAACAATGGCCTGGGTGCTTCTGCCCCCAAGAGCGGTCTTTTGTCCCTCCCCTCTGCCCCCTCCTGGTTTCCTACCCCTCCTTCTAAGTGTATGTTCAGCATCAGCACACAGATTATAGCTGATGTTTCCTGACCACCTCTGCTTATTGGAAAATAGGTTCCAAACCCTAGGAAGAGGCTTGAACAGACAACTTAAAAGGTTCCATGCAGCTTAAGTCAGTAGATGTGTCCAAAAGGGGAGGAAGAAGCCAGGGGAAAGGGGAAGAGGAAGGAGGAAGATTGGGGGCTGGGCTCTGTCCCAATTGCAAAACCTCCTGCCGGCAACACTCAGGCCGGCAGTTCCAGGGAGAAATCAATGGAGACCTTGCAGCAGAATCTGAACATCTATTCTTCTATCCTCCACTTTAACTTCTGGACTTTGGCACCCAGGGGCAGGGTGAAGGAGAAACAGGAAGTGCTTCTGCACAGGGCAAGACAGAGCCTGACACCCGGGGGTGACCATGGATTATCTCATACAAAATTTGCTGTTGAGAGACCTGACCTTGGGTGCAACCCTCCCTGCTCCCTTTCCTCATGGTTTTGTTTTAGTTCTGGTAAAACATACCATTTTAACCTTTTTTTTTTTCATTGTCACCATTTTATTGTATAGTCCTGTGGCATTAAGTACATTTACATTGCTGTGTGTCCATCTCCAGAACTCTTTCGTCTTCCCCAATCCACATGGATTGTCAGCCATCTCAGAGCAGGAGAGGTAGGTGTCCAGGAAGGAGTTCTCTACATATAACACCAAGTGAGCCTTGGCTTTTTACAGAAGAGCCTTGGAAAAGTATGTGGAGCCCCCACACATCTAGACTAAGGGATATTCCAATACTGGAGAGCAAGGGTACAGAGAGAAAGGAGAATGTTCCCCAAGTCACAGCCTGGTTACCCAGAGACTGTTGGCTGGATGCCATCTCTCCCTCCATATTCTCCCCTAGAAGCCCTCTGGCCACTCCTTGTTTTGTCCTGGTGCAGAAAGACTTCAAGTTTGGAGAGTATGTGAATTCAAATAATTGTGCCCAGAGACACACTGAGAATTATTTCAGTCTAACTCTGATTATTTTAATGCTTTAAAACTTATTTAAGGATAGCTGATAAATTAAGTCCCACTTGGAAAGAATATATGCACCTCTATGTTCACTGCAACATTATTTACAACAGCCAAACTATGGAAGCAGCTCATGTGCCCATTGATTGATGAATGGATAAAGAAAATGTGGTATATACATACAGTGGAATATTATTTAACCTTCAAAAAGAATGAAATCTTGCTATTTGCAATGACATGAAAGAATCCAGAGAGTATTATGCTAAGTGAAATAAGTCAGCCAGAGAAAAACAAATACTATATGATTTCACTCACATGTGGAATTTAAGAATCAAAACAAATGAGCAAAGGGAAAAAAGAGAGAGACATAAACCGAGAAACGGACTCTTAGCTATAGAGAGCAAACATAGTTACCAGAAGAGAGGTGGGTGGGCGATGGGTGAAATAGATAAAGGGGTTAAGAGTACAGTTATCTTGATGAGCACTGAGTAAGGGACAGAATTGTTGCATCACTATATCATACACTTGAAACTAATATAACACGGTATCTTAACTATACTGGAATTAAAATTAAAAACTTGATAAAAATTTAAAAATAGGTCCCACTTCATTACTTTCCTGTCTCAGATTTCTAGGTTAACCACGATTTTTTGCTCATCTAATAAAAATTTTGAGCCAGTTGTGCACAGTTGGAAGAAAAATACTGCATTGGACCAAGATTTCATTTTAGTCCCAGAAGAATTCATGTTCAACTGGCAATTCTGAAGTGTCTTTCTTTGCAAGAACACCTCTAGCTACCCACATCAAGTCTTTTTTGATGTTCTTCAGTAGTACTAATTATAATGGGTAATATCTCTTTCTCATTTACTTGATTCTAGGCACTGTTCTGGGAGCTTTGTATGCGTTGACTGGTTTCATCTCAGGACAACACTGGTCTATGTAGAAGGTATCAATATTCTCCTCTTTACAGAGAGAACGAAGAAGTAGGCTTTTGTGTTTTCTTCATATAAGTCCTAAGTATATTATTATTTTTATGGAAAATATGAGTAAGATGCCTTTTAGGACATCTGTTCAAAGAATAGGATCCTTTGACCTATTCATCTGGTGAATAATGTAGACGCATTTCCAAATGTTAAACAACCCCCACTTCTGGAATAAATCCCACTTTGTAAAGTATAGTATTTCTTTAACATTCTACTGTATCTTGTTAATAATGCTTTATTGAGGAATTCACATTTTGCTCAAGTGAGATTGCTATGTGGTGGTCTCCTGCTACAGGAGCATGTGACATTGATGTTCATCACAAGAAATGACCATGAGAATTTCATGTTTTTTATGCATTCCAACAATATAAATAGCACCAGATTATTTGTACCAGGAAGAGTGTTAGAAATTAATTCACTGTACACCCTACAATGGTGCTCTTTTGTTTTGTTTACTTTTGTTTGTGGACTAGCTCTTTTATAACATAAAATGACACTGCTTTCCAGAGGGTGCTCTGGGAATAGATGTCTAGATCAATGAAACAGAACGAAGAGCCCAGAACTCTCTTAGGATATGTGACTTTAGCACAGCAAAGGTGGCATCTCATCTTGGAGGAAAAGATGGGGTTGGGGCAGGTGCACAGCCATTGGAAAACAATTTGAAGGGTGTCTCTGTCTTAATCTACACAAAGATATATCTCAAAGGCTTGAAACTTAAATGGAATTGTTAAACTATTAAAGTTTAAAAACATTGAGTAAATCGTTTTTTTAATTTTTCTGTGGAAGATGGAGCAGATTTGATTGGTTGGAATAAAATTTTCTGAATCGTGAATATATCTAAAAACTAACAGATAAATGTGAAACCAGAAGAGAAACCATGGGCAACAAACATGAGACAATAGATGAAATCCTTGTTAAACAGTGTTCTTCCAATTCATTTTAACAAAACAAACAATGGAAAAGAAAAAAAAAAATTGCCAGAGGCAGAAACAGAAACTTCCCAAGAAGAAATACCATTGCTTCCAAAAATATGAAAAGATCTGACCTTACTAAAAATGAAACAGACTCAGACAAAAATTAATATAGTATATAAATTTTACCCTATCGCATCATAGTTTACTCGGAAGTCTGAGTGATGGTGAAATGATTGGCAATGACCCTTCTCATAGACTGTTGGTGTGAGGGTAAACTTAAATACGTGCAGTTTTGACCCCCAAATTTTGCTTCCAAGAAAACATACTAAGGCAATAATTGGTTATTTGTGCAAAAAAAATCACAAGTGATTTGAAGAGCTTATTATATATCATTGCTCATATTACATATAAAAACAAAATACCTTAGTATTTATTAATATGGATTTGGCTGACTAAGCTAGGATTATTTTATATAATTGACTATTATTTACTCATAAAAATGATTATTTAGTTCATATCAATTGAATGGAAATATGTCTATAGTAGATGGTTGAGTATACTAGACAATTTATAAAAATTCCAAAGCAATAATGACACAATGATTTTGTGGATAATATGATACTGTGTGTTTTTTTCTTTCTTTCTTTTATCAGGTAAAGATAGGGTAGAGATCAGGATGGTGCAGACAGAATTATAGAAGAATGCTTACCAAAATGTTCTATAAGGATTATATCCTGCTGTTGGGGTTTCAAGTACTTTTAACTTTCTTTTTTATACTTTTTCCTACTGATTGATTTTTATTTTATATCAAGTATGTTTTTAAATCAGAAGAAAATAAAGTTTCATTTTGAAGAATAATTATATTCACTCTTCAAAGATTGAATTCTAAAATCTAATACATTTAGCTTATTTGAATTTCTAATCGATTTTTAAGTCTTAAAAATTTGGAAAAATTTAAATAGATAATATTATATATTGTATATCATCTTTTGCTCATAGAGAATCATTTTACATATACAATAGTAATGGCCTTTATTAGAATAATAGCTTCAAAAATTCTCAGAATTCTACTTAAAAATTAGACATTAAAGGGAAATGGTTAATCTGTAAATTTGATGAAATTCTTTTAGTAAAACTTAACCAACTGTGGAGAATCCTACTAATTTTTAAGTATTTCAAATATTTAATTTGAGTTAAAATTTTTCGAATATTTCCAAAGAGTGCCCATTTTACACTGGCAAATTATCCCCGCTGGGCTACATCCATCCTGTTGCCTTTTCATATTGCCTGTGAACAAAGGATAGTTTCTACCTTTACAAGGGGCTGAAAAAAAAGTTAAAAGAAGAATATTTGATGACCGGTAAAAATGACATAAAATTCAAATGTCAGTGTCCGTAAACCAAGCACAAGGAAAAGAACAGCCTGGCAGGCGGATTACCTGTGAAATCCGCCACCTTCGGGTCTCTTCGTATGGGCCGAGGGTGGCCATAGGGAAAGGACAGGTAGCGGATGTTTTTAGTACCAGCCTGTGGGTAAGAAGCAGAAAGGAAAAGCAGAGGTAAGTCTGTAATTCACACTCTTCCATGGGAAACAGTGGGAGCCACAGGTCCACACTGGGCATCTCATGTAAGCTACAGGCTCACCTGGACTCCGGTTTCTCTGGTTTAAAGGCAGCAGAAAACCTCAGCCTTCAGTACGTGTTTCCTTTCCCTCCCATGAGGGAACCCCTTGGATGATTTTATTTGGGAAAACCCTTGTTTTTTTATTAAGGGAAACAAAATTATGGGTTATTGGGCTATATTGTTATAGGAAAAAATAAAGAGTATTTAGTCCACAGTCAGATCTATGTATTCTACTCATTGGGTTAATTATGATTAAGTGGGATAAGCCAACTAGCCTTTTTGTGCTGGAGTGTCACTGTCTGGAGAAAGGGGATAAAATGCCTGTGTTTCATTGTTCGTGGAAAGAGTCTGAGGATAGAGTAAAACATCAGAATGCATTTGTATTCTTTGCAAACAAGATATCACTAGGAAGTTTACAGGTACCTCTTAATGTTAGCTGGTCAGATGTGTGCTGAAGGTAAGCATTCCTACGGGATCACAGGTTGAATACTTTGTTTGATTTTATTTTGAAAATGATGAAGTGTGAAACTAAAATGTTTGAACAAGGCCACTTAACCCTCTGTTCAGGCGGTTAGTGTTATTATTACTATCCTCCTATTATCACTACATTTGAGCCACAGAGACTAGGGTAGAAATTAGAATCTATCCAGACGTAACCTTTGTCCGGAAGTTCCAGTGAAATTGTTTGATATGGCCTCAAATAGCATAGTTCAGATGCACCGTGGGTAATATGAAGACGAGCCCAAGAGTCTGGGTAAGAACTGATCCTTCCCTAGATCTTTCTGGGAGAGAAGGAAGCCTCCTAGACCCCAGGGCCCCAGTCCGTGGAGGTTCCCCTATGGTCAGTACCTGGCCACTGACACTTGATCTAGACTCACAGCCCAGGGAGTGTGCTCCCAACACTGACCCATCTTGGAGGTCCACCCTAACCATGAACCCTAAAGCTCTGGACCCAGAGGGAAGTTGTCTCATGCCCTGTGCTCTCTTGCTTTTGTATTACTTGTTGTATTACAGCAAGGTGCTGGTTTTGTGTAACTACCACTGGCCGTCACGGAGGAGGCCTGGGAGAGGGACTGGCACAGCCCCCGGGTGTGTCCACGGACCCCACCTTACCGGCTTTCCCCATGGCAGGCTGTGGCCTTTCCTCATGCTCTCCCTTAAGGTATTCTGGCGGCGGATCAGAATCTCTTTAGCCTGTTTCTCGCTTGTTTGGGGTTTGAGGTTGTATTTGTTGTAGGACAGGGTCTGCGGAAGGAATAGAATGTCAAATACGTCAGGATATTTCCAAACCACCATGGCTTTTGGAGACCATGGAAATATCACAAACTAAGAGAAAGAAGACATCAAAGAGGCTACCCGAGCATTTGCCTCAATTACAGGGGAGCAAGCAGTGGCCCCCGAGAAGAAAGGCCTGTGACTGAGGCCACCCTACCAGGAGAGAGCTGTGGTTTGGAGCCTATCCCTTCCAGCCCACACAGCCCTGCTGTCCCCCTGTATTGTCTCTTTTGTATCTTTGCAGTGATCCTGCCCTGAGATACCCATGGACTTCAGCTGCCCCATACCCACACATTTTCCCCGGTCATGTTTTTTATGCCCGGACGGTGCTTACTGAATGTTTGGATCCAATGGATGAGGAAAATGTCAAAACTGCTTTGGGAATTTCATTAAGGTTGCTATTTTTACATTTTTCTGGTTAAAGCCACATTAAAAAAAAAAAATCAACCCATTACCATCACTGTTTAAAAAGGAAGAGGTTTTTCCCCAACCAAAATGAAGGAAAGATATAATTGCCGATTAAAGAGTAGTCCTTCAAACTGAAACAATTATCTTTATAAAAAATTTCTTCCTTATTCTCACCAGGCCAGCGATAACCTGTCTTAAACCACAAACCAATGCTGGTCTTCAAATGTTTACAAAGTACTTAAACTGGAATCTCTTCTCTTTGTACCTTTCACTGTGCAACAGTGACTATACCATCTCACTGGAATACAGGTAACAGACTCAAACTACAGGTCCTGGCGCTCCTGGTTAATGAAAATTGTGATAAAGATTTCCAATTCAATAGCAGAAAGACAATTGTTCTGTGTATCAGGTGCCTTGGTAAGCACAGGATTTTTTAAAAATGGATAATTTTGAAGAACGGTCTTCATAAGGCTCATGGTCTACTTGGGGAATCAAACAAGCATATACTGTTATGTACTCAGGAAGTATTATGATATTGGGTCTGCAGGGATTTATAGAGTACAGGCAAAGGGCACTGATCCAGTCTTGGGTGGGAAAGCTGCATTGCCCAAACTGACTCTTGAAAGATGAGTAGATGTTCCCTTCAGGAAGACGGAACACATGAGATAAGACATGGCTCTGAAAAAAATGTGATGGGAGAGAGGAGGACCTACTGGAGCAGAGCTGGGAATTTGTTTACCACAGGAGAATTTAGTACTTTATTCAAAGCATGGTGAGAAATGAGACAGAGGTATGGGGCGGGACGGGGGTGGTGGAGCACCTAGGGACAACCTGCCAAGAGACGAGACTCCATCGTCCAGGTTAAGGAAGGTTTCCCTAAATGGGGAGCACATGCTCTAGGAGATGCTATAAGATGATCTGCAGTGTAAGGAAAGAATACTAATACTTATGTTTCCATTCATCTTCATAAAAAATATGAAAGAAATTAAATTTCTCTGTACTTACTATGCAGATTTATAATAGACCCTTGCCTGGTCAATATAGGGGATGGTCTAGTCTCCTGCCAGAACAGAAGAGGGTGTTTGTAACAAGGAAGGGTTGACTAAGAGTAGGAAAGTCAACCTCACTGGTTCACTGGTTTTCAGTTTATTGCTTGTCTTTTTGTGTCTATACAGCCAGTTAAGTAGATTTGTGGCTTTCATTATTGTTAGCTAACTAAGCCTCGTAAAACAGACAATTGTCTAAAAGGAGTTCCATATGGAAGGCAGAGGTTGGAGACCAGGGGAAGGATGAAGAATTTGCAAAGCCAACTTTCACCATCTCCTCATAGGAGATCTTTACAAGCCACTCTTGGGAAATTAACCAATCTGATAAAAACCTGGCAAAAAATTAAATTTTTGAAATATGTTTGAAATATGGATTCTTATCCACCGTCACTAATGATGAACCTCAACTTCAGTGCACTCACTGTATAGATGGAGATATTAAGGAATGACACATGATACTATCACAGAAACATTTTAAAACCGAGTATTAGAATCCCAAGACAAACTTTTATAATTTTTTATCAACGTTAAATTCATGCAAAAGTGAAGTCAGTGTGTGTGTATGTTTATATACACACACTTATATATGAGTGTCTATGTGTGTGTGTGTGTGTGTGTGTGTGTGTGTGTGTATGTATATGCATGTTACTGGTAGGAATTTCCTATACCTTGAGTTGAAGCCTGTACTTTGAGGAACATGTGGACATTTTTGTTCTATTTCACCTGATATCACCCATGTGCTTATCCTTGCTTGTCTGCAGGGAGCATAGTAGGTCCTTTGCATATAACATATACGCAGCTTCCTTCACTCTGTTTCATTTAGTCCAGCCCTTTAATGAAGGAGCTGGTGATTGATGAAAGACTGTATTTCCCCCTAGAACTTGAGTTCTATGGGAAAAGGCTATAGATGTGTATTAAATATTGACTGAAGAGAACTGAAGTTGAATAAATTGTTTTCCTTCTTTGAAAGTGTGTGAAATTTTGAGTGTGACCTGATCATTTAGGCCACCCCAGGGGGCTGCCCATCAACCTCTGACTTATCCTTGGAGTCTGAGGTGAGGTCAGTTTCTTCCCTTGAACGTTTAAAGAGAGTGTTTCTCCATCTCCATTCTCAGGGCATTGCAGAGAGCTTCTGTATCCCAGAGGGCTGTCCCAATGGGAACTTCCAGAGGCTAGTTCTTAACTTGTCCAGCAGTGACAATCTGATACTGGATGTGCTGAGGGGAGTGGCTTCAAACAGGAATGGCCAGAGCCCTCCCAGGTGCGATGGACCAGCTCAGTTCCAGATCAACTATTAATCAGGATCCCCAGAGTCAAACCCTGCATTCATCCCACCCTTGCCCTGAAGTGACTCCTGACTCCCAAGATGGCCTCTTCTGAGATGAGACCATGAGAAATGCCCCAGCCATCAGCCCCACACTGTGTGAGGTCCAGTGACCTACCACCCAGGCTAGATACAACAGATGTCACCTTTTGTGACAATCCTCAAAACTGTAGATCACTCACTAGAAACCAAGGAGACACATGACCTGCATTGCATCTCTAGAGAAGTTTTTCTTTCAAGAGGGCTAGAGGACCACAGGTAAAAGGGGAGTCACATGACCTATGTAAAAGATGGGGTGAGAAAGGAGATAGGAAGGGAAGGACTGATAAGGCTCACTCTGTCAAAGTAACAAAAGTGGAGGCAAAAGCCAACTTAGGGGATTGAAACTCCCTTCTGTTTATTATTTATGTTCTCCCTGTGTGACCTTCTATGACCGATCTGCTTATTTGGGGGCAGTAAGAAGGGAAGATGCTATATAGCTTAGACGGGAGAAACCTGGAGGACAGACTAAATAGGAGTACTTAGGAAAGAAGAAATTTGGCTGTCTGGGAACCTTCATGAAAGAAAAGAAAGAGAGAATGGTTAGTTAACTTCATTTTAGCTGGGTTGGAGTCCCAGGAACTCACTCTCCATTTCTGGACCTTTCCTTAAATTCAACCTTTGTCCACGTGGGGAAAAGGCTAGTTTCACCTTGTCTTTGAGCTTGGCCCCCAAGAAACCAGCTGACATTCTTCAAACCAGGAAGCTCTTAAGAATTTATCTAACTATTTATCAGAATGTGATAGTCTTACTGAAACAGTTTCACTTGGAATGATTTGAAAGCTCTTGAATTTACTCTAAGCTTGCTATGATTGATGCTGACCTATATTCCTTCAGCAGGTGCAGAGCCTTTTGCTGACACATTCCCCTTAATCACTGACCTTTCCAAAACAGGAAGCCAGAGAACATTCACTTTACTGGATCACGTAAGGCTGGAGTCACATGGAAAGAGCACTGGGTAGACAGTTGGAAGACCTGGTTCTTAACTTGGATTTTTCTTGTGTGACCTTCAACAGGTCAGATAAACAACTCTCCTAACCTCAGCATCTTCTCCTTGAAATTAAGGGGCTTTAACCTGATGAAATTTTTTGGCCCCACTCAAGACTATGATCTATAACATAGTCACAAAAACCAAGGCCACCAAATGAATTTACTTGTAGCCATATCATACTCGAGAATTAGCATGTTCAATAGAATCCTCAAACTGGAAAAAAAAAAAAACCCTCATCATTAGATTTTGCAAGCTTAAATGTCATTTGACTGCATCAAAATTTCAGAAGGACTCACCCACTGCCCCAGGAATGTTCTTACTATATACTTTCCACAAGTTCTCAAGTGGTAGTATAGACTCCATACCCTTTCCCAAAATTAAAATATAATACACCTAATACATCTCCTCTAATGTAGGCTTTCAGCATTTCAGTAACCATCTCAACTTTCTAAGCTCTTTTACAGTCAAACAGATTGAGCATATCATTGGCGTCCTGGTGCCATCTTTCTCTGTGGTGTGGTGAATGAGCTCCACCGCTTGTTGTTCATCTCTGTTGGTCTGGAAAGTACCAGGCTGCAGGGCTAGGGCAGCCTGACCCCTAGGGCCAGCAACTGGATCTGCATTCCTTTTTACAACACATGTGCCAATTTTTTTTTTTTTTTAAAGCAGAAAAGTAACAATTAACTTTCTGTTCTCCAAATCAGGCAGAAATAAATGGTTTAGCCAGAAGGCTGCTTTAGAGGAGATAATGTGAACAAGAACGGATTCCTGAAGGACTGGTTCCAAGGCCAGGCAATGGGACAAGTCAGATGGCTTATACACACCCTTTGTCGAACTTGGTACATGTTGTGTGTCAGAATGTCCCTCATGGACTCCACGTCTTCTGGGGAAAGCCTTTTAGTTCCGTGTATCCTCTGGGCCCTGAAAACATCAATGGAGGGAAGCCAAGCATTATTCTTACATCCTGGCAAGAGCGCCACAAAAGTGTCAATATATATGTGGGAGTTCTAAGTTCCAGAACCCATG
The DNA here is from genome assembly GCF_010015895.1 of Lontra canadensis. Taxonomy (NCBI): domain Eukaryota; kingdom Metazoa; phylum Chordata; class Mammalia; order Carnivora; family Mustelidae; genus Lontra; species Lontra canadensis. Next base: position 4,545,754 of record NW_022631106.1, on the reverse strand, counting down.
TTTTAACACAATTTTTTCTACTGTTTTAGTTAGTAAGTTTAGTAAGACACAATACATGCGTCTTGACTTACCATTTTGAAAATATGGTTTCCTTGCCTATAGCTTTTATGTGGGAACTAACTCATTTTTTAGAAAGGAGTTGAAGGTGGTTACAAACCAGTTATTTTTTCCCTCCACATCTGTAATGAGCAGACACGCTGGTAAAACACAATAAAATCAATTGCTAGAAAATAAATGTTTAAAAAGATACTAGAAAATTAGAACCAAATGTTTTACTGTTAGAGTCAATGGAAATAAGAGAGTATTCAGCAAGACTGGCTCGTGGTTAGGTCTGCACTGATCTCATTGCAGACAGGTGACAAAGAGCTCACAGACACCATCCACATGCCACATTTTGAATAACACTGATCTAAGGGACTACTAAAATTCTGTGAGTACATTTACCTTGGAATGGTCCCTTTAGGAATTTTATCATTGGTTGAAGAATAATTGTAAGAAACTAGAATCATATTTTACAAGGATGATTTGGACTATTTCTATTCTGAAAGCCAGCACAGCTCTGAGACACTGGGCACTCTGTGAGATTCTAGAAGCCGTTGACTGCTCTCTGCCTCCGCATGACCAGCTCCCCAAGGCTTCCTTCACTATGAGCCCTCCCCGTCCCCCCCACCCGCTGCGCCCCCGAAAGGGTTTAAATATCAAGTCATGTCCAGGTTATCGTCAATGCACAATTGTCTTCGAGGGTTTCAAAATCATGACATTGCTATGTGCAGAATTCCCATGTGACAAATATATTTGATTTCAGTCATTTCAATCTAGTGGCAGAAATTTCTAGTAAACATTTCATTGTATGAATAATATATGTTCACTATAAAAAAATACGAATGAAAAAGAGAGAACTAAAGAAAATTAAATACATCTTTTAATACTCTCCTCTCCCTTAATATCTTGGTATAAAACCTCCCAGAATGTTGATTTTTTTTTTCTTTCCTTGCTGGAGCTCTTCTTGGTGCGTAAAGGCATGGAGACCCTAATATCTGCTTGCAAAAGGTCTTACAATAATTGATCACAGAAATCAGTAGTTATTGGTTTCAATACAGGCCACTTTTTTTAAGTATGTTTTTCCTAAACATTAGTAGCAAAATAGCAAGAACATCTTGTGAGTACTTTTTGTGCATTTGTAAGTACAATTGGTAAAATATTTTTAAGAAAAAATATTTATGAAAATATTTTTAAGAAAATATTTTTAAGAACTAAGAACTCAGATACCAGGTATCACAGCATGCCAGAATTTATTTAGCAATCTTATCCATAGACTGACTAATGAATGCCCTTTCTACAAAATCCTTGAAATCAGAGTTTCCATATCTCAAAGCTGCAAATGTCAACACTATCGATATTCAGTTACCACCCTTGGTGATCTAAACATTATTATCAGGGCATTTCAACCTCACTATTGAAAAGTCCTTGAAATAAAATTTATTCTGATTGAGATATACCTACACATTCCCACAATCTGAACACATTCCTTTATTATGATGGAAGCAATCTCTTGCTGAGCAGAAGAAAACAGCTAATTGAAAAGTTACATTTCCTATGTTCATAATGATATTCACAACCAAATAGAAAAGAAACCATAAGATAATAGTGAAATTAAACTCAAGATAGCAGTAGGTCTCACTTGGCACCCTTCCCAGTTTATAATTGGCCACTTTGGGAAAGACTAGACTTAATTAAGGTCCATTCAGGCTGTTGGCTAGATGTGTAATACAGGGATCCCAAAGGCATTATCTCATACTGACCCACACTGAGAAGCGACAGCTATGAAATTATACAGAGGAATTATTAATTTAGGCAAGGTGATACCTGGAGTTTTCTACACGCCACTTCATTAACAAAATCATCCCTGAGATGATCATATTGTGAGCACAGAAAGATATAATCCTTAGAAAAACCAAATACTAAATAATCTATAGGTCAAAAAAAATAAAATTATAAGCTGAGAGATGCTTGTCACTGGAGCATTCATTCAATATCCATAAAGGAAATTTCTGTCACCTTAAATAAAATTAATTTCATGACAATTAAGATCAAACTGGGAAAATCTGAATCCAAATGTATTTAAATAAAAGGTTCACATTGCTCTTAGCTTTTTTTAATCAGATGCTATAATAATGTAAAAAGACACTTCAGTTCAAAACACAGCAATATAAATATGAAATCTAGTAGATGTTCTATTCATGCCATGATATGAATTCCTAAAAGATCGAATATTATACCTTGATTCATTTGAAAGAACACTTTTCTTGTGATAGTTTTACACACGAAACCCATAAGAAATGTATGCTAAGGTAAATGAAGAATGCGTCCTCTGATAAACCAATGGGACTCAACTGCTCTTCTCTGTGTGTGGGCTCCTTGTGTCTTTTTAGAAAGGTCACATAGACTACCAACATTTAGGATGAGTGAAGAGTGGTGTAGGAGAGAGCCTGGCTCCGCATGACACAGTGTTTCATTATGGAAGTGAAAATGGCACCAGAATCTTCATTCTGGAATCTTTGGTATAAGAAGCATAATTGTAAGCCTCTACCTGCCAATGTGTGATCAATTAAAAAATTCTTAAACTACAATAAAGTAAATTTATAGATTTTTTTTAATAAACGACATGTTTATTAAATGCTCTTTGGGAGCATTTAAGGATGAAGCTTTGAAGTTCTACAGTTGTAGTTTGTTGTACCCATAACTTTATACACACTTTAATATCTCTTTAATATTAATCAAATATTTTTAAGGGTTTGACACTTTTAATCATTTGAGCCTTTATTGTCTGGTATTTCTAAAAGCTTCCTACTCATTGGTGAAATGAGGTGCCTCTTGTTTAAAATAATAATCCAAGTACACACTCTATCTATTTCTTAGGGTTGTTTTGAAGGTCAAATAACATAATCCATGCAAAAAAAAGGGGGAGGGCATTCCGTAGAAGAAAGGCCATCTGCTCTGTGCTATTGACGACTTCTGGTGATAGTGTTCTCCTGAGGTTCACAGAGTTTGGAAAGCTAACTCTCTCGTAGAACAATTGCTTAAACTTCTAAAGAAAAAAAATATATGTGCATTTTGTTGTTATCATCACATACAGAATAATAAAAAGCGAGCTGAGTACACACTTCTTTTTCCTATTATTGTATGAAGGTTTGTTTTGAAGAAATTAGCTGCTTTGATCTTGGGAGAGGAATTCCTTTTTGCTTGATGTCGTACAGATTTCTGAGATCAAATGAATGCAATTTAAATACGATTAAACTTGTATAAAATATCAGGTAAAAGAATCTCCTCTCCTAACCCAGTTAACTCACGGGTTTGGGCTAGTGCGGGGGGTGGGGGAAAAGTCTCTAACCTCTTGGGCTCTCTTATTAATCTTGACTCAATGTCCAAAAACTAATGAACTCAACAGAAAGGCTCCCTCCAGATAAAGCTGGCTTGGAAACTGCCTTGAGGTTACAGGCTGGGCTGGCTGCTTACGACCAATGCAACGTAATACAGAGATTGCAAATATATTTTAGCACATGACAGCCTGATTCTCATTTGAGATAAGCGCCCCTACATTCTTAGACCAAGAGCTCACAGGACTACTAAGCAAATGGATTGAGGAAGTTCCTAATGGTTTAAGGTGCCTGAAGCTATCCAGACCTCCTGCAGGGCATTAACTCCCCTTTCCCCCTTCAGTGGGCAGGTCAAATGCCTGGGGACCAGAGGGTCACCTCTTCTCACTCTCATAGCTCCCTAGACTTTAGGATTATAAGTTTGTGAGACTTTTTTTTTTTTTTTAATTAATGCCATGACCCCACTAGGGTTTGTGCTCCATAAAGCCAGGGACTGTGTCGGCTTAAAGTCCCTGGCACATAACAGTTGCCCAAGGAACAGGGTTGGGCCCAAGATTATGCCAAAACGCTCAGTCAAGTTAAGTAGGATGCAAACACAATATTTTAGAAAACAAAGGTCACTGTAAAAAAGAAAACAATCCACGATGAGTACAATATCAACATTTTTAAATAAAGACAGGATTGACAATATTGAATTTGTTTTGTTTTGGTTTTTGTTTTTTTCCCTTCTGCCTTAGGCTCTAACATGGCTCCGCATGGCACTGCCAATAAATATTTGTTAGCACACTGCCATTTTGGTATATGTGCTGCCGAAGCGAGCACACCACAGTGCCATTTTGGGATCAGCAGTTTCCTTAAAGCAAGCCAGGCAACCGGGAGCACCAAAACAAACAAGCAAACCACAAAAACAGTCTCACTGAGAAATAAGGCAGAAAGCTCTGTTTACACTGAGATGCCCTCAGGGATCGGACTTAAGTTTTTCTCAGGCCTGGAAGAAAGGCAAGGGTGTTTCTGATTCATTAGCAAGTAACGGATGCGAGATCACACTCAGTCATTAGCGACCTTTTTACTGCTATCTGTTCTTAGCTCTTATCTCAACCTGCTTTTCAAACGTGAAGACTCAATTAGAGCTCATGATCAAGTGTCTACAGAAGAATACGGGATGACAGTGTTCCTTCTCCTATAGAAATTATGAGTAATTTTCCTCAATTCATAAACTCCTTTTTTTTTTAAAGATTTTATTTATTTATTTGACAGAGAGAGAGATCACAAGTAGGCAGAGAGGCAGGCAGAGAGAGAGGGGAGGAAGCAGACTCCCTGCTGAGCAGAGAGCCCGATGTGGGGCTCGATTCCAGGACTCTGAGATCATGACCTGAACCGAAGGCAGCAGCTTATTCCACTGAGCCACCCAGGCGCCCCCATAAACTCCTTTTTAAAAAATATATATTTTAATTTGTCAGAGAGAGAGTGCACACAAGCAGGGGGAGCAGCAGGCAGAGGGAGAAGCAGGCTTCCCACCGAGCAGGGAGCCTGATGTGGGGCTCGATCCCAGGGCCCTGGGATCATGACCTGAGTGGAAGGCAGACGCGCCTAACCATTTGAGCCACCCAGGCATCCCTCATAAACTTCTTCATGAAAGAAACCTGGACATCCTTGAGTGGGCAGGGGGATGGGGAGGGGGTTGGCAGGTAAATGTAACTAGCCCACCAACCACCACACCTCCTGTTACCACCCCTCGACCCCTAATCCTAGCTAGCGTCAAAGGATGCTGATTGGGTCTCTCCTCCTCATATGAGACAGGAAGAGAAATAAACTTGCGGGAGAAATACATATTATTATTAGTGTACAATTAGCAAAAATCAAATGAACTGGGGTTAAGGGATAGAAATTAATCAAAAAGAGAAAGAAAAAGTCTTGTAAACTATGCCATCATTCTAGAAATTCACTTGCCCCTCCTTCCCAAGGTAAGCAGTCATACAGCTATAGCAAGCAACTTTTGCTACAAAGTAATGTTCAGAAACTAGGTGAGAGAGGCTGAGCATGGGCCAACGTACAAATGGCCAATGACCTAATGGCCAAGACTTGGGTCATCCTTTTCCCATGATTCCTCCTTCAAATTTCTGCCTCTTCACTCCTTGTATTATCTCTAATTGAAACGATGAGTTAGTGCCTCCTAGGAATTCTGACATGGAAAGTCCAGATCAAAGGACATACAGGACTTACTGGTGGGGTACGGAAAAGGATGTGGAACTGAGGATCCCAGTTTCTACCATCTCGATAGCTTGTTTCATTTCCAGCTTCTTGTACAAGGAGACAATGCTGGACTTGGGCTGGTTCTTTCGGGTTAGGATTTTCCGTAAATATCTGTGATCAAACTTCTTAAACCTAAAAACAAAGACCAATGGTTTGGACACCTTTAATCTCTGTACATGTTATAGATGTATGTATTTTTCCTAAAACAAACTATTACCTCACTTTGTTCGAACACCAGGATAGTGCTGAAAATTTAGTCTTTGAACACATTTTTAAAAAATAATAGGAATTTTATATTTTTATATTTTATTTTTATTATATATGTATTTTTTTAATAAAGAAAGAATAACCTAGTGGCCTGAATACATTGAAAATCAACTAGACAAAAGGGAGGGACAAGCTGCAATTAGGGCAGAAAGTATGCATAAGTGCGGAGCGGGGGAGGCCCAGCCCAGCTCAGCTCCAATTGTAAGAGAAGAAATGAGGGGTTGAGGCTTTTGAACAAATGTTCCATTCTAACAGCTTCCAACAGTGGCAGCTGCACTTACAGTAATACTGGCCTATTCAACCAGAACCCAATAAATTTAAATGGCCCAGTAGTTACAGTAGTTTTGCCCATTATGCTGCAGATCATTTTGATTCCTGACAATGCAAGAGGGAGCAGTGGTGGGGGGGGGCCACATATCCTGACAATCTGAATGATGGGGAAGCTGAATAGGCTAGGCGCTGATGGCCGCTGACTATTGGAGCAAACCTCTGGCTGACCCATTGGACTGAGCTGCATGTCCGCATATGGCGCCTCCAGAGTCGGCTATTTGCTTGGAGTACGAATTTTCAACCCTTCCAATCATTTTACATTCAAAGAGTCATTTGTGTGCCTGCTTTATTTTCTGGAGGGGAAAGCAACTCCCTGGGCGGCTGCCTTCTTATCTGGTGATTGGTCTCCTGGTCTGTGAAGCAGATGGATCCTTTATAAGTCAAGTCTCCTCTGGGGTTAGCAGGCTGTGATTCCTTACGACCTACGTTTGGCTCATGCCAGACCTGTTCTTGCTCCAAGTGGGCTCACCCCTCAGCCTTCTTGTTTTCTGCCTTTCTTCAAGAGAGGCTGTTTGTTGCTCCTATCTATTGTTCAATCCACTGAATTGCTCCCCACCCATAGGACCTCCCTGACACTCTTCATACTGAGCTCACCTTGACCTTTACTGTTCAACACGGGTGGGTGCCCCACGTGCCACCTAGATTCTCCTGATGGGCCGCCAGGTCATTTCCTCTGTGCCCTCCACCACCTGATCCACACCTGTTTCCCTTTCAGCCTCCCTAAAGACCTCTTCCAAATCTCTTCTTCTTCCTTACCTGTCCCAGAGGAATGGAAGCTTCTCAGAGTCCTGTCCTCATTCAGCTTCCCCTCTTCACAGCCTGGTAGTATTTAACTGAACATTCTTCTATTAGTCTATACATTTCACCATAGTGGTGTTATCCCCCTAGACTCACTATCTGGAAATCTGAGAGTCACTCTTACTGTCTTTCCTCACCGTCCTCTCCCTAAGCCCCTGCTCAGTCCCCATGCCTGCCTTCTGCTAGTTCCTCATCCCTATGATTCTAAAAGCTCTGTGGTTCACTGAAAACAGAAGAGGCTCTAAAGCCAGACCTAAATTCAATCAAGGTTCCGCTATAGGTTAGTTGATCTCCTGGAGTTGGTTTCTTCATCTTCAAAATGAGAAAAATAGGACTAACACAGGAGATTCAGGAGATCATGTAAGATACAATATATGAAACAGCTAGCATAGTACCTGGGGCTTATTTTGTGTTTACAGGATGAAATTCTTATGTCCACGTGGATATCCCTTACACATCTCGCACCCACAGTATCTCTTAAATTCAGCTTCCATATCGCTGTTGTTGTTTGCCTTTCAAAAGCCAAGTATGGTTATACTACTCTTCTATTTGTTTCTTTCTTTTTTCCTTTTTAAAAAATGTTTCTTATTTTATTTGAGTTCAGTTAATTATCATATAGTGTACCATTAATTTCAGATGCAGAGTTCAGTCATTCATCAATTGCATATAACACCCAGTGCCCATTACATCACGTGCCCGCCTTAAAGTCCATCACCCAGTTACCTTATTCCCCTACCCACCTCCCCTCCTACAATCCTCAGTTTGTTTCTTATGATTAAGAGTCTCTTATCTTTGTTTTCTTCTCTGATTTTATCTTATTTTATTTTCCCCTCTTCCCCTATGATCCTCTGTTTTATTTCTTGAATTCCACGTATAAATGAAACCATATGATAATTTCTTCCTCTAATTGACTTATTTTGCTTACTGTGATATCCTTTAGTTATATCCATGTCATTGCAAATGGTAAGATTTCATCCTTTTTGAAGGCTGAGTAATATTCCACTGTGTACATACACCACATTTACTTTATCCATCCATCTGCCAATGGATGTCTGGGCTCTTTCCATAGTTTGGTTATTATGGGCATTGCTGCTATAAACATTGGGGGTGCGGGTGCCCTTTCAGATCACAACATCTGTATTCTTCGTGTAAATACCTAGTGGTGCAATTGCTGAGTCATAGAGTATCTTTATTTTTAACCTTTTGAGGAACCTCCACACTGTTTTCCAGAATGGCTGCACCAGCTTGCATTTCCACCAACATTGTAAGAGGGTTCCCCTTTCTCTGCATCCTTGCCAACATTTGTTATTTCCTGACTTGTTAGTTTTAGCCATTCTGACTGGTGTGAGGGGGTATCTCATTGTGGTTTTGATTTGTATTTCTGTGATGCCAAATGATGTTGAACTTTTTTTCAGGTATCTGTTGGCCATTTCTGTGTCTTCTTTGGAGAAATGTCTGTTCATGTCTTCTGCCCATTCCTTGGCTTGGGTTATTTGTTTTCTGGTTGCCAAGTTTGATATTGGATATTAGCCCTTTATCAGATAAGATATTTGAAAATATCTTCTTTCATTCTATAGGTTGTCTTTTGGCTTTGTCAACTGTTTCCACTACTCTTCTATTTTACACTACTCTATTTGAAACTCTTTTGATCTAAATGTTCAATGTCAAATAGAATTTTATAGCATTAATGGCTGTATAGAGTTTCTTAGCACTGTGCCATAGAAGTGTTTCTCTGTCTTTCCAACCTCTTGTCTCACCACGTCCCTTTCTCTAACTGTGTCTAACCCATGCTGTGCTCTTTCTTGCCTTACATTTTGAAATATCCTGCTGCTACTGCTGCTGCTTGGCAGGTTTTCCATTCTTCTTTGCCTGGAGAACTCTTCATGTATTTTCAAAATATACTCCCATCACTGTACTATTATAGATCTATGCATTTGCCTCTGTTATAGCATTTCTTGTATGGATCATCATTATCGATTCAGGCTCTTTCTCTTTTCTTTCCCCAAAGACCTTTTCTACTACATTATGAGGACCTGGAATGTATTGAATGTGTCTTACTGCTTAGTGTCTAGAAAATTTGGTGTAAATTTGGCTAAATGGAATAATATTAAATGATTTTTCACTGGGTGAACTATCAGGTTTAGACTTTAAAAATCCATGACCTAGGTTCTAGGTTGGTGGACATTTACACAAATTAAGTTCTATTTTAACACTATGAGGAATGTCCTTTTTACTTCATAAAAAAGAACCCACTCAAAATGCAAATTTGTGCAGCCACTGTGGAAAACAGTATGGAGGTTCCTTAAAAAGTTAAAAATAAAACTACCTTATAATACAGGAATTATACCACTGAGTATTTAACCCCAAATACAAAAACACTAAATCAAAGGGATACATGTAGCCCTATGTTTAAAGCCGCATTATTTATAATAGCCAAACAATGGAAGGAGCCCAAGTGTCCATCGACTGACGAATGGATAAAAAAAGATATGATATATAAAATGGAATATTACTCAGCCATCTAAAAGAAGGAAATCTTGCCATTTGCAACAACATAGATGGAACTAGAGAGTATAATACTAATTAAAATAAATCAGTCAGAGAAAGACCAATACTACATGAGTTCACTCACATATAGAATTTAAGAAACAAAACAAAGGAAAAAAGAAGACAAACCAAGAAACAGACTCCTAATTATAGAGAACTGATGGTTCCCAGAGAGGACATGGTGGGGGGGATGGGTAAAACAGGGGATGGGGATTTGTTGTGTTGTTGTGATGAGTACCAGGTATTGCATGGCAGTGTTGAATCACTCACTATATTGTACACCTGAAACTAACATAACACTGCATGTTAACTAACTGGAATTAAAATGTAAAAATAGATTACTCACAGACTCACAAAATAAAAAATAAAATAAAACTTAAAGACCCCACACAAAAGCTCTCAGTTTCTTATTTAGGTGCCACTACCCATCTTGACAGCAAGACTGTTCAAAAGCCAGTTTCTCTCCACATCACCAACATCAATATGTTGGCAAGCCCTAGAAAGAAAACTTCCATTGTTTGGTTAACTCAACTACTGTCACCTCCTACATTCACTAAATAGCTGTGTTTAACTCCCAAGCTCTCATCTTCCTTATTCTGAGTGAAACTCTCTTCAGGGCCACATAAGAAATATGCTGTAGACTAAAATCCAGGAAGAGAATGTGTTCTGAAATGTGAGATGTGGTGGAGAAGAGAGACTTTGGCATTTGTATAGAATCACATAGAAAGGACCCCTGAAGGTCTTTCATTGTAACCCTCCTCCCCAGTGGAGGAGTTTCTTCCCCAGGATCTTTGATGACTCACTCAACTCCCTTTGTAGCCTTATGAAGCCAGTCATTTCATGGTTAAGCTTCTCTTTTCATCGGGAAAATTGTCCTTGTTTTAAACTTAGGTCTGACTTCTCTAATTTCAACCTGAAAGTTGCACTAGTTCTCTCTGACACACCTAGCCCAAATCTACAGCCCCTCCACCTGAGAGCTCTCCACTCACAGGCTAGGCATTGCCACAGCTTCACCTGCCATGATTGCTGGGCCCTTTGTATTCCTGGTCCCATTCCTCTGGGTTCTTTAAGTCTTATGCTCAATTTTCAATGTAACATTCTGAGGTTCCTCAGGCCACAGATATCCTTCCTAGTCAGTGAAACCCTCTGCCTCCTTACTTGTCTCTCACTTGGTAGTGGCTCCATTGCCCACACACATCTTCAATTCCAGCTTTCAAGTGATCCATCAGCTGCCAAACCAAATACAGGAAAATGACTGCTGGTGAAATGTTAACTCTAAAAGACACACAAGGAAAGCTAATACACTTTGGAAAACAAAGGAGGTTTTAATTTCCTGGAACATGTCCTCTTTTCTATCAGTCTGTTCATGTAACTGAAACTTATAATGCCTTCCATAGTAATTCAACTTAGTTTCATGATTCAGACTCTGCTGATAAGCTCCTTAAGAATGCACATAAACAGGGTACCTGCTATTTATTTTGAATACTATTTTTCTAGAACGACTTGGACAATGTCTCATTACTGAGATCACGTGAATGTAATTCTAATTGTTACTTATAATTTCAACACAAAAGAAAAATATTGTCAGGATCCAATTTATAGAGTTTCCGAAAATAGAATTCTACAGATATCCTATAATAACAATAACTCATAGCAAAATTTACCTATTTGCCTCATTTTTATCTGATTATTTTGTCTCAGCATTACACTTCACAACCCAAGCCAATTATACTAAATTTGCTTCACCCAAATTATTAATAGGAATCTCAGAAAAAAGCATAACCTCTTCAAAATTTATGAATTACTCTTCATAATTTAAACTTGTAATCATTGAAGTTTATACTGACTTCTAAAATACTTCTGCAAAATAGATTAAAATACTAAATTAATTCTGAAATATTTAACTGATGTACTTTCTACCAGTAATTATAACTCTATTTGAGAAAAAATTAAGGAAGGAGTAAAGTACCCAAGTTCTATTGTCTTAGGTATATTATTTAATTTCTAAAAATACCAAATAGAGGGTATAAAAATAGAAACAAAAATCTTCAATCAGGTTAAAGTGTTTCTTATTTTTTTAAAGACTTTATTTATTTATTTGAGAGAGCGAGAGAGAGAATGAGCAGGGGGGAGGGGCAAAAAGAGAGGGGGAAGCAGACTCTCTGCTGAGCAGGAAGCCTGACACAGGGCTCAATCCCAGGACCCTGGGATTGTACCTGAGCCAAAGGCAGACACTTCATAGATGGAGTAACCCAGGATCCCCAAAACACTTCTTATTTTTAAAACATTTGCTCCTTATCCCCATCTGTTGAAAATTTTCAAATGGCCTTGAAGATTATCGGTTTGGGTTTAGAAGATTTTGGCCATAAAATTCCGGGCTGATTTTGAAAGACTTCATCAGTCTCTCCAGCATTATGATCATGAAGTTATAGGCATAAAAGAAACCCTAAAATTATCTGAGACAATCATCCCTGCAGAGCCTGAATCTCCTGTACAGCAGCTATGCCAAGTGTTCCCAGTCACTGTTTGTACACATCCATTTTAGCTTTGGGTGTGCTATGGGAGAAACCATTGCCAGAATGGTCTTCCTTAGCTGAGCTGAGGTCTCTTTCCCTTTGTCTTCCATGTATTCCTTCCCATTTTTATGCTCTGGAGCCATACAAAATGGCATCCATCTAATACTGTATTGAACTTAAACAGATAGAAACCATGCTCAACTACATCTTTGTCAGAACTGAATGTTTTCACTGAAAACTGTACTAGGCTGTATCTGCAGAAGGAGTAGAAATCTTTATCCTTCCCTAATGAGAAGATCAGAACGAGCAGAAGGGCCCATGTTCCATTGGAACGATGATTTCAGAAGCAAGTAGGGCAATTATGAGCATTAGTTACTGTGATGGTTTTTTGAGGTGTCCTCTAAGCAAGGCTAGTCCCAGGTACTAGTAACACTAATCTATATGTTGCTGTGAAGGTATTTAGTAGATATGATTAAAGCCCATAATCAGGTGTCTTGAAGTGAGGGAGATTATCCCAGATAATCTGGGTAGGCCTAATCTGATTAGTTAAAAGGCCTGAAGAGTAGGACTGAAGCTTCCCTGATGAAGAAGAAAACTCCAGTTGTGCACTGTGCAGCTATGGCCCATGCCTGAGGGTTCTGGTCTACCCATCCTGAGGGGCTGTCTTGCAGATTCTGGGCTTGCCTAGTCAGCCCACACAGTAGGTAAGCCAATTCCTTCCAATGACATTCTTAATATATATCTCTTACTGGTTCTGCTTCCCTGTTGAATCCTGACAGAAACACTTCCAGCTTGGACCAAAAAGCAAGGCGAATAGATAAAATGAAAGCGAAGGTTGGGACCCCAAAGTTCTATAGGCAAGAAACAGGCTGATCAAAGGAATGAGCTGAAAACACAGGCCATCTTTCATGAAACAAGAAGGATGACTCAGAGGGTGGAGTTGAGAATCCAGAGGGTGGAACCCATATTGGAGTTCTGATCGAGGGAACAGAGGTAGTTCCCAGGCCTTGAAACCAAGTAATTTTCCCAGTCATTAGAAATGACTCCATTTGTTTCCTTCCATTTCCCCCCTTTTTGAAAGGGAATATCTATAGCCATTATCTTATGACTGCCCTACCAGTGTATTTTAGGATCAGATGATTGTCTCTTGAATTCCACAGGTTCAGCTTTGGAGAAGAGCTGTGCCTGAGGATGGATAATACCCAGAGGGTCAATCATCTCTGATTTAGATGACTGAGATGATGAGATTTGGGACTTTGGTGCTGATAAAATTTAGGTGAGATCTTAGTCCTACGGTTGACACTACAATGGATTGAGAATTTGGGGACCTCAGGATAGAGTTAATGTATTTTGCCTGTGGAATAGATATGAATCTTTGAAGGGCCAAGGGCAGACTGATAGACAGAATAATGGTTCATGCAGATGTCTATATTCTAATCCCCAGAACCTGTGAATATGTTAGTTTATATGCAAAGGAAAATTAAGATAGTAGTTGGACTTAGGGTTGCCAACTTTAAGATAGAGAGAATATCCTAAATTAACCACATGGGCCCAACATAATCATAAAGGTCTTTAATGTGGAAGAGGAAGGCAGAAAATTCAGGATCAGAGTGATGCAACATGAGAAAGACCTGAGTGGCCATTGCTAGCTTTGAAGATGAGAGGGGTCCATGAGCCAAGGAATGCTGGAGGATTCTAGAAGCTGCAAGAAGCAAGAAAACAGATTTTTCCCTAGAAACTCCAGAAAGAAATGCAGCCCAGCAACATCTTGATTTTAGCCCAGTGAGGCCCATTTTGAACTTCTGACCTCCAGAACTATAAGATAATAACTATGGTTTTTTAAGCTACTAAATTTGTGGCAATTTCCTACAGCAGCAATCAGAAACTAGTACAGTCACTCTTAATCTAGCTGGCGAGGAAAGAAGCTACATTTAGTAATGTGTATGCAACATCTCATCAAAGCTCTAGATTACTCCTGTCAGTGACAAGTGGAGAACATCCTTTTAGCTTATTAATTATGACAGAGATAACTTACACGAATATGAAGCTCTTCATTGATGGATTCTTTTTTATTGGTCTTTCTAACATCCAGGTACCTGACCAGTGGGCCAATTGTGATTCCCTAGACCACAAATGACAAAATAAAGAGTTCTGTTGTAGTGAAGATTGTCATATAGAGAGCAAATCTATTAGCAAAACTGTTAGAGCTTCCAATTTTCATATCTTTGTTTTGTACTAGCTTTGATTGGATAAATGCTCTAATATTTAGTTCTTATTTAAGTCTTTCAAATTCTGTAATGAAAATAGATATTACTTTGGGACTCCTGGGTGTCTCAGTCCTTAAGTGTTTGCCTTTGCCTCAGGCCATGATCCCAGTGTCCTGGGATCAAGCCCCATGTCAGTTCCCTGCTCAGTGGGAAGCCTGCTTCTCCCTCTCCCACTCCCCCTCCTTGTGTTCCCTCTATTGCTGTCTCTCTCTGCCAAACAAACAAATAAATAAATATTTCTTTAAAAGAAAAAAAAAAGCATAGCTTTAATCACATTTCTCTTTAAAAAAAGCATTACTTTTTTAAAATATTTTATTTATTTATTTGACAGACAGAGATCACAAGTAGGCAGAGAGGCAGGCAGAGAGAGAAGGGAGGAAGCAGGCTCCCCGCTGAGCAGAAAGCCCAATGCGGGGCTCCATCCCAGGACCCTGGGATCATGACCTGAGCTGAAGGCAGAGGCTTTAACCCACTGAGCCACCCAGGAGCCCCTAAAAAAAAGGCATTACTTTAAGGCAGGAGTTTAGTGTCATCCCTTAAAATAACTTCTCATTAGTTTGCTGAGAAAAAACTCCGGCTAAAATAAAAACTTGAGCTATCCAGTACTAATGGAAATCTTGTTTTCAGTAAAACACATTAGAGTAACTATCATTCACCTGCTACCCAGGAATATTTTGACTAATATATCTTATTGATTAAAAAGCAACATATTTTAGAGGTTAAAGGATGAACACAAACATGATCTAGAAGTATTTGGGAATTTAGTTGGAGTACTGAGCATATGTTGAAAAATTAGACAAAGCATCCCTTTTTTTGGTACTATATGTATTTAATACATTATCTTGAAAGACTTTACTTATTTCAGATATGAAAAAAATCTACTAACCTGAATAAATACAGTAAAATATATAACTACTAGAGTAGCGGTGACAAACATTTTCTTCCTAGGAAAAAGAGACAGAGGAAGCAAAAATGCAAGTGAAAAACTTCCAGCTCCTCGGACACCACTGTAGAAAATTATGCACTGGTCCTTGATGGAGAAGGGGAAAGTCCGAAACTGGTTACTGACATAGAAGAGAGCAAATACGCCTAGAAAGGGGGAAATACATATTAGAGCAGAGGGTCATGAATGAGTAGATATCCAGTGCTAGCATACCCAAATCGTGTGCACGTGCCCGCAACCTAATTTCATCACATCCATGCTTGTCCATCCCAAACAGAACATCCTACAAAACTTCATTTCTTGAGTAGTTGTGAACAGTAGTATACTTCACGTTGTTAGCTTCCTAGTCTGTACGAATGTGTGTGTGTTTAAAGTCATAAAATCTTGATACTTTTTGATATGACATGACATATATATTCTAATCTATACTCAAAATTTTTGCTCTGCCTTTCAAAACTAGCTAAAGCAAGGATATTACTTGGGGGATAGAAACATTTTTGTCATCTCATGTTCTCAATGAGTAACAAAAGGAGGCATATAATTTTAAACATAAGAGGACTCTCTTAGTGATTGTGGTCTCTGCTGGGTAAGCAAAACTTTTGTGGTTGGTTTGGTTCTTCTTGAGGTTCAATGCAAACAAGAAAGTTGGCAAGAGCTCAAAGGGGGGGGGTTAGTTCTTACCATCAGTAAGTGGAAAATGGAGGGTGACAGAGCTTGTTTAAAACACAGGTGTTTTCTACCTCACTGATTTTTCCATCTCTGAGTGGCCGGCATGACCTAACTTACCACCAATGCGCTGCTTCCTGGTGGGAAAGGTCCTTCACTAAAGCTCTGACTAAGGAGCTTTTACTGCAGAATAAAACTCTCAATATCCACGTGTGACTTCTAATCACACACACCTCACAGCAAGCAACCCTTGATGACAGGCACATGGATGATGTGAGAGATGGTAAAATCTAAAATTTTTCATTTTGTTTTATGTGTCCTGGCTTCTCCACATACTAGTATGTGACCTTGGCTAAGGTTCTAATCTTTTCATGTAGTCCGTCTCTCTGAAGGAGGTAATGGTAGTATTTACTTCAGAAAGTAGATGGAAGGCTTACATAAATTAAATATCTATATATAACAGAAAGCAGGGACTTTGCGTTATAAGCCTTCATGACTACTATTAGCCACAAGAAGTCAGGCTGGGGATGAGAAGAGGCTGGGAGAGAGAACTGGATTCTGTCAGCTGACTCTGTCCCTCACTGTGACGTGACCCAGTCAGCCATTCTCTCAGCTAGAATATGAGGGAATTGGGTTGGATTGTCACCAAGGACCAACAATATTGAGGTATCCAAAATATTAATCCTTTCTTAGATGGTTTATACTCCTGTTGGCTGGGCTGAAGTTCAGTAATATTACTTCTCTTGACATTAGAGAGGGAAGGGAACCCAGAAAATTTGTTCATGCCTCCCATTTTGTGGTTGAGGAAGACGATTTTTAATATAGCTAGTTATTAGCCATGCTGAGATTTGATTTGAAATTATACATTTGTATTGTTAAATAACACAGTTTCCTTAATTCTTTTCACCCCAAGAAACCGAACAGGCATACATATTCAGAGTTGGTGTTTTGAATATTTTAATATTTTCACATTCTTGTTATTCTTTCCTAGATTTAAGACCCACCTTAAATTAATTTAGAATTGCATGTTTAAGGTAAGTTCTTGAATCATTTTCCCTAATTCCTCTTTAACTGTAATTAGCTTGAAAATATTGATAAAGTCAATCAAGCAAATGTTTCAAATCCTGGTCAAAATCATTTAAAAATAAAACTGCTTCTAATCAAAGGGCAGCACTTATAATGTCATTTGGTACTTAATGTTCTTGCTAGCCCCAGAAACATAATGTACAATATAAATAAGCAGCCTTTAGTCAAGAGATCTCATGTTTTTAAGCTAGGCACATTTTATACGGGTGAAGTCAGTTACATTATAGAATTGCCTTTACTAATTAGTAATAAGAGCTTTTAAAAATAAAGATTCAGGGTGCCTGGGTGGCTCAGTCAGTTAAGTGACTGCCTTCAGCTCAGGTCATGATCCTGGAGTCCTGGGATCGAGTCCCTCATCGGGCTCCCAACTCCACGGGGAGTCTGCTTCTCCCTCTCACCTTTTCCTCGATCATGCTCTCTCTCACTGTCATTCTCTCTCAAATAAATAAATAAAATCTTTAAAAAAAGATATTAAAAAAAAATAAAATAAAGATTCACTTCCTGGTCCTTGGTTTTCCGTATGTCAAACTCAACCCTCAACTAAAATCACCTGTGGGTTTTAGGGGACTGTCTTCTGGCAGCACCTGCCTTACCTAGAATACACGTAGTGAGATCTCACTTTTCTTGTAATAAAAGTGTAAATGCTCACAGTGTATAACCTATATCTTATTTAAGGTGTAAGAGGGTAAAAACTGAAGGAAATGAAGAACAAGGGATAAATTTATTGAGTTATATTTAAATGTGTAGAGGTGAAAGTTCTCTCTTCAAATAAAAAAGAGAAACAAACTCCTTGCCCCAGCCTTGCTTCAGTGCACAACCTTCTTAGCCTCTAATTGCTCTGAACTGAGAGAGGGAGCACACAGACAACATTCCTGGTCCCTACAAGGTGCCTCTACTCCCCTAACCTGTAAAACCAGTTAGCGTCACCTCACTACTTAGGCTGTTACACTGCAGAAAGGGAAAAAGAAAATTTGAAAAAAGCAAGCAGGCAGGAGCTTCTGTGGGTCCTGCTGTCTCTTACTAATGGCTCTCCAGATCTGGCAGAAGACCAGGGTGAAACAGATGAAGGCCCAGTTCCACTCATGGTTCTTCCCAATGGTGGACACACCCATGAAGATGAAGATCAGGGTCTCACTGACGCTGCTCAGCATCTTCATGAAATACTTGATGGTGGTGTAGGACGTCTGGGACACATTTTCCTCTACATACTTCTTCATTGTTACTGCGCAGGCTGTGATTCTGCAGAAAGAAGACAGTCTAAGGAGAAGCCTGAGATTTCCCCCTCCCTGAAAAACTCCCTCCTGGTGATGTCATAGATACACACATCTTGATTTTAAACATTGTCTTCATTGCCCTTTCCCTTTCCCCACAGGTTTTCTTTATTTCCCTTCTCCCTCTGCAAAGAGTTTGCCCAAATTAGAGTGTTAGAGAAGGTGGGCATGGCATGGATTTCTCACAAGAAAATGGCATCAGGGGCTTTGGGGGGCTCGGTGGCTTAAGACTCTGCCTTCAGCTCAGATCATGATCTCAGGGTCCTGGGAACTAAGGGTCCCACATCGGACTCTCTGCTCAGTGGGGAGCCTGCTTCCCCCTCTTTCTCTGCCTGCCTCTCTGCCTGCTTGTGATTTCTCTCTCTGTCAAAAAAATAAATAAAATCTAAAAAAAAAAAAAAAAAAAGAAAATGGTATCAACCACTTGTGTACTGGGTGCACAAACCCAAAGCAGAAGTGTTTCTGGAAGGAATAATGAAGCAAGGTTCTCAATTCCCCCACCTGAGCAATGTTTCTTACAACAATTTAATGAGAAATTTTTTATTTAAAATGTTTTTACTCTAGGGTCACTAGCAAGTCGATGGGGAGGATGGTGGTGGGTGGTCACCTGAGGGCAGGGGAAGAGAAAAAAAATCTTTGCCTTGTCTAAGTAATTTATACCACTTTTAAGGTGGGACAATAATGAGTATCTAGATTTTGTACTATTATATTTAATTAAAATAGGTATTTCTATGCAATAAAATTAAATATTTCTGCCTGAGTAGCTGGGTATGAGGATAATGTCATAGAAAAAAAAAACAACATGACCAGATATAGCAAGCCAAGTTAAGAAACCTCATTCCAAGACCTATGGAAGGATAAATATTTACAAATAGTTTCATTAGGAAAAATTAATCTGAACTTCTGGTCTTATCCCATCTACCTAGTCTCATTCCAGTCTGGTGTGATGTGATTTAAGGGAAATAACAGAAGGCAGAGCTCAGGAATGACAGTCCTTCATGGTATGCTGCCCTTTACCTTCAAAATAACGAATTTTTCAAGGGGGAAAAAAAAAGCTATTGAAATGATACTTTAAGCTTGAACTTCTAGTTCTTCTCTGCATCAGAGCTTTTGAGTCTTTCAGATTGACCTCATAATTGTTCTGCTCTGCTAAGGTCATTCAGGAGAAGAGCAAATACAAAGGCTTGGGGGAAAGAACATTTGTTTGCCAAAGTCCCCGAATCAGATTTTACGGAAGTTTAAAAAACATAAATCCAGCAACACCTTTGCAGATTAGTGTCAAAAGTTCTGCCTTCTGCAAATGCTAGTCCACACCGTGCGGTCCTGCATTCTCTTTTATTGCTGTAAAAGTCGGTCCTTGGTTTGTACTCACGCCAGGATGCCGGAGAGGTAGAGTGTTTCCGCAGCTAAGTAAGACAGGTAGCTGAACATGAAGACGATGAGTGGTTCAATGGCAGAGATATTCTGAGTGAAACGCGTGATAAATGCAGAAATAAACCCAAAAATGATGCCGAAAAACACTCCTCCAACCCCCACAATAATGAATCGGGCACATCCGGCCAAAATGTCAACAGGTTCTATGTCTTCAAATTTATGCATCTTTGTGAAGGCAATTAATATATTGTATAAGACCTAGACAAAAAGAAAATGAAAGAAACATGAATTAGAAATGAGAATTACTTGACACACAGATTCTTAACTTCGTGTCCAGTTGAGTAATACATAAGTGAATTACAGGACCATAAATATTAATATGTCTTACACCTAACTTTAAAATCATTCTACATAATAATTTACTCTTATTCATTACAGTGGGTAAGAGTCTAATACAGCTGTCAGTCACTAAGCACCTACTCTGTGCCAGTCTCTTTGCGAAGCTCTCTGTTTCAGTTATCAACTAATTTAATTTCCTCCCAGCTCCAAATGCACCTTTCAATACGGGCTCTATAATAAACAACGGAATTCCCTCAGCAGAATTTTTCTCCTTCAAGGGAGCCGCATGTTACAGCTCTCTCAGCAGAGGGCGCTGAAGGGACATTGCTGGGAGAAGGGGTTTTCCAGCAACTTCCGGTGGGAGGGGCAAGAGTCAGTCAGGTGATTGGGAGGACTTCCTGTAGGTCCTTGGAGGGGCGGGCCACAGGCCTTGGAAGAAATTGGTCTGTAAGTTACGGCTTCCTCTGGGGATAACTTGTCCGTGGACCTCCTGACGTGGAAAAAAGAATCCCTGGCATAACCCTCGTGCAACATGTCTGTCGTCAGGGGCCTGGGCAGCCCACTCTGTGGAAACCTTCTCCTCTCCCCTGTCCACACAGCCTTCTCAGAAGGCCCTGTGCCCCCTCCTAAGCCCAGCCTCCCACTGCACACCAGGTTCCACCAACTACTGAGGCCCTCTCCCTGCCTGCCTCTCTGAGGGTGGCCTGCTCTTTGCCCAGCAACTCGAGGCCAGCTTCTCTCCTGCCCAGTGGTCCATCCACACCTCCAGGGAGATGGGAATCCCTTTCTAGTTTATGCTTTGGTAAACCTGGTACCCTATTCTAAGGGTACCTGGAAGAGTTCTCCTAGTTTACAGCTAGTCCTTTGTTATAGTTAATCATTTCGATATTAAAACTTCTCTGTTTAACCTACTGTGTAGTTTCTCTCTCTCAATTGGACCCGACCAACTATACTTTGCATGTATGTCATCTCACTGAATCCTTCAAACCACTGAAGCCCACCTGATACACACTCCCAATTTTCCTGCTATTTCTCTACTCAGTTCAACGTGTCTAAGAAATTAGAGTCGGGGGCACCTGGGTGACGCGGTTAAGCATCCAACTCTTGATTTTGGTTCAGGTCATGAGCTCAGGGTCCTGGGATGGAGCCACACTCATCAGGGAATCTGCTTGTCCCTCTACCTCTGCTCCTTCTCCCACTTGCACTCTCGTTCTCCCTCTCACTCTCAAATAAATAAATAAAATCTAAATGAATGAATGAATGAATGAATTACAGTAATCTAGGAATCGCTGCTGCATGTGCTTGGCAGCCCAGAATTTAGACTGAACTTCTGAAAAGTGGCAGCTGCCACACCATTAATGAGACACACAAATAAAGTGAGATCTCTGAGGAAATTGAAGACCTTTGAGAAGATCAGACCCTGAACAGCCCTGATAAACCACAAATATACATATTGGCCTTTCTTTGCCTATACTAGGAAAAATGGGGGGAAAAAAATCAGAGCAGGAGCAGAAGCTAACACTCAAGGAAATAAGGTCAATGATTATCTGCTGTACGTGGAACCACAGGAGTGGACAGACCCTCCGGTATGGTTAGGTCTCTATCCCATTCATTACCCTGGCTCTCACTCTGCTCTCACCTTACTTCTGGAATGATCCCCCACTCTGTGACCTGCAGGACTTGCCCAGGCTTGAGCCTCCTGTGTGACTCTGACTTCTCCATCCCCAATTTGTCTTTCCTTACTGAGACACTCCGTGTCACCTCTGTTCTTGAGGGTGCCCTGACAGCATTTGGATACTGGCCTTGGCTTCACCCATGGGGCTTACCAGAACTACTGGCAGCTTTGTATACACACTGACCCTTTGGCCATGGTCTTTCGTCTGCCATTCCTTCTCCATCCCTTATCCCAGTCCTGCCCTTTCCAGATCTGCTCTGTGAAGGGCCTCTGCTGATACCCCATGACATCACCTTTGATTAAAATTTGTTTTTCTGGGCGCCTGGGTGGCTCAGTGGGTTAAAGCCTCTGCCTTCAGCTCAGGTCATGATCTCAGAGTCCTGGCATCAAGCCCCACATCGGGCTCTCTGCTCAAGCAGGGAGCCTGCTTCCTCCTCTCTCTCTCTCTGCCTGCCTCTCTGCCTACTTGTGATCTCTGTCTGTCAAATAAATAAATAATAATCTTTTTAAAAAAATTTGTTTTTCTGACAGAGATGGTCAATGAAGAAGCCTAGGCTGGCTTCTGTTAGGTTCAAAAATCATAAACCATCAAGGTACATTTAAAGCAAAGCCCCACTTCATCTCATTTGCATTTATTTTCTAAGGAGTGCTTCATCTGTTTGAGTGAGGTTGTTCTCCAGTCGCAGAAATAGCACAAGCAGCTGGTCTGTGGCAATGTGTGTCTCTGTTCATGGGTGCCCTAGAGTTACTGTATAGACTGTTAACACACTTTGTTATCCATTTCTGTGTGGAGAGCAAAAATTTTATCCAGGGATGCCTGCATGGTGGTTAAGCATCTGCTTTCGGCTCAGGTCATGATCCCAGTGTCCTGGGATCAAACCCTGCATTGGGCTTCCTGCTCAGCAGGGAACCTGCTTCTCCCTCTGCCTGCTGCTCCCCCTGCTTGTGCCCTCTCTTTCACTCTCTCATTCTCTAACAAATAAATAAAATCTTTTTTTAAAAAAGGAAAGAAAATACATTTTTCAAAAAAAAAATCTTATCCAGGGTATATGTCAATTATAGCTCAATAAAGCTAGAATGAGAAAGAAAAAAAGTTAGGCAATATGGGATTTGCAACAGGTTTTAAATTTCGACTGGCCTATCTGAAAATGTTTTCAGCAGGATTGTTTAAAAGTTTGTGGCATGTAGACAGAACTCCCCAGAGTCCAGTTGTTAACATGATAATTTTTTTATACTTACTACTACTACTTTTATAAAAGTACTACTACTACTTTTATACTTACTACTACTTTTATACTTAAGTCTGTTTCTGGAGATGGGAGGTAAGGGGCTGGGGCAGGATGGGTTCTTAGGCCCATATCATGTCCTTCCCTGGGAGTCTATAGAAAACACAGTACTTTGTACTACATCTCTGTAGGATGAATTGGTGTTCTTTTTTCTTAAGAAGAATTTAAATATTCCATTCTTTCAAGTCTTATATATTTAGTTGATTACTATTACAAATATAGGCACTCCACAGAACATACACAACTTGCTTATACTGCAGCCAACACTTAAATACTGTTCTCTGTGCTGGCTGCCATTCCACGGCCCTCCCACACCCACCAGGGTGCACCTAATCTGGCCAAATGTAGAGCACTTCTTTCTTATAGTGATACTTCAGGTCTTTCTCCCTGCCGCCCTTTCTTGGAAATCTATTCTCTTCTTTCTTAATCTGGTTTGGATCCTTGCATGTCAAATTGGGAAACATTTTCATTGGGAAAATGTTCTTGTACTGTCTCTACTTTTCTCTACAGAACCTCTGGACTTGAGTTTCCTTTCTGAATCACAGACTTGTATATCACCTTCTTTAAGATAGGGTTTGGGGGCACCTGGTGGCTCAGTCAGTTAAGCATCCAACTCTTGATTTGGGCTCAGGTCATGATCTCAGGGTCGCAAGATCCAGCCCAAGTCAGGCTCCACACCCAGCCTGGTGCCCTCTCTCTCTTGCTCCCTCTACCTCTCCCTCTCACTGTACACATGTACTCTCTCTCAAAAAAGAAAGAAAGAAAGAAAGAAAGAAAGAAAGAAAGAAAGAAAGAAAGAAAGAAAGAGAAAAAAGATATTAGGGTTTTGCTACAAGATATTGCAAGAGTAGTGACTTTTCACATTTAGTCTTCGTACACTAACTTACAAAGAAGTAAATTAATAGAATAAATTCAATTCCAAAGAAAACAATAAATGGGGAAAAAACCCAGGAATGTTTCTGTTTTCTTGGGAATTTGTTAGTTAAAAGCTGAAAGTCATTTGTTGTGTTTGGGTTTCCCTAATAATGGGTCTTAAACTATGATGCTACCTCCGCATATAAGGGATTCTCATGCATTCACAATATGCCATTTTATAGCCTCCAATTTTGTTCCATCTAATTTTCCCTTAAAGATCCTTTTGGACCTTTTTTTGACTCTTTTATATTGCCATGATGTTTCGGAAATGACAATGTGTTGTGTGGTTTCCTGTTCCTGCATGGCCCTTGCAGCTGTGAGCACTTACCTTTAAATGGAAACTTCCATCCCTACATCCTCTAGCTTTGGGAACGACAATACCTTTAGTAAAGAGAATTTAAAAAAAAAAAAAAAAAGTCTTATCCAGAACAGAATGGCTTTTGTCTTTGGAATATGAGTTGGCGGAAAGTTTGGTCCTCAACGTCACTCGGTTGTCACCACTCCTCATGTAGGATGCTGTATCACTAATGGACTTTGCTGAATGGGGAGGGGAGACATGAGGAGGGTGTCCAGTGCACCTCCCCTCCCCAGTGCAGCTTTGTCACATTGCCCTCTGTATGAGTTTCCCAGAGCAGCTGTAACAGCACACCCTAAACTTGGACGGAAATTTGATTCTCTCTCACTGTCCTGGAGGCTAGAAGTCCAAAATCAAGGTGCTGAGAGGACCACACTCCATTGAAGTTTCTAGGAAAGGATAATTCTTTGCTTCTTTTTCATTTCTGGTGGTTGTTGGCAGGCCTTGGTGTTCCTTGACTTGTGGACATATGACTGTGGTCTCTGCCACTGTCCACATATGGACTTCTCTGTGTGTCCCCTCCTCTGTGTCTTCACATTGCCTTCTTACAAGGATACTAGTCCTTGGACTAGAACCCACCTTGCTCCAGTGTGAGTTCACCTTAACTAATTGTATCTGCAAAGAACTGTTTCCAAATAAGATCACATCTCATGTGATCTTGTTCTGGGTGGACACGGGTTCTTTTTTGGGGGAGGGGGACACTATTCAATCCAGTACAGCTTCTATAACCAAAATGACCTTACAATGAATTGACTTGTATTACAGACTAGCAGATTTTCATTGTCAATCTCTTGGGCTACAACTTGATTTTGAATTTCAAAAAGTCCTGATCTGTGGCTTTCCTCCAAATGGCTCTATTTTATTTCTTTAGGGAGCCTAGGACACATGTTTTCAGTGTCTGGATTAGTTCCTGCTTTTTAATGTGATTAGTAGCCAGTAGCCAACAAGCTTGGTTAGATAGAGGGATATGGACAGAAGATTGTAAACAGGCTCCCTTCCTCCCCTAAAGAAATGTTTCTAGACATCTTCTGGGAAAAGGAGAAGAAGCTGGGGAAGGTGTATAAGAAGAAGGAAAAGGGGTTCATGGCTGGTTTGGTCAGTTAAACAGCCAACTCTTGATTTCAACTCAGGTCATGATCTCAGGGTCCTGGAATTGAGCCCTGAAGCAAGCTCCCTGCTCAGTGGGGGATCTTCTCCCTCTCCCTCTGACACCTTCCCTCCACCACCCACTCGTTCTCTCTCTCTTGCTTAAAAAAAATATAAACCTTTAAAGAAGCAGCAGCAGCAGCAAAAACTTAGTGCAAATTGGCTCAAGCAAAGACAAACATACTCTTACATCATGAGCTCTGTACGCTGGTGCAATTAGGAAAGGGATTGCCTTAAATAGAGAGAGGGAGAGACTTGCTGAAATTTCACACCAGATTTGCTTAAGAATACTCATGCTGACGCACAGAAATTTTAAAAGGACAAAGTAAAATCGCCATATTGTCTCCCAGTTCCTCCCAGAGAAAGCCACTCTAAATATTATATATAGACACTGTATATGCATATATATTTATAAATACATATGTAAATCTCATGTAAACACACACACACATGTATGTCCTTTCTAATCCTGCTTCTCTGTCCATTATCTGTCATCCACCTCTCCCTCCATGGCAGTCAGGAGCCCTCAGGTCTCCAACTGCAGGGAATGAAACTGAGCAGCCAGGGACTACACCTTGATTCCTACTGCTGTCCTCAGCCAAGGACATGGTGTGGCAGGGCCCTAAGGCAGGCCCAATCTTGGAAGGTGCAGGATCCTCTGATGGATGTTCTTAGCCTGAAGACTCCCACTGGGCTTGATAAGCCCTCTCAGAAATGCAGTCAGACAGTCCCCTCCGGTTTCCCTTCAGCCCCCTTTTGCTCAGCTGGGGTTACTCTGCATGGTGGTCTGAGCTCCCCATTTCTCTAAGCTCCCTCCCCATCTTCTTTCATAGGAATTTCCCCTATACATCTCTTGTGCATCTAAATGCCCTTTGAATGTCTGGCACATGGCTGACCTGGACAATATCTATCCATCTGTACCCAGCATATTTTATAAAGCTGTTATAATATTGGTCTCTTTGGTTTAAGCAAAGTGAGGCCAGATTTTGAGAAAAATCTTGGCGGAGTGTTTGAAAGGAAACTGTGATGTTAGGTTTCAAAATGGACACAACAGAAGCTTAGTGGTTGTATCCTAGCTCAATGAGTTTATTCGGTCCCATTGTACCTTCTGCCTGACCTTAGAACAACCCACATACAGACCACCTCTGCAGATGTGCTCATATTCCAAGGAGTGAAGCCAAGATGAGGGGCCAGACATTCCACAAGTCCCCCCAAAAAGGCGTATTTGAATGAGGGTTAGTGGGACCTAGGAGTTTATTTGACTCTCAAATATAGAGGAAACATAGGGGATATGATTAAGACTCAAAGATTTGCATGTTGTTGCCACAAACGAAAACTCCTCTGCATAGCCCTCCGGGTTCTAAGGAGCTTCTCAGTCTGTTCCCAGGGTCTGGGAAAGTCAGTTGGGCCAGCCCTGTCCCTGGACACCGGTATACACTGCCAGAAAGATGCATGCTAGTTTGAGAAGCTAAAGTAGCACATATAATTTAAGAAGACTACACTTACAGATGCAGTCCCTATGACTACATGAAAAACAATTCTTATCTTTCCAAATTATATGGCTCTGGATGTCATTAGAGTTGTAAAAGATTTTCTTTGGACTCGTTTCAATCACAATCATGTGGATCTTTTTCACATATTGGAGGGGAAATCTCAGCCAATGCTAAATCTCAAACATGTCCATGGCATTCATGGAAACAAGATTAGATTTACCCTCTTCACTCAAGATGGAGATGCAGTAATGTGATATAACAGAAAAATCTGTATTTATTGTCTTTGTTTCCAATACCTTGCACAGAGTTCCTAAAAACCTTGCCATTTCCTGAGTGAGAAGAGCATCCTTTGTTATTCATAACGGACCATTTTTGACTACACCTGAGTTTCTGCTAATGAGGTTACTATTGTCCGGGTTCCAGAGAGCTTCTGGAGGTAGGCTGGTAGCCAGAGGAACCAACCAAGTGATTAGAAGGTTGTAACTTTCATCCCCCCTCCATGATCTGCAGGTGGAGGAGAGGGGCTAGAAATTGAGTTCAATCACCAATGCCCAATGATTTAATCGATTATGCCTATGTAATGGAACCTCCAGAAAAATCTGAAACTACCAGAGTCAGAAAGCCTCCAGGTTGATGCCAGGATGATGGCACACCTGGAGAGGACATGGAATATCAACCCTTCCTTCTATACCTTGCTTTATGCCTCTTTTTCATTTGGCTCTTCCTGATTTGCATCCGTTATAACTAACTGGCAACCAAGGTAAAGTGCTTTCCCAAGTTCTATGAGCTATTCTAGCAAATTATCAAACCTGAGGAGAGGGTTTTGAAACCCCCAATTTCACAGCCAATTTCAGTATGAGTGGCCCAGACTTGCAATGGATGTCTGAAGTGGAGGCAATTTAATGGGACTGAGTCCTTCATCTGTGGGATTTGTGTTAATTCAGAATTAGTGTCAGAATTGAATTAAACTGTAGAACACCAAGTCTGGAGAGTTGGAGAACTGGCTGGTATAGGAAAACACAGCCACACATTTGATGTGTCACAAACAGTGTAACACACAATAGTTCAGAGAGGGGGGCTCAGGGAATGGTCCTGTTATGTTCCCTTGAAGAAGTTCATGAAACCTCCCAAGATCATAATAACATCAACCCTTTAACAGAAACCACTGAGGAGGCACCTGGGTGGCTCAGTCGTTAATCGTCTGCCTTCAGCTCAGGTCATGATCCCAGGGTCCTGGGATCGAGCCCCACATAGGGCTCCCTGGTCTGTGGGAAGCCTGCTTCTCCCTCTCCCTCTTCCACTCCCCCTGCTTGTGTTCCCCGTCTCGCTATGTATCTCTCTGTCAAATAAATGAAAAAGAGAGAGAGAGAGAGAGAAACCACTGAGGGGCACCTGGGTGATTCAGTTGGTTAAGTGTCTGCCTTCAGCTCAGGTTATGCTCCCAGGGTCCTGGGATTAAGCCTCGCATCCGGCTCCCTCCACAGTGGGAAGGCTGCTTCTCCCTCTTCCTCTGCCTCTCCCCCTGCTCATGATCATTCATTCTCTCTTTCTCTCAAATAAATAAATAAAATCTAAAACAAAAAAACTAACCAACCAGAAACCACTGCAAAAGTCGGCAAAACCCTTTCAATACACAAACCCTCCTGACATCATAGTCATACTCCCCACCATTCAGTGGCTCCTGGTAAGGGTGACTGCTATGACATTGAATCTAAGGAAGGGGTAGCCTCGTGCAGCTTTCAACATGAGACTTCCCATTCAAGAACAGAGTACACAGACTCTTTAGAAACCTGTCCATAGACGTAACTGTCAGGAATATCCTCTCCCTACTTATGATCTATAGCAACTCTATTTTCTGAGAAGTACAGGGAGACTTGACTAGGTATAGACAAATAAATACCATGAGATCAATTAAGAGATGATAAAGAGGCACAAAGGAGTAAGGATTATGAGTAGGAGTAGTGGAAAAGATAATTGAGTAGATTATGTTGACTCTACTTGGAGTGAAACTGGAAAGAGCTATACAAAGGAGCAGATTCTAAGCAACTGACCCATGGTGCGTCCACGGTGGGCTGGGGGAGGGGGTTGGGGAGGCAGCCCTCTGGAGGGATCATGTGATACTTATTAGCACAGTTTAGCCCATAGTTCTTTTCCTTCAAGGAACCTGGTAGGACTCCACTTTCAGCTCCACCATGTGACTAAGCCTGGCCAAGTTTTGATTTTGAATGAGTTTTGAGGAGTGATATATATCATTTATGAGATGGGACACTTGCTTGCTGAGATGAGTTTCCATAACTCTTTTGCCCTGTGACGCAGTTCCCAGCAGTGCCCAGCAATGTTCAATATGGTGCCTGCTCTATAAGCCCAGGGTCCTGAGTAACCACGATGAATAGAGCATCTGGCTGGCCCATGAGAAACCAGTAGTGTAAACAAGAAATAAGAGTTTTAGAAGGATGTTTATTACCACAGCATAATCTGGACCTTCCTGACAATCAGAAGATTACGAACTCTTGCTTCTGTGAAAGCCAAACACAAATGGAAACCAGACTGGAAAATTTCCTGAGCAGACAAAACCAGTTTAGTCAGCAACACTTAATTTACATTATTTTGTGAGACAAACCAGGTTAGCACCACCTAGGTCTCTCTTTGCATACATCTCCGAAAATCATTAGCAAAACTTAAAAGATTTTATTTGTTTGTTTTAGAGAGAGAGAGTAAGTGAGCGAGGGGAGGGTCCGAGGGAGTGAAAGAATCTCAAGCAGATGAGAGACAGACAGACAGACAGAGAGACAGACAGTGAGAAAGAGAATCTCAAGCAGACTTCCTGCTGAATGTGGAACCTGATGCGGGGCTTGAACTCAGGACCGTGAGATCATGACTTGAACCGAAACCAGGAGTCAGACACTCAACCTACTGAGCCACCCAGGCGCCCTCTAGCAAACCTTAAATAATTCCCTAAAATTGATACGAAGTGACCACTAACCAATTCCCTTTCATTTAAGAAAATTCTAATATTGTAACCAATCACTATAAAGAACAGTCTCTGCCCTCACACTAGATAAGCTTCTTGCTTACAACATATCCTCATTCCATGTTTTGGTTTGAGTGCTCCTGGTTTGCAGACGTCTTTTTGGGTCTATACACAATAAACTTATACTAATGACTACTTCAGTGATTCACTGATTTTACTTTTCTGTTTGTTTGTTTCTTTTCCTGAACTTTAGGTACTTCTGAAATCCCTAAAACCAGCTTGGTCCCAGGTACAGCTTTTATGAGGCCTGGTAGTAAAGCATTTCCTGAAGGGCTCCTGACAGGTCTTCTCTGAGCTGAATTGTATCCCCCTCAAATTTATGTGAAGTCTTAACGTCCAGTACTACAGAATGTGAGTGAATAAGAGATAGGGTCTATTGAGAGGTAATTAAGTTAAAATGAGGTCATAAGGGAGGGGTCCTAATCCAGTAAGACTGGTGTCCTTATAAGAAAAGGAAGGGGTACCAAGAAGGCACACACAGGAAAGGCCACATGAAGTCACAGCCAGAAGGCAGCCAGCTGCCAGTCTGGAGGAGAGGTCTCACCAGAAACCAACCCTACCAGCACCTTGGTGTTGGACTTTTCCTGAAGTCTGAGAAAATACATTTCTCTGGTGTAAGCTTCCCAGTCTGTGCTATTTATTATGGTGGCCCTAACAGCCTACTTTGGGATCTCTGTCTTCCTGATTACTTTGTGTATGTCTTTTTAACTAATCCTCATTCCTTAAGTTTTCCATAAACTCAATTCCTTAAAAACAAAAAGCCTAACTAATTCCTGACTCCACACACATGTGAAAAGCATTGAAATTTCAGAATCACAGTAAAAATGATCCTTACTCTACATCAGATACTGGACAGGTACAAAGACTGTCAGAGGGAGCTGTACCCAACGACCTTACAGGAAATTAAATAATAAGCCCAGCTAATTTTCTCTTTTGTTTGAAGGGTCATAGACACATTAGATTCTGTCATAGAGCATTTCCTTGACAACCGCTGGCTCTGATAGGTAAAGGAAATCAACTAAGGAACCCAGCAATGACCTACAGGCACTGCATAATGATATAAAATAAAAGACAGAATGGAGGAAGCTTCAGCCTCACTCCTAAAGGAAGGAAAAAGATGATCAGCAACCCCAGAGAGGACACTTAACACGGGATTTCCCAGCTCTCCTAGGCTAGATATCCCTGAATACATGTCGCTTAGAACCTCAGAGAACAGAGGCCAGGAAGATGACCTGAAGAGATGTCAGAAGATTTAATAAAGAGAAGTGTGAGCGGCAGGACTTTATCAATGTAGGGCCCAGCAAAGAAGCTTCTTTGAGAAATTCATCTTCATATAAGAAGCCTGAAAATTCTTCTCAGCCTGAAGAATGGTAGGAAGGAGGGCTGCCAGGTTTCAAAGCTGCAATTACCACCTACCTGCCAATGGCTTCCAAGCATGCACGTCCATTAGATCCTGCCCCCACCCTCCAGACTCCTATTTCTAAAACTCGGGGAAAATTCTTTTCAATGGCTTATAGGTATCTCAAGCTCAGCAGTCAAAACGCACCTAACAGTCATCACATGGCCCCTCCAACACCTGTTCCTCACCCATACTACCATCCAAGGAAGGTCGCAGCCTAGCACTCCAGAGTCTACCTCAGCTTGGCCTGCCCCGCCCTCTCATCAGCTTAGAGCAAATGCTCACAGGGCTATCTTTCACCATCTGGTGTTAGTACACCAACATGGCAGGAAAAGTCATTTAAAGGCTATTAACCTCAGAAATTTTATTAACTATAAAAGCAAACATCAGCTGTGACCAGTAGATTTAAATCCACCGAAGACGAGCTCGGTGGTTGACTTCTTTGGAGAAACTGAACTTTCAGAAACTGAAAGGGGTTGCTCGGTAATAGTTTTTTTGTGAATAAAAGAATGAGGAGTAAATAGATGATTTGAATTCAGGAGCTCTCTGGCTCAAACAGGACAGAACTTGCATCCTTAAAATTAAGGCTCTGGGTTTCAAGATCTCTCTGTTTTTCTCCCAGGCTGTGAGTCTCCTACTCACTAAGGACCACAGCTGGTCCTGGGTGGTGAGGGGTAAAATCTGGAGAACCACAGCCCAGACAGTACCCATGGCTTCACCTCTCCAGCCCACCATCTGGATATCATGTCACAGAGCACCCTTGTACAACAGGTTCTGCTGGACCTACTATTCACCTTACACAATCATTTAGGAAGCTATAGGGAAACTCTTTGTCAGCCAACTCATGGGGCTTTTCACCTGACGCTGAGCATATTTTTTCCCAACCGCAGCTCAACACACCCAACTCACCCTTGAGAATGCAGAAGGGTGGGCTCTATTGAAAACCACTGAACTAGGAAACTCTCTTTGTAGTTCCAGGCTTTTCTCCCAAGTCAATGACTTTTATTAATGAATTACGTGATTTCCTAAGAAATCTCTATGGCTTGAAAGAGCAGTAAGAGAATACAGAAGGGGGCACCTGGGTGGTTCACTTGGTTGAGCAAACAACTCCAGGTTTCGGGCTCTGGTTTCTTGGGTCCATGATTTCAGGGCCAGCTCAGATCATGATCTCAAGGTTGGGTGATGGAGCCCCAAGTGGGGTTCACGCTGAGCAGGGGGTCTGTTTGAGAGTCTCTCCCAGGGCCCCTTCCCCCACTTCCATGTGCAGGCTCTCTCTTCACTCTAAATTAAATAAATCGACAAACAGAAAAAAGAAAATACAGAAGAACAGGCAGGTTCCTGGTTGTAGGGCAAGAAAAAGAATTTACAGCTAAGAAGAAACAAGGCAAATGTTGATAGCTGGTGGCTCATCAAAGGCCGGGACAACGCTCCTGAGCTCCTGCATCCGGGCACTCAGCGCGCTCGCTGTGCAGTGCATGGTCGTTA
Organism: Lontra canadensis; assembly: GCF_010015895.1. Taxonomy (NCBI): domain Eukaryota; kingdom Metazoa; phylum Chordata; class Mammalia; order Carnivora; family Mustelidae; genus Lontra; species Lontra canadensis. Next base: position 4,512,935 of record NW_022631106.1, on the reverse strand, counting down.
TGGTTCTGAAAGAAGGGCTTGCACATGCTTTTCTGTGCTCATTCTGCTTGTTCTCTAAAGGCTTACAGTTTGCTTTTCTCCCCAAGTGTTTCTTTTCCAAATTCATTTCCACAGCTGTTCAACCTCCCTCCTGACAAAGGAAGGACAACTTGACAACCAGGGAGGCTTTGTTCTTTTTTCTTGCGCTTGGGAGTTGGAGGGAGTTCTAACCACCCGTAAAGGGCTCACGGCGTAGGCTGGTGGAAAATCGATTTATACAATTCCCACAGCAATCATTGTTTTTTCAACCCAAAGAAAATGAACCAAACAAGTGTATGTGAATCAAGTTTGAGGAATTCCAGTGAAATAATGATCGCAGTGTCCCTCTCTGTCCCTGTACTGCGTAAGCTCCTGAATTGGGACATGCATCTAGGGGACAGATCTTTCAGGCTGCTGGTGAACAAGAGTCTATAGGATATTTGGGAGGTAACGGTGTCACCCAGTTGGGGACATTTAGGAGTCAGATTTGCCTCCTCCAGGTTGGTGAATCTGTGACCTCTCCAACATCCTGTTTCATCCCAAGGTCTTTTTGCTGTTGCATCACACGTGTGCAGGCATGTGGCCACGCCTGCACCTCGTAGTCAGCACCATATTTCACTGCCAATGGCAGCTGTGGGCTAACTTCCAAATGTTTTGTTGAAAGCACATGTCTGAAGGAAATTGCTTGGGCCCCTGGCTGGGCAAGCACCAGACACCTGCTCTCCCCACCACGGTGGGTCAGAAGCAGCCATGGGAGAGGTGTCTCACAGCTCGGGTGCACTTGCTGAGCCCTTGTAAGGGCAAGGGCAGTAATGTTCATTCCCCAGGTAACTACAGCCAACCAGCCAAGGCTCCAGGGCCCAGTCTGTCTGCGGTTTAGGACTTCTCCCCATTTCTATGCCAACAGATGCCAACCAGATTGCCTTTCTTGTGTGGAACTTCCCCTCGAATATGGGAAGGGCAAAGGGACATTTAGTCATCAACTACTATGTGCCGGACATCTTTGTGTATTTTTTCATATCCTCCTCGAAACCGCTCTCTGAGGTGAGATCAGTTATCCCATTGTACACACGGGAAAATGGAGACGCAAATAGATTGAGCCACCTGCTCAAGATTGTACAACTTGTAAGTTTTGCCTCTGCCTTCTCCACTGAGCTCCCAATATTCTTGGCCAGAGGAAACTGTCTACTTGTATGTGGAGCCTCTCACTTCCTATCCTAGGAGCCTGAATAAGTTGAAATAAGGAAATAAGGAGGTAAAAAGAGGACAAGAAAATAATGCCTACCATGCCCACTAAAGAGTCAAGTTTGCGCACAGCCCTCCTCTAGGAAAAGCTTAGACTGCCTGATCGACCAGGTGACGTGGCATCACCTAGGATGTGAGGAGATCCCTGACTCAGAAGCACTCCCATAGGTGGACTTGTATTATTACTAACACCCAATTCTGACACCAGTAGCTATGAGTATGATTAAGCCCACAACTCTGAGCAATTAACTCAACTGGAGATAGCATCAGACCCCACAGGTGAAGGACTCAGTCCCACAGGAATGTCCTCCCCACCTGCACTCCAGATGCCAATCACAAATCCAGGTTGTCACCTGTGTCTCCGATCAACTGGACATAGAAAGGAAGTTCCAACAATGCCCTCCTCAGATTCTATTTACGTGCCAGAATGGCTCATAAAACTCACCCTCCAGACTCCAGAGAAGCATTTTACTGACCAGATTACCAGTTTGGCATAGGTGGCTATAACTCAGGAGCAGCCTGATGGACGGGGTGCATAGGGTAAGGCACAGGGACAGTGTGTGGAGCTTTCATGCTCTCTCCAGACACACCACTGTCCCTGAATCTCCACTTTCACCAACCCCCAAACTCTCAGAACCTGGTCCTTTCGTCATTGTTGTTTTTTAAGATTTTATTTTTATTTATTTGACACAGAGAGAGCACAAGCAGGAGGAACAGCAGGCAGAAGGAGAGGGAGAAGTAGGCTCCCTGCTGAGAGGAGCAGGGAGCCCAGTTTGGGGCTCGAGTCCAGGACCCTGGGATCATGACATGAGCCGAAGATCGTAGGAATGATGGCAGGAGCTGCTAGGAGTGGAATCACGGGGTTCACCTGGCAAATAGTTTGCCAAGTTAGGCTGGCAAAGGGATGGCAAGATGAGACGAGAGGAGGGCAGGGAATTCTAGCATAAGGGGTCTGCCAATTTAGGATCTAAGGCCAGCAACAAGCATACATAATAAACAGAGGGGTAAATTGAATGAAAGGCAAAAGCTGTCTGTGAAGAAACTGGTGCTATGGATTTCTGCCTTAGAAAAGCAGCCTGAGGGAGGGCAACTTTTCATTCTATCTCTTGGATCCTGAACCACATAGAATAAATTGTATCCAAAAAACAGCTTCCAGACCATCTGTGTCTTTATAATAAAAATAACAATGAAGAACCATAAGCACCTGGCGATCTGTGAATTCAGAGGCTCAAAGAAGCAAGAAGAACCAACAGGAGATGCGAACCCGGAGGTTGGAGTCCGGGGTGGGAATGGGGGGTGTCTCTCTTCTTAACCCGTACATACTGTCCCTTCATGCCATGGGGACAACAACCCTGGCTACATCAGGTTGCAGTGAATCTTGAATAAGGAAATCTCCATGAAGCACCAGCCACGTGAGGGGCCAGAGGTCTGTGCTCAGTCAGATATTTTCATTTGCCTCCCTCTACTACTCTCTCATTCACTGTTGTGCTGGAGGATGGACTCCACCACAGCAAGATGCCAGATGAATACAAAGGAAAGAAAGTCAGAGGGAAAGAAAGCGCAGGGAGAGAGGGAGAGAGGTGGGAGAGCATGGAGTACCAGTCAGGAGCAGACTGCTCTGGAACCCTCCGCCCCAGCTCAAGTGTCAGTCCTGGCGTGTGCTGGCCTCTTGGACCTCTCAGATGAGATGGAGGAGGGGGAAGATGGGGAGAGATGAGACACAAAAGAGACCCTGGTAGCATGGCCATGTTTAGCAAACTGACTCAGGGAAAACCAGGGAGAAACAATCCTCTCTCAGGGAAAACCATCTGCTTCCAGAAAATGAAGTAGCACCGTATTTCAAACCAACTGTCCACTAAGAGTAAGCCATCCGCCATGCCGTGTCCAGGAGCTTCTGTGATACACTCACTGAGTGCTTCCTAAATGTTGAGTACTCATGCACGTTTAATAGGAATTTTCCAGTGACCCTAGGAACTAAGGAATCTCGTCATCCCAATATTTACAGAAATGAGGCACAGAGATGATCAGAACCTTTCCCGGAGCCACAAGCTGGACTCGGCCCTGTTAGCCAATTCAAAGAAAGAGCACTGGCTTCCCTGCTAAGTGGACATGAGCCCAGTGCACTCAGCGGTAACACATGAGTTCTCTCATATCCCTTGGGCTATGAGTTGGAAACTCAAAAGGATGGGCTGAGTGGGTAGAGCAGGCAACGCTTGCCCTCGGTGTTGTGAGTTCAAGCCCCATGCTTGGTGTAGAGATTACTTAAAAATAAAATCTTTAGAGAGAAAGAGAGAGGAAGGAAGGGAGGAAGGAAGGAAGGAAGAGAGGGAGGGGAAGAAGGGAAGAAAGAGGAAGAAAAGGAAGAAAGGCAAGAGGTAAGAATACAAGGAAAAAGATCGGAATAGGGCAGAGCTGTGTGTCTTGTCCAGACTGTCCTTTGTCAAGCAACAATGCCGTTGTTCAATTTATTTTAACTTCCTTTGCCTTGTTTTCTTCATCTGTGAAATGGGGTTGTTAAGTCATGTGTCATAGTAAAATGCAAGAATTTAATAAAATAATAAGGGTTGAAGTGATCCCACCCAGGGCCTGGATATACTAGCTGGATATAGCTCCTTGCTATGACTTTGGCCATGTCGTTCAACAAGGGGTGCTAGTGATCATATTAGGGTTTTGTCTCTGCTCCCTTTGCCCCCACTAAGGGTGGACAAGAGACCTGGAGGGTCCAATTGGTATTTTGACAGTTCTAGAACAGCTCTTCTTTACTGAGAAAGCATCTGTTCAGTGGATAAAGATCTGTGGAGTTGTCACATGTAACCCACAAATCACAGATCGCTTTCCCGATGACTCAGACTTTCTGCTGAAAGAGCATGCTTGTGACTGCTGCCCTCAGGAAGGCCCCTTCCTCAATGAAAGGGTGAGTTCAAGGGCCTTTGCTCAAAATACAACTGGACTGCATTAAATACCAGTTGCTTTCAAACTGCCTTCTAAATCTGGCCCTGGAGCTCCTCTGGTTTCACACTGGGTCACAGAAGTGCCCCAGCACACACTTAATACTCACTGTGCTGTGGGCAACCACAGAGTGACCCAGGAGTGACATGTGGGCGACCCTCCTGCAGCCAACACAACAGCTTGGCCCATTGGAGGTCACAGCAGTGCCCTCAGCAGATACTGTGGTCAGTTGAAAATTGTAATTTTATTTTGAAATGATCATTAAAAAAAAAAAAAGCCCAAGTGGAAAAAATTAAACTTTGGGAAAGTCAAACAAATCTTGTTAGCCAAGAAACTCTGACCAGAAACCAAGCTGTGATTGGCTCTAGATGTAAAATCAAGAGAAAATTCAGGGGGACGTCAGATTCTCAAGTTCAGAGGCAACACCAAAGAGGTAACAGAGTCCAGTGCTATAAATAGCACATTCTGGGAAAATGACAAGAAGTGATATTTGGAAAGGCACTGGTGAAGGAAAGGTTGAAGAGTTAATTACCTCAGAATGGCCTGCCAAGAGGTGCCTTTGATGTTATCACAGATAAGCCTCCTCAGTGACGCTGTGGGAGTTACAGTAAGCAAGTAACACCCAATAACTTAGATTTAAGTGAAATCTTTGGAAGGTGAACTGTGAAATGAACACCTCATGGCTTAAAGGGGCCATCGTGGGAGTGGATAGGCTCCCAGCTGAGGCCACTTACTCCATTGTAAGAACACTGAAAGGATGAAAATATCTAAAGACAGAATGGGGTGAGGAAAGGGGATCTCAGAGTCAATCCAGCCCAGTGTGAGGAGAGAGCTGCCCTTGTTCCAAACATAGCACTATTTTACATCAAGATACAGTAGGTACTCTCAACTTAAAGGCAGGAAACCAAGAGTTCTCAAGTATCAACAATCATCAGAGGTGCCTGTTAAAATACAGATTGCCAGGTTCCATTCTCAGAGAGTCTGAGATGGGGTTTAGACATCCAAATATTCATGAGGTGAATCACTGAGGTGATTCTGAGACATATGGCAGGAGTCTGGAGTCTGGACTCCCAGCCTCCCCTCTCAGTTTCTGACAACTTGGCTTCCTGTGGAACCTGCCCAGAAGGAAAGACTATGGAGCCCTAATGAGTTCAGCATCTTCTTAAACGGTTAGAGATTCGCATTATGAATCAATAAACTGACTTCCAACTTCATGTACGGGTCTCCTTCACTTGGTGAATCCAACCTAGATGTCTTTTGATTACTTTTTAGGAGACTTTTGTCCCTGCCCTTTCTACTTTCGCATGAAGTCCTCGCTATAAAGCATTGTGTACCAGATGAATTAAATAGCTAATTGTAAAAGGTGAAAACAAAACAAAACAAAACAATGTTTGTGGGGTGTGATTCAGTCGTAAAGTGGCCAACTCTTGATTTCAGCTCAGGTCATGATCTCAGGGTCACGAGATCAGGCCCTGCACCAGGCTCTGCACTCAGCAGGAATCTGCTTGAGATTCTATCTCTCCCTCTGCCCCACCCCCGGCTGGCACTCACTCTCTGTCTGTAAAATAAATAAATAAGATCTTAAAAAAAATGTTTGCATGTTCTTTGGTTAGATACAATCTCAGCAAACAAGATATGAATTGCAGAGGCAATAAAAGAGTACATTAAGTTTGAGCTCATAAAAATTTAAAACTTTTATAGGATAAAAAAAATCATAGTCTAAAAAATTTTAAGTGACAGAATGAGAGAAAGTATTTGATTTGCATGTAATACTCAAAGTTTTCAAATTTAGATAATTTAGTGAGTTTCTACAAATCAATTAAAAAAAATTAAAAAAAGCAAAGAAAACGGACAGGATGTGGTACTTGCATACAATAACTGGGACATACTTATAAAAAAATTCATTGTTTATATGAAATTTCAATTTAACTGGGTGTCCTCAGTTGTTGTTTTTTTTTTAAAGTCTGGCAACTGTAAGAGGATATGAACCTCCAATTTACAACATGAAAAACACTAATGATCCAAGATCATGGAAGAGATGTATGCAAATTAAACAAACATGCCTAACCCATTTTTGCTCATTTGATTCGAAAACATTAAGAAGCAATGTCGTTGTGGGCTTCAATAAAGAAAATACTTAATATACTAATATTTAAATGCACTGTCTATGGAAAATATAAGTCCATAAGGTGTTTCCAGAAAATTCTAGCAGCTATGGTGTAAGACTTAAATTAAGATCCAATGTTATGTGCTACCTAGGCATTTGGTAAAGCTGGGAGGGTCCTCAATCATGTAACTGCAAACTCTCCTCCCCAGTCTGATTGCCTGCTGGCCAAAAAGCCCTCCTTACTGCTGGGACTGGGTGCCATACCTGCTCATCCCTGAGTATTAGGTGTCAATCTCCTGACAGCCTGTGGAGTTTTGTAAAACAAACCAATCACGTCATCCTGTGGGAACCAGGAGGCACCTCTCTTCTTGCTACAACAAAGCCTTACTCCCATACCCCTGATTGTTCCCTCTGTTCCCACGTGTAGCACCCATGTGGCCCTATGTTGTGTGCAGTGTCCTCCTCCCCTGGGCTGTGAGTATATGCAACTAGTTGGTGTCATCTCTTTATGGTGGGCCGTCACTTCTATCCCTGGGGCAGGAACCCTTCCCTCATCAACCCCATGAAGAGGAGGTGATTAAAACAGCAGCATCTTTCAAATTTTTGAAGGTATTCACTTTCGAAATTTCACTTCTGACAATATAGCCTATAAAAACCCTCACAAACAAAAAGAGATGCATGCAGAAACAAGAATATTCAATACAACATCCTATTTTTTAAGAGAAATAAAAAAAAAGAAAACAAAATAAAGGTGAAAAATTGGTAGCAACCTAAATATCCATCTGTGAGGAAATGGTTAAATAAATTATCGTCAATGTAATCTGTGAAACACTACCTAACAATTAAAATGACATAGAATGAATTCCAAGACTTGTTATATTTAAGCAATACATATAATCGCACCCAATTTATGCAAAATAATATACACCTACACATATGTGTGTGTGCATATACACTTATATACATATACACATATAATAAATACAGGGAAGGAAAAGCCAGACTGATCAGAGTTACTGTAGACAGTGAGGAGAGGGACAAGGGGAGGATTTTGTGTTTTTATGCTGTGTAATTTTGCACCGTTTGAGTCTTCTACACTGAAAGTGCATTCTAGTATCATGTGATGTGATAGAAATTTAAAGTTAGGAAGGGAAATCAAACTATATACAAAAGCCTCCTAGACTAACACCTGGTGAAGGTTTGTAGTAATGTAACACAACTAAGGAGTGCGAGTGTCTAGTCTGACTATCCCAGCACCAAAGATATCTTCTGGGCCTTAACACTATGTGTTGACTCAGCCTGTTAAATTTTTCTCAGCTTCTCTCCGGGAGTCCTAAAGCAAAATTGCCTCATTCACATATTCTGGAGGAGCCAGGCAATCAAGACAGATACACCAGCCAAGTACTTTTGCAAATCCTTTTCAATTCCCTTCCTACCCCATCTTTTATTTGACTTCATCATCTCATGCAACAAGTAAAACAAACGAACAAAAAGTACATAAAGAGTAAATGAAACAAGATGGGATTGGGAGGGAGACAAACCATAAGTGACTCTTAATCTCACAAAACAAACTGAGGGTTGATGGGGGGAGGGGGGTTGGGGGGCTGGGGTTATGGACATTGGGGAGGGTATGTGCTATGGTGAGTGTTGTGAAGTGTGTAAACCTGGCGATTCACAGACCTGTACCCCTGGGGATAAAAATATATTATATGTTTATAAAAAATAAAATTTAAAAAAAAGTACATAAAGAGAAGGAGGATGAGGTCCAGTGAATGAGAGAAAAGAAAAATGGTGAAGTACTATTTATCCCAGTGTGAAAACCAGATAAGCCCTCGACAGCAGTTCCCTCTTGCTAAGTGAAAACTTGAGTTTAACTAAACAATGATAGATATGTCTTCTACTTTTTCTCTCTTTAAAGAGGTCATCTGGCTACTGAATGAAAAGCATTATTAGCAAGTAATTATATACTTGATGCAGGTCATAAGGGAAGTCACCAGAACTTGGGTCACATTGCATTGACCAAAGCCTATCCCTGCCTAGCCAAGACCCAGTCCCGCTCAGCCTTCTCCAATTGCCCTGAGGACAGACTCCTGTCTCCAGGTCCACCCTGACCCCTGCTCTCCCTGGGGACACGCTTTGACATCTTACCACACTAATGCCGTCATTGAGAAGGGCCTCCCCGAAGATCATCATGTAGAGTGGCTCGTTCACACGCGCCTCCTCGAACACAGCCAGCACGGCCACCGGGTCCACGGCTGAGATCAGGCTGCCAAACAGCAGGTTCTGAAGCAGGTTGACGTCACTGAGGCCAAAAGCTTTGATCTGGCAGATGAGGTAGAGAGAGAGGCCAATGCCGAAGGCATTGATCAAGGCCCCCAGGCCTGCCCACCACAGGATAGACCCAATGTTCTCAAAGAAGGGCCGGGTGGGCATGAAGTAACCACCCTCCAGGACGATGGGTGGAAGGAGGTACAGGAAGTAGATGCTTGAATCCATGACGGGAGGAGATTTATGGTCAGTGCCGAAGATGATGGCGCCCACCAGAGCCCCAACGATGATGAGGAGGCAGCTTTCTGGCATGAGGCCTGGTAGTCTGTGGTAAAGATGGAAGCCTAGAAAAGAGCAGAGAACCACATTGAGATGTTTGCTAATAAAATGGCTCTGGCATGAAGATACCAGGAGACTGGTGAAGAAGAGGCCTTCTGAAACCAAGCAGATGGGACCTGGGGTGATGTGTCTCCCTGAGCCTTAGCACCCCGTCTGCAGCAGGGACTGGGAAGTGTTGCCAGGGCTTTCAGTCAGATCAAGTACTTAACAGGCCAGGCTCAGTGCAGGTCTCAGAGTAGTCTTCAGCCCGCTGTCCCCTCCTCTTCCTCTGTCCTGTTTCCCCACTTCACAGGGTCTGAGAGGGCAGTGAGAGAAGAAGAGCAAGGAGGTAAAGCTCCTGTGCAAGACCCTCTAATGCTCATTCAGAGTCACTCACAGCTTCTTCCAAACTTCCCTTCCACCAAGCCAATAAATGAAAATTCAGTCTTTCATTGTATTTTCCTCATTTAACCAATGACACTGCCATCTGGTCAGCTGCATATGAAGGAAATCAAGGGGTGCCTGGGTAGTTCAGTCAGTTGAGTGTCTGACTCTTGGTTTTGGCTCAGGTCACGATCTTATGGGTCATGGGATGGAGCCCTCATGTCAGCCTCTATGCTCAGTGGGGAGTCAATGTGAGGATTCCCTCCCTCCGCCCTTCCCCCGACTCACAAACTCTCTCTATTTCTAAAATAAATAAATACATCTTTAAAAAAGGGAAGGAAATCAAGTTGCATTTCCTTAACCCCCATCACTTTGCTCCTCGTGCAACCAGCTCCCTATTTCATCATCTGTGTCTCTCAGTGGCTGCCCCTAAGGACCATCTCCACCTCCTTATTCATACAGTCACCACCTTTATTTAGGGGTTCCCCATTTCCCATCCTGACTTCTGCACTGGCTTCCTGATCTCCTGTCTCACCTTCTACTCCCCAGCCGTTTCCACCTTCCACTGTCAGATGACTTTTCCAAATCATGTGTATCTGCTCATCTCATTCCCGACCTAGGACTCTCAAGGCACACAAAGCATCTCACAGATTTTTAGCTGAGGGTATGTGTGGCACTGCTGAACACCGTGTGTGATGTGGAGAACCAAACAGGCTTATTATAATTCCAGCTTTTTGAACACATTTAAGAAATAAGACATTAGCAAATAGGAAGACAAAGACAAGGCAATGCATAAGAATGCAGTGAAGTGTATATTGACCTACCAACAAACAGGAGAAGAGATCAGTGCACAGCAGGCCACTCCAGGGTTCTCTCCAAGTCAGTATCCCTCCCACCCAACACTATCCTTCTTATGCATCCTATGTGACAGCCAACCACACACCTTTTCCCTGTGGTCCCCTTTTGTATCTTTATTTATTGCTGCCTGAATTGTTCTTTTCTTCAACCTATTTAGGTCCTTCTTGGCCTTCAAAATTAAACTTTTCCCAACCACTTCCCAAGGAAATCATATGCCTTCCTCTGAAATACTGTAATATTTTATCAGTATCTGTCTAACAACAATGTTCTCTTCCTACCATTTTCTGTGTGTGACTTATCTGCCCTACTAACCTCCAAATTCTTCCAACTGACCCAAAGTGCTTAGCAAGGTGTCTTGCCCACAACAGTTTGTCTGTTTGCTGGAAGAATCTATAAGTGTGTACATGAATGATCGATCTGGTTAAATGTTCACCAGAGAAGCTTTTATATGAGAAGTAGAAATTGAACAGGTTGTTGGGGAGTGACTAGGACTTACATATTTGGACAGCAGAATGGAAGAGATTTTAAATGGGGATAATAACCCCAAAGAAAAAAAGGGGAGACAGGAATGGCCCAGTCAGATATGTCTGACATTCATTGAGGAGATGCACCTGGTTGCAGCAAAGTTTTTATGAGTTGGGAAGAATATTGGAAGAAGAGTCCATAGATGATTGAGCCAAATAAGACAGGGTCTTGAGTTCAAGGCTAAGGAATGTAGATTTCTCCACAGGCCATAGTGAGCCATTGAATATCTCCTTAGGAATTTTAATTTTAATTCCATTTTAGCCATTCTTACAGGAATGAGGTGGTATCTCATTATGGCTTTGATTTGTATTTCCCTGATGCTGAGTGATGTTGAGCATCTTTTCATGTGTCTGTTGGCCATCTGGATGTCTTCTTTGGAAAAATGTCTGTTCATGTCTTCTTCTCATTTCTTAACTGGATTATATATTTTGGGGTGTTGGAAATGCAACTGGTGCAGCCACACTGGAAAACAGTGGCTCCTGTTGGCTCCTCAAATAGTTAAAAATAAAACTACCTTATGGCCCAGCAATTGCACACTAGGTATTTACCCAAAGGATGTAAAAATAGAGATTCAAAGGGGCACATGCTCCCCAGTGTTTATAGCAGCATTATCAACAATAGCCAAACTGTGGAAAGAGCCCACACGTCCATCAACTTATGAATGGATAAAGAAGATGTGGGTGTGCTGTATATATATATATATACATACATATATATATATACACACACGTATGTATACACATATATATTTACATGTATGTATACATACATGTATATATATGCATGTATATATATACAGACACACACCCACATCTTCTTTATCCATTCATAAGTTGATGTACGTGTATATATATGTATGTATATATATACAGACACACACCCACACATATACACAATGGAATATTACTCAGCTATTGAAAAGAATGAAATCTTGCCATTTATAACAATGTGGGTGGAGCTAGAGTGTATTATATTAAGTGAAATAAGTCAGTCAGAGAAAGATAAATACCATATGATTTCACTCATATGCGGAATTTAAGAAACAAAACAGATGAACATAAGGGAAGAAAAAAAAGAGAGAGAGAGAGAAGCAAACCATAAGAGACTCTTAACTACAGAGAACAAACTGAGGGTTGATGGAGGGAAGTGGGTGGGGGGGGATGGGTTAAATGGGTGATGGGCACTTGTGATGAGTAGTGGGTGTTGCATGTAAGTGACAAATCACTAAATTCTCTATGAGAAACCAATTTTACCATATATGTTAACAAACTAGAATTTAAATAAAACTTGAAATAAGAAAAATTAAAATAAAAATAAAAGACAGCCATCCAAGACTCTGTAGGTTCACCTGATCACAGCTTTGAATTTCATTTGTAATCAGCAGGCAGGTTATTATGATAGGATATAATTAGTATCAAGGGACTGTCCAAAACCACAAGCCTACACATTGGCTTTAAGACCAGTTTAAGGTCTCCTTCAAGAGTCTGAGAGTCCTGCTCTCTCCCGTTCCTTAACAACGTCTTTCTTGTCCTCCTCCCCACCCTCCTCCTCCTTCTTCCTCTTCTTTAATTGTGCTCATTTTAACTACATTGAATTCTTTAACATGTAAAAGAGGTGGAAGAGCCTATAGTGTGATTTCCTCAGGCTCTGTGTCTTCCCAGTTTGGTCCTTCTTCCAGGAATCAAGTTTCCCGAAATGGATCCAACATGCACCTGTCTAAGCCAAGTTACACCTACGCGGTGGTGGCAGGAAGAGGCACTGTGCACTGTAAAGTAGGGCAATATAAGGAGAAACACCATGTGCATCACACTCTCCAATTCTCATTTTCTTTCATGATGGACCACAGCATCCATCCTGAGTTGTCACTTAGAGTTTTCAGTTCCAGTGCCTGAAATTTAAATGGCCACTGATAGCAACGTCCTGCCTGAAAGTCAGAGATGGTCCTACCATTCCATTCTGCCCAATGACTCAAGGAACACACTTCTGTAATGTGCCAAGGAGTGGAACTAAAATAAAAGATAAACAACAAAACCTGAGATGACTCTGTATTATCTTTGTTCTATAATATTCTTCTATAACACATAGAGTTGGCTGTTTTAAAAAGGATTGGGGGAGAGTCGTGATGTTCTTGTGTCTGAGCGCCTGCCAGGCAGTGCTAGATTCATCTGTTTTCCCCATTATGCTAAGTCCCTTGAGGCCAGGAACCGTGGTCATTACGATGTGTGGTAGGGGAATTCAAAAAATGTGTGTCAACAGAATGACTGAGTGAAAGAATGAATGTTAAGGGGCACCTGGGTGGCTCAGTGGGTTATAGCCTCTGCCTTCGGCTCAGGTCATGATCTCAGCGTCCTGGGATCCAGCCCCATATCAGGCTCTCTGCTCTGTGGGAAGCCTGCTTCCTCCTCTCTCTCTGTCTGCCTCTGCCTTCTCGTGATCTCTGTCTGTCAAATAAATAAATAAAAATCTTTAAAAAAAAAGAATGAATGTTAAATATAATATTGTTAATTATATTTTGATTCAAGTTTCACAATATAGAATCTAAAAAATTTATAGATTCTTCATGTGTGAAAGTTTTATGTCATTTTTTTTTGCCCCAAGCAAATGAGCCACCATATATAAAACTATGAGCCCAGTACTTGACATAAGAAATAATAATCACTAAATGTAGCCATCTTTTCGTGTACAAGATAGAAACAGTCTGAGTTCTTAAAGGCTAGAAAGTATGAAATTGTATTTGAATGAGAATGATCCAGGGGCACCTTGGTGGCTCAGTTGTTAAGCATCTGCCTTTGGCTCGGGTCATGATTCCAGGTCCTGGGATCAAGCCCCGCTTCAGGCTCCCTGCTCAGCAGGAAGGCTGCTTCTCCCTCTCCCACTCTCCCTGCTTGTGTTCCCTCTTTCGCTATGTGTGTGTGAGTGTGTCTCTCTCTGTCAAATAAAAAATAAAATCTTTAAAAAAAAAGAATGATCCAAATGATAACCTACTGAAGTTACTTTTTCTAAAGTATGCTGCAGTTTACCAAAATGAAAATCAAGACCATTTAAGCCCTTAGTCCTGTGAATAGCAGCGTCCTTACCATCCTCTGAGCTTCTAGACATTGTGGGTCTGGATACGTGCAATATTCTAAAAAAAATCTGCATTTTATGCTAATATAAGACCAAGATAAAATATATCCTTTCTGCATCGAGCAGTTCACTGACATAAAATGTAAACCTTTTTGCCACTAGAAAATCCTTATTTACACCAAAAGGAGGTCTTAGAGTAATTTCACAGCAAAGATTTAGACAATGTGACTAGCTGGTCAGTGACAGCTCTAGTTCCTTGATTCCCAGCCCAACTTCTTCCATTACTGTAAAGAGGGAAGGAGTGGGTGGGGACAGTATTGTTCACCCAGGAAAAGACAAGATCCACATAAGATCACTTCGAACGATATCAGCGCCCACGCAGTTGCGTGAAAGGTGGTAGAACCCTACCTCTGAACTGAGAATGTTATCCCATCAGAAAGCCATTTTCACTGGAGCACTTTTGAGAAATAACAGGAGACCCTCTGTGAAATTTAATGCTTGGACAAATCACACAGGAATTCTTCTAATTAACAATTTCCATTCACTCTTCACACTTTACTAGCTCAAAATGAGTAGCAATTGTGAAGGGCATCTAGAGATTACACTCGTACCCCGTCACCCCCGGGAGGGAGTAAGATGGGGAGACGGAGCCCACAGACCTGATCCCTAGGAGTTATCTGCCAAATCCCAAGGCTCAACCCTTGTTTCACACCCATGCTAGGGGAAAATTATAAATAAGCATCCAAATGAATCATAGATTCTATCCCAATAGGACAACTTATCTACGAAGTAATAAAGTTCCTAACAGAGGCAAAGGAGATGTCCTGCGTAATGACTGAGATAATTGTATCAGTTTTTCATTTTGGAATAAGCTGGTTTTAGGGAGAAGGGGGGGTGGAGTTAGGGATTAAAGGGTCATAGGGTGTAAACCATTATTTTGGGGTTTGGCACAAATAACCCTGATTAGAATTTAATCCATCAACTTGAAATTCCCTTTATTTCACAAAGGAAAGCAGAGGTACCCCACTGGCACCATTTGGCTCAGGCATAAACCAGTATTTTACTGACATATCCTCCTTTACGACCCCATACCCCACCACTGGGTGAAATAAGAGTGGCCTGTGATTGTCTTATTCCTTGCTTTCTGTCATTCTGCAAGGAGCACATGTCACTTTTAAAGAATAAACAATGGGAGTCATTGATGAAGCCCACAGTTACATGGCCAAGAATGAAGGAAGACTATTTTACAGAAGAATCATTATGTGCTCCTGAAATTTCCAATGGGTATCATTCCAAGGTCTAATGCCTTATTCCCTAGTTTTTAATGCATAGAACTCGAGATTTTTACATGCCAAATAATGTCCCATAGTTGTCACCCTGAAATAAGAAGAAATCAAAACAACCCAGGACCCAGAAATCTGCTCAAATTTCAAAGCACAATCCTGAGTTGTTACATGGCTTCATAAAAAGCAGTTACAACTTTCCCTTGACTCAAAGGAACAGATTTTTTTTTTAATCTAATAGCAGTAACCATTAAAATCCATGTAGTTCACCACCTACAAGTGAAATGTATGTGAAAGTTCACATATATTATCTCACGTGGAGAACAACTCCCACAACCAGGTGTCTGGGGGACTTACCTATTTTTGCAAGGGATGCTAGAAGTATCCAGAGGGTGACCTCATAAGGAATCTGTACGTAGTCATAATCCAGGGCAAAAACAGATATCTTCTCATCGGCCTCTGAGCTGGCAGCAGCAAACCGAACATTAGGTTCATGCTGGGCAGTGGAGTTTGTGGATTTGTTCAAATCTGAAGATGCTTCAGAACACTTGAGGGCCACCAGCAGTAGCAACCAGCTCCAAGGACTGAAAGGCACAAGCATTGGAAAACCCATGCTGTGGGCTTCTCCTACCCCGTGTGCGGTTGTGTGCCACACATCTGCCGCGAGGAGGGTTTCTAGAGCACAGAGGCGTCTACCTGGGTCAAAGGTAATATACATACAGTCTGTGGGTCATTCCAGGAAGAGTCCGAGCTTGCCATGGAATTCTGAGTGTCGATGTTTTCAAATCACCTTTAAAGGATTTGTGTCCAGACAACTCAGCCTCTGGCTCCAAGGCGTCAGTCATTCAGTAGACTTGGTAAAGCCCAAGTCACCTGTGTGACCTTCATCCGATCGTGATTTGAAGAACAGTTGGGAAGGGGAAAAACATGTCTTCATTCAAAGCTGTTTCCTCACTTCACGGCACTGGTTTCATCTTGTGAGTGAAAATTTAGAAGGACACCACGGTGTGCGTTCCAGGTATCACTGGAGTCCTTCTGACTAGGAAGGCGATCCTTCCCTCTCCACAAGGTCTCAGTAAGAAGCTACCTGTCCTGCACCTGCTCCTTCTCTCCTCCCCCTGCTCTCTCGCACTTGTTTTGAATGGGCAAGGCTGCAGGTAGCTCCTGCACTTAATTATTTGCTCTAATAGGACTTTTGTAATGAAATGCTCTCCTTGACGGTTTTTCCTGCGGTTACGCTGCTGACACCTAGTGGGCAGCCGCAAAATGACACTTCTGCATGTTTAATGATGAATGATTAAGGTGGTCTTGTAATTATCATCCACACAAGGGCATTTTTGAGAGTAGAGAAGAGCGATTGATACTTAATGTCAGACTATGGGTGTCAGCCAGGTTATCCTGGAATCATATGGTCTCTGTAAATTAGGAAGGATAAGGAGGCAGCATAACACATTACCAAACTCATGAGCGGTAATTCAAAGAAAATTCCAGGTTTCCAAGAACTTAACACAGGAAAAAAAAAAAAAAAAAGAGCAGAAAAACATGTTT
The DNA here is from genome assembly GCF_010015895.1 of Lontra canadensis. Taxonomy (NCBI): domain Eukaryota; kingdom Metazoa; phylum Chordata; class Mammalia; order Carnivora; family Mustelidae; genus Lontra; species Lontra canadensis. The sequence goes on along the minus strand of NW_022631106.1, from coordinate 4,496,366 downwards.
TATGAAATACATTTAAAACTTTGTAATAAAAAACCTTCCATGGCACATCCAAATTTTTCATTTTAAAGAATTTTGTTATTATGGTTTATTTGTTTGAAAAGAGTGCCACAGAGGGTTTATGGAAGAATTTGAAATGGATTCCATGGATCTACTATATCTGGCCAAGTGACCTTAACCAAATTAGTTACTTTTCAAAGCATCATTTTCTGAAAAGGGGGAGGATAATGATGTCTACCTCACTGACTGACTAGAAGCATTAAAGGAGATAAAGCAAGGAAAGTCTCTGGCATTTTTTTTAAAGATTTTATTCATTTATTTGACAGAGAGAGAGCACAAGCAGGCAGAGAGGCAGGCAGAGAGAGAGGAGGAAGCCTGCTCCCTGCTGAGCAGAGAGCCCGATGCGGGGCTCGATCCTAGGACCCTGAGATCATGACCTGAGCCGAAGGCAGCGGCCTAACCCACTGAGCCACCCAGGCGCCCCAAAAGTCTCTGGCATTTAAGTGGCACTTAATAAATGCTGGTATTATTATTTTGCCTCACATTTCTTAGGCTATATGAAAACAAGAACTCTGTTGCAATGCGGAATAGCGCTCAATAGAAAAAGCAAATTAGTCTTGATAAACAGTCTCAATGCCTTTTCCATATCATATTGCAGGACAATTCATATATATATATATATATATATATATATATATATATTTGGTTCATGTTAGTGAGTGTGGATCACTCCGACCCTCCACCCCATGCTCAGCAGAGATCACTGGAAAACAGAGCTACCTCTGTTGAGGAAGGCTAGCACCTAGATGCAACTTCTTAGTAAGACAAGGATTAAGAGCTCACATATGGGTTTTTCTCTTTCCTTTGCAGTTTGGCTCTAAAAATAGATCTGATTTAGTCACTAAATTTAGAGGTTGACCACTAGTAGGTCACCATATTGGGTCAATATTTTTTTCAAGAAAGATGACATGCATAAACTTATAGTGGAAAACTTCTTTAGACTAGATATTTGTCTTTTCATTTGCACATCTGTTTTACTTTTGTTTTCTGTAAAGAAATGGGAAAGAATTTCCCATAGTGCTCCACGACAAGACCAAAACAAGAGTCAGAAAACCTCTGTTCTTTGGCTTTAATTACCTGCTACACTCTGGGAAAAACATTTTACCTTTTGTCATCTATAAACTGAAGATGCTGTCCACTCCAGGTCTCTTTTCCTGCTCTAAAGTTTCAAATCTTTGTGAATATACTACAACATGCTTTGTCATACAATCATCAGGTAGCTGAGAGTACAATCACAATCAGAGAAGTGAAGCCAAAGTCAGGGGATGGTGAGAGGAAAACGTGAATACTACAGCAACTAGCCACCTTGTCTTCCAGATTGAGGTTTGCTGTCTCCTCCAAACCCCCAGTCCCCCAGCCCTGCCTGCAGGGTCCACCCTTGGTATCACTTCCACCCATGGAAAAGTGCTTTCACACAGCCACATGAAACATTCTTTCTAAAATCACCTTAGTCCTGGTTCTCTAGAAAACTATGTGAGACAAAGCTTACATGAGTGGTGCAAACCAAAGGTAGCAAAGTGAGTGAAAAAAGGAAGCAAGGGAGAAACACTTCTAGAGTGGTGGTGTGGGGAGCTCTATAGACCCTCTCCCTAGTGTTAGAGAAACAACTGTAATTGGGAAGAGCTATTGAAAATAAAAAGAACATCCCCTTGGTCTGTGGAAATTGTCCTCTGGGAATTCAGCAATTAAAATAAATCTTCTAAATATTGGTAAAACCTGTGAGAGTCTGTGTCATGACCTATTTCTGCCCCTACCTCCCCACTCAGTATGAGGAAAACTCCACTCTGGGCAGGCACAGTCAAGAGGATGGGGCTCCCTCTAACCCTAGCTCCTGGTCTTAGGCTACAATTTCTACTCAGAAAGTCAGACAGTCAGTATTGGCCATCAGTACCACCCCACCCACCACCCACCACCCCCAAGCAATGCATTACACAAACTGCATTGCAGGATAGTGTGACTGGAGATCCCTTCTTTTATACAGTGCTGCTCACTTATAGGCTTGAAATTCTACCCCAAGCATGGCAGGCCAAGAATACTGGGCCCCAGTCACTCTCACCACCACTTACTCATAGGGCTGAGTTTCCACACCAGGGAAGACAAGCCAAGAAGACTGAGAGTTACTGCCTCTATCTAGGAACTTATTCATAAAAGCAGGAGTGTTATTCCAAGAGAAGCAGTTTGCTATCCCTGTATCCGTTTCCAGAGTGTTGGAGCCGACGTTCTGTTAAGGGGGAAGACAGGCCTAGAACAGAGAACTCCGTAAGTATCTCTAAGGGGACTGACTTTACTTGGAGGAAAAGTAGGGAAGTTCAAGCCTAAGGGGACTGTCAAAGACAGCGGAGATTTAGGTAGAGTTCAAGTTAAGAAGAGCCAGTAGCTCCCTGATACCAATATGTGAAAGGTAGACTACTTAGAAGTATAACAGAAGAACTAGCGAAAGAAACAGATATGAAGAGTCATCATTGGGTCAGAGGTGTGTCAAAGACTGGCTTCAAGATCTCCATGAAAAGGGCCTGACTTTATTTGGATCAGACTGTGGAGCAATTTAAGGCCTGTCGAACACAACAGATCATTCAGCTAGCAATTACTGGAAGCTAAGAGCTAGATATAATGTTCATAGGGACAACAGACCAGCCAGAACTTAACAGGGATATCAGGGAAAGAGTCAAAGGGAATCCTATTCAACGCACTGTCATCCTGGCTGAGAGAGGAAGAGGTCACGGAGATTATGAGTATGCCCAAGACCAAATGGGCCGAAAGACAATATTAAAGTCTGCGTAGGGAAGCAGACTTTACCAAAACAAGTCCATCTAAGTCACTATACAGACAACCAGATTGCAGTAACAGCTGGAGCTGGGGGAGGGGGAAGAATCGGTAACAAGAATCGCTACAAGACATTAAAATGTCTAGTTTTAACAACAACCAAAATGTAAGACTACATGCTATTTCCAGAAGATACAGTTTTTTTTAAAAGATTTATTTATTTATTTTAGAGAGAAAGAGCACAAGCAGGGGAGTGGGGGGAAGGGCAGAGGGAGAGAGAATCTAAGGAGACTCTCCTCTGAGCATGGAGCCTGACGGGTGGCTCAATCTCATGACATTGAGATGGTGACCTGAGCTGAAACCAAGAGTCAGTCACTCGAACAACTGCGCCACCCAGGCGCCCCGAAGACACACTGTTAGATTCAAAAACACAAATAGAGTGAAAATAAAAGGATGGAAAAAATATACCCTAAAGCAGTAAGGTCAGAAAGATGGAGTGGTTAAACAAATAACAGACAAAATAGATGTTAAGACAATTTTACTGGAGATGAAGAGGAGCATTTTATAAAAATCAAAGGACCAACTTACCAAGAAGACATAGGAATTACAAACTTCCCTATACCAAATGGGATTTGTCCTAGGAGTACAAGGCCAGCTAATCATCCAAATGTCAGTTAGTATAACGTCATACCAAAGGAATAAAGGGCAAAACCACGTGACCATTTCAGTACACTAAATAGAGGCATTTAACAAAATTTAATATCCCCTCATTTTAAGAACATTCAACAGAGTAGAAATTAAAAGGAACTTCCTCAACATGATAAAGGCCAACTATAAAAAATCCACAGCTGCCATCATCCATAATGGTGAAGATTAAATATATTCCCACAAGATCAGAAATAAGACAAGGATGCTCGCACTTGCCACTCACATTCAACATTCCACTGGAGGTTCTAGCAAGGGCAATGGGCACGAAAAATAGATAAAAGACATACAGATTGGAAGGGAAAAGTAAAACCATCTCTATTTACACAGGAAAGGTCCTTTTACATATAGAAAATCCTAAATAATTAAGTAAAATACTCCTAGATCTAGTAAGTAACTTCAGCAAATTCGCAGGGTATGACATCAATATAAAATAACAAATTGCATTTTATAGTAACAATGAATAAACCAAAGTGAAATTAATAACATCAAAAGCTAAATTTCTTAGGAATAAATTTAACAAAAGCAGTGTAAATCTTGTATTCCAAAAAAAACCACAAAGTTAAGTAGTTAAAGAAGACCTAAATAAATGGAAAGAAAGATATCCCTGTTTGTGGATCAATAGAATTAATATTGTTAAGATGGGAATATTCCGCCAAAATGATCTACAGATTCAACACAATCTCTATCAAAATCTCACGTGTCTTTTTTTTTCTTTCTTTTGAGAAATTGACAAGCTGGTCCTAAGATTTATATGGAATATGTCCAGAAAAGCCCCTCTCCAAAATCAATCAGTCAATCTTGAAACAAAGCAATCTTGAAAAACTATCTTCAAACAAAAACAAAGCTGGAAAACATATACTTCCCGTTTCAAAATTTACTGCAAAATTGGGTGGCTGGGTGGCTCAGTCAGTTAAGCATCCAACTCTTGATCTCAGCTTAGGTCATGATCTCAGAGTGGTGAGATCAAGACTCTGTTTGGCCTCTATGCTTAGTGGGGAATCTGCTAAAGTATCTCTCCTTCTACTGCTCCCCCTGCTCTCTCTCTCTCTCTCTCCAATAAATAAATAAATCCTAAATAAACAAACAGACCTTACTACAAAGGTACAGTAATCAAGATAATATGATATTGGCATCAGAATGTACATACAGATAAGTAGAGCAGAATTGAGAAAAGAGAAATCAGTCTTTCCATTTATTGTCAATTGATTCCTGACAAGTGTTCCAACACAATTAATTCAGTAGGTAAAAAATAACTTTTTCAACACATAGTGCTAAAAAACCTGAATATCCACATGCAAAAGAATGAAGACATACTCCATGCTTATACCATGGATAAAAGTTAATTCAAAATGGAGTATGGACTAAATGTAAGAGTTAAATCCTAAAACCTACCAAAAACAAACAAACAAACAAACAAAAAACAACAACAACAAAAAAAACACACCAGGAATAAGATTTGATGATCCTGAGTTAGGCAAAACTTTCTTATATACACATCCCAAAGCCACAACAAACAAAAGAAAAAAAAAAAACAGATAAACTGGATTTCATCAAAATTAAAATCTTATGCTCCAAACTATACGATCAGGGAAGTGAGAAAGACAACTCACAGAATGGGAAAAAATACTTGCAACTCTCATGTCCGATAAGGGACTTGTATCCTGAATATATAAAGAGCCCTTACAACTCAATAATAAAAAGATAAATAACCCAATTAAAAAATGGATGAAGAATCTGAAAACTCATTTCTCCAGAAAAGATATGTAAATGGCCAATAAGCACATGAAAAGAGACCCGATACCATTAGTCAAAAGGGAGATATGAATTGAAACCACAATGAGATATCATTTCATACTCACTAGAATGCTAGAATGGGTAAATAGTGATGATAATAATAATAATAATGGGAAAAAAAGAAAAAATAATGGGAAGAAGAAGAGGAGGAGGAGCAGACGATGATGATCTATAGTAACCGAAGCTGCCAAAGCTGGCAAGGATGTGGGAGGAATGTAAAATGCTAGTGGAAATCTAAAATGGGTCAGTTTGGGTAAATACAGTGTTACCACATGACTCAGCAATTCCACTCTTATCTATATACCCAAGAGAAATGAAAACACGTATCCACTCAAAAACTGGTCCATGAATATTTTTAGCAGCATTACTCTTAATAGACAACAAGAGGAAACAGCCCAAATGCCTATCAACAGTTGAATAGGTAAATAAAATATAGACTGTCTATATGATGGAATGAAGTCCTGACAAGTGCTCCAGAATGACCTCAAAAAAATTATGCGAAGTTTAAGGAGCCAGTTACAAAAGATCACGTGTCACAAGACTCTTTAGATGATGTGCCCAAAATAGGCAACTCTGTGAGATGCAAAGTAGATTAGTTGTCAGCCTGGGCTGAGGTGAGAGGGAAATGGGCACAGGTGGGATCCAGAGTGGCTGCTCACGGTAATGGGGTTTTCTTTGGGTTAACAAAAACTTCTAAGTTCACGGGGATGGTTTCACAGGTCTGTATATATCCTCAACACCACCAAATGGTATACTTTAAATGGGTGAATTGTAGAAAATGCAAATTACATCTCAAAAATGCTGTTTAAAAATCTAGGAAATGAGACAGGGAAGGGAGTTCATTTGTTACCACTCAGCTGCTGAAGCTTCACAAGAAAACACAATCTGTTGCTCGGTCCCATAAGGTGTCTTCCAGACAAGGAGTGTTTGGAAGACACTTCCAGACACCTTATGTGAAATCACTGTGCTTTGGAAAAGTCTATGGGAGATGGGTGAAATCAGGAAGGATTTAGCTGGAGGGTCCTTTTTGTCTCTGATCTCTTATTGGTCCACAGTTGCCCCATTGGGCATTAACTCCTTCTACTTCAGGATGTATTTACAGAGTACCCATGGGAAAGGCAGTCCATACACTTGGAAGTAAGAAAAAGAGCCATATAGCCTCCTTGGGTTCAGACAAGTTGAGACCAAGGCTTAAGCCTACAGAAGCCACTGATGCTGTTGCAGCCAAAGACTGCAGAAAGATGCCAAATGTCTTAGTATTTCCACCCCCACCCCCACGCCAGAGCCAAGGAGCTGGGGAAATGGATGGCTTCAGTTTTGGAGGTGCCACCTACCACGCTGCCGTCCATGGGACAAGAACTGGAGGGTGAGCTGCAGGTCCTCACGTGAGACGATAAACAGCTGCTCATCTCTGGCTGTGAAAGCTGACCTCCAAGCACACCAACAAGTTTTGAGCATTCATTAGAAGACTATAGTCCATCTACTGGATGAGAAGCTGCTGTTCCAACGATAGGTGCTCATGCCCTCACTCAAGACATCTGTTGGAGAAGACCAATCTGATCTGGGACCAATTGAACAAGCAAGGTTATGGGAGCCAGAGCAGGTGGTGGAGACCCATGCAGATAGAGCCAGGGAAATCCTGAATGAGGTTGTGGGGCTCGGGGAGGAGGGGAAAGAGGGATAGGAGGGAGGGGGCAGAGGTGGTGGTACTTAAACTGGGGCCTAGTTAAAAAAAAAAAAGCCTCTCTGGTCAGTTTATTTCTTAGCATAATGTAAGTGACTTACAGGTTCTAACCTCTGATTACATCTCCAGCTCCACATACCCAAATTGCTAACAGTTCTTGAAGACAAAGCCCAACACTCTCCTTTCAAACCTGCATCATTGTAAATGCCTTTGACTGCAATACCTCAACTCTACATCCCATCACTGCCCATTATCTGAATGATGCGTTCTGGCCCTTTAGAGTTCAAGCCAGGAGCATCTCACTCCCTTCTGCTCTCCAAGAGGGTTTCTCTTGGGACTTACGTTAACCTTCTCCTCCCACCAGATGAGGAGCTCATCGGAACAAGCACTGCCATGTTTATCTCTTGGTGCCTTGTCTGGCACCAAGGGGCTGTGATGGAAGGACAGATGTTGCAAACCATGTGGAAATGAAAAGCGTTTCCCACTAACCTCAGTTATTCCACAGTCTGATTTTCTCAATATGGAAAAACTAAACTCTTCTTTGGAAGCTACAGAGCAAAATCATTGCCTTCTGAAAGTCGCGACTAAGGAAGACAATGCTAAGAAGTCTCACGGGGAAAGCTGCATGTTGAGAAAGCTCCTGAAGTGAAGCAGGGCTATGGGGTGGTTAAGAACACAGGTTCTAGAGCTAGATGGTTTGCCTTCAAATCCCAGCTCTCCTATTTACTGGCTTGGAAAAGTGACCTTGAAAAAGTGACTTAACCTTTTTGTGCCTGGTTTCCCCTTCTGTAATGTCTGAGTGTTAGGTGAGCTGATATTGACGAAGCCTGACACATAGAAGAGCACTAAGTAAGTCTTGCTTAAGGAAAGGGGGATGAGAGGGAATGGGGAGGAGGAGGACATTTCTTCATTCAACAAACATGGTGAATTTGCTGTTACATGTCCTGAGGATAACAGGAAGGAAGAGATACTGTCTCAGGAAAAGAATGTGATGTTTCAAGAACACATTTTACACCATGGACTAGACCTGAGAGATTGCAGACCTTAGGAAGGTCCCAGCAATTGACAGAAGGAGACTTATAGTTACATCCTCATTGTTCAGTTGAAACAAATTCCTTTTTATGTGTCCACGTTTTAACAAAATTCACAGATAATTATCAGTTTATCTGACTCTTTGAGAGAGATCAATTGAGAAGGCTTCAGGACACTGGAGGGAGCTGGACATTTACCCATCCACGGGTATAGATAGAAAGAGATTTTTTTTTTTTTGAGAGAGAGAGAGAGAGAAAGAAGAGAGAGAGAGAGAGAGTGGGGGAGGGGCAGAGAGGGAGACAGAGAATCCTAAGCAGACTCCACACAGCACGGAGCTCCACACAGTGCTCCATCTCATGACCCCGAGATCATGATCTGAGCGGAAATCAAGAGTCAGATGCTTAACCAACACACCCCTCCAGGTGCTGCTACGTAGAAAGAGATTTGGGGAAAGGACCAGCTCTCCCTTGCAAGACAGAGAATTAAAGGACTTATTCTGGAATTTAGGTCAGCAGCAAGCTACTGAATGATGTGATGCATTTGGTCTAATTATCCAGATAATGATATTGGCAGTAGAAACCTGGCCTGCTCTGACCTTTGGTGCCAGGTCCCATGAGACCTTGTGATCCTTGTCATCTGCTCTTGGAAACCCATCTACTCATATAGTCCAGCGGTGGGGAAGGAATGACCTGCTGTCCTCTCCCCAGTGGATTCCTTATAATTTAAGTGACCATACCCGGTCCACCCTCGTGGGACTAATTAAGGGTGGTGCACCCAGCAGAGGGCTCACCCGTCCCCGAGAGCTCCAGCTGTGCATGGCTGGAAGCAGAGTTTTGGGGGTTTGGTCTTCTTCCCTGTTTACCCTCAGTTTTGTTTCCCAAAGGCAACTTTCGTCTTAAGCGAAGCTCCGAAATAAACAGGGGTCAAACTGATACCAGGCTCTGTGCCTGAATATGAGGAGTTAGAAAGTCCTCGCTCTCCAAGAACAGTTTTAAACAAAATGGTCAGCACCTCTTTTCTTCCTGTCCAGAGTGCCTGGCAGCTTGACTTTACCAGAAAGTACTCATGCAGCACCTCTGGGACTCAAATGGTAAGCTGCTTGTCCCTGAACTCTTGTTTTACTTTCTCATGGTTAAACTTCATGGTTTTTTTTTTTTTTTTTTTAAGGAAGAAGAAGAACAAGAAAGCAGTGATAGAGAGCTGGTCAGTGCTGTCCAGAAACATGATTTGCTTTCCAAGCCCATAGCTAGCAATTAAGCTGGATGGCCTCGGACGGAGCTCTGGCATATCATACCCCTAAATTGAAAGGCTGCCTCCCACACTGGAGAGAAGTCAAGAGATTTGACCCTGCTTTCAGGACAGGAGAGCTGAGCTCTCTCCCTGCTCCCCAAAGTCAACCTTCTATAGCTCAGAGAAACAGAGGGGGCTGTTCACTTGTTTAATCAACCCTGGGAGATTCCCAAACACGATTCCTTCTGGAGACCTATGAGACCAGACCTGTTTTGGGGATATTTACCTAATGCTCAGCTCAGGGATAAGAGAAAGGCTCTTACAGGAAGTAGTTTTTTGATAATTAAAGCAACTTGGATGGGATTGTGTCTTTTTAAAATTTGCTTTGTTTTATTGAGATATAATTAATGTCTAGCGTTATGCTATTTTCAGGTGTACAACGTAGTGATTGATATTTGTATATATGACAAAATGATCAGCACAATAAGTCTAGTTAGTATCCATCAGCACACATAATTACAGATTTTTTCTTGTGATGGTTAACTTTTAAGATTTACTCTCTTAGCTACTTTCAAATTACAATATGATGTTATTAACTATAGTCACCACACTGCACATGACAACCCCAGGACTTACTTATTTTATGACTAGAAGTTTGTACCTTTTGGTTACAAAAAAGTAGGCCCATCCCCTATTTTGCCCTACCTCTGGCAACCCCAATCTATTCTACATGTCCATGAGTTCATGTTTTCGTTTTACGTTTTATATATACAAGTGAGATTATATGGTATTCATCTTTCTCTGTCTGTTATTTCTCTTGGCGTAATGTCCTCAATGCCCGTCCATATTGTCACAAATGGCAAAATTTACTTCTTTTTTATGACAGAATAATGTATTCGTGAGTGTGTGTGTGTGTGTGTGTGTGTGTGTGTGTGTGTTGTGTGTATTGCAAAAGACTGGGCATGTGATCTTTCCACACCAATTAAGCCACTTGCCCACCCTCAGACCGGATCCTATTTTACTGAGAAATACGCTAAATGATGTGATTCTGGTAAGTTTGAGTCCCTTTGAGAAATGTCTATATTCTGCTCACCCAACAAAAGAGAATAGTCATTTGGTTAATTTTAAGAGGAGGAAAAAAGACAGGCTTGTTGGGAAAGTTAAAAAGAGCTCCTGTCAGGGACACCCGGGTGGCTCGTTGGTTGAGCATCTGCTTTCAGCTCAGGTCATGATCCCCGGGACCTGGGATTGAATCCTGGATCGGGCTCCCTGTTTGGCTGGGAGTCTGCTTCTCCCTCTCACTCTGCCCCTCCCCTCTGCTTGTGTATTCTTTCTCTCAAATAAATAAAATCTTAAAAAAAAAAAAAAAAAAAGCTCCTGTCAAAGTCAGTAATAAATAGCTCTGGGAGTAAGTGGGATGGATGACGGATTTCTTCGTCAGCTGTTCCTAAAATAGAGCCCCAGAGCTCAGTTCGATTCAACAACTATTGACTGAACTGCTCTGTCACAGGGGCATTGTCCAGAGCAAGAAGGCAAAAGGAAGAAGTTATAGAGGAGAAATGAGATGAAAGAACATGGAAGGAAATCACAACTCTCCCCACCAAAAAATAACTGCTTTGGTATTGTTTTCTTTAACTCTGAAAACCATAAAAGTTTCAAATGGCAAACCCTAAGGTGAGGACTCTCAGCTATTAAGGAGAACAGAAAAGTTTTTGTCTTCTATTAGTCAGCCACAGTAGTCAATAACCCCAGAACTTCAGTGGCTCAACATAACAAGTGTATGTCCCGCTCACATTACGGCTCAGTGTGGGTTGGGAAGCCCTTCTTAATCACACAGCAATGCCAACCCAGGCATGTGGACTTCAAGGTCACAATGGTGGGAGGGAGAGTGGGGGAACATTATTCCAGCACTTATTTGCCTCTGTTAGAAATCATGTACCATTTCCATTTATCTTCTAGAAAAAATCTGTCACAGGTCCTCATCCAGCTACAAAGGAAGCCGGACAAGTGGCCATCCTGTATGTTGGAAAAGACAAAATGATCTTGGAGAACACATAGCAATGTCGACCACACTCTGAAGTTAGCTCTAATTAGACTCAAGGAACAATTCTGTAAGTGACCGTCCATCCACAGCTGGATGGTGATTTGTAAATAACTTCCTGTGGGCTCGGAGCAGGGGATGTGAAGGACACTCTGTGGGAGGTGGTAAGGCAGGGGTGGGAGGAGAATAAAGCCATTTCCTGCAGGTATGTCAATAAGGGCAACCTGCTCAATAATCCACTCAGAGCTGAAGACACTGGTGGAAAACTTAGAGACACGAAAAGAACAGATTAGAAAGCTAAGAAGAGCTGCTATGTGGTATTTAAATGTGCAAAATTATGGTCAGAAACTTGCCTTTGTGTAACTGGTTTTGAAGAGGGCCCCAAAACTTCCCCAGCGTGGGTGCAACAAGATGTTCCATGGGGCTTTTCTGGTTGACTTCGCATTTTGGTAAAAATCACACATTTAAGGCCTGTGAGTGATAAGTGTCTTCCGGGTCCATACACAGGGGTTAGACAACACCCTTGCAGGACTTGCTGAGGGCAGCCAAATTGCCACATAGCAACCCCTAGCAACCAAGAGGAGAAGCACTTCAGCCCCACTACCAGGGAGAAAGCTCTAAGAACAGCCCAGACCTGGGGCTTGTCTGCTGACATTTATATTTCCTGCCCCACCCCTGGCTGAAGGCGGGTAGAGCTGAAGAATTATCATTCCCAGAGCATCCTTGCAGTTTGGATGTACAAGGGTTAAAAAAAAAAAATCTTGGGAGAATGTGACATTTCTCCTTTGGGATTCAAAGATTGAGATTCAAAGAGCCTCCCCAGGATGTCCTGGCAGTGGGAGGTCAGCTGGGACGACTGCAGGGGTGGAGAAAGTGGGTGTCTGATTCCTTGGGAGCCACGGGAATCACACTGAGAGAATTGGCTGTTAGAGGTTTCACTGCATAGGGCAGGAGATGAGGAGATCCAGAGAAGGCATCAACATGCTGCAGGTGCTTCCCAAGCAGTGGGGGTCCCAGTGGGGCCGCAGGGGAGGAGAGGTTGTCCTCCGAATTCACCAGAATGCCTCACTCAGAAGGAGCTAGTGCTTTGGCATTAGGTAAAAGAAAGGGCACTCCATTGGCAGATAATTTCAAAGAACACCATTTGAGTTAAGATTTGTCCTCCTCTTCTACTCCCTCCTCCCTCTAAATCCAATGAGGAGAAAGGGAGAAGCAGACAGAAGGATGCAGAAAAAGGAGGGAAGAGTAGATCTTGTTCCCCTGTCCCATTGCTGGTCCATGGACACATAGGTTGGGTCTAAACTAAGGGGAGAAGTTCGAGCAGGATTCAAAATTAAAGTTTTGATATTAGATGGAACTTGACTTAAACTTTTGGTTTAAAATTAAATCTAATAAAATTAAGGTAATAGAATAGAATGAAATAAAAATAAGATAAAGTAAAATACAGCCATGTGAGGGGCAATACACACACAGGTTCACATAGTCACCAAGACAACAAGTCTCTCTCTCTTCCTATGTCCCTATGTCACACCCTCCTTCACCTTTAACCCTTGGAAACCACATCTCTCTTGGGCCACAGTTTTGACTTTTTAAACATGTCATAACAATGAAAAAATAATTTTCTTTTGAGACTAGTTTTTCCCCCTCCACTCAGCATGATGCTTTGAGATTCAGCCAAGGTATTGCGTCTCACTAGTGAACTCTTCTTTTTGGTTGAGAAGTATTTAATTTTTTGCATGTGCAACTCTTTACTTATTGATTTGGCCTGTGCCAGGTTATCATTTTATTACCTGTCAGTCCCAAATTTACCATTCAGTACCTGCGCCGCTAAGAATTTCATAGCACTTACCACTTGCAGTGAGCGCAATATTAAACTCCGTCAGTAGAGGGAGCTGGAGAGGCATTGCAGGAGGTCTTCCTGGTTCCAGCCCCGGAATGTTGTTTTTCTTGCTGGTGCTGCAAGACCATTCAGCAGTATGGGTGTATGAGACGACGGCCCTACGCAAGCCAGCCATGCACCCAGAGTAAGCAGTCTCTCAGTCTCCTGGCCTGAGTCACGTGGCCACCTCCCCACCGCCTCCTGCCATGAACACAGCGCTCCAAGCCTCATGCCCACGGTGGCACTCCACCTGCCCCCGTGCACCCGCACATCAGCTGCGACTCTCCTGCACACCAAAGCTTTGTTCCCTGAAGCTCCCTCAATGGGGACACTCTTGTGTTCCAGATCTCATTTCCCCCAGCCGTGTCCTGATCCCAGAGGGCTGCTTACTGCCTTCCAGCGACTGTGGGGAGCCCTGACACAGGCAACCAAGAGAACTTCGCCATTCCCTGCGCAATACCACACCTTCTCTAACAACATCTGAGACCAAGACTGGAGGAGGGCTCCCTTCCAAGTTTGTCTTCCCACCCTGTTTTGGCCCTAAGATACCCTAGAGTTCTATTCACGGCTTTAAAGGTACTCTCTTACAGCCAAATAATTCTTTATATTAAAATTTGCCTTTTAAAATTGCTGTGTGGTTTCTCTCTTCAGATTGGACTCAAACTAATACAGTAGTTGAAGGTCATTGAGTTTTTTCCAGATATTGATGATGATGAATAGAGCTAATATAAACATCCAGGCGCAGGATTTTGTGTGCGTGTGAACGTAAGTTTTTACTTCTCTGGGGTAGATTTTCTAGGAATGGCATTTCTGGGGTATGTAGTTAAGTGGATATTTCACTTTGTAAGGAATTGTTAAGCTTTTTGCAGAGTGACCGCCATTTTTCATTCCCCCCAGGAGTGCACGAGAGTTCTGTCATCACCCACATTTGGTATTGTCAGATTTATTTAGTCTTCTTCCTTTCTCTTTTTATTGTTTTTTTTTTTTTTTTTGGCCATTTTAGTTTGTCATTTTATTTTGCATTTTCTTAATGAATGATGTTACACATCTTTTCATGTGTTTATTTGCCATCTATACGGCCTTTTCACTGAATTGTCTAAGTTTTTTGCTTCTTTTTTAATTGAGTAGTTTGCATTTTTATTATTGAATTTAGAGAGATTTTTATGTATTATAGATACAAGTTCTCTGGTGGATATGTGATTTTTCAAATATATTCTACCAGTTTAAAGTTTGTGTTCTCATTCTTTTAATAGCATATTTCTCAAAGCAAACATTCTTAATTTTGTTAAAGTCCAATTTATCAATCTTTTTCTTATAGGCCATCTTTTGGTGTCCGATCTAAGAACTCTTCACCTAATCTCAGGTCACGTTTTCTTCTAAACATTCTAGAGGTTTAGGTTTTACATTTAGATAGATGGCCCATTTTGATTTAATGTTTGCATAAGATATAAAGTTCATCTTATTGCATATGTATGTCCAATTACCAACACCATTTGTTTAAAACTCTGTATTTCATCACTGAATTACCTATGAAACATTATCAATAATGAACAGGCCATATTTGTGTGGGTGTATTTTTGCACTTTTGACTCTGTTCCATTGATCTATCACTTTGCCAATATCACACTGTGTTCACTGCTGTAACTTTATATCAATTCATAAAACTGAGTGGTCTAATTCCTCCAATTTTCTTTTTCAATTTGCTTTAGTTTTTCTAAATAATTTGCCCTTCCATATGATTTTATAATCAGTTTGCCTGTATCTATAAAAAATCTTGCTCGGATATTGATTGAACTTGTGTTAAATTTCTAAATCAATTTGAGGAGAATTGCTGATTTGAGAATATGTTGACTTTTTATGTCAATGAACATGCTATGCCTCTCCATTTACTTAATTATTCTTTGATTTATTTCAAAAGTATCTTATAATTTTCTGCATGTTCCTTTGATTTGTCCCTAAGTAATTCTTTTTTGGAGGGAACTATTGTAAATGATAATGCTTTTTAATTTTTGGTTTTGAATTGTTTATTTCTAGAGATAGAAATACATTTGATTTTTGCATGTTAATCTTATATCTTGGGATCTTCTTAATAAACTCACCTATTAGTCCCAGGACTTCTTTTTTTTCAGCTTTTTTTCTACACAGAAAATCATGTGTCATGAATAAGGACAATTTTATATCTTTCTTTCAAAAATGCATGAATTTTATTTCTTTTTCTTGAATTATTGCACTGGTGAGGACTTTCAGTACAAGCTTGAATAGGTTGTGAGAACAAACATCCTTGCTTTTTTCCCAGTTTTACGGAGGAAGCAAACATTGTGTCATGATCAAGGATCGTTTTAACTCTAGTTGTTTGTTTGTTTGTTTTTAACTATAGTGAGAAAGTTTATTGAGAATTTTTATGATGAATGGTGGTAAATTTTGTCAGATGCTCTTTTGGAATTGGTTGATATGATTATGTGGATTTTCTTCTTCAGACTGTTAATATGGAGGGTTATATTGAAAGATTTTTGAATATTAAACCAGTTTTGCATATCTAAGATATACCTTGGAAACCTTGGCTATGGTTTATTGTTGTAGTTATGTATTGCTGGTTTCAATCTGCTCATATTTCTTGAATATTTTTGTGTCAGTGTTCATAAAGAATTTTAGTTGATAATTTTCTAATGCTTGGTTTGATTTGCTATTAAGAAGATTCTGACCATATAAAATGACTTTGGAAATGTTCCCTCAGCTTCTATTTTCTGGAAGAAATTGTGAAAATGGGGTGGAGGGTTTTTTTTCATCTTTAACTGTTTGGTGGAATTAGGCAGTGAAAACATCTGGTTTGCTTTTGGAAATTTTAAGTTAAAAATTTAATTTATTTAACAGTTATGTGCAATTCAATTTTTTATTTCATCTTGGATACATTTTGATAGCTTGTGGGTTGTTTTTTTTTAGAATTTATTCATTTCAATTCCCTATACATGTCCATATAGTTATCCATAGTATTCTCTTCTTATCCCCTTAAGATATGTAGGGTCTGTTATGTTACCATTTATTTCATTCCTGATATTGGTAATTTGTGTCTTCCCTCCTTTTTTCTTATCAGTGTTGCTAAGGATTTATCAGTTTTACTGATCTTTTCAAAGATCTGGCTTTTGGTGTTCTTAATTTTCTCAATTGTTTTCCTATATTCAGTATAATGATTATAATCATTTTGTGCTCTTATCTTTATTATTTCCTTCCTCTTCTTGCCAAAGTGGAAATTTAGATTATTAATTTGAGATATATTCCTTTCATTTTTTTTATTTTATAAAAATATAATGTATTATTTGCTTCAGGGGTACAGGTCTATGAATCATCAATCTTACAGAATTCACAGCACTCACATTAGCATATACCCTCCCCAATGTCCATAACCCACCCACTGTATCCCTCCCCTCCCCACCCCCCAGCAACCCTCAGTTTGTTTCCCGAGATTAAGAGTCTCTTATGGTTTGTCTTTCTTACCGGTCCCATCTTGTTTCATTCTTTCCTTCCCTTTCCCCCACGACCCCAACCCTGCCTTTCAAATTCCTCATATCAGAGAGATTATATGATATTGTCTTTCTCTGATTGAGTTCTTTTGCTTAGCATAATACCCTCTAGTTTCATCCATGTTGTTCCAAATGGCAAGATTTTGGTTTTCTTGATGGTTGCAAAGTATTCCATTATCTATCTTTCTATCTATCTATCTATCTATCTATCTATCTATCTATCTTACATCTTCTTTATCCATTCATCTCTTGATGGATATCTAGGTTCTTTCCGTAGTTTGGGTATCCATACTGTATATCATTATACAGTATTATATACTGTATAATGTTTATAGCAGACATTGCTGCTATAAACATTTGGATGCAGTGCCCCTTCAGATCACTACATTTGTATCTTTAGGGTAAATAGCCAGTAGTGCAATTGCTGGGTTGTAGGGTATCTCTATTTTCAACTTTCTGAGGAACTTCCATACTGTTTTCCAGAGTGGCTGCATCAGCTTGCATTCCCACCAACAGTGTAGGAGGGTTCCCCTTTCTCCAGATCCTCACCAACATCTTTCATTTCCTGACTTGTTAATTTTAGCCATTCTGACTGCTGTGAGGTGGTATCTCACTGTGGTTTTGATTTGTATTTCCCTGATGCTGAGTGATGTGGAGCACTTTTTCATGTGTCTGTTGGTCATCTAGATGTCTTCTTTGCAGAAATGTCTGTTCATGTCTTCTGCCCATTTCTTGATTGGATTCTTTCTTCTTTGGGTGTTGAGTTTGATAAGTTCTTTATAGATTTTGGATATTAGCCCTTCAGCTGATATGTCATTTGCAAATATCTTCTCCCATTCTGTCAGTTGTCTTTTGGTTTTGTTGACTTTTTCTTGCCAAAGCGTTTGATCTTGATGAAGTCCCAATAGTTCATTTTTGCCCTTGCTTCCCTTGCCTTTGGTGATGTTTCCAGGAAGAAGTTGCTGTGGCTGAGGTTGAAGGGGTGGCTGCCTGTGTTCTCCTTAAGGATTTTGATGGATTCCTTTCTCACATTGAGGTCTTTCATCCATTTTAAGTCTATTTTTGTTTGTGATATAGGAAATGGTTCAGTTTCATTCTTCTCATGTGGCTGTCCCATTTTTCCAACACCATTTGTTAAAGAGGCTGTCTTTTTTCCACTGGACATTCTTTCCTGCTTTGTCGAAGATTAGTTGACCGTAGAGTCGAGGGTCCATTTCTGGGCTCTCTATTCTGTTCCATTGATCTATGTGTCTGTTTTTGTGCTAGTACCATACTGTCTTGATGATTACAGGTTTGTAATAGAGCTTGAAGTCTGGAATTGTGATGCTTCCAACTTTGGTTTTCTTTTTCAACATTCCTCTATTTGGGGTCTTTTCTGGTTCCATTTAAATTTTAGGATTATTTGACCCAGGATGTGATCTATTCTGGAGAATGTCCCATTGCACTAGACAAGAATGTGTATTCTGTTGCTTGGGGATGGAATGTTCTGAATATATCTGCTATGTCCATCTGGTCCAGTGGGTCACTTAAGGTCTTTATTTCCTTATTGATCTTTTGCTTAGATGATCTGTCCATTTCAGTGAGGGGAGTTAAAGTCCCTACTATTATTGTATTATTGTTGATGTGTTTCTTTGATTTTATTATTAATTGGTTTATATAATTAGCTGCTCCAATGTTAGGGGCATAGATATTTAAAATTATTAGATCTTCTTGTTACACAGACCCTTTAAATATGGTATAGTGTCCTTCCTCATCTCTTATTATAGTCTTTGGCTTAAAACCTATTTTATCTGATATAAGGATTGCCACCCCAGCTTTCTTTTGATGTCCATTAGCATGGTAAATTGTTTTCCACACCCTCACTTTAAATCTGGAGGTGTCTTTGGGTCTGAAATGAGTTTCTTGCACACAGCATATTGATGGGTTTTGGTTTTGTTTTAAATCCATTCTATAAAATGGATAATTTTTTAAATTTTATCCTGTGTCTTCTGATTGGGGTGTTTAGCCCATTTACATTCAGGGTAACTATTGAAAGATATGAATTTAGTGCCATTGTATCATCTATAAGGAGACTGTTACTGTATATTGTCTCTGTTCATTTCTGGTCTGTTACTTTTAGGCTCTCTCTTTGCTCCTTTCAATATTTCCTGTAGGGTTGGTTTGGTGTTTTCAAATTCTTTTAGTTTTTGTTTGTCCTGGAAGCTTTTTATCTCTCCTTCTATTTTCAATGACAGCCTAGCTGGATATAGTATTCTTGGCTGCATATTTTTCTCCTTTAGTCCTCTGAATATATCATGCCAGTCCTTTCTGGCCTGCCAGGCCTCTGTAGATAGGTCTGCTGCCAATCTAATATTTCTACCGTTGTATATTACGACCTTTGTCCCAAGCTGCTTTTAGAATTTTCTCTTTGTCACTGAGACTTGTAAGTTTTACTATTAGATGATGGGGTGTTGACATATTTTTATTGATTTTGAGGGGGGGTCTCTGTGCCTCCTGGATTTTGATGCTTGTTCCCTTTGCCACATTAGGGAAATTCTATGCTATAATTAGTTCAAATCTACCTTTTGCCCCCCCTTCTTTTTCTTCCTCTTCTGGGATCCCAACTATTCTAATATTGTTTCATCTTATGATATCACTTATCTCTTGAATTCTCCCCTTGTGGTCCAAGAGTTGTTTATCTTTCTTTTTCTCAGCTTCTTTATTTTCCATCATTTGTTTTTCTATATCATTAATTCTTTCTTCTGCCTCATTTACCCTAGAAGTGAGAGCCTCCATTTTTTATTGCACCTTTTTAATAGCTTTTTTTAAATTTCAACTTGGTTAGATTTTAGTTCTTTTAATTCTTCAGAAAAGAATTTTATTTCTACAGAAAAGGTTTCTCCCATATCTTCCATGCTTTTTTTTGAGCCCAGCTAGCACCTTGATAATTGTCATTCTGAACTCTAGTTTTGACATCTTACTAATGTCCATATTGATTAGGTCCCTAGCCATCGGTACTGCCTCTTGTTCTTTTTTTTTTTTTTTGAAGAGTTTTTTTTGCCCTGTCATTTTATCTAGATAAGAATTGATGAATGAGAGAATAAATACTATAATGTTAGCAAAGACCCCAGAAAAATATACACTAACCAAATAGGAAGAGAGAGGAAATCAGTGGGAGAAGAAAGGAGAAAAAAAAAAGAAAAAAATGTATATATTAGACTGGTGAATAGAACAGAGCCACACATATTGATTTTGGGTATATTTTGGTCTGTTAGAAGAAACTGCCTCCCAAAATTTTAAAGAAAGAAAAACTGATATATATATACAAAAATAAAGGTAAACCTAATGAAGGGATGGAATATGACTGTGAAGATGAAAATTAAAAGAGATTTTAAAAAAGGAATTGATAAGAAGTTGGTTGAAAAAGGAAAAAGAAAGAGAACAAAAAAATGTGATTAGGCTGGAGAGCAGAAGAAAGGTACGTGCTAGATTTAGAGTACATTTTGATCTGTTAGAAGAAACTGTACCCCAAAATTTTAAAGAAAGAAAAACCTTTATGTATACAAAAAAATAAGATTAAATATGATTAAAGGATAGAATATGACTATAACAATGAAAATTTAAAAAGATTTTTTTAAAAAAGTATTGGTAAAATAGTTTAAAAAGCTTAAATTAAGAAAGAGGAAAAATTTTTAAAAATAGAGTAAGAAAAAAATAAAATTTAAAAAAATTTAACTTTGAAAGACTAAAGAATCATAGGAACAGAACCATGAATTCTACGTGGTGCTTTCCCCTAACTCTGGAGTTCCCTGGTTCTCACTGATAGGTGAACTTGGTCTTGGCTGGATTTTCTTGCTGATCTTCTCGGGGAGAGGCCTGTTTGCAGTGATTCTCAAATGTCTTTGCCTGAGGCAGACTTGCACTGCCCTTGCCAGGGGCCAGACTAAGTAATCTGCTTGGGTTTGTGCTCATAGCTTTTGTTCCCTGAACACTTTCCATAGGACTTTGGAGGACGGGAATGAAAATGGTGGCCTCCTAGTCTCCAGCCCAGTAGAGTTCGGGGCCCCACTCCTCAGTGCATTCTCAGAAAAAAGCAGTCAGTTGCTCCTGTCTCCTTGGTCTCTGGCTGCATGCTGATCTCACCTGGCCTGTAACCGAGCATTTCTATCTCTGGCACACAGCCCCATTTGGAATCTCCAAACCCAGCAGATTCCTAACATGCTGCTCCTCCAAGAGGAGGAGGAAGGTGAGTCTCCCCAGATCTGCTACTTGTGGGGTCCCTGCTTGAAGAGCTGTGGCCAGACTGTGCCTTGGATCACAGTTTAAAGTAACCCTGAGCTGACAGCTCACTGCTTGGCTCAGTGTCTGCCACCAGCTTCCCCACTCCGATGCCTGGGGGCTCTGCCACACTCAGGCACCCCCCAGTCTGTGACCCTGTGGGTCCTGAGACCACACTGTCCCCATAAGGGCTTCACCTCCCCCACCCCTGGCTTAGCCTCTGGAGTGAGGTCCCTCAATGGAGCGGATTTCTAAGTGTTCCAATTTTGTGCCCCACTGTGCTACCACTTGCCAGGAGCCAGCCCCCACCCCACCCCGCCCTGTGGTTTATCTTCTCATGGCCTCTGATTCACTTCTCCACATGTCCTACCTTCCAGAAAGTGGTTGCTTTTCTGTTCCTAGAATTGCTGCTCTTCTTCTCTTCAGTCTCCTGTTGAGTTTGTAGGTGTTCAGTTTGGTTTGATAACTATCTAGCTAAACTCCTGGGACCCAAGGATATTAGGTTTCCTATTCCTCTGCCATCTTGCTCCTCCCCCTATTTTCCTTTTCTAATATAAGCGCTGAATACTTTAAATTTTCTGCTAAGCACAACTTTGGCCTCATCCTGCAAATTTTGATATGTTGCATTTTCCTTCAATTCAAAATACATTTAATTCCCCTTGAGACATCCTGTTGCAGCTAGGGATTATCTAGAAATGTGTTAATTTCCAAGTGTTTTGAGATTTTTTTTCCTGTCACTTTGTTATTAATTTCTAATTTAAATCCATTACAGAGAACATATTTTGTATAATTTTTTAATTTTTGGTAATCTTTGCTTTATGACTTAAGATATGGTCTATCATGGAAAATGTCCTATGTGTATATCAAAATAATATGTATTCTGCTGTTGTCAGGTGTTCTGCTATAATTGTCAACTAGATTTAGAAATTACTAATGAAATGGTAATTGGTCAGTTCTTTGTTCTTGCCTAAGTTCTGTTTACTAGTTTTATCAATACCTGAGAGGAGAATATTAAAGTCTCCAAGTGCAAGTGAGGATTTATGTATTTCTTCTTTTAGTTGTCAGTTTTTATCTTGAATCTCTGTTGTTAGGTACATACACATTTAAGATTGTTATATCTCTTTAGAAAATTTATCCTTTTAATTCTCATATGACATCATCTTTATCCAGTAATTTTCTTTGCTCTGAAGTCTACTTAAGCTGATATTAATATAGGCACTCCAACTTTCCGTTAGTTAATGATTATATAATATATTTATATCTAACTTTTACTTTCAGCCTACCTATATCATTATATCTGAGATGTTTATTGTAGAGGGAATACAGTTGGGTCATTTTTTAAAGAACGTGTTCTAATAATGTTGGCCTTTTATTAGCTATTTTTATACATTTTACATTTAATATAATCATTGATATGTTTAGATTTATGTCTACCATTTTGTTACTTTTATCTCTCAAATTTTTAAAGAAGACTTTATTTATCTATTTGAAAGAGGGAGAATGAATGAGAGAGAACATTAGCAGGGAGAGGGGGAGAAGCAGACTTCCTTCCTGAGCAGGGAGCCTGACATGAGCCTCGATCCCAGGACCCTGGGATCATGACCTGAGCTGAAAGCAGTCACTTAACTGATTGAGCCACTTAGGTGCCCCTACCATTTTATTACCTGATTTCTGTTTGCTTTCTCAGTTTTTTTTATCCCTTTCTTTTCCTTTTCCTTCCCTCTTTTAGGTTATTTAAATAACTTCATTATTCTATTTTCATTCAAGCTTGTTTCTTTTTCTTTGTTCTAGCAAATTACCCAAGGCATTAAATATAACATACTTATGTTATAATATATTTATGTTTCACTTTCTATTTAGAATCAATATTTTACCACTTCAAGTGGTATGTAGATGCCTTACCACCATATAAGTTCTCGTACCCTCTTCCTTTATGTTGTAGTTAACGTATATATTGTATCTACCTATGTTGGAAAACTTATCAGAAGATATAATTCTTTGCTTTCAGTGGATTGTATCCTGAACATTTTAAGTATTTTGTTATGCAGATTTGGGTCTTGTTGAAATCCTATGTAGAATGTTATTTTTGTTTAGCAAGTATTTGACCTAGGTGGATTCACACCCCAATTTCTAACCAGTCTTGTGGTTTCAATATCAGTTCTATTTCATTGTCTTTCAGTTCTACTCAGACTTATTATACATATACACTTTTCAGTGGTCAGTCTGGAACTCTGGAAGTGGCCTGTTCTATAGCTCAATTCTCAATATTATAGTATTCTATTTGGGGCCAGATTTGTGCATATGTACATACTTAAGGATGAGCTCAGGTGTTTGCAAGCAACCTCATGTTTTGTTTTTCTGGGCTCCTTTCTGTCTTCAATCCTCATGGCACTTTCTGATTCTAGAGGCCTCTTAACCTCTTTTTTTGCAGTTCTCTGGCTAGAATGTTGGTGTTTATATACCCTATAGTGCATTTCTTCAACTGCTTCTATCTCCACACCTAAATGGTAAGAGAACAGAGAGACCAAAAAGAACAATCAAAAGATATTTGCCACACTCTCTGGGGACCACAGTTTCTTGTATCAAAGGGGACAATTCCCCTTCCACAGAGATGAAGGCCCTCTTACCTCTGCTTTTGCAGAATTGCATAGGGGCCAGGAAGTAAAAGAACATAGAAAGGAAAAAAATACAAGAGTGTTAGGAAACTCCTTTCCCGATCTTCACAGTGAAATGAGAGGGCTACTTCTGGAACCCTCTGTCATTACCAACATCCACTTCTGGGTTTCAGACTGTATTGAGTCCAAGCCAAGGGATATCAGAGGAAAATAAAATCATGAAACTTTGAATTCTAGTCCTCTTCAATCATTCTGCCTTGATTTACCTTTTAAAAATTCTGAAACTGACTTTCTAAGCATGTGATCCATATTTTACAGCTGCAAAGAATGGGAGAGATAGGGTGGTGTGTACTTACTCCATCTTACCTAGAACTGCAATCTGGAAATAACAGAGATAGAAAATGTAGGTATTAAACCCCAGAAGATGCCAGGATGGCTGTGAGATTTGCCCGAGGTAACATCCAGGGTTAGTAAGGAGTACTCTCCAGCGTATATTAGAGACAGAATGACCATCATCCAAACTAGGGCCCTTTTCAGAGTGAGGTTATTATAGAGGGACAACAAGTGTAAACCAGAAACCGAACATACGGTCACCTTATCTAGAAAATGGAGTGGGGAAATTATGCTCTTTTCTCATTGTATTCCACTGAGTTCAACTGTTTAATTACCATTCATCTCCTATACATAGAATATTTGTCTCAGTCGCCTGCTTTATTTTGGTTGATTTGCATGTAAGAAGTGTAAATCAACCTTTGTCCCTAAGGCTGATTTGTCATTTTCAGTGTCTCCACCAACCTAGAAAGAGTATATTCTGTAAAATGTTACCTTAGGTAGTCCTTCCCTTGGCCTTTTCTGAGTATGTACAAACCTGAGGCTCAGGGTGAGCTTCTGTTACGCTAAGAACAAAACTGTGGACCACTGGATCTAGCAGTTTTAGCAAAATTTATTTTCGAATAAAATAAACCTGGGTCAACTGGCCCAAAGAGGTTTCTGAGTCTTAGAGCTCAGTGAGCAGCTGGCAGGGAAAGCAGGGATGTTGGCCATCACCATAGCACAAGGGCACAATGACAGTGTGGATACTTTCCCCATTGAGACCCTACAATGAGCCTTCCCACAAGAAACTTCCTCCAGGAATAATTTATACCTTTTAACTCATCTTTAACTTCATCACTGAAATTCCCAACAAGGATGTCGCTTGGTGCCAAAGCCGCAGTGGCTTTTCTGATGTGGGAGCCTCTGTGGAAAAACCACTCAGGAGCATTTCATACAGGCTCCAAGCGGCAGCCAGACAATGATGCCTTTTCGCCATTCTGAACTTGGATCGTGTTCGTACCAGGGAATGTGACACATTACATTTGAATGAGCCCAGAAGTTGCTTGTCTTGATTGCTCAGACAAATCATTCCATTCAGAGAGGGATGGCAGAGGGTGAAGATTTTATAGTCCTCTGGGAGCAGAACACTCTTGTGACTATAGTTTGAACTCTCCTAAGGAAAATGAATTTACGAGAATGAGATCCGCCTTGGCGGTCAGGAAAACTACTGGGTGCTCTAGCATATTGCCCTGTTACTCAGGACTCCGCTGAGATCAGTAGGTCAGGAAGCACATGCCAGGAATGCAGCCTCAATGGCAAGCGGCTCAGACCAAAGCTCCGTCCAAGCTCCAAACTTGTTGTCTTTTAAACAATTTATACACTTCCCAGACTTGTACCTTGGCTGCTAACTCTTGCCATTGCCTTTCTACCTTGTAAGTGCTAAGCTGTTCCTTGTCTCCTCATTGGCCCAGTCATGATGACCTGCTTGGTCTCCATTTCCAGTGGACCGGAGTAAGGTGGTCTTCTTCATGCCCTGCCCAATGGCCAGCGGGACAAGGAGCAGCTAGCTGCTCCCCTAGCCTTGTGTCCGGCATAAGGCTACCCGCCTTGCCCATCACAGGATGTGCTCCTTCCTCTATTTCCTCTGCTCAGAGGGCGCGCTTCCCTCAAGGACAGAGTAGTGACTGATGGTGGCCCCATGTGCACCTGTCCCCCTCTGGTTTCTGCCTTTCCCTCTTACTTTCTGCGCTCCAGAGTCAGTAGGTGAATGTGGAGTAAGAACTTTTTTTCTTTTTTTTACAGAAAAGCTTTAGGCAAAGTTTAAATCAGTCACTTCGAATAAAATAATATTTATTTGATTGCAAATAGATATAAATTGATATATATAATAAATAGCAGATCTGGTAGCCGATAAACACAAAGCAAAAGTGACTGTATCTGCCAGTTCAGCTCAGACCGCTTGGAAAGTCTGAGGGGCATTGTGTGCTGAATGTGTGCAAGCATCCGGAGAATGTCGTCTCC
Source organism: Lontra canadensis (assembly GCF_010015895.1). NCBI lineage: Eukaryota > Metazoa > Chordata > Mammalia > Carnivora > Mustelidae > Lontra > Lontra canadensis. Next base: position 4,470,454 of record NW_022631106.1, on the reverse strand, counting down.
CTCTGTCCAGAGGCTATCGGAGGCACTATCCAGAGCTTCGGGGTTATTCCCAGGCCTGCCAGGCTTGCTCAGAGTCACAAAACACTTCCCATCTTCTATGAGCTCGATCCGTGCTGTGTGTTCTGTCCATCCACATCTCTACTCACCAGAGACAGGGAGGAGATCGTTCAAGGTCTGCTTCACCATTTCCTAGGCTGGGAGCTCCTCCCAGTGGTTTCTGTTTTACTGAGTCATTTCCAGTGAAAAAATTCAGGGATACTTCTGAGATGGTTCCACCTGAATCCTTTCGAGTTTTTCACTGGCATATGGTAGCGTATCTGAGTCCAGAACCTGGAATTGGGAGGGACTGATTTTAAGTTTCTCCAAGTGACTGTGGGCAAAACGCGGAGAGCTCTTTTCACAAGATGAGGTAGAGACTCTGGCTCTTGGAAGGAGCAGAACTTAATTAAAATTAGTTTCAGTGTTTGATCATCCAAAGCCAAATTCACTGCGGCTTGTAGTTCAAAGACACTGGGTCCACTGACATAGCTGGGGCTCAAGATAAATATTCCTCTTCTACTTTTCTTAATCACATTCACAATGTCTTCCGCATACACTGGAAAAAGCGTTCAAGAAACTGTTATCGCTAAACCTGGAGTCTCCATAACCCCGAATCTCTGAGTCTCCCAGATCTACCCAGAGGGTTCCTTTCAAAGGCACTCTTGGGGAAGAGGAAAAGCAAGCATGGTTTTCTATGCCCCTTTTTCAGTATTAGCTCTGCTGACAGTTGAAGATATACTCTGGTCTCAGATGACTCTCAGATTTACATGCCTCTCTTTGTGTTCCATGTCCTCAAATGCTCAATTCCTCTAGGATCAGAGCTTGTTGGCACAAGGCAGGCTGGGATAACAGGGGGGCATGGGATGACCCAGGCTCCCTGGTGGGATGCCTGGGGAAGGGGAAGGGAGGTACGGAGTGAGATCTGCACATCTGATGAGTGGCCAGTGCCTTACCCAGTGCTGAGGGTTGTGGCCAGTAGTCTTACAAAGCCGGGGGACCACTTATTTAGGATAACAGAGATGACTTCCTACAGAGGAGGCAGGAACTCTATCTTTGTTCAGGAAAGCCTCCCTAGGGCCCAGTCATTTTTTCTGAAGATGGATTTTTTTTTTTTTTTGACAACAGAACATGTCTCTGCAATACATGTTCTCCTGCACTGTGGCCCAACCTATTCCAAGCTCATGGAACTTTCCAGAAGAGGTATATCCCAACAGAAGGAATGACAGGAAAGCCCACAGAGCACTTGTTTTCAACTGTCCTTTTTGTTCTAGATCTTCTCTTGGCACGCAGGACCTACCTCCTCCCGGGGCCACATCTCTTTCGAGCAAACACAAGTTGTATCCATATTTGTTTTCCAGAACTTCAGGGAACAGATTCAGAGCCAGGTATTCCTCACTCAGAGAGGAAGTGACTTCACTCCCAAAAGAGCTCCATTTTGCATAAGATACAAAAGCATCAAATACCTTTTTATCTGAGGAAGAAAAACAATTAAAAAAAATTCAACCATTTACCTATGCCTCACTATCGTGGTATCTCTATACGGGCTTTGTATCCTACTTTATATGGGCAAAAATTAAGTTTCGGGCTCCTTACTGAATTGATGTCACAATAAAAAGCAGCATCTGTGTCCGTTTCAGAATCACACTGCTGAGTGGTGTCGATTATCCCACCGGATTTGAATTCTAATTTATGACGCACTCCTGCCTTTTCACTGAGGTCAGATCCAACATCTGTGGCTTCTGTGATTAAATCACACATACTCGGGGATTCCTCTGAGTTTTCTTTGCACTGCACTGTTGCCGTCTCAGGAGTTACACATCAAAGACTCTGTTCTGTCAAAGCGTGGTAACATCCAGCCAGCAAAGCACTGCCAAGACCCAGCACCTTGCAGAGGACAGAGCCAACAGCACACGCACCTATTTTAGAATCCCCGTGTGTGAAAGGCTGTATTAAGAATGCCCTGGTGGACAGTTTTCAGGGTTGCATGATATCAGGTATATAAAGTGCTTGGTGTCCAGCTCACAGTAGGCTCGAAAGATATGGGAAATCATATTTACAAAACTCGTTTCAGGGTACTTGTAAAGTCTCATGTGCCTCTGGTGAGCGGGTTATGACAAATGCACGTTGAGTACTGGGATGTGCTATGTAACTAACCAACCAAGAGAGGGAGAAAATCTCTAAAGTTCACTCATGGGCATCGGCATCTGGACATAATTGTGTCATATTCTAGTCCTTTGCACAATGGCTGGCAAATAGAAATGTTACAGTAGCAAATGATAGCCCGTGGTTGGGGATGGGGGGCTGATGCTATTGGTGCTACACTTGCTGAACAGGACATAAAGAGAACCCCTAGTGGATGGAAATGCCAGCAGTAGAAAAAGAAGAGAGGGGGGAGGTCCAGGACACAAGAAAGGAGGATGCTGAAGAATGCCGAAGAATGGAGGCCCATAAGGCTCATCTGCAAAGTTCCTCACTACCGGGGGGTGGGGGGGATTGGGGGCATGGGGCATGGCCAGCAGAGAAGGGCTGTGTCATTTAAATGTGTGACACACCCTAGTCACCTCTGTTCCTTCCATATCCCTGTGAAACTCCAGCAGGCTTGGATTTTTCTGTAACCTGGAAACATTAAATTTCTTTGGAAATGAAGTTAGCGAATAGGAATATTGGACCTCTCACGTAGGTCCTTTGCAACTTCGCCCATCTATGTCTCTCTAAAATTTTGGGTATCCAGCATTAACTTCTAAGGAAACAGCCATTTTGTTGTAAAACATTAGATTGGCCACAGAAGGGCAATGAATCACTGTGCCTTAAAACCGGGTTCTGCCTCCTCAATACGTTACTGTCTATGCAAAGTGAAAAGAGGAAGGACAGATTTAAAAGGTTCATGGTTGATTGGCTCTCCTGTACAAGCTCTAGAATCTTAAGATAAATATCATTTTAGTAAAAAAAAAAAAAAAAAAGCATAAGCCATCTAGGGGAATGACTAAGACATTGGTTAAATAACTTGCTTAACTCGTAAAAGCTAAAGAACCAATTTAAAGAAATAATTCTCAAAAAACAGTCTTGGCTTAAGGATTTCTTGCATGAATAATTGGTCCAAAGAAAGGAACAACGGATGCATCGCGTTACTTGTCCTTTTCCTGTAGATCTGACAGCTCCTTACTGCATTCTCAGTGCGGGACAAGCACTGACATGGGAAGTAATTAGCCTGAGAATCCAGCAGAAGGCATACTGCCCTTTCCAAGCAAGAGAATCATTCACTAAAACTGCAAATCTTCTGATCTTAGGGACCTCTGGGGCTAGAAAAACACTCAAGCAAGCTCTTCTATCCTAAAGAAGCAGACACTAGTAAGTACTATGATCCCGTCTCCTAGGGAAGTGTGCATTCATTGTAATAGTACTTGGATTTTATAGACTTTCATACTTCTTGAACATTGCCACCATCTTCAAAGCCCCTAATTTTATAGATGAGGCTAATCAAGGTAATAGCTAATGGGGGCTGTAAACGAAATCGCCTGGGTCCAAATCTCCAATTCTAGCACCATCCCTGCAGTTCAGTTTTGGGCCCATGACTTCATGTCCCTGTGCCAGGCTTGCAGGATCACTGTGACAGTTCAAGCCACCAATACACCTGACTGGCATACACTCAGTACTCAAGAGACAATAACAGTTGGCTTCTAGTGAATGTTTACTATGTGCTAGATGCTCTTCTAAATGATTATTATGTCTTAACTCAGTGAGTCCTCAGAGCATTCACTACAAAATGGTGATTACAATCCCATTTTACAGGAGAGGAAACTAAGGCACGGGGATGTTGGGTCATTTGTCATATTGCATTAGGTTGGTGAGCAGAGAGATTATTTTTGAGCTCAACATGCTCTATCTACAATAGCCTCGCTGGTCAGCAAGATTCCTGGTAAATGGACTGAGAAGAAGTTGTGCCTCCACCTGCTCCCAGAGCTCCCAGGTTTGAAGCCACCAGACTTGGAAGAAGGCCTCAAAGGCTGAGTGACAGGACCTTCTCTACCAGGGAACATGCATTTCTTGAGTTTCTCCCTCTAAGTCAGTTCAGAGAGGAAAATTCAGAAGCAAGTTGGGGGTCGCCTTACCCCCGAGGGTCTCATCCTTGCTCTGGTAGGTTCGGTACAGCAGGACTATTTCAATCCAGTACATGTAGAGCAGAGCAGCTGCCGTCAGCATGCCTGCCAGGGTCATGACCGTGCCAAGCAGGATGTATAGGAACACCACTGGGGGAAACATGGCAGCCATGAGCAAATACAGAGACAGCTTTCCTGGGACAAGACCACATTCTAACCAATGCTGTGGACCCACCCAGCACCTTTTCTGATGCTATTATTTTATCAAAATCACCTCTCTTGGAAGCATCCTCTTGAAGCTGGAAACATGTACAATTACATCTCGAGGGGACCGTCTTGCAATGAATCGGAGACAATTCACAGGAACGGGCCATTCCTGATTGGGGTGGCCAGGGAAACTGATCATGGCCACTTTTAGTTATTTTTCTCCCATAAACCTCCACACAACCCATTTACATCCTGTCATTGCATATTATAAATTATTTTCATGCACTATCATCACCAGTAAAGTCTAAACTTAGTTTAGACTATGCATGGCTTGGTTACATTTCATACCCTCCACCATACCTAACACATCAGACCTTCCACACCCCTCTCCTAGCTGGAGCCCCATTACGGAGCATCCACTATGGCCAAGCACAAATTTTGTCTCCTGTAAGCCTCAGTAGCATTCAAAACTTGCATTTATTCATTTATAAATTAATTTATTAATTGAATGAATGATATCAAGCTTATCGTTGAGTGTCTTCTTAAAGAAATTTCAAAACTATTCTCTACCAGGAATTTCCACTCCACCTTTAAAAGGCTGTGATCTCTGATGTTACACATACCACCCGGAGCAATAAGCAGGGTGACTCCAATACCCGATCATCATGTTCTCTGAATTGAGAAGGCAGGAAAAGAAAACCCTAACAGGGGGCTAGGTCCTAGCACGGTACCTATTAGGTATTTGTAGACTGAATAAATGAGTAAGTGAATGAATGAATGGCAGGTTTTTGTAACAGAGCTCCCATACATAGGGGATTGGTTAAGATGACCAGTTCTGGATCACTGATATGAAACTTACTAGTGATGTGTCCTTGGTCAGAATATCAAATGGTTTAATACAAGTGAAGTGCAGAATGTCTGGCGACTAGCAAGTATAATTGCTGTCATCATCATTATAATTCTTTAGGAAAATTCCTCTCCTCTCAGATAAAAGCAGTTGTGTGCATGGTGTGGCAACCTTCCAGGCTTACCTGCTTGCTTTTCTTTCAGTTGGAGGGACTGGGTAGTGTTCCCAATGGAGTTCTGGGCGAAGCAAATAAGCTTCCTGCGAAGCTCCCTCTGAGTAACTTCTTTGAAGTGGATAACGCGGGCAATGACTTTATCCTTTTTGGTAGATTTTACACTAGGAAAGAAGGATGAGCACCCTACACATTCAGTAGCACAAACTGACCACCTTTTGTAATATTTGGCATTTATATTAGCTGCCAAACAGTTTGGCTTTCAGAAGAGCTAGGGGATCAAAGGGTAAAGGGAGATGCCCGAAGAACATAAGACTGACCATCTGATCATGGGGTAGGATTTTTTGATTATTGAATCTGCTAGGCATCATTTTATGCATTTATACCAGGATTTAATTTCTGGCGGGCCTCATCTGACCTTTATTACTCTAAGCATTTCCCTTGAAAACAGACGGTAAAGGGGTGTGTGGTGGCTCAGTGGGTTAAGCCTCTGCCTTTGGCTCAGGTCATGATCTCAGGGTCCTGGGATCGAGCTCCGCGTTGGGCTCTCTGCTCAGCAAGGATCCAGCTTCCCCCCCTTTCTCTGTCTGCCTCTCTGCCTACTAGTGATCTCTCTCTGTCTTTCTGTCAAATAAATAAATAAATAAATAAATAAAATATTAAATAAATAAATAAATAAAAATTAAAAAAAAAAAAAGAAAACAGACAGTAAAAATACTTTACTATTGACTCACTTCCACCAGGGATTTATCATGTATCTGTGCTCACTCTTTTGAACACTAAATGTGGACTCCCGAGTCTCCTTCATGCCTCACCTCACAGAAGCCCCCACGAGGTAAGAGTATGAACACCCCAACTTGGCCACCTGACTTGGCCACCAACACAAACAGTAGGTAGGTGACAGTCCAAGGTCACTCTGCTTGCAAGTGGCAGCCTGAGTCCTGAGCCTAACGCCATTCTGCCCCATCCAGCAAGTTGTAAGTCTCAGTATTTATTCACAGTCTGGGTTCTCTACAGTTGCCAATCTATAGTCTGTCTTTACATGAAGGGATACTGTTTATATGGATGGGGTTTTAGGCTGTGTTGCTTGGACCCTGCAATACCAACTCATATTCCCTGAATGCTTCTTACTGGTCAGGTGAGCATGTCACCTCTACTATATCAGCTCCCTACCAGGATCTTGGAAAGTGGACATAAGTGTCCATAGATTACAGGTGGTGGAATGGAGTCTTTCGGGGTCAAAGGTCACATTGCCAATAGGTGGAAAACAGATATTCGAACCCGAGTGCTTTTGTGACTTCTCTTGTCTTAGACGTGCTTGCCAAATTCTATTACTGTTATCAAAATTTGTTCTTTACTTTTTGTAGTAACGTGTACTTTTCAAAATATTATATTTGTTCATTGAAATGTTTTAAGAATCAGAAGGAAGTGCTTAATGCATAGACTATTACTTGGGAACAGATTTTGGAAAAACAAGAGATTCTTTTTTAGTGACAGTCCTGACTGAGTAGATCCAAACACTGAATCCTTCCAGGGACCAGAGTTCGGCTTCATGAGGTACTGGATAGCTCTGAATAGCTAGAGTTTTCCTTTCTATTAAGCCAAAGTGTCTTCCCAGTAAATTCTGTCCACTAATCGGGGTTCTGCGCTCCAGAGAGCAACAAACTAAGTCTAGTTTCCATAAAACGTAAGGACTTCAAGACAGATAGCCCATCTCCTAATCCTCTTCTCCATTTGGATTGCTGCAACTGTTCCTTACTTCACATATTTTTGGTCAGACTCATTATTGTGCATTTTCCTCCAGATACATCCCAGACCGTTAATAACTGAAGTCAGCCTGATGTTTAAAGCTGCATCAAACTGTTGCTACAAACTGAGGTTCACAGATATTCACAAAACCTAGATATTTTATGGCTTATCAGAAACTGCTGTTTAAAATGAACCTGGGGGGTGCCTGGGTGGTTCAGGGGGTTAAGCCTCTGCCTTCAGCAGGTCATGATCTCAGGGTCCTGGGATGGAGCCCCGCATCAGGCTCTCTGCTCAGCAGGGAGCCTGCTTCCCCCTCTCTCTCTACCTGCCTCTCTGCCTGCTTGTGATCTCTCAATCTCTCTCTCTCTCTCTCTGTGTCAAATAAATAAATAAATAAATATAAGTCTTTTTAAAAATTTTAAAAAATAATAAAATGAACCTGAACTTCTCATTTCCGTGCTTTTCTATTCACCACTAGTGGGCGCTAGTGGCCACACTGTCAACTCGGCCTGCCGACTCACCTCTGGGTCTACATTTATTTTTATTAACATTAAATGTTATGTTTGTTTCAGGGGTACAGGTCTGTGAATCATCAGTCTTACACAATTCACAGCACTCACCATAGCACATAACCTCCCCAGTGTCCATTCCCCAGCCACCCCATCCCTCCAGCATTTTTAAGGTTTCCAAAGGTGAAAGCATTTAGTGTGGATTAGAAATAATAATAGTCTGCTAATTTCCTTCTTACCTGATCTCCTCAGATGTTGGGACTTCCCACTCCCGGTCAGAATCTTTAATGTACCATTTTATTACAGGCATAAAGTCCTTTTGGTAGCCAAATCGTGCCGTGCAGTTAAGAGTTAAAGGCTTTCCTGAAAATGAAGGTGACGCAAAAAAATAGGAAGTCCGTGAGAACGCTTTGTCCTCAGGAGGAACACTCCACCTCAAGATCATTCATGACTGCAATCATGTTTGTAGGTAAAAAACAGGTGTGCCAGGGGTAACCAAACCTAGCTGTTTCTCATCTGGAAACAAACAAGAATGAGCAATACTTGTATCTCAAACCTGTGGCTATACGGTCATAGCACTAAGAATTCTGATGTGGTTGGAGGATAGACACGGGGAAAATGAGGAGTCCTCAGTGACCAGCCTGTTCTTCTAACGCTGCTGCTGTTCAGTACAAGGTGTGTCAACAAAGAACATTTTACTGCGCACCAGTATTTGCATATTAAATTAAAATTGTGAGGGGCACCTGGGTGGCTCAGTGGGTTAAGGCCTCCGCCTTCGGCTCAGGTCATGATCTCAGGGTCCTGGAAGTGAGCCCCACATCCGGCTCTCTGCTGAGCAGGGAGCCTGCTTACCCCACCCCCTGCCCCTCTCTGCCTGCCTCTCTGCCTACTTGTGATCTCTGACAAATAAATTAAAAATAAAATAAAATTGTGAGGTTATGCTAATGTGGTTTAAAGAAGAAATTATTTAGATATCCATCAGTTTCCTGAACAATGCACTAAGGTAGGGATGCGTATTATTACATTATCCTCTTTCTACCCATTTTTTCCATAAGGGCTATCCAGATACATTCTGCCTCAAACCCAAATTTTCACCTTTAAAAAAAATTCATCTTTGCATCTTAATAATGTCTCCCTGCCCTGTAATTCTTCAAAATTCACTGGAACCATATGTAGCTTGGCTATTTTTGAGTTATTAATTTTTTTTTTCTTTCCTCCTTCCTTGCATTCTTGTGATGCTGCGGGTTTTGCAAATTTCATTTCCATAATCAGGACACACTGATACTGCCATCTAGCGGTCTTTTACCATAGTACCTATTTTGCCATTCATAATTACAAATATTTTAGCATTTAAGAGTGCTTATTTTATTGGAATAACCAGTACTTGGTTTTAAATTGAGCAGTTCTTATTTTACTGTGTGCAAAAATTTAGATGTTATTGAAGTTGTTAAAATACAAAGAGACCGGGGCGCCTGGGTGGCTCAGTGGGTTAAAGCCTCTGCCTTCAGCTCAGGTCCTGATCCCAGGGTCCTGGGATAGAGCCCCGCATTCAGGCTCTCTGCTCGGCAGGGATCCTGCTTCCCTTCCTCTCTCTCTGCCTGCCTCTCTGCCTACTTGTGACCTCTGTCTGTCAAATAAATAAATAAAATCTTAAAAAAAAAATACAAAGAGGCCAATAGGAAAGTCACTTAGCACCTCTACCCAAAAGAAGACACTACTTGGGAATATGAGGGGATGTAGCGTTCCTCTACAATTATCTTAAAGGCCACACCAAACACCATGTTTGCAAAGATTCATGCTATTCAAGCTGGTAAATTGGTTAAAACTTACAGACTCACCAATGGACCTAATAATATATGTAACACCTGCTTCTGGGATGAGTAAGGAAGAATCTAAAACCTATTGATCATGTCCGCTGCACCAGCCACCTAAGATACATTAGCCTGTATTTCTTGATTCATCCAGATGAGGTCAGTTTTCTTCTGTTTACAGATTTAAAACCTGAAGCTTAGAAAGAATAAGTAACTCCGTAAGGTCACAAAAGTAGCCATTGGCTGAGCCAAGATTCATACTCAATTCTGTTTGATTTCAAATATCAAGCCTCAGGATGCTTGGGTGGCTCATTCAGTAAAACATCTGCCTTTAGCTCAGGTCATGATCCCAGGGTTCTGGGATCGAGTCCCACCGTGGGCTTCTTGCTCAGTGGGGAGCCTGCTTCCCCCTCTCCCTCTCTGCCTGACACTCACCCAGCTTGTGTTCTCTTTCTCCCTTTTTCTCTGACAAATAAAATCTTTTAAAAAAATCCTGAGACTCTTTTCCTTATACCACACTTAGACCTGCTCCCAGAAGCACAGTGTCATTCAATGGCGATAACACAACCCACCTTACCAAGTTCTACTTCCAGCGTGTCCTTGATGGGATCCAGAATATCTGGTTTGTGATTAGTGTCTTTCACTAAAAGAAGAAAATAGAAATTATTATGTGCACTGGGAAATCTGAAAGGCTGCTTGCTGAAGATATGCATACAAAGGGGTACTTTGATCTCAATGCTTTGGGGCTCCCTCTTCAATTTCAAGTCATATTCTATAAGGCTAGGGACTTAGGTCCACGTGAAAAACAGTCCTCTGGGGCGCCTGGGTGGCTCAGTGGATTAAAGCCTCTGCCTTCGGCTCAGGTCATGATCCCAGAGTCCTAGGTTCGAGCCCCAAATCCGGCTCTCAACTCCTCGGGGAGCCTGCTCCCTCCCTCTCTCTGCCTGCCTCTCTGCCTACTTGTGATCTCTGTCAAGTAAATTAATAAAATCTTTAAAAAAAAAAAAAAAAAGAAGAAGTCTCCAGAAACGACCAGGACATCAGGCCGCAGGTGTTAGCAAAAGGTGCATTTTCTTCCACACGAGCCCTGCTCAACCATCGCAGACCTGAACCCCCATTCCTGTCTTCTCCTACAAGATTGCTTTTTAGCACCATCTGGCTGAGTAATTCAGAAGAAGGACACACCTGAGAAAATGCCCACGTCAGCCAGCCTGGACTCCACCCCCTCCATCACCCAGTTCGTGGTTTACTTCAAAATAAAGGTGAGTCTGGTCCCTCATTACTCATTTATCCCTTAACTTCCTGCTCCAAACTGTCAAATAGAGCGCCATGGTCAAACATCCTCTTGACTACATCCTATCTCCTGATAAAGGAAAACTCATCACCTCTGCTCTAGACATTGTCCTCTTACTTCTCAGGGACTTTTTCCCTCAAAGATTCCAGTTCTCCCTTGTATATTTGTCCCTCTCTCTCTCTCTCTCTCCCTCTCTCTCTCTCCCTCTCCTCCTCTCCCACCACTTCTTCCCGTTGGCATTTATCCATGCTCAGTCTCTCTATCTTAAACTTTTTTTTAAAAGATTTTTATATATTTATTTGACAGAGAGAGATCACAAGTAGGCAGAGAGGCAGGCAGAGAGAGAGGGGGAAGCAGGCTCCCTGCTGAGCAGAAAGCCTGACATGGGGCTGGATCCCAGGACCCTGAGATCATGACCTGAGCTGAAGGCAGAGGCTTTAACCCACTGAGCCACCCAGGTGCCCCAGTCTCTCTATCTTAAAACAGAGAAAAGTCCCTTTACCTCATTTCCCTGCTGCATTCATTCTCCTTCTCTATGCTCATCCTCATTCTTTCACTTCCCGTGGAGTTCGATGCCTGCCCCCATCACTCTACAGATACTGCTTTGGCTCAAGACCCCAGTAACCTCCTGGCACTTAATTCCATTGGGCACAACGGAGTTTTTCTTCAGTTTTATTTCCCAGTACCATTGGACACTGCTGGACGCCATCTCTTGGAACCCTCTCGTCTTTTGCTTCCCTGCTTCCCTACTCTCCTGTTCACCTTCTGCCTCTCTGCTCACTTCCCAGTGTGTTTGGGGGCTCCACTTTCTGTGTGGTTCTTGTGCTTATCAGTTTTCTTCCTTGCTCTTTGCTGTGCTGTTCACTCTCTAGGCCTCTTCCCTACAAAAGGTCTTGAACCTTGAAATGATCTCTCTCCCATGTCATCAATTTCACTTTCTTTATAGCTCTTCTCCCCATCCTTCCAACAGTACCCAGTCACTTATGTAAACAATGACTGCCATCTTCCCAGACCCTATGATGAGTTCTCAAACGTCAGCACCGAGGCAGAGCTTCACTCCCTCTGCCCGGAGATACTTAGTCACTCGCCCTGGGGCAGTTTCCCTCGGTGCTCACACCCCTGCTCTAGCTCCTCTAGGAATCCTACCCTTCTTCCCAACCCCTCCAAGTACTGCAATCCTCCCGGCCTCCATTCAAGGCCCTCTTCTCTCGACTCAACTCCCTTGGTGACCCAACTTATGACAATTTGAATGTGATCTAGAACTAAGCCTTCCCTGGGGGATGGAGTCTAGGTTAATGAGAAAATTAATGTTTTCGTGCATTTAAGGCTTCCTATGACTACCAGTATAGGATTATAATTTTTTTTCAAAAAAGGAAACCATGACTAAGCCAAAGGAATTTACTTTAATTGGGTAATGGGGTTTCAAATCCCAGATCTTGATATGAAAATCTCTCTTACCGATGGTTGTCACTTGAACAACAGCTCTGACTGTCCATGAACTTGTGTTAACCAACTCCGTGTAATCACATGCATATGTGCCGTCCTGTTCTTCGTAAACTTCATCCACCAGGATTGAGCTGCTCCTTTCTTCAGGGAGTAGCTTTCCATTCTAATCCAAGGGACGAGAAAAATAAATAACCTTCTTTAGCCAAGTAATTGTTATTAATATTAGTCACAACAATAGAAAAAATTCACAAATGAGAGCATCACCCAAGCTGTTCAGAAGCTGTACTTGTAAGATTCTCATTGGCTCACGAGAGGCATTTTTAAATACGATTACCTTATCCGTTGAGATCGAGGCATCAAAGCCGACTGATCCTCAAACTTACTTAGCCTAGTATTTCCCAAAGCATGACTTCAGGCCTCTGAGAATATTCTAGAAAACTCATAGTGCTTTAAGGGGTTGATACCTCAATGATTTTTTTTTTTTAAACTGTGTGTATTTATATTTGTGGAAACTGACAATAGTTTTTTGTGTGTGTGTGGGGCTGATATAAAGTTTCTTCTCTAAATAGATTTAACTCAAAAAAGGTGAAATTTAAATTAAAAGTATTAAGTAAATAACTAAACAGGTGTATACAGATATGACAAAGAATAATTGGTGAGTGAGAAACAAAGAACTCATGGAGGACCCAAACAATTACGAACATTTCTTTCCCTTATTTAGCATACCCATCAGGGATGCTCTTCTAAGTTCTGAAGTTCTCCCCCATCTGAACTAACCATGCCTTCCTGCTCTCATTTCCTGCTATTGCCTTTCCACCTACTCACCATTTCCTAAATAACCATGTATTTTTTTTAAGATTTTATTTATTTATTTGACAGACAGAGATCACAAGTAGGCAGAGGCAGGCAGAGAGAGAGGAGGAAGCAGGCTCCCTGCTGAGCAGAGAGCCCGAGGCGGGGCTCGATCCCAGGACCCTGAGATCATGACCTGAGCTGAAGGCAGAGGCTTTAACCCACTGAGCCACCCAGGTGCCCCAATAACCATGTTCTTTCTCCATCCATGTGTCCATACATCTCTCCCACCACTTTCACCACCACTGGGTAAGCTGCAGCTCAGTCTTTAACTCTAACTCAAGAGGTAACTCTCGCAGAGGGACTGACCAGGCACTCTCCCAGCAGAACCAGTCCCTGCATGCTCCCAGACCTCCACGATTGCTCATAGCCCTCTGGTCGTAATTTCTGTGGACAGTTACCTCTTTCTACATCGGTGTAGAGCAGCCTTTGTGCCAAGACACAGAGCTGCTCCTGGACACATTGGCAGGAATGAACATAGATCCCTCTCATCAGAGGATATGGAGTTGTGACTGCCTTCTGAGACTGGGAGAGCACTCGGCAGACCCCAAGGAGTAAGCCAGAGTATGAAGCACTTGGGCAGCCCTGGCTCAGTTAACAAGAAACAGGGATGCTCCCTCCAGGCTCATCAGAGCCTTGAAGAATATGCGGGAATCACTCTATTGAAGGTAAGTGCCATTCTGGAAACATCTGAAATGGAATATGGCTATAGGAAATAAGGCCACGGTGAAGAGGCTGATTGCATGTAGATGGATTTGGTCTTTATGTCTCTAGTATACGGCAAGCAGGCCAGCATGAGGAAGCTCTTTGTAAATGCTGAGTGACTAAAGTATGTATAATTGAAAGGTCTTAAAACATAAGAGTCATGTAATCACCTTTGTATCACTAGGGGCTAAGACATAGTAAGGGCTCGATGAGTATCTGTTGCATGGTTGAGTTGCACTGTGCCAATAATTCTGTAGCCCGTAACTTCCATTTAGCACATGGGCTTCCAATCTCCAAAAATAGCCCCCAGACTGTATCTCTCATCACAGCAGTCCAAAGCAGAGATAAGGAACACAAATAACAAAATAATAAGTATCTCTTATCTATACAGATTATAAAATTCTTTCTCTTGTGATTCACTCAAAGGATTCTCTGATTTGGACTGCACAGATCTAGAAGGAAACTGAAGTTTTGGAGTTTATATATTGCTCTGTATCCCAGAGCTAGCAACTGAGAGGACCGGGGGTCAATGTGAATTTTTCTGACTCTTGAGTTTCATGTTCTCATTGAGGAAAATCCCTTCCACTTCTCATGCTAACTCATAGGAGCAGGGATTCCCCTACTCCAAGTCTCTGGTGTGGTTTCTGTGGCCCAAGAAGGGACTTCCAGTAAGTTGGCAAAGAGCCTGAGCGTCAGAATGGGTCAGAGAGGGGCAGCTGCAGGCAGGAAGTAAAAGAAAACAAACAAGTGGGGCAGACAATGTTAAATATAGATCAGCTGATCTCAAGGGTCAGGGACCCCTTCAAAAGAAGGGTCAGAGCATGGAGTGAAATTCAGAGATAAAACTCTGGAGAATACAATAATCACATAGAATGAGTGACAATTGGAGCAGAGGTGTGTCATAAATCACCCAAGAAAGTAACGGGGGAGTGGATGCAGAGTCATGACTGAGACCTCAGTTGACCACAGTGGGGAATGGGTCAAAACATCTGATTTTTTTTTTTTTTTTTCATAAAAGGTAAGTATGGGGGTACCTAGGCGGCTCAGTTGCTTAAGCATCTGCCTTTGGCTCAGCTTGTGATCTCAGGGTCCTGGTATTGAGTCAGGCCACCTTCTCAGCAGGGAGTCTGCTTTTCCCCCACCCCTGCTTGTGGGCTCTATCTCTCTCAAATAAATGAATAAAATCTTAAAAATAAAAATTAAAGAGGTATGACTTCATATGTATTCTTAAGACTTAATGAGATGGAACTAAAAGGAAACATCAAAGAAAACAGTTAAGGGAGAGGCCATTTGTGTCAAGAATGATGGGGAACCCATTCTGGTAAGATGATCGCAAATGATTCCAGTAGGAAAGAGAGATGGTAATGGGGCTGCTTTGCTCAGCTATGAAACAGTCTTGAACAAAATATGGAAGGAGGAACATCTCAATGTGAACCTGTATGAAGAATGTCAGTAAGTCTTAGAACGGAGGCATGCAGAAAAGAGGAAGACACTAAAACGGGACTTTAAATGAATGTGTGAAGCAAGAAGAACACAGAAAATGTATTCTAGGTGGAGCAGTTATTGAAATGTTACCTTCTACTGTCATCAAGCTCCAATACTACCAGGCAGTGCAGCCACCCCAAGGAGGACAATACACATGGTGTTATTCTATGGGAGTGGTTCTCCCCACCATTGGACAACACAGTGGAGCTCCTCCTAGGGATTTTGCTATCTGCTCTGGGATGAACTCCAGGCCTGGGCATCTTTAGCCCTACCCTCCCTTATGGACTTGACATTCCCATGTCTGTTTTAATGACTCATTACATCCAGATCTATGTGAGCTCTTTGCATCCTTCATTGAACTCACTTCTACTGTCTCAACTTGCTAAATGTTGTGAATATTTGAGCCAGAAAGACCCAAAACATGAATCATCTCTTTTATGTCCCCCAAAGTATTTCATTTTGTATTTTATTCCTTGAAGATATCACTAGCATCCACCAACTCTTTTCTGTCCCCAAAGCTAGTTCCCTGGATCAGGATTCATAATCTTAAACTTCAATCACACCAAGAGGGACCCCCAATAACCATACCACATAATCAACCTACAGCCTTTTTTTTTTTTTCAGCCCTAACCCTAAGAACACCTCTCTGCTCCCACCATGTTGAGCCACTCACCATTCATGTGTCCCTTGTGCTTTTGTTTTCTGTGACCCATCTGCCTTCTCCTGCAGCTTCAGTCTCCTGCCCTAATCATCAACTGACCACATTCTAATTATATGTAAATTTTATACTCATATTTATCTTCTAAGTGGAAAAGGGTACATTATGAAAAGTATAGACCAATGAGCTAGATGTTCATCTCTAGCCAAAGTCTTGAACGGATTATTGGAAAGATAGCTTATGAGTTCTCAAAAAGGAAAAGTTGGTGACTATCAGCCAGCTTGTCCATTACCAACATTCATGCTAGTCTTGTCATTTTTTTCTGTATGATAAAATGAATACACCAGAGGCTCAGAGGAATATAGGAATAGAGGAGATGTTCCATCTTCACTGTAGTGAGTCATTTGGAAAATACGTTGATGAGGTCTTTGTTAAATAAAATAGATACACATAGGCTGAATGAGTCAACATCTGGGTGCCCTTTTTAAGTTACCTGAACAGTAATACTTCCCAAGTTGTAGATTAAGGGACCATGGGATCAGCTAGAGTCAATAGCTGAGCTGACTGGTTGTTCAGTGCCAGGCTGTTCAATATTTTTGCTAAGACCTATCATGCCTGCCTCCCATCCTCAAGTCACACGAGTCTGAGAATGATAGCTTAGTATGGTGGGTTTCAAAATAAATTCCAATGGATATGCAGAATGGTGAGCTAAAACCAACAAATCAGAATTTAATTAGAATAAATGTAAAATCATGAATGAAGGTTACAAATTCTACTATGTTAGCACAAAAATGAATTGGCCTGATCACAGTTCTTGTGAAAAATAAAAAACAAAACAAAACACAAGCCCCTGCCAACTAAAAATGAATTGACCACATTATGGAGCTGTCCCAAAGCTCATGCAATCATAGACCGCATCGATATGCTGCTCAAGGCAAGGAAGAAAATAGTTTCTCTGTTTTCACTATTGGCTAGGCAACATGTGGGTTATAGCACTGAACAGATGTTAGGAAGTTGTGCAGGATTTTGAGCACTCTGAAATTGCTCGGTGAGAACAACTGAATGGGCTACTATACTGACCTTGAAAATACTTTTCAGAAATCAAATCAAAATGATCTTTACTTCTTCCCTACTCGGAATCACATTGATCTTTGGTCTAACCAGTCTTGCCAACCCATTGGTTCCCTGGGTCACTAAGGCTCACAGAATGCCAGGAGTACTTGTGGCTCTGAGAAAAGTAGGCCAAAAAGAAATGAGAAGGAAAAGCAGCCAGTCTGAGTGCGTACATTCCATGGAACACAGGGCTCAGAGGTGATGAAGCAGCCATGTCAGCACTGTGGCCAGTGAGTGTGGCATATGAGCGAGAGTGTCCTAAACCACCAATTGAAAGGTTGCTTGGGGCACACATCTAACTGACAAAAAGACAGCAGGGTCGCTGACATTTGTGTCTCAATGCCATTGCGGAAGGACTTCTCCTGCTGCCCTGTTATGATTTTGCCCATGTCATAGCTTTGCTTAAAGAACGTAAAATGCCCTCTCATTAAATGTAATTTTCATTTATTTAAGATGAAATCTGTGTAGACTATTTTTTATCATATTTTTAGAAATTAGCAAATACAGTGAAAATGTTCTTGGAGTAAAGAACAGATAATTCACTTTAACTCTGACTTTGTGGTCATTTAATATTTCAGTTAAGAATCTCCAATTCCAACCGGGTGGCTCAGTTGTTAAGCATCTACCTTCAGCTCAGGTCATGATTCCAGGGTCCTGGGATCGAGCCCAGCATTGGGCTCCCCACTCAGCGGGAAGCCTGCTTCTCCTTCTCCACTCCCCCTGCTTGTGTTCCCTCTCTCGCTGTCTCTCTGTTAAATAAATACAATCTTTAAAAATACATATTTTTTAAAAAATTGCCAAGCCTAAATTTTTTGACGTGTCTATTAAAAATCTGAAAGCCCCCAGAGCCTCAAGCTCATTGATTTATTTCAGTGGGATAGCCTATACATCTGGCAGAGGCATCCCCGGTCAGGAGTTTCATCTGAATTCAGTAACACCATGTTTACATCTGCTGAGTCAAGTGTTAGCATCCGCAATTTCTTCTGAGATGGCTTAGGTGTGACCCACCCACCACCGGAGGACTGGGGATTCAGCATGAAGGAAAGGTGCATTGTGTATTATTTGCTGCCTAATGTCACCACTTCTAGTGATACACTCTTTTTGCGAGGTCTAGGACATATCAGGCTACTGCACACACGTACGTATGCGTGTCTGTGCACGTGTGTGTGTACGTGTGCACGCAGGTGCATGTAGGCATGCACACACATACGTGCAACTGGGAAACCTAACTTGAATGATGACTTAATCCGAATCTGCATCAGAATGTACAATGATCAAGAGCCATTGTCTGCCCACTCTTAGGACAGATGTCTATTTATTGCTAAACACATTCCAACAAGACCTCAAGGATGTGAAATAAAGCTTCCTTCTGTGAATGTCATACCCTGTTAGGGTTTCTTTTATAAGAGCAATATATGCAGAAAGCTGACAACTATTGTGTGGCTTCTGTTTCCCTGAGAGTGAAAACAGCCTTCATTTTAGGGGTACAATCCTTGAAAATATAAATGCATTTGGATCTGAAATGACTGGAGGCAAGCCTGCTTTACTGGCCTAGGAATAGCCTACCTTGACGTAGCAAATATCTGTCATCCCAGACCACAAATACTTTTGAACCCAGGGGAGTTTTGTTCTTAAGAGAACTGAAAATAGGGGCGCCCGGCTGGCTCAGTCAGTTAAGCGGCTGCCTTTGGCTCAGGTCATGATCTCAGGGTCTTGGGATGGAGCTCTAAGTTGGTTCCCTGCTCAGTGGAGAGCCTGCTTCTCCCTCTCCCTCTACCTGCCACTCCTCCCCGCCTGAACACACTCTCTTTCTCTCTGTCTCTCTGTCAAATAAATAAGTGAAATCTTTAGTTAAAAAAAAGAGAGAACTGAAAATAATGAACGTAATCATGGCTTCTTCTGGCTAACCTCATTTTAAAGGTTATGAAATTAATACGTTACTTAAGTTGGGATTTTAGTGAGCCCTTTAAAATACAAATGTGAGACCTACAACATATCACATCACTTGTTCTCTCTGTGTACTTATTTCTTTTTTTAAAAAATATCATTTATTTATTTGACAGAGAGAGGGAGAGAACAAAGGCAGGGGGAGAAGCAGAGGGAGAGGGAGAATCAGGCTCCCCACTGAGCAGGGAACCTGATGTGGGCCTCGATCCCAGGACCCTGGGATCATGACCTGAGCTGAAGACAGACGTTTAACTAACTGAGCCACCCAGGTGCCTGTATGCTTATTTCTATAGTGAACACCATAACGCCTATCTACCCATTGTGTCAGTGGAATCGAGTGAGGAAGTGGCTTCTCACACCACATTGCTTGTACCTACACGACTCTCTGATTGCTGAATCTTGGAGTGCATAGAGCCACCAGATAAACATGGGTCCCTTGTGTGACCCTTTCAGTGGCAATTTAAAATGATATTTTTATATTTAACAAACAAGTTTTGAAGTCATATTTAACATTTTATGTGACTTTTCACAGCAGAGTATTGAACTTCCAACAATGATTCCAAGTGTAGGAGGCAATTTAAATTCTATTCTTTGTTTCCACCGCCCAGGGGTCAACTATCATGGGGTTATGTTGAAGGACATGCTTATGCTGCATTTATCTATCTGTTAGCATGTGTAAAAACTGTAAGACACCATGGCAACATGAAGTGTTCTTTGTTATAAAGCTGACTCACATGTGGTTCATAACTAAAAATCATTAGGAACATTGCCTCTTCCTTGCCCCCACCCACTTTCCTCTTTATAATGCCTTTCTGTCCTCCCTGCCCCCCTCACCTGTGCAAGACACCTGTCACCTGGGCCACCTATATTTGCCATAACTGACCTCTCAGATGTGCTCTCTTTGGAAAGCACTCATCTCCTATTTTGTTCAGAAACCCGCTGGGCCTCACTTATTGGTGTCTCCCTTCCCCCTAAAAGTGCCCATTGTTTTCCAAAGACACTAGAAATGAATTCAACTGGTCTTCTGCATTAGTGGATGTTTGCAAGTTCATGTCTTCCCTCATGAATAATGCGCTCAAATTTTAGAAATTTTTCTGGCACTGAGCAAAAAGGTGGCTCTCCTACTTGCACTATCACACTCTATGGCTCCCTAGGAGAAAGACAACTTTCTTGAAGAAGGTCAGGTCTTCTCTGTAGGCACAAGTATTTGCGAAGCTCTAGACCTCAGATTCGCAAACCCACATTTCTATAAAGCATCTATGGAGATGTTACCATAAAAACCATACTCTCACATGAGCTTTGCAGAAGTCATTCTTACCTGGTACCAGGTCATCTCTGGACTTTGTGCGTCACTTTTGCAGTTGAGGCTAGGACAATGAATACGGGCAGTGCTACCAAGAAGAAGGTATTGCTCATGTGATACAGAGTTTTGTGGTATACAGGGTAGTTTTGTCTTGGGCTTAACTTCTAAGATGGTCTTGACACAACAAGGGCTCCTAGGAGAGGTAATAAGGTCTGTGAACATAAATGTTATATCCAGATAATGTAGGATTGGGGAGTGTTTTCATATAAGAATGCATTTGGGACATACCCAATCCTGGGCCTACAGATATATGATCCAGGACTACGTATTTCCGTGGTCAAAAAGTGTAGGATGCCCTTTTCAATGATGTGAGCAGAGTTGTTCATTATTTCCCATGGTTGACTTCCATTTGGAGGTTGTAGATACCACTGGACATCAGATAGGTCCTTGTAACCACTCCAGGGCAAGTTTTCAGAAACTTGGGTTGGTGAGAGTTGACTTCTGTGGGATGAGTGGCATGTCTGTGACTCTGTTAAGTTACAAAATAAGACAAATTGCTCCCTCGTTGAGGAATACTCCCAAAGCACGTTCTTGGTGAAGCAATCTGAAAGCCACAAGGAACCAAGCAACAGAGAGCTGCATTAGGAGATGAAACTGTCCCTTGGCAATGAGTTTTTGGACATGACATCTAAAGCACAAGCAACCAGATAAAAAAATAAAGTATCAGGTGCCTGGGTGGCCCAGTCCATTAAGCATCTGCCTTCACGTCAGGTCATGTTCTCAGGGGTCTGGGATGGAGCCCCACATCAAGCTCCCCACTCAGCAGGGAGTCTGCTTGTCCTTCTGTCCTCCCCACTGCTCACAATCTCTCTATCTCTCTGAAATAAATAAATAAAATCTTTAAAAAAAATTAGCAAATAGAACTACATCAAACTTAAAAGCTTCTGCACAGCAAAAGAAATGATCAATGAAATGTAAAGATGACCTACAGAATAGGAAAAAAAATCTTCAAAGCCATATCTAATAAAATATATCTGATTAACATCCAAAATACATCAAGAACACATACAACTCAAAAGCAAAACCAACAAACAAGAATGAACAAACAAAACCCCCCAAATAAACCACTTAAAAATGAGCAATGACCCCGAATAAGCATTTTTTGAAAGAACATATATAATTGACCAACAGGTACATAAAAATGTGTTCAACATCACTGATCATTAGGGAACTGCAAATCAAAACCACAGTGAAATATCACCTCAGACCTGGCAGGTTGGCTTACCGAAAAAAAGGAAGAAGTAAGAAATGCTGGCAAGGGGGTGGGGAAAAGGGAACCCTTGGGCACTGTTGGATTTATAAATTGGTACATCCGCTATGGAAAACAGTAGGGAGGCCCCTCAAAAAAATTAAAAATAGAACTACCATATGATGCAGAAATTTTATTTCTGAAAATGTATCTAAAGGAAATGAAAACACTATGTCGAAGAGATATTCTGCACCCCTATGGTCATAGCAGTGTTATGCATAATAATCAAGATATGGAAATAGACTGTTCAACAGATGAATGAATAAAGAAGTTGGACACACACACACACATTATTCAGCCATAAAAAAAGAGGAAATCCTGTCATTTGCAACAACATGGATGGACCTTGAGGGCATTATACTAAGTGAAATAAGTCAGAGAGACAGATACCATATGATATCACTTACACGTGGAGTCTCAAAACAAAACCAAAACAGAACAAAAACCAAACTTATAAACATAATAAAAATAAATCAATATATAAAAATAAAATAAAGTGAAATTTAGTAACATTTAAAAAAATAACAAAAGAAACTGAACAAACTGAACAAATAAAATTATCTAATATCATTTTCAGTGTCTAACCGTGAAAAAGTAAAACAAATAATAGAAAAAAAAAAGAGATCAGATTTGTGGTTACCTGAGGCTGGCTAGGGAGTGGGGAAATTGGATGAGGTGATCAAAAAGGCACAAACTTCCAGTTATAAGATACAGCAGTACTGGGAACGTACTGGAGAACACAAGGACTCTAGTTAACACTCCTGTCTGATAGATCTGAGAGTTGTTAAGAAAGTGGGTTCTAAGGGTTCTCATCATGATTAAAAAACAAGAAAGCTTCCTTTTTTTCTCTTTTTTGGGTATCTATAAGACATAAAGGATATTAACTAAACTTATCGCGGTAATCCTTTCACTCTACACGTAAGTCAAATCATTTTGCTGTGTATCTTAAATTTGTGCCATGCTGTCTGTCCCTTATATCTCAACAAAACTGGAGGGGAAAACAATCCAACTCTAACTGACATTTAGAAAGAGTCCAAGATTTCATGAAGAATTAGGCTCCTTTGTCTGTCTTCTTCCCTGCTTCCATTTAGAACATCGTGCTCTGACTCCCTCCCGATGAACTTGAGCTGGTCAGTAGCACAGCAATTGCTTTTTAAAGATGACCAAACTGTCCCTCATTCCTTTTCAGCTGCTCCCTCCAAACACCGCGCTACCACAACTGGGCTCCTCACTGATGCGTGGCATCCGCTGAAAGCTGTTCCCCCCCAGTCATTTCTCTCTTCCTGCACCCATCTCAACAGTAGGAAGGAAATTTGCTGTGTTAACAGGTCAAGCTGTTGATATATCAGATTACCTGACACTTCAAACCTTGACCACAAGACTCACGGTGTTAACATGAAAAGTGAAAACCCTACCTGAAGTAGTCATTTCTTTCATTCTCTCTCCTGCGACAAGCCAAAGAAATATCCAGCCCAAATAAAGCATCGTTCTCCCCGGGTCCTGTCATCACTTTGGTGAATTTGCTCTGTTGCCAGGCTGTGGAACGTTGTGTTTCAGAGCTCCTCCCTGAGAACCCTCTTCATTTCTGGAAGTCAAGAAGTGAGAAATGAAGAAATTAGAACCAGTGAGCAAAATGCAAGTCACACAGGAAGCCTTGAAAGGGGCGGGTCTTACCCAAATGCGCCTTCCCATGCCCACAATGGTGTGTGGCAGTCTCTGCATGTCATTTCTGATACCTCTAAAGGAGGGAGAGTGTCTCAAGCTCATGGTAACCACTTGGACCCTGTGTGTTCTTTTGGTGCCATTTCTTCAAGGACTTCTTTTTCTTTTCTTTTTTCTTCCTTAACAATATCACCTAACATGACTATTTCCATGAGTGATTTGGAAAAAGTTAAATGAAACTTTTCCTGAAAAGGTGACCCAAGTTGATTAAAAATGTCAGAATCTCCATAGTTCTGGAAACCTATGTTATAGCTCGTATGTGTAAGATTATGTGTAAGATTTGAGAATGTCCGCATGTCTGTTTTATTTACTTTACTATCCGTATTAACTGTTAGAGAATAGACTCTCCGTACCCCAAAAAAGAAAGGAAAAGTTGTCACTGGATGGCAATACTACATAATACTCTGTGTAACTCTCTTGGGGTTGGTTGTAGGAATAAGGAACTTTATCTAAAATTTGCCCTAAAACACTCCAATACTGACTTAGGCTCTTTAAAGTGAAAGGGAGGCTAGGTTTGGGCGGGGAGCAAAACAAACCTCTGAAATAGAAAAAGTGAGGGAACAAGATCACCTGAAGAGAGAGAATGAGAACCTGGCCTGTGTTCATGGCACTTTTGTCCCCCTTACTGATAAGGTGGCCATTGGAATTTTCAAACCATTAATAAGAGATAAGAGATAAGGATACTGGGTGGGAGTCTTAGTCCATTTGGGCTGCTAGACCAGAATACCACATGGTGGGTGGTTTATGCACAATGGAAATTTATTGCTCACAGTTCTGGAGGCTGGGAAGTCCAAGTTTAAGTCACCAACATGGTTGTATTCTGCTGAAGGCCCTCTATCCAGCGTATGGTGCCTTTTCACTGTGTCCTCATGTGGTAGAAGTCACTGGAGATCTCTCTAGAGTCTGTTTTATAAAAACACTAATTCTATTCATGAAGGCTTTACCCTTATGACCTAAGTAACTTCCAAAGACCCCACCTCCTAATACCATCATTAGTGGTATCATCTTTAAAGGTTAGAATTGCAGCATGTGAATTTGGAAAATCAAGTATAGTGTGTAATATTTGGTTATTGTTTAATGTTGTCTTGAACAGAAAATAAAAGTAATTTCGTTACACAACTATTTCATCTGTCCTTCTAGAGTCCTGAACTATTATCACTAACATAAAAAGTATTCTGTATTACTCTCTGTGTTACTCTTAGGGTTATGGGAATAAGAAGACTTACCCCTAAGCTTTACCGAAAAATTCCACCTGAAACACTCCCTTGCTGTCTCAGTCTCTTTAAAGTGGGGGTAGTGTGGGACAAAATAAACAGTCCTCAAGTATCTGTCCTCAAACATCTGTCACAACGTGAAGAACGTTGTTAAATAAAAAATTATTCTGACACTTACTGAAATAATTAGAAAGACTATTATTCAAGACTATTACAGGAAAGAGGAATCAAGCTCAACTCAGAGGACAACAAGAACAGGAGAGGATATAGCCAAGGAACAAGGTGAGGGGGTCAGGGGCTGAGTTACTAAGGAAATATCAAAGTAGAAGGATTCTTACTAAACTAACCTAGCAGAGTTCTTGCTCAAGGTGAGTCAAGGGCTTAGAAATTGAGGGTAGGAAGATGACTTAGCAGGATGCTTTGCTAAGACTAGGCTAGTAAGGCCAGACATAAAACTAGGGCGGGGTTCGAGGTCTAGTGGGGAAGAGGTCTCAGAGGAGCCTGACTAAAATTTGGTCAGGAAGAGAGTCTTTGTCAACACAAACTTACAAATAAGCAATTACAGGAGGTTGCAAGACAGAAACAAATACAGTGACGACATAAAAGAAAAAATAAAGAGGGAAGGAAGGAAGGAAGAAAAGGATAAAAAAAGAAGGAAAGAAAGGAAAGGGAAAAAAAGGAAGAAAAGTTACAAGAAATGTCATTTGGCCTTCTAAAAACCTTCCCACGATACCCACATTCTTTAGAAGCTGACGAAATTGATCTCTCTCTTTTCCATATCTACCCTGCCAAGCAAGTTCCTTTCCTCACCCCTCCCTGCCTTCACTGGTCCTTCCTGTGATGACTGCCTCCACCCTCCAACCTTCCCAGAACATTTCTTTCCAGGCATCTCCATTTTTTTCTCATAAATACATACTGGGCTTTCCTCATCTTATAAAATTCTTCATTTCTGACCAGTTTCCAACACACACACACACACACACACACCATATCTCTAACATCTTCAGATGCAGGAAAGATCAATTTTAATATCTATAATTTTTAATAATAAGTAATGTTTCTCTAAATTTAAAATTTTTAAAAAGATTTTACTTATTTGCCAGAGTGAGAGAGCAAGGGAGTGCACAAGCAAGGGGAGCGACAAGCAGAGGGAGAAGCAGGCTCCCTGCAGAGCAAGAAGCCTGATATGGGACTCCATCTCAGGACCCCAGGATCATGACCTGAGCCAAAGGACTCGATTCCAGGACCCCAGGATTAAGACCTGAGCCGAAGGCAGACATTTAACTTACTAAGCCACCAAGTGCCCTAAGTAATGATTCTCTAACAGAAACACTGAACTTGAGGCATCTTTGGGGACCCAGTTGGAGCATTGCAAAGGAAGCCAAGTGACTCAGAAATGCTTCTGGGGGTCAGAGTTCAAACCAGGAGCACCTGTAAGCTGCAAGGAGAGGGCAGACAGATTTCCTGGAAGAACAGGAGCCTGGAGAAGGTGGGTCAGAGCCAAGGCTGAAATGAAGAAGAATAAACCTAAAAGGAAGAAAAGAAATGGAACATGGAGACCATCCTGATACTAAGCATGGAGAGAGTCTGGAGGCAAAATGGGATGTCAGTGTCAGAAGCTATAGAGTTGACATGAAAAGGACTGAGAAGTGTCTTCTGTGTTTGGCTCCAATAGATCAGATCAGCTTGTGTGGGGGCCAGGGGTGAGCTGACAGAGAACAACACAAGAAAAGGAAGTAGTGTGATGGGTGGAGACAAGCCATGTAGTCCACAGGCTACACTGTGCAGGGAAGTCAGAGGCGGAATTTGAGCATTTGTTGACAAGGGCAGAGCTTAGACACCATTCAGCTGTGAGGGGAATGAGCGAGCAGGTTGGCAGGTCAAGTACAAGTGAGAGTGAGGAAGTAGGAAAAGACAGAACGCCTAAAAGCACAGAGAGATCAGGCTTGGACAGGGGGCTGCAGGGCCATGCAGGGTGGGAAGGTCTATCCTGACCAGTTTACCAGGTGGGGACCAGCGTACTGGTGGCTGCCTGTTGAGAGGAGAGGATGCTCAGGAGAGGAGCAGCTTCATTGGATGGTGGAGCACCTTGAAGAGAGCCAGGCCTGGGGACGGGAGTCTCTGCATTGTTTATCCCCACTGGTGACAAATGATGGCTCTTCTTGTAAGGACTATGGTCAAGGAACAAGGCAGGATCAGCTACTGCCTTTCGAGATGTGGTCTCAAATTCTTTGCCTCAAAGAATAATCTTTCCATCTCCAACCTCTAGAAGCATCTTCCTGAAGAGAAAACCTGAGCATGCCATTTCCATGCTGCAGACTTCAACAGCTGCGTGCACATGAGATAAAAAATTCATTCCAAGGTGCCTGGGTGGCTGAGTCAGTTAAGAGTCTGACTTCAGCTCAGGTCATGCTCTCAGGGTCCTGGGATCAAACTCCACATTGGGCTCCATGCACAGTGGGGAGTCTGTTTGAGGATTCTGTCTCTCCCTCTTCTTCTGCCTCTCCCCCTGCTCACTTGCAAAAGCTCTCTCATTCTTTGTCTCTCTCTCCCTCTCTCTAAAACAAATAAATAAATATATTGCCACCATTTGCAAAACACTGTAGGGCTTGGTTCAGCTTTCTCATGCCTTACATTGCATTTCTTCTCCACAGAGACCTTGTCTGGCCATTGGAATCATGAAGTCCATCCTTCCCTTCTCACCACTGCGCCAGCCGGCAGCCATCTTGTTATTCGTCTTCTATGACTGTGTGGTACCTCACATTATGGTCTTAAAATACATTGTTTTAAAAACTTCTGCCCCAACAAGAATCAAAACTCCATGCCAGTAGGATCTGGGTCTGTCTTTTCCAGCCCGCATGCTCTCTCCAGGAATAGTGTCTGGCTAACAACAAGGCCGGAGTAACTCCGTGTTCTTAGTTTACTCTCACCACAGTAGGATTGTTATCGCATATGCTGTGTTCTCCACGAGACTGGGAGCTCCGTAAGAGCAGGGATCTTGCTTCAGAAATCGTAGCTCCAAATCCTAGGACAAAGCTTTATGTATGGGTCACAATCAATTCTCTTATCCGGATAAATGCAAAACACTTCAGGAAGGGTCCGAACAAATGCTTATCATCCAGGTTTGAACATTAACTTGCTGTGTGACTCCAGTCAAGACACTTAACCTTTCTCTGTACTTCAGTTTTCTCATCTGCAAAATGAATTCTTTGGGTTGTATCAGTATTCCTTCACCTCAGACCTAGGGAATCTGAACTTCTGGTGTTTAAACTAGGAAACGTGTCTTTTTTTTTTTTTTTTTTAATTTCCTTGGCTTGGAAACCATGAGAACATGATTGCTAAGATCATCTCAGCTCTAACATTTTGTGATTCAATGTTTGAATGCCAAGCCTATAGCAAATTGGTTACCATCCCCAGCAGCCTTCAGACCCCAGGAGTTTCCATCCCAACATTGACCCAACAGAAGTTCTCTCCATGATGCATGCATCCACTGCCTAGGACATCAGGCTGCCTGGAACTGTTTCTAGACTATAGCTGTCTCTGGGACATCATTTCTCAAATTTTCCTGATTACAATAGTCACCTGGAACACTGATTAAAAAATGCAGATTTCTGGGCTCTCCAAACCATATTGAATCAGATTCTTGCAGAGAACCCTGGAGTCTATGTTAACAACAAGGGTTTCTAGGATCTAGGAAGCATCCTTGGGAAGCCCCACCCAGAGACAAGAATAGAGCTTAGAGAGGCGAGTCCATGCTGAGTAATAAGAGCTGTTGTCAGCACAGTTGGCAACTGAACAACACAAGGGCAAACCTATTCTGGAAACCCCATTTATATGGGATAACACACTATGTGATTTGTTTGTCCACATCTACCTATTTAGGACTATTTAACATTTAGGTGATGACTCTCATTCCACCATCACCAAAATGCTTTCAGAATCATAAGGAATCAGGTAAGATACATAGTATATGGTTTGTTGAGCAAGGGCAACTTAATCCAAAACAGTCTGTAGAGTCTCTCTTGAGGGGAGTTAAAACCATGGGCAGGTGTCACTGAACATAGTGCACTGCTCTCATTTATTTTCTGATCACACATGGGAAGATGATTGTCTTTCTTATTTTAGTAATGGGCAACCAAACCTCACATTGTTTGAAACAGTGGACCCCACTATTAATGATAATCACACATCTGGCAAGTATAAAAAGAATTCATGTCCAGATTTAGAGGGTCTCATAGCCTCTGATTTTCCCATCACCACATGATAGCCCCTCACAGAAGGAGACAAGAGCCCAACAGAGCAACATCAAGTACCTGAAGGGTCTCTCCAAAACGTTTTCAAACTTGCTTTTTGAGAGCCACAATTCTTTTCTCAGAGGTTGATAATTCCTCACCTCCACTGGTCAAAGCTATACCTTCAACTATCTTAGGTTAACAATGAACTAAAATTTTTGCTAACCAAAGTTTTTGATGGCATAAGGCAAAAGAGAAGAAAATGCTGGAGAAGGCAGGTATCAATAGAGATTTAAGAATGGAA
Source organism: Lontra canadensis (assembly GCF_010015895.1). Taxonomy (NCBI): domain Eukaryota; kingdom Metazoa; phylum Chordata; class Mammalia; order Carnivora; family Mustelidae; genus Lontra; species Lontra canadensis. Next base: position 4,441,439 of record NW_022631106.1, on the reverse strand, counting down.
ATATTATTGTAAAATACAAACTACTTTAGGGGCACCTGGGTGACTCAGTCAGTTAGGCATCTATCTACCTTCAGCTTAGGTCATGATCCCAGGTCCTGGGATCAAGCCCAGAGTCGGGCTTCCAGCTCATCAGGGAGTCTGTTTCTCCCTCTGCCTCTCCCTTCCCCCCGACTCATGCTGTCTCTCTCTCTCTCAAATAAATAAATAACATATATTTTAAAGACCCTACTTTATAATTGCCCACAAGATCAGCAGTGACTACACACAGAGAATACAGGTACACATAGAGATTTGTTCTAGTGTAATAGTGAGTGTTTGATTCAACTAATACTGTTACGATTTTCACATGGTCCCTGTTAGCTTTATACCTCTTTGGGAAATACAGAAAATCTACTGTGTAGTCCCTACTCTCACTCACTTGAGCTTATGGTCACATCGAGACAAACATTAGAATTTGGCAAACATCTAGAGCCCTTCTACACTTAGCCAAAACCCACAAAATGCTCAAATCACTATACCTCAGTTTTTTGATAACTGTCATGGTTTATGTAAAGCGAAAACTCTATATAAAGGGAGGTACAAATTTTCTCAGACAACACATCTGTTATTTAAAAATTTCATGAGAGGTGCCTGGGTGGTTCACTGGGTTAAGTGTCCACCTTTGTCTCAGGTCAGGATCCCAGGGTTCTGGGGTGGAGTCCCACTCTCCCTCTCTCTCTGCCTGCCACCCCCTCTGTTTGGGCTCTCTCTCTCTCCCTCTGTCAAGTAAATAAATAAAATATTTTAAAAAAAACTTTAAAAAGCTTTAAAAAAATTTCATGAAAAGGAATTGTGTTAGAAATTCACTTTGAAAATTATTTAAGCTCTTTTCTCAACTTATATTTTCTGGTTAAGAGATCTAGTGAAAACAATTCTTATATTTATCGCCTGTTCTTAAGACATTAAAAAAAAAAAAAAGGAGGAAGGAACTTTGAGTCTTTATTTCAGTAACTGCCAGCATTTCTATCTGGAGAACATGAGAGAATATCCATTTTCAGAGTTCTATTATATATCTCTTCCTAGACAGAGAAACACCTGAAGAAGACATAACAGCCATTTAACTCACACATGTTTGGAAATAGGGAGTTATACCTGGAGGAAAAAAGAAAACATTTGTTAATTTTCAAATGACCATTGTCTTTGTCAAAACTTTGGCATACAGAGAAAAATCCAATGAACTGTTATCAATAGAAGGAAATGTCCTGAAGATGAAGCATTGAAAACTCTTCTGTGACCAACCACCTCAACTAGATAAGGTTTGTGGTTAGGTTTAGTTGAAAGAATGAGTAAGCCTGTTTCCTTTACAGGAATTTCCTGTAAAGAATATTAGCACTGAATTTCTCAACTTCTTTTTTTTCTCTTTTTTGTCTTGTAAAACTAACCTCTGAATGTGTAACCCTTAAGATACAAGCTTAAGCCTTTCTTATGACCAATTTTAATTCTGTAAGAGGAAAACAATCTCTCTCCCACACTGTTTATATACAGTAATAATTTATTGACAGAAAGGGAAATAAAATTTAAAATCTAAAATCACCCAGGTTTTTTTGGTACCTATTTATTAATAGAGAAAACTTCAAAATATAATTAAGAGTGCCACCGTTCCTTTGATAAAACAACTAAAATCACCTCATAAGGACCCTCAGACCACACAAGTCCAAAAGAGTGCTGCCCAGAAAGCATACTAGGTAAATCTTGATATCACCTTCCCTCAAGAAGCTCATATTCTGGCAAAGATAAGGCTGATTCATCTGGGTGCATCAGAGCTCCAGGACTATCTCTACACATAAATAGAGGAGAACAAAAAACATAGGTGAAGACCAAGTTCACTTAGAGATGAAGGCAAAAGAAGTGTTTACCTGAGGTGAGGGTAGAATGATAGAACAGGGAATTGGCGATTACAGCCAGAAGTGGACCCCTAAAGATATCTGCCACTAATCATAAATCTGTCTGGGATTCCAAGAGGATATGACTGCTTTTTTCAGACCTATTCCAAGAGAGTCATAAAAATAATAGGAATGTGAATTTCCAGGCTCACAGTGTCCTGTGGGAGCAGCACAGTGACAAGAAGAAAGGCAGCAGACCTGGGATCCGGGGAGAAACATGGGTAGGATGGAAGGAGAAGTTTAAACATAAGGTGTTGTTTATGATAGGTATTCAATAATTGATGAATTGAACTAGATTTGAGTGAATCAGAATGTGGAAACAGCCCTTCTGAAGTTTCAGAGATCCTAATGCAGACCTTGATAATGAATTTGATCACTTTAATATTATTTGAATAGGTTTGCAGGAGATGGGCTATCCTGGTATAGGCAGAGTGGGGATAGAGTCCCCAAAATGGCTGCCATCAATTCCTCTGCTCCATGATGTGCATTCTGCTTTACATGTCCAGAAGTAGAGTCTATTTTCCCTGTTTTTAAATCTGGATTGACTTTGTGACTTGCTTTGACCAATAGAATGCAGTAGAAGTGACAATGTGCCAGCTCTGAATCCAGTCTTTGAAAGAACTTCAGCTTCTACTTCCTCTCTTTTGGAAGTCGGGCACAATATAAGAATTCCAAATATCTTAAAATCATTTTCTGTAAGGAAGTCCAAGTTGGCCAGTTTGTAAAAACAAGGAGGGAAGGAGGGAGAGACAGGAAAAGAGAGAGAGAGAGAAGTCTGGTTAGACTCCAGTTGTTTCAACCATTCCAGCTTCAGACACATGAGTAAAGAACATATTGAATGTTCCAGTCCCAGCAGATACCGCATGAAGAAGGGAAATGGTCCAGCTGAGCCCATCCAGATTGCATAACTGTGAGAAATAATAATAAAATTTTATGTTTAAGCAACTAAGTTTTAGGATAGTTTGTTAGACAGCAATAAATAACTGAAACATATATTACTATTGGATGAATGAATTCTATTTCACTAGGGATAAATTGCCAATGCAATTAAACAAGAAAAAGCAATTAGAGGCATTGGAATTCCCTTCCAGTTCCAGTGCCTCTAATTACTTATCTCTAATTAATTATATGTAATTGCACATCTCTTTTTGGTGATGATATGATTATATGTAGAGAACTTAACATGAAATAGCCAAAATCTTTAAGAGAAAAACTATCAAACATTCCAGAAAGAATCAAATACATATTTAAACAAGGAGAAAGACATTCTATGTTCTTGGTTAGGTAGAAACAACCTCAAAAAAAAAAAATCAATCCTCCCTATGTTAACTTAAAAATTCTAATGTGAACCCAATAAAACGCCATCAGGTTTTTCTTTGGAATTAAGCATGCTAATTGTTAAGCTCTTTAGGAAGAAAAAACGTGAGAAATATCAGAAAATCAGAAAAATAGGAGCTTTGGGGTGCATCAAGGGACATAGGCATTACAAGATATTGAAATATAATTTTAAATCTCTATAATTAAAACAATGTGGTATTATTGCATGAATAGAAAGTTGACCAATAGAAAAGACTAGATGGTCTACGAACAGATCTGATGGCATATGAAAGTTTAATGGAAGTTACATCAGTGGGTAAAAGATGGTATTTTTAGAAAACAGTGTTGTGCTAGCTGGACTGCTATGTAGAATATGTTGCAGTATATCCATTCCTTGCACTGCACACCAGAACAAATTTCAAATGAATTTAAGATTTAAATTTTTAAAAGTGAATATATACAAATATTGGAAGAAAGCATACATTTCTCTATAATCAGGAAATGGGTAAATACCAATAGTAAAGTAGAAATATTATAGATTGGGAACACAAATATTTGCAACTACATTGCAGGGTTCTAACAGCTTGTGTGTAAATATCTTCCAATGACAGAGATGAACAAGATCATTATCTTTACAGAAAACTTGGCGAAAGCTAACGTAAGTACTCCTTACATTGCTAATGGGAATTCAAAAGGACAATCCCTATGAAAAGGCAACATTAAGCCAAAGTCCATATTTATTATCCTCTGATGCAGAGATCCTACTTCCAGCAGTCTATCCCCCCAAATATTCTGACAAAAATGTGAGAATATATATGCATAAGATTACAACATAATCTAAGATTGCAAAAGACTGGAACTGGAATTGTTGAATAAACTGTGGTAAAATCTCACATGTATCTCCAGGAAAGAAGGAGAAATAGCACCACATGCAAATAGGCAATGATCTCTGGAATATATTATGAAATGGGGAAACAAGGCAGAAAAATTGTATATATTATGCTACCCCCTTTATCTGTGAGAGGTGAAGGGATTTAGATATATATGTATCTTTATCTATATTTAAAATGGAAGGATATATTGACATCATTTTTAGAAAGGTCTGCCTATATGGGAGGGAGCAAACAAGCAGCAGGGAGAGGAATAGAAGCTGGATTTTTCTGCATGTACCTTATTTTATAGATTTACTCTAGAAGGCTATAACTATCTTGCATTATTATAAAACCAAACAAAATTTCAAGAAGCAATCCTTAAAAATCGAAATCAAAGAAATTGAACTATTTATTGAGTTTACAAAACTACATCAAGAAAAATAAGAACACAAGAACACAAGAACTTGTCTTTATTATATCCTAATGGGATATTCTCAAGGTATAAAATAGTACCTCCCCCCAAATCTTGAATTTTTTTAATAAGCAAAATATGGATAGCTGTGTTAGTATTATAAATTATTCTGAGGCTATTATGTTTATTGTGGGATAAAGCAAATTAATAATGTTAGTCCTGGTAGACCCAGGTACCTAGAAGCAATAGGCTTTTTCAGCCCTGGACAATTCCACAGTATGGGTTTTTCCCACTACTTCAACTCCAGACTAGTTCAGGAGCTGGTAACTACAGCAAGAGCATCCTAATTGAGCAGATTTCTTCTTGTTTGTGGCAGGATCAGCAGCTCCTTTGACAGCCTGGTTTTTTGTGTGACTTTGGAAGATACTCTTGGAAGGTTAGTCTAGGGTCTGTTTTTTTCCCTCTCTGAACAATTCTAGAACCGTTTCTGTTTAAACTAGCTAGAGTGGATTATGTTCATTACATCTAAACCATGACCTATTCAGAGGTATTTTATTTTTTTAAATAAAGTGACTATGTGGAACCTCAACATAAAATTGGGTAAAAGCAGTGTTGGTCTAGTTGAGGTATCTAGAAGGAATGAGCACTGGGGAGAAGACTGAACCCAGTTCCCATATTCCCCCTCACTCCACCTCACTGCCCAGGATGGTCCCTAAGGCACCATGAGGATCCCTAGGACTCCCAAAACACAATCTGGAACTCTATTCTTAACATGTTCACCATTGATTATTAAGCATGCCCATCAAGTTGTATGCCTTGACGTATAAATGGCGATAACATAAATCACATTCATGGGGTGTGTATGAGAAACCACAAGATGGACTGTAGAGATAAAACCTTGTTGTCACAAGCCTCACACAGAAATATACATGTTGGTCTCAGAGCCCCCAGCCTGGACTGTGGTCATTACTGGTGTAGCATGCAGGAAGGACTGTATACCCTGCCCACAGCATGAGCATATGCACACACACACACACACACACACACACCATTTCCTGTTAGATCTGTGGCTTGCTTGCCCTTTGAAGAGCCCTCTGTTACTCCTAAACCCACTTCTCAGAGTAGCTTCTGCTCAAAAAGATGGCTTCCCCCAGACACTGGGTCTCCTCCCTCAGAGCTGCACTTCACTATTTCCTCCTAGAATTTAAAGCTACAATTCGACTTGGCCTTGGAAACTGGTTTTGCCGTTGTCCCTGCTTTAGACAAGTATGTTGATAACTGCAGGGAAGCTCCTCCTCTCTGTGCCTCGCTGACCATCCTGGCCAACCATCAGCATCAACACAGTGTGAGATCCTAGTACCTGTCAGAGGTCTAACTCCCTGTATCTTGGCAGATACCACAGCAGACATGCTCTAGTCAAGTGTACACTTTCATCCTTCATAAGACTGAGTTCTCTTTCCCCCCTTTATCCTTATCCTAGTAGCCTAGAAAAAAGGCTAAAGATCCTTTATACTCTTTCATCCTCCTCTGAGCTAGTTCCTAAGTAGCCATGCTTCTACTGTGCAGGCTTTGCCCTAGACCCCCTTTGTATAAGGTGCCCCCCCCAGGAAAGTGCCAGCACCCTCCAAAAACTTGTTTCAAGACTCACTGTCCAAAGGCTTTCAACAACTGGAGGAGCAAGATGGCAGAGGAGTCAAGTACTTAAATATCCCCAGGTCCCAGGAGTTCAGCTAGATAGTTATCAAGCCATTCTGAATACCTACAAACTCAACAGGAGATAGAAGAGAAGAGCAGCGATTCTAGGAACAGAAAAGCAACAACTTTCTGGAAGGTAGGACATGCAGAGAAGTGAATCCGAGGCGATACATGGGAAGATAGACCACTGGGGGAGGGGCCGGCTCCTGGCAAGTGAGAGAGCAGCAGAGCACAATATCAAAACTTTCAGAAGTCTGCTCCACTAAGGCATGTTGCTCCAGAGGCTAGGCAGGCCGGGGCGTGGGCGGGGGGGGGGGGGGGGAGGAGTTGTGTGGAGCCCTCACAGTAACAGTGTGGTCTCAGGACCCTCAGATTCACAAAAAGACCGGGGGGTGTCTGAGTGTGGCAGAGCTTCCAGGAACCAGACGGGGAAGCCAGCTGTAGGGATGGAGCTGAGGAGTGGGTTCTCAGGTCAGGGTTACCTTAAACCATGATCCAAGGCACAGTCAGACCACTGCTCTTCAAGTAGGGACCCCACAAGTGGCAGATCTGGGGAGACTCACCTTCCTCCTCTGGGAATAGTGGCATGGGAGCACACTGCAGGAATCTGCTGGGTTTGGAGACTCCAAATGGGCTGTGCGCCAGAGACAGAAACGTTCCGTCAGAGGTTGGGTGAGCTTGGAGTGCAGCTAGAGGCCAGGGAGACAGGAAGGATTGACCCCTTTTCTCTGAGGGTGCACTGAGCAGTGGGCCCAGAGCTCTTGGCTCCTCTGGGCCAGAGACTGGGAGACTGCCAGTTTCATTTCCCTTCTCCAAAGCTATACGGAAACCATTCAGGGAACAAAAGCTCCTAGCGTGAACCCAAGCAGATTACTTATCCTGGCCCCTGGCAAGGGCGGTGCAAGTCTGCCTCGGGCAAAGACATTTGAGAATCACTGCAACAGGCCCCTCCCCCAGAAGATCAGCAAGAACGTCCAGCCAAGACCAAGTTCACTGATCAATGAGAACCATGGAACTCCAGAGTTAGGGAAAAGCAACACATAGAATTCATGGCTATTTTCCCATGATTCTTTAGTCATTTAAACTTAAATTTTGTTCAATTATATATTTTTTCTTATTCTATTTTTTTTTCAATTTTTCCTCTTTTGTATTTTAACCTTTTTAACTATCTTATCAGTACCTTTTTAAAAAATCTTTTTTTTTTTCTTTCTCTCATGACGTATTTCATTTTGGAATCTTTACAGGTATGACTTTTCCACAGAGTGACAATGCATTCCCAAATTCAACAAATCTCTATTCCATGCAAAGATTAATTTAGAACCTAATTAGCAGTTTTCAGACTCTTGAGAACCATAGGCTCATGGTCTAAGTTCCAATTAAGACTCCCTAGTAATGTCACCCCTTGCACAACTAGAGTGGGGTTTTTTTTTTTAATCTTTTTTAAATTTTCATTGTTATAGTCATATTCTATCCTTTCATTGTATTTAACCTTATTTTTTGTATACGTATAGGTTTTTCGTTCTTTAAAATTTTGGGTACAGTTTCTTCTAACAGATCAAAATACACCCTAAATCTAGTGCATGGCTTTGTTCTAGTCTCCAACCTGATCACATTCTTTCCTCTTTTTCTCTTTTTCAACCAACTTCTTATCAACTCCTTTTTCAATTTTCATCTTTACAACCATATTCCATCTCTTCATTGGGTTTACCCATATATATATATCTATATATATATGGGTAATATGTACATATACATGTATATGTACGTGTGTGTGTATATATATATATATATATATATATATATATATACATATATATATATAATGTTTTTTTTTCTTTAAAATTCTGGGAGGGAGTTTCTTCTAACAGACCAAAATACACCCAAAATCAAGTGTGTGGCTCTTTTCTGTTCACCAGTCTAATATATATATATATATATATATATATATATATATTTTTTTTTTTTTTTTAATTTTTATTTTTTCTTCTCCCCCTGATTTCATATCTCTTCTGATTTGGTTAGTGTATATTTTGCTGGGGACATTGCAACTCTTTTAGTATTTTGTTATCTCAGTCATCAGTTCTTATCTGGATAAAATGACAAGGCAAAAAAACTCACCTCAAAAAAAAAAAAAAAAAAGAACAAGAGGCAGTACCGATGGCTAGGGACCTAATCAATATGGACATTAGTAAGATGTCCAAACTAGAGTTCAGAATGATTATCAAGGTGCTTGCTGGGCTCGAAAAAAGCATGGAAGAGACTAGAGAATCCCTTTCTGGAGAAATAAAAGCCCTTTCTGGAGAATTAACAGAACAAAAATCTAACCAAGCTGAAATCAAAAAAGCTATTAATGAGATGAAATAAAAAATGGAGGCTCTTACTGCTAGGATAAATGAGGCAGAAGAGAGAATTAGTGATACAGAAGACTGACAATGGACAGAATGGGAGAAGATATTTGCAAATGACATAACAGATAAAGGGCTAGTATCCAAAGTCTATAAAGAACTCATCAAACTCAACACCCAAAGAACAAAGAATCCAATCAAGAAACGGGCAGGAGACATGAACAGACATTTCTGCAAAGAAGACATCCAGATAGCTAACAGACACATGAAAAAGTGCTCCACATCACTCAGCATCAGGGAAATACAAATCAAAACCACAGTGTGATGCCACCTCACACCAGCCAGAATGGCTAAAATTAACCAGTCAGGAAATGATAGGTATTGGCAAGGATGCAGAGAAAGGGGAATCCTCCTACACTGCTGGTGGGAATGCAAGCTGATATAGCCACTCTGGAAAACAGTATGAAGGTTCCTCAAAAAGTTGAAAATAGAGCACCTATGACCCAGCAATTGCACTATCGGGTATTTACCCTAAAGATACAAATGTAGTGATCTGAAGGGGCATGTTTATAGCAGCAATGTTTACAATAACCAAACTACGGAAAGAATCTAGATGACCATCAACAGATGAATGGATAAAGAAGTGGTGTGTGTAGGGGTGTGTGTGTGTGTGTGTGTGTGTGTAATGGAATATTATGCAGCCATCAAAAAATGAAAATCTTGCCATTTGCAATGATGTGGATTGAAACTGAGGGCATTATGTTAAACAAAATAATTCTATCAGAGAAAGACAAATATCATATGCTTTCTCTGATATGAGGAATTTGAGAAGCAGGGTGAGGGTTATGGAGGGAAGGGAGGGGGGAAAAAATGAAACATGATGGGACCAGGGAGGGAGACAAACCATAAGAGACTCTTAATCTCAGGAAATAAACTGAGGGTTGCTGGAGGGGAGGGAAGGGATGGGGTGGTTGGGTGATGGACACTGGGGAGGGTATGTGCTATGGTGTGTGCTGTGAATAGTGTAAGACTGATGATCCACAGACCTGTACCCCTAAAGCACATAATACATTATATGTTAATTAAAAAAAAAAAAAAAGACTCACTGTCCCAACAGGCAACTCCAAAGAGAAGAGACAACACCTCTCTCTGCCCCCAGCTGCCACACTAGCCAGTGGTGTGACCTGGGCCAACTCCCTGTACTTAGCGCGTTTCAGCCTCCTGGGTTTGGACTATGTGGCTAATAAGCTCTCTCTTTGCTTTAAGGGAATATAACTTTATTTTAATAAATGTTTCCAGTACATAACAGAGATGTACTGGCTGGCTGTTGATGGATTCTCTGAAATGGCCCCCACAGTTTAAGGACACCTGTATCCCCAGAAAAGAATGCCATTATTCTATCAATAACAGTTGTTTATTGGTTGTAGTTGAAAGTGTTTTCACTTAAACATATGCACATGAATTAACTGGCATGTGCAGAGCTAATACTCGTGCTGTGTATTGAGTGTCTTCATAGCTTTGGAGAAGGGAATTCTCCTTTTGCTCGGGAAGGAAGGTACAACAAAGAACGTAGGTACAATTTAATTTGACATTAAAAAAGGCAGAAGAAGATAGATGTAGGAGTCCATTTTGGATGACCCGTATCTTATTAAAACAGGTGGGAATATAGAGAATGAGGAAGTGGAATCTTCATGTGAGTGAAAAAGGTTATCAAGAGGCATTCCAAAATTAAGACCACTAGACCAATGGTTTATTACTTTTATTTTTTTATTTTTTCAAAGATTTTATTTACTTATTTGACAGACAGAGATCACAAGTAGGCAGAGAGGCAGGCAGGGGGTGGGGGGAGCAGGCTCCCCGCTGAGCAGAGACCGATGCGGGGCTTAATCCCAGGATCCTGGGATCATGACCCAAGCCAAAGGAAGAGGCTCTAACCCACTGAGCCACCCAGGTGCCCCATTACTGTCTTCTAAAGCATATATTTATTATATGTATTTAACACACAATACAAAATACACTTAATGTATTTTACAGCACACACAATAAAAGAGAAGAGCAAAATCAGTCTTTCTCTAGACCATGTGTTTTCACACAAAAAACATTCAGTTACTAATCAAATTCTTTTACTTTTTTTAGCTAAGTAGCACACAAAATTTTAAGCTCTACAAAAGTAAATCAGTTTCTCACATCAAAAATCTAGTAAAATCTCAATTTGTTAATTTTCAGCAATATCTACTAGAGCTGTTTTTAACCACCTCTGCTTTAAAACTCTCTGGATCATTCACTCTGCACCCATACATTCTATCCAGGCTTCCAGATTTACTAAACCTTTTCTTTCTGTGTAAGATGGCTATTTGTCACTCACTCAGTGATTTGGGCAGCCATGACTACTGAACCCACCAAGAAGGCCTACAGTGCTGGACTCACCTTAGGGTGACAGACACATGACTGCCAAAGTCAAAATTTCACACATCTAATGGAGAAATATCTTCCGCTGTATTGATATGCTTCTCTTTATATACAAATGTCCTCAAGTCAAAACTGCCTTCCTTCCAGATCTCTTTGGCTTTCCTGCTCTCTGCCTTCAATCTTAGTTCACTACTAAATAACTCATCTAACAATTAATAATAACAATTAATATTAACAATTAAAATAATAGCAGTAATAGTCACACATAGATTATTTAGTCTGTGACAAAAACTGTTGTAAGTACTTTATTTGTATCTATTCATTTAGTTCTCCTGTGAAGTAGGTACTGTTACTATAAATTCTAACTTTACAGATGAGGAACTGGAGGAGCAGATTGGTTCAAAAGGCTCCAGGGGTCCCCAAAGTGAGTAGCAAGCCCAAGATTCGAGCTCAAGTGTCTTGACTGCATGGCTTGTGCTCAACCCCATGCCATGGTGCCTCCACCTGAAAGGGGTTTTGTTTGTTTGTTTGTTTGTTTTTAACAAATCAAGCCAGTAACTATCCTAGTTTGCTGTGGCTAATGTATAATACTGACTATTGGCTAATACGGAAGAGATGATCTGACATCGGGTCTATAAACATTCTTGTTAAATCAACAAATGTTTTAGACCATTTTTGAAAAACCCAGAGAATTATCTTAATTCAGATGTGTGCCTCTCATGAAAGATAAAACAGTTTGGGGAAGTTTCCTCCAAACAGGACCAAATAAGCAAGCCCTGAGCAGTGCTTCAGGGGGTTCTGATAACAGTGGGTCTGCAGCTGTGGCCAGGACACATTAAACGTGTCCTGAGGCTAAGGCCCTGTCACACCTCGGTCCCCAGTGCACACAGCCCCACCAGCTCTCTGCCATGTCTCAGGCACTATCCCTGGTGCTTAGCTATAGGCTGCACTGTGGGAGAGTAAAGGCAACATTCCTGCTATTATGTCACCTACCGGATCCTAGAAAATGCTTACAATCCTTTAATTCAAGCGTTAGCATTAAAAACATAGAGACAGGACTGGAAGAGATTATGCTGAGTGAAATAAGTCAAGCAGAGAGAGTCAATTATCATATGGTTTCACTTAGTTGTGGAGCATAACAAATAGCATGGAGGACAAGGGGAGATGGAGAGGAGAAGGGAGTTGAGGGAAATTGGAAGGGGAGGTGAACCATGAGAGACTATGGACTCTGAAAAACAATCTGAGGGTTTTGAAGGGGCGGGGGTGGGAGGTTGGGGGAACCAGGTGGTGGGTATTAGAGAGGGCACGGATTGCATGGAGCACTGGGTGTGGTGCAAAAACCATGAATACTGTTACGCTGAAAAGAAATAAAAACAAAACAAAACATAGAGACAGGCCCTTTATAAGGGCCTAAGGTATTCTGCTTCATGCCCTGCCTCACAGTTCCTGAACATGAATTGAGAATGAACACCTATAGCCAATTATCGAGGAGGGAGAAAGAGGAGATGCATTGCTTTGGAATTCCAGGTTCCTCCAGGAGCACATGAGCGCAGCTCATTGTTCAGTCTTAGCCCTGGCAACCTAATGACGACTGTCGTCTTCGAACCGTAAGAAGGATTTTCAGAGAGGTAAATATTTTTAACAGTGCCTTTGTTAAAAACAGGCCCATCCACTCCGGGCCCAGAGCGTCAACAGTTCTTATGTTCAGCTTTCCTAAAGCTCAGGACCGTGAAAGAACAGGTAGGACTTCAGATTCAGCTCCATAGGGCTTGACCGTTTTTGCAGGCATCAGATAAAGAAGATTTTTCCAGAACCTTGAGTTATACGATGGAGGTTTATCAGCATTCCACTTCAGAACTTGGTGGGATTTCAAAAGCTGTAGTGACTGGGGGAAGAACATGAAGTCTCTCACAGGTGTAAACTCAATTAAGATGACTTTAATTTTCCTTTCTACCAGTGCTTCATGGAGTCCGCTTTCAAGTTCGTACCTGACTTCATTAGACATGTAGCTTTTACTTAGGACAATGATCAGTCTTCGACTTTTTTCTATCAATGAGTGGATTTCGTCAACAACAGCTGAAAATGCAAGATGTGGCATAGTAATTAAAGAGAACTAAAAAGGCAGACAGGAGATGAAGGTCTGATTTTGTATTATTTAACTCTACTTCACTAATAAGTTTTTCAAGACAAACCACTTATTCTCAATTTTTATACACTGTTAAAAACAATCATCCAGGTAACAGCAATAATGAACACTTGGCGCTTACTCTGTGCCAAAACCTCTTCTAGATGTTTTATGTATATCAACTCATTACAGCATCACAATGATCCTACAAAGACAGTGTCGTTATCACCACCATTTTACCAATGAAAAAGCCGAAGTACAGAATGGTTAAGCAACTAGACCAGAATTCGATAGTCAGCCAATTCTAGAGTCAGAGTCAGGACCTAGGCGGTCTGCTTCTGGAGTCCTGTGATGCTATCTCACCTCTCGGCAGGCAGGGAGGAACACCCTGAAATCTGAATTTAAAGATAAAAATATATATATCCCACCACGATTCTGGACCAGAAGTTGGCAAACTTTCTGTAAAGGGCCAGAGAGTGACTGTTTCTGGTTTTATATTACCCATCTCTGCTATTTAGCTCAAAGGCAGCTGGCAGACCACACATGAACAGCTCTTTGCTGTGTTTTAACAAGGCTGATAGCCTGGATTTGACCCATGGGTGATCGACTGTCAACTTCTGGGCTAGATCTCTACCCCTTCTCCAATAGAGGTTTTGACCCAAGCTCTTTATAATTAAATATACATACAGTCTTTATTTTCATTTGAAAACTAAGAACAAACCTATTTTATCTATCTATCTATCTATCTATCTATTAAAAAGTAGGGGCACCTGGGTGGCTCAGTGGGTTAAAGCCTCTGCCTTTGGCTCAGGTCATGATCCCAGTGTCCTAGGATGGAGCCCTGAATTGGCCTCTCTGCTCAGCAGGGAGCCTGCTTCCCCCACTCTCTGCCTACTTGTGATCTCTGTCTGTCAAATAAATAAATGAAATCTTAAGAAAAAATAGTATGTTTTCTCCTTCTAATTGGTAGTATTTTCCCTTTCTCAGTTGTAATCTAGGAGGGGGAAAACACAGCTGTGTCTTATTTACTGCCATGTCTTCAATGCCCAGCTCAGAATTTGCCACGAGTATACGTTGGCTGACTGAGTGATGGTGGCAATAGAAATACTTATATTGCATCCTTGGTAATGCATCAGCACCCAAGGTATTCTGACACCAGATTTCAAATACTTGCTCTGGAAGACCTCAGAGAAAATACAGACATGTTACTTAATTTCTTGGCTTCGAACTGGAATTTGCTTCAATATGTGTTTTACGGTCATTTGTATTCAGATACTAATAAAAAAACTGAACTGCATAACTAAAATCCGACATGAATCACCAATCGCCCTTTATTTACCCTTTTATAACTCTCCTATCTGCTACTATAATTTTCACACCAGTGCCAACCCAATAAAGAATGAGTATTTTCTGGTAAGAATGAATGATGTTTATAGTCCAGAGGGTCATGTGTTAAGTCAGGGATCAATTCTGTTGTATAAAATATTATATTGATTTAGCTGATTATTTCTGGTTTACAGGATCGTGTTTATTCCTTTGTTTTTAAGCAAAACAGGATTGCCTTTCATAAACACTACTCAGCTTTTAAAAAGAAAATCTTCCCACTGGTTTTCTATCTGGTACTACTTTCTTACCTCCTCCAGGTACCACATCCCTTTCAAATATGCATAATTTATACCCAAAGTGTTTCTCCAACACCTCGGGCAGAATCTCCACAGCAAAGGTGTGCTCCTCTCCATTCTCGGGTCCACATTCTTTCAGGTAAGACACAAAAGCATCGTATGTTTTTCCATCTAGGAAATAAGGTTTACTCTTTTAATTACAGTGCAAATAAAATTTGAGTGAAAGTTGTGAAAAATGGGAGAGGAACCATCGTAAAGGAAAAAGATTAAACAGAGTATCCTCATGTCCAAACTTGTTAAATTGTACCCATTAAATATGTGCAGTTCCTTGTACATCAGTTAGAGCTCAATGAAGCCATTCAAAAAAAGGATACAGAAAATATTTTTTTTTGCCAGAAAACCAATTAAAAAACAAAACAAACATGTTTAAACTAGGTAACTCATAAAATTCATCAAATATTTTTTGGTTCTATGATTCTTTTTAGGCATTATTTGCTCTCTCTGATTTTTTAAGTTGTCAAAAAACAAGAAATAAATTCAATTATTATTAAAGACACACAAAAAAATAGCCTCCATGAACCTCAAATGCTAATCAAGCAACCAATTAGCAAATTGTTTTTTAAGCATGTAGATTAAGATTCTCACTGTATGACACCATAGAGTGATGGAGAGAAATACAAGATATAAATCCAGGAATTAAAGTAATTTAAAGGCAACAAAAGGCCAAGGAGCCCAGCTATGTCCTTGTTCCAGGAATGGAAAGCAAATCTCACCTCGGCTTTTTCTTATTACCTAATCCTACCAGCATCTTAATATGTCTATACTCAAAATGACCCACTGGAAAACGAAGACAGAAACAAAGCAGAGCGTTTACACTGGCAAGCAGGAAGAAACAATAGAGGTGATTTAAACACTGGGCTATCACAACACGTGCTGTGATATTTAAAAGTAAATATGGTCCTAGATGCCAATATGAAAATTTCTGGTCTATTGAAAGATTTTCATGAATAATAACACTGGCTCCTATTAAATTCCTGATAATCATAAAGCAATGTTCAGAAGGCTAATGGGACAAAGTCAAGATGAAAGTGTTACCTAAATAACAAAGACCACCGTACTAACTGGGAAACTGCAAAATTATATACATGTCCTTCTTCTACCTTCATCCAACCTATCTCAGAAGACAAAGCAAGCAAATGCAACAACTTGAAAAAGTTTACAAATAACACATTAGCAGTGCGAGGCAGTGTAACAAAACAGGCAAAATAAGCAGAATCAATGTGGTCAGAGACTAAAGAGTGATCTCTAGGGGCCCTGCTTCCTGAGAAAAGGAAATTTTGAGTCAGGTCCTAAATGACGCAATTGATGCTAACTGGGATTGGTAGAAGAAGAAGGGGAAGTGGGAGGGGAATGGTCTATCCCTGTCCCATGATAATTGATTAGATGGTACAGGGGTTGGAGTACAGCTTTACTCTTACCCATGAAAGATGAAAAATTGTTTTTCAACTATTGATTGCATTGAAATGCCCAATTTCAAGCAATTCTCTTTTTGGTTTAGCAAATCTTGTAATATATATTACAATTTATTTTAAACCCACGTAATTGAATGACTTGCTGGCTTTGATAACTGACAAAGTGAAGTGTTTAAGATAAGGTATTTAGAAACTAATAATAATTATTTTGGGTTCTGTATAAACAAAACCCTCATGTGAATGTATATTTGGGGCTTTAAGGAGTCAGGCTAGTGCTTCTCAAACTGTGTTGGGCGAATGACCATGCTTTCATTGAGTTTGACTGATTTGGGTTGTTTGGTTTCTTTCATTTCCAGTCCTTCAAAAACTAATACTGAAAACATTCTTGGATATTGCAGCAATATCAAATTGCTATGAAAGTTTTAGTTTTTGTACTTATGTCTCTATTTCTGGCTTTTTCACGACTTATCACTGTCACAGGTCATACTTGAAATAGAGCTGATGTAGAGCCCATCTGTAAATGTTTCTATGCACTGCCATGCTGGGAAGCAGGAAGTGTGAACTGAAAAAAATTATCTGTGAATTGGGTCAAACACAACAGAGAGGGGAAAAAAAAATCTTTGTTGAAGATCAGAAAGGTATTAGCGAATGCCCATTTTGAGATATGTTCAGGTCCATGCAAGTAGAAACCTGTTCAAAAAGGTACCAAAAATAGACCTCTCAGTTATAGTGTTTCTCTTCATCCCCAAAATTGCATACACATAATTAAGGTCAAAGCTTAATTAATTGGCTTTGTTAATTTGATATTATTAACTAAAAGCTGTAAATGTGAATCATGAATCTAGAAAAATCCCACAGAAACATGAGACTTCTTTTGTAACTTGTGGTCAAGATCTTTCTACTTGTGACCACAAATCTAGAAACCATAAAAGGATAAACTTGAGTACATTAAAAAAATCTTCCATAATGATAAAAATGTGTACCTGAAACTAATATAACACTGTGTCAGTTATACTTTAAGAAAAATAAAACAATCTTCCACATATTACACTAATATAAGCAAAATCAAAAGACAAACTACAATCCAAGAACAATATTTTCATTTCATAGTATAGACAATAGTTAGTTAACCTCCTTAAAACATAAATAGCTCTTAGAAATAAACAAGAGGGAAAAAAGGCCAAGTTTTTTGTCTATACTTTCTACTACCTTCATAGTGTAGATAATAGTTAACCTCCTTAAAATATAAATAGCTCTTAGAAATAAATAAGAGGAAAAAAAAACAATAGAAAAGTGGCAAAGGATATGAATGAGTACTTTGAGAATGTAAATACAAATGAGCCTTAAAAAAATGAAAAATTACACTCTTGCATAGTAAGTGAAATACAAATGAAAACTACACTGAGATATAACTTTACCTATCAGATTGGCATATAGCCAAAAGGTTGTGGGTAAGGCCATGCAGAAAAAGTAACCCCCATTCTTTGAAGGTGGTAGGAGTACTATAGAAGGGAGATCAAATTTGCTATGCCTATCCAATGAACAACTGTATCTACCCTTCAATATCACCAGCAATTCCACTTTGGGAAGTTTTTCCTTCAGTTACACTGCACACAGATGAAACGATAACTCTACAAAACTCTGGGTCACATCATTTCTGTAATAACAAAAGGTTGTGAATAACTCAAAAGGTGACCAAACAAACAGGGATACATCTTCAGATATAAAATGCTGTACGACTCTAACAGGAGGCTTTCTAAACTGTTATGGAAGGGCATCCAAGGCATAGCAAAACAAAGAAGTTCAGAAGAGTGTACATGATTGGCCAAGATTTGTTTTTAGCACAGGAGGGGAATTTGATCCCATATCCATATTTATTTAGATATATATACTATCAGTGACAGATGATGTGAGAAACAGAGACATGGGAAAGGCTAACAGGTGATTTTCTACTCTTAGACTTTCTGTGTTTTGAACTGTGTCCTACACACACACACACACACACACACACAGAGCAAGTGCAATGGATTAGACTGATTTGTTTCAATTCAGGAATTATCTTTTTTTACCTAAGTATAGTTGACACAATTCAGTAATTATCTTAAACTTGAGGACTTCTTCAAATTACCTTTAAAATAGAGAAATCAGATTGAATAATAGAGTCCTCAGATAGAAACAGCCATAGAGAAAAACACAGATATAGGAAGCTAGAACCCAGGTCATTTGGCTTCTAGTTCAGGGTTCTTAGAGATACATAAGGCTACCTACTTTGTCAGGTTAAAATAATGAACTACAATACAATTCAATTCTATTTAATGAAGTTTATTGAATGTGCACATTATATAAGGTGTCCAGATCATGTGTGAATAATGACAGTCCCTAGCCACAAGCAACTCACAGGGCATTTAGGAGGACATGACATACATATATCAAACAATTAACAATTGCTTGGCAAATAATTTTTGGCAACATACAAGTAAGCACAAAAAAAGATACGAGACAACGTTCATGATGGATGATCTGTTCAAACCAGTCTTTCCTGTGGAAAACCTCTCCCACACAGTAAGACAACAATATAATCAAAATGAAAGGAAGATTAATGTTTCTTTATTCGGTTTCTTAATGAAGCCATAAGAAAAGAAATCCCAGTATTACGATATCCATTACCTGTTAATGTTTCATCTTTTCCCATGAAATTTCTATAAAATAGGGCCAGGTCAACTCTATAAATGATGCCCATTATTACTAGGCACACGACCACCACTGAGATCAGAACAGCTATGATCATTCCTCTGGTGAAGACGTAGCCTGGGATGTCAACCATATCTTCTAGAAAGAAAAAGAAAACAGGAACAACTAGTGAAAGACAGTTTACCAGTGTCCTCCAACATCATACCACAGTTGTCAAGTTTTTACACTGAACATGAATCCAGGTGTCTTTCTGATACATTCCATTGACTTCGTCCACATGCCGGTCTTTGGTCCAGAGTACTAATTGTTCCACTCCAGTTTTTTAAAGAACAGAAGTGTGTACAAGGACATTCAGAGACCTGAACTGAAATCATTGTAATATAGCCTATCCCCACCTGGGGAAGGCGAGTCTCTAGGATGGTAAGATACCAGGGTGAAATGCAGAGGGACCCAAACCAATGTCTTAGTTAGTATATTGTAAACATAAATGGAACTACATAGTTTTTGAGAGAGCAGGTGCTGAACTGAGGTCATCTGGGCTCCCTACCTGGCTCTATCACTTAGTCTGTGTCCTAGGGAAAGTCACTGATGTCCTTAACTCTTAGTGTCTTCGCAATAGTATGAAGCCACTTCCGAGCAGCTACTGGGCCAATGGCCCTGGGTTGTATTGTATTGGTAGAGGACAGAGGGGGACGGTTCTGGAATGCTCCATCAGTCAGGCAGTGCAAAATTTTAGGAGACCACCAATGCAACCTAACAATTGTCCACCTGCCAGGTCCAGAGACTGGTTCAAGGAAGGGAGGCCTTGGTCAATCTTTGGTGAATGAATGACCACACCCAAGGGTCCCCTGTGCCCTGTGCTCTGTGCCCAGCTAAGGTAGGCTGGAGGCAATAGTAGAATCATTATCATTGGCCTCACCCTATGCTGAGCTGCAAGCTTGCCTCCCATTGTCATAGGCATGCCAGAGCTGCCCTGCCTGCCTCTCCTTCACATCAGCCACACATCTCTGCATCCAGTCTGCGTCTGCTTCCCTGTTCAGGCCTCTGGTTTCTACCTGGGTCTGCAAAATGATTGAGGACAAAAGAATAGTGTTTTCATTCTCTGCACAAAATCAATGCACAGGGGACTCCAGCAGGGGACTGAGCCCCAGGTTAGCCTAAATGCCTGTGACACAAGGTAGACCATTTTATCTCTTGGGAGCTTGCTTCCTGGGGTGTAAAAGGAGAGAGTGGCGATCTTCAAGGGGTCTCTCAGCTGCAATATTCTAAGCTTCCACAAGCTTCCACGACAAAACTTTCCCATACCTTTTTTCAACAAGACAAAGCTTATAATGTCTGTGCCTCCCTCGCTGGCCACAGAACAATTATATGAAAAGTTTAGATTTTTTTCATTAATATTCTCAATTCTCAATATTCTTGATGCATACAATTTGCCATCTGGAGTCCTGTAAAAGAGGAAATGATTCTGTGATAGGCTTTGGTCATTGCCAGCAACAATACCCACGAGAGTGGAGTTCTCATGTGAAAATACTCAAAAGCAGTGGATCTGTTGGCTCCATGGAACCTTCCTTTTCTGATGGGGACTCAGGGTGTGGGCAACCATGAACCTTGACTCCTCCGGAGAGTGTCAGGGCAAACAGAAACAGCCCTCCTGAGATCACCTAGGGAACGACACCGTGCACTGTCCAGAATGAATATGCTAGAAGGTAATGATGCTGAGTTGAAAACACAAGAAAATAGTCTCTCAACTATTTCCCCTCCTTCTCTTCTCCTAACCACTTAGCGTTCCTCCCACAGGGAGGTCTCCATGGATTGTGACAAGGCGGCAAATGGTTTGGCATAAATACAGATTCCTATCACATTTCTCCATGCGATCCTAAAGATCACTTTTATTTTGTTCAGCATTGAAAATAAACTTAAGAATGACACTATTTGGGGCCCCTGGGTGGCTCAGTCAGTTAAGTGTCTGCCTCTTGACTTCGGCTCAGGTCATGATCTCAGGGTTCTGGGATAGAGCCTTGTGTCAGGCTCTGAGCTCAGTGTGGAGCCTGCTTGAGATTCCTTCCCTTTCCGTCTGCCCTTCCCCTCCTTGCATGCTCTCTCTCTCTCTCAAATAAATAAATCTTTAAAAAAATTAAAAAAGAATGAAACTATCCTCAGATGCACCCACAGGCATGTGAGAAATACCAATTAAGCTGTTCAGGAGGTGTCAGAAAATGACTCAGACAAACACCAGCAGAAAGTTGTCTTTCTCTTCTCAAAAGATCCACGTTGTGCTGTCGTTGATCCGAGGTAACAGCTCATGATATCTGCTTCCCTGCCAATGACAACTTGGGAAAGCCCTCCCCAGGTGGCTCACTCACCTGCCATCCCCTAGCAGCAGGTGTTTCCAGTACACGGGACACGGAACCCACCTTAGCTTCAACGGTCTCAAACACAGGTTAGAACATACTTCTGTGCAGAAGTCACCAATCCAGGAATATCAACTATCTAACATCAGTGAAAGACCCCGAAAGTAAGGCACAAAAGGCCAGCGGCAGAATAAAGCTCATCACCTAACTCTCTCAAGAAAGACTACCTGGCTCCCCTAGCTTAGCTTAAGCTCCATTTCAAAAAGTTTGGTGAGTTGGTCTTCTATCCCTCCAAAGATTAGCGATAGATCACTAGAAGGGGGACTGCAGAACTCCAGTGAGGGTCCGATGCTGAGGAGAAGACACAGTGGCAAGGCGCCCATGCCATTCAGCGGGACCCATGTTTACACGTCTGCTGTCGGGTGAGGCCACACACCTGACAATGTTAGGAACTCACCAACAAGTGTCAGCAAGAATTGAGAGCTGCCGGCATGATGACAAAGAAAATTCTGAAGTGTAAAAGGCAGGAAAAAAACCTCAAGATTGCAGCCAAGGTGACAGACACCTTGGGATCACTACTCACTAAAACCTGAGTGTATCAATACATTATTAAGTAGAGTAATGACCCGAAGTCATTCAGAAACACTTAAATGACCACAGGCTGAGCATGCTTTGTTTTAATAAGAGTGACCATTCCTGCAGAGGGGTGTTGGGGGGGGGTTATGGACATTGGGTAGGGTATGTGCTATGGTGAGTGCTGTGAAGTGTGTAAACGTGGAGATTCACAGACCTGTACCCCTGGGGAAAAATATATATATATATATGTTTATAAAAAATAAAATTATTAAAAAAAATAAATAAATAAAATAACAAAAAAAAAAAAAAAGAGTGACCATTCCTTCCTGGAAGAACATAGGCAATGGTAATACTAATACACAACGATTTGAAACTGTTTGAACCAAAGCTACCTCCTAGATATTTATATCTAACAATGTCCTCTTGGTTTATTTTTTTAATTTCTTTTACCTGTTCTTATTGTGTTTCTAATTTCCGTTAATGGACTCTTGACAGCAAAATGTTACAGTAATAACTATGTTCGATGTCAATCTGCCAACAATGAATGCCACAGTGTAGGTGATCGGGACATTAGCGTTTCCTTGAGACAAAACTTACATCTGACAAGTTTGGAGTCTCTTATATGAGTACTAACTTTATCAGATGCTTAAGTAAAATCCCCATCCCCAACATATCCTGACTGACCAAAAGCTACTTTTGTAAGCTGATGTGAAACAGCCTCACCAAACTTCTTTTTCTAGCTTAGATCTTGGCATTAGATTTCTGCATAATCCATCAACCTACAGCATGCTGAAAGTATAAAATATGTAAATTATAATTAAAATGTAAACATCAGCCATATCCAATCAGCCACTCAGGATTCTGGGTTTTGTGTTTGCTTTTTGCCTTTGCAATTGCGCTACAGGTATTTGCCCAAAGGGTTCAAACATACTGATTCAAAGGGGCACCTGCACCCCAATGTTTATGCAGCAATGTCCACAATAACCAAACTATGGAAAGAGCCCAGATGCCCAGCATGCTGATGTTTTTACATCATGTATCTACAACACAATGTGATTTGTATATGTAGTGATAAATAATACATCACATATACATACCTAATTCTTGTTATGTTCTCTTCATGTACATTAGGTTCCTTTCCATTTTCTTCCCACACATTCCAATAAAAAGCATCCTTTTCATTTACCAAAGCAGAGCAGTTGAGTTCTACGTCTTTTCCTATGTGAAAGTTGACAACCAATGTTCTGATCTTAGAAACTCAGATTTCCCAAAGGTTTAAAATGAATATAATCAATATATGTTAACTTAATATATAAAGCTAATACAGTGCTACATTCCAGAAACAGAACAGCTAAGCCTTGTTTTTAAATTTTAAAAAATGATACAGATGTAGTGAAAAGAAAGACCATCTGTACCCCAATGTTCATAGCAGCAATGGCCAGCATCATCAAAGTGTGGAAAGAGCCAAGATGACCTTCAACAGATGAATAGATAAAGATGTGGCCCATATATACAATGGAATATCATGCCTCCATCAGAAAGGATGAAAACCCAACTTCTGTATCAACATGTGTGGGACTGGAGGAGATTATGCTGAGTGAAATAAGTCAAGCAGAGAGAGTCAATTATCACATGGTTTCACTTACTTGTGGAGCATAAGGAATAACATGAAGGACACTGGGAGTTGGAAAGGAGAAGTGAACTGGGGGAAATTGGAGGAGGAGATGAACCATGAGAGACTATGGACTCTGAGAAACAAACTGAGGGCTTTGGAGGGGCGGGGGCGGGGGGGTTGGGTGAGCCTGGTGGTGGGTATTATGGAGGGCACATATTGCATGGAGCACTGGGTGTGGTGCAAAAAAATGAATCCTGGAACACTGAAAAAAATAAAAAATAAATAAATTTTTAAAAAATTTATAAAGCAGAGAAATTAGTAGCAATTATAAGTCACCACCAAAATATGAATTGGTTTCTTTTCAAATGTTTATATTTAAGTCAATTATTAAAAATGAGAGTAGCCAGTGGACTTTCTTTTCAACATACAATTAATTTAGGAGGGAGTGTCAGACCAACACTCCCATGGCAATTTCTAGAAAAACAAAATGGATAAATCACATGTAAAAAAAATGAAATTAGCTAAAAATTAAAGACCTCCGCGTGCAGAGAAAACAAAGAGAAACAGAACAGCTGGAAACGCAGTCAGGAAAAAGCCCTTCTGCAGGGAGCTGAGATAGCCAGCCATCTTATTCTTGGGAGAAATTTGTTTTGGTTTGTACAGTGTGGAGGGAATCTCATAGAGAAAAGAGAGCCCAGTGGAATTTCTAATAGTCACATAGGCTTGTAGGATGCCTGCTGGGGAGGCTGCAAAAGCTGAATGGTTTCTCCTGCGGTCTCTTAAAACTTAGAAGAGAAAGTTCCCCATAGAGGAAGTGATGTACAAGAAACACAGGACTGAGGTCCCATGCCCCTCCCCCACCCCCACATAACCACACTTGGAGAAATCCCGAAGGAAGTTTTCAGACTCCTGAAAAATTATCCCAGAGGAAAGCAAGGAACTACAGGCACAAATGAGGTCAAGAGGAAATACAAATATTTGCATAAATATAAAAGACTGAGGATTACTTAAAACACGATTAATGCTGATCTATTATGAGTTTTAGCACATATGCTGGAGAGAAATATGTAACAGCATAATGGGAGATAGGAGGGACAAATGCAATGAACCGTTTGCAAGGTCCTTGCATGTTATGAAGTTATAAATGTGCTGAGATTACGTCTGTCTGTTGCAGTCAGACAAGGATACACATTGTAATCTCTAGACCTACTAAGGAAGGATAATAAAGTGTAACTAAAAAGAAAATAAAGCAGATTAAATAAAGGAAAGAAAAATACTTTATGAATCCAAAAGGAAGGGAGGAACAGCAGGAAGGAAGGACACATAAGCTAACTAAAACACAGGTAGCGAGAGGAGAGGTTGCACACCACCTCCATGGGTAGTTCATGAAACGTAAATGGATGACACACTATACAGACAGGGTTTCAAAAAAAGATCCAATGATATACTGCTTATGTGAAACACATTTAATGTGCATTTGATTTACAAAGAGATGTTAAAAGCAAAAGGATGTAAAAAAGATAGAGCCTGCCAACCTCAAACAAAAGAAAACTGGTATGTCTATTATCCGAGAAAGTAGGCACTCGGGAAAGAAGCATGATAGATGAAGAGAGAAATTTGATAATGATGAAGTATCAGTTCAACAGGCATCAATTTGCATGTGCCCATAAGGTAACCTCAGCATATACAAAGAAACGGTTGATGGACCTAAAGGATACAGCGATAAATTGACTATCGCAGTTGGAGATGTTAACATCTCTTGGTAACAGATAAAGAAAACACACAAAACTTGGTTAAAATATAGATGATCTAGGGGCGCTTGGGTGGCTCAGTGGGTTAAAGCCTCTGCCTTCGGCTCAGGTCATGATCCCAGGGCCCTGGGATCGAGCCCCCCATCGGGCTCTCTGCTCAGCGGAAAGCCTGCTTCTCCCTCTCTCTCTGCCTGCCTCTCTGCCTACTTGTGATCTCTGTCTGTTAAATAAATAAATAAATAAATAAAATCTTTTAAAAAATATATAGAGAGAGATGATTTGAACAATACCATTGGCTAACTTCACATAAGTGATATTTATGGAATGATAAAACCAAAACATGCAGAATGCCTATTTGTTTTACATGTATTTGGAACATTCATCAAGACACACCACATTCTGGTCCTGAAGCAAGTTACTACAAACTTCATAAGACTGAAATGATACAGTGTCTAATCTTGGACCAGAATGTAACTTAACTGGATATCAATATCAATATCAGCCACAACAACAAAACAACTAGAAAATCCTCCAAAGATCTGGAAAGTAAGAACCACAAATAATCAATAGAATAAAGAAGAAATCACAAGGGAAGTTGTTTTTTTTTTTAATGTTTGAACCAAATAGTAATGAAAATACAGCATATGTGTATTTCTTGGAAACAGCTCAAGTCGTGATTAGAGGGAACTTTGGAGCTTAAAATGCATGTGCTGCAAGAGAGAATAACTGAATCTGTCTCCAAAAATGAGGTGCAAATTAAGCCCAAAACGAGAAGAAAGAAATAATAGAGCTAAGTTTGGAAATAATAAAACGCAGGCAAACCACAGTTGCAAATGGCAAACTATCCAAGCGACGCTGGGCAGATCCAGTCCCACAAACGATTGTGGCAGGTGTTGGTCCTAAGATGTGAGCTTAGGAAATAGTTAACAGCAACTTGAATCCCAGCTTTGCCACTTTTTACTGGCTTAACTTTAGATAAATTACTGAACCCTTCTGGGCTTTGGTCATTTAATCCACCAGATGGGAATAATACCACTTGGAGTTGTTTGGAGGATGTAATTCAGGAATATATTTCAACCATCTTATACAAAACATGGTTTAGCATATGGGAATTTCTTCTTTACCTTCCTTCTTTCCTTTTTGGAAAGGAATTACGCACCTGGACACATTGATTTCATTAAGCCCTGTCTAGACAAATCTTAAATGTACAGTCAACTAAGTCCAATGATTCAAAGCCCATTGATTCATCAATCAAATGTTCAGACCACAGAACAAGTCTGAATCATTCCTCCAAAGCGTTCTCTCACAGTTTCATATTTAAAAGTGACCGTAAAGACTATTAGAGAAAAGCCACCGTAGGGCGACCAAAACCCTATCTAAAAACCACAATGGTTCTATCATGTTTTCAACAGACTGTTCATTTTCATCAGCCAAAAAATGGCAACATTCAAACAATGACGGGCTTTTCTTCCCTTTGTAATGTTCTTCACTATACCTGGCATGCGTGAGGCACATGCAATTGGATTGATCATGAGTCAGATTTAGCCTTGGAAGACTCAGTGATACCCCCATTCCGAAATGCAGACTATATGTATGTCAAAATATACCTAATTCCACCTTCACATAGTTCAGCTTTGGTCCAAGAAGAACAGGAATTATTTTGCTGCGATCTAAAAGTGAAAGAAGAAAAGAGGAATGTGTCAGCATTGCACTGAGCTCCTCTAAGACAAGTATTTGCAGGAGGATAATGTGACCCCATGTAACAAAGATTCTAATAGTCATCACTTTACACTTCTGTCATATTTTCAGTAACTAATGGTTGCGGCTAACAGTGTTTGTCATTTGCATTTCCATCAACTCAAAGCTAACGTAATGGGAGAAAACATCCTGAATTGGGTTTCCCTCAGCTCAAATCTGTGGTTTTGGCAACTAAAAGCCAGAGGAAGATGTTCGTCCTGGCGGACAACTCACCTGCAGGACTTAGATGTCAAGTCTCATGGAACTGCCTTTCTGCTCTGCCTTTATTCCTCCAGTCGCCCCCCACCCCCTCAACTCCTCAGACAGGTGTACTGGGGACAGGGTCTCTACTCCTTGAGGTAGGCAAAGCACTCATTCTCAGGTGTCAACCCTTCCTGCTCAGGCACTCAGGGGAGCACCCTTTCATATTTGTGTTCTGGATGCCTCCCTTGACTCAGTGCTGGCTGGCCCTGTGGGGGTGTCCACACCTCTGGGCTCAGCTCTGCTTCTATTCCTGAATGACTTCTGACCCTGACTAGAGGAACCCAATTCTGTCTGCCTCAGCCTCCTTCTGAATGCTGTCATAGAAAACTGAGGGCAGCTCGTAACTGTAGAACACTGAGAGCACACATTGAACCTGCTGTGTTGTCAAGTTCTTGTTAGTCCAATGATCAGCACTGGCAACTTTCTTCATGACTTAGACTCTACCTTTTGGTACAGCTGGTGCTTCTGGGGCATTTACAAGTAATGTACAGAGCAGTCATTACTGGTGCTCAGCAAACTCCTGGGACTTACTGGTGCTCAGCAAACACAAAGCCTGTGCACAAGGAGTGATGGGAGACTGGGGAGCTCTCCTAAACCAGCACCCTGGTTAGGAAGTGTGGTGCTACAGAATGAAGGGTAGAGAACGGATTGGTGAGTGTGTGGGTAAATCTGGAGGATGAAACTCGCAAAGTTGAAACTCCAGGCGAGTCAGGTTTGATTCTTCTGGGATTCAGACTCTCTGGGCAAGCATGGAATACCGACATGGGAGACAGGAGGACCTCGATGCCTCCAGAGAAAGAAGGAACTCTCAAGTCTTGAGAATACTGATGGACATGAGTTGACTCAAGGACAAAGGGGTGGTTTTATGGAAAATTGCTGTTGCTTATCTTTTTCTAGATCTGTCTTTTGCCGCCCCACCTTCCCCCCCAGGAATGTCAGTAGGAGCCCTGGGGGAGAGGTGGTATAAAAGGGTATCTTTAAGACGGTATGCCATCCACTAAAACTTGAAGTGTACCATTGAAAACCCAGAGCACACTGTCCTCAGCAGGTCCTCCTGCCCACCTGTCAGGGTCAACCTCTAAACTCAGCTCAGAGTCCCCTGACTCTGATCTTCCTCTGACTCTCTCTGAATCCTTAACACCTCACAGATGAATCTGGTTTCATAAGTGAGGGCACTCCTACGTGGTTTACCAACTCTCCTGCCTATAATCAAATTCCTCTTCATTTCCTATTTCCCTGCCTCCTTTACCTTGATGCTCAGTACAGTTTATTGAATATAGACACTTTGATGAATATCTGTTGGGCGAAAGCGTATCCTAAACCACAAGAGATTCCACAAATTCCTCCATGAAATAAGAGCATTGGTTCACGGGAGGCTCACATATATAAAGGTCATTTACTACCACCGACCCCGCCAAGCCAAAAAAAAAATCTTTCCAGTGCAGTAAATGATGCCCCAGTGATTTGACCCTTATATTTGAGCTAGTGATGTGGTCACAACTCCAAGTAAGTTGCCTCTGGATTCCTGTGCTACATGACAATGAAAACTCAGTTTTACAAAGATGTGTTTGTTTCTTTCTAATTCTCAAACTTCTCTTACCTCCAACTACTGTTATATTGTAGGTTTTGGTGACATGAAATAGTTTTCCATTATGAGGAATGAAATACACACAAGTGTAATATCCTTGATCTTCAAACTCTGCATTCTTCTGTAAAACTGTGTTTTTATTGTTTTCTATCTCTTGACAGTTCTGTTTTATAAAAAAGAAGAAGAAAAAGCAAGTTAAAATATTTTAAGTAAAAGCAGTATCATATAACATTGATTCAAAATTTTAAAAGGTTTTTATTAAAAAGGGGAAACAGAATGAAAGCTGGCAATTTCTGAGTCAGTGTCCCAGTGCTTTAGGATTGCTTCTGTGACAATGATGATACATAGTCCCATTACTGTTATTATCATTGTTATTAATACATGCTGGGAAACAGAATATAGGGGGGTGCTGTAGCTGCTCTTATCATTTTGTTTTAATTTCTCTCTTTTACACACAAAGGGTGGGAAGGGTAAAAAGAAAGGGACAGGGAGACGGGAGGAAGGATGGAGGTAAAGGAGGAGAGAGAGAAAGAGTGCATGTGCATTACAACAAAAAAATCCCTGCTTTTATGTAAACTTTTGTACAACTCTATTTTGTAACACTTTTAGTCTAAGTCCATATACTCAGGACTACCCGTCCTGGGGGTGGGAGCAGAATTACATGCATACCTGAGTACCTAGAAGACCACCCACCCCCTTGATGTCTTCCACCAGAAGTCAGTGGGCTGATTAGAAATTTATCAAGAATATGTGAATCCATAGGCACACACAAACATGTCTCTCCATCACAAATTTCCATACAGGTCACAAGAAGGAATGATAAAATAGCCACCTTCTTCAATCTAGCCATCAGCCACCCATAGAAGAGGTTCTGAAGCGATCTAAGATTCAGATACAGAATATGGAAACTAAACTGCTAACTTGACTATGCTATACCATTTCTGCAAACAGCAAACAAGGAGAATGTACTGCCCATAGACCTCTCTTGAAGGTACCAAAGCTGGCAGCAACTGGGGCTAGGCCCTGAGGGTGCTTAGCATGGGTTTGTGAAGGATTCACATGTGTTCTCACTTCAATAAATTGTTTCTGTGCATGTCAAACTTTTATGACCCCAAACGGTTTTTAATAAGGCACATTAAAATATCAAAGACTCTTCACTTTTATTTCCAATCATTTGTTTTCTGATTTAGCTTCCTTGCTCTCCTCCCCTCAGGCAGGCCATGATCTGTAAATAGGCTGAGAATACCAAGCCCTGTGTTTAATCATCTAGCTAGAAATATCCTCAACAGATCTATTTTCTAAATTTAAATATCCACATGTTGAGATTTCTTGAAACCTAGTACACTGAAACTCACAAATTTATATGTACTGTCAAATATTTGCACTTTTGACAGGAAATAGAGTCAAGTCAACTCAGGACTGACTCAGACATTTAGAAAACATTTGGCTAAGAGCTCTCCTTCAAAAATCTCTAGTAAACAGTGGTGAACCAAAATATGCAAACAAAGTTTTCTAGGAAGTCATCTGTAGCTTCAACTCTCTGAAGGGCTTCTGTCTGGCTCATTCTCCCATAGAATTCTTTAAAATTTCTGTAACAGAGTTACATTTGTCCGGTTTGTTCTTCTAGAGAAATAATATAATTTGTGTTGGATGTCTGCATGTATGTATGTTATATATGTAAATGAATTATATATGTGTATAAGTTTATATAAGATATATTTGTGAATGTATATATAATCTCCATAGTATTGTCTAAAAGAGCTCTTATAATTCAAGTAAAAGGTACACCAGCTGAAGAAAATAGATAATCCACAAAAGAAGTAATACTAAGGTGTAATAAATATATAAAAATGTTCAATTCATTATTAAGAAAAGAAATGGGGAAAAAACTACTAAAAATTACAGAAACTGTGCATATCAGATTTCACAGTGTGTGGTGGTGGTTGAAAAAGAGGGTTTTGAACTAGCATAGCTCCCCAGAGAGTTGTTTAATAATGTGGAGCAAAAGCCATAAATGTACTCATAGCCTTTGAGCCAATAATTCTACTTTAAGGATGAGATTGAAGAATAAAATTATACATACACCCTAAGACTTATGAGAATGATATTTATTTTAGCCTTGTAAATAATAGTGAAAAGTAGGAAACTAACAAATGCCCAATACCACGGGAATAGTTAAACACAAGTGTAAGAAACAACAGAATCCCATGTTTGGAAGGCTGTTTAAAGATGTAGGGGAATAATTACCGTATCATTTTTAATGACTAGAGGAAAAATATAAGCCATTAAAAATACCATTTTTATTTTTAAAAATATTTTATAATTACCACTTTTAAAAAATAGATGTTCTCACATACACACACACACACACACACACACACATAAAACACATACACACATCCCAAAGTCTCTGGCTCGTGGAACTCTGAGTGAGCTCTGCTCTCTTCACTGTGCATTTTTCCATCTTCCATTTTTATAAAAGGAACTCGTATGTTTAGAAAAAAAGTACATATACAATAGAATTTAAAATCTTAAATATATGTGGCAGAAGAAAATGAAAATCCATAAGCTAGCATTCTTAGAAATTTATCAAAAGAGAAGGAAAATGAAGGAGGGGCAAGGAAGAGGAAGCTGTTACCATTTACTGAACACATAACATGGGGCAGGAGCTCATCTGAGCAACCCTGTTGGGAGCACCTTGCTCAGATGGGCTGGCTGAGCTGTCGAGGGGTCAAGTAGCTTGTATGTGGACAACACAAGGATGTCCACAGCCAAGAGATTCTCATTTTGGATTTTTGTCTTTTTTTCCTCAAGTCTTAAGTTAAAATATTTTTTAAAAGATTTTATTTATTTATTTGACAGAGATCACAAGTAGACAGAGAGGCAGGCAGAGAGAGAGAGAGAGAGAGAGAGAGAGAGAAGCAGGCTCCCTGCCGAGCAGAGAGCCCGATGTGGGATTCGATCCCAGGACCCTGAGATCATGACCTGAGCCGAAGGCAGAGGCTTTAACCCACTGAGCCACCCAGGTGCCCCAAGATAAAATATTTTTTAAAGACTCATTTATTTAAGAGAGATTGAGAGGGAGACCGTGGTGGGGAGGGGCAAAGGGAGAGGAGAATCTCAAGAAGACTCTTGGTTGAGCCCAGAGCCTGACATTGGGCTCAATCTCATGTCCCTGAGATCATGACTTGAGCTGAAATCAAGAGTCATACACTTAAACCACTGAGCCACCCAGTTGCCCCTTAAGTTAAAATACTTTAAAAGGGCTACCTTATACAGTGATGTTCTGTTGGCCAGTTTTTGATAGTGTATATTTATACATTCGACGTGCAAAGATTTCTGAACTTCCACAGATTTACTAATTAGTAGTTTTTCAGCAAAACATCTGTGTTTACTTTTTCCAATGACATTTAATTTCCATTCACGTGTATTATTTCTATGAAATAAAGGTTTAAAGATATTTTATGATTAGTACAGAGACTTTGCAAATACGACCTTTTAGTGACCAATCCACCCACCTTATTTTCATATTAAGAGGCTCATTCACTGATGCCCAGACCCTGCTGTGTCCCATTTTGTTTAAGTGCAGCAAGAAATTTAACAATTGTCAGGGGACAAGGCTAAAGGGCAGTGAAAGAGAAAAACCTGAGCAGTTCTACACACACAAACACACTCACCCTATACAGAGCATATATTATGGGTGTCTGAACAGAAATGTCTAAAACTTCAATGATCTTTAGAGATGGACAAGTCCAAAGATTCTCAACTCAGAATGGGACAGTAGCAGTGGGTTGATGAGGTCCACAAACAGACTCCTGAACTTGTTTTCTGGAAGTCTGTATAAATGCACTGGGTTTTATATTTCTCTGGGTGGCTTCTTCCAATCCTCTTCTCTTACTGTTGATTAAAGCCAAGTCTGGAGTGACTGCATAGCTATATTAGCATTCTACTAAGCAAACATTAGTTTGAGTAGATTTCATTGATGTTGTTCCTTCTGATTAGAAATTAGTAATCTGGAAGATGAAACAACTTTAACACAGTTTTTAAAAAGGAGCTTCTAAACAAGGAAATGTTTGCAACCTAAAGTTTGTTGAAGCTACATATATGACATATAGATCCCCATACTAAATACAAAGACGTGTGTTAAGTTGTCCTCTGTGCCTTCTGTACCCACCACAGGCCCTTGCAGTCCCCCTCTAGGTCTACAGGAGCATGGAAGGAAGACTAGCGCTCCCTGAGCTCCAGGCATTGTACTGTGCATGTGCAATGGGGATGACGATTTCTCTTATGCTAAATAAGAAAGCTAAGCTTCACTTAAAGCTGAGTACCTGGCCCAAGTTCCCACACCAGTAAGCAGCAAGGTCAGGATGCAACACAATTCGGTTTGGCGCTGAAGGCCAGGCCTGCGCTGCCCAATACAATGTTCTCACAGTCAAGGTGGGTCTGGCCCTTCCCTTGGGTGTGCATTCATTCAAGAGTGGTCAGGGCTGGGCGAGAAGTGACGAGTGCATTGACAAGCTGTCCTAAAGGTTAAAGGCAGTAGGTCAAAGGCCATGGAATACAATAGAGCTACCTGGCCCTTGGAAAGGATTCAGAATCCCATTGACATCATCCTCTTCTCAAATATGTCTAATGTTTTCCCAACTTCAGCCCTGCTGAGCTAGACAGAGATTTATTTCTAAATCTTTCTGTCCTGTTGCTTCTGAGGAAGAGAGTATATGCATATTTCCAACTTATTGGGCCATATTGTTCTCTACCTCTGCAGTCCCCAATTCCTAACACCCAGTAAGTACTGACTGGCAGAATGCCTCCATGTCCCAGCCACCGCACTGGGAATGAGGAAACAAGGGGACACCGACCATCCTTGCTCAGGGAGCTTGAAGGTCAGTGTGACGCTGAGGCCAACTGCCCCAAAGCTGTGACCATTCCTGTTCCCTTACAAGGCCATCCATTCCTGGTCACAGGAGCCACTCCTGCCACACAAGAGGGGATTTGTAAAGCTCTAGCATTCTTGGGAGGCCCCTTACTAAGCCAATCTAGAATGTGATTGTGAGACTTCTGCATGTGCTTTTCCCTCTATCTTCATGCCCTTCCCTCAAGCATCAAAAACCCCCTCTCCTGCATCCCCTCCGTTCTTGGTGGATTTCCTCCTTAAATTTGATCTGACTTCACAATTCACCTATCAGTCTCCAGGGACCTTTGATTATGAGCTGAAGATTCCCAAAAAACAAAAGGATTATGGTTCTAATGGAGGGATTCCAGGGTTGGAATCTGGTCTTCGACAGATTCCATGTGATATTAGAAAGACTTAATCTAAATCTGTGTACACATGCACACATGTGCACACACACACAGGTGTCCCAAATTTAAAGAAATCCCCATCTTCAATAGGTTCCCATTGATTTTCTCTTTTTCTTTTTTTAAAAGCTTTATGTATTTATTTGAGAGAGTGAGTAAAAGAGAGAGAGAGTGACCACAAGCTAGGGGAGAGGGCGAAGCAGACTCCCTGCCGCAGGGAGCCTGATGCGGGGCTCAATCCCAGGACCCCAAGATCATGACTGGAGCCAAAGGCAGATGCTCAGCTCAATAGACTCAGCCACCCACGGGCCGCCCCCCCACCCCCCACCCATTGATTTTCAAAACCACTGTCAAGGCTCTCCTCATTCCATCACTTTAGTCTCACATTATTGCTCAGCCTCCAACATCTTTCAAAGTTCATCAACACAACCACCGAGCCACCTTGCTTTTCCTGCCCTGTCAGATCATCTTTCTAGATCTCCACACTTCTCCAGCAGCCTGTTTCTAGTTGATGCTTTCACTTTGCCTTCCTAACCCAGGCTATATTCTTCACCCTCCCTATCAGAGAGGCAGTTAATGGCTTTTGTCCCTATCTGTCTCCAAGCATCCTCTGTGGATAACTGGCTCTTCTTCCCCTCAATGTGTTCTTCCTGCCCTGTCCGGGGTACTTCTTCCATTTAAATCATGCCTTTATTCGATCAAGCTTACAGAGATCTTT
Source organism: Lontra canadensis (assembly GCF_010015895.1). Taxonomy (NCBI): domain Eukaryota; kingdom Metazoa; phylum Chordata; class Mammalia; order Carnivora; family Mustelidae; genus Lontra; species Lontra canadensis. Next base: position 4,406,659 of record NW_022631106.1, on the reverse strand, counting down.
TTTTAACCCCATTTGTGAGTATTCATTCTACCTTAGTGCAAAAACACCCAGCTGTGACCTACTTCTAGAATCGTCCCTCTTCAGGGAACACGTAAAATTCATAACAGTTCAAAACAAACAATAGGAAAAGAGTTCTTGAATTTCTTTCTGACTTCTGGGAGTTCCTATGTACAGAAACAAACCCAAATGACCTCATTTTATGCAAAACCACACAAGTGATAACAAGGTTTCACCAGGATGCCTCACTCTGCTCTCAACACCACCGTTGATAACGATCGGGACCCACCCCAGAAATCTACTACATCCAAGAGCACACCACCACCACTCCCTCAGTTGGCCCTGAGCTCTCTTCTACCAGATCAGATCTCAGATCTCAGCCTCAGATCTCTATAATCAAGACCAATAATCCGTCAACAGAACATTGCTTGTCCCAGTTGCTCCTTCCCAGCCTACAAAAGAAAGTATAGAGAAAACCTAATTCAGTGATAGTCACTGAAACATTCAGTTGGTTTTTCTAATTTTATAGAACTGATGACTCCTGGACTCTTGATTATGAGCATCCTGGCATAGACTACAGGGGTCTGTCCCATGAAGGTCATGCAAAGCCTTTTCTGTGCTCTTCTTTCTCACTACCCCTGGCTATAGGTCTGTGATGGGCTGTAAGGCTCACACATCCTTTACTCACACTACCACTGGATACCCAACAAACCCTGGAAAACTGGCTCGGGATGAGTCTACACCCCTTCTGACCCCGAGCCCGAGCCCGAGGACACCACCTGGGAAGCTGACGTTGCCCCCCCTCACCACATGATCCTTAAGGAGTCTTCACTGATCCCATCTGACCAGTGACTCTACACCATAGGAGCAGCTGAATTTTAAAATGAATTTCATTTGGCACCCACTTATCTTTGGTTAGGATCCCCTAAAAGAAATATTAAGGTCCTCTTTCACTAAGATCACTAAGCAGATAAACACAAGGGCAAATATTTAATTTGATTTTTCCATAATGAAGTATTTATTGCATGGTGTAGGAAGGGCAGGGGAGAGTAAATGCACGGATTATCCTCTTGGATTGTTGTATATCTGATTTGCTGACCTAAGTCTAAGAGTGCGATGAACAATGCTGACACAAAGAGAAGCTATACTCACCCCATATGGAAAAAGTAAGATCCACTGTCCTCCAGTTCCACTGGCCAAAACTCCAAAACATGATCGTGCAGAGAAATTCTGGGAAAACTGCTTGAGTTTAGCTCAATGAGCCCGTGGGATCCACTACTCTTGTACCATTTTACGGCGGCTGTTTCATTCTTGGGCTCAGCTGCTGATGAGCAATATTTCAGATAGAAAGGCTCCCCTCTGACTGCGGTGATGTTAAAACGTAAAGTACAGGTTTCTTCATAAGATTAGCAAAGTAGAAGGAAAAAAAAATGAGAATGACAAAGGTGAATGTTTTTCTTTCCTAATGGATGAGCCAAATAAGCCAGGTGAGTAAGGAAGTCCTGAGCAACCCCAATGTCTCAGTCTTGTAAGTTCTCATTTTAGGGTCAATCTTTCCAACACTAAGAGACAGGTCAATCTTTCCAACACTAGGACACTCTCAGGGCATAAATGAAGACAAAATTTCCAACAACTTTTTCCAAACAGGACATCACCAAAACCTAACCTACCAGAGCGAGAAGACAGATGAATGCAGTAAAAGCTTTTCAAAGAAAATGTTACACATGACAGCTTCCTCCTAAGGAAAGCCACAGAGGTCACAGTGTTGCCACACCCCCCCCCCAAAATGTCGCTAGCTGGGGCATCTGCACGGAAATCAAAACAAGAAATCTAGAGGCCTCAGAGTTCCTCACCTGGCTCACCAGAAGTGTACCTTCAATCAGTTTACCTGACCATTCCCTGGGCAGCCCAGGGGACGGTTAAGGGGCTCCTGTGTAGCTCAGAGTGTGTGTGAGCCCATTATCTCTCCAAGTTACCACATGAATCATCAAGAATTGATTAATACAATATCACTCCAAGTCTAGGCATCTGTTAATTCCCTCCTTGAGTGCTCTTGCAAGCTTTCCCTCTTCCTCCCTCCCTCTTTCTCAATCAACCCAGGTACTCTGGCAAGTTATCTGATCCTTTCAGCTAAGAGAGCCATCATTCCCCTTGTTTTGAACTTCTGATAGTTCAAAGTCAGCCCTCATGGACCCTTTCCATATCCTGCTCTCCAGTGGCTCCAGCGTGCCCTTTTATTTTATTCAAGTATAAATAACATCCAGTGTTATTAGTTTCAGGTGTACAACATATTGATTCAACAATTCTATACATTACTTGGTGTTAACCATCATTCAATGTCGTCATCCTTTATCACATACAATGTTATTACAAAATTATTGTCCATACTGCCTATGCTATAATTTTCATCCCCATGATTTATTTATTTTATTATAATAACTGGAAGATTTACTTCTTAATCTCCTTTATGTATTTTACTCTCCCCTGCCTCCCTTCTGGCAACCACCAATTGGTTCTCTGTATTTTAAAGAGTCTGCATTTGCTTGTTGGTTTATTCATTTATTTTTTAGATTCCACATATAAGCAAAATTATATGGTATTTGTCTTTCTCTTTCTGACTTATTTCACTTAACATAATACACTTTAGGTCCATCCATGTTGTCCCAAATGGCAAGATCTTACTCTTTTTTGTGGTTGAGTAATATTTTATTATGTGTGTGTATATATATATATATCCACCACTGTCTTCATCCATTCATCTATCAATGGATAGATGTCCATTGTAAATAACACTGCAGTCAACATAGGGATGCATGTATCTTTTCAAATTAGTGTTTTTGTTTCCTTTGTTTAAATACTCAGAAGTGAAATTACTGAATCGTATGGACTATTTGTAATTTTTTGAGGAACCTCCATAGAGTTTTCTGCAGTGGCTGCATCAATTTACTTTCCCACCCATGGTGCCCTTTAACTGAATTTTGAGAATGAGAATCCTTAAATTAAGTAAAACATTTCTCTGAGGGCATGGAGAAAATGTCTCCTCTCCAGTTAGGGTCTATTTCTCAAGCAACGGTCTGGTTTTAACTCGATGCTGTTAACCACAATGTCAAGAGGAAGTGGCTCAAATGATAGAAGCATTCTTTGAAAACATGGATGTCAAATTTACCTCAAAGTACAAGTGTTAATGTATACCGACCTTGAGTTTGGTGGTTGTTATAGAAACTCCATCTTACATTTCACTACTTCAACACAGAAGGTGTGATACATGTGTGAGTGTTGGTGTTAGTTTTAATTGACATCCAAAAGGATGGCAAGTCAAAACCAATTTCATTTATTTTCCTGTTTCAAGGATGTGATATACATAAAACAGAGGACACAGATCCTACAGTCTGTACTCATCATGTCTCCGATAGACATCCGTGTTGCTGCATGAAGCAGTGATTTGTGCTTTCCTCATAGGTAGTACATCCAGTAGTGTTCATATTTGACAATTTATCCATTCCATGGGTGTTGAACATATGGGTTATTTATAGGTTTTGGTCACACTTAAAAAAACCCAAACACTTCTATAAACACCTGTGCTTGTGTTGTGATAGACACACCCACCATTTCTTTGAGGGAGGACCTATCATTTGCAGAAACCTAATCTGGCTTACAGATTCTCCAGGGGTAGATGGCTGGAGATGAAAGTTCATGCTCCCCTAGCAGCTAACGGCTTCTGCTACCTAATCTTCAGCTTCACACTGTAGGCTTTGTAGATTATAAATGGTTTTTGGTTGAAAAAAAAATGAATGGAGTTCAAAGTGTATGGACTGTCCAGAGCAGGTCCTCCCATTCCTACATGAACAGAGAGTAAGAATCCAACAGGGTCAACAACCTGGACCGTGTGGAAGGATGGGTGTATTTGGAAATGTCTAGAGTTTGGACAACACATGGGATATTGTCATTCAACTTCTACTAGGTTAAATTAATCCTCATGTGGAATATTGTCATATTTGTCCAGAGTCAACCCTTTATGAAAGGTGCTCTTCAGACACCTAAAAGGACAAAGAGCTGGGACCTTAGTAGCCTTATAGAATGGGCTATGTGACTATTTTTGAACCTGAAACATGTGTCATCGTAACTTGGGAGCAAGGTTATTAGTGCATGTCTATGTAACAAGGTACCCATGGTGCACGCTTTCTTGCATCTTGCTTTTTCACTCTGCAGTTTGTAACAGATTAGTCATCTGGCATCAAGAGGAGCACATCTACCTCCTTCCTTTTACATCTGGGTAGTATTGCATTATCTGGATCTCAACAAAAATGGACCCACTTAAGTAAATATGGGACTGGAATTATTTGAAAGTATCAATAACTTAAATTCCCTATCTCTTCAGCAATAATTCTCAAAGTAGGGGATATGGGCTCATGTGTTACCCCCTCCTAGATAACAGAACGAGGCAAATCAGTATTTGTGTTCCCACCTGGTCCTCCAAAGCATAGGGAGAACCGTGCTAATCAGTCATGAATCTCTTCTCCAAAGAATCCTGATGAACCCACAGAATCCTTCTCGATAAAAGTCTCCAAGCCATCACTGCTAATCAGTTTTAACTTGTACCTGCCACCTGATATAAATCCTACTTGCTTTTCCCAGTCTATGCAGTCTTTCTTATGTACTCTTTCTAACTGGAATATTTACCACTCACTGTCTTCACTACCTAAATAATGAGATGAATCTTGGCCTTCATGTTGGAAGAAAAAGAATGTGTGTAAAACTTTCTAAAAGTCAATAATAAAGATGGCTGTGAACTCTTCTGTTTTAAATAACATAAAGCAGATTTTCATCTCAGACCAATGTAATTTGTTTCCAGATACAATCCTGCTCTCTCTGCATAAACTCAGAGAACTAAATCTTTTCCTTTTCATTAAACCCACAGGATTCTTTACTTGATTTCCTTCCTATGAACTTTTTGTTCTCTATGCCAGGGACATCAAAGGGTTGACAACTTTCACAGTAAAATCTAAAACCACTAATTTTAATAAATTCAGCATCCTCAATAGCCACCTCCACATACAGAAGTGAACCTTGATATTCCCTCTAGACTACCCATTAAGTACGCTTGTGAATGATTATGCTTACTCACCTGAGGTACTTGTAAACATAAACACCAGAAATGTCAAGAGTAGCTCTATGCGATGCATCTTGAAGATTCTGCTTCTAGTGGTTTCTCTGGAAAACAGAATAAGACAGGTTCAGCCAAAATCTGCAAACAAACATACACCTGTCTCATGAAGGAGATTTTTAAAAATCTGGCACACAGACTTTTTAAAAATCAGTGAAGTAAGTTTTCATATCTCTTTATAGACTCACCAAGTATTCTCAGAACTTTCAGCCACATAGAATTCATAAAATTTCAAGGTAATGTTAACTTCAGCATCCAGAAAAAATTCCCATGTGTGCAATTTTCTAATACAAGTGAGTCTGCTGTATTTTGAGCCTGGTCTACTAAACCTTACCTTGAAGGTCAAAGGTGAGGACAAAAATATTTCCAGAAAATCTACTGCTCTATGAATAGACGGTCTGCAGTATACTGAGATATGTATGGCAGGTCTGCCCATGTACAGATGTGCGTGTCTGTGTGTGTGTCCTTTTTTCTCTCATCATACCAAAATGCTCATCATAATCTTCATCTGTGGCTTGAATTTTTTTTAAAAATTTTATTATTTATTTATTTGTCAGAGAGACAGAGAAGGAGAACACAAGCAGGCAGAGTGGCGGGCAGAGGCAGAGAGAGAAGTGGGCTCCCTGCTGAGCAAGGAGCCCAATGCCGTACCCCATCCCAGGATCCTGGGATCATGACCTGAGCCATAGGCAACGGCTTAACCGACTGAGCCACCCAGGTGTCACTCGTGGCTCGATTTTTAAATATCCAACTCCCTTCTTCAGAACTAAGTTCTTTATAAGTTAGGAACTGAGTCTATTTTGTTCATTACTGTATCACCAGAGTCCAGAACAATGCCTAGCACAGAATAAGCATTAATACTTGTTACACAGGAATAGGTGTATGGGTGTGTATTTATTTGAGGGAAATGGAGAGACAAAACAGGAGTTTCCTACGCTCCAAATGCCTAATCTCCATGAACTCAAATATGTGTTGAAATTCAATCCTACTCAATCCATCTTTTATCCTATGAATTACAGATTTAGAGAGGAAGGGGGCATTGGGTCTCTGACACTAGTGTGAATATTGCATAAACAATCCCATGATCCTTGCGTAGTACACACCAAACTCCACCAGGTGGACAGAAGAGCTTGCTTCCTGGGGCACACAAATCTGGGTCGGCATTCCAGCTTGAGCCTTGACCACTGGTGTAACCTTAGACAAGTTACTTAAAGTCTCAGATCTTATCTACTCATTACCAAAATGGAGATGAGTAAGAAGGCCTATTACCAAAATTATTGGTCCTATCTTCTCATTACCAAATGTAATAAAATATACCCTATCTGCTCATTACCAAAATGGAGATGAGGAAGAAGGCCTATCATCAAAATTATTGAGTCATTAGATGAGCTAAGTAACAAAAAGCTTTCTGGATGCATGGTAACCTCTCAGTCCCAAATAATTCTGTTACCAACTGCCACTCACCTCCCATATTTAAAAAAGAAGGAGGAGGAGGAGGGGGATGGGGGGAAGATTGTTAATGCCCAATTCCTGAATGAAGTTTAGTGGCTAAGTTTAGTGGCTAAGGCTATTCATTCAATCTTAATGAATAACAAAGCAGCTGCTGTAATTTCCAAGAAATAACAATCAATAAAGACATAGAGTTAAATACATATGGAAAGCACAAACTGTTCAAAACCAAATTAGATCTCTATGGTTCTATGGTTTGAAATCAACCCCCCACCCCCACACACATACACACATTTATTATTAACTATCCATTCTCTTACCTCAGATAGAAAGAAAAGTATTGTTTCCTCTGGTTAAGGTTGACACAGCCTTGTAAATGGCACTGCTGTTTTCTTCTTGGTTTGGGTTTCTGTTAATTTTTAAGGTCTGCTGAGAGATAAAGTTTCTATGAAATAATTCAGTATTCCGATGAGTTACCTCTGAGTTTCAATATGAAACATGTTATGATCCCAAATTAGCTGATAATGGCACTGCTCTGTGTGTGTAGATACGTAAATTTTAATGTACTTATTATAGATTTAAAAGATCAAGATATTAAATAATAGAACTCATTTCCAAAAGAAAAACTGTTCTAAGAAATGTCATAGATATCCTAGTATTAATAAGACATACATAGAATAAAAATATTAAATTTCTTGCATGAAGGAATTTGGGGGGGTTGGTGTTATGTTTTACATTGAATTTTTTTTGCCTTTCCATAATTTTTAAATTTTTTTCTTTCTTTTCTTTCTCTCTCTTTCTTTTTAAAAAATCGTTTTTGATTTCTCAAGTAGTATAATGCCCAATATAGGACATTATAAAATGAAGATTGAAAAGAAGAAAATGATCTCAATATCCCTCAGTATGTGTCTATTATAATTTATAAGATATATTTTATTACAAAATAATCCCTATGACTACCTTTTTGTGTTAGGCGGTACAGATGAGGTTTGGGAGCACAGTCTCTGGCACCAGACTGGCTGGATTTGAATCCTCATCCTATTCTTTCCCAGCTGAACTAACTTTGGACAAATCACTTATCCTCCCTGCTCTTCAGTTTCTTTATCCAGGAAAGAGAATAACAATACCTCCTCCTGGAAGTGATGTGAAGGTTTCATGAATTACTATCGCAAAGTATCCACGTGTCATAAATATCATTTCAATGTTAGTTACTTATCTACCTTTTTAATTATTTTCTTGGTGTTATGACAATGGCAATACAATTTATAGGATAGAGAATACATTTTAAACATGATAAACACCTACTACCAAACTGCATTCCAGAAATGTAATAATTCATACTCCTTAGTTGTAGAAGATAATATACATCTACCACACCCATATAAGCATTGGGCATTCTCATTCTTTAAATGTACTTCACTCTTCAAATTGGTAATGATGTCTCATGGTTTTCTTAAACCTGCATTTCTGCTGATATAAATACGGGAGAATATTAAGCATATAGTTTTTAGCTATTTTATTCCTTTGTGTATGAACTATCTTTTTATGCCTTTGGTCCAGTTCTTAGATGTTTTAGTGTTTTGTTTTGTTTTGTTTTAATTTGTTGAGTTTACTTTCAAATTCTTCCTTTTCTGTTTTCACATCTGGGAGACTTTACATTTACAAAGTCAAGCCCACCATGTTTTCCTTTGTGACTTTTCCATTACTTTTCCATTGTTGAACATTCCTTTCCCCTCAGTTGTCAGATGCATACTCAAGGTATACTTTCTTCATTTTTATGGCTTAGGGATTTTTTTGGTTTTTGTTTTTTTACATTAGAACTGTTTTACCCATTAACAATTTTCTTGTTTGGTATGAAGCTAGGTCTAACTCAACTTGTTTTTCTCAAAGAGCTACTAATTCCTTCTCTATAATTAATTAAAGAGTCCTGCCATTCCTTTACAGTGTGCTGACAGTATAAGTTAATCACGTACGGGTTGTCTGCAAGCGCTCTACAGAGATCTAACAGCATGACCACTTGGGAGCAAATACGTGCACTGTGCATGCGTGTGTGTGTAAACACGTGTGCGTGCCCACGCATGAGCGCACACACCACTCTCTCCTCTTCCTCTGCGCTTTGTTTTTCCATTCATAGCACTTGTCCCCAACTGACATACTTTATGTTTGTTTATTATTTGCTAAATTGATGAATGCATTCAATTCATTAAGTATAAACAGTTTGGTGTCTTAGGTGATCATTTGATCCTCTGTGACATCTGCCTAATCTTACCTTTGAAATACTTCTAATATTATGACATCTCAGAAAATATGTTGTAACAACTGATATGAAGGCTAGGGCACTCATCACCCCCTAGAACTTAAATAACAATAACAACCACCATCACCACCACCACCACAACACATTGGTCCCCAGCCAGACAGCTGAGGTACAGTCTAAGCATCCTGACTGCTAAAAATCCTCCAGGTGATTCTAATATGCAACCATGGTAGACACTAATCTAGGGGACTTATTTGTATACCTAAAAGTAAATTTAATATATCAGAAGTATATATTTTTAACAATAAGTTACTATTTAAGACATATTGAGTATATATATATATATATATATATATATATATATATACACACACACACACCCACTTACTATTTTTTAAAACTATACTGATGTATATACATATCTGCATGTATACATATATATACACAGCCCCTACATATGATGGCTCCACTTAGGTTTTTTTGATTGTGTGATGGTGCAAAAGAGATACACATTCGTGGAAACCATACTTGGATTTTGAATTTGGATTTTTTTCCCAGGCTAGTGATATGTTCTATGATCCCCATCAGCTGCAACTCCTAGTCCCCGTGGGGATCATGAGGGTGAACAAGAGATACACTTACAACCACTCTGTACCCAAGCAACCATTCTGTTTCTCCCTTTCAGTGTACTAGTCCACCAATTAAAGATATTCAATTATTATTGACGCCTTATTATGAATTAGGCGTCGTGTTAGAGGCTTTTGCCCAACTGTAGGCTGATGGAAGTGTTCTGAGCACCTTCAAGGTAAGCTGGGCTAAGTGTGTTGTTCAGGAGGTTGGATGTATTAAATGCATGTTCCAGTGACAGGCTATTTCCAGCTTCGGCGGGGTTTTTCAGAACTACCATCAGAAGTGGAGGAAGATCTGTACACATAACGGCACTCGTTCTTAACCGATCTTGTTTTTAGAAGCCCTGCCCCGAGGCTGGGGCGCCTCTTGCCCCTTCCCTGGCGGGCTGGCGGCAGAGGGCAGTGGGAAGGGGGTGCGGCTGGCAGCGGTGCGCGGCTCCTTACCTTCAGAGCTGAGTTCCGCGAGGCCGCGGCGGGGGCGGCCGTCCCTCCTGCACTCTGGTCGCGACGGCGTAGGCCGGGGTTCCAGAAGCAGGTGAGAAACTGCGGTGCGCTGCCTCCCTAGCACTGGGACTGGGAAACAGGAAAGGAACGAGAGGAGCCACAGGTGTGATTAAAGATGTAAGGCAACTAGAGAAGGTTGGGGAAAGAAATAAAGAAAGAAAAAAAAAAAAAAGGAACAGAGAGTAAGAGGAAAGAAAAGGCGTCTGGCAGCCGCGGAGGCTGTGGGTGGGACGCAGCTCCGTGTCCGCAGTGCTAAGTGGGGCGCTGTTCTGTCCCGCGGAGTGTCCCGGGTCTAGGATGCTCCAATCAGAGATGCTCCTCGTCGGGGATTCCTCCCAGTGAGGGTCGGGGGCGGGAATCCTCCCAGTTCCTGGTGTTCCTAGGATGGGGCGGGGGGTACGCCCGGTTCCGGATGCTTTGGCTCTGGGGTGCACCTGGTCTGGGGCGCCCCTCGCAGCGTGCCGGGTATATGGACTCCTCCACTGGGCGCTCCGCCTCTGAGTTCGGGAGCCGCTTGATCGCGGGCGCTACTGCACGAAGCCGGAAAATCCCACGCCTCGCCCTTGCGCCGAGATCGGCTGTGGTCCCAGCAGCCGGCGGCGAGTTTCGGGAGCTCCCGGGCGGTGGGCGGTGTCCAAGGGACTTGTAGAGCCCCCGGACGCTCGGTGCTGCTCCTTGCGCACCCTACAGGCCGCCGAGAGATTTGCACCAGAGTCAGGCTGGGGAGGAAACAGCCTGCACTGGGCAGAGGGGCACCACCTGTGGTTAAGGGGAAGGAGGCCAAGGAAGAGGCCCCCAAACACAAGAAGGCTCCCTGGGATCATCCAAAGTGAGGAGGAGGCCATTCTCTGAGGCACTCAAGTCTCAGATCTGTGCTGAGGACTTCTGTTTAGGCCTGGGGAACCGGGGGGGGGGGGGTAATCTCTTTTAGGAAGTCAAAAAGAGGGAGCAGAAGTGTTCAATTGAGATTTTTTAACTGTTTAGAAGAAAAGAAGACAAAAAGAGAACATGTGTTTCAAAGTTTTTAGATTGGTCTGTAGTAGGATCTTTCCAACAAAACCGAAGAATGGCTGACAGTGAGAGGGTTTAATGAGACAGTGATTTTCATCCCTTTTCTTCAGTCAAAATAGTTCATCACAAAATAAAAGAGAAAGATCATACAATTATCCCAATAAATGCAATAAGAACAAGCATCTGACAAAATCCAACAGCTTTTCCTTCATTAACAACACTTGGAATACTGAAAACCAAAAGGAACATTCCTAATCTGATAAAGTGGAGAACAAGATAAGGATTGTCTTTTTGTGAAAAGTAAAGAAATAAAAATAGAAGGCATACGGATTGTAAAGGAAAAGATAAAACTACTCTTTCTGATAGATGGCATAATTTTATGTAGCTCGCCCTTCGAAATTTACTAAAGAGCTGCTGGAAGTCATAAATGAGTTTAGCAAGATCGTAGAATAAAAATTCAATATACAAAAATCAATTATAATTTTATATGCTGGTAATGGAAATTTGAAAAATGAAATTTGTTAAAAATACCATTTACAATACCACAAAAAATCAAATATCAAAGTATAAATCTTATAAAATGTGTATAAAATGTCTACCATGAAATCAACAAAATACTGCTAAGAGACATGAAAGAGATAAAAATGGAGGGATATACCATGTTTATGGATTAGAAGATTCATTGTTAAGATATTTATTCTGCACAAACCATGGAGTTCATAGAGTCTATACATTTTTAGACTCTATAGGTTATAGAGTCTGTATATTTCATGCAATCCAAATCCCGGGAGGAATTTTCAAAGGAATTGAGAAACTGGTTTTAAAATATACATGAAAACGCAAATGATCTGGAACAGTCAGCACAATGTTGGGCATAAAGAACAAAGTTAGAGAACTTACCCTGACTTGAAGACTTACAATAAGGAAATACTAATCTTGACAGTGTGATATTTGCATGAGCATATAAATGAAAAATAATAGAAAGTAGAATAATAGACCCACACATATACAGCCTAATAATTTTTGACCAGAGCACCATGTCAGTTCAATAGAGAAAGAAAAGTCTTCCACAAGTGTTGCTGAAACAATTGGGCATCTCTATAGGAAAAAAAAAAAAAAGAACGTTGACCCTTACCTCATTCTGTATGCGAACATCAACTCACAGTGGACCATAGACTTAAATAGAAAAGCTGGAAACTGGAATATTTCATAAAGATACATGAAGAAATATCTCCAGACCTCGAGGTTAAACCAAGCAAACAAATAAAACAACACTTAGCTAAGACACAGAAAACACTAACCATATAAGAAAAACTGACCAATTGTGGGGCACCTGGATGGCTCAGTCTTTAGGCATCTGCCTTCGGCTCAGGTCATGATCCTGGAGTCCTGGGATCGAGCCCCACATCAGGCTTCCTGCTTAGTGCGAAGCCTACTTCTCCCTCTCCCACTCCCCTTGCTTGTATTCCCTCTCTTGCTGTCCCTGTCTCTGTCAAAGAAATAAATAAAATCTTTAAAAAAATGACCAATTGAATGTTACCAAATTAAAAATGTCTGCTAATCAATGATGCCATTAAAAAAATGAAGAAGTAAGAAGGTAAACCTGGGAAAATTGTCACCTTATACCTATCTGAAAAATAATTCATATCCAGAATATATAAAAAATTTTCACACATCGACAACATGAAGAGAAGCAACACAATCTTTAAATGTATAGAAGATTCTACTTTCACTGAGTGATACATGAATCTTCCTGGTGAATAAGAGCATGAAAAAGTTCAACATCATTAAGCGTCAGACAACTGCAAATTAAAACCACAGTAAGATTCTTTTAACACCTATTGAAATAACTAAAATTCAAAGAAACTTGACAGTACCAATCATCAGTGAGGAGGTAGAACAAGAACGGTCTCATACTTGAGGAAACGTAAAATGGTACAATTAGTTTGTCAGTTTGACAGTTTTCAAAAAGAGACCACTCCTTGGTATTGAGCCACGAGAAGTAAGAACACATGTCCCCAAGAATGTCCACAGTCTCTATAGTCACGAGAGGTACCACGTGAAACAACCCATACATCCATCACCAAGGGAGAGGTTAAACAGCGTCCAGCCACACAACGGAATACAACTCGGTAACACAGAGGAAAGAAGTATGGACACATGCGAACCATGGATACGTCTCCAAAATTTTACACTGTGTGGAAGCAGGGAGTCCCAGAGCTGACTTTGTTGATAGAAATTTCAAGATCTGACAAAACTAATCCATGGAGATAGAAATTGGAACATTGTTTGCCTCCAAGGAAGGAGAGGGATTGGCTGGAAAACAGCAGGATGGAACTTCCCTGGGAGGTGATAGAAATACTTCTTTTTTAAAAGAGTTATTATTTATCCCTCTATTTGAGAGAGAGAGAAAGAAAGGATACAAGTCGGGGCAGGGGTGGGGGGGGAGAATCTCAAGCAGACTCCCCACTGAGTGAGGAGCCTGACATTGGGGCCTGATCTCATGACCCAGGAGATCATGACCTAAGCCAAAATCTAGACTCAGATGCTTAACTGACTGAGCCACCCAGGTACCCCTGATGGAAATATTTCTACCTGATTTGAGATGGCAACTACACAGGTATGTGTGATTGTCAAGACTCATCAAAATTAACAATCTGCATTTTATCACATGGAAATTTGATCTGAGAAAGGGCAATTCCTTGTCTTTTTATAATTCACCAGAATTTTTACTAGGATCCTATAGTAGACACCCCACTGGTTTTGGCTGAATTCATTCCATTCACATTACCTTATGTGGTAGGCGAAGCATCTGTTACCGTCGCTGCACAGAGGAAGAAACCAGGAGAGTTTGGTGGTGTGCTGGCCTGAGAAGCCAGACTTCTAGTGGTTCTGCAGCTGCTCTGTGAGCATGCGCTTGGAATCAGCCTCTTGGAGCTGAGGAAGCCCTCAGAGCTCTTCTCCTCCATCCTCCCATGATTTAGTTGCAGAAACTGAAGCTTGAGTGACTTGGGAGGTGGTATGTAGGTTTGGGAAAAAAGAGCTCAGCAAAGTCAGAGTTTGCCCTGGGGCCAGCCCTCTCTGGGTTCTGTGAAGTCTTTCCCTCATCCCTCTGGGTTTCCTCAATGGATTCAAACCCCATAGGGTTAATAAGGAGTGTGCCTGATTACCCTGCATACGCCTCCACAGCCTTTCCTCTCCCTGCCCCTGTCAGATACTCAGCGCACGTTCAGAAAAATGTAAGTGTTAAATTACAAAGCAGCTTACAATATAGATGGTTAAAATACATTCAAAAATAAAATACTAAAAAAACAAGGAAGAGATTATTATAACTTGCTTGTTATATCCTATGTACTTGCTGTAGAAAGAGCCCAAGTTGGGTTCTGTGTGTCCAAGTAACTAACTGAAGAGGAAAATAAAATCAGTTGTAAAATTATTTATGTCCACATATCAAAAACAGTTCTGTCAGTCTTGGTCAGTGGGGAAGCAGCATTAAAGGCACATCTCTTCCTGATGGAATTACTCATAGTCACAAAGCTGGCTGATAGCAGAAGATGGCTTGTTGATTCCATATTAAGTGATGTTAACCAATCAACTAGACGGCATCCTTCCCACAGACTAGTTGTTTTAGCAGTTCCGTAAAATCAAATATCACCATATAAAAGCACAATAACTAACCAGAGTAGGGCAGCCAGATTTAGCAAATAAAAACACAAGAGTCCCAGCTAAATGTGAATTTCAGATTAATTTCAGATGAAATTTCATTCTTTGAATTCAACTAATGTCTTGTGTTTTATCTGACAACCTTAATCCGGGGAGTATAGATTCAGGTTATATGGTATATAAAGGGATGGGTAACTACAGATCCTTTAGGCAATCTTCCAGAAATACAACTTCTTTTCAGGCATTGAATGACAGTTCAAAATTACACTCCCTGTCGAGGGGCTGGCATGCAGTTTTCTTTTGCAGTTAAGCCCCAAATCAGAGGGGCAAGGGTGGCTCAGTTGGTTAAGTGTCTGCCTTCTATTCAGGTCATGATTCCAGGGTCCTGGGATTGAGCCCGCATCAGGCTCCCTGCTCAGCTGGGAGCCTGTTTCTCCCTCTCCCTCTGCCTTGTGCTCTCTCTCTCTTTTTCTCTCTCTCTGTCAAATAAATAAATAAAATCTTTTTTTTTAAATCCTCAATATACACTTTTTAAAGAAGCTCAGTTGGGGGGCTCCTGGGTGGCTTAGTTGTTAGGCAGCTGCCTCGGCTCAGGTCATGATCCCAGGGTTCTGAGATCGAAAATCACTTCTGGCTCCCTGCTTGGTGGGAAGCCTGCTTCTCCCTCTGCCACTCCCCCTGCTTGTGTGCTCTGTCTCTCTCTTGCTGTCTCTCTCTTTGTCAAATAAATAAATAAAATATTTTTTAAAAAATAAATCTGTTTCTTTATTAAAAAAAAAAAAGCTCAGCTAAGGGTAGGATCTCCATCCACTTGTAAAATCTGAGCTCTCACAAGACTTCCAGACTGAGAAGACACTGCTGGCACTGAGGGCATGTGAACTCCTTTAGAGAATTAATGGCAGTTGTATTGACTGTGCACCTTACCTTCACTTTTGCTAAATGGTTCTGCCAAAATGCCCTACAGATTTCATAGAAATGTTGCAACAAACCAATTTCTTAAATTAAAAAGAAATCGTAATTGGGAAATATAAGATATACTAACATGGCCATTGAAGAATTACTTATTATTATGGCCGTTTTCATTCAACACAACTCAAATATACAACAATAAATAATGAGGTACATCAGCTGTGGCACAACCATGAACTAGAATTCTATGAATATTTAAAATATTAAAATTTAAGTGACATGTCAAAATGTTTTTCTCATGATGTAAAATAGGAAAAAATATGAAAACTACACACTGTATGAGCTCACTACATAAATGGTATGTTTCAGCACAAATTCAAGTTTTTTTTAATACAAATTTACCACAAAGTTTAAGAGTCATTATCTTAGGATAATGGATTTATGGATAATTTTTGCTCTTTTCTTCTTTCATATTTTCTGTTCTTCTGTAACTTTTAGAGGGAGAAAATAATTTCTCTCTCTCTCTCTTTTAAATATTTTATTCATTTATTTGACAGAGAGAGTGAAAGTGAGAGAGATCACAGAGAGGGAGGGAGAAGCTGACTCCCAGCTGAGCAGAGAGCCCGATGCAGGACTCGATCCCAGGACCCTGGGATCATGACCTGAGCCGAAGGCAGATGCTCAACCAAATGAACCACCCAGGAACCTGAAAAAAATATTTCTAAAGAGAATGAAAATCTCTGAAAGAAATTTTAGAGCAGCAAAAATTTGATTATAATGGCAACCAGATAAGCCCCTCCAATAACATCGACAACATCGAGATGAAAAAACCCAGCATCCAGTCAACTAAAATAGAAAAAATGCTGGTCTGGTTGGGAATAAGAAGGACTGTTACTGTTCTGCTTGTGGAAATCTGAGCGTTCTTCAAGGTTGCATGAAAATTTAGCTCTAACACTTCCAGCTTGAAGTTTAACGTGTGGAGTATTGACAAGGAATAAGGAGAAGGAGAACAGGAAAGAGAGAGAAAGAGGAAAAAAAGCATAATGAAAAAATACTAGGCCACATGGAGAAAGATCAATAAAGGGAGAAAAGACGGGAAAAGTGGGCTGAAGAGAGAGGGGTCGAGAAAAGAAATTTCTGGGTGTTTTGCATCCCCCCAGAATCAGGAAAATGGGAGTCAAGTTGGTAGATGAAATCAGAGACCAGCCTCCTCTAGACATCACCACTCCTCCTGCCCCTGCTCCAGTGTCTGGTCCAGTGTCGTCATCCAGGAGGAGGAGTTCAGGTCAGTGGAAACTGGGTGCCTTACTAGCACACCAAAGCCAGCACTACTGCTCCTGGGCGCTCAGGGAAGCCAAAGTGGGTGTCTTCCCCGGGGGTTGGTTGGGCACAGGCATGCGGTACCTCACGTGCTTCCAGAATTTGGAATTCAGCGACCGTTTGTCAGCCATGTGGTCTTGCCTCCACTTGATGGTACCCTGCACTTCCACGAGGTGCCAGAGGGACTCCTGAAGCTCCTCAAACCGCAGTCCACCGGGCTTGCTCAGAGCCTCCATTTCTATCAGGATCACCTTGGAGTCATTCTGGATGAGGGCGCTGTGTAGGGCGATCTCCTGCTTGTAGGCAAACTCCCTGCTGTGGACCAGCTCAGGAGTCAGGATAAAAATCTGCCGCCTGCTCTTTCGTATGTTGTTCTCCACGGCAGTGGCTGCGTCTGGGAATAAAAGCCCCGGATCACATTTCCTGCTGCTGCGTTTTGAAATCTAATGCTTTGATCATGAACGTTCTGGACTTAAAAAAAAAAAAAAGTTATGGTTTTAATCTGTTATGGGATTCTGACTCTGATCAGTTCTTCATTCAGGAAAGGGGGAATGTGCTTGAAGGGACAACCTGTTATGTTCGACTTACCCCTCTCACTGTGAGCACATCAGTCCCAAGCCCCTCTTCCTTCCCAGGTAGGTCAGTTCTAACTAAAATGAATCCTTGGAGTTACATGGCAGGTAGAGATATTTAGTGGGAGAATTAGAATTCAAGTTCATTAGCTATGTATTATCTTCTTAGAATATTAGCGTATGTGTTTTACCACGGCTTAGTACTTTCACTCTTAGGGACTGTTGCTCCTCTGAACTGATTAAAATCTCTAAGGGAGTCCTGAATTCACGTCACTCCCCAATGTCTCTGTTTGAGAAGCTGATTTGATTCAGACTAGAAAGATCTTAAGGAAGACCAGATCCCCTTATCAATTTAGAGTTTATACAGCATCAGCTCCGTGGTGATGGCAGGAAACTTCTGGGCAGACTTAGAAAGCACACGTAAAATACTCAGCTCTCCCTGCAAGGAGGGACCAGAGAAATTAAAGAAATGCAACCATGAACGAAACCACTCAAGAATTTCTTAGAGCAGGGCAGCCAAAAGACTGCCAACCCATGTAGTGTGTGAACTAGGGAAATAAATGTTGAATAGCACCAGGTAGAGACTTCATGTTTGTCAGGATCCTAACAGAAAACTCAGCACACTCAAAAGGACTGACTTAAGAGAGGTTAATGAGAGGAGAATTTATAAAAGATGTGGACAGAGCCAAGAGAAATCAACGAGAGATGCCTCGGAACCCCACACCGGAAATAGCCAGGGAGGCATTACCCCCCTCCAGGTGTGAAGGGGAAGAAGCAATTATGAAAGCTAAGGTCTATAAAGGCAGCCTACAGGAGCCCATGTTCTGAGAGAGAAGAGCCCAGCTCCCCTGGCAACCTTACCCGATGCCTGCCTCTGTACTTCTGCTTCCATTGGCCGAACTCAGCAGGGAGCAGAGGGCAAGGGCCTGATAGATTCCATAATGACCAGCTCTTCCCCCACTCTCCCCGGGGCCACTGGATGGAGCAGGGTGCAGAGTAGATTTGAAGGGGCAAAGATCCAGAAGGTAACTAGCATGGGAAGAAATACCACTGATGGAGTCATGAACTTTTCCAAAGGGACAAGTGAAGTTTGGTGTTGTTTTGTTATATCTGACCTTCCTTGGATTAAAGTAAGGTTCAGAGGACATGCTTGAGGGAGAGGGGATGGGAACAGTCCCAGGTGAAAAACAGCACGATGCAGGCCACGCAAGCTTGAGCCTCAGCACGCTGGTGTTCACACTGGGCTGGAGCGAGGTAGAACTAGAAAGGAGGTCGATGGATCTGAGACAAAAGCGATGAAGGGTTTGCAGCCAGATGTGGCAGGTGGTGTGATGTCACAAACAGCTGGGGTCCCTGCAGCCTCCTGAGCAGATGTGTAACATGAAAAGAGCGTTTGAGCACCGCAGCTCATTTCTTTCTACTGGAATGAGTAACCAGCGGGAGAGCTGGAGGAAGAAGAAAGCTTCTAGAGAAAACTGGGATTCCGTTTTCCTTAATCATTCATTTTACTAAGTTACCCACACCATTGTGGGGGGATTAACATTGCCCAAATATTCCAGGACGAAGTAGATTCACCTGCTGGGTGTTCCTTTACGTCTACAGATGCCTGAATCCCTCTTTGCAGTGGAAATGCCAGTTTAAATTCACAGTCTACTAAGCATTCACTTTATTGGACTTACCCTCAGTGATGCTTCTGCCTCAGCTTCTGCCAAACACTTCCTGGTCTCCGAGGAATTAGAGAAGAGCTATAAGGAGGGCTCATGGGTACTTGACATAAATATAGAGGGAGGAGGAGAACAGCTACTGAAAGGCCAGAATTGTGACAAACTGTGGAAGGTACATGGAATCGACTAAGAAACAGAAGACAGCTCTAGTGGATGTGGTGAGAATACACATTTGCAAATGTTTCTCCGATACAGGGGAAAGCACGAAGACTTTCTGAATCCTTGCAAATATTTCAGTCAATGCCTCTAGGTATGAGAACACATTTCTTTTTTGTTGGTGGGTTTTTTTTTTTTTTTTTGAGTCTTCTTTCAGCTCTTCTAGAGAGAATTAAGATGTATGTCAGTTATCCTAGCAGTGGACATGGGAAGTCAAGTAGGGGCCATGTCTTGCTAAATCCACATAGCAGTGTCCTCACATCACTGATACTCTTATGAAGAGTATCTTAGGTCGGCTATGGGGGAAGGACAAGCAAAGAATAAGTATCTCCTTCTTCTGGAGAAATATTTTAAATCTCTGGTCTTAAGGCCTGGAATAACGATTGTATTTCCTTATCCAACACAGGGATAAGACCACCTATCCTTGGCCTTCTGATAAACATGACTTTCTGTCCCTGATGTGTGTTGATAGCTTTACCTTCTCCCGGTAGCAGATCTCTCCCATAAATGCATAAGTTATAGCCACATTTATTTTCAAGAACTTCAGGCAGAATCTGGTGAACAAAGTGGCCCACGGCATTGGCCCTCTCGGGACTATTTTTATAGTTCCGCGGATAGATAACGTAAGCATCATAGATCTTTCCATCTGAAAATGAGAACAAGAAGTACAACTTTATTCCTTGGCTCTGGAAATTTCCATTTGACTCTTCCTAGACATTCTCCCCTGGATTTTATTGTTGTTGGTGTGTGTATCCCATCCCCCAAAATATTCTAGAATCCAGAGATGGTGACCACAACTCACTACCGCAAAATGTCCTCAGAAAACCAATCTTAATCTGCAAGTTTTCTCCCTTTACTGCCTCAGACTGAATGGTAGAGAGGCAAGTTTAGCATACACCATACTGTCAAATTTAATTAATAACTTATTGATAAATATCTGTCATGGATAAAGGATCTTCTGTTTTTGGAGTAGATCTCAGTTTTCCTGTTGTTTTCCCCTAACCTAGGAAATGAAAATGCAAAAGAATTTTTTTAAGGGATCTATATTTCCCACAAATCATAATTAGCCCTAGTTGAGTGGACCATATGGAAAATGTAGAGTATATCTGCCTCCAAAGGAGAGAATGTTGTCTGGTTCAGCAGGCATAAATGTATTCTTTCAGATGTATACTTGTGCACACAGGTAGGGCTCTGTAAAGAGTGGGCTTTCTGGTAAAATACACCTGCCTTCTGATGGCTCTGTCTAAGCTGTTCACATCTGGAAAGCAGGAACACTTTAGTTAATGTTTTGAATTCCATGAAGTTTTCCAATACACATTTTCCAAAATGATTAAATTTTTCTGGGCTTGGGCTGATTCTGTTCTTGATATAGCAGGAACAGCAAGCCTATTGGGGGAGGAGATTTGAGCTGTTGAGATGTATCTCAGAACCATAAGGAGCATCAAAAAGGACAGAGACTGGCCTCCAGTGGACTGAGAAAAAAAAAAAAAAAGATCTGCTAACAATATGTTAGCCAGCAAAATCTGGGTTTAGAACCATAGCTATTAAGAGATCAACAAATGAGCCACCAACAGCCAGCATGCATCCTTTTCTTTGAAGAAAAATGTGGAACTTGCCACTTACCATTCCTAGTTTTGTAAGGTCTAGCTAGATCTCTCCAGAGCAGATTAACCTCAATCCAGAACACTTTCAGCATTATGGCCATGACAATGATTAGCATTAACAAGGTGCTAAATCCCGCCAGGATGTAGTAGGTGCTTTGCTTGTCATCTATTCAAAAGATAAGGGGAGGACAAAAATGATCACTAATATTCCTAGAACAAGGTAAAATAAACAGACCTCCACTGGGAGGACGAGAAATTCATACAGGAGATGCCTGCCTGGCATTTGCATGGCTGCGTTAGGAATCAGTAAGTGAACATTTACTGGGTGCCTCCCCTAGGCAAGACAGCAAGATAGGCATGGTAGGGGCTTTTCAAAGCATACAAGGTACGGCCCCAAATGTAAACTTAACTAAGATAGGAGGTAAATGTGTCATTGGAGCTGGCAGAGGTTTTTAGGAGTGCTCCCTCCAGGCTGGAGTGGGTAATGGAGGTTTCCTGCAGGGGAGAGAAGTTTTAGAGAACCAGGAAATAAGAAAAATGCACTCCTGACAAGAGGAGCTGCTGTAAGCCCAAGGGCAGAGATGTGGTGTGTTCTGAGGAACCGGAGTAATCCAGCATGGGGAAGTAGTGGAAGAAACAACAAGAAATGTGTCTCAGGGCTCAGTTCTGACCAAAGGTGGGGCTCCCGTTCAGGCAATTTGCCTTTATTTGGGAAGGTCACGGGAGCCACTGATGAGTGTTGAGTGGGGTGTTAACAATGAAAGCGGTTGACAAGCAGGATTAATCTGAAGGTAGGGGAAGATTTGTCTCTGTGGGAAGAGACCATAATTACTTAGAAGAAAATGGACGGGAAGTTTCTGCAATACTTGTGGTGAAACATAAGGAGGGTTCAGACCTGTGTAATAATGAGAAAAGAACGGATACATCTGGGGTTGGGGCATTAAGGAGAACGAATCAAAAGGTCTTGGTGTCTTACTATACAGGAAAGCAGGGAAGAGACAGGGGCCATGTAAGTCTCTAAAGAATAAATGATGAGGAAGTCATATTCCTGGGGTGCTAGGTTCTAAACACACCCCTTATTTTTCTCATTACTGCACTGCATCTCGTACTCACTGTTGTACAAAGTGTATACGTGAGATGGTTCCCGATTTCAAGGACTTGGAACAGATATGTACAAATTGTATACAAGCATTGTACTCATTAATGGTATTTTTTGGCTGTTTTATGTTTACTTCTCTCTTTAGAATTAACTCTCCTCTTACAAGTAGTCTCACTTAAAGATGACCATGAGAACAATCTCAAAGGAGATTTGTCTCTTATAACACCCTCCCTGCCTTTTTTGTCTAAAATCTCAAAGCATGAAGCTCCAGTCTTGCCCTAGAAAATCATTTATCCATATTCACAGATTCCTCCCATTGTTCATCAGCACCCTGAGGATCTAGAACTGTGAAATCAAGAATGGCTAAGGCAAAGAGATTCAACACGGGGAGCGGGGGGCATAGTGGAGGAGGCGTGTTGCTGAAAATTGGTAGAGAGCTTACTATCTGCACTGTCATCAGTTTAAAGGATAAATACGCCCTAAGGAAAGCATTTCAACAGGATTCCCCTTCAGGTCACTCTCTCTAAAAGTCCTATCTGGATACCCTCTGGGAACGTCCATTTCTTGGGGAGATCGAGGTGAAGTAACTGGGCGTGTGTGTGGCCACTTCCACTGGGAGGAGAGAAGTTAATCTGAGACAGTAAAGAAAGTTGAAGTTCAGTATCTTTCTGTTAATGACTTTAAACCTGTGTAAATAACTCCGTATGTGGTGAGTAAACACTAAATACTTTCTGAAAGTGTTTATAAACAGGAAAACACTGCCTAAGTTTGAGTCCTGGCTCTAACTCCCAATTCCTCAAGCTTTTTTAACCTCCTCTTGTTTCCTCATCAGCAAAACTGGGTGATAGTAACAGTCTCTTCCTCATGGGTTATTGATCAAATAAATAAGAAATAAGATGGGAAATAATCAGAGAGGCCCAAAGAAAACAATGAATAAATGTGTACTACTATGATTAGGAGTGTCAAATATTTATTTAATCACATCAAGGAATACGGGAACATAAGCTTTTAAAGTTTTTGTTGTTGAAATTCGAGACAATGTTGTAAGTTTATTTTGTGATGGGAAATAAACGATGTGTCGAAATGTGACGATAAAACTGCCATAGCAACAGTTTGTTTAATGTTCACAGTTGTCGAAACAGAGTGTAACCACGTTAATTTGAAGAAAAACAGGGGAAGGGTAGCACATACAAATAAACTAGAAGGAAAAAAGTCACCAAGTAGATGTAACATGAAGACAATTCCAATAGACAGGTCGTTGGAGAACATTCATACAGTGACAACGTAAACAAGTCATGAGGATATCGAGGCAATGGCAGTTCTGGGGGAAAGGGCACAGCTTCCCCTCTCCTTGAAGATCCACTGTGCCAGCTACCGCCCGATACTACATGGTGACGTGGTCCATATGTCCTGGGGTGATTCCATTATTACTGGTAGAAACCTGGTGACCCATGGAACTCGATAGCACTCAATGTCATGATTCTGTTTGTTTTTGAGTCTAAATTAAAGCAAAACTTCCAAGCACCTTTTAGACAGAGATTTAACCACAAGCACATGAACTTGGTGGTCTGCTTATCTATTACCCCCAATTTTTTTTCATCAGGTTGTGCCTCTGTGTGTTTATTCAAATTAATCTGGACTATGTCCCACTTAGGGGTATAAACTGAGGACTTAAATCTCCCTTTGACTATGTGACAAATACATTAAATAATTTCCACGTAGTTGTGCATGGAGTGACAAGTGTAAAAATACCATATTTTTCTCCCCATTTATACTGGATTCAATGCTTCATCTGACAAACAAGATGTCTTTGCCTGGAAATGCAAACAAGGGAGAAAGTTGACAGGTGCTCAGGAAGGAAATGTTTGTAAAACTATTTTTGCTGACATCACTGCACGCAACGACATACCAAGGGAGGGGGAGGAAGAAGCAATCTGTCCCCCAGAGGACAAGTGTGTCATCACTGACATTGGTTAGTGTTGTCTGGGTAAGGTGATGATTAAAAGCACAATGAGTCTGCGGTGCCGAGGTGTCAGTCAGTTAAGTGGCTGCCTTTGGCTCAGGTCCTGATCCCAGGATCCTGAGGTTGAGCCAGAGGCCCTGGAGTTGAGCCCTGTATCAAGTCCCCTGTCAGACTCCTTGCTCAGCAGGGGTATCTCTTTCTCCCTCTCTCTCTGCCCCTTCCCCCACTTGTGCTCTCTCTCTCACTCTCTCTCTCTCACTCACTCTCTCTCTCTCTCAAATAAATAAATAAAATCTTTTTTAAAAAAGCACAATGACTCTTAGATGGTCTTATTACTGTTTCGGATTCTTTACAGACAATGTACCTTGTTACCTATACCCAAGACGGATCATTCTCTCCATTTAATTTTAAAAGATTATATATAGTGTCTGAACCTACTGAAGGATAGTCAGTTTCCTGTTTTTGTTATACTTATATCTTACTGCATCAGGTTATAATGAAGTCATTAAAGGCACGGTAGATTCAGATAAAACTATTGAGAAGTTATTAAACAATTTGGCCTTTCCAAGTTACTGGGAAGTTTATCTACCCTAACAAACATAAATGTAAGCTGTTGCTTTGTTGAATAATTAAGCCTTATAGCTAAAGCAGTGGAAATGTACAAAAATCATTTTCCTTGATACCTTTGGTATGCGTTCATTTATTCATTCAACGAATTTTTATAGAGTACATGCTATAGGTACCAGAGGCGATGCACTACAGATGGAGGACATGAAGATGGGTGAGATGCCATCTTGCCCTCATGGAGCTTAGAGTCACGTGCAGCAGACTCTCAAACAGATTTCTGTTAAGTGTGGGGGTGTAGACATAGAGACAGGGCCCTACAGGAACACCAGGAAGGAATATAGACCCCAAACTGGTGGCCAAAGAAGGCTCCTCATAAAAGGTGGTATCTGAATTGCTTGTTGAATAAGAGATACAGTAAAGAAATGAGCTGAGCTACCAGACGTCCCGTGAGTTTCACCTACACTGAGATTGGTAATTACCAGGGGTAGAGGGGGATGGGAGAAATAGGTGAACGGATTGTGTTTTCTTTTTTTAGTTTAAATACATTGAACCTCTAAAAAAACAAAACAAAACAAAACAAAACAAAAACAAACAGAAAAAGAAAGACAAGTAGCTCAAAAATGTATTTGGTGAAATAAATGATGGTTTCTCTGTATAATGGGATACTATGAAGCCATTAAAAATCATGGTATAGAAGAACATTTACTATCATGGAAAGATTTCTATTATACATTAAATAATTATAAAATAAGCTATAAAACTTTCTATGTAACTTGTAGCAAAGCATGTTTATAATCTAAATATATCTGAAGAGAATTTATGTGACAATACAAAGGTCAAAGAACAGCCAAGACAATCTTGATGAAGAATAAAATTGGAAGACTTACTCTACCCCAAATCAAGGTTGACTGTACAGCTACAGGAAATAAGACAGTATAGCATTAGAGCATAAATGTTTTTCTTTTAAAAAGAGACAGGATGTAAGGGATCACACACTTTTTCTGGAAGTGACCAGAGAGTAAATACTTTAGGTTTTGCAAGTAGAAAATAAATAAATAAATAAATAGATTTACTATTTTATAAAGTTTAACAATAATGGCACATGATGTCTTATTACAAAGTAGTGTCTTAAGATCTTCTTCCTGGAATGGGCAGTAATTACATACTTCATCTTTTCATCTACTTTGCCAGCCTCACTAACAAATTGTGCACTCTTTAGGACCAAAAAAATATTTATAGAAGGGAACATGTTTATAACGTGCCATAAAAGTTATGAAAGGTAACATAGAACATATTCACATTTGCTGTTAGTGTGTTCTTTCATATATAGTGAGACAGAGAGAGCTAATGAAAGCAGAAGGATGGCCAAGGAAGCAGCTGCGTGTTAAAGAGGAACCAAAATGAGAAGGTAAGGGGGGGTGGGTAAGGAAAGGAGGAAGGGGTGGGAGGGGGGAGTGAAGGAAGAGGAAGAGGAAGGAGAGGAGAGGGAGGATGGGTGGAGGTAAAGGAGGAGGAGGGTGGCAAGAAGGAGGGGGGAGGAGGGGAAAGAAAGGAGGAGGGGGGTAGGAGGAAGAGGAGAGGAGGAGATGGAGGGTAGGAGAAGGTGGAGGGAGAGGAGAAAGGGTGGGAGAAGGGAGAAGAGGGAGAGGAGGAGGAAGGGGGAGGTAAAACTGTAGAGAAGCAACCAGGGAAACCATACTACAAAGGTCAGTGTTCTTTACAGGAGAAGCACATTCTACGAGGTGGGCCATGTCCATTGTCGTGAGAGATGCGCCCTGGAACCACGCTCCAACACATTGTTCTCTAAGCAAATGATTTCAGCTTACAGTTGATGCAGCTAACTTGGGTGACCAAAGTCTCAGGAACACTCCTTACTTGGTCTTTTCCTCTTTAGTCTCACCATGTGCCGTATCCAGCCATGCAGACTCTGAGCCAGACATTCGTACCGCAGCGACAAGTCCTCTTCTCTCACACCATCTATTCTCAAAGTGGTGTTCTGACAAGTCAGCTCATTGCTAGAACTAAAAAGGCGACATGTTATGTTCAGTGCTTACTTTGCTGTTGCAAATTGTGTGGGAGGAAAAGGGGATGTGTCAGCCTCAATATAAAAAAATACCTTTGATTTTGCTCCTGTTCCTCTTGAATTCTTGCTTCACCAAAGTTCTGAACTGTGGTTCTGTTCACCTTCCATCGGACACCAGCCATGAACTGAGATCCTTTCCCAAAGCAAGCAGAGCAGAGTATGTTTGCTGGTTTTCCTGGATGAGAAGCCAAGAAATTCACCAATAAAAATCAGTTCTGCCAGTAGTATTTCATTCAATGTGAAAAAAGTCATTGAATACTTGGGTTGTGCCAGGAACTGATTCCAATCCCCTTCCTTATCATTAACACCCTCCTCCCTACATCAGACCTTCGCCTTGCCTCCACCCCC
Organism: Lontra canadensis; assembly: GCF_010015895.1. Taxonomy (NCBI): domain Eukaryota; kingdom Metazoa; phylum Chordata; class Mammalia; order Carnivora; family Mustelidae; genus Lontra; species Lontra canadensis. Next base: position 4,379,640 of record NW_022631106.1, on the reverse strand, counting down.
TTCATTCACAGTTGGGAGGAAGCTCAGCTCCCTCTCTCCCCTCACCTGCTGCGTAAACTCAGCAGGTAAATAACTCTGGATTCATCAATCCCACTTTATAAGGAGGGGCTTCTTTTTACTCTAAGTTGGGATTTCTTTCTAACTTCCTTCTTCCACATCTTTCTCCTTCTACCGAATTCTCTTCATCTCTCTGGAACCCCCTTTGTTGGTAAAACTGTGTTTTGCTGGACCCAGCTACAATTCCAGTACTGAATCCTTCAAGGGAACTCTCCTTTATTACTCCTCCTTTTACTGGATGCTTCCTCTGCCCCGAGCTGAAAGATGAGGGCTGCCGCCCACCTGGGCACATGCATTTAGCCATCCCTTCCTGAGCCCTTGGTTCCTGGGTCAAGAAGTGTGCAGATGGATGAGGAATGCAGAGTGTCTCAGACATTGACAATGGCACACCCAAATGATTAAAATACAAGGTACTCTACTCTTCTATAGAAAGACTGACAAATTACATGTGAATACAGAGGGAGAAGTCATCCTAGGGAGCAGGACTGTCACGCTGTATAAGAAAATGCTTTCCTTGGACCAGATTGGATGGAGGCTCTGGTGGTGCCCACCGGTAGGTAAGGAGGGTGGCGTTGGGGAATGGTATTTAATTCACTGTTGAGAGATGAGAAGAAGGAACATCATGGACAAAGGCAAGAAAGAATATGGAAATGCTGCCTTCTCAGTGTCACAACTGTGAGGGGCTCAGGATGGAAGGGACACAGAGCACGTGGGGTTAACAGCTGCAAATAAGCCAGGATGCAGTGAGAACCAATTCATGAAGGAACTTCTCTTACAGGCCAAGAACGTTGAGCTGTATCTCATTTCTGGTAGGGAACCAAAGAAGGCAGAGATGGGCAGAGTTGGAAAGCCTGGGTTCTTATCCTTCCATCACCAATTATTCACAACCCTGGGCATGTCATTGATCCTACCTGAGCCTAAGTATTCACACACATAAATTGGGAATGATGTCCACCTCCAGGAGAGAAGTAAGAATGAAGTAAAACAGTACGTGTGAGAGCACCCTGAGTTACAAGTACATTGCAAATGTAAATGCTGGGTATTCCGAATATTAACAAGTACCCAGATGAATATTTCTACATATGACATTTCATTCAGTTCCCAAGATCCATCATGTTAACTGCTTGATCCATGCTTAGGGAATTCAGATCAAGAGTCCTATGGAAGGATTCTCCAAGTAACATTTATAGCATTCTTAAAGTTTTCTTACCAATATCCACTTCTTTTGTTTCATTTTGTGGAGGGGCTATAATTACTGGAAACCAAGAAATGCTTTCTTCCTCTTAAATCAAGGACAAAGAGATTACAAATATTAGGATTAAAACAAATGTGAGTCCAACACATTAAATAAATTGCATAACTTGGCAATTGCTAGAAAACCACAATTCTACAGAACAAGCACAACACTACAGGAAAGAAGATTTCCAAGGTTCTGTGAAACACTAGCATATATAAGATACTTAATAAATGCTTATTGAATGAAAAAAAATTAAAAAGCTTTATGACAACCATAAACACATAAGTCCACACTTCCGGTCACAGATTTCCACCACTGTGGAAATTCTAATTGCTGTGGCACTGGTGCCTAGGGACAGTGAAGGGGATCTTCTGGAGCACTGCTGCATTCCTACGCCCCTGGATTCTCATTTATTTCAGGATAGTGTGAAGCTAAGGAAACCCTGAAATCTCCTTATAGATTTGAGAGCCTTGGTGGTGAGGTATTTTTATAGACTTTAACATTTGAAAAACACTTTTTAGAATCAAATTATCTACTTGAGGTCATTGATAACATAGAAAATACTGCAAACCAGGATTGTGTGAAAGGCGAAATGGAATGGTGTCACTTATGTCAAGGGGGGTTGAAATGGAGCCAGGAGGCCATTAAGGAGATGGGTCCCATGACCTCACTGGTGGAATCATGAACTTTTGAACTAGTGAGACTACAAATATTCCAAGACTAAGCCCAAACATCTACAACTTGGTACAATAAGAGACTTGCCTTTGATAGACTTATCACCAATTGTATTAAGTGAAGCTTAGCTTTCTACTGCCAATAGTCATCAGAATTCTTTGTAAACAATGTCTATACACATTCCCTCTGTGCTTTAAAATCACCTGACTTTTGCTCTCTAGTGGGACACTAGCTGGGTTGCTACTCAAATCTGTGTACCTCAAATTATAATTCTTTGATCCCCAATAAACACTCTTGCTTACTTATTGCCTCCTGATAACTTTGGGTTCACAATTAAAAACCACCCAACAATATCTATCCATCCTCTTACAGAACCTCTCACTAAATTTCTAATCCAGTTAATTACAGTAGAGATTAAATAGATTTTTTTTCTATTTACAGAACTTCTCACAACAAATTGGGAGAAGGAAAGTTCATCTTGCTCTGCAAACACTTGTATTGCCATCCCCAAATAACTTTATTAAGTTAGCATTCAGATCACACCACCTTAGGAAAGTTTAAGTCATATAGGAGAGAACAGATTTGATTTCAGATTAGTAGCCTAAACTCCCTCTAAAATTCCTGAAATCTTGAGATTGCATTTAGAAAAGTTCTTTGCTCTGTTGTTGAGAATGTGCAAGAGAAGATGAAGCCAGAAGACATATTGGGACCATGAAATATGGTCACTTGTTTTGCTTTTCACGTGGATACGTGGTCAACCTCAGTCCGAAAAGATTACATTGAAAATTCCAGAAATAAACAACTCATAAATTTTAAATTGCTCACTGTTCTGAGTAGCATAATAAAATCTCTCAGTGCTCCACTTGGTCCCATCCAGGAAGTGAATTGTCCCTTTTTCTGGCAGATCTGCCCCATATCTACCACATGTCCCTTAGCCACTTAGTAGCTTTCTTGGTTATGAACAGACTTTCCCGGCATCCCACTCCTTGTGTTCAGGTAACCCCTCTTTTACTTAATAGTGTCCCCAAAGCACAAAAGTAATGATGCTGGCAATGCAGAAAAGCCAGAGAAGCCATTAAACACTTCCTCGAAGTGAAAAGGTGAAAGTTCTCGACTCTAATAAGGAAAGAGAAAAACATCATATGCTGAATTTGCTAAGACCTGTAGTAACTTTTATTATGGTATTTTGTTGTAATCATTCTATTTTATTATTAGTTATAGTTGCTAATCTCTTACCGTGCCCAGCGTATCAATTAAACCTTATCATAGGTATGTATGGACAGGAAAATACATAGTATATATAAGATCAGTACTATCCCCTATTTCAGGCATCCACTGGGGGTTTTGGAATGTATCCCTTGCAGATAAGGGGGTCTGCAGTCAAGGAAAATCAACAAGAAGGGCACAATTCCACTCACGTTATTTTTTTAAAATATTATGTTTTGTTAAATTCGGTAGGCTTACCTTTCACAATGAATGATCTGGTTGTTGTGACACCGTAACTGACTCCATTTTCATTGTGCATAAATTTGCATGTATAATCACCTGTGTCCTTGCTAGTTGCGTTGTCAATCAGCACATAGGTCTTGTGTATGTGATACCTTGGTCCATGAAGAGCTTTACAATTCTGCAAGGAAACATTCCATTCCATGTTCAGTGACTCTTTACTTGCCCTTGTTTTGTGTAATTATCAGCCATTTCCCCCAAGTGTCCTTTTACCTTAAACCACTCAACAGGTGCTGTCCAGTTGTAGAGGTCAATTGTAGGACAATGTATTTTGGAATTTTTTTCTGATCCTGATGTTGTTGAATAAATCAGATGATCTGGAACATTGCAATCTGGTTGTTTTCTATAGATGGTGACATTTACATACCCAGTCTTGTTGGAGGTAGGACTTAAAATAAGTCAAACAATTTAAAAAGTTACTCTGCATTATGAAATGACTTCATTCAATTCTAAGCTTTTCTTTAATACTGTTTTTTTTTTCTTCAAACAATTGATGTACAGGAATTGTTTTCTTATTTAAAAACATCTAGAAAAATCTAGAGTTTTAATGAAACAAGACAAAAGCAGAGAGGGAGATAAACAATAAGAGACTCTTAATCTCAGGAAACAAACGGAGGGTTGCTAGAAGGGAGGGGTGAGGGGAGGATGGGGTGCCTGGGTGATTGATACTGGGAAGGGTGCGTGCTATGGTGAGTGCTGTGAGTTGTAAGACTGAGGAGTACAGACTTGTACCCCTGAAACAAATAATACATTATATGTTAATTTAAAAAATTTAGAGTTTTAAATATTTTTTGTGTTACATTTGATATAAAACATATTCATTATATTAGCCCTAAAATGACTCCCTCGCCATTTCTTTATACACTAGATCTTCTGTCATGCCAAGAATAGGATTTTATAAAGATAATTGGTATTTAATGAGAGTTTACTGTGTATCATTCATGGTGCTAACATTACATTATTTTCTTCTCATAAGGATGTTTTGAAGTAGGCTATATTATCGTATGTATTTTACAGATAAGGAAAGAGAAGGACAGAGAAATCACTTGCTGGCATCACATAGCCAACTAGTGACAAGACAGGAATTTGAAACTAAGACTGGTCTGACCTCAGAAACTAGATGCCTAACTAATCACATCCCACATTTTGATGTAGTTCATCTGACATATAGTATATACCAAATACAAGCACAAGATCAGAACATTTAACAATATATATGTAGAGTAAATAACCTGCAGGCACACAATCTTACACAACCCTCTTCGGCTTACCCCTCAGGTTTACGGCACTGGTAACAGCCCTTTTGCTCCCACTATAGGCCTCCTTGATGCCCAACATCTAGCTTACTGGGTCTTTTTGCTGGTTTGTTCCTACTTTCAGCCAAAGTGAGTGATTGCTCTCAGTTTTCTTGGTCACTATAAAAGCTAGGTCTTTTCCTAATTGGACTACAAATTCTTGCAATTCTATCTTTAAATTGTTCATAATCACCCAAAACCCAACCAGATAGTGTTCCTAGAAGTACCCTTCTATTCAAACCACTTTATAAATTCAGCTGTCCCACAAAGGTCTAGAAAGGAAAGGAAAGGAAGGACAGCTCACACTGTCAATTAGCAAAGAAAAGGGAACAAGCTGAAGATTATGGTGACTGCCTTGTTAATACCTTCTGATAATGCAAGTATAAATTCCAGAATCATTGACTTTGGCAGGGAGAAACTTAAGCCGTTCCCCAGCAGCCAACACACGATTTCTTTTCTGCGTGGTTATACTTTTATTGGTTTTCAGGTAATACCAATCCACAGGGTATCGAGACTTTCCTTGCCTAGGACATCTCACAATTAAAGCCTCATTTTCCAGGCCCCAGGATGATTTGCCTGCAGATACAAAAAGCAAACAAACAAAACATAAATAGGATCCTGAAATGACCATATAACAATATTATATTCTTATACTGTATCCTTCTGGGATTAAATATAGAAATGGACCATTTTCTGTAACACTTTCATTGTGAAAGAATAGTAAATGATGAAGATCTTCTATGAAATGCTCTAATGCATACCACAGGTTAGTGAATTAACTTGCAGCCAATCTTCCTACACTGCTCCAGTGACAAAGCAGCCACATGTCTCTCTGCGAAGTATACTGTGGGACAACAAACGCTAATAGCATCTCCTACGTGTGGGCTGCAGGATAAATTTTGATATATTTAAATATGTAAAACTAAAATTATGATATACTTGTTGTGAGGAATTTGTCCTGATAGATTACTGATAAAGAATGACTGTGAAGCATAAATGAATTTTCCAGAAACAACCAGAAGCAAGCAGTTTAAAACAGGGCAAATGATGGGGTGCCTGGGTGGCTTAGTTGGTTCCATTAAGCCTCCTCCTTCAGCTCAGTGTCCTGCGATCGAGCCCTGCATCAGGCTCCCTGCTCAGCGGAGAGTCTGCTTCTCCCTCTCTCTCTGCCATTCCTCATGGCTCGTGCTGTCTCTCTCACTCTCTCAAATAAATAAATAAAATGTTAAAAAAAAAAGTCAAATGTTTTTGGAATTACTTAATTCTAAAATTTTATAATTGTGCCGTCTCTCTCAAATAAATAAATAAAACCTTTAAGAAAAAAAAACAAGGCAAACATCTTTGGAATTACTTAATTTAAAAATTTTACAATTTCAGTTGAAAAGCAGTACTTACTAAATTTAGCTGCTGTGAAATGTACAAGAATTGTTAGAAGTGCCAAGACCCAAAGTCTCATTCTCAGCTTATCAATCCGGAGCAAGTGTTGGTAACTGATTGTTGAGATTATTCAAAGTGAATCCGTGACATACGATGGTGAAGGTCTCCCCTAGGAGGCTGAAAGTACCCCTTGAGATTTACAGCAGGATAGAGTTTCAATGTCTCTACTGAAACATACATCATACAAAATCATAAGCAAAATACTTACTGTCAAGATTTTTACTTATTCAATCCCCCCCAGGAGAATTAATCAATCAACAGGTATTTGTTAGGTATGAATACATTTAACAGCAGGATTTCAGACATGAAACATTGCCTTTATTCCTACTGAAACTTTGGGCCCCATAGGCTTTACAATAGTTGTACTGTTTCATAGTATGATGACAATGTACTGGAAGAAGCTTAATTAGGAGGAAAGAAAACTGGTTTCTATTTTAGAAACAAATTAAAAAACTATAGAAAATTCAACAGACCCTAGAAAACACAATGTTCTAAATGCCAAGGTAAAAACCACAGCTATCCACACAGGCTGGGGGTTGTGTGCACCCATATCTGACCCACATGCAGGTGTACATGCAAATAGTCATCACAAAGCAACTAAAACTATAGGCAAAGGACGGGTCAAGCATTAATCGAGTAATTGCCCTAGGCATGATGCCAAACCCTCAAAAATGTGTGCCCACCTCAACCTGTCTCCAAAATTCACCAGTTTTTCTAAGAATAGTTGGAGGTCTGTGAAAAATATTTACATGCTTTTCTTTTTCCTTTCACCAAAAAAATCATTTAACTAGATTTTTTTTTTTTCTTAAAAAGTCAGGGAAGGGATTGAACAAATACAGAAACTAGCTAATAGAACAATAGACACAGCAACCCTAAACAGACTTCAAGAAAGCACATTTCCTCTAAACATCGTCTGCTGGTACTTTTCTTATTATGTGTATGGAAAAGTTTTTAGTATTAGCTTTAGATAAGTAATTGGTGCTTACCCAACCTAAAGGATGGAAGGGAGCGATCTCCAAGTCGATGGCTGAGCTAAGAAGAGTTTCCAGCTCTTGTGACTCCTGCCCCAAAGTCTCCTCAGGTGCACACATTCTCTCTTTTATTTTGAAGGGGAGACACTCGAAGACATCCTGGAATTCATTACTCCACCCACACTGAAATTTGATTTTTAGTCACAGTTCATGACTGGTTCAAAAATAGGGGTGTGTCATGTACCAAGAATTCTTGACCTTGGTACATAAATACGTCAACATAAGGGCAACACTGAGTAATCCCTCTAGGTGAAGTCATCAAACCACCTCCCCTTATTTTAGCATCGGTTTCTTAAACTAAATAATGCTCGCTGTTTATTGCCCTGATATTATTACTCATTTGGTTTTCAGTGATCTTTTTAAAAAATATTTTATTTATTTATTTGAGACAGGCAGAGAGAAATAACAAGTAGGCAGAGAGGCAGGCAGAGAGATAGGGGGAAGCAGGCTCCCTGCTGAGCAGAGAGCCCAAGGCAGGGCTCCATCCCAGGACCCTGAGACCATGACCTGAGCTGAAGGCAGTGGCTTAACCCACTGAGCCACCCAGGTGCCACAGGTTCTCAATGATCTTGAAGTCCTGGGGCCTTGAATCTGCCTTTCTAGATAGCCTTTGATACTTCATTTGGCAAATTCTAGCTCAGCATGCTCATCCAGTTTGGGCTGGATGAACTACAAAGAGTTCCAAAAATGAATGAGGAGACAAGCAATGAGGAGTAAGCCAAACTTTATGGAGGTTTGTAAGCGCTATTTTTATGGTCCAGAATGTGACACAGTCTCTCCAAAACCAGATTCCCCCAGCATCTCAACTCCTCAGATATAAGTCCCTGTAGGGACTCAGATCAGTTTTGCTGGAAAAGGACAGGTTTTCTAAGGAGTTCAGGAGCATAGAGGGAAACTATGAGTAAGAAGGCTACCTCAAGGGGACTGATAGGAAGACCATAAACTTCAACTCTTGAACCCCATGTAAAATGAATGTTAATTGAAAAATTAGATTTGAGCTATACATAGCTATAATGACTCCATCATGAGTAAATTCAATTCACTTTTAAAACTTAACACATCTCCAAAGAATTCAGGGACTAATTGCAGACTGGAGCAATAATATAATGATAATAGTTAAGCTTTCTCTAGAACTCACTCTATGCCAAGATCCAGTTCCTAGTGACTTACATGTGTTAACTCCTTCATTGCCACAACACCCATGGAGGCAAGCATTCTTATTATAATACATACCCATTTTACAGATAAGGACAGGGAGGTCCAGAAAAGTTAAACAACTTGGCCAAGGCACATACTGCTAAGAGACAGAACCCAAGCAGGCTGGCTCGAAGGGCTAGGTGTCTAATCACGAAGTCACACTGCCACTGGGTGACCAAGATAGAGAGAGGAGGTTCCTGCTAACAAAGGATTCTTCTAATAGCTTTTCATTCCCCCCACGGTGGCGGGCAGTGATCTTGAGCAGGCATACCCATCTGCTTGGGGATTCAGTCATAGTTTAGACATCAGTCATGTGCTCTGGGAGGAAGAAATACAAAATTCTGTCACAGCTAGATTTACCATGAGATGTTCAGTGTCAATTCGAGGAACCGGGTCTGCTTATTTCTAGTCTCAAGTTAGTTGTCCAAGCTCTTACTATCAAGAGCATATGAGTTTTACATTGAGACCACAGAATCAGGAGCAAGTGAGCTACAAACAGTGCCCAGAGCATGGTTAAACTCTGGATAACATTTTGTTAAATAAAATAATATGAACCTGAATGTTCTTATACTTGAATATGGACTTTTATTTTACACACTAAACTATTTTCAAAAGGTTTGATTAAATGTAGGCATTTCTTCATAAGACTAGACCATGTTTCCATGGGTTTCCTAGTTTCAAATATAAGATTTCTCAGTTAAAAATCAGATTCCAATTAGAATGTTAATATGATCTTGAAACCTGGCAGAAGCATTTCATAAAATCTAATGATTACAATAAGATAATCTAATAATCCATTCAGTAATTAAGTCCTTTCAGTCAAAGAACTGAAGTACTTATCATCAATACCACTCAACTTTTACAGATTAAAATAAAACCCATAGAGGAGACTGGTTAAATCATCAGACTAAGTTTATCCACTTGTGGCTAGGGTTGAAACCAAACTTGTTGAACCTCAAAGCCAAGGCTTTTTTTTTTTTTTTTCTCTTGAATACCAACTAAAAAGGAGAGAAAAAAAAAAACAAACAGAGCAGTCAAGATTGCTTTCTTATAATTGTGGGCTGGGTTATTAAACAAAATAAGCTAGTCTAATTTCCCAAAAGCTTCTTTTTATAAATAACTAAACTACTTTGGTTTCTCACTACTATGACACCATCCAATATAAATGTATAATGGTTCATAATAACAGACAAAATGTGAAAGGAAAGGGCCTCTAACTAATAAATACAACAGTGATTTTGAGCACTTGTGAAATCTCTTGAGTTAAGCAGAAAGCTTTCAATGTCTGCTTATTTCTCTAACAGACACACTATTTTAAGGGTTTCTCAGAACTACTCTTCATTTTAAAAATAACTTAGCCTAATTTGGCTATAACTTTGTTCTGATTTTTTGATTTAGCCATAATTTCCTTCTGATTTTGGGTGAGAGTTTTGAAATCTGGCATGTCCCTATTTATAATCTAATTTATTAACACTTCTGCCAAAAATAAACAAAAACCGAAAGCCTTGGATATAAAATCAATGCACAGAAATCAGTTGCATTTCTCTACACCAACAACAAGACAGAAGAAAGAGAAATTAAGGAGTCAATCCCATTTACAATTGCACCCAAAACTATAAGATACCTAGGAATAAACATAACCAAAGAGGCTAAGAATCTATACACAGAAAACTATAATGTACTCATGAAAGAAATTGAGGAAGACACAAAGAAATGGAAAAATGTTCCATGCTCCTGGATTGGAAGAATAAATATTGTGAAAATGTCTATGCTACCTAAAGCAATCTACACATTTAATGCAATTCCTATCAAAGTACCATCCATTTTTTTTCAAAGAAATGGAACAAATAATCCTAAAATTTATATGGAACCAGAAAAGACCTCGAATAGCCAAAGGAATCTTGAAAAAGAAAGCCAAAGTTGGTGGCATCACAATTCCGGACTTCAAGCTCTATTACAAAGCTGTCATCATCAAGACAGCATGGTACTGGCACAAAAACAGACACATAGATCAATGGAACAGAATAGAGAGCCCAGAAATAGACCCTCAACTCTATGGTCAACTAATCTTCGACAAAGCAGGAAAGAATGTCCAATGGAAAAAAGACAGCCTCTTCAATAAATGGTGTTGGGAAAATTGGACAGCCACATGCAGAAAAATGAAATTGGATCATTTCCTTACACCACACACGAAAATAGACTCAAAATGGATGAAGGACCTCAATGTGAGAAAGGAATCCATCAAAATCCTTGAGGAGAACACAGGCAGCAACCTCTTCGACCTCAGCCGCAGCAACATCTTCCTAGGAACATCGCCAAAGGCAAGGGAAGCAAGGGCAAAAATGAACTATTGGGATTTTATCAAGATCAAAAGCTTTTGCACAGCAAAGGAAACAGTTAACAAAACCAAAAGACAACTGACAGAATGGGAGAAGATATTTGCAAACAACATATCAGATAAAGGGCTAGTGTCCAGAATCTATAAAGAACTTAGCAAACTCAACACCCAAAGAACAAATAATCCCATCAAGAAATGGGCAGAAGACATGAACAGACATTTCTGCAAAGAAGACATCCAGATGGCCAACAGACACATGAAAAAGTGCTCCATATCACTCGGCATCAGGAAAATACAAATCAAAACCACAATGAGATACCACCTCACACCAGTCAGAATGGCTAAAATTAACAAGTCAGGAAATGACAGATGCTGGCGAGGATGCGGAGAAAGGGGAACCCTCCTACACTGTTGGTGGGAATGCAAGCTGGTGCAACCACTCTGGAAAACAGCATGGAGGTTCCTCAAAATGTTGAAAATAGAACTACCCTATGACCCAGCAATTGCACTGCTGGGTATTTACCCTAAAGATACAAACGTAGTGATCCGAAGGGGCACGTGCACCCGAATGTTTATAGCAGCAATGTCTACAATAGCCAAACTATGGAAAGAACCTAGATGTCCATCAACAGACGAATGGATAAAGAAGATGTGGTATATATACATAATGGAATACTATGCAGCCATCAAAAGAAATGAAATCTTGCCATTTGCGACGACGTGGATGGAACTAGAGGGTATCATGCTTAGCGAAATAAGTCAATCGGAGAAAGACAACTATCATATGATCTCCCTGATATGAGGGAGAGGAGATGCAACATGGGGGGTTAAGGGGGTAGGAGAAGAGTAAAAGAAACAAGATGGGATTGGGAGGGAGACAAACCATAAGTGACTCTTAATCTCACAAAACGAACTGAGGGTTGATGGGGGGAGGGGGATTGGGAGAGGGGGGTGGGGTTATGGACATTGGGGAGGGTATGTGCTATGGTGAGTGCTGTGAAGTGTGTAACCTGGCGATTTCACAGACCTGTACCCCTGGGGATAAAAATATATATTTATAAAAAATAAAAATTTAAAAAAAAAACCCAAAAGCCTTGATTTTCAGAGTAACAGCAAGCAGCTTGCATTTAGACTGTGGCACTCAAGTATTTCATAACTAATAAGATATCATGTAAGACTTCTCCATTTGTCTTGCCTGGTATCATAACTAAATCAAGATGTACTCTCATAGTCCAGAGCTGGCCATGTATGGCCAGGTCTTACTGTAAGCCATGTCAAAAGCAAGGACATTTTTGTCATGTTGCACATATAAGAATCCAAGTGGGTCAGGTTCTCAGTAATTCTCACAAGAATAAGCAAAGGGGAAATCTTTTCCCCCATTTCATTAGAGAGCATATTGAACGTCACTTTTCCCCCATTTCTCCTGATGCGGTATTTGTAGAGCCTGCAATGGACGGGGGTGGGGGTGGGGGGAGAAGGCAGATCCAGGGTGGTGGTAGGTGGTCTTGGGAGAAGGCTCTAGGGACAGCCCCACCCACTGTGTTCCTTGGGAAGAGTGCTTATCTTTTGATTCTTCTTTGCCACACTTCAAACTCTAGGAGCTCTCGATGCTCCTTCCCTGCCTCACCCCTGTGAAAAGCAACTTCTCTCATATCTTCTTCAGTCTCATTTTGGGCATCCATTCTTCAAGTTGCTCAAGACAAAATTCACCATCTGTCATTGGCTCTTCTTCTCCTCACACATCTGACTTGCAATCCACCAGGACATCCTGTAGGTTTCACCTTCAAACACATCCTATTTGCAAACACTTCTGCCGACCTCCACCACCATCTTCCTCTCCCTAGCCACCATCATCTCTCACCTCGACTGCAACAGTAGCTTATAATAGTTATGCGTGCTTCCACCAGTCCCCTTCTTCAGACTGTTCCTAATAAAGAGGCTCCAGAAATCCTATTAAAACCTGTCAGATCATATAGGCCTCCAATGTCTTCCCACATCACCCAGAGGAAAAGCCAACCCCCTTACAGCAGCTCTGAGGGCCCATGTAATCTGAGGCTACCCATCACTCTTCTGACTCCTCCTTTCCAACCCTGAACACGCAAGGGCAGTTTCTACTGTACACTTGGCCTTCCTTCTGTCTGGACAGTTTCTTCCAGTTACCCAATAGATTAACTCTCTCACCTCCTGAAAGTCAGCACTCCTGTAGTATCTTCTCAAAAAGACTTACCCTGACTATGTAATTTTCTTTCTTTCTTTCTCTCTTCTTTTTTCCCCTTCTTTTCTTCCTTTCTCTCTTTCTTTTTCTTCTTTCCCTTCCTTCTTTCCTCCCTTTCTCTTTCTTTCCTTCTTTTGCTTCTGAATAACTTTTTTCTTATTGAGCTTAAATTCACATAACATAAAATTAATCAGTTGAAAGTGACAATTCAGTATCATTTAGTATACTCACAATACTGTGAATCTACCACCTCTTTCTAGTTTCCAAACATTTTCATCACTCCAAATAAAATCCCATTCCCAATAGTAAATACTCCCCCTTCCTTTCATTCCCCAGTCCCTAGCAACCACCAGTCTGCTTTCTGCCTCTATGGATCTGCCTCTTCTGAATATTTCATATATATGGAATCATCCAATAAGTACCTTTATGTCTGGCCCCTTTCATTTAGCACAGTATATTCAAGGTTCTTCTATGTTGAAGAATGTATCAGTACTTCATTCCTTTAGTGGCTGAATCATATCCATCCTATGAATATACCACAATTTCTTTATCCATCCATTCATTCATGGACATTTGGGTTGCTTCTACCTTCAACTATTGTGAATACCACAGTCAGGGACACTGGTGTCAAAGCATTCATTTGAGTATCTGATCACCTGAATTTAAACTGCAATGTTTCCTCCCTATTTTCTTACCCAGCTCTGGCTTTTTACTGGGGCACCCATCATCTTTTCTACTTATGAATTGTATTTCTTGTTTGTATTCTGTTTTCCACCATTAGATTACGAGCTCCAGAAAAGGAGGTAATTTTAGTGTTTTGCCCATGAATACAGCTCATGTGCCCAGCAGAGGGCCCAAGACAAAGCAGATGTTTGGAAATGTTTGTTGAATGAACTTGTACAACCAACTAGGGGTTGAAATGTTTGGTTTGGAAAGGAAAGGTCTGTATCAAACCTGAGCAGGAGCAATGTAATTTGGGCTGTGCTTTTCCATCTCCTCCTTGAAACTCTGGCTTTTCTGTTCTCTCTTATGGTAAGGTGAGGCCTAAGTCAGTCTTGGAATGTCCCATGGGAACTCCTGAGGCTAAGAAGAGGGTGTTGTGCAAACCAGAAGGAACTCTGTGGACTGAGGACAGAGAGGAGGGAGAAATAGAGTTGCTGGCCATATGAAAACCAGCCAGCATTCTTAAGTGCTTGCATATGTGCAATGACTAAATTATAACCAATATCCCCTCAAGACTAATTCCATATGATGATTTTATAACCTGCAGCCCGCATGTGTCATTCTTCATTTACTTCATGTATATCTTCCTTTCTCTTGGGCTCAGTCTGGCCTTTATTTTCCCAACATTAGAGTCAGCATCTATAATTTCTATGAGAATTCCAAAATGTACCTGGGAGTTCAAGTGCATAGAATAACCAAAAGATTGTTCAAAAATAAGAACAAAGTTGGAGGACTTACATAACACAACTTTAAGATTGAATATAAAGCTGGAATAATGGAAACAGTGTGGTACTGGCATTAAGATGGACATAGAGATCAAAGGACCATAAAAGAAAGAGTCCAGAAATAGACTCAAACACACAGAAAATTGATTTTTGATGAAAGCACCAACATAAACCTATGGGGAAAGCATAGTTTTCAACAAATGATGATAGAAAAACAGGCTATCTTTATGGATGAAAGACATATCTTTAGTTCACATTATACATAGAAATAAAAATCAAAATGGATCATATTTGTAAAAAATTACATAGTGAAAAATCTTCGTACTTTTCCTATTGGACAAGGACAAATATTTCTTAGACTAGATACAAAAATTAGTAATCATGAAAGAAAACTAAATAATTTAGACTGTACCAAAATGAAGAACTTCTGTTCTTCATAGGACATCATTAAAATTTGAATAGGCCAACCTGCAGGCAGACAAAATACAATTTATACATCTGATGGAAGACCTGTATCTATAATTTATAAATGGCTCATACAAATCAATATGAAGAAGACAAAACAGCCTGATTTTTAAAAAAAATCATAAAGACTCAAACTGTGATTTCACAAAATATACTGATGGCCAGCAAACACATAAAAAAGGTGCTCAAAATTGCTAGTCTTTAGAGAAATGTAAATAGTCTGATGAGACTCTATTGATGGGATGAGATTCTATTTGATGAGATTCTATTTGATGGCCTCACAAAGACTGACAATCCCAAATGTTGACAAAAGGCTGTGGTGTAACTAGAACCCTTATACAACCCTGGTGGGAGTGTAAAATCATAAATGACTTTGGAACACAGTTTGGAAACTTCTGGTAACTGCTAGAAATTCTTCTCCTAAGGATTTACTCAAAGAAAATCAAAACTTATACCCACAAAAAGACTCACACCCAAATGTTCACAGAATCTTGATGGCCAACAACACGTGGATGGATCAACTATTTTCTCCTCGTGATGGAAAGCTGTTCGGCTATTAAAAAACAAAAGGAAGAACACAATACAGATGGATTTCAGAAACCCTGGACTGTGTGGGAAAAGCTAGGTGTAAAAGAGCACACACTGTATGATTCCATTCTATATTGTTTATTCTATAATTCTAACATTCTATAATGTTTATAAACTGCAAAGGTAATGGGAGGGGTTGTGGGAGTCAATTAACTGTAAAGGAGAGTAAGAGAATTTGATGGGATGATACCTGAATTTGAGATTCTGGTTTCATATGGTATACATTCGTCACAGCTGACTGAACTTTACACCTAAAACGTGCATATTTTATTGCATGTACATCTCAAGGAGTCGATAAATGAAACCAAAAGTTAAGGAACATCTGCTCTGCAACCTCACAATTCCACTTTAAGTATTTACCCAAGAGAATTAAAAGCACATGTCCACGAAACACTTACAAAAGGATGTTTATGAATGCCGTATTCATATACCAGAAACAGAAAACAATTCAAACATCTATCAGCAGAATGGATTAAGAAAAGGCATTAAAAAAAGGAACTACTAATACAATACTATGATGAATCTTGAAAAGATCACATCCAGTAAGTTTGAGTTTGTTGAAAAATAAAAAACAAAAAAGCACTGACCCCCCAAATTATGCCTAAATATGGAAAAGTACATATTACATGTCTATGAAGCTCAATGACAGGCTAATTAACTTTTGCTGGGAATCAGAAAGCATGTGTTTGAAATTGTGGGAATCTGGTGGGAAAAGTGTGGGTAGGAACTTTCTGGGAAGAAGTATTTTCCACGGTGTTTGGGATGGTGATTACATAAGTGAATACAATCATTAAATCTCATTCAACATTTAAGTTCTATGGTTTCAACTGAGTGTTATTTATTCCCAGTAAAAGAGTAAAATAAAATAAAGTCTTATTTTCCCACGTATATAATAGGAGCAACACTGTACTGAAGTCAAGAGAACTAAGTTCATTTCTGGGATACCATGAGAAATCTTCATGGGAAGTCTTGCCAGTGTTTTGTCACCAAACTTCCTCAAATAAATGATATGTAGAGAGTACTGTTAATTTTGAGGGTCGGGGGAGAGTCAGGGTGGAGAATGATTCCAGGAACAAGCTGTCCAGAACAAATTCTGTGGTCTGTTCTTTTCCCAAAAAACTTTTTAGGTAAATTTCCTCTCCGAATTTATCTCAATTTTTCTATCCAAGGTTACAAGCAACCAGCTAAGCTTATTGGTCATTTCTCAGATGAGAGCGAAGGCAAGACTTGAAATCTCTGACAGAAGCAACGTCACGTGGGCGCTGACCAGTGACAAGGACACTAGCCACTGCAAAGGAGCTGGGCTTAACCCTGTGTTTTCTGGATTATGGAGGAAGGGGGTGCCAGGGAAGTACAGTGGAGGGTACTGTGGGGGGAAGAGGCTGATGTAGGGGTTACAGACTCATTAGTAAGGAGTTATTTCAGTGTTTTAATAATTAGCATGGTCCTGCCTACCAACTCAGCCTCAACAGGACTTGGAAGCACAAAATGCTGAACCCAGACTCCCCCTGCCGCTGTGAGGGCCTCTGTTAGATGTCCATCGCTGCTTCAGATACGGGGGTCCAGCAGTGCACCACACAGAACAAAGACAGGTGAAAATACCCACCCATGTGGAATTTACCTCCTGGCAGAGAAGAAAGATCATAAACAATAGAAAGAAGTAAAAGATATTTATAACCAATGTTAGATGGTGTTACAATTAGAAAAAGAAAGCAGACTAGGGAGGGAAAGAGAGGGGGAGAAATGGAATTTTCAGGAGGGGGGCCGGGGAAGGATACACATTTGGATACACAGCTGAAGGAGGGCCCAGGCAGAAGGGGCAGGCGGTGTGGATGGCCTGGAGCAGAGCAAACCTGGTAAGTCGGAGGAGCTGCAGGGAACCACGTGCTTGAGTGGAATAAGAAATGGCAAAAATAAGAGGAGGTTGGAGAGGTCTGGCAATCCAAGCCTGTCAAGCTCTATGAGTCATCTTGAGCACTTGGACTCTTACTCGGTGAGAAGAAAACCATTGGAGGACTTCAAGCCAAGGAATGGCATGGGAGCTGAAAATGCCCTTAAGGAGGAAGAGGGCTGAAGGAGGAGAACGAATCAGAAGGCTCTGTGGTCCTCCAGGCGAGAGGGAGATGGCAATGTAGGTGGCGAGAGAAGGACTAGAGTTTGGATATATGTTGACGTA
This sequence comes from Lontra canadensis, assembly GCF_010015895.1. Lineage (NCBI taxonomy): Eukaryota > Metazoa > Chordata > Mammalia > Carnivora > Mustelidae > Lontra > Lontra canadensis. The sequence goes on along the minus strand of NW_022631106.1, from coordinate 4,361,975 downwards.
CTGTGGGCAAGATTTCTTGATGGTTAGGATCTGGGATGTGAGAGAACAAGAGTGGCCAAAGGTGACTCCAAGGTTTCACCTGGGCAACTAGTCACTGAGATGGGGAGACTGCAGGTGGAATAGATTTTGGAGTAAGACTGGCTCGGTGGGGGACATAGTCAGCCTGACAAATCTATTAGACATACACTGATGGCAAGTCAACGGGGTGCTCCTGGATCAAGTCAACGTCCTTGCTCCTGATGTTCAGCAAATACATTCAGGCTAAGGAAACAAACTTGGGAGATGTCAGTGAACATAGATGAAATCAAGCCCAGGAGACTAAGACTGAAAGAAGACAGGCCATCAGGGCACAAAAGTTTTAATTTCACCATAAAATGTCCCTGCAGAAAAGTATTCACCTCTCCCTAAAAGACAAATTTGTATCTCTCTCATAAAATACTGGAGAACTGTTGAGAATTCAACATAAGTTAAAATAAGTTGTTAACTTAGAATCATTTCTCTGTTTCTTTTTCTCGTTTCGTGTGTTTGCTTGGTTGTTTTGTAAATAACTTGATCGACTCTGAACCCACTTTGGAACACTGCATTACTTATTTCTTTAACTTTCAATTTGTTAATAAATAGGTAAGATCTTAATGGCATTATGCTATTGTCAATGTCACTGATCACCCCTATGTCCTTGCTAAAGCCAGTGTCAGTCATCTACCTTCACCTTCCCTTGAAGGTGTCTCAGTCACAGGTGAGAGACTTCTCCTTCATCTTCCTGTAGGACCCCCACTGGCTGTTCCTTCAGTTCCCTCGCCTCTCCCCGCCACTTCATGATTTAGTCCTTGGACCTCTTTTCTTCTCTAAGGGCACTCATCCCTCATGTGATGTCATCCAGTTTCTGTGGGTTCCCAACCTCCTCAGGCGCTTCCCAGGCATTATCTGAAATTGGCCCCCATATGTGGGGGGGAGGGCAGGGAGAGGCTGAAAAAAGAGGCAGGCCACCCCAGGTAGATAGGTAGCAGTCTTAATGGGCAAGGGAACTTACTTGCGAGGTAACAGCAAGACAAATAGATCTCTGCATTTGCCTGCCAAATCTTAAATGTTGGTACAGAGGATTTAACTGGGTTCAGTAGTGTAGACCGTCCAGATGGTCTCAACCCCACATTGCTCTCTCAAGTGTATGTCCTTAGAGCAGCCTCTGGGAATGGAGAAAGCAAGCAGGATGCACATTCCAAGGATAGGGGAGGAGGGGAGGAGCTTCTGACTTGCAGCTTGAGGGGCAACCAACAGTCACATCTTCTCAATGACCTCCTCCAAGAGTCCTGGCTCTAAACGTCACCACCAAAACCTACTCTTCCAATCTCTCTTTTTTTTTTTTTAAAGATTTTATTTATTTGACAGAGAGAGATCACAAGTGGGCAGAGAGGCAAGCAGAGAGAGAGAGAGGAGGAAGCAGGCTCCCTACAGAGCAGAGAGCCCGATGTGGGACTCGATCCCAGGACCCTGAGATCATGACCTGAGCTGAAGGCAGAGGCTTAACCCACTGAGCCACTCAGGTGCCCCTCTTCCAATCTCTTTTAACAGCCTGGTTGATGGTAACCCCATCTTCACAGCTGCATAGATAGGAGTCCCTGGAGGAGTCCTTATGCATCTTTTTCCCCAACACGTTCTCTCTAATCCATCAGCAAGTCCCACTGAATCTACTTTCCAGGCATATTCAGGGCCCAAGCACGTGCGCCCTTGCCCCCTTGTTATGGCCCTTACTGGTGGTCCAGGCTACCTCTGTCTCTTCCCTGGATGATTGCAATGGCCTCCAAATTCATCTCTTTCGTCTCTTCCTTTCCTCTTATCATCTACTTTCAGAGCAGAAAACATTGTGATCCTGTCAATCACTCTTCTTCTCAAACTTTCCCTTTTATTCAATAAAGACCAAATTCTCTGTAATGAACAAAAAGCCCTCTGTGGTCTGCCATCCTTCACACCTCTCTGATTCAGGTTTTTCCATGCTCTCTACCCTATAGTCATTCCACCCCAGGCACACCTTTCTCCTCCCTCTCCCTTGAATATCCCACACTACCTCTAAGCATTTGCACCGGTGGTTCCTCTATCTTAGATTCCCCTCCACCAGGTATCTGTCCAGCTCATTCCCTCACTTTCTCCTTAATGGGGTCTACCCCCTCCTCAACTAACCTTGCACTCCCAGTCTCCCTCCTCTGCTCTATTTTTTTCTGTGACTTATATTACCTTCAAACATATAAAATCCTTGGCTTATGCACCACATATATTTTTTTCTGTTTTGTTCCCCTGTGTATTCCATTATAGATCCTCAATAAATAGCTTATGAATGAACAAATGAAGAAACATTGTTAGGTAAGCATAAAGATTAATTTCCTCTCTAAATAGATTGTTAGAGAATTGAATCTTTTTGTTTATAAACAAATTATTTTTAAGGAATTAAAATTATTTTTAAGGAACTAAAATAAACAAAATTATTTTAATTATTTAAGGATATTTTCATTATGAAGGTGGAAGGAGAAATAGAAGGTGAGTGGATCAGCTTTCTGTTTGGTTCAGAGGCCAGAGGCACAAACCATCACTAACAGATTGAAGAAAGGGAAAATTAAAGTGAGAACACACATATATACAAAAGGACAGAGAAAAAAGAAAGTCAAAAGGATTCATGCTTGAATTCTACCTCTGATTTGTTCAAAATATAATGACAGAGGAGAAAAAGTCATTCTAAGATCATTTACTTGGTCACCATGATTTATTTTAAAATGTCTTCATTTTATAAAGCTTAATGTTGATCACTTTTTGAAAGTCTTAATTTTTAATTTTATATTTTGAAAAATAATTTCCTGATGTATTTAAAAGTTGATAATTATGTCAGTAGCAATCTAACAGAGACTTGTTGGGTGTGACATGCTTTAATTTCCCAGAAACAATGCCCCCACCCAAAAATAATCAAAATGAGGATAAGGCACTTTTGAATATTCCAACCCAGAATCTATAGGAGCCCTGCACAAAGAGAGAAAAAAGATGAAGGAATTCACAACTGAACACTTTGTCTTTACTTCTCTACTTATCATTCCTACAGAGCAGGAAAAACTCTAGGAAACTTGTCCCCCTTGAATGCTGGAGTCAAGAGACGGATTTTTTTTTTTTTGTATTAATAGTTACCACTCAGATGGTGAATTGAAGCCTTTAGTGTATAGAAAGCCAGGCTTCCGGCGGAGAGTGGCTGATGTTTTCTGGCCAACGTAGGACTCGGGGTGAAGAGGACTTTAGAAAGAGCAGGTTGGTCCTGGGAGTGGGCTGAGAGTGTGAAGAGCAGGGAGAGGGACCAACAACCTCAGATCAATTCATGTCATCCCATTCCCTTTCCTCAAGGATAAGCTTCTGTCCTGGGATCCTCAGTGGGGCAAGTAGGGCCAAGAGTGTGGAGGCTCCTGTGTACAGGGGCTCACCCTCCAGTCCTTTTAGCACCTTGACCACAAGGCTTCTGAGAGGAACACAGAGGGAAGTCTTGATTGCAAGCTTACAGTGAGATCAAACGGCACCTAACATCCACACTTAAGTCACACTGAAGGAAATTGTCAAAAACCATCTTGGACAGGTTCTTCAGCTGTTGAAATTCCAAGTTATCCATCCACCCAGGGAATAACTTATAAGGTCTTGTTTAAACTCAGTTACATTGTCGTAGACATGATCTTTATTCTGTTTTTCCATCACAGCACTGTCCCCTTGCACCTGGGGCTGAGCCACACACCAATCCAACAGACTCAACCCAACCCTTTTTGTGCTCATGTTTAGTCTTGCTACAGTGAGCCCAAGTCTTCCCCAGCATTGACATGGCATAAGAGTTGAATGCACAGAATTCAAATCAGCCAGAGCTGGGGTTCTCCCCCACTTCACAGAATCATCCTAAGGACAACAGGATATGGTAGATGGAGAGCAATTGGCTCAGGCACCGGCCCAGAGCAGAACCCCTCAATAATTATCGTTGCTGCTTCTGCTACGTTATTACAAGTGCACTAAAGACAACTGTGTCCCACACAGGCTGGAGCCTAGTTTCAATAAAACTCCTAAAAGAAAATAGAGGGGAAAAGCTTCATGACATTGATCTTGACAATGATTTCAGGGATAAGACACCAAAAGCAGAGTAAAATAGACAAAAATCAAGAGGAGAAATAGAACTAAATGAACTAAAAACCTCTGCATGGCAAAGGAAATGGCAGGCGAGAATTCTACCACTGAACCACCCATGCTATGGCAAAGGAAATGATCAACAGAGTGAAATGGCAATCTGTGGAAGGAAAAAAACATTTGCAAGCCATATGTCTCATGAGGAATTGACCTCCAAAATATATAAGCAGCTCTTACTATTCAATACCAAAGAAAGACAAACCCAATTAAAACATAGGCTAATGACTCGAACAGACATTTATCCCAAGAAGACATACAGACAGCTAAGAGGTACATGAAAAATGCTCAACATCGCTAACCATCCAGTAAGGGTAAATGCAACCCCACAATGAGATAGCACCTGCCACCTCCCAAGAAGGCTATTATCAAAGAAACAAAAGATAAGCATTGGCAAACATGTGGAGAAACTGGAACTGTTGTACACTGCTGACGGGAATGCAAAATGGGATAGTTCTTAAGGATAACTTACTGAGGTTCCCAAACAAGTTAAAAATGGAAAATAGAATGAGTGACCCAGCAATCCCACTTCTGGGTATTTATCGAGATCTCAAAGGATATTAGCCTTCCTGTTTTCACTGCAACACTCTTCACAATAGCCAGGGTGTGGAAATGGTGTAAGTCCATGGGGGAGATGAATGGGTAAAGAAAGTGGAGTACACACATACAATAAAATGATGATATTCAGTCTGAACCTTGAGGACATTATGCTAAGTGAAACAGACCAGTCACAGAAGAACAAATATTATGTGATTCCACAGATGTAAAGTCAAATACATAGAACCAAAGAGTGGAATGGTGGCTTCCTGGAGCTCAGAGGAGGGAGAAGGGTGAGGGTTGGTAACCAACAAGCATAAGGTTTCAGTTAAACAAGATGAATAATTTCTAGAGATCTGCTGTACAATACTATACTTTTAGTTAACAATACCAGATGGCACACTTAAAAAAATTATTAAAATGGTAGGTCTCATGTTAAGGATTTTACCACAATAAAATTAAAAAAAAATAATAATAAAGTCTCCTGTTTTAGAATCCAAATAGCCTGGCTGGCTCTTTTCCCTTCTTGCTTTTGGAAACTGGACTTGGTTGCTGTCAGAGTTCTGTTCCAGACCAGAGGGACTTTTCCCTTTACCCTGAACAAGGACCAGTCCTATGACATGCACACACACATGCTACACTCACAAGGTTTCAGCCTCCACCCTGCTGGGAGACTCTGGCTTTGTGCCTACCCACTGCATGTTTGCACTTGGATCCCAATGTCATCCCAGACTTTGCAGACTCTCTCCTTCGAAGTTGTCCATCTCTGTAGCCACAGAAAACTGGGAGGTGTGGAGGGGTGAGCAGAGAAAGACAGACCCTCCCAATCACAGGATGAGTATTTGGAAGGACTCAGACGAAGAGCTCCCTTCCTGCAGAAAGAAGTATCTGAAAACAGACACCAGATCCGCTTGAACTACCGTTCTCCAAGAGTAGAGGTGTCAGTTAGGAAAACACTCTGGGGACCAATCGCCTCATCTAAACAACTCGTTCGAGAACAGAGAGAACCTGATGACTTGCTGGGGATTCTGTAAAGTCCAAACCAGCATCCCGACAGCCCGTCTGCCAGGCACAGACATAAGAGTTTCCGGAGCAGGAAAGGAAAAACATAAAGACGACAAGGAGGGCTGACATTACTCAGCATTTACTGTCAGCAAGGTATACTGAACTAAACACTCTGCATCCATTTCATATTTAGAAACCACCCTCAAGAGTTTGGGCATTAGAGCTAACATGTTGGTTTCGTGGGTAAAGAATATAAAAATGAAAGCAGTTAGATGAATTACCTAGAGTTGTGCATCTCATGAGTGTAAGAGCAGAGATTAGATGCAATTCTGCACCCCCAGAGCTTTCTGTCTCAAATACTCTACACAGAATAGCAGAAATAGGACAGCAATGTTCCTACTGATATCTGGGGCGCAAGAACACACAGACAGTTTGGCCTCAGACACTGGTAAGAGAACCGTTGCAGCCATGGGGAAGCATAGATCCCATGTCTCTGCTCCTGGAAGAAATTATTAGGAAATGCTGAGGTTCAGTGGGTAAGGCTTCGGGGGTCAGTTCTGCCATATTTGGATCAACACGCTTGGTAGGGCAGCCTTCAGTGAGAAAGAGAATGGAGCTATCAGGCAGAACCTCAGAGCAGGCACCAAGATAAATGTGAACTGAAATCACTTATTCACCCCAGTCCTCCTCTGTGTACCCTCCACTTGTTTTCCATCCTGTTTTCTTCTCCCTGTTGGCTGACTTCCCTCCCATGCCACATGCCTCCCCCTCCCCCGCCCCCCCCCACTGCCCAGAAGCAGTGTGAACTTCCTTAGCTCTTTTCCCCATCACATGGGGATTTTCAGGGATTCCAGAAAGACTAGCTGGAATACGCAGGCTGTGTCTACACTGCGAGGCCCCCTTGCTTTCCCGCCCTCTCCCAGAACTTTCTAACCCACGAAGCCAAAATCCCATATCACACAAACAAGAGTACAAAACACTCCATCAGTCACTAACTTGATTTTCCCAACCGGTAATACTATTTTTCCCTAAACAACAACAACAACAACAAAAACGGACAGCAATTATTCTTTTTAACCTAAATTTCTGCTTTAAAATTTCATTCCCTTTGCGATAGAAGTATTTAGAGAACAACCCGAGGGCACTTACCAGCAGCGAGTCATACTTGAGCTCTTTCTTCCCCTACTTTCTACCAACAGAGCTCAACTCTGAACACCAATGTGTCCCACAGATCTCTGCTAGATATAATAAGCCACTCTCTCTTTAAAAACCTCCCATTTTATTTATCAGTGAAGACACAGGAACCAGGCTCCTGATAAGCTAAACTCCTGAACAGTGCTGGTAACAAACACCGACTACTATTTTCATCACATTGTCTGTTTCAAAGATCTCTGATGATGCCCTCCACCCGATGTTCACCTTATCTCCCTAGATGGTTACATTTCACCTTAAGCAGGCCTTTCTTCCCTTGTGGGTGACTTTCTCAGCAAAACCTCGACTCCTTGTAGGTGGCAGGTCACTCAGTGCCTCGAGAGTGAGTTGGCAGCTGTAACTTCCTGAAAGCTGCAGGTCCTAAAGCAACTGTGCACGTCCTGCAGCAAGTTTTATACCTGCTGGGGCCTCAGCGTGAACGGTTTGAAAGTCTGAATGCATATTGGGCATATAAGTGGGAGCCAGGGTCTGTGGGCAGGGACTTGGCACATTCAATCCCAGGCACTCCTCAGAGCCTTATCGGAGGCTCAGAAAGGCTGATGATTCCCTTGCCCAAAGCAACAGACAGGACAAGGAAAGGCAAATTCCTTAATCTCTCTACGTCTCCTGCGCAAAGGGAATTGTCATCAATATTAAGTGAATAGTCTGTATAATGAATCACCCGTATTAAGGGATACTGATGGCTTTCTGCTCTATCATGTACTCAGCCTATTCTGCCCACCCCCATTATTCCTGCGCACGTGCACACACACACACACACACACACACACACTCATGCACATTCCCCCCAAATACCTCTTTTCATGGTTGCTTCAAGAACGCAGTCTCAACAAGGGAGTCAACGGCCTCTTCTCCTTACCTATGGCCACTATACATAAAAGATGAAGATTGGGGGCACCCGGGTGGCTCAGTGGGTTGAGCCTCTGCCTTCGGCTCAGGTCATGATCTCAGGGTCCTGGGATCGAGCCCCGCATCGGGTTCTCTGCTCGGCAGTGAGCCTGCTTCCACCTCTCTCTCTGCCTGCCTCTCTGCCTACTTGTGCTCTCTCTCTCTCTCTGTCAAATAAATAAATAAATAAATAAAATCTTTAAAAAAAAAACATTAAGAGACACAACATTAAAAAAAAAAGATGAAGATTGACAGCAGAATCTAATTCCACATTACATAATCTTGATATGGAACATGCTTTCACATAAGGTCATTTATCATTTCTTGCTTGCTGCTAGAGACCTGGGGAAATTACGCTCAAACAAGAAACCGAAGAGTACTCCTTGAGGCACCCAACATGGTATCAGGCACTGTGAAAGGTGTGAGAGAACTAGAAGACTCATTTCGGACCTCAAGGAAATTAAATTTTATGAAGAAAAAATAAGGTGTGTGTGGGTGGAGGGGACTGTAGCATTTTACAAATCTGAAAATTGTGAGTTTAAATTAGAACTTAAATTAATTAAATTAATAAATTTAAATTAAATTTGCAACAATATGGATATATTTTTAAAAGTAGGGTAGGTTCTTGAGAGACCACCAAGTTGTTTTTATTCAAGAGTGGAATTTGAAAAATCTTTCTGGCCTGATTAAGCTACTGGTCTCCTCTAACTCTAGATCTCTTGATATCCTTTACCATCATATGAGTATTGAGACAGCAGTGTTTAGAAACTTGTGTCAACTCTGCTGTGGATTTTATCTCTCAAAGACTCTCTCAGAATTGGTACTTACATATTCTAATGTTATCAGGATGAGTACTGGCACTTTCAGTGTTTCCATCAACAGTGTAAGCAATTTGAAGTTCAAGGAGGCCAATGCCTCTTGAGGTCTTTCAAGTTTATTTGAAGGAACATAGAGGGGCCTCATAGTCATGGACAGCTTCAGGAAATTTTTCTTTAACCATCCCTCTAACTGCCAGGGCACTGAAAAGTGTGGAATTCAGAGATTTCTACTGAGATGCCGCCTGGGAGGGAAAGACTAGGAGACTATGGGAGAGAGGAGACCCCATCCTCTCCAGAGTCTCTCCCCAAGATGGTGCACTCCAAGTATGATTTTCCCTCAGGCCATACCACTCGAACTGACTGGACTCCTTAGAGGTGACTCTCCTAAGCCAAAGCCCCCAGAACCAACAGGAGATGATGCTTCTCTGTGACAGAGCAGAGATACATGCAGTAACTCGCCATTCAGTGACATGAAAAGAGAGATCAAAAGTGGCCAAACTCCTTTATCTGTAATGAGAACAACAGATTGGCACTGTTGAAAGAGCATAAATGTGTTTGGGGTGTGTGTGTGTGTGTGTGTGTGCACGTGCATACACACATGCACATGCACACATACATACCCATGCATGCAGAAGCTTGTTTGTGTGTTTGCACGTGGGTTTTTGTCCACATGGAGAGAACATCTTAGCTCTACACCCAAACCAAAATGAGCTCTCAAATGTCAAGAATCTGACCAAATTGCCAAAACCAAGAGGTGAGCTGGACTTCCTTGCACCTTGGAGAACTAGGAATAATTGGTTCAGACCCACCACCAATTTCATAACCAAATGGCAACCCAGGTCCTCCCCATGAGGTCCACTATAGCATGGGTCCATTATGTCAAGGTCCTCCCTGTCCCTGGCAGCTGTCTGCAGAAGTCCCATCTATTCTACTTGGCAGCAGCCTAGAATTCAGATCCTTTTCCAGTGTGTACACAAGAAATCCATTTACACCAAACAGTTCTAAAATGTGGCCCACCAAGCAAAGACTGGTGCATCACAGCAGATTTCATGGCCTCCTACATCTGTGGGTGCTCTCTCCTTCATTCCCTCCCACATCTGCTCATCACCAGCCTATCCCTCCCAGAGGGGCTCAGGAGTCTTTCACTTCCTCCCAGTGCCTATCCCAAATCCACCAAGGTACTAGGCAGCTTAAAAGGCTGCACCCCCCCCTTTTAGAAAGAAGCTGAAGGTACAGATTGTCCATTCATTTCTCTCTGTCACTTCCACCTTTGTTTCACCTTTCCATCCTCATGAGCACCCTTTTCTCCCTTCTAGCACCTTCTCAACTCTTACCTGGTTGCTACAACTCATTGAATATGTTGACTGGTAAGCTTTGTTGCTTTATTTTTCCAAGGAGTAGAGAATTACTCAAAAAGTAAGAAAGCCTTATAAATACAAAATCTGAATAACTTATAAAATAATCTCAGCATCTGTGGAAAAATAACAGAAAACTGTAGGAGTGATGTTTTAATTCAGAAAACTCAAATATAATTGAATATATAAACAGAAACTTTACTTCCTTATTCAACTAGCCTTGTGGGTCTCTACCTCACCCTTCAGGACTCACCCTGAGTCCCTATTCTCTTCACTGTATTTAAGAGGAAATAAAAATTCAACCTTATTTCATAGTCACACTATACTAAGTTCTTTCAGATCTTTTATGATTGAATATATAGGTAAAATATTTTTTTATCTTTAGGACTTTAATTGGCTGTTCATGATTTTATTGAAGCAATTACCCTTAATAATTGGCTCCCACTTATCCTAATATAATCTACAATGACTTCTATAAAATACATTTAGACTGCTCCACATTTTAACAATATTCATGTGTCCCCTGGAAGACCTGGGCAGTTCAAACAAAAGAATGAGCAATTGGGAAGCTAGAAACTGTGAGGTCCCAAGAAAAAGCACCTTCAGTAGGCATGGGAGCCAGCTTCCAAGATGGCCCCCAGCGATCTCTGCCTCCCTTATGCAGTCCTTGCCCATGCTGTACCAGGCAAGTCTACGTGGCCAATAAAATATGGAACAAGTGCACACTTGCCACTTCCAAGATTAGGTAAAGTTTCCCTGTTGAATCACTCACCCCAAGAGAAGCCGTGTGGTGGAGAGCCCAGGAGTGGTGCACATGGAGAGGTAATAAAGACGTTTAAAAAAAAAAAAACCCAAAAACAAAACTCTAAAATTTTAGACTATTTTGTTATGCAGCAGTAGATAACTACTAGTTGATAATAACTTATCTACAACCATTTGTGGTTCTATCAAAGAGGAGATAGAAGTTGGGGTCCTTGCTAATATAAAATGACTTGACCTCCAGGGGTTTTGGCATTGTATCTCCCTTACAAAGTATCAAAAATTCAACCTCTATTCCTACTTAATAGGCCTTTTTATCTCTGTGTTGTTAGGACTTCCTGTCTCAGAGATTGCTCCCCAGTTCTTGAAAGCACTCCTCTGCTAGTCTCATAAGATCAAGTATCTACATGCACAATCTATGTATTAGACAGATCTCTGCCCACTTGTCAGAAGAAAAAAAATTCATTTTTAAAGATTTATATATTATATATTTATAATATATATATATATATTATATATTTATATATTTATTTGTGAGAGAGAGTGTGTATGAGAGTGGGGGAGGGGCAGAGGAAGAAGAGGAGAGAGAATCTTAAGCAGACTTCACGCTGAGTCCCATGCAGGGCTTGATCTCACAACCCTGAAAACAGGACCTGAGCCAAAACAAAGAGTCAAACAACCCAGTGCACCACCCAGGTGCCCCATGAAGGAAACAAATTTGTTTTATCATAAAAAGCAACATTGTTGGGGCACCTGGGTGGCTCATTGGGTTAAAGCCTCTGCCTTCAGCTCCAGTTGTGATCCCAGGGTCCTGGGATGGAGCGCCACATCGGGGCTCTCTGCTCAGCGGGGGGCCTGCTTCCTCCTCTCTCTCCGCCTGCCTGTCTGTCTACTTGTGATCTTTGTCTGTCAAATAAATAAATAAATAAATAAATCTTTAAAAAAAAAAAAAGGCAACATTGCATTATCATTTCCTTGAAATCTAAGGTCTGTACCATGTCTGTACTGGGCAGCAATGGCATCTGAGAGGCCTCATGGGGACAGGTCTCTAAGGACAGTAAGATGACCCAATTGAAAAGGGAGGCGTTAGTGAGAGCTATGGGTGGGAGTCACGGTCCAGTCTTGGGCAGGTGGGGTCTGTGACTTCTGGCAAACAGTCTTTGTCTTGATCAGAAATGTTCTTACTGTGATGCGATGCTTCCTCTTGTCATGGCTTTGCTCCTTGGACTCTCAAGCAAATGCTTTGGCTTCTAATGCACTGAGTGTGTAAGAGGAAAACCCAACTGTAGGTCATGTCCTCCATATTTCCCCTGTGTGGAGACCCCTGTTCTCTGGTGTCTCAGTCACTTCTCTTATCTTCTCATGTTGTAAGAGCATGAGAGGAAGGCCAAACTGTAGTCATCTTCTCATGCTTTCCCTTATCTAAATAGATGTCAACATTTTCCTTCATGACCCTACGTCTCCTATACCTAGAAATCCTGAAGCAAGCTTCCCTATGGGGCTGTTAAAAGCTTAAACATGGTCTTTATTTTATAAATATTCATGACAGGTCACATTCCGAGATCAAGTGCAGATACTCTGAAGGATTCCAAGAGAATTTAGATTTAGAAAGAAAGGAGAATTAAGAAAGGAAGGAAGGGTATTTCAACAGAGACCATCCACATGTGTTTTCAGAAAGTCATTTTACTCATCCACTTAAGATTGTTTCTCTGGAGTCAAGATGGCAGAGAAGTAGCAGCTGAGACTACTTCAGGTTGCGGGAGATCAGCTGGATAGCTTATCTAAAGATTGCAAACACCTACAAATCCAACGGGAGAGCGAAGAGAAGAAGAACAGCAATTCTAGAAACAGAAAATCAACCACTTGCTGAAAGGTAGGACTGGCGGAGAAGTGAATCCAAAGGGACGGGAAGACAGACCCCGGGGGGAGGGGCCGGCTCCCGGCAAGCGGCGGAGCAACGGAGCACAAAATCGGGACTTTTAAAAGTCTGTTCCGCTGAGGGACATCGCTCCAGAGGCTTAACTGGGGTGAAGCCCACCCGGGGCCAGTGTGGCCTCAGGTCCCGCAGGGTCACAGAAGGATCGGGGTGTCTGAGTGTCGCAGAGCTCGCAGGTATTAGAACAGGGAAGCCGGCTACAGAGACGGAGCCGAGGAGTGAGCTCACAGCTCGGGCTTACCTTGAACCGGTCGCAGGCTCGGTGAGCTCGGAGCGCGGCCGGAGGCCAGGCAGATGGGAGTAATTGGACGCTGTTCCCTGAGGGCGCACTGAGGAGTGGGACCCCGAGCTCTCGGCTCCTCCGGGCCGGAGACTGGGAGGCCGCCATCTTCCTTCCCGTCCTCCGGACTCTACGGAAAGCGCTCAGGGAACAAAAGCTCCCGAAAGCAAACCCGAGCGGATTACTCAGCCCAGCCCCTGGTAAGGGCGGTGCGACTCCGCCTGGGGCAAAGACACTTGAGAATCACTACAACAGGCCCCTCCCCCAGAAGATCAACAAGAAACCCAGCCAGGACCAAGTTCACTTACAAGGAGTGCGGTTTCAATACCAAGGAGAGCAGCGGGATTCCAGAGGAGGAGAAAGCAAAGCACGGAACTCATGGCTTTCTCCCCATGATTCTTTAGCCTTGCAGTTAATTTAATTTTTTTTTTCTTTCTTTTTCAATTTTTTTTCTCTTCTTCTGCTAAATTTTTTTAAACTTTTACCCTTTTCTTTTTTAACGTTTTTTAACTAGTTTATCCAATATATATATATTTTTTTCCTTTTTATATTTTTTTCATTATTGGTTTTCTTTTTTTTATTTGTTTCTTTTTTCTTTTTTATTTTATTTTATTTTTTTTTCTTTCTGAACCTCTTTTTATCCCCTTCCCCCCCCCCCCTCACGATTTGGGATCTCTTCTGATTTGGCTAAAGCATATTTTCCTGGGGTTGTTGCCACCCTTTTAGTATTTTACTTACTCCTTCATATACTCTTATCTGGACAAAATGACAAGGCGGAAAAATTCACCACAAAAAAAAGAACAAGAGGCAGTACCAAAGGCTAAGGACCTAATCAATACAGACATTGGTAATATGTCAGATCTAGAGTTCAGAATGATTCTCAAGGTTCTAGCTGGGCTCGAAAAAGGCATGGAAGATATTAGAGAAACCCTCTCGGGAGATATAAAAGCCCTTTCTGGAGAAATAAAAGAACTAAAATCTAATCAAGTTGAAATAAAAAAAGCTATTAATGAGGTGCAATCAAAAATGGAGGCTCTCACTGCTAGGATAAATGAGGCAGAAGAAAGAATTAGCGATATAGAAGACCAAATGACAGAGAATAAGGAAGCTGAACAAAAGAGGGACAAACAACTACTGGACCACGAGGGCAGAATTCGAGAGATAAGTGACACCATAAGACGAAACAACATTAGAATAATTGGGATTCCAGAAGAAGAAGAAAGAGAGAGGGGAGCAGAAGGTATATTGGAGACAATTATTGGAGAGAATTTCCCCAGTATGGCAAAGGGAACAAGCATCAAAATCCAGGAGGTTCAGAGAACCCCACTCAAAATCAATAAGAATAGGTCCACACCCCGTCACCTAATAGTCAAATTTACAAGTCTTAGTGACAAAGAGAAAATCCTGAAAGCAGCCCGGGAGAAGAAGTCTGTAACATACAATGGTAAAAATATTAGATTGGCAGCAGACTTATCCACAGAGACCTGGCAGGCCAGAAAGAGCTGGCATGATATATTCAGAGTACTAAACGAGAAAAACATGCAGCCAAGGATACTATATCCAGCTAGGCTATCATTGAAAATAGAAGGAGAGATTAAAAGCTTCCAGGACAAACAAAAACTGAAAGAATTTGCAAACAACAAGCCAGCTCTACAGGAAATATTGAAAGGGGTCCTCTAAGCAAAGAGAGAGCCTAAAAGTAGTAGATCAGAAAGGAACAGAAACAATATACAATAGCAGTCACCATACAGGCAATACAATGGCACTGAATTCATATCTCTCAATAGTTACCCTGAATGTTAATGGGCTAAATGCCCCAATCAAAAGACACAGGGTATCAGAATGGATAAAAAAACAAAACCCATCTATATGTTGCCTACAAGAAACTCATTTTAAACCCGAAGACACTTTCAGATTTAAAGTGAGGGGGTGGAAAAGAATTTACCATGCTAATGGACATCAGAAGAAAGCAGGAGTGGCAATCCTTATATCAGACCACTTAGATTTTAAACCAAAGACTATAATAAGAGATGAAGATGGACACTATATCATACTCAAAGGATCTGTCCAACAAGAAGATCTAACAATTGTAAATATCTATGCCCCTAACGTGGGAGCAGCCAACTATATAAACCAATTAATAACAAAATCAAAGAAACACATAGACAATCATACAATAATAGTAGGGGACTTTAACACTCCCCTCACTGAAATGGACAGATCATCCAAGCAAAAGATCAACAAGGAAATAAAGGCCTTAAATGACACACTGGACCAGATGGACATCACAGATATATTCAGAACATTTCATCCCAAAGCAACAGAATACACATTCTTCTCTAGTGCACATGGAACATTCTCCAGAATAGATCACATCCTTGGTTCTAAATCAGGTCTTAACTGTTATCAAAAAATTGGGATCATTCCCTGCATATTTTCAGACCACAATGCTCTGAAGCTAGAACTCAATCGCAAGAGGAAATTTGGAAAGAACCCAAATACATGGAGACTAAACAGCATCCTTCTAAAGAATGAATGGGTCAACCAGGAAATTAAAGAAGAATTGAAAAAATTCATGGAAACAAATGATAATGAAAATACAACAGTTCAAAATCTGTGGGACACAACAAAGGCAGTCCTGAGAGGAAAATATATAGCGGTACAAGCCTTTCTCAAGAAACAAGAAAGGTCTCAGGTACACAACCTAACCCTACACCTAAAGGAGCTGGAGAAAGAACAAGAAAGAAACCCTAAACCCAGCAGGAGAAGAGAAATCATAAAGATCAGAGCAGAAATCAATGAAATAGAAACCAAAAAAACAATAGAACAAATCAACGAAACTAGGAGCTGGTTCTTTGAAAGAATTAATAAGATTGATAAGCCCCTGGCCAGACTTATCAAAAAGAGAAGAGAAAGGACCCAAATAAATAAAATCATGAATGAAAGAGGAGAGATCACAACGAACACCAAAGAAATACAGACAATTATAAGAACATATTATGAGCAACTCTATGCCAACAAATTTGACAATCTGGAAGAAATGGATGCATTCCTAGAGACATATAAACTACCACAACTGAACCTGGAAGAAATAGAAAGCCTGAACAGACCCATAACCAGTAAGGAGATTGAAACAGTCATCAAAAATCTCCAAACAAACAAAAGCCCAGGGCCAGACGGCTTCCCGGGGGAATTCTACCAAACATTTAAAGAAGAACTAATTCCTATTCTCCTGAGACTGTTCCAAAAAATAGAAATGGAAGGAAAACTTCCAAACTCATTTTATGAGGCCAGCCTCACCTTGATCCCCAAACCAGACAAGGATCCCATCAAAAAAGAGAACTACAGACCAATATCCTTGATGAACACAGATGCAAAAATTCTCACCAAAATACTAGCCAATAGGATTCAACAGTACATTAAAAGGATTATTCACCACGACCAAGTGGGATTTATTCCAGGGCTGCAAGGTTGGTTCAACATCCGCAAATCAATCAATGTGATACAACACATTAATAAAAGAAAAAACAGGAACCATATGATACTCTCCATAGATGCTGAAAAAGCATTTGACAAAGTACAGCATCCCTTCCTGATCAAAACTCTTCAAAGTGTAGGGATAGAGGGCACATACCTCAATATTATCAAAGCCATCTATGAAAAACCCATCGCAAATATCATTCTCAATGGAGAAAAACTGAAAGCTTTTCCGCTAAGGTCAGGAACACGGCAGGGATGTCCGTTATCACCACTGCTATTCAACATAGTACTAGAAGTCCTAGCCTCAGCAATCAGACAACAAAAAGAAATTAAAGGCATCCAAATCGGCAAAGAAGAAGTCAAACTATCACTCTTCGCAGATGATATGATACTATATGTGGAAAACCCAAAAGACTCCACTCCAAAACTGCTAGAACTTGTACAGGAATTCAGTAATGTGTCAGGATATAAAATCAATACACAGAAATCAGTCGCATTTCTCTACACCAACAATAAGACAGAAGAAAGAGAAATTAAGGAGTCCATCCCATTTACAATTGCACCCAAAACTATAAGATACCTAGGAATAAACCTAACCAAAGAGACTAAGAATCTATACACAGAAAACTATAAAGTACTCATGAAAGAAATTGAGGAAGACACAAAGAAATGGAAAAATGTTCCATGCTCCTGGATTGGAAGAATAAATATTGTGAAAATGTCTATGCTACCTAAAGCAATCTACACATTTAATGCAATTCCTATCAAAGTACCATCCATTTTTTTTCAAAGAAATGGAACAAATAATCCTAAAATTTATATGGAACCAGAAAAGACCGCGAATAGCCAAAGGAATATTGAAAAAGAAAGCCAAAGTTGGTGGCATCACAATTCTGGACTTCAAGCTCTATTACAAAGCTGTCATCATCAAGACAGCATGGTACTGGCACAAAAACAGACACATAGATCAATGGAACAGAATAGAGAGCCCAGAAATAGACCCTCAACTCTATGGTCAACTAATCTTCGACAAAGCAGGAAAGAATGTCCAATGGAAAAAAGACAGCCTCTTCAATAAATGGTGTTGGGAAAATTGGACAGCCACATGCAGAAAAATGAAATTGGACCATTTCCTTACACCACACACGAAAATAGACTCAAAATGGATGAAGGACCTCAATGTGAGAAAGGAATCCATCAACATCCTTGAGGAGAACACAGGCAGCAACCTCTTTGACCTCAGCCGCAGCAACATCTTCCTAGGAACATCGCCAAAGGCAAGGGAAGCAAGGGCAAAAATGAACTATTGGGATTTTATCAAGATCAAAAGCTTCTGCACAGCAAAGGAAACAGTTAACAAAACCAAAAAAACAACTGACAGAATGGGAGAAGATATTTGCAAACAACATATCAGATAAAGGGCTAGTGTCCAGAATCTATAAAGAACTTAGCAAACTCAACACCCAAAGAACAAATAATCCCATCAAGAAATGGGCAGAAGACATGAACAGACATTTCTGCAAAGAAGACATCCAGATGGCCAACAGACACATGAAAAAGTGCTCCCTATCACTCGGCATCAGGGAAATACAAATCAAAACCACAATGAGATACCACCTCACACCAGTCAGAATGGCTAAAATTAACAAGTCCGGAAATGACAGATGCTGGCGAGGATGCGGAGAAAGGGGAACCCTCCTACACTGTTGGTGGGAATGCAAGCTGGTGCAACCACTCTGGAAAACAGCATGGAGGTTCCTCAAAATGTTGAAAATAGAACTACCCTATGACCCAGCAATTGCACTGCTGGGTATTTACCCTAAAGATACAAACGTAGTGATCCGAAGGGGCACGTGCACCCGAATGTTTATAGCAGCAATGTCTACAATAGCCAAAGTATGGAAAGAACCTAGATGTCCATCAACAGACGAATGGATAAAGAAGATGTGGTATATATATACAATGGAATACTACGCAGCCATCAAAAGAAATGAAATCTTGCCATTTGCGACAACATGGATGGAACTAGAGGGTATCATGCTTAGCGAAATAAGTCAATCGGAGAAAGACAACTATCATATGATCTCCCTGATATGAGGGAGAGGAGATGCAACATGGGGGGTTAATGTGGTAGGAGAAGAGTAAATGAAACAAGTTGGGATTGGGAGGGAGACAAACCATAAGTGACTCTTAATCTCACAAAACAAACTGAGGGTTGCTGGGCAGAGGGGGGTTGGGGGGGGTATGGACATTGGGTAGGGTATGTGCTATGGTGAGTGCTGTGAAGTTTGTAAACGTGGAGATTCACAGACCTGTACCCCTGGGGGAAAAAATATATATATATATATATATGTTTATAAAAAATAAAATTATTAAAAAAAAAAAAAAAAAAAAAAAAAAAAGATTGTTTCTCTGCAGGATCCTGTCCAGTTCTCCCAAAATCAACTTCCTTCATTGATAACATGCTTTGTTTTGTTTTGTTTTAAAACAAACAATTTATTTGCCAATGTACTTGTGTAATACATAGCTCATAATATCTAAGAGGTACTATCCTTATGTCTGAAGCACAAAACAACAGAATACTAGGGCACCAGAGTCATCTTAAAATCATGTGTTTCTGACAATGTAAGAGATGTTTAGAGAAGACATTTTGAGTATTTCTGAGTGTTATCTCTAGTACTCACAGATAATAATTTCTAACATCTTCATCTATTTCTAAGCCCTACTTCTAAAGAGTGTGTGTATGAATATAATTGTGTAAGATATATATAATTATGTATAAACATGATGTATGTATACACACAGCAAAAAGACAGGGAAGAGACAAAAACAAGAAAAAGAAGAGTCATGTTATGTTTTTAGAAGAGATAATAATAAAACATAATAATATAAATGTAAAGCAGAATGAGTGTTTTTGGACTTTGGCAAAATAATTCTAAAATTAAATTGGAGAATAAATAAAAACAGCAAAACTAACACTTAATTAAGTTCCCATGTGTTCTAGGCTTGGTTCCAGCCACCATGTGAGCAATCACTGTCAAAATTAACTTATAAAGTAGTGACTATTGGTACCCCTACTTTCTAGATAAGGAAACTGGACCATGAAAAAGTGAATTAATTTTCTGGGTCAGCTGGGGACCTGCAGTTTGAACTCAGTTATTGGGAAACTGAAGCCCACACTACACCCAACAGCTATAGTGTTTCTCAACTTTCCAGGAATATTTGAAAAAATGAGTAACATCTTCCAGGAAAATGTTAAAAATAATAAGAGAAAAACAAATGATAAAAGCTTGAGGTAATGGGTGATTTATCCTTCCAAATATTTTCTCCAAATATTTCTCACAGCCTACTGTTGTCAAATAAGCTTTCAATAATTAAAATAATGTGGAACAGGCACAGGAGACAAATTTCTTGATGGAACAAACAGAAAATCTGGAAGAAGATCTAAACATTCAGAAGAATTTATCACAAGATGATAAAAAAAAACAACAACATAACAAATCTAGGGTTAAGAACATGTTTTAAATAAATAGTGTTAAAGACATTTAAATTTACCCAAGAAAGTAAATGTTTTAATATGAGCATTATGAAATATAATCAGTGGGAGAATAAAGTTCAATTGATGAAAAAATCAAGTTCCAAATAAATTAAAGTTTTAAAAGTAAAAAAAAAAATTTACGCTGTGAACAAATAGAACAGAATATTGACTTGTTTATGAGGTAGGAGTACTCTTTGGCTTTCTAAAATACAATGATAAAGACAGAAACCATAATGACAAAGGTCAAATCAATTTCCTTACATCTGAATATACTACAAATAGCAAGCAAAAGCCTGGGGAAATAATATATTATATATATATAATATATATAATTTATATATATATAAAATATGGCTTATATAGTCATACACACATAAACACACGGAAACACACACACATATACACACAAGTTATATATATACTTTCTATAGAAATATATTTTATACAGCAATAACAGAAAGCATGACTTAAATTCTTTAACTGGCAAAGAATAAAAATAGGCAATATAAAAAAGAGATTGTAGAACTTTTTGATAAGTAATCCAGAAGAACAAATAAAAATCGATGAAAATACCATATTTACTTACTGAATTTATGAAAAGCTTTACAAAATTACAGTATCTGATACTGGCAAAAAAGTACAGGGAGATGATGGATATACAAACGGGTACATCCTTTCTAGAGGGTAGTATGGACATTTAAGTCAAAATCCTCTTTAACTTTGTAACTTGTTTTCTGTTAATATATTTGAGGAAATCATGGATGCTCAAAAATATTAAGCTTCTTGGGGCATCTGTGTGGCTCAGTCATTAAGCATCTGCCTTCGGTTCAGGTCATGATCCCAGAGTCCTGGGATCAAGACCGCATCAGGCTCCCTGCTCAGCAGGAAGCCTGCTTCTCCCTCTCCCAATCCCCCTGCTTGTGTTCCCTCTCTCCCTGTGTTCTTCTCTGTCAAATAAATAAAATCTTTTAAAAAAAATATTAAGCTTTTCACTGGCAATGTTGTGGGTAAGAGTGGAGAAATAACCATGCACTTTAGTTGATTGAATAATCTATGCCACTTCTAACTGATAAAATATTTGGCAGTCATCAAAAAATTATTTAGATTAATGACACTTAAACAGGAAATGTTTGTGACATATTTTAAGTGTGTAAAGAAGAGGTCTTGTGATTTACATTTCCAGCCAAGATGGAGTAACAGGGACTAGAGTCATCCTTCCTTCTAAAACAACTAAGAACTGGACAAACTGCGTGAGCAACAGCTCTCAAGATACTGATATCAGGCAATGGATGGCGATGGCCTCTGAGAAATGAGAGGCACATGAGGTCAGACCATGATCTGATTGCCTAGACAGTTTCTGGGCTGTGGCATAGGACTGGGAAAGAGATGGGTCCAGCAGTCACTCTGAGTAGAAGTGTCAAAGCGGGGGGTCTGGGAAGGAGGGAGCACCACATAGACTCATCTGCAGAGAGGCTCCTCAGTCATTCAGCAGGATACTGAACAGTTCACACTTGGGAAGAAATTCTCTGAAGCCAAGGAAAGAAATGCCCAAAAGATTACAGAGAATAATCATTATAGCTCATGCAGAACCAGGAATAGTACTCTTCCCATCCCACTATCCAGAATGGAAAATGATATAATCCATGAGTCATCAAACAGCCTACTAGAAAGGTTTGGTCTCAGCAGCCACGTAAATTAACCTTCAACTAAATACTTCCCTGGTTACACATGAGACAACTTGAAGACCCGAAAGGATCACATTGTTTCTGTGCAATTTAACAGTGCGCTGGAGCATAACCAAAGGACAGCTATAGGAACACAAAAATATCTAGAACCCGGCAAGGTAAAGTTCACCTCGTCTGACATCCAATCAAAAAGTATCAAGATGTAAAGGAGCTGGAGAATACTACCTCTGATGAAAAGAAAAGAGAGTCCATTAAAACTGACCAAAAACTGATACAGATGGTAGAATCGGTAGAAAAACACATGAAAACAGCTATTATGTCTGAATTCTATGTTTGCAAAAACTGCGTGAAAGACTGTGTTAAGCAGAGACATGGAAGATATTAAAAACAAAACAAAACAAAAACAAAAAGAGCTCCTGCAGATAAAAATGAAATATTTCAGAAAAAAAAAAACACATCGTGGGAGAATAGAGACTACAAAATGAAACACAGAAAGAAAAAAGACCAGAAAAAGCAAGAGCATCAGTGAGATGTGGGAAGATTTCAACTCATGTACTATAAATATAATTTGAGTCTGAAGGAAGGGAGCAAAAAAGAAGACGGGGAAAAAAGCATTTGGAAGAAGTAATGGCCCCAAACGTTCCAAATTTGATGAACGATATAAAAACCCTAAGTCCAAGAAGCTCAGTGAAATTCATACATTAAAAAAATATAAAACTACCCGAGGGCACATCAGAATCAAATCACCCAAAATCAGTGATAAAGAGAAATGCTTAAAACTCAGAGGGGAAAAACACATGTTCCTACACAAAGATAAAGATTATATCAGATTTCCTGCAAGAAAGAAGATGCTAGAACAAAGTCTTCAAAGTACTGTAAAAAAAAAAAATCACCTTAGAAACCCTTACCCAATAAAAACACTGTTCAAAAATGAATGTGAAATAAAGATTTTTTTTTCAGACATAATACCAGCTGAAAAAAAATTCATCAACAACAAAACAGTACTGTGAGATATTTCAGTGGAAAGGCCTTTACATAGAAAGAAATGATACCGGATAAAAATCTGAATCTACACCCAAGTATGTTGACCAAAAAAGTTAACAATGCGGGTAAATATACAGATTTTTATTTCTTACTACTGGGATCACCTAAAAGGTAAAGTATCATTTAAATAAAAAAGAATTACAATGTAATGTGGAGTTTATAATACAGGCAGAAGTGACATATACAAAAACAACAGCAGAAAACCCAAGAGAGGAGAAATGGAATTGTACTGCCGTAAATCCCTCATACGTAAGTAAACTAGTAAAATATCACCTGAAGGTAGACTGCTATTTAAAGTACATGGAGCACCTGGGGGCTCAGTCGGTTAAGCATCAACTCTTGATTTTGGCTCAAGTCATGATCCGAGGGTGGTGAGACTGAGCCCCTCCTTGGGCTCTGTGCTAGACATGGAGCCTGCTTGAGAATCTCTTTCTCCCTCTCCATCTGCCCACCATTTCCACCTGCTCATGCACACATGCACACTCTTCCAAAAAAATAAATAAAATAAAATAAAAATCTATACTACAGGGACGCCTGAGTGGCTCAGCGTGTTAAAGCCTCTGCCTTCAGCTCAGGTCATGATCCTAGGGTCCTAGGATCGAGCCCTGCATCAGGCTCTCTGCTCGGCAGGGAGCCTGCTTCCTCCTCTCTCTCTGCCTGCTTCTCTGCCTACTTGCGATCTCCGTCTGTCAAATAAATAAATAAAATCTTTTAAAAAAAGGTATACTACAAACACTCAAAAAACCACTAAACTAACAACAGAGTACAGTGAAGAGCTTAAAACAAAGGAAAATTGCTATCATAAAAAGCATGCAATTGATCCAAAGAAGTCAGAAAAAGGAGAAAAGAATGAAAAACAATTGGCTCAAATACAAAACAAACAGCAAGGTGAGAACTTTATTTTTTTTAATTTTTTAAAAGATTTTGCTTATTTATTTAACAGACAGAGATCACAAGTAGGCAGAGAGGCAGGCAGAGAGAGAGGGGGAAAGCAGGCTCCCTGCCGAGCAGAGAGCCTGATGTGGGGCTCGATCCCAGGACTCTGGGATCATGACCTGAGCTGAAGGTAGAGGCTTAACCCACTGAGCACCCAGGTGCCCCGAGAACTTTATTTTTTTAAGATATTTATTTATTTATGTATTTATGTATTTATTTATTTATTTGAGAGAGCGAAAAAGCATATGCGTGGGCAGGGGCAGGAGTAGAGGGGGAGAGGTAAGGGGAAAGAATCGCAAGCAGACTCAGTGCTAAGTGAGGAGGCTAATGCGGGGCCCAATGTGGGCCTCAATCTCATGACCCTGGGATCGACCTGAGCCAAAACCAAGAGTTGGACACACAACTGACTGAGCCACCCGGGCACCCCAGATGAGAGTTTTAAACCTAACCATCTCAATATCTGCCTTAAATGTGGATCAGATTGAATTAACTATCAGACTGGATTTAAAAAGGAAAGCCCAGGGGCGCCTGGGTGGCTCAGTCATTAAGTGTCTGCCTTTGGCTCAGGTCAAGATCCCAGGGTCCTGAAATTGAGCCCCATATCAGGCTCTCTGCTCAGTGGGGAGCCTGCTTCCCCCTCTTCCACTCCCTCTGCTTGTGTTCCCTCTCTCGCTGTCTCTCTTTCTGTCAAATAAATAAATAAAATCTTTTAAAAAAGTAAAAGAAATAAAATAAAAATAAAGAGGAAAGCCCAGCAAAAACTACCTGTACAAATTCTAATTTAAATGGAAATACAAATCAGCTAAAGGTAAAAGGAAGAAAAAAAGATATACAGTACTATTCCATACTAATGCCAATGAAAACAAAGCTGGGTGGCAATCTTAATATCAGACAAAGTAGATTTTAGAGCAAAAAAATATCACCGGAAATAAAGAAGTTTATTTCATAAGGGTGTAAGAGTCAATTTATCAAGCAAATAGAGCAACAACCCAAGTATTTATTCTTTTAATGATAGAGCTTCAGAATACATGAGAGAAAAACTGATAAAACTACAAGGAGAAATACAGAAATCGTGTATTAGAGTCAGAGATTTCAATATCCCTATTTCAGTAACTGATAGAATAAATAAAACATCACTGGGTGTATAGGAAGCTTGAAAAATGTCAACAAATTGGACATAATTGACGTCTTTCGAACTCTCTACCCAACAGCAGCAAAATACTTATTCTTCTCAAAGTCTCATGGGTAATTTACTATGAGAATCCTTATTCTGATCTCTAAAACAAGTCTCAGTATATCTGAAAAGGTTCAAGGCATACAAGGACAGTATGTTACCTGACAACAATGGCATTGAATCAGAAATCAACACAGAAGTACGTAGAAAACCCTCAAATATTTGGAAACTAAATAATACACTTCTAAATAACCAATCAAAGAATCAAAAGGAAATCAAAAGGAAAATTCAAAAGTATTTTGACTGAGTGGAAGCAAAAACACAACATATCAAAACTGGGGAAATGGAGTTCAGTGGTACTTATAGAAAATTCTACTGCACTAAATTAGAGAAAAATAAGCCCACCAATCAACAATCTTGGCTATCACCCAAAGAAACTAGAAAAAAAAAAGAGCAAAAGAAACACAATGTGAGCAGAAGAAAGGAAATAATATAAATCAATGCAAAAACCAAGGAAATAAAACACAGAAAAACAAGAGAAAAATCAATGAGACCAAAAGCTGGTTTGCTGAAAAAATGAATAAAGTTGATAAATCTTTAGCCACACTGATTGGATTAAAAAAAAAAGAAAGAAAGAAAGAAAATATGCAAACAATGAATCATGGTACACTACATCAAAAATTAATGATGCACCGTGTGGTGACTAACAAACATAACATAATAAAAAACAAAAATAATCACTAGAAAATTTTTTTTAAAAAGAAAGAAAGAGACACAAACTTTTTTTTGAAGATTTTATTTATTTATTTAACAGACAGAGATCACAAGTAGGCAGAGAGAGAAGAAGGAAGCAGGCTCCCTGCTGAGCAGAGAGCCGGATGCGGGGCTCAATCCCACGACCCTGGAATCATGATCTGAGCCCAAGGCAGAGGTTTTAACCCACTGAGCCACCCAGGCACGCCGAGACACAAATTTTTAATATCAGGATTATTGAGAGCATTGACACACTATGAACAATGCAAATAATACAATAATTCTTAATAAAATATTTTTAAATGAATAATAAGAAATGACATTGATACCTGAAACAACATGAGTGAATTTCAGAATCATTGTGCCAAATTAAAGAAGCTAGATGAAAAAGAGCACATGCTATATGATTCCATTCACATAAAATTCTAGAAAATGTGAACCAGTTTATGGGGATGGAAAGATTAGTGGATCCCTAGGGACGAGTGGGAGAGGCAACAGGGAGGGACTTCAAAGGATGTGTGGAAACTTCTGGAGGTAGAGAATATGTTAATTATTTCTGATTGTGATGATGGTTTCAAAGTTTTATCCATACGTCAAACTTATCAGATTGTACAATTTCAGTATGTGTAATTTACTGTATGTCGATTATATCTCAATAAAGCTCTAAAAAAAGTTTCAAGTGAAATATAAGTTATGACCTCAATTGGTAATAATATGCACACACACAGAAAAAAAATCTCTATGAGACAGTAACTCTAAACTCTTGGCAATGATTATTTGCATGAGTAAGAGTGTAAACGATTTTGGGGCACCTGGGTGGCTCAGTGGGCTAAAGCCTCTGCCTTCGGTTCAGGTCATGATCTCAGGGTCCTGGGATTGAGCCCAGAGTCAGGCTCTCTGCTCAGTGGGGAACTTGCTTCCCTCTCTCTCTCTGCCTGCCTCTCTGCCTACTTGTGATCTCTCTGTCAAATAAATAAATAAAATCTTTAAAATATAATAAAATAAAATCTTTGGAAAAAAAAAGAATGTAAACGATTTTTATTTTCCTCTTTCCCTCTCTGGATTTCTACTTTCCCACAGGGAAATGTATTATTTGTGGACTGCATTATAGCAAATGTGTTTCTGACTTTAACTTGTGAATGCTTAAATTACATTTCTATGTATTATGTCTACATAAGAGTGATGAGGAACAACTTCGGTCTCCACTCTGGGAAAATACATCTCTATTCCTGCAAAAGCAGACCCTAGAATATATACAAATCAAAAGTTTGTGCTCTTTGAAAGTCAAGGATTTAGCTGTGGGTCAAGGATGTCACATGAGTTAAAAGGTGATTGAAGACCACATACCTTAAAGCAGAAGATAACCCTACATATCACTATCTGCATCAGGAGGGATCCTGTATCTCTCTCTCTCACACACACACACACACACACACACACGTACACACACATACTTTTATGATGTTCTCAATGAAGGGACATTGGCAAATTTCTGAATTTAGGCTCTGAGAAGTGCAAAGTCCAGAGAAGGGCATGTCCCAAATAAACATAAGAGGGTATTTCATCCTTCTAAGCCCACGCAAAAGGACACCTAGCTGAAATTTAGACAACAAATCCCCTTATTTTAAAGACTCAAGAAAAGGAAATTATGGCATAATGTATGCCTCGGTAATGGCATAGGGGGTTTATGGTCTCTCACTGGGAAATCTGTCCTCCAGTAACTGTCTGTAATCATTTAAAATCAGTTTACAAACTCTGTTTTCCTGTCTCCATGTGTAATTTATACTGACTGCCAGTGGTCATCCTCCTTCATTCCAGGTTGCCCAAGCCCACATGAGCCAAGACAAGGATGAACTTGGACACTAACTATTCAATCAGTGCTAAAGTGACCCAAGAGACACTATGAAAATAGGGAAATTGTTTCTCATACACCTTCTATTTATTTATGGAGAAACTTTCATTGTTCAAGTTCTATATTCCAGGTCACTAGTATGTATTAAAAGAATAAGTTGGAATAATAGGCATTTTTTATCTTCATGGAGAGGCATATAGACTGGTAACCATGAAAAAATGCACAAGAACACATCAAGGAAAAGATATAGCCATAATCACACAAAATTTTTAAATTTTTTATGTCAATAAAACCTTAGGAATAGTGATATCTCCCAAAATTTGAGGCTTTCCAGGATGAAAATGTTAACTGTTTCTCATCTACAATTTAAATAAATACATAAACTTTTAAACAAATTAAAAGGCGAATGAAAACTGGAAGAAGGAGAGGAGTCAAGATGGCGGAGAAGTAGCAGGCTGAGACTACTTCAGGTAGCGGGAGATCAGCTAGATAGCTTATCTAAAGATTGCAAACACCTACAAATCCAACGGGAGATCGAAGAAAAGAAGAACAGCAATTCTAGAAACAGAAAATCAACCACTTTCTGAAAGGTAGGACTGGCGGAGAAGTGAATCCAAAGCGACGGGAAGATAGACCGCAGGGGGAGGACCGGGCTCCCGACAAGCGGCAGAGCAACGGAGCACAAAATCAGGACTTTTAAAAGTCTGTTCCGCTGAGGGACATCGCTCCAGAGGCTTAACCGGGGTGAAGCCCACGTGGGGTCAGCGAGGCCTCAGGTCCCGCAGGGTCACAGAAGGATCGGGGGTGTCTGAGTGTCGCAGAGCTTGCAGGTATTAGAACGGGGAAGCCGGCTACAGAGACAGAGCCGAGGAGTGAGCTCTAAGCTCGGGGTTACCTTGAACCGGTCGCAGGCTCGGTCAACTCGGAGCGCGGCCGGAGACCAGGGTGATGGGAGTAATTGGGCGCTGTTCTCTGAGGGCGCACTAAGGAGTGGGGTCCCGGGCTCTCGGCTCCTCCGGGCCAGAGACTGGGAGGCCGCCATCTTCATTCCCGTCCTCCGGAACTCTACGGAAAGCGCTCAGGGAACAAAAGCTCCCGAAAGCAAACCCGAGCGGATTATTCAGCCCGGTCCCTGGTAAGGGCGGTGCACCTCCTCCTGGGGGAAAGACACTTGAGAATCACTACAACAGGCCCCTCCCCCAGAAGATCAACAAGAAACCCAGCCAGGACCAAGTTCACCTACCAAGGAGTGCAGTTTCAATACCAAGGAGAGCAGCGGAATTCCAGAGGAGGAGAAAGCAAAGCACAGAGCTCATGGCTTTCTCTCCATGATTCTTTAAACTGGCAGTTAATTAATTTTTTTTCTTTTTCAATTTTTTTTTCTCTTCTTCTACTAAATTTTTTTAACTTTTACCCTTTTCTTTTTTAACTTTTTTTAACTAGTTTATCTAATATATATATATTTTTTTCCTTTTTATATTTTTTCTATATTCTTTTTTTAATTGTTTTTTTTTTTCTCTCTGAACCTTTTTATCCCCTTTCTCCCCCCTCACGATTTGGGGTCTCTTCTGATTTGGCTAAAGCATATTTTCCTGGGGTTGTTGCCACCCTTTTAATATTTAACTTGCTCCTTCATATACTCTTATCTGGACAAAATGACAAGATGGAAAAATTCACAAAAAAAGAACAAGAGGCAGTACCAAAGGCTAGGGACCTAATCAATACAGACATTGGTAATATATCAGATCTAGAGTTGAGAATGAGGATTCTCAAGGTTCTAGCCGGGCTCGAAAAAGGCATGGAAGATATTAGAGAAACCCTCTCAGGAGATATAAAAGCCCTTTCTGGAGAAATAAAAGAACTAAAATCTAACCAAGTTGAAATCAAAAAAGCTATTAATAAGGTGCAATCAAAAATGGAGGCTCTCACTGCTAGGATAAATGAGGCAGAAGAATGAATTAGCAATATAGAAGACCAAATGACAGAGAATAAAGAAGCTGAGCAAAAGAGGGACAAACAACTACTGGACCACGAGGGCAGAATTCGAGAGATAAGTGACACCATAAGACGAAACATTAGAATAATTGGGATTCCAGAAGAAGAAGAAAGAGAGAGGGGAGCAGAAGATATATTGGAGAGAATTATTGGAGAGAATTTCCCCAATATGGCAAAGGGAACAAGCATCAAAATCCAGGAGGTGCAGAGAACCCCCTTCAAAATCAATAAGAATAGGTCCACACCCCGTCACCTAATAGTAAAATTTACAAGTCTTAGTGACAAAGAGAAAATCCTGAAAGCAGCCCGGGAAAAGAAGTCTGTAACATACAATGGTAAAAATATTAGATTGGCAGCAGACTTATCCACAGAGACCTGGCAGGCCAGAAAGAGCTGGCATGATATATTCAGAGCACTAAATGAGAAAAACATGCAGCCAAGAATACTATATCGAGCTAGGCTATCATTGAAAATAGAAGGAGAGATTAAAAGCTTCCAAGACAAACAAAAACTGAAAGAATTTGCAAACACCAAACCAGCTCTACAGGAAATATTGAAAGGGATCCTCTAAGCAAAGAGAGACCCTAAAAGTAGTAGATCAGAAAGGAACAGAGACAATATACAGTAACAGTCACCTTACAGGCAACACAATGGCACTAAATTCATATCTCTCAATAGTACCCTGAATGTTAATGGGCTAAATACCACAATCAAAAGACACAGGGTATCAGAATGGATAAAAAAGCAAACCCATCTATATGTTGCCTACAAGAAACTCATTTTAAACCCAAAGACACCTCCAGATTTAAAGTGAGGGTGTGGAAAAGAATTTACCATGCTAATGGACATCAGAAGAAATCAGGAGTGGCAATCCTTATATCAGATCAATTAGATTTTAAGCCAAAGACTATAATAAGAGATGAGGAAGGACACTATATCATACTCAAAGGATCTGTCCAACAAGAAGATCTAACAATTTTAAATATCTATGCCCCTATCTATAGCAGCCAACTATATAAACCAATTAACAACAAAATCAAAGAAACACATCAACAATAATACAATAATAGTAGGGGACTTTAACACTCCCCTCACTGAAATGGACAGATCATCCAAGCAAAAGATCAACAAGGAAATAAAGGCCTTAAATGACACACCGGACCAGATGGACATCGCAGATATATTCAGAACATTTCATCCCAAAGCAACAGAATACACATTCTTCTCTAGTGCACATGGAACATTCTCCAGAATAGATCACATCCTGGGTCCTAAATCAGGTCTCAACTGGTATCAAAAGATTGGGATCATTCCTTACATATTTTTAGACCACAATGCTCTGAAGCTAGAACTCAATCACAAGAGGAAATTTGGAAAGAACCCAAATACATGGAGACTAAACAGCATCCTCCTAAAGAATGAATGGGTCAACCAGGAAATTAAAGAAGAATTGAAAAAATTCATGGAAACAAATGATAATGAAAACACAACGGTTCAAAATCTGTGGGACACAACAAAGGCAGTCCTGAGAGGAAAATATATAGCGGTACAAGCCTTTCTCAAGAAACAAGAAAGGTCTCAGGTACACAACCTAACCCTACACCTAAAGGAGCTGGAGAAAGAACAAGAAAGAAACCCTAAACCCAGCAGGAGAAGAGAAATCATAAAGATCAGAGCAGAAATCAATGAAATAGAAACCAAAAAAACAATAGAACAAATCAACGAAACTAGGAGCTGGTTCTTTGAAAGAATTAATAAGATTGATAAGCCCCTGGCCAGACTTATCAAAAAGAGAAGAGAAAGGACCCAAATAAATAAAATCATGAATGAAAGAGGAGAGATCACAACTAACACCAAAGAAATACAGACAATTATAAGAACATATTATGAGCAACTCTATGCCAACAAATTTGACAATCTGGAAGAAATGGATGCATTCCTAGAGACATATAAACTACCACAACTGAACCTGGAAGAAATAGAAAGCCTGAACAGACCCATAACCAGTAAGGAGATTGAAACAGTCATCAAAAATCTCCAAACAAACAAAAGCCCAGGGCCAGACGGCTTCCCGGGGGAATTCTACCAAACATTTAAAGAAGAACTAATTCCTATTCTCCTGAGACTGTTCCAAAAAATAGAAATGGAAGGAAAACTTCCAAACTCATTTTATGAGGCCAGCCTCACCTTGATCCCCAAACCAGACAAGGATCCCATCAAAAAAGAGAACTACAGACCAATATCCTTGATGAACACAGATGCAAAAATTCTCACCAAAATACTAGCCAATAGGATTCAACAGTACATTAAAAGGATTATTCACCACGACCAAGTGGGATTTATTCCAGGGCTGCAAGGTTGGTTCAACATCCGCAAATCAATCAATGTGATACAACACATTAATAAAAGAAAGAACAAGAACCATATGATACTCTCCATAGATGCTGAAAAAGCATTTGACAAAGTACAGCATCCCTTCCTGATCAAAACTCTTCAAAGTGTAGGGATAGAGGGCACATACCTCAATATTATCAAAGCCATCTATGAAAAACCCACCGCAAATATCATTCTCAATGGAGAAAAACTGAAAGCTTTTCTGCTAAGGTCAGGAACATGGCAGGGATGTCCGTTATCACCACTGCTATTCAACATAGTACTAGAAGTCCTAGCCTCAGCAATCAGACAACAAAAGGAAATTAAAGGCATCCAAATCGGCAAAGAAGAAGTCAAACTATCACTCTTCGCAGATGATATGATACTATATGTGGAAAACCCAAAAGACTCCACTCCAAAACTGCTAGAACTTGTACAGGAATTCAGTAAAGTGTCAGGATATAAAATCAATGCACAGAAATCAGTTGCATTTCTCTACACCAACAACAAGACAGAAGAAAGAGAAATTAAGGAGTCAATCCCATTTACAATTGCACCCAAAACTATAGGATACCTAGGAATAAACCTAACCAAAGAGGCTAAGAATCTATACACAGAAAACTATAAAGTACTCATGAAATAAATTGAGGAAGACACAAAGAAATGGAAAAATGTTCTATGCTCCTGGATTGGAAGAATAAATATTGTGAAAATGTCTATGCTACCTAAAGCAATCTACACATTTAATGCAATTCCTATCAAAGTACCATCCATTTTTTTCAAAGAAATGGAACAAAGAATCCTAAAATTTATATGGAACCAGAAAAGACAGCGAATAGCCAAAGGAATATTGAAAAAGAAAGCCAAAGTTGGTGGCATCACAATTCTGGACTTCAAGCTCTATTACAAAGCTGTCATCATCAAGACAGCATGGTACTGGCACAAAAACAGACACATAGATCAATGGAACAGAATAGAGAGCCCAGAAATAGACCCTCAACTCTATGGTCAACTAATCTTCGACAAAGCAGGAAAGAATGTCCAATGGAAAAAAGACAGCCTCTTCAATAAATGGTGTTGGGAAAATTGGACAGCCACATGCAGAAAAATGAAATTGGATCATTTCCTTACACCACACACGAAAATAGACTCAAAATGGATGAAGGACCTCAATGTGAGAAAGGAATCCATCAACATCCTTGAGGAGAACACAGGCAGCAACCTCTTCGACCTCAGCCGCAGCAACATCTTCCTAGGAACATCGCCAAAGGCAAGGGAAGCAAGGGCAAAAATGAACTATTGGGATTTTATCAAGATCAAAAGCTTCTGCACAGCAAAGGAAACAGTTAACAAAACCAAAAAACAACTGACAGAATGGGAGAAGATATTTGCAAACAACATATCAGATAAAGGGCTAGTGTCCAGAATCTATAAAGAACTTAGCAAACTCAACACCCAAAGAACAAATAATCCAATCAAGAAATGGGCAGAAGACATGAACAGACATTTCTGCAAAGAAGACATCCAGATGGCCAACAGACACATGAAAAAGTGCTCCATATCACTCGGCATCAGGGAAATACAAATCAAAACCACAATGAGATACCACCTCACACCAGTCAGAATGGCTAAAATTAACAAGTCAGGAAATGACAGATGCTGGCGAGGATGCGGAGAAAGGGGAACCCTCCTACACTGTTGGTGGGAATGCAAGCTGGTGCAACCACTCTGGAAAACAGCATGGTGGTTCCTCAAAATGTTGAAAATAGAACTACCCTATCACCCAGCAATTGCAGTGCTGGGTATTTACCCTAAAGATACAAACGTAGTGATCTGAAGGGGAACGTGCACCCGAATGTTTATAGCAGCAATGTCTACAATAGCCAAACTATGGAAAGAACCTAGATGTCCATCAACAGACGAATGGATAAAGAAGATGTGGTATATATACACAATGGAATACTATGCAGCCATCAAAAGAAATGAAATCTTGCCATTTGCGACGACGTGGATGGAACTAGAGGGTATCATGCTTAGCGAAATAAGTCAATCGGAGAAAGACAATTATCATATGATCTCCCTGATATGAGGGAGAGGAGATGCAACATGGGGGGTTAAGTGGGTAGGAGAAGAGTAAATGAAGCAAGATGGGATTGGGAGGGAGACAAACCATAAGTGACTCTTAATCTCACAAAACAAACTGAGGATTGCTTGGGGGAGGGGTGTTGGGGGGGTGGGGTTATGGACATTGGGGAGGGTATGTGCTATGGTGAGTGCTGTGAAGTGTGTAAACCTGGCGATTCACAGACCTGTACCCCTGGGGAAAAAATATATATGTTTATAAAAAATAAAATTTAAAAAAAAAAAAGAAAAAAAAACTGGAAGAAAAAAAAGATTTGGTTTCCTTACCAGTCAGTAAGAAAAATAGTTTGAAAGAAAATAAACTCCACAATTTACAAAAGAAAAATGCAAATGACCAATAAGTGCATATAAATGTTTTGAGCCATCCTATGAAAAAAATGCAATTTAAAGAATTACTGCATTTTTTATCTATGTATGAGATAACAGACAATACATATATTGTTCTCTGCCCCTGATTTTAGGCACTGATCTCCTAAAACCTTTGTAATTTCCTATGTGAGAAGAACAGTAGGAACATCTTGGTTCTATTGAGGCAGCTCTGGATGAGCTCCAGGATGGGGACTAGTCACCAGAAAGATCAAGCCATGATTAGAAGCTTGGAATCTTCAGTCCTACCCTCTCCCAATCCTTCAGAGAAGGGAAAGGAGCTGGAAATGGAGCTTCCATAAAATCCCAATAATAGGCTGTTCAGAGAGCTTCTAGGTTGGTGAACACAGGGAGATTTGGGGACAGTGGTGCATTCAAAGAGCATGGAACCTCCTAGCCCTGTCCCCATACCTCCCCCTATGTCCCTGTGTAATATTCTTTTGTGATGAACCTGTAATCTAGCAAGGAAAATGATTCTCTGAGTTCTGTGAGACACTCTAGCAAATTAATCAAACCCAAGGAGGGGATCATTAAAACCTCTGGTCTATAGCCATTTGTTCAGAAGCACAGAGACATCTGGATTTGCAACCGATGTTTGAAGTGGCAGTGAG
Organism: Lontra canadensis; assembly: GCF_010015895.1. Classification (NCBI taxonomy): domain Eukaryota; kingdom Metazoa; phylum Chordata; class Mammalia; order Carnivora; family Mustelidae; genus Lontra; species Lontra canadensis. Next base: position 4,327,048 of record NW_022631106.1, on the reverse strand, counting down.
TGGGGGGGTGGGGAGAGTCTCATGGGACTGATCTTTAAACCTGTGGGATCTGACACTATCTGAGGTTTGTTGCTATGGGAACCACACCCCCCACCACACACACACAGATATTGGAATAGGGTATAGAATCCTGATTGGTACCAGGATACCAACATTTATTACTAAATTGGTAAAGATTATAATTTTTTTTAATATTCAGCTTAATAGTAAAGGTGTTAACTCTCTAGGATCTGTAGTTGGGTTAGAGGGCCAAATCAGAGAGGAAGGCTAGTGTTTCCTTCACCAAAGCCCCCCATCATCTGAGTGACATAAAGTAAGAGAGCTTCTGAGCTTCTCAGTCCTGTTACACTTGACACTGAAAGGCCAACTGTAAAAATGAAACAGGATATTTTTGAACACCATTTCAAAAAGGCTGCCAAAAAGACAGCATTGCACTTTTAGAAACCCAGCTAAAGTGTCATCAGATAATCTTCTTGGTAAAATGGATTTTATCAGTTCAGTCTTTGCTCAAGATACTCAGTGGAAGTCAAAGTTGAGAAAATGGAATAGAAATCTTCTTTTTTAATATTTCATGTATTTATTTGACAGAAAGAGAGAGATCACAAGTAGGCAGAGAGGCAGGCAGAGAGAGGGGGAAAGCAGGCTCCCCACTGAGCAGGGAGCCTGATGCGGGTTTCGATCCCAGGACCCTGAGACCATGACCTGAGCTGAAGGCAGAGGCTTAACCCACTGAGCCACCCAGTGCCCATGGAGTGGAAATCTTGAACAAAAGATAATTTAAATAATATCTACACCCAACTCTCTTTTATAGTGAAGCGTGGTGATGTGATAGGATGTGTTCAAGACCATATACAACCAATTTGGGACCAATTCAAAGGCAGACCCAATAAGCCAATGAGCCAGAACTCTTTACTCAAAGTAGTTGACACATAGCTTTTGACCTACTGCTCCCCCCAGGAACCTTCCAACTGTCTAATCTGGAGGAAGTCACTTAAATTCTAATATAAGTCACAGATGCCCATCTGTAAAAAAGGGGTTATTACGTTGTTGGATGGTATAATGAAGATAATGGGAAGAAAGCTAGCACAATGTCTGGCAATAGTAGAAACTTAACTGTTAGTTTCCTTTCTAACCCTGAAGATGTTATTCCCAAAAGACAGTAGATTAAATACTTTGGGGTACAGATTAAACAAATTAAGTTAGCAATTACATGTACCCCTTCCATTGGAGCAATAAGAAAAACAGGGAGAACTGAACCCACCATTAATGGCATAAACTCATATGGGGGGTGCTATTTTAAGGAAGAAATCACTTATTGGTGTCCTCTCCAATTATAACACAGATAACATGCTTGGCCTAAATATAGGATAATTCCTGTTTCTAGAGCTTAACCTTTATCCTGAGGCTTCAACAGTAACAGAATAAAATTTTAAACTAAATATTTCTGTAGAAAGAAGCATTGTATTATCTATAAAATAAATACCAAGCTTCTTGGCTAACTTCTGTATGACAAGCATCTGGTATCCATACCTCCAGTTGAAACAGTATGCATTCTCCTCTTGATGGGCTACAGTGGACAATCAGTGGAGAATCAGTTCCCTCCCTGGGAATGAGGACTAGACCGGGAGTGACAGGGCTACCAGTTGGATGGAATCCAGGATTCTGAATCCACTTCCTAAAGTGGATTGATCTTTGAGCCCCAGAGCACCTGGTTATCTGTTCACTGTTACATGAGACAGGAAGAAATGTGTGTTTTGTTTGAGTCACTCTATTTTTGAGCTCTTTTTTTCCATCCTGACTATTACAAAAGACATCATGTACACATAGCGACTAAGCCATGTTGATCATGACTAACAATTTGAAAATACAGCTTGCCTGGGAATGTTTACAGTCTCTCCCCAAAGAGTAGAAGTAAAGACAGAGATCAAGGAGATGATCATAACAGGGAACTAAAAGAGCTTTAAAATCTCTAATTTTCTCTTTCAATTTCTGTTCAGCCCATTCCTCTTGCAACTAGCTTTTTGGAATGCCTATTGTTTACCAGAATCACAGCAAGGTGCCTTACAGATTATTTTGTTTAATCCTCACTAAAAACCCCTATTTTTTTTTTTTTTTTTGCTTATAACACTCCAAATATCACTCCACAAGGAAGCTCCTTGCCTCATTTTGCTTGCTTTGGGTATGAGCATGGTGACCCTAAGAGGTGAATACCATTTTGACAGTACTAATTATCACTATGCAGCCATCATCGCTTCTCTATCTCAGGACATTATATAAAATTCAAATGGATTCGTCAACAAAATCTGAACACACATGCTGAAATGAGAAGTCTGTGCAATTTATTTTGTATTTTTTAATATAATTTGTCAATAAGATGACCTTGGATTTGGGACCAGTTATCAAGGTACATCCATAAAGTGTATCCATAAATAACTGGTTGCTTTTTAATAATCATTAAAAGTTTTGAGGTGCTAGAAATGCAGGAACCATGTTGGGCTCATTGGTATTTAGACCTGGGAAGGAAGATATGCGCACTCCTATGTAATGAGAATCATGACCATAGCGTGATTTTTGTGTCTTAAGGAATCAACATGTTTGAAGTCATGTGCTTTTAATCCTAAGAGATCAACCTTTTGGAGTGACAGTCTTATAAATCTATTTTAAAAGATATAATTGAGAGGAATTTGCCTGACTTAGTTTGTAAAGCACACACTTCTTGAATTCTCAGGGTCCTGAGTTTCATGTTGGGCATAGAACTTACTTTAAAAAAAAAAAAAAGTGTAATTGAGCAATTGACTTAGACTTGCAATTTTAAGTAGAATCCTTACTAATGTTATTGCTAATTACTTACTACTTATAATAGTAATACTTATAAGTAATAGTAATTACTTATTACTATTAGCCCTTACTAATCTTTATGCATAACATTTAAGGGTTTATTTGTAGCATTGGAAGCCCTGAAAGAACTTAAATATATAAGAATTAAATACTTAAAAATGTTTTAGCCAAAGAGAAGAAAGCAAGAAAAGCAAATACATTAAATGTATAAATGCAGTCTGAAAATATTTGAAGATATTTAGCTTACTAAATTTGTAAAAGGAATAACCTGGTCTTTAAAGTTTGTTAAAATGTGCTAGACTCTTAAATGGCATGATAGGATTTTTAAGGGAACTCCACGCATAATAAAGTAGATTTTTTTTTAATTTATAGCTTTGACAAATTGAATATTAGTTTTAAAATCAAAAACAACTTCTGAATAGTCTTTTCCACCCAAGAAAATAACACTGTCCTCAAAGACAGTTTAAAAAGCTCATCTGACGGACTTATAAAGGACACACTTCCTATCACTAAGAATACAGAGCTAAGCCTCCATCACCAGGGGTTGCTCTGCCAGTCCTGACAGCTAGGCCCTGCCCCTTTGCTTCTTCTTAACTATAGAGAACAAACTGGTGGTTTCCAGAGGGGAGGATGGGAGTGGGCGGATGAGAGGAAGGGGGTTGGGGATTAAGGAGGGCCCCTGTGATGAGCACCCGGGTGATGTATGGAAATATTGAATCACCAAATTACGCCTGAAACTAGTATCACAATGTATGGCAACTAATGGAATTTAAATAAAAACTTAAAAAGAAATAAAAACAAAGCTTTGCTACTAGGCTCAGTGATGAATCATTCATTGTTGACTCTGGGGGAAGTTTCCGCGCACTGTGTTTCTAAGTAGATACTATCTGTGTTCAGACTGCAGGATCAGCTTTGGGGACATATTCTCCAAGGGGCATGACAAAGAGGGTTTTGAAAGCTTTTTTGACAAGAAGTGCCTCTTGCCGATGGCATCTATCCCAGCTGCAAAGGTGTAGAACATCACATTTCCCCTATCACGCTCCCCATGGAACTGCTTCCCCCAGGAAGTAGTTAAAGCCATTTGAGTTCATCCAACTGCCTTCCAGCAGGTTACACTTCTTCATCCCTTCCTGAAAGAAACCATTCCACTTTCCTGGCTCCCTTCCTATCTCTTTCACCTACTCCGAACATTCCTTTCTCCGTGCATCTTTACCTCTCTGACATCTTTAGTACCCCTTCCCTCCACTCCCAGACCTGCCAGCTATGCTTCTTGGCTTCTCTTATTCAAGTTCAAGCCTCACCCACTTTAATGACAAACATTGCTGTTACTGCTCTCCATGGATATCTATTTTCCCAACAGAAACAAAGAAACAAAAAAATGTTCTTTCTCAATATGAAACCAGATATCTGCAACAAATTTAGCTAGATATTTACAAACATGATGGGAACATGATGATCTCCCGGGGAGCAGAAGATATCTGACAGTTTAAGTGATGGCCTGTGGACCATGCTGATGGAGGACAGGTCTGAAGAAGGCTTTTTGGGGTCAGCTATGATGTCAGGGACCACTGTGAAGCACCAGAAAGTTTTGGTGCTAAAATGAGAAGACATGGGTTTGAATCTACCACTTAGAGAAAAGCAGACTTTCTGAGCCTAATCTAGGAAATAAAAATAATCAAGGTACTAATGGAATTGTTCAGGGATTTAGTAAGAAGAACACTCTATAAAATGACAGAGTTATACAGTTGCAAGGTGTGGCTCCTATCTCATTGATCTATTATCTGGCCTGGAAGCTCATTAAAAGACTTGTAAATCCACAAAGAATGTTGCTTCTTTACCCATATAAACTCTTTAGAGTCAAGAGAACATTTACTCTTTCATCATTGATAGAACACATTCTATTCTTTATAAGAGCTTGTTTCTTTACAGTCCTCTGCCATGTGATGTGATTTCACAGGACCTGGGAAGACACTCCACCACGACTGTCATTCCTTTGAGTTAAGTGTGTGTCCCAGCTGAGATGTAACTGTATCCTGAGATCAAGGAGGCTGAATGCAATAATTTCCTATTAGTCACTCACATTCTAGTATGAATCACTACAGGTTCCTTTCCCTGCTTGTCACATAGGTGAGAGGAGTTTTAGCTGGAATATGTGCCCTAGAACAGTATTTCTCAATTGTGATTCCTACATATAATTAACCAGAATTGCCTGGGTCTATCTGTAAAGAAGAGATTCCCGTCAGTCCTCTGCTTTGCAACCTTGCCGCAAGCCTGTACCATAGTTCTATTTCCAGGTGAAAACAGCTCCGTCAGAAACAAATAGAAATCATAACCCTATGAGGTTTAAGACTTTCAAACTGAAATCTTAATTTGAACAGCAAACAGGAAAGGAACTCTGAGGCCAAACCAACTTCCTCTCTTCAGAAATTCACAGCCTTTCCACCCATACTGCTTAATTGGGAAACAGAGTAATTTCCCCCCACTTCAGAGGTAGTTACATGAGGGTTGGGGTTTCTGGATGCTAGAGACACAAGAGACTTCTTTTCTGGTGAATGTTAGCTGGCAGACCAACTTGGTATCCCAGATCCTTCGAGAAATTTCTCCCTGAGCAAAGGTAAATCATAAGAGAATGGAGTCTCTTTCCCTGACTCAAGACAAAAACTCCCTGTCCCCAACAGACCTTCTGAATCTGGTCTGAGCACAGGCCAGGGGACAGACTGGGCTTTGGGAATTGGTCCCACCTGTACCATTTGACAGGATTCTCACACAGTGATTCTGGTCTGGACACCCCCACACTAAGTGTGAGTGCTAACCCCCGGTGCTGGCTGCCCCACTTCCCTTGCTTCCATTTCTGTGGCATTCTTTCCCACCTGGAAGTTCCTATACTTTGAACAAAGTTCACTTCTGCCCTGCCTCAGCCACACTTAGGCAGAGACATACCTTGGCCAATCTGTCATTGATCATCCTTGGACTTAAAACTTGATCTTAGAAGTTTCCTCACCTCCTTCCAGACTGCCACATGCCTTATGCTTCCTAAAGCTGTTCTTTGTCCTGATTTTAGCCATCCTTGTCCTTAGTCTGTTCCTGTTCATATTGGCCATGTCACCCCTCCTTCTTTCTTTCCTACCCAGCCCCCCATGCCTTGCATGTTCTCCCTAGCAGATGCTCCCCGAATGTGTCCACGCCATGCAGCTCCCAGCTTCCTCAAAGGCACACCACACCTCCACAGTCTCTGCAGACCAGCCTCTCACCCCTCAGACTCTGATGAAAACACAGATATATATTTCACAGCACTTTTCTTCAACTCAAGCTCCCTTTATGTTCTCCCATTTTGCTCCTTCTTCCATCCTTGTGCTGAGGGAAAAAATTTACCTCAACCTACCCGGTTTTCATCTCTCCCAAATCTTATGACAGCTGTCATTCCCTGTGTCCTACACCACAAGGCTCTTCCTCTCAGTCTACGAATGTATCCCAGTCTTCTCTGCTCTCAGAAAGCTAGAACAAAGAAGAACATTCCTCAGCCTTGCTACTCTCTGATCTACACCCTAGGCTTGTGTTCTCAACTCCACAAAAAAAAAAAAAAAACAAAAAAACAAAAAAAAAAAAAAAAAAAAACACCAACCAACCAAACAAACAAACAAAAACAAAACAAAACAAAACAAGAAACACTACAATCATTGTGCCCAGTTTTTCAAGACCCCACTCACTGCTTTACCCTGAAATCCGGTTACCCCCACCTGCTTGTCTCTTAAAACTGTTCTCATTGGGGGCACCTGGGTGGCTCAGTGGGTTAAGCCTCTGCCTTTGGCTCAGGTCATGGTCTCAGGGTCCTAGGATTGAGCCCTGCATTGGGCTCTCTTCTCAGTGGAGAGCCTGCTTCCCCCTCTCTCTCTTCATTCTGCTCTGCCTGCTTGTGATTTCTCTCTCTCTATCAAATAAATAAATAAAATTAAAAAAAAAAAACTGTTCTCATTGAAGGTTGCAATGTCCTAAATACAAAATCCAATGGCCTCTTCTCAGTCTCCAGTCTCCTGAATTGGTCTTCATCATGTCATCCTTTCCATCTTGGGCACCCAGGACTCCATGAGAACAGTGCCGGCTCTGGAGTTATTCCTGCATTGCTATTACATGGCAGGAACTGCATTGAACAGTTACACTCCCTTTTACTTTAATCTTCATGATGATCCAGGGAAGGAGCTATTATTTCCCCATTTTATGAGAGAGGAGACAGGTTTGAATAGATGATATAACTTGTTGAAGCATACACAGTGAACTAAAATGTAAACCCTTATCTATAGGACTCCAGCACCATGTTCTGAAACACCAGATAAGGGTGCCCCAAGTCAAGTTGTTACTTTGTCTTGTCTTTTCTGCTGCCTCACTGACCCCTCCCTTCCAGCTCCCATTCCCTCTCCTTCTGCGCCTAAGTACAGAAGGTGTCTGTCTTTATTAATAGGCCATTGGTCCTCCAGTTCATCACGCTGGAACTCTCTCCCTTGCCCTTTACATTCAACCAGGTGCCAAATCTTGATTCTAACAACACAGTATCTTTCCCCCATGTCCTCCTACTTTCCACCAACACCATCTCCTCAGGCATTCACAGCCCATAACCTGGACCATCTCCGGGCCCTCATCTTGTTTCCTGCCACCCTCTGCTCAGCCAACTGGTTTCCCCAACATTCATTTTAAGGAACACCAAAGACAAAAGACAAAAATGAGTTGGAGGTCCCCAATCTGAAGTCAACATAAGGTTTGCTGGTGTTTAAGGGATATTGAAAATAACATAAAAATAAATAAATAAAAGAGTACAACATTTTCTAGCAAGCTAGTCTGGAAATCATCATACTCTCTCAAAAAAACAATGTAGTTTTGACTCAAAATTGGTTAGAGCTCAGCTGTTTTGCAACTCTGTAAACTTAGAGATTACTTTACAGAAAACTGATAAGTCGGATGAGCTTTTGGTTCCTGTCTGGCACATAGATAACATAACAGACATGGGTTAAGCAATTTTATATCTGACTTGGCAATATTATCTCAACATTCCAGTTTCTTATAACCTTATGGAATTAATCTGATGTTCTGTTGTTTCCCCCCATTAATTAAACTTTGACAGAGAGGACCTACTCTTATAAGAATTATGATTTTAATAACTTGAGAATTATACTTTCATATTGGACATCTGTTCTCGGAGACATTCTCATCACCCAAACTGCCAGTCATAGAAGAGAACTGAAGTGTCTGCTCAGATGTTACTAAGTATGGTGGAAGTCATGAGAAGCAACATTGTCTACTACTTAGGTGTCTCCAGGGTCTGCCAAAGGGTTCACATCTTCCCAGGACCTGTGCCCAAGTTTGGGATATTTACATAAAAACCCCTCAATTTTATATTTTGAGAAACCATCCACACACTATTCTGAAAATTTTCTGAAATATGCCAGACTTTATGCAAATTTATCTCTTAAGGAGCCAGTTTCACCTCTTCATGTAAAACTTTCACTGGAGGAAAATTCCTAAACCTAAATGTTTTTATATACAGAATATATTGTCTTGAGTTACAATCTACATAAATTCACATATGTTAAGAGTACAGCACTATGAGTTTTTTTTAACATATACATAAATCTGTATAACCAATGCCTCAATCAAGATACAGAACATTTCTGTTATCCCTGAACACTTCCCTATGCCCACCAGCACTATTACGTCTTGCTAAATAATATATTATCTCCCAGAACCTAGCAATGTAAAACAATAAGCTTTCTGTTTATTATCTCACATGGTTTCTGAGGGTCAGAAGTCTGGGAGTGGCTTAGCTGGGTGGTTCAGGCTCAACATTTATCCTAAGGTTTCAGTCAAGCTAGGAACAAGCTAGGACCACAGTCACTGGGGACTTGACTGGACCTGGAGGAGGCACTTCTAAGCTCCCTCAGTTGTTGGCAAGAGGTTTGGCTCCTTACCATGTTGGCCTTCCCATAGGGATGTTCATGACATGATCCAGTATAGTGGAGAGAATGACAGAGAGGGAGAGAGAGGGAGAGAGGAAGAGAGGAAGAGAGAGAGAGAGAGAGGAGGAATATAAGGCTGAAGCTATAATACCTGTAACCTAATCTCAGAAGAGGCATACCATGACTTCACTTTTGTTTTATTCTGTTGTTCACACAGGCCAAGCCTGGTACCACAGGTGAGGGAATTATACAACATTGTGAATATCAGGGGGAGAAATCATTGGTGGCCATCTTGGAGGCTGGCTACCTTATCACCTCTGTCAATTTCCACCACCCCCACCTCCTCGCCCTCTGATGGAAATCACTGCTCAGATTTCTTTCACTGTAGATCTAATGTGCCTACTCTAGAGCTTCATATAAATAAAAACAAATTATCCAGTATTCTTTTGTGCATGCCTTCTTTTACTGAGCATAAGGTTTCTGAGGTTCATCCATATTATGGGTTTCAAGTAGTTCATTCTTATTTATTGCTGAGTAATAGTTCATTTTATGGATTTAGAGCAATTTGTTCATTTGTTCTCCTATCGGTAGACTTTGAATTGTTTCTAATTCAGGGCTACCTTGATAAAAGGCAGCTAAAAATATTCTTGTACAAGTCAATTTGTGAATATCTGCTCTCATTTCTCTTGAGTATATACCTAGAAATGGAACTGTGGGATCATAGGGAACATATATCTATTTTGGATATATATATTTTTTTTTCTGGACAAAAGAACCTTGTCAAATATAAATTTTTATATTTTTCCTGTTCTGTAGTTTGCCTATTCATTTTTTTAACAGTGTTCCAAGTGCTCCGAGATTTATTGTTTATGCACCATACCCAGTGCTCCATGCAATACGTGCCCTCCTTAATACTCACCACCAGACCTATCCATTTTCTTAACACTGTCTTTCCATGTAAGCAGAAGTATGTATGTATGTATATATTATCTGCTAGATCCAAATTGTTCTCTAAGAGTGGCCACAACTAAGCTGGATCTGTCTATGATTCCAGGTCTCTGAACTGGATTCTGGCCAAGGAGGCCAAGTTGGCTGTCCCAATAAGGAATGAAGGTATTTTGCCAGCACCTTCCTGATCCCTGGCTCATTTGGCTAGGGCTTTACCATTCCTGGGAAAAGACCCAGAGATCCAGATACCCCCTGGGAACTCTGCAAACAGGTAAAGGCTGTCAACACACCCCACACATTCCCCTGCCAGATGCTCCCCAGCTCATCGCACATTTGGGGCCTTGGCTTGGATGTGTGATGTGGGACACCTGGACAAGGCTGACAGAGACGTCGCTGTACTCAGGGACATCCCAACATGACACAAAAACAGGCACCGACGTTTAGAAGTGTGCCAATATTCTTTCCTGGGTACTTAACCTCAAATCGATACTTTAAATTTGTTTTTACTGGACTGGCAGTAAAATCAAATTCAATGATGAGCCCTCTTCCTCATCTGTTCCAGTATTTCAACATGTTTCCAGACTCGAATCTTTTTACGGAAAGTTTTTTTTTTTCCTCCCAGTTGTGCTACCTGTCGGTTATTAGACCAGTAATTTTCTATTTAGTACCTTTGTGTATTTGATAGGGAAAGATACATTTTAGAGTCAAGTTTCTAGGTTTCATTTTTTAAAGTCTTCAGAATTTTGATTTGGCTTATGGGTTGATTTAGTGAGAATGGCTGTCTTTACAATGATGACGGTCTTTTCCAAATACTTGGCATGCTATTCCATGTATGTAAGTCCTCTTCCATGCCTTTTAGAAAAGATTTATGGATTTAGAGATTTTAATCACAAAAGTCATTCAGATCTCTTGTTCAAGCATTTGATATGCATTTATATTACCTTGCTATCAATAACATCTTTTTGTTCATCCCCAAAGTCATTGATTTTTTTTTTAATGTGCTTAATTATGCTGAGTGAAATAAGTCAAGCAGAGAGAGTCCATTATCATATGGTTTCACTTACTTGTGGAGCATAAGGAAGACATCAGGAGAAGGAAAGGAGAAGGCAGTTGGGGGAAATCGGAGGGGGAGATGAACCATGAGAGACTGTGGACTCTGAGAAACAAACTGAGGGTTTTGGGCGGGGGCGGGTGTGGTTGGGTGAGCCTGGTGATGGGTATTAAGGAACGCACGTACTGCATGGAGCATAAACTCCATGAAGGTTGTGGTGCATAAACAATGAATCTTGGAACACTGAAAAAATAAAGTTTAAAAAAAATTTTGAAATGGGGTACACATGTTCACTGTAAACATTTAAAAGGGGCCTTCCATTTATATCTTTTGTACTGGGCTTTCATTTCTTTCTTCTAACTCATTGCATAACCTTAAATGATTTTCAACAACTGTATTGAGGCATAATTTAATTCCACAAAATTCACTTAAGTGTATAATCAAATGATTTTTTGTGAAGTTAACAAGTTGTGCAACCACTGCCATAATCTAGTTTTTGGACATCCCCACCACTGCAACAAGACAGTTGAGGGCCCACTTAGAGGGAACCCCTCTTCCCACTCTTGGTGCCTGGCAACCACATTTGCGTTCTGTCTCTGCAGACTGGCCTGCTGTAGACACACTCTGTGGTCTCTGTGCCTGACTTCCTCCACTTAGTGGGATGTTTGGGAAGCTCTTCCATGTTTACTGTGTATCAGAACTTCACTTGTTCTTACTGCTGAGCAGTAGTCCCTCATAGGGACAGACCACATTCTGCTGGCCATTCACCAGGTGCTGGGCCATTGGGTTGTTTCCTTGTGGACTATCATAAATAGTGATTTGTGACTATTCGTGGGCAGAAGTTTTTCATTTTGATGAAGTCTAATACATATTTTTTCTTTCTAAGTTAAGGATTTTGGGGTCCCTTTTAAGAAATCTTTGCTTACTTCAATGTTGTGAAGTGAATTTTTTCCTGTTTTCTTACAGGGGTGTTGTATTTTTAATTTTTACCTTTAATCTCTAATCCATTATAAAGTTTTATATAATATAAAATATGAATCTAGGGAGATCTTTTATAGAAATATGTAGCTCTTATATTCCTATTTCTTAAGACAATCTTTTTCTCAATAAAGTATTTTGGTGTCTTAGTCAAAACTATATACGTGTTGGTCTATTTCTGGACTATTTCATCATTCATTCGTGTATCTTTATGATGGTATTACACAGTCTTGATTACCATAGCTTTATAGTGAATACTAAAATCAGGTTTTATCAGTCTTCTAATTTTTCCTTCCTCAAAATTATTTTGGTTTATTCTGGGTTTTTATGGTTTTATATAAGTTATAGAAACAGGTTGGCAATGTCTGCAAAAGAAAAAAAAAAAACTTCCACAATTTTGATTGCAATTACATTCGATCAGTAGATCAGTTTGATGGGAACTGACATTTTAGGATTATTTAGACTTTCAACCCATAAACCTGTATCTCTTCATTTATTTTATCTACTTATTTCTCTCAGCAATATTTTACAGTTTAAAATGTAAAGGCTTCAAACATATTGTAAATCATATTCCTCTAAAAAATTTTATTTTCTAACTACTCATTGTTAGTATAGAAAAACAAGTATTTCCATATATTAATCTTCCATCTTACAACCTTGTAAATTCACTTATTAGCCCTAGAAGCTTTGATGTTTTAGATTCCTTTGAGTGACTGTGACTTTTTTTCCTTTTTGCAAAAAGACTTCTTTCTTTAGGAAACAGAGATAATTTTATTTTTCCTTTCCAATATTCATGAATTTTATCTCTTGTGTTTTTATACAGTCTATGGCCTCTAATATAATATTGAATAGAAATGGGAAGACATATATCTTGCTTGTTCTTAAGGAGAAAATATTCAGCTTTTTACCTTAAAGTATAATGTTTGAGTTTGATTCCAGTTGACCCTTGAACAATGCAGGAGTTAGAGACAATACATTTACAGTACTGTACTGTATTTATCACAAAAAAGCATGTACAAATGGACCCAGGCAGGTCAATCCCCTGTTGTTTAACGGTTGACTGTAATGTTATTCTTTTTCTGTCTTCCTTAATATAGATGTTTAGGTCACTGATTTTAATACTTTCCTCTCTTCTACTTTAACTCTTGAATACTATAAATCAGAGTTATGCATTTCTCTCTAAGCACAGCTTTAATTTTGTCACACAAATATATACATGCAAACACACACACAAGCATATATTCTGTTCCTCGTATTGTCTAATTTCTCTTGTAACTTTTTCTTTGACCAATCGATTATATAAAAGTACGTTACTTAATATCCAAAAAATTTAGGAATTTTTCAGATTATCTACCTGTTATTGAATTCCAGTTTAATTCTCTCTTGGTCAATTAATTCACTCTGTAGGATTTTAATACTGTTAAGGTGTTGAGGTCTGTTTTATGATGCAGAATATAGTCTGTCATGATGAATGGTCCATATGTACTTGAAAAGAATATTCTGCGGTTTTATTGGAGAAAGTGTTGTAAATGTCCAGTCAGTTTGGGTCAATTACTTCTGTTTATTGAGTTTTTTATATCATAAAAAGGTTGGGGGTGCTTTGAGTCTGTTTTATGGTAAGAGTATACCACTGAAAGAAAATCAAAGCAATTTCCAACTACGATTGTGGATTTGTTGATTTTTATTTACTGTGTTCTGAAACTCTGTTATTGGGTACATACACTTTATAATTATTACTTTTTTGATGAATTGGGGTTTTTTTCTTAACATTATGAACTGTCTCTTTCTTTGGCAGTGCTCCTTGTCCTAGAAATCTACATTGTCTCATATGAATACAGCCACTCCAGTTTTCTGATTGTGTTTAATGTGGCATACTTCCCACTTTCATTTTCTTTGTGTCTTTTTACTCAATGTGTGCCTGGTAAACACCATATGCTTGGGCTTTACTTTAATAATCCCAACTGACACTTTCTTTTTTTTTTTTTTAAGATTTTATTTATTTATTTATTTAACAGAGATCACAGGTAGGCAGAAAGGCAGGCAGAGAGAGAGAGGTGAAAGCAGGCTCCCTGCAGAGCAGAGAGCCTGATGCGGGGCTCTATCCCAGGACCTCGGGATCACGACCTGAACCGAAGGCAGAGGCTTTAACCCACTGAGCCACCCAGGCGCCACGACACTTTGTTTTTAATTGGGGGATTTAGTCCATTTACTTTCCTTTTTTTTTTAACTGCTCTACAATTCTATGGTTCTGTAGTATAATTCACTTTTTTTTCAAGATTTCATTTATTTATTTGACAGAGAGAGAGAAAGAGAGATCATAAGTAGGCAGAGAGACAGGCGGGGTGGGGGGAAGCAGGCTCCCCACTGAGCAGAGAGCCCAATGCGGAGCTCAATCCCAGGACCCTGAAATCATTACCTGAGCCGAAGGCAGAGGCTTAACCCACTGAGCCACCCAGGCGCCCCTGTAGTATAATTTACTGTATCTTGAGTAGATTAGGAGCCTACTCGTTGGTAATGTTAAGGATATCCTAGACACTCACATGTCCATGTTGTATTTGCTTCATGCACACAATGAACTGAATTCCCATTACTTTCCTCCCATCTCCATAAGCCTTTCTTTATCCAGTTTCTAGCTCCATATTATTGAATCCACTATGACTGTTTATTCAGGTCCTTAATGATTAACTTTATCAGATAAAGATCTAGAATTTACAACACCCTTTAAATTTCTGTTTGTTTTCCCAACATTTCCATAGCCAAATGCTTTGTTTCATACATTCTCATTACTCTGAAACATTATTTCAAAACAGATGTGGTAGCTACATGGAATCATAAACATTCCTAATTTTTTTCAAATATTTGCAGAATTGAATTACATTACAGATTAGCTTTGAATTTGCAAGTTCCATTTGCTGTAGAAGAAATCAAAAGCATTGTCAGCACAGAGATTTTCTTCTTCAAGAGAGGCACTGTGCAAAATGCTAAGTGCTACCATGACTTGACTTACTTAGTAAGTAGCCCAGTATTATCTGAATGACACCAGAAATCAGTATCATTAGTATTGGTATCATTTATTATTTATTACCCAGTCTAACAATTTCTGTCTTTAATTAGAGAAGTAAATATTTTAATGTAAATATTAATATTGGGTTTGTGTCCATCATCTTGCTGTTTGTTTGCTACTTGTTATTATTCTCTATTCATCATTTTCTGGCATTCTTTGGATTAATTTTTTTAATACTGCATTTTTCCCCTCTTAGCTTATTATCTCAACTTCCTTATTTTTATTGTAGCTATGGGTTCCTAGGGTTTACAAGATGCATTTTCACTATTCATAGTCTACCTTCCAGTAAGTTTATGCCAAGTAAATAAAATGAAAGAACATTAAAGCAATATGTTTTACCTCCCTCTTTAGGCTATTGTTGTGATACATGTTACTTGTACATGTATTAAGGCCCTACAATACATGATTAGTTACTTTTTACTTTAAACAGTAAATTAGGTCTTTTTTAAAAGATTTTATTTATTTGAGAGAGAGTGAGAGAGAGAATGCAGAGGAGAGAGCATAGAGGGAGAGGGAAAAGCAGGCTCCCTGCTGAGCAGAGAGCCCAATGTGGGGCTCAATCCCAGGACCCTGAGATCAGAACCCGAGCTGAAGGCAGACACTCAACCATATGAGCCACCCAGGCGCCCCTAAACAGAAATTTATGTCTTAAATCCACTGCCAAACATATTCCCCACGTATTTACCATTTTCTACACTCTTCATTCCCCCATGTAATTTGTTTCCACCTGGCATTACATTCCTTTATCCTGAAGAACTGCCTTTAACCTGCCTTTTCACGAAGGCTTGCTGGTAATACATTTTCTCGACTTTGCATACAAATATTTTTTATTTCACCTTCCTTTTGTTATTAACATCTAATGTATTATTTGTTTCAGGAGTACAGGTCTGTGATTCCTCAGTCTTACACAATTCACAGAGCTCACCGCAACACATACCTTTGTTTTTAAAAGATATTTCCTGTGGATATAAAATTCTAGGTTAACTTAGTTTTTTTTTTCTTTTAGCATTTTACAGACGTTTCATTATTTTTGGCTTGCACTGTTTCTGACAACACAGCAATCATTTTTATCATTCTGTTATAAGTAATATAGTTTTCTCACCTCTGGCTTAAATTTTCTCTGTGTCACTGGTTTTCAACAATTTAATTATGCATGCCGCTGCTTTGTATTTATTCTATCTGTGGTCGGTGAGCTTCTTAGGATTGTAGATTTCTTTTTCATTCAATTTTGAAATGTTCTCATGATTATTTTATTAAATAGTTTTTTATTTAAATCTTTCTTCCTTCTGAGGCTCCTTTTTTTCCTTCTGAGACCATTAATATTGTGTTAGACTCTTACTGTCCCACAAGTCCCTAAATCTTTTTTTCTTTTTTTCCACCTTTTTGCCCCTCTTTCTACACTATAGTCTGCTTTGATTACCCTGTCTTCAAATTCCCTGATTTTTTTTTTTCTCCTGTACGATTCAATCTACTGTTAAACCCACTGAGAGATTTTCCATTGGAAATATTGTCATTTTTTTTAGTTATAGAATTTGGATTTGTTTTGTTTTGTTTTACTTTTTCATTACCATTTCGCTACTTAGATGTCCTATTTGGTACTTACTATGGCCACATTTTTTTAAAGCTTTGAAAGTAATTAAAAGAGCTATTGTAAAAATCTTTGCTAATTCCATCATCTCTTGTATATCTGTTCTATTTCTCTTGGTTTGCGGGTCACATCTTACTGCTTTTCTGAATGTCTCTTTTTTTTTTTAATTTTATGTTGAATATTTGGGATGCTATGCTGTTTTGTCTTGGTTTTGTTATTTTCCTTGAATTGTGACTGTTGTTCTAGTAAGAAGTAATTTACTTGCAGATCCACTTGGTTCTTTGACAGCTTATTCTAAAGCTTACTTGGGAGGGTCTAGAGGGTCCTCATGGTGGACTTGCTCTACTTACTTCTTGGAGTTTCAACAAGGTCTCTCCACTTTGGCTTGGCTGAATAAAATTTAAGTATCTCCTATCCCTCAGAGAGATTTGGATCTCATTTTCGGCTCACAGCTTCCTAGTCGATGTTCTTTGTTCAAACTGTGTGTGTTAGCCAAATTCCCAAAAGGACTCCTTTGCAAATTCCTGGTGCTTCTCTGGTTTCCTTTTCTCTGGTATTCCTTCCCTATCAAGACATCTCCAAACTCAGATCACTGTCCTCCCAGCGAAGTATGACCACAGTAACCCTTGTACTCCCTACCCTCTTCCACAGTTCAGAAAGTGCCTGCCAGCAAAAATCTCGGGCAATGTGGGAGTTACGTAAATAGCTTTCCTTCTTTCGAGGTATATGGTGCCTGCTGTCCAAAGTCTGGACAAATTTTTTAATAGGTATTGTCTACTTCACTATTCGTGGTAAGAAGCCTAGTCCAATACCAGATACCCTATCCTGGCACTGAAAAGTCCATTTTGATTACAGCAGTCTCCTGCTCAAAATCTTTTAGTAGATCCCCACAATTTACAGAATAAACTCAAAATTCCTTCGCCTGAATATCAGATTCAATCTACTTTATGTCTCAATGCTGTTCATAAAATATTTTCTACCAAGAAAAATCTCATGTGTTCAGCCTAGTTTTTAGAATCTTTGGTTCAAATCCTGCCTGAGGTTTGGTCCTCTGATCTGTAAAATAGAAGTGGTGGAGAATAAATAACATAGTTTACATAAAGCATCAGGCATAATGTCTGTCTTAGAATAGAAACTCAACCATCACAGGTATGGATGTACATATCTTAGAAATGCATCTCTCCCCAAGCGGACTGTAACTTCCTGAAGAACAGACTTATAACCACTGCATCTCTTTACCCTTCCCATAACCGAAAGCTGTGTCATAAACCCTAATTGTTAAAAACACTGACCTTGTAACTAATCCCCCAAGGTTTGTTCAATCATCTTGCCAGTATATACTCAGTGTTATATGAATTAAAGACCAAAGATCCATGAAAAGCAGCAAGAATACTCCTGGGAGCAGAAACAGACATGGTCTGTTGACATGTTGAGCTGACAGTCTAAGGCAGGAACAGACACCAATGCAGTATTTACCAAAAGCAAAAACAAACAGCCACAACAAAAGATGTAAAATGTATCCACGCTTCTCACTTTCATATATCTTACATCTCCTTGCTAATGACTCGCTCAAAATCATTCAGTGACTTCCTATGACCTTCCAGACAAAGTGCAAACTCTCTGACAGTGGGAACTGCCATGCCGAGAGAATGGGGGTCAGTGAAATCATGCAATGAGGAAATGTGACCTAGAGTTGTGCAGCCAAGGGAGGTCTCCCTGAGGAAGCATGGCTGCTCTGTGACCGGTGGCATGAATTGCCCTTTCCTGGGGAAGAGCAGGGAAAGAGTAGGGCAGGCAAAGGAAACTGAGCAGAATACCATGGCAGGAAGGAGGGGGTTCGAGACAGAGAACTGAAATCAGAGGACAAAGGTTGTTTGTGCTTCAAGATGAGGGTGGAGATGCCTGGTTCAGTCCTTGAGGTCACATTAGGAATTTCCATTACTTTAAAGGTTACGTTAGCAGGACTTGGTGATAGAACAACTGTGAGGAAAAAACAGAGGCTTCCAGATTGTACAGCAGATGGACCGTGGTGTCCCTTATAAACCATGGAACAGAGGAAGAGGACTGGGGAGTGTACCGCATGGCTCATGAGGAGGATAACTTAAATTTGGCTTTGGAAATGCTGTGTTGGGAGGGGCTTTGAGATATTCGAATGAAAGTCAAGTAAACAGCTACAGATTCTGGACTCAACAGAGATACTGGGACTGACTATGGGGTTTGGTACATTTCAGTGGTCACTGAAATCACATGCACATGGGCTAAGAGAAGGAATAAAATGTGAAAAGTAAAGAGGGACAAGTATAAATCTTTGAGTAACTTAAACATTAATGGCCAGGGACAGGAGACGGAAGAGCAGTTCTGGAGTTAATAGAAAACAAAGAGTAGCTTACACATCAAAATCACAGAAAAGAGAGGAGTTAAGGAAAGGATAGGGGTGAACAGTTTCAAATGCTGATGAGAGGCTAGATGAGAAGAGGTCTGAGGACCTACTGCAGGGAGGTGATTATTACTGATCATGAGATTTGTTCCATAATTATGATGCATCACAGAAAATGGGAAGAAGGCTGTCTGAAATAGAGGTGGAAAGAGACCCGAGACTTTCATTCTCCAATCACCGATGACCTCAATGTGGTCAAATCCAGTGAATGATTTTGCCACTCTTGGCACTTTTAATCATTCTGGCTCTATAATCTCTTTACCAAAGAAGGGTAATATTTTGTTTTTATCTTATATTTCTCAGCAAACATAGAGTTCTCAGAAAACCCTCTTCTGTGTTTCATTTAGCTGTCTTCCTCCATCTACCACGCAATCTGCCAGCATCCTCCTGACTCAGTCCAGGCCCCATATCAACTTTCCCCACATACGCGCTCTCTCTCTCTCTCTCTCTCTCACAGCCTCACTTACCTCGAGATTGTACACCTGCCTGCAAGATGGCAGCCTAGATACACATCTCCATCCCATGCATTCCTTCCTGTGCCCAAGCTTTTCTTTCTGGCTATTTCCAAGGTGAAATGCAGATGAGTTTGTTGCTGAAACAAACAAGGTCCCATACCCAAAGTTAAATTAGTCCGAGGCACTTTTCTTGACACCAGCTCTTCTCTATTTCTAGTTCCCTATATCACCTTCTGCTTTTTGCTACCTCCTGGCTTCCTGCACTCATCTCTGCCTTTTTGCCTCTTGTGTGCACACACGGGGCAGTGTCCTGTGTTTGCCTTGATTCCCACAAATTTCCACCTGCACAGCAATAACCTGGAGATGGGGTTACACATATGTGGCTCTAAGAGCTGCACATCAGGCTCCCTGACAACAGTTGCTCAAAGTCATCTTCTTGATGTGTTACTCTCCTGTAATGTGAATGGCTCATTAAAATAGGAAGGGAAAGGCTATAGAAAATTAAAAATGACTAAAAGACTCCAACTTGCTGTCAACTCTGATCCTTTGGCTTGGTTCCCTGGAGCACTATGTTAAACAGAATTCTGAATCTCCATCCGGAGTCTTGCAGGAATTCTGAGGCTGATTGGTGCCATTTGCTATTTTGTTGTTTGTCTTGCTCTTTGTTACAGGGTAGAATTAACAACCCCAACTGCAGGTCCAACACAATCCTCTGTAAAGACCCTGGATGAAATAGAAGTGGGCCTATATTTTAATCTCTGTAAAAGTATTAGGATATTACATAACAAAATTCTATGAAATATGAATTCTATGAAATAGGACGCACTAATAATGTTTGTTAGGAGATATGGTTCAATTTCTGTTCTTTTGCTTCTTTTATGTTATTAGTTTGTCTCTTTTATGCAGGTACAGTTATCACTCAGAAACCCATTTGTTACGCAGAGCTCTTAAAAGGAATGCTGGACCCAGAACATTTCAATATATAGATCAATTGTGACCCAACACCTTCTCAGGTTGTAACAAGTTTGTGTGTGTATAGTGAAAATAAGTGAAATTTACTTTCTTAGCCACCTTCGGTTATATACTACAGTATTTTTTAAAAGGTTTTATATATTTATTTATCTGAGAGAGGGAGAGAGAGAATGAGCTGGGGGAGGGGCAGAGGGAGAAGGAGAAAAAATCTCTAGCAGACTCCACACTGACCACAAAGCCCACAAAGTTTGATCCCACGACCCTGAGATCAGGACTTGAGCCAAAACAAAGAGTTGGACACTCAACCAACTGAGCCACCAGGCTCCCCTACAATCCAGTATTTTTAACTTTGTCACCATAGGATACATTAGATTCCCCCGAACTTCTTCATCTTATATCTTATCTTATATCTGAAAGTTTGTACCCTTTGACCAACATCTCCCCACTTCCCCCGGACTCTGGAAACTACCATTCTATTCACTGTTTCTATGAATTCAACCTTTTTAGATTCTCATATAAGTGATACTCTGGGGTATTTATCTTGGTCTATTTGACTTGTTTCACTAAGTATAGGCCCATCCATGTTGTCACAGATAGGAGCGTTCCCTTCTTTCTTATGGCTGAAATAGATCCCATTGTATGTATATATACATACATATACCCCATGTTCTTTATCTGCTCATCCTTAGATAGACCCTTGGGCTGTTTCCATGTCTTGGCTATTGTGAGTAATGCTGCAATGAATATGAAGGTGCAGGTACCTTTTCAAGGTTGTGATTTCATTTCCTTTAAATATATACCAGGGGTGCCTAGGTGGCTCTTTGGCTCAGGTCATGATCTCAGGGTCCTGGGATGGAGCCCTATGTTGGGCTCTCTGCTC
Source organism: Lontra canadensis (assembly GCF_010015895.1). Classification (NCBI taxonomy): domain Eukaryota; kingdom Metazoa; phylum Chordata; class Mammalia; order Carnivora; family Mustelidae; genus Lontra; species Lontra canadensis. The sequence goes on along the minus strand of NW_022631106.1, from coordinate 4,305,892 downwards.
AGCAGGGAGCCTGCTTCCCCCTCCCCCTCTGCCTGCCTCTCTGCCTACTTGTGATCTCTCTCTCTCTCTCTGTCAAATTAATAAAGAAGTAAAATCTTTTATAAATAAATAAATAAATAAATAAATCCCCAGATGTGGGATTGCGGGATCATATGGTAGTTCCATTTTTAACTTTTTGAGAAGCTTCCATACTATTTTCCATGGTGTCTGCACCAGTTTACATTCCCACCAACAACGCATGAGGGCACCTTTTCCTCCACATCCTCAGCAGCACTTGTTCTTTCTTGTCTTTTTGATAATAGTTATTCTTCCAATTGTAAGGGGATATCTCATTGTGGTTTTGACGTGCATTTCCTTGACGATTAGTGATACGGAGCATGTTTTCATGTACCTGTTGGCCATTCATATGTCTTCTTTAGGAAAAAAAAAATCTGTTCAGGTCCTCTGACCATTTTTAATTCAATTGCTACTGTTTTTTGTTTCATTTTGGTTTGGTTTGGTTTGTTTTTTTGGGGCTATTTCTCTTTCCTAACAAGGAGGATCTGAAAATCTCCTCTGTCCCTGTACACAGTGAGCATGCCCGTGGGGGCAGCTCATTGCATATGCACCTGTCAGGCTGAAATCTGACAGGACCACACCCCTTTACTGCACCTGCCGAATGGAGGGAGGTCTGACCTCCTCAGGTCTCCCCTTCAGAGGACCCCTCAAGGGCACCAGAGGCCAAGGAGTCTGAGTCTTGCTTCATTGCTGGCTTCCCCTTCACCCATGTCAGATTCTACTCCTCAGATATCAATGAATCACTAACCCAGACACCCACTCTGCAGCAAGCAGATGTTCTGAAACTGCTCCACCTCTTCTGCAGCTCAGAGTCTTTGAGAATTAAATCAGGTGCAGATTGAACTTGAGTTTGCCCTCTACACCTCTGACCAGTGACATTGGACTCCTCGGGGCACTTTGGGGTTTGTTTGTTTTTTTGGTTTTGTTTCACTTTTTTTTTTTTTTAAAGATTTATTTATTTATTTATTCCAGAGAGAACATGTGTGCGAGCAGAGGGAGGGGCAAAAACGAGAGGGAAAAAAATCTCAAGCAGACTCCCCACCGAGCATGGAGCCCTGTGCAGGGCTCCGTCTCCCACTCCTGAGATCATGACCTGAGATGAAACCAAGAGTCGGATGCTTCAACTTGCTGAGCCATGCAGGCAACCCCCTCCAACCACCTTGGGAGCTATTCCCTGTTCAGGTTCAACATTGTGCTCCTTCTTGATGGGGTTTCCAGGATGCTAATCCTCTCTTGGTTCTAGTCATTGGTGAAAACATACAAGACATTGCCTGTGGATAAGCTACAAGGCCAATGTTAAGAGTAAATCTGGATTAGAAGGGAAAAAAAAAAAGCAGAGCCTCTTAACTCCTTCCTTAATATAAGCCTTGGAACCCTAAGACCCTGATTTACTTTCGTGACTCTGTGGGCAAGGGAAGCCTGTGTCTGCTGTATAAAGAAAAGGAGAGAATAAAGGACAAGGAAGGGAAAGAGGGAAATGAAGAGTGACCCACCCTGACAGAATTTCAGAATCTTAGGTCCACCCTTTCAATAAGGTGCTGCTTGGAAGTTAGACCCCAGGCTCATCAGCAGCACCAGCCCCTTAAGAGAAACACGAAGATGGACAAGGCAATTTCTACCATTCTCCTGTTATTAGTTCTCTTAACTCTTCAGGCGTAGCCATCAAGCATGTGACTTACTCTTTCGATATCTTCTTTGGGAGAAGAGATTTGTGGTCGGTTAGGGAAGTCTTGCTTCCTCTTTCAAGGCTGCTCCACTATCCTCTGTTCCTAGGAGAGAGAAGGTCAGTTTGAGCACTGAAACAGCTCTGCAAGGGGTCAGCACAGGACATTAAATACGTTTCTCAGAGCACCTGGGTGGCTCAGTTGGTTGGGTGACTGCCTTTGGCTCAGGTCATGAACCTGGAGTCCTTGGATCGAGTCTCACATCAGGATCCCAGCTCCATGGGGAGTCTGCTTCTCCCTCTGACCTCCCCTCTCATGCTCTCTCACTCTGTCTCTCTCTTGAATAAAGAAAATTCAATTTAAAAAAAAATAAATACATTTCTCAACTGAGGATGAAAACTCATGGCTTAATCTCCTTCTAGCCTTAATTCATGCCAAATTTGATATCTGTATAGACCAGAGGGAATGAGCAATAAATCAGTATGATAATACAGTAACATTTCAATTTCAGCAACAAAAAAGTCCTCAAATTAAATTGGTTTCTCTTATCAAGACCTCAAGAAGAAATGAACCTCCAGGTCAATTTACCCTGAATTAAAGACCCCAAAATCCAAATCATTTTCTACTTACTTTTTTATTCTGATGCTCAGCCAGGAGAGTCCTAGATTCCTTTATTTAGCATCAGTTTGGTCCTTTCCTACCAGATAACCCTCCAGTTTATTTCATCTAATGGTAACCTTCATGCATCCTCTTTTCCCAGAATGCTCCAAGGTCATAACATTTTTTACATCACCAACTACATCATTTTACATCACTGACACTCAGAAAACTTAAAAAACAAATCTCAGCCATTACAACTCATCTCCCAATCAAGTACAATTGATTTTCATTACTCTCAGTCATTACGTTCTATAAAGTCACTGTGAACCTTGATTTGCAAATACTTCTTGTGCTTTGGACAAGCAAAAAAAAAAAAAAAAAAAAAAGCCGCTTCAGCATCAGTCGTGATGCTGTGAAATCACCAACAAAAAGCACAAAAATGCAAAGATCTTGGCACTGACCAGACCGAGAAAAGGACCCTTGCTTGCACGACGAGAGTTGAAACAAGAAGGCAGAGCACTGCTGGGTTCCACCTCAAGTGGGTACATGCACAGTGGGTGACTCAAATTTGTGCCGCTCAGTGCACCTCCATGAATCGTGCAATAGCACCAGGAGTACTGATTTCGGGGTTGCAAAGAAAGGTTAGCGAATAGGCAAAATCACAAATCGGAATCTGTGAATAAGGAGGAGGAACTGTGTGTTCTCAGTGCCCAGGACACAGTACATTCTAGACCAATTCTAGACCATTCTAGACCACAGAAGATATCTAATTTGCCTGGAGGAAGGAGCAAGGACAAGGAAATGCAAAGAAAAGGAGGAAGTCTTCAGTTAGCCTTACCAAGATGCCGGCTAGTCTGGGACTCTCAGCCTCCTCGGCCTCTGAACTTCCTCACATGCGGACGGAAGCTTTCCTCTAAACGGTAATCATGGTACAGTGCTCACCAGGTCCTGGAGGAAAACAAATCCTCCTCTGTATCCCACCTTCTCACCGAGGGAGCTTGGGTTTGGGGTTTCCTATTATTCACCACATAGAACTTACCTCCGAGGTCTGGGGAAACATTCCCAAATGTGCAGCGCACACTGCGTCTTTCAGGAAACTACCAGGCCAGCAGCCGAGGTGACCTCTGAGAGGCAAAGTCCAACCCCGAGAAACCCAACCCTCTGACTCGTGGTGGCAGCCTCTTGGCTTCAACGCTCAGCTGAGCTGCATTCCAGCACCCTGGTTAAGTGGATTCCTGGAAATCCAATCCTCTAACAAGAACTCACCTCTCAACCTGAATCTGCAGATTTCAAAAACAACATAATGCGTGGGTCTCTAAGTGCCTTAAAGACAAGGGCGCCTAGGTCTATAAGGCAAGGGATCTCCAATGTGGGGGAATTTCAGGCAGAAACACATCTATTTTTTCTCCCCTAAATTCTGTTTTAAATCTGGAAGCATAAATTGAAAAAGTTCCAGGGCAGCATGAGATGTTTTGTTCTGCTCTCATTCCCAGGACAGGGCGAAGGGTGAACCCTGGCATTAGATTTGCTGCCCACATTGTGTTCCTCTTTATAAAACACAGGAGGAGTTTGCTGGGTTTTGGGTTCGTTTGGTTTTTTTTTTTTTCTATTTAAATTCAATTAGCCAATATATAGTACATCATTAGTTTCAGATGTAGTATTTAACGATTCATCAGGTGCATATAACCCCCAGTGCTCATCACATCACGTGCCCTCTTTAATGCCCATCCCTCAGCTGGCAATGGGAACTTACTGTTGACAGGGCTATCTTTGGGTTCAAGAGGTCTTCCCACAATCCCTCAAACATAGAGAAAGACCTTCTGCTTCAAAGCTTTTTGTTAATTCTGGATCAGTATTTACACCAAGTCTGATGAAGTTTGTGGGAGCCAGGCTGTAGGCTCAACCACTAGGGGTCGCTGGTTTTTATTAGATCCTTATAAAAAGGATGGTTGATCTTATCCCATAGTAAGTCAGCTACCTTTTTAATTGAGATTAAAATTAAAAACAAAATTTCAACAAGAACCTAAAGGACATTTCAAAAGATTTGTCTTATCTTTAAGAATGTTGTTGATTTGACACTAAAGAAGAATGGTGTTTGTTTAAAGAAACAAATAAAAACCAAACAAACAAAAAAAACAAGTGTGGGGGCACCAGGGTGGCTCAGTTGTTAAGCGTCTGCCTTCAGCTCAAGTCATGATCCCAGGATCCTGGGTTCAAGCCCCAAATGGGGCTCCTTGCTTGGCAGGAAGCTTTCTTCTCCTTTTCCCATTCCCTCTGCTTGTGTTCCCTCTCTGGCTGTGTTTCTCTCTGTCAAATAAATAAAACCTTAAAAAAAAAAAAGTGTGGGTCTTGTAAGTCAGAAAATCAGAACAAGTGTGATGTTAGAACTTTTTTTTATTAATTTTTTAATTTTTTTTATAAACATACAACGTATTTTTATTCCCAGGGGTACAGGTCTGTGAATCGCCAGGTTTACACATTTCACAGCACTCACCATACCACATACCCTCCCCAAGAACTTTTGTTTTTTAAATGGAGGACACATGAATATCAAGCTGAAGAAGAGAAGAATTTTGCTAGGAAAAATGTAATGACCTTAAAGGATAGGACAGATCTTTTTGAAAGGAAAAGGGAGACGCACTGGACCCAACTATTCCTAAAGACTGGGATGAGCTCTTGACCCAGACACAGCTATGAAAGAAATAAATGAAAGATCCAGGAGTAGACTGGGATGGCTGCCTGGGAGGGAGCCCAGAGTTCAGAACAGCCAGAAGGTGGTTCCTAAACTCAAGAAAGGAACAACAGTGTGTTTGGGAAGTCCTCACCTAGAGACAGATGATGTGGTTTATGCATATTTATGCTGGAGGATCAGGGTAGAATATTTTAAATGTTTTTTGATGGGTTTCATGGTACCAGAGAACACAGAAAACAGTCACAGTCAGGGCATGTCCTCTGGGGGAGCATGCCAAGAGGAGAGTGGGGTGACGTCTTCAAGGGATGATCCAGAGATGATGAAATTGAATCCCCAAGGGGCGACCAGAACAACCAGGCAAGAGGTCCCAGCATGCTCCACAGACAGCATCGCTATCCCAGAAATTGTCCGTCTACAAAGGAACTCCAGGAAGGCTGGTCTGTTTTAGCACAATATGTACTTACAAAAAGAAGAAGAAATTCCTTAGGCTACACCATCAGCCCCTTCAAATAAAGGAATTTCCCTGATGCATGCACTCCAAAAATAAAACCAGGACTTTAACCCTATTGGGGCTATTTGACTCCATCTCTCTTTATAGATTTGTATGTGTAAGCCTTTCCTTTCCTGGTAGGGAAGGTTGTTGCTAAGGGTTGACCTCATCTAATAGTGATTTAAGCTCTGTCCTGAACTGAAGAATGGAATGAAAGCCCTCCTACACAGATGTGTCCCCTTACCCGGCTAGAACCTCCAGGTGCCAAGACACTAAATATAACACTGGCCCCATGAGCTGGTTATTGTCCTATTGGACTTCTGTTACTGTTTACGGACCAAGAAATTCCAGGATAGCTGTTTTGCTTATACAGATCAAACTTCTTTTAGAGCTTTAAATGTGGGGGGTTTTTTTCCCTTTTCAGATTTTTTTAAAAAATATCCCCACTGTCTATGCAAATTATATTACATCACATCCCCTGATCACATCAGATCAGCAAACTCCCCAACCTGTTTGTTACCTCAAGTAACAGAATACAATGCAGAATTCAACAGGAAATGTTTTAAGGAACTCAAGGCCTCAGATAGTCACACCAGGACGCAAAAGCCAGACAAGCACAGAGGTTAAGACTTTTGAGACTTTTGAGGCCAGACCACCTGTGTATGCAACTCCCCTACTGCTTCCCAGCAGCGTAATCTTGGGCAAGTTATTCAGTGCCTCCAAACTTCAGTTTCCTTTTCTGTAAAATAAAGGTAACTCTTAACAACTTCCTAAGATTATTGCAATGCTGCATGAGAAAATGGCAATGTAAAATGCTGGGTCCATAATAAAAATACCACCAATAATAGCATCTCTTTGTAATAATGTGTGGTCTTTTCTTTTCTTTTTCTTTTTTTTTTTTAATTCCTAAGAATTTTCCAGCTCCATCTTCTTTGGAAGACTAATAGTTATCCTGGGACAGACCTTTTTTTTTTTCCTTGACTGAGGTCACTTGAGCGTGCGAAACATAGATGAATTGGCAGTCGCTGTCCTTAGAGAACCATATAATTGAAAAATTTTTTAAGATTTATTTATTTAAGAGAAAGAGAGAGAGCGTGGGCGAAGAACAGGGGGAGACGGAGAAAGAATCCTCAAGCACACTCCCTGCTGAGCACACAACCCAACATGGGGCTCAATTCTATGACTCTGAGACCATGACCTGAGCCAAAACCAAGAGTTGGACGCTTAACTGACTGAGCCACCCAGGCGCCCCGAAACTTCTTTTTGATGGGCTTAGCCCAGCTGCCTCTATGGGGAATAGACCTTGCTACAGAGAAACCTTTTCTGAAAGAAAAGCAATGGACTGGTCCCAGGAATTCCAAGGTAGAAGGGCATAGTGATGGACAGTAGGGTGACCTTATCCAAGACCCTCAAATTGTGAGTGTAGACTCATGACCGGAGTTCTCAACACATTGGTCATCCATTGGAAATCAAGGAGTGAAACATGGAAAGCGGCATGTCCGAGGCTGCCAGGTCCATCCTGAGAGCATAATGGCCACCCCAGGCAATGATTGTGCAGAGAGGAGTACTGTGGCATCAGACTCCTGGCCCCGTTGAATGAATGAAGCAGATAGTATGTGCAATAACTATAAAGTATTTTTAATGAAGAAAAGTGTGCTATTATTTAGGGGCCCAATTTTGACCAAAAAGCAAAAATCCATTTTGATTTTGCAGGGCCATTGAATGGGAGGTCCTCTGAGGAGAATTCCCCCTCAGAATGGCTCACCTCACTCTCAGAATCTTTATGCAACAGTCCGAGTCTTGCACCTGTTGTCAGATCACTGGAAGCAAGAATTGTTGACAATGGCCATTCATTTGCAGGTAGAGTATGCAGACAGGCATCTGACCCAAGTGAAGCTCCTCTTCCTTGCAGGTCTCAGAGAGATTCAATAGTCTGTAAATATCAGGCAAGCCATTCCAGAAGCCCTGAGGCAGAAAGTTTCTAGGGAATGGACAGAAAGGCTGTCCTCATCTCTTAATTTTCTACAGATCACCTCATGTTTGACTACAGAGATCAGTTCTAGATACTTACTACTGGGTCAATCTTTCCATGGATTCAAACTCATCTGAGAACTTCTGAAGAAGAAAGGTCTGAGTATAGATGTCTCTCATGTCCATTTTCCAATCACTGCACCCAGGGTAGTCTTTCCAGGAACTGGGGAATTGGATGAGTGCCTTTCTGCTACCTTCTTTACAGTCAGAAAGCCTCTGATTTGAAGAAAATTGTTCAGCTCATATGCTGTGCCATTAGCACATGGACAACCATGACACATACCTTCCAGGGAAAGTTGAGATCCACAGCCATTGGGATCATCTCCTATGGAACCAGAGATGTTGGCTCTTAAGCTACACCTGAGCATCCAACAGAGCCCCAAGGGAGGAACTAACTTGCCTCTGTGATCACAGCAGCTGTTGAAATCAATACACTCCATATTTCTACATGCGCTAGTTAAACACAAAGACAGCTCCACAGCTTCTTACAAAACAAATCAATGAAGGGGGCACCTGGGTGGCTCAGTGGGTTAAGCCTCTGTCTTCGGCTCAGGTCATGATCTCAGGGTCCTGGGATTGAGCCCCGCATTGGGCTCTTTTCTCAGTGGAGAGCCTGCTTCCCCCTCTCTCTCTGCCTGCCTCTCTGCCTACTTGTGCTCTCGGTCTCTCTGTCAAATAAGTAAATAAAATCTTTAAAAATAAAAAAAATAAAAGAAATCAGTGAAGAAGGAGAACGTTAACATTTGCCAGGGAGCAGCTGCCATTTTTTTTTTTTTTTTGAGACCCTTCTCTATGCCAGGACCTGAGCTCAGCTCTTCACAATATACTAGCCCATTTGTATGCTAAAGACAACTCTGAGATTAGGGTATTATTAAGACCATTGTGTTATAGGAAACTGAGGCACATAGAGGAAGCAGTCACATCATTAATAAGTGGGAAAGCCAGGATCCAAGGCTCAATCAAGCCACTCACTGGATGCCAACATCTGTCTCCCAAATCTTTGTGTTTACTGTCCACTTCTCAACTGTCTTTTAGGTAAATGCCTTTGGTTATAGAGTAAAGAAGGAGGGCATTATCTAATCAGTAACATTAGCAGTAACAAAATGCTAGTGCTGTACCTTGTTGGCCTTGTGTTTGCTACTGATTCCCTGTAGCCCTTAAAAAGTCACCGATCTAGACACGTTATGAGAAGAGACCACACAGAAGCTTCCTGCTCTCTAGAAGTTTCTGTGGCAAGATAGATGTACTGACAGCACTTGCAGGACAGATAAGGTATCTCAAGACAAATACATATGCTTAGAGAAGTAGAAATATATGCTCCACACAACAGACTATTCGAGAAATGCTTTGGAAGCAAAAAGTTAACATGTTTTTTGAAACGACAGTCTCAGAGTTCCCTAGGTCAGCATTTTCTGAGATTTCTTAAACACAGAACACTTGAAAATTATAATACATTGACCCAGTGCTATAAGAGAATACCAGCTATTCAATGAATTTGGGAACACTGAAAGAAAATAAAACAAATTAAAATGGGAAAAAAAAGAATACTAGCTATTTTGTTTGCTTAGAATAAAGTGCAGAGCAAAGACGTTACAGATGAATTAATTACTGTAAGAAATGTTGAAAACTTAATTTATGGTTTTTTAAGACAACATTTAAAAATCAGAGGATTTGTCACTTTTTGTTAAAGGAACAAAACATTACAACTACGTATGGAAATTCTATGACAGAGAATGAAACATAGATACGTGAAGAAAACAGTATATTGAGAATGGGGCAGGTGGCAGTCTGAACCTGACAGCACCCTCAAACCAAATCCTAGCATGTTCAAGTATGGCTCTCCATTCTTTTTTTTTTTTTTAAGATCTTATTTATTATTTGACAGTCAGAAATCACAAGTAGGCAGAGAAGCAGGCAGAGATAGAGCAGGAAGCAGGCTCCCCGCTGAGCAGGGAGCCTGATGCGGGGCTCGATCCCAGGACCTCGGGATCATGACCTGAGCCGAAGGCAGAGGCTTTAACCCACTGAGCCACCCAGGTGCCCCAGCTCTCCATTCTTTAGAGGTAGGTTATCTAAAACTAAGAGAAATACATAAACAAACAAAATTTAAGCTTCTGCCTTTTAATTTGATTTTAAGTGCTTTTCAGAGGGTACATACTATGGCATTATTTGTTTCTGTGTTTATGCAGGACTCAGTAGAATCTTCAGGGAATAATAGTGATCCAAGGGATGCATTGTGGTTGCAGAGAAGGAGCTGTGCAAATAGAAGAAATGTAGCTGAAGAAAGGAGAAATAGGGACGGGTTCTCGCTTCATCCTCTAACTCTATGAAACCCAATCGTTACTTTTATTAAGTAAAAGAGTCAGTTCAGGTTCTAGATTTTTATGGTAGCAGCATAGCTGATCAGAGGTAACCAAAGACAAAGTGAAATACCAGTTGAGAGGCTCCTACCGTCATTCCTACCAAGTAGTAGTAAGGGCTTGAATTTATAAAATGGGTTTTAGAATGGAGTAGGAAGGAGAAGCAAATTGCCTTTCTATGTTTAAGAGTAGTTAGGGTTATTAATTTATTTTGTTTTGGAAGGAAAAGAGGGAAGGGGTCTGGGGGATAACCTTCAAGGCAGGTGGGATGGTGGAGAACCATTCACAGAGTTACCAAATATTGGAGGAAGATCAGTCAGTGGGAAAGGAATGGTAGCTCTGCCTTTGGGTATGCTAATGTTGAGGCACTGTCTTGACATTGAGGTGTTAGAAATAGAAGTCAGCAAAATTATGGGCTAGACCTATGAACTTGGGATTTCTCAGTGTACACATTGTAGTCAAGTCATGGGGATGAGTAGGGTCACTCAGGAAGAGGGTGCATAGCAAGAACTGCAGAGGGGAAGGACAGAGCCCTGGGGAGCGTGAACTTGGGCAAGAGGAGGAATGGCACTCATACAAGAAAGTGAAAGACAGAGAAGGATGGAGAGGTTTCCAGTTAGCAACCCCTGCACTCACCAATGGCATCACTGAAAGTGATTTCAGAGGTGTTGAGAATGGCACGGGTAGGACAGAGTGGGTTGGAAAGAAATGCTAGGGGATGTGACAATGTGAAATTCAACATGTGGTGGTTTGCAAATGGCAAACTGGCATTTGAATGCAAAAAAAAAAAAGAAAGAAAGAAAAAGAAAAACCACCACCTTCTCCTCTCAGAAACATGAAAAGGGGGAGATGAAAAAGTCCCAACGGGAGACAGGGTGCACTCAGAGGAGAATCAGGTGTTAGCTAAGACTGGGAGTTATAAAGAAAGTTCTCTGAAGAATTTAGGAGTGAAAGCAGTCTACAGTGGAACAATAACCCTTCTTTCTGCCTCACTGCCATTCCCCCAAACCCCCTCGACTAGTTCCTTCCTCAGATCCCCAGTGTACAGTTTCAATGACTTCCTGAGGAATCCTAGACTCAAACTCATTCCTTTTTTGTAGAGCCAGGGATACTTTCTCTATTCTGTCACTCTTCATATACGTAATTTTTTCAAACTCTGTTTTCTTCTAGATTGAGAGCTCCAAGAGGCTAGGAAATGTATTTAGTATCTTCACTATTGTATCCCCACATAATAGGAGCTCAATAAATGATGTGTGGGATGAACGAATGAGTCAGTCATTCTCTGGATAGGGATCCAGAGTTCACGGGGAGAAGGGTTTGCCTGGGGGGTAGCAGTGGGAGAAAGAGTGAACAGGGACGTAAAACAAGGAAGTATTGGAATGAGAGAGAGAAAGCAGGTCACTGAGAAGTATGTGGTTCTTGGTTTGTGAAGAAAGACTTGGATGAGGTGCAAAACTAGTTGCAGGATTCTGCCTGTGGTTCCAGTCTATAGAAATTTCTGTTTTGATACTTAATTAATAGCATCCTACTAAACCTTTGTTCAGATGTCTGAACAGAAAGCTGGTGATGAAGTTCAGATCTGGTGCATGGGTAGCAAGTTAAGGGACATCATCCTTCCTACCTTCCTTCCTTCCTTCCTTCCTCCCAACTACCCATCCATCCATCCTTCCATCCATCCATCCTTCCATCCATCCATCCATCCACCCATTCATCCTACCTATTCATTCATCAAAAGTTACTGTGGGCCAGGCACTATTCTAGGGGCTGGTAAATTAAAGACACAAAACCCCACATCCTCATTGAGTTTTGGAAAGATAATAAATAACATAAGTGGAATTTTGTAAAGTGATGAATACTAAGGAGTAAAATGAAGCAGTGAAAAAGGACAGAGAGAGAGAGAGAGAGAGAGCCTGTGTGTGTGTGTGTTTTGAAGCTAGGGTGAGATCATACATTTTAGATATAAGAGCCAATGAAGACCCCACGTTACGTTTTGATCAAGGCAGGAGGACCTGGAATGCTCAAGCCACAGGGAGGAGGAATCCAGTGAGGCTGGAGCAGTAAGGAAGGGGAGCAGGGAGGAAGAGAAAGCATAAGAAGTGTGTCACCAACTGAGGGGGACTCAACGGGGAGATCTTCCTGGCTACTGTAAGGACTTCATTTAGCTTTTACTCTGGTTGGGACAGCGGGTGGGCCTATAGAGGCTTGAGGAATGTGATCTAAAATCTTAACCAGGTATTAAAATCATTACTTTGGCTAATAGATTGGGAAGGGGGACTAGAGTGAAAGCAGGAGTCACAGCTGGGGACTGCAGTCATCTAGATGACAGACTGGGATCAAGGTGGCTGGGCGGGGATCATGAGAAGTGGTTCTATTCCAGATAGAATATGAAAGTAAACCAACAGGATATGCCATTGGATTGGGTTTGAGTGTGAGGGTGAGAAGGAAGGAAAGGGAGCCCCCATACTCTCAGCCTGAGCCCTTGAAAGATGAAACAGGCTCCAACAAGTAAGAGAGGCTTGTAGGTAGGGAAGGTTTGGGGAGGGGCTGTTTTAAATATGTTAAGTCTCAAATATTTATTAAATATCCAAAAATCCATCCAAGTGGCAAGGTTGAGTAGACAGTTTGGAGCTCAGGGGAGAAGTCCAGGCCAGAGATATAAATTTAGGAGTTTATCAGCCTATTGATTTGATTTTATGTCATGAAGCTATTTTTAATTCTGGAACTTTCATTCCATTTTCTATGGTGGCTATACCATTCTACATTCTCACCAACAGCGTGCAGGGTTTCAAATTCTGCACAGCTTTGCCAGCACACATTATCTTTTTTGTTTTTGTTGTTTTGGGTAGCAGCCGCCATTTTAGGAGTAAGGTAATATCTCACCTCAGGTGAGATATCAAACCCAGGTGTGGGTTTGATTTGCATTTCCCTGATGATGAGTGAGATCACAGAGAAGCTCTGACCCAGGGTTCCTCATTGAGGATGAGAATGCTTCTTTGTTTGATCCAACTTTCGTCAGGCTCCTGAACCTTCTCCCAGGCCCAGCTGTACACTTCCCTGTGAAATAGAGTTTTAGCAAGAATCTGGCTTTATCAATTTATCAAGAAACCCACACCCTCAATATCTGATCACCTCAATATCTGATTACCTCAGTGTCTGACCAGGTTTGTCACCCTCCACCCTTCCCCAAGTGATGTCTGATCCAATTCAGGCCTGCCTTTGGCAAGATTCCCATTCTATGGGCTTAGCCAGAACTCCTCCCCATAGCCCTGATGTTTCCTCTCAGTAATTTTCCACCCACTCACCCCCACCCTGTTCCTGGGCTCTAAGGCCCAGCTTGCCCTTGCTGTGTGAGAAGATGAGTACCATCGCTCCCACACTGCAAACCCGCCCTGCACTGGGCCCTCTACCTATCTCAGCGGTCCTGAATAACCTGCCTTACTGTCTTGAACAAGTGCCATTCAAAATTTTTTTTCTTAAACAAAGATGGAGGATGAGTTGCAGAGAAACCAGGAAAGGTCTTCAAAGGTTAAGGAGGGGCAAGAGATGGAAACAGAGTTGGAACTTTATGGGGGCTTGGGGAGCATGAGCACTGCAGACTACGGGAGACAGGGTGATCTGAGGTATGTGGCGTTCCAGCGATGGACTCAGGTCAAGGAAAAGGGGTGACAGGCTGAGACCCGAGGTCCCAAGGCAGACGGTGGAGGTGAGGCCTTGAACTAGGGAGATGAGAAAGGGGGCAGCCAGGCCCCATAGGATGCCTGGGGGTAGGGGGAGAGACAGTCTTACTCCAAACACACAGGTCCCCTTCTCACCCACAGCAGCAGAAGTCAGTGGGCCTGGGAAAGTAGTCTTATCCCAAGGTACTGGGGTCACTCCTGACCCAAAAATCTCAGGAGGCAGGAAGGCCTATAAGAATTGTCCCAGAACACCATGCAGAAGCTGTCAGGGCCACTGTCAAGTGCAGTATTTGAGGTTCAGTCCCAAATAAAGCCTCTTGTAGTATCCCCTAAGGTAGTCATGCTTTCAGTCCCAGCCAGGTTACCCAGGCCAAAGGCACAAAAAGGGGAATGCGAGTGAAGTGTGACGCCCGCAGCATCAGGAAGCCTAAAGAATGGATAGGTGAGAGAAGACGGAGTTAACAGGACCCAGAAAACTGGAGATTCCCCTGGAACCAACGAATCTGTGACTCATGAGCTGAGCTGGGCTTAGCGTGTCGTGAATGGAGGCCGGAAATTTGGATGCACGAGCACATCGAGGAGAGGGTGATGGTCAGGGGAGCTGTGAGGCACCTGCAGGGCTGAGCATGGGGGGAGGGGCTGAGCACTGAAGGCCCAGCCACCCGTGCTCCCCTGGATTTCTCACAGCAGTGCCACAAATAACAAGACAACCATGAGATAGATCTCAGCAAAGCCTGACCTTGGGACCCAGCCCCCAACCCTCCTTCTGCCAAGAAGGTCGGCCTCTGGAGCAACCATCCACAAGCTTTGGTACAGGCGCTCTACACCTGTGTTTGGAAACCACTCCTCTAGCACCATGTGGAAGCTCTGTGTTGTAGTCCTTTTTTTTTTTTTAATGTTTAAATTCAATTAATTAATACATAATGTATTTTCAGTTTCAGAGGGAGTGGTCAGTGATTCCACAGTCTTATATAACACCCAGCACTCATTACCTCACATGCCCTTCTGAATATCCATCACTCTGAGTTATATTCTTATTAAGAGCAATTAAATGTTATTCCCATAAATGTCTAAGAGTGAATTGTGTCTAGGCCCTGGGCTAGCTTTCAGGAAACTAACTGTGGGTGTGGTGACAATGACAGACGTTAGCCTAGGCCTGGGACAGCAAAGCAGCCCAGGGTTCAAGATGTGGGCCACGACAGGGCGGGGTGGGCGGGTGGGGGCAGGAGAGCTTGGCCCCAGTTGTGGAGGGTGCTGGGGAAGGCCACCCAAAAGCCCACATGTGCTGGCAGGATGCTGTAGACAGGCACGAGGCCATGGCCACATGAATGGCCAGCAGCAGGATGGGCCCGGCTGCCAGCAGCAAGGTCAGGGCCTTCAAGGATCTACCCAGAGCCATGACAGAAACCAGAAGCTGAGAAACAAGGCAAAGGCTGACGGGGTTTTGTGTTTCTGGCATGTTCTTCCTGCATCTGCTTGACGCTGTCACATGCACGATGAAGTATTAAGTATCAAGAAGGCTGAAAATATGACTCCCTTGAAACTTTTTGGACAGCCTCCCAGGACCAGAGGCTTGTGATATGATGTGATGAGAAGCCGCCTCCGTCTCTGAGCCCATGTGGGCTGCTTGCTTCCCATGACCCCATCCTGAGACAAATCACCCAGAAGTAAATGCCACCATCCACTTGAACATCACACGCTCTATTCTCCTGTTCTATTAACTACTATTAGCTACCGCTGGCGGCAAGCTCGTTGTACGACAAAGGCTGTACTAACCCCTTAGCTTCATTATCTCCTTTATCGCACAGGAGAAAACATCATCCTGATTTGTAGATCCAAAACCTGCACTTAATATAGTGAAATAATGGTGGGGGCACGGGGACAGGGAAGGAGGCAACAGGGGCTGAAAACCTTGGTGTCCTCAGCTCACACCCTTTCTTGTTATTGTGATAAAATATACATAACATAAAAGTTGCCATTTTGGCCATTCTGAGGCATATGGCTCAGAGGTATTGAGTCCTTTCATGCTACTGTACAACAATCACCACTGTCCATCTCCCAAGTTTGCTGGGCTCCAAGCTCTGGACCCATCAGATAATACCTTCCCGTTCCCCTCCCCACCCCCCAGCAACCCTGTTCTACCTTCTGTCTCTATGCATCTGAGGTTTCTAGGTCCCTCACAGAAGTGGGGTCATACACTTCTTGTCCTTTTGTGACTGGCTTATGTCACTTGGCATTAAGTCCCCAAGGGAAAGCAGAACCATAGCCACGGGTGGTTTTAATCCCATAAGCCCAACATTTTTGCATGGTGCCTCTCTGTTGACTTAAGCTCATCATCTTGCTTTTGCTAGAGATAGTATTCTGGTTACATTGTGACTGTATTTGGAAATAGGGCCTTTAAAGGGATAATGAAGATTGAATGAGGTCATGTGGTCGGGCCCTCTCCCAATAGGACTGATGTCACCGCTAGAAGAGAGACATCGGGGATGGGTGCACGTGGAGGAGAAGCTATGTGAGGGTATGAGGTATGAGCTATGGGAAGGCTGCCATCAGCAAGCCAGAGAATGGCTTTCTGGAGAAACCGAAGCTGCCAGCATCCCGATCTTGGCCTTGAGGCCCCCAGGGCTATCAGAAAATGTCTGTTGTTGAGACCACCCAGGCTGCAGGATTTTGTGACAACAGCCAGAGCTGACTATGTGAACGTGGCTGGCTGTGCTTGCAGACACACAGGACCAGGTCACACAGTGGCTTCCTCCAACTGACAGCAGTCCCTCCCCCATCTGACTTGTGGGCATGGAGCGCAGTGGTTACCTGAGTCTACATGCATGCCTCATACCGAGAGAGATGTGGTTTCTAAGCCTGCCCAGGAGCAGGCAGTGGATGACCTTTCAACATGTTACGTTTCCAACCCTGCACCTGGTCCCCGTGGCCGCAGTTTCAGTGGCCCCGAGAGGCTTGTTTTCACCAGGGGCTACATGTTCCCATGGCCTGCAGCACCACAGAGACATCAGGGCTTCACCAACTCTGTGAGTCAGTCCCCTCCAGCCTCTGGGACACCAAGAGGGGCCACCAAAAAAACAAAAACAAAAACAAAAAACAACACCTCACAAAGAAAGTCATGTGGCAGGAGAAATGAGCCTCCACCTCCTGAAAGGAAAGTTACTCATCTGCTTCATAAAATTATGAGTCTTTGACCTCAGATTCAAGTAATTATCCTACACTTTCTAATACTCTGTGATTGAAGTTGTCACTTTCCGATACCATCATCTGTGCGTCATTTTGCTTTTCAGCAAAATGAGTAGAATTTTTTTTTTTTTTTTTTTTTTTTTGGTTCTGAGACTTATAAATTCTAAGACAGCCTACAGATGGTCTGGAGAAGCTGGTGGCCCTGAGAGAATTTTCTGGAGGGTAGAGAGAGCTGGGTGTGGAAGTGTGCATTCAGGGAGCAGAAGAGAAAGCCAGAGATCCTGCCCAGAGAAGGTACCACGAGAACTAAGCAATTGCTAGGAGAGGGTCATCAGGGGCCACCCAGGAAATTCAACGAGGAAGATGACACCCCACAAGCGGTCTTGGAAATGGATGATCCAACACAGGGAAACTGAGTAAGAGTGAGAACACCCATTACTGAAAATGAAATTCATGAATTGTCATGAAAGAAGAGAATATCAGTCATGCCGTGAGGCCACGAGTTTCCAGACCGATGTTGCAGCCGGAAGCCAAAGAGGGTCGAGGCAGAGATTCCAGCAAGGTCTTCAGGCTTCAAAGACGAGAAGAGAAATAGGGGCAGGGTTCAGGGAGTAGGGAGGAGGCTAAGGAGAATAGATGGGTGTGTGATCGGAGAATAGAAACTAAAGGTGAACTAAAAATCAAAAGGGAAAATCTTCCTGCAAAAAGATCAAGCCAGTGGCAGCAACCACGGCCCCTAAAAAGAGTGCTCACAGAACTGGGGTGACAGAGGGCTTCACTTGTGGCCAAGCTACAGGAGGCCCTATGGCCTGGATCAATGTCAACCCAAGATCACTTGTACTAGGAAGGCTCAGCCCAAGTAGCAGGACTTGTCTGTGCCTGTCATGGGTTGTGCTGTGGTCGGTGGACCAGCTGGAGAAGAGGAAACCAACAAATAGGAGAAAGTGAAAAATCTCTGTGTGCCCTGGGCAAGATCTCTGCCTCTGTAATCATTTGAGAGTGATAATGGGGAAGTTCATGGGCATCAACAGCAAAGGGACTCTGCCGTCCGCAGTGGACCTGGGGTGGGGTTCCCATCTGGTCGTGCCTCTTCCTGTCCCCTAATCCTGTTTTCTCTGCTGGTTACTGAGTAAAAGTGGTGGCCCTTGTGTTACATCACACAAGTGCCCTGGAAACACAACAGTAAGAGAAACACAGGTTTCTCTGTATCAACAAGACAAAAGCAGTGGCTCTTCTCCCAGCATTCACATAGTCACATTACCCAGCTGCAGTGGGAGGCCTGCCATGGTGTGCGTGGACCCTTCTCTCCCCTCTACCCCCCCGCACTCCCGAGCCTGTTTCCCTTATGTTCTCCCATAGCATCTTGCCTGATCCGCACTTTGGCTTAAAAATCCATCCTGGTGTCTCTCACTATGCGTCACTGGTCCCGTTTCCCAGCTACAGAGGAAAGGGACACCATCCGATGGGCCATCACCGCCTGTCTTCCCCAACGCAAAATTTCCAGAATCATCAACCATGTTCTCCCTCCTCCCCACAACTCCTCCTCCCTGAGAAAGATGACTTTTTCTCACCCCTAGCTATCCCCACCCTTTGTGTGTTCTCCCCTTGTGTGATCTCTCAATCTCCCCAGCCCTGAGGGCCATCTTACCTCTTAAAGGCTTCTGCCTTGTCTCATTTTCCTGTGTCTACGGGCATCCCCCACCACTCTCTACAGGTGGTCTGAACTCCCCGCCCTAACGAAAGCCTTCCCTTACATTCACTTTCCTCTGCTACCACTGCCCTCCGCCTCTCCTTCTTTCCTGTCCAAGTGCTTGCTTAAGCCCTAGCCCAGCCTTCACCACCCCCACTGCACACCCACTCCATAACCCTTAGATTCTGATTTCTGCAGTCTTACGTGAATGGCTAATTAAAAGGTAACTGAAAGACTTTTCAAGTGGCATTTTCTCAATTCTCATCTACCTTCCATGGGGACTATTTGACACTGTGACCACTTCCTCTTCGAAACTCCAACCCACAACCCCACTCCCTTCTTGCCCTCCCTCCCACTGCTGATGGCTCTTTTTGGATTCCCACTCTAGTCCCTCTCCCCCCTACAGCTCAAATGCAGGCATGGTCTCAAGATCTGCCATCACTTCTCTCTCCAGGGATCTTGTGGATTCCCACAGCTGCAGTCATCAGCACATCCAGGTGGACCATTGTCTCAGCCCCCTCCTTGCTTCATCTGACTGGCAAATTCTCGCATGCCACCCACGCAATATGCATTGCGCTCACCCACTTCTTTTAGTACTCCCTGACATTACCCTGATTCAGGCCTTCTCATCTCACCAGCACTACTGCAATGGCTTCCTCATTACTCTCCATGTTAGCTGTCATCTTAGTGCAATTTAGTTTCCTTCTAGAAAACTGGTTCACACAGCCCATAGAATGTGTCCAAATTAATTGCTTAAGAGTCTTCACTCTGGTGCATGCCCCTGCCCCAAAAGAGCTGCAAGACTATGAAGAAATTATCTGCCTTCTTTGAACCTCACAGTGTTGTTGTAGGAACAGTTGCTCGGGTTGTACACTGCGACAAGTGTGCCCAGACGCTGAAACAAGTTGAATCTAAAATCCATCTCATGGTCCAATCACCAAATCAGTGGCCTAGGCTGAGTTTCAGTCTGGTCAGCGTTGGAAGAAGACGTTGCCTAATTTCCCCAATGCTTCAGTTAAGACTGCACTTACCAGATTTCTTCTGCAATACACATATATTTCTGCTGCTACTTGATACTCAGAATCAAATCTTTTATTTTTCCCAAGTATACCAGGTACTTGAACAGCCCAGGGTGTGTCTCCATCATCTCTGTAATAATTTGTTCCCCAATTGTGCACCTGGGGAAAAGCTCATTCTCTAATACCGCTTAGTCTGGGAAGGCTCTGTGAGTCCCACCAACTCTCTTTAGTCCACATCCTGGTAACACAGTTATTGAGGACTATGTCACTCTGGCTTGGATTTTGCTTTTGGTTGGAAATCTATCTCCTCCACTTGTTTTTGGGTGATCTGACAGCAAAACCCAGAGCAGAACCCATTCACATTTGCTGTGGTGAGCTCGGTATTCCTGACAAACATGAATTTGTAGCTAAGCACTATTGGGTTATATCTGGAAAACAAAAGGATAGAGCAGAGTTGGAGGAGTAACATGTATATTTCGAAGGGGCCAGGTTAGAGAAGGACTTTATTTTTTTTTATTTTTTTTATAGATTTTATTTATTTACTTATTTGACAGACAGAGATTACAAGTAGGCAGAGAGGCAGGCAGAGAGAGAGGGGGAAGCAGGTTCCCTGCCGAACAGAAAGCCCGATATGGGGCTCGATCTCAGGGCCCTGGGATTATGACCCAAGCCAAAGGCAGAGGCTTTTACCCACTGTGCCACCCAGGTGCCCCTAGAGAATGATTTTAAAATAGCTTTTTAAATTGAAGCAATCAAGCACAATGGCCCTAAGTAAATTAGAAAAAACACAGATATGCAAAACAAAATAAAAGTCACTCTTAATCCCTCCAGCCACAGATGACCATTGTCCTCATTTTGCTCTGTAATTTTATAAATGTTATTATATATTGATGATTTACTTTTGAAATGAGATTTATGTATTACCTACTTCTTTACTGAGTATATCATGAGTGTTTTTGATGATATAAAATATTTCCTATGGAAATAGTATTTTTAATGTCTGTATAGTATCCTGCTGGGTAATTGTACCATAATTTATTTAAATACTCCCCAAATAGGTAGACTTTCATTTTTCTCTATTTTATGTAATACTGCAGTCAACATCCTTGTCCCTAACTATTGGATACAACATAAATTTTCTCTTAAGAATAAGTGCCTGGGGCGCCTGGGCAGCTTAGTCCTTAAGTGTCTGCCTTCAGCTTGGGTCATGATCCCAGGGTCCTGGGATGGAGCCCCACATCGGTCTCCCTGTTCTGTAGGAAGCCTGCTTCTCCCTCTCCCACTCCCCCAGCTTATGTTCCCTCTCTGGCTGTCTCTCTCTCTGTCAAATAAATAAAATCTTAAAAAAAAAAAAAAAAAGGAAGAAAGGAAGAATGAATGCCTAGAAATTGAATTGAATCACTGGGTCAAAGGTCAAGTACATGTTTAAGAACATGCTTTTGACATTTGTAACTGAACTGGCTTGGAGAATCACCATACCCACCTCACCTTCTCATTTGAGATCAGTGACTTGTCAATTTCACCACCCTCACCAAAATGGGTGTTTCCCATTACAGAGTTTTAAAGCTGAAAATAACCTAAGAGATGATCCACCACGAGGGTCTCCTCTGTCTGACAGTGGAATCCCTGGGGGCCAGCAGGCATGACCCATTTAGTAAGCTGAGCAGGCGACTCTGTGCAGCCAAGTTTGAGAACCACTAAGTTCAAACCCCACGTTCTCAGGTTTGAGGAAACTAAGCATCAGAGAAAGTGTGTTTAAGTTGACCCATCGATGGAACAAAAATGAAAACGTACCCAAAAGACAAAGAAAAAGAAAGTGATACTTTTAGATGGGAAACAAAGTGATGATCACTTGTAGGTAATTATGGATAAGAGAAGCGGTAGTCCCTAGGAGTTCATATTAGAAATCTCATTCTAAGTCCTCAGACCATTTAAGAACATAGAGTAGAAGGAACACTAATCTCTCTTCCATTCCATGGAGAAACCATTCTCACAAAATCCATTCATCATGATTGGCTCATTTTAAAATCCACATTTTTTGTAAGTGTATTCTTAAAAGAAAGGGAGGAAAGGAACATTGACTCCCATAGTTAAACTCTGCATGAATTTATTTTTTACAAAATAAGTAAAGTTTACTTTTACAAAACTCCAACAAGTGAATTTGTTTGTGTCAAGACAAAGAAAAAAAAGACCAAAAATTCATTTTTAAACAAAAATCAATCCTGATAGTATAAGTCAAGTAACTATTTCTTTGTTGGGAAAACAAAACAAAACAAAACTGTGCACTTGCAAGTGAAAACACTTTTGGGGGTTGGGGGACGGGGAAAGTACTGTAGCTTCGTGGCTTTAAGAATCTTCAGTCAATGGCAGGGGGCACGATTGGATTTTGTATTTATTTTAGGTCACATTTAACTCAAGTTGAAGAAGAACTGTAAATGGTGTGATGTATCATTGCTGCAGATGTGAGCACATGGAGAATTGCGTATGCGTGCGTGTGTGTATGAGTCTGTGTGTGTGTGTGTGTGTGTGTGTGTGTGTTTGCTGGGCAGCAGAAGCTGAGGAATCGTGCCTGACATGCACTGTCTTTGAGACCCTCTGCATTAGCAACTGTGACCACTGGCTGCTCCCAGTTACCACTTTACAAGAAAGTGATTGTAGCACCTTTTTTTTTTTTCTGAGAAGGGAAACATTCTCAGAAAGGAAAGAAAAGGTCTTTTTGCTTTGTTATTCTCTGTTCTCAGGAGACACACAGCTTGTGGTTTTGAAAGTCTGAGTGGTCTGTCGCCAGATCCACCTTACCCCTCCTGCTGGTGAAATGGAAACAGATCTGTCTTGGATACTGATCAATCGGTGAGCAACTTGGCAATGAGCGCCCCCACCCCCGCATTGCCAGGAGCAGCACCAGACATGCCCGGAACCCCAAAGAGCTTTGGCTACAGAATGGGGAGGGAGAGTGGGTTCACCTCTCGTTCTGCAGGCAGGACTCTCACTTCCCTTCAGCTTCCTACGGGAGACCAAGAACAGCAATGTTCCCGGAAGCCATTCTGCTCGCAGGAGCAATTTGGCTAAAGGACAAAGCAGCTAAGCGTTTAGAGAAACCAGAACACCTTCGTCCAGGAGATGATCTTTTCCTGTTTTTGAAGCGTTAAAATAAACCTTGGGCACATTGGGATCATTAGGTGACGACACCCAGAGGACCCTCCCCAGGTGATTCTGAGGGCTTCTCAACCTCAGCACTACTGACGTTGGGGCCTGGGAATTCTTTGCTGCAGGTGCTGTCTTGGGCATCATAGGGTGTCCAGCAGCATCCCTGATCCCTCTACTCATAGTTAGGTGCAGAGAGCATCAGAGGGGGGCACTTACGAAAGGCACAGAGAACAGAATGGTTGTCTGCCATCTTACGAGGAGAGCAGGCTGGCTGGCTCTCACACCGAGAACAGGTATGGTGGGACAGACTACCATGTCCCAGGCTCGTGTTCTCATCCCCCAGACACGTCCACGGGTAGGCATGATTCTCTCTACAGATCAGAAAACAAAGGCTAATTGTTAAGGTCACCCAGACACTGTATCACCAGGTTGGGATCTGAACGGGGTCACACACGCTTCTTCTATCACTATCACAAGGAACCGAACTCATGATCAACTGTGGAATTTTCAACAGAACAAGGTAAAATGGGGTCGCACGAGAAAGGGCTGGATTATCAAAATGAGCAACTGGATTTTTTAAATGCAAGAGACATTCTTCTCACTGATTTTGGACACTTTTTCGTAAGCAGTGGATACTGGCTTTGAGCCAGAATGTCAATTTTGGGGTCAGGGGGAATGTCCAGGGATAATTAAAAAGGCCGAGGCAGTATGAAAGGATAACAGAGTCCTAGCAAAGCACCTAGTTATGTCCCAGTTAGAAGCTGAATGATATAAACATGAAATTTTTAGAAGAGGGAAAAATAGAAATTCAGCAGATATTTCTCTTTTTTTAATGTAATAAATGGCCCTACCAGAGGGACATTCAACCAGAAATTAAACTTGGGTGTTGTGCAAGCAATAGTGTTCTTCACTGAGAGTCATTTCTCCTACATCATAATGTAAGGGAAGATAAGAAATCACTTGGGATTCCCTGTAAGGCTGTACTCATTTAGAAAGTACTATCACGTTTCACGCACTGACAGTGACTTCCCTTAGAAGAGTAGATGCCCTTCAACAGACAAATGGATAAGGAAGATATGGTCCATATATACTATGGAGTATTATGCCTCCATCAGAAAGGATGAATACCCAACTTTTGTATCAACATGGACAGGACTGGAGGAGATTATACTAAGTGAAATAAGTCAAGCAGAGAGAGTCAATTATCATATGGTTTCACTTACTTGTGGAGGCTAAGGAATAACATGGAGGACATTGGGAGAAGGAGAGGAGAAGTGAGTTGGGGGAAATTGGAGGGGGATATGAACCATGAGAGACTGTGGACTCCAAGAAACAAACTGAGGGTTTTGGAAGGGAGGGGGTGGAGGGGGTTGGGTGAGCCTGGTGGTGGGTACTAAGGAGGGCACGTATTGCATGAAGCACTGGGTGTGGTACATAAACAATGAATCTTGGAACGTGAAAAAATAAAAATAAAGAAATAAATAAATAAAACCCAGTAGATCCCAGGAAAAGAGGACCTGCTTTCCTGGGGGAGAAAGGGTGACCCCACATGGGAGAAGGAGTCACGGCCCAAGAGACCAGAGCAGGTGGCAGCTGTGGTCCACAGAGTGGCCTGCACGAGGAGGACACATGCTGCAGTGTCCACCGGAGTGGCCAGGACAGTGATCACAGCATCCCCCACGGTTCTGCATTCGGCCTGCGGGAGCCGCTCTGCTCACATGGGGAGCACCACACCTCCCTGCAAAACTGTCCCTGTGTCTTCCACCATCCGGTCCCATCCCAGCCACCTTGTACTTACTCCAGACCCCAAAATGCCTGTTTTTTGTAGCCCAAACCTTCACCATCTCATGCCCCGGAGGCAACGCCCCCCCCATCCCTGAGCAGTGAGGAGCAGGGATAACAGACATGAAAAGTGAGGGTCCCCTTCTCCTTTGCCTTTTGGCAACGGGTATCGTAACTGCACTTGAACGTGTATCCCAGCAATGTTTCCTTGGACATGATACTGCAGACTTGACAACTGTGAGTGAAGTGATCTGAGAATGTGTTAATTGGGCACTAACATTGTCATAGAAAAATCATCATCTTGCTTCTAATGCCACAGGAATGACAACGATAATTGCCAAGAGATTATCTAACACTATATGAACAAATATTCTGGTCAGAATGCAACAAAGCCAGAAATAATTAACAATGTTACCTGCAAACAAACTGAACCACTAAAGAAAAAGAATAGCAACCCTCTTGGTCAAAATGAAAATCAAAACTCAAAAATCCCCAAGTGAATACAATCATACCCAGAAAAATGTCACATATCAAATTTCTGGAATGCAGCCAAAGTAGGAAAGCGAACAGAAGTTTGGTAACCTGTATACCTCTTGTATGCATGGGAGATACGAGGAAACTGAGTAAAACTCCCTGAAATGGGTCAATGAATGCCATCTCCAGCTAAAGTTGGAAAAAAGATATTGGGGCTGCGTGGGGAGCGTGGGGGTGCAGTTATGGGAGGTTAGGGGCACAGCAAGGGTAGGTTGCTAGGAAGATTGAAATAGGGTGTCTTCCCCATTGGTGAGTGTTTCTGATGATTTAGAGTCATCCTTTCTTCCTGGTACAGAGAGGGAAACTTACAAAGGAACATTCCCTTTATGAATGCAAATATTTCATACAAAAGGGTAACTTCTACTGTGTTCAGCGTTTCTCTCATTTCTTAGAAAGACAGCTCAAAATAATCTTTGTGCCCCAGAAGCATGTTTTGGGGGGGGGGGTATGCTATAACCCTTCAATCCTTAGATTTTAAACTAGTTTATTGATCTCAACTCAAAATACCTTTAAACACAAACTGGTTCTATTACTAGGGATATTTAACACTTATAGTTTTGCTCCTCAGTCCGATTCCATCAGTCTGCTTAAAAAATGAGCACAAAGAAACTTAAAATTCAGAGACTTTTGAAAGTCTTCATAAGTCGGCCCTCTGTTGAGGTTGCTAAGGCACAGTGGTTTCCTGAAAGTGACCTTTACTACATTTTCTTGTTTTATTGTTCAAAATATTCTGTGACCCCTGCCCTTCTGCTAATCTCTAGCATCAGTGATCCAAATCTCTTTCTGACCTTTCTGGTCTTCAACGGTTTCCTCTGAACTCCCCTAAGGAGTACCTCATGATTCTTCTTTCTTCTCTGCTTGTTGACTGTATTTTTTATTTTCCCTTTTTTTAAGAGGGACACCGAATCAGTGAGCCCTGTGGTTTGTAACCACTGAAAAAATCAGCTGTTTTGTTCAGGAGCGACCGGGAGTAAACAAACTTACCTCTTTACCTAAAATTCACACATAGTAAGGGTGATGAGTGGGTAAGCAAAAGAGGGCTTCCTGGCCAGAACAAACAAGTGTATACCTTCAGCAGAATTTTCTTGTCATGTTTCTACAGTCTATCCTGCATGTCTTCAGCAGTGGTGCGAAACGAAGTGAGAAAGAGAGAAAGAAAAAAAACAGACAGACTTGGCCATGCACTGATAATTCTAGCTCATGATTCTAGCTAAAATAAGAGGCACAATTCTTACAACTGTCCCAGAAGGCCCCTCCTATGGGCTCCCTTCTTTCAAACAATCAGACCAAAACCCATCGCACCAAGCCCCCCGCCACAATGAGGCCTCACTATGGAAAAGTTAACTGTTGCATGATTCACATCTAACCCCATCTCTGTGGAGGGATTCAGGCAGCTTAGGGGCAGAAAACACTTTGCTTCTTCCCTTCTAATTTTGTCAGCTGATGTAATAATGACATTGACATAAGACTGATTAACAGGAGATAAGCAAATTTAATTTCCTATGTGCAGGGGCCCCATAAAAATATGAGAACTGAAGAAATGATCAAAGCAAACGGCTTTTATACCTTTTAGACCAATAATCCTCTGCGAAGAACAGAGAAGACAACGGCGTTTGGGCTTGGAGCGATATAGTGAGGAAGTAACAAGGTTTGTCTGTGCGGCTTTCTCTGCTGTGAATTCCCTGTCTCTGGTGACAAGGATCCCTTCTACCCTTGTTGTACAGAGAGAGGGTACCTTTCACATGGGAAATAGATTTCCTGCTTTCAGGGGGACAAAGGAAGGTTGAGTGTCCTCCTTACACAGGCTGTTTCTCAAATATCATTAATTCAAAATAATCAATATGTCAATATTGGTGTACTCCCAAGTATAGTACAATGCTATATTCTTCTCTCCTTTAGTAGTCTTTAAACTAGCTCTCGGGGGAAAAAAGAGAGACAGAGAGAGAAAGGGACTTATTTTCATTGGGATGTGTCAGATATAAAAAGGAAAACCTAGAAGTGTCTCCCCACCCCTTGTCCTAGTCGGTACCAAGATGGGCTATGCTTACAATCAAGGCATTCTACTTTGGGACAGATGAAGGTAGAGAGAGACGTAATGTCAATCCTTCCTTACACCAACATGTGCCTGTGCTCAGCTCCCATTTTTGTAGTTGCTTGGCTTATTCCTGTAAGAAATTTGTTGTGAATGAAACAAGATGGGATTGGGAGGGAGACAAACCATAAGAGACTCTTCATCTCACAAAACAAACTGAGGGTTGCCAGGGGGTGGGGGGAAGGGAGAGGGTGGTTGGGTTATGGACATTGGGGAGGGTATGTGCTATGGTGAGTGCTGTGAAGTGTGTAAACCTGGCGATTCACAGACCTGTACCCATGGGGATAAAAATATATTATATGTTTATAAAAAAATAAAAAGTAAAAAAAAAGAAAGAAAGAAAGAAATTTGTTGTGACCTGAAGCATTATTTCAACAATCTTAAAAAAGACTCACTGATAACTAGCCAGTCTACTCCAAGCGGCTCCATTGGAAGCAGGGAATCAGGCCTCACTGTTTCATTGATTCCCAAGATTTGTGGAGGGAGGGGAGAGTCAGGGAGAGGTAGAGAAACATGACATTGTTGGTTCAACTTTAATTTCATTTTACTGATTATTTAAAGCATGTATTTGACTCGGTTACACGAAATAGATAAATAAAAAATTGCTTCAGAGCTATTGGGTCATTTTATAATTTAAACTAAAACATGTTCATCATAGAACCCCCACACTTACTTAATATGTCTCTTTAATCTCTTTTCTAAGGGGAGAAATTTGCAACATTATTCTAGAGAAATATCTGCATTGTTTATGGTTGATCTTGATCAGAACGGAAATCTAAACGGAAAGGAATGTTGAATGTTGAGGAGGTTTTTATTTGTCAGAATTCTTTCAAGTCCAAGAAACAAAAACCCAACTTAAGCAGAAAGGAGAAAGGGTTAACTCCTGAACTTGAGAATTCCCAGGGAATTCAGGCACAGCGGGATCCAAGATCGCCAACAATGTCATAGAGCTCTCTTATTCCTTCTAGCTTTTCTTCTCCTTCTCTGATTGTGTTGATCTGTCTAGCTCTTTGTTTTTGGCATGATTCTTTCTTCATTCTGACAAATTTTAAGCTCATGGAAAGAAAAAAATGCTACTGGCAAATCTACTTCAGAGAGAGAGAGGTGTTATGGTGGGGGGCACAGAGAATGAGACAGAAGCATACACTTTTCCCCACTTAGTCCAGCTGAAAAGATTCTTGCATGGTTCTGGCTTACCCATCCTGAGGCATAAGGCCATGGTTGAATTATGTGCAAACCATACCATGTTAGGACAGATCAAGCCTGGATCATGGACCATGGGATCCACATGTATACAAGAAGTAGTTTCCTAATGGAATCAAAAGAAGGGTGGGAAGACGTGTGGATCAGACCCAAAGTGTATGGATCAGACCCAGGTCCACAAACCAGGACCCTGTCAAGGAAAAAGCAAAAACAGGAAGAAAACCATCACTTAGAGTCATCATGGCATACTGAATTTTGGAGTCAGCTAACCCTGTATCAAATAGTATTATATATTTGGGAAAGTTACTCCATTCAACTCTCTGAATCTCAGCTGATGTATCCACCAAATGTATCTCAGAAGGGTGGTGTGAGGACTTGAATGCTCAGTGTCTGGCACATAGTAGATGCTCAACAAAATGTTAATCCTACAGTCATCAGAAGTACAACTGGAGATACCACGTGTCATTCCCTGTGACATGTTGCCATGTTTGTGCAAAACACCTACATTCAGTCAACCTTGTCTTGCTTTCTTCTGGTTTCAAAGAGCATATACCCTGCTTCAAGTGTGGTACCCATTACTACACTTTCCCCCAGTGGCCCACATTAAATGTCAGCTCTTTGTTCTTTTCCTGTAACAAAACTTCCATGTTATATATCTATTCCTTTTTTTTTTTAATTTTTATTTATTTGACAGAGAGAAAGGGAGAGAGTACAAGCAGGGGGAGCCACAGAGGGAGAGGGAGAAGCAGGCTCTCTGCTGAGCAGGGAGCCTAATGTGGGACTCCATTCTAGGAGCCTGGGATCATGACCCAAGCTAAAGGTAGACACCCAACCGACTGAGCCACCCAGGCATATCTCTGTATCTCTGTTCTGTGTCTCTGTTCTGTCTCAGCTAGCCATCACACTGTAACGCAATCAGAGTTTACCCCTGTGAGTGTGTAAGTGGAGTTGTTGGAGGTATTTGCATTAAAAACAAAGCAAAACAAAACTCTTCTCTTGCTGGGATTGTGTTGATATTGCATATACCTTTTTTTTTTCCCCATTTAACTCCAGAAAGGTATGTGGTATAGAACGGTTTTTGGAGTAACACAGGGTTCTGAAATCCATAAAACGTTACTAAGTAGGCAATCACCTATGCAGAAAGCCAGATCTAATTGAGACACAGGGTTACATAACAGATATAAACTCCCATTCAAGTCAATAACAAGCATAGAACCAAAGGTTTCTGGTGTCCAGTGACAGGCTGTTCTCAAAAGCTTGAGCCCACAATGACATAAGATAATCAAAAGATCCTGCCTTAGAGTTCAAGGAGAAGCTCACAACTAATATTACCCTTTATTTTGTTTCATCAGCACACTACAGGACTGCAAGAACCACAAAGAGTCAGACCAATTGCAAGCTTTCATTACAGTGAAACGTATATATAGAGTTTACCATTCTTTAGTGGGCAAGTCTGTGGACTAAGTACCTTTGCATCATTGTACAACCCATCCCGCCATCCATCGTGAAAACTTGTTCATCTTCCCCAGCTGAAACTCTGCACACACTTATATCTAGCTTAATAATAAATGTTTTATGTGTGTGAAAACACATAGAATAAGACCATGAATACAAATGCACCTGCCACTCAGCTTCTCACATTTATTCCAGATCTCCTCCTCCTCCTTATGCTTTATTTTTAAGAAATGGAACATTTGTGGATGCAACCAGATATCATGTGGTGCACTCAGGCCCCTTTCACTATCTTCCACCCCCAAGGTAGCCACCAGGTCCATAATTTCATAACATTTGTGCGTAACCATAAATAACACATAGTACTGTTTTTTGTGTTATTGTATCTTTACTATGTCTAACTGGTATATCTCTGGTATGTATCCTTCTGCAGCTTTCCATAAACATTGCTTTGAAGACTCGAACTCTAGGAAACAAACTGAGGGTTGCTGGAGGGGAGTAGGTTGGGGGGATGGGGTAACTGGGTGATGGGCATTAAGGAGGGCATGGTATGTGATGAGCACTGGATGTTACATGCAACTAATGATTAACTGAATTCTACATCTGAAACTGATGATGTACTATATGTTGGCTGATGGAATTTAAATTTTTAAAAAGGGGAAAAAATGCTTTGAATTTTACCCATGTTAGAACTCCCCCCAAATCTGGCTTTGACTCTCACGGTCCTTTCCATCTCCTTTCTTGTCCCAGTACTGATTTGTAGGCGTGTAGGTCCAGAGTCCAGTGAAGAGGAGGGGAAGAGAAGCCATCTCAAGCACTGTGCTTCCCTGGGTGAGACCATGCAGAACATGGGATCAAGGGACTTCACTCTCATATCATGGGGTACCAACCATGTTACCTAAAATCTTCCATTCTTTCTCATCTGAAGATCTGGGAACAGAGAACCCAAGCAAGATTTTTTGTCTGGTTCCTCATTTGCAGCTGAAGATGAGACTGAGAATGTGCTTCATTCCCCATAACTGAAATACAAACAGCTCGAGCCAAAGGCGCACGGAGAAGGACAGCACAGAGGAATCGATCCTGACACCTCACCACCCCAGCACCTCACCCCTTCCCAAAGAACCACCATTCCACATGTGGAGAGAGGTCAGGGGATGGAATTTCAACTCCTGCTGTGTCTTCCTGGCTGGCAGATTGTGAGCACCTGGTAGGTAGGACTCGAAGGGCTCACCATTTACCCACTTTAGGCCCGTGGGCGATGAGCGAGGACAGCAGTTCAGATGCCCCAGGGAGGCGACTGCCACCACATGCAGTCAGAGATGTAGACATCTTTTATTTCTCTCACTGTTCTAACTAGGTTCTGAGAGACAGAGCCAGGGGACAGGGGCATGACAACACCCCGTGCCTACGTTCACTCCAGCCACTAGGGGCTGGTCTCCCATCTCCCATGAGAAAGCAAAAGGAAAAGATAGGCTTTGAATCAAATGACTGACATTTTAATATAGACTAGAGCAGCATCCAAAAAGTGACTATGAAGCTATAAAACCTACCCAAATTATCATTAAGACCCCTCATGGGAAAGGGGGCCCAGCACGGGAGGGTGGGGAATATATATTTGCACCACACTTGTTGAGCTCAATGACCTGGGTACCCCTGTCTCCCACCAACTGCAACAGCCATACATAATGGTTGGGATGATAAAGTGAGATTTCATTTTACACTTTTCCTTCCCTGATGAGACATGTCTAGAAAAGCCTTACAGCAAAATACTTCCCTGTTCAATCCTATAAGAAGCCCAAGGCTGCCTATTTCTGAGGCAAGGAGGAATGTAGGATCAGTGTGCCTATCTACTCTCCACTAGAGATTTTTCTTTAAATCTCTACTGAGGTATAATTAACAAAGAAAACTGTAAGATATTTGAAGTATACATGATGATTTGTTATACACTGTGAAAGGATTTCTACCATTGAGTTAACCAAACACATCCATCACCTCACATATGAACTGATTTTTTTTGGATGAGGACCTTTAAGTTGTAGTCTCTTAGCAAATTTCTATTATACAATGTGGCATTGTCCACTATGGTCACCTGTTATACATTAGATACTCATAAGTTATTCATCTTTTTAAAAATTATCATTTTATTAAATTTTCCATCATGATAAGTGTACTTTTTATTTTTTTAATTATTATTATTATTTTATTTATTTATTTATTTATTTTAAAGGTTTTATTTATTTATTTGACAGACAGAGATCACAAGTAGGCAAGAGGCAGGCAGAGAGAGAGGAGGAAGCAGGCTCCCTGCTGAGCAGAGAGCCCGACGTGGGGCTCGATCCCAGAACTCTGGGATCATGACCTGAGCCGAAGGCAGAGGCTTTAACCCACTGAGCCACCCAGGCGCCCCATATTATTATTTTATTTAAATTCAGTTAATGAACATCTAATGTATTATTGGTTTCACACATAGAGGTCACTATTGATTTGTATTGCTTTCTGTCAAAGCAGTTCTATTTGAAAGTCTTTGAAATAGAGAAAAAAAATGTCACGGCGCCCTCTGCAGGAAATTTGGCGCAACTGCGGGCGCCTCCTAGGCAACCTCTGGCCTCACCTGAGTTTATGGGTTTGAGACATCCCTGCTGCTCAATCACAGGGGCCTTAAAGAACTTCCAGAAACCCAAGCAAAGCACAACTTTTGGTTCTCTGTCTTGGACCACACCCTTGAGATACATGACAGGTCCAGCCCCAATGCTGGGCTGCCCTCCTGTTCTCCCCAGAGCCCACTGCCCAAAGTCCTGAAAGAATACCAGCTACTAAAATCTGCTTCCCATTTGATATTCATCCTTTAAACCCCAATCTTAAAGTATAGATACAAGTAAAGTCAGTTCAGATTATCCTTACTCCGCTTGA
This sequence comes from Lontra canadensis, assembly GCF_010015895.1. Taxonomy (NCBI): domain Eukaryota; kingdom Metazoa; phylum Chordata; class Mammalia; order Carnivora; family Mustelidae; genus Lontra; species Lontra canadensis. The sequence continues at coordinate 4,273,306 of NW_022631106.1, read as the reverse complement.
AAGCCATTATGTAGGTTCCGAACTTGGACAGGAAGGAGACTGCGATCCAATGTCACTGATGTTCCTGGGCCCCATGTTCCCATTATTCATTCATTTGGCAGACCCCTGGGAGGGCACAGTGGGGCCTGGCACCATACAGGGCGGGGAGGTGCTCAACTCCAGACAAGACAAAGGCTGTACCCGCTGGGACCCAAATTGACTCTTGTCAGAGTTGAGAGATATGACCCTTTATTTTCACCTTGAAGAAGATGCACAAAGCCGGTCTATCATTCAAAGTCCTTTGTGCGGATTTTCAAACCTAGCTGGTAATGCTTGAAACAGAAAAATTGTTAAACTGAGTAGGGAGCTGATTTCAAGCACGGAGGTCAGGGGCGAATTCCTAACTCTTGTCCACCCTCCCTCAATAAGATATTTGATTTTGCTGGTTTATTCCAAAAAAAGACATTGAGTGTCTTCTAAAAAGACCTTCTCAGCTTCAAACATCTCTTCCCAAGAATATCTGTGCCCTGGGGCACCTGGCTGGCTCAGTTGGAAGAGTATGCTGTTCTTGATCTTGGGGTCGTGAGTTCAAGCCCCATGCTGGGTACAGAGATTACTAAAAAAAAGTAAATAAACTTAAAAAAAAAAAAAAAGAATATCTGTGCCCCATCAGTTGTGGAATAGGAAAAGAAATCAAGGGGATGACATCAAAGCAGGGCCAAGACCAGCCTAAAGCCCCAAACCCTCTCTTAGTTTGAGGGGATCTCAACCTTCTCAGAGGGAATCATCTCTCCACAGGCACCTGACTGCCTCAATCCTGGTCTCTGTCCTCTTCCTCCCTGGGAAGAGAGGTCTGCCCCCGGGGCCTTTAATACAAGAGACCCCAAAACACAACACCAGCCTCTCTTGCCCTGGGTGGATTTTGTCAACAATGTTGTTGAACTTACTTACTCCATCAGAGTAGTTAGTAGGATTCAGTGGGAGCCTGGATGTTTCTCTCTTTCCATGTGGAGCCTGGACTTGTCCTCACCCCTGTAGTGTGGCCCTTCAGGTTTTTAAGATGTCCACAGTGGGATGGAGCAGTAGCAGAGCCCAAACCTGCAGGAGTGCCCCAGCCACCATGTTGAAACCCTGCTGGAGAAGATCCCCTGGTAGGGGTCCGGGGCCTGAGCATGCTCTCCCAACAGGAGCACTAGAGGGAGACAGGCCTGGGAATTACACGACCACACCCCAGCATGGAGACGTGTGTTCCTGGGCCCTACCAGATCAAAAACAAACCCCTCATCCTGTCAATCATTTCTTCAAAATGTGCAAAAATGAAATGGGCAAAAATATGTTTCCCATTGTCGTTACCAAAATAGGAACAAATGTGAACCTCAAATTCTTCACTGACACACCTTATTTCCTTTTCTGGCATCTTCAATCAACATGCTGTGAATCACAACTAGTACAAACTCTCCGGAGGGGAATTTGGAAGAGTGTACCAGATGTCTTAATCTGGAAATTCTATTCCTAGTAGTTTATCCAAGGCAAATTGTCAGATGAATGTACCACGTTTGCCAAAGTTATGAATTGGAAACAACCTAAACATCCATAAATCGAGGATTAAATAGAGTATAATACCTCCACCCAACCAGTGAAACACTATGCTTCCATTAAAAGGATATATGGTGACCATAGTTAATAACATGGTATTGCATATTTGAAAGTTGCTAAAATAGCAGATCCTAAAAGTTCTCATCACATGAAAAAAATCATAACCATGTGTGGTGACAAATGCTGGCTTATTATGGTGGTCATTTTACACTATACATCTATCAAATCATTATGTTGTACACCGGAAACTAAAGAATGTTGTATGTTAATTATACCTCAATAAAAAATGTGGCTTCTAACTATATTGGCTTGTAACTATGTCCATGTTATATTGCTATGTTGGTATGCGGATATTTAATGGAGAACAATTAGCTATGTACTGCAAGATCAAATCTTTGTACATATTCATATATACACTAAAACACTAATAAATACTGTTTTTAAATAATTTCCTATCTTACAAGTTTTTCCAGTGAGCAGAGTCGAGAAAAGAAAAAGCCGTCTATATTTTCAAAACAAAACAAAGCTTCATCCTACCTTATAGAACACTCCGTCTCTTTTTTCATAGGCAAATTTACTCAAGAGTCTGAGAGTTGGAGTTTGGTTTTTTTATTTTTTAATTCACTTCTTAATTTTTTAATTTTTTTTTTTTTTAGAGACAATATGAGAGCATGAGTGGAGGGGGACAGTGCGGGGAGAGGGAGAGAAGGGAGAGAATCTCAAGCAAACTCCCCACAGAGCGTGGGGCCCGTCTCAGGGATCGATCTCACAACGCTGAGATCGTGACCTGAGCCGACATCAAAAGTTGGACGCTTAATCCATTAAGCCATCCAGGCCATCCTGGGCTTTTCTTTTGTTTTGTTTTTAAATCATCTTTTAACTACTTTATTTTTCAAACTTATTTTGGAGAAAATTTTAAACATATACAAAAATAGAGGAAATAGTATGTTGGACCCCACGAACCTCATTCACAGCCATCATTTTTCATCAGTTCTCCCATGCTCTCTACCCCTCCCTGCACTGGATTATTTTGAGACAAATCTCAGACATCATGGTGTTTAATCTGTCAGTGTATCACTTCTAAAACACAAGGACTCTTCTGGAAACATAACAATGCTACCATGATCATGCAAAAACAACAACAAAAACAGTAATGCTCCAAAATCATCAAACAGCCAATCAGTGATAAATTTCCCTGGGACCATCTCTTACAACTGTGTCACCCTGGGTGGGTTACCTAATCTCTTACATCTTTAATTTCATTATTTTAAAAAAGAGAAAATATTGGCTACTTGAGAGTGTCAACTGAGAAAATATATTTATAGAGGTTAGCATGGGATCTGGAACATTCTAACCATTAACTAGTAGCACTGAATGATTTGTGACGTTAGACACTTTCTCACTCACTAGGCCTTTACATGAATTAGCCCTTACGTTGTACATTTCCTGTTCATTTGCTTTGGCCCTTTTTCTATTGGGCACTAAGGATATCAGTCTTTAACTTCATACTTCTGCCCAGCTTTTCAGTTTATTTCATGCCTTTATTTAACTTATGATTACATAGTAAAATATGTCAACCTTTTGGGATGCCTGGGTGGCTCAGTCGGTTAAGTGGCTGCCTTCTGCTCAGGTCATGGTCCTGGCATCCTGGCATTGAGTCCCACATCAGGCTCCCTGCTCGGTGGGGAGCCTACTTCTCCTTCTCCCTGCCACTCCCCCTGCTTGTACTCTCTCTCCCTTTGGCATATAAATAAATAAAATCTTTTTTTTAATGTCAACCTTTCTTTTGTTTTGACTCAATATAAGATACACCTATATTTTCTAGTATTTTGTGATTTCCAATTTTTTTTTAATTTGGCACATATAAACTTTGAGAAACACTTTTTAAATGAGCCCTGTTATCTATTGTTTAGAACACACACACAAAATGTAATCATTCTCTAACTCATGAGCTTACATTTTTTTATAGAATCATGTCTTGCTTAAGGTAGAACTTCTCTATAAATCAGCTCTCTAAGGTATATAAGATAATTTGGGCTTACCATATTCACAGCAATATCAAAAACCAGTTCTTGTCTAGAGCTCAAAATGCTTTTCACAGATACTGACAACTACTCTACCAAGGAAGTACTATTCTCACCTGGATTCTGGGGCTGAAACAATGTGGCTGAGGGAACAGAGAGCTTAGATCCCTTGAACTCATATTCTGCCTCTCTTTCCTCCTCTGAAAAGCGGATCAATGCACGTAAAGCACGTAGAAGAATCTCTGAAAAGTTTTAAGTACTCTGCAAATGCTAACTAGCATCCTCATCACTGCAAGCATTAATGCAGTAATGACAATAGTAAATGCAAAATACTAATTATAGTAAAAATGACAGTATAGTAAAAACAAGATTATTATTACAATATAATAAGAGCCAATGTTCACTGAAGTCTTACTGGTGCCAATAAGTGTTTTACTTGCTGGTAATCTTACAGTGAGGGTACTTCTATTATCCCCTTTTTACACATAAAGAAACTGAGGCACAGAGTTTATGACTTGCTTGAGAAAATCACCTGTTTGGCAACTGTATTCAGTTAGTGAGTTGTGACTGCAGTCCAAGTCGTCTGAGGTCAGGGCCCTCTTTCTGGAACCACCACACTGAGACCCGTGGCTTGTGGACACAGAAAAAGGAGGACCTCCTGGCCTCCCTCACAATTCTTGGGCAGATTTCAGTAGTCTCAAAAGCCCAAGGGGTAGGAGCACAGTGACAAAGAAAATGGCCCTACCTCAACCCTTCCCACGGCCTCAGAAGAAGAAAAGACATTCTTGGCCTTTAGTTAAAACCTTCCAAAAGCCAAAGTTGTCCCCTTGCACGTACACCTGTGAACACCCCTTTCTGCCTGGGAGGGTGGGCCGGGTAAGGGGCGGGCTGGAGGGCATTGCCTCGGCCGCCAGCAGAGGGCGCAGTGGCGCCATGAGGGGTCCAGACACCCGCATTGTCCCCCTTTTTATTTTATTTTATTTTATTTTATTTTATTTTATTTTATTTTTTTGCCAGGTTAAGTCTTGAACTTCATTTTCTCCTGTGTCTCGTGAGAGGAAATGTTTTTCTCTTTCTCAGTGTTTGTCACCCACAGGGTTGCTTTCTTTTCCTCTTGATGTCATCTTTTTACACAGGCAGGAAATTATCTCCATTTAAAACTGCTGTTGGGGAAATTTCTGCTGTCCTGTGGTCATTTGACATAACAAACAAAGCTAATTGACCTGGAAGTTAGATACTCAAAGAAGAGCCATAATAAGTTCCTGATAAAGACTTGTTGATTCAACAAAGCAGAATGTCATGACTGACTGGGTCACCAGCAGTATGCAAAACTGGTGCGGTGTTTTTCAAATTGCTTTGGAAACACAGAAGTTGGTCATGAAACAGGTTGGTGGGCTGTGACCCACATTTTGAAAAATGAGCCAGACTAGAACAAAATAGAATTGAGCCCATAACAAGAAATGGGGTTTCTTTTCCATTCCTCCTGTGTGTGTGTGTGTGTGTCTATACTGAGTTGCCATGTAATTAATCCTGTGTAGTTCGCAGTTTTCAAGATATGAATGTCTTTGGTTGCAAATGCCAGCACTTCACCTATAACCTCAGTCTGAGACTCTAAGTTCGGCACCCCTGGCCTGTCTTGCATGTGGTTCCATCTGGGGTGGGGTGAGACTAAGATGTGGGTCTTCGGGCTGGCCACATTTGATAGATGTGTTGAAAATCATCCAGAGCAAGTGCAACCCTCACGCCTTATAAATGTTTTCATTTTCTAGAAAGATGCTAACCAGAGTGCTGGTGGTGGTGATGATTAGGTGATAATTCTCCCTAGAAGGCAAGTACCTCCTGCTGAAGTACTTCTCTTTGTACACAAAGAGAAGGTGGGAAATAGGGAGTAATAAAGGGCAGAGAGAAATGAGGGTGTGACCACAAAACCATCACAATGAAACCTTTGGTCTCCAGGGTTCTCCAGGTAAGTCAAGGGACAGCATGAATCAATCAAATAAAACGGTAGGTGTCAGTGGCTCAGATTAAAAAGTAATACAGCCACTGAGTAAGAAGGGGAAAAGTTACTTTGCATTGTTCTCACATTTTTTCTACAACTATGATCACAGTCTAGGATTCACCCAGTTTTTCAGGTGACACAATCTCCGGGGGAGTGCCATCAAGTTACAAATATTTGAATGGTGACAAACTGGTTACTTGGTTGTTGTAGAAAAGGGTTTTTCATCTCTAGATTCACAAAAATGTCATTTTCATAGGAGTTCTAAACAAATAAAATTATGAATTATATTTCAAAATTGAGAAGAAGTTTACTCGATGGACTTCTGAGATTTCCAAGATTTGCAGCTGAATGTCTCCTTATGGACAGAGGGGAAGGGGGACACACTGTTCAGGTACAGGCTTCCGTGTAGGACTGAGGCCACCATGGCTCACGGTGATGCTCCACCAGCTCTCACCATGGCCGGCTCTCCCCCATGACTGAGCTGCCAGAGTCCCCACACCAGCCCCACCACACACCAAGAAACTGCTGTCTTATAGGAGAGAAGAAAGAGCAAAACACAGCATATTCGGGCAAAACATTTTGGTACAATGTCTTACAGCTGGGTGTCTCCCTTGACTATTCTGGGCCTGAACTGGAAAAGATGTGCTTTCTCCTCTTCTGAGGTGATAGGAGGTGAGGGTCGAGTCATCTCCTGAGGAAGACAAGAAAACCTCCATCTTATAGTCCAAGCCATCTGATGGTATATCCCTATGGATTCCAGTCTGTTTTGTTCTCCTTTCTCTTTCTATAAAATCTTGTCTGTCCTTGCAGATGTCAGCTGTGCTCCTAGGAATTAGTCAATGGTAGGCAGGCCAGAGCATCTAAGTTAGGCTGTGGCAACTGCCATTAATAAGAGAGCCTCTGAAGAAGGTGGCTCTGGAGGACAAGACCCAGGGCTACAAGGTCTAATTTCCCTTCTTTAGGGGAGAATCTCTCTCTCTCTCTCTCTCTCTCTCTCTCTCTTTCAGAGGACTAAGGTTTGACTTTTATTAAGAGAAATGGCAGCACCCCTTCGAAGCTACCTGGGTATGGAAGGGAGAAGGGTTCCCATCCATCAAGGGCCCCAGAAGAATACCATCTGAGATGTGTGGCCTCCAGCCATTCAGACCGGATGTTCTGCAGTTGTGAGAGCCACGGTCACGCCCAGTCACTTATTCTAAACATCATGGATTTGTCTGCAATAGTCTTTATTCTAAGAGGGAAACCAGGGAGGAATTTTCCACTTTCTCCAGACACAGCCCTGGAGAAACCAACTAAATGAAACATGTGTTGAAGGGAAGTTTATGAAACTGTGAATCAAGATCAAGAGCCAAGGAAAGGTCAGCAGACAGAGCCACAGCAAGCAGCTCTCTGAGGCACTGTGGGGTTCAGCAGGGGTAGAAGACACTGAGGGTCTATGCCCCCACAGTCCCCATGTAGGTCAGACAACTCCTTGTAGCTCTGTGAGGTTGCCAAGCACTTTCGCATGTGTCTTCATCTCAGCTGACCTTCGGGGGAAGACCAGACCTTCCTGGGCCGTTTATTTGATATGACTCAGTCTTCACCTAGGACCTTCTCATGGGCGGACTCACAGTATTTGAGGGGAGAAACCAAAGGAAGTGGGTTCTGGTGCTGACTCAGTCATTATAGGAAGGTGAGCCAAAAGGTTAACTGAGGGGTTCAACACCTGTATTTTATCTTTTCTCTAACCCGTTCACCTCTCACCCCTGCCCCCGGGTCAGTCCTGACCCCTCAGGTTATCCCAAGAGACCTGGGGCCCATCCCTAAGGAATGGGGATAAGGCCCCATTTACCTCACCAAGCTCTGCTGGGGAGACATGAGAGAATTGGTGGTGGCCTTCAGTTTTCATATAATCTGCCTTTTTTTCTGTTATCCATGGACATCTAAACTTTCTTTTCCATGCTTAGACATGAGTCCATCAGCTGGCAAATGAATCTTACCTTCTAACCACCACTTCAGGGACAATTCAATTACTTATATTTTTACCACATTGTATCTCTTTATTCCATAAAAACTCATGGAAATTCACAATGGAATTGCTCAAACTAGTAAACTAGTAACAATAAAATTGACAATGAGATGGGTGTCACCAAGATTCAAAATGGCAAATATTTAGTATGACGCTTAATGCTCCTTTGGTCTCCAGCAGCTTAATTATGGGTCTTAATGCTGAGATTAAATGCTAAAGAACACCTACAAAACAGTGGGAAGGCACATTTCAGGGACTGTGTTATGAATAAAATGGAGGGAGCTCAGTGGAACTCCAGCACCCCTTTCCTGAAATCTCCGTTAGGAATCAGCACATTCTTCAACATGAGCCATTAATGATTTCCCCATTTTTGGCCAAGGGCTAGCTACACAAATGCTACTCCAAGCCCTTCTCTCCCATCACCACCACCCCAACCAAAGAGTGCCTGTGGGCCCCTGGAAGGCTCTGAGGGAAGCAGTCTTCAGGGCAAAGTCTCATTTCAGGAGTGTTTGGATGGAATCGTGGCAAGAAGTGAACAATCCCCAGTAGGGATCTGAGGGAGAAGGGAACACGGTCTGAGAGGTGGTAGGACTCACTGGAGGCCGGGGGAGGGGTAACAGCGCTGTCCTCCAGAGACCTAAGAGCGGGATAGTATTGTCAATTGGATCTCCCAGTTCAGGTACTTCCTTCGGTTCTGTCCTGGGCTACTGTGTGGTAGAACTCCCAGGACCAGGTTTCAAAACTCCTTGAGCCCCCCAAATCAAGACCAAACAGCAAGCAAGGACAATAATCAAAGGCTCCATGGGAGCAGATATCCCTGTGTGGATACCCAGGGGATCGGAAAGTCTGGGAGTCCCTGCGTAAGTGGAAGAGGACACTGGCCAGCAGACCGGACAGGATCATTTGGAAGGTTAGTCCAGCCGAAAGTTAGCCCACAGCACGGGGCATAGTCATAGACCCCATCGATGCCAATACAGAGCAACCCATCTCCAGGGGAGTGTGTGTGTGTGTGTGTGTGTGTGACTTTAAGAAGCTAGTAGAAAATTTAGGAATCTCCAAAAACCATGAGCTGCCTACTGCAAAATATTCAGTGCCCATGGATTTTTTCCCCCTCTCAATTACACTTTTGTCCCTGAATATCATAGCCAGAGTTCTATCAAGTGTGTGAAACCTGTCCATAAATAATATCCACTTATCATCCCCACACTCACATGTGTTATATGCTTTTTCCTCGTGTCATTCCCAATTGATGACAAGCTCAGAGAGGCCAACTGGCTTCTCAAAGGTCCCGCAGGAAAAGCTGAGTTTCAAACACAAGCTCTTTACCACTAGGCAGAGGCCTGGACCCCCAGGTTCCCAAGTGGTTGTGAGGCTCCAGGCAAGAAGTGGAATTCAGTGAAGTTCAGTCCTTTGTGATAGATGTGATAAAGCTGTCCCAGGAAAGGATATAGCCTCGTTCATTGACCTCTCTCATCTAAAACCTCCAGCCATTCAGAAAGATCCATTCAAGAAAGGTAAAACTTACTGAAGAACTTCTTAATCCTGAATGTTAAATTTCCTACGAACCTAAAAATGCTACAGTTTTGCTTACCTCTGGGTAGACACAAGACAGAACAAAACATAAATGTGTGTGTTCCTAAAAAGTCCCAGAGTCGATCAAGGGAAATCACCCAGAAGCCCTGTGTATTGCTAGAAGTCCATTTCCAGGTTTCTAGAAGTCAATTCCAATGAGTGGCTGGTGTCACAGGACTGAGAGGGTAAGAAAAGTTGCCACAGCATAAGCCACAGCACAGTGAGAAGATGGAGGCATCTGTCCCAGCTCTGCCACCAAGTATCAAACATCTTCAGTTTACTCCCTTCACTCTTCCAGGCCCTCTCTGACTAGGATCTGTTTCCCAGTCTTTTTCACATCATGGCACGCACACAAGTAAGGCCTACAGCTCCAGACACACCTTGAGGAAACATCTCAGGAGTCACTGTCGTCAAAGACCTACATCTCATTGGTGGCAGACCAGTAAGGCAGTCCTGGGCTAAATGATGACTACAATACCACAAAAATCCCAAGTCTGTGTTCCTTTCCAAACAACTTCCAGGAGGATCCCCCGAATGGCTCACTCAGCACATTTATCATTAGACCTCTACATAGAATTGTGTAAAATTCTGAGATCACATCCAGTAAGTACAGAAATGAAAGTCCTTCTAGGAAAGGGGTCCTTTTGTCAGGGCCTGGGGACCTTTTTGTGTAAGATGTCCTTGAGGAACTTGAAAAATTCTGTCAACATTCTCAAACTGCACCCAAAATTTTGTGTGTACATACATTTTTTCTAGGGAGATATCCACATTGTTCCTCAAATTATCAGAAAGAGCCACTGTTTAAAAGGACAGAACTTATCGAGATAAGACAAGTCTTATCCATCTTTGAAAACATGTGGCCCTACTGTACAAATCTTGATTCAGAGTACATGGTCTGTCATGAGGAGCATATATACATGCCTGAGAACATCAGCCCTGTGCCCAAATACGTGAAAGGCCAGAACCCTCGAGAAAAGGAGCCTCTTATATAGGACATGAAGCAATAACAATAAAATTGCAATGTGCTGATATAATTCATTGCTATTGCACTAAAAATACACCTTTACATATTTTTAAACAAAAAGAAACATAGGGCACATGTTGGAGGGGAGGGAAGTTTCTGACAAAAAATCATTCCAGCTAAGAAATTCACCAACAGCGCTGGCCTCCCAGTAGTCCTAGGTTTTCAGAAAATACCTTTGCCCCTGATGGATTGGTTTTCTTTTTTCTGACAGCCTCAACTTGTGCTGTGTGGATACAGTCATTTATAAAAAGTTAGTCACTGGAAGATCCTGGAGAATCTCTTTCTAAAATTCACAGGCTACCAGGACAGCCTAACAGAGAACACATCCTAGGGTTTCAGCCTGTCTCCTGACTCATGAGGCTGCTCTGCCTCTCTTCATCCTCCAGAGAGAAAGGGCTTGGGAGGAAGGGGTAGTCTGTAGGGGATGGGATAAGACAAAGTGAAGGGCAAAGCGCCACTCTGTGGGTGCGGCCACAGAGCCTTCTCCAGCATCAGCGGCAAGCTCCAGGTATAAGCAGAGGACAGAAAACTGAGGGGTGAGGGGAACAGAATGAGGAACACACCAGTGGCCATCCCTTCGCTTCTGGGTGCACCAAGAGAAACAGCTTCCTTTACTTGAACGGGCAAATTCTCCAGGAGGAATCGTGACTCCCATGTTGCAGAGAGAAACCAAGAAGCAAAGGGTTCACAAGCATCTGATTAGAAGGACCCCGATAAGCTTATTACTTTTGGTGGTTGTCTCTTGTCCCTGTAAGATTACCTGATATCCTTCACCCTGGGAAGAAAGAAAGAAAGAAAGAAAGAAAGAAAGAAAGAAAGAAAGAAAGAAAGAAAGAAAGAAAGAAAGAAAGAAAGAAAGGAAGGAAGGAAGAGAGAAAGAAAGGGAGAGAGAGAGAGAGAGAGAGAGAGAGAGAGAGAGAAAGGGAGGGAGGGAGGGAGGGAGGGAGAAAGAAAGAGAGGGAGGGAGGGAGGGAGAAAGAAAGAAGGAAGGGAGGCGGGACTACATAAGAAGAATGAGACAAAAAGCAAATATTACACGTGAATCTTAAGGATCTGTGGCTAAGTGCAATAAGCCAGGCACAAAAGGACAAGTCCTGTATGATTCCACTTACACGAGGAGCCTAGAGGAGCCAAAATCATAGACAAAGAAAGCAGAACGTTGCCAGGGACTGTGGGCAGGGGAGAGGGGTAGTTAGTGTTTGGTGGAGAGAGAGTTCCAGCTGGGAAAGATGACAAAGTTCTGGAACCGGAGGGTGCTGATGGTGGCACACAACAGGGTGAAAGGACTTACCACCACTGAACTGTACACTTATAAATGGTCGCAGTGGTAAATTTTGCATGACATATATTTTACCACAATTTTAGAAAATCTTTAGGGGCGCCTGGGTGACTCAGTTGTTAAGCCTCTGCCTTCGGCTCAGGTCATGATCCCAGGGTCCTGCGATGGAGCCCCACATCGGGCTCCCTGCTCAGCAGGAAGCCTGCTTCTCTCTCTGTCCCTCCCCCTGCTTGAGTTCTCTCTCTTTCACTGTCTCTCTCTCTGTCAAATAAATAAATAAAATCTTTTTAAAAAATCTTTAGAGAGCAAATATTAAATAAAATAAAGAGTGGCCTCATGTTAAGTGAGAACCAGCATAAGATGACAAAGAAATGTGTCATGTGGGGTGCCTGGGTGGCTCAGAGGGTTAAAGCCTCTGCCTTCAGCTCAGGTCATGATCCCAGGGTCCTGGGATCGAGCCCCACATCGGGCTCTCTGCTCAGCAGGGAGCCTGCTTCCCCCTCTCTCTTTCTGCCTGCCTCTCTGCCTACTTGTGATCTCTGTCTGTCAAATAAATAAATAAAATCTTTAAACAAAAAAAAGAAAGAAATGTGTCATGTTGGGTCACCTTAGAGCATAGATGCTAGAAGACTGGAGTAGGCTCTTTATCATCTCAGAGCCCACCAGACACTCTATGCTATCTGCAGCCTGTGAAGGCCACCTGTTCCTGCTCTCTGCCCCTGCCCATACACTCCGCTCTTCTCTGCAGGCTGGGATCCCTGTTCTCCCAACTCACCCCTCCTCCTTTGCAGTCCTCCTCCCCTGTCCTGCCCACTGGCTGACCCCCATCCAGTCCCCATGGACCCTTCACTAGGGCCATGCCTTAGACTGCTTGGGCCACTATCGCAAGATACCATAGGCCAAGTGGCTTCTAAACAAAGGAAATTTATTTCTCACAGTAATGGAGGCAAGAAGTCTGAGAACAGGTGCCCTCGTGGTCAGGTGGGGACCTTCTTTCAGGTCACAGACTTCTTGCTGTGTCTTCACATGGCCAAAGTGGCAAGGGATTTCTTGGGCTATCTTCCATGAGAGTACTAGTCCTATTCAGGAGGTCTCCGCCTTTCTGACCCGATCACCTCCAAATGGCCCTACCTCCCAATACCATGACACTGGGTGTTAGGATGGCAACATGTGAATCTGGGCAACATAAACATTCTGACCCCAGGAGGCCACTTGTTAGAACTTGACGTCCTCAACCACGGAATGAGAGTGTTGCACTCTATCTCAGCTCCTCAGGTCAGGGTCTTTGAAAGTAGTGATGAATTTCCAGCTAAATTTTAGCGTCAAAAATCCTTGTGCCTTGTTAAATCATAAATGCACCTGTGATGAGGGGATGCTGGCTAACCTAAAGATTTCTTTGTTTTATGTGGACTAGAATTGCATCATCTTGGTGTGCTAATTGTGTCTCTCATGCTGCTCAGAATCCCAGCCTTCAGAGGCCAGCTGGAGAAAGAAATGAAGTGTTACTTATTTTGATTGGACAGATCAAGTCTTTCAAGGCTGGGGCCCAACAGGAGTGTGATTAATGGACAATCCCAGTGGGGCCACACTTGAGCCACACTTGGTCCCCACAGGTCTGTGTGACCACTACATGCTTCCAGTACCCATGTGCTAAGATTATGGTCAAGAAAAATTGCAGTTCTCCTTGCCAGCCCTCTCTAAGCCCACAGATTACCTCCTGCCATCCCCTAACTTCCGTCTCTGGCCCCACAGATGCCACACCACGCACCAAACTTCTTGACATTTCACCTGCCACTCTACAGTCCTCCATGTCCCATTCCCCAGGGGCTCTGTGTATGGGGAGTGCCCATTAGAGTCCATAAGTGAATGAAGGCCTTCTGGAAGAGTGACATCTTTCCCTAATGAGGGAGCTCTGACCCAAACAAGCAACAGATAGAGGTCCTGCCACAACAAGGACACAACGGCAAGCTTCAAGCCGACGGCCCAAATGCCAGGCATCCATGCCATCCGTGAACCACCTCATGCCAACAATGCCATCACAGGTCACCAACCCCATGTCGGCCCTCCACTAGCCAACCAGGAGGGGTCAGGACGTGTGCTTCAGTGGCTGGGCGGAAGAAGATGGTGGAGGCCTTTTGGGTGGCATGTGGTACCTCACTTTTTTCCAGAACTTGGTCTTGGCACACTGTGACTGTTCTGTGAGGTCCCCGCTCCACTGGATGGCCCCGTGCTTCTGCTTGATGTACTGAATTGACTGCGGCATGGCCGTGTAGTCCTTGACCTTCTCTAGTTCAATCAAGATGACCTTCATCCCGTCCTGGATGAGTGCATTGTAGACTGCAATTTGTTCTTCCGACATGTTCTTTAACACGTCAAAGCTCAGGGATTCGGGAACTAAGACAATGATCAGCCTCCGGCATAGCTTGATGTTTTCATCGACGACGTTGGCCACCGCTGGAAATAAAGAAGACACAGACTATCACATGAGTGAAAGAACCTAGATTCATCTCTGAGAATATTAGAAATGGGTCCTGGAAGGACAACATAGATTTTAAAATAAATGTCACTTAGGAATGGATAACAAAAGTGGTTTTGTTTTGCTTTTTTAACTTTTATCATATCTTCTGTGAAACCTTTCTGATTTTCCCTGAAAAAATTTGCCCTTTGTGTTCATAAGTCACATTTTTTTGGTAGTTGGTTGCTGCAAGGTCACTTACCTCAGCTCACTGGCTGCACCCACAGACTGTGACCTACTCAGAAAAAGGGTTTTATTGTGCCTAACTTTTATCACCAACTTCACTGAAGGTCTAGTATATAGTAGATGATAAACACATTTTTTTAAATAAATATATTTTAAAGGGACAGGAAAAGTGTAGATAGATCAAATGCTGTATTAATCTTTGTTTGTGTTTTCTTCTTGTGCTGTAGCTAACTAAATGCCCAGGATTTATAGGACTAACTTCAAATTAGTAACACTGCCTGATGATTTCTTGGGGATAGTTCTGGAAATATCCAGCTACAGATGAAACCTGGCCTTTTTTAGCAATAAATAATAACTTTTATATCCTCCTGATTCTTGGAATATAAAAATAGACTGTGACCTCCCCAAGCTCATGTTCTTCTTCTCTTCAGTTTATTTTTCTATTTCTTGTGCCTAGAATATTACCTGTCACATAGCAGGTGCTCAATAAATATTTGCTGAATAAGTGAGTGAAAGAATATGCTTATGAAATTTGAAGTCTTCCCCATGTTTACGGCGAGCACTAAATCAGATTTTCACTTCCTCATGGAGGTTGATCTTATAACTTGAAAAGATGTAGGCTGAGATGTGGTTGTCTCTCACCATAGAGATAAGCAACTTACAAATCCGAAGTACAGGCCACCTCTCCAAACAACCCAGAGTGGGCCGCTACCAAATGCTCTAATGTAGTCCTCTTGGTTTCCTCTTGACCAGTGAAGGAGGTTTATTTCAAATTTTAGCCGTTTGTTGTATAGCAGCCCAAGAAAGAAAACATGTAGGTCAAGAGGGAAACTTTATCTGTCAGATGTCTAACATGCGCTAAGCTCCATACTGGTCTCCACTCAGATTTTATCTCATTTCATTCTCTTGCCCGAGTCAGGGAAGCACTCTGTTCCTCATTTGACAGATGAGACAGTTGAAGCTCAAAGATGTCACCCATAGTGCCCAAAGCTACACTCTTGTTCTATGGGAGACATAAATAAATAAATTCTATTTTACTTATGTAGGAGAAACCTGGGTAGTTAAGGTTTATAAAATCATCTTTAAATATGAGCTGATTTACATATTTGAACTGAGGGAGGATACTCAGCAGTTAGTCTCAAGGACGTGAGGGCAAATGACCTCTTTTTACCATGTGGTCTCTTGGCCAAGGTTGTCATTGGTCAGCTGTTCGTGTTACTCATAGTGAGAGTCACATCAATTCAACCAGGAATCCCAGTTATCCTGTAACAGGAATGAGCCCCAGAGAGAAGAGAACTGGTCCTAACTTGGCTCACGGACTGTGGGCTGAGGAGGTGCAAGACTCTCTGTGGTTCCATGGGGGAAGGTGAGCAGAGTCTCCCAAGCCCTCCCCACCCCCATTTGTGAAGTGAACGAAAAGAGACTTCCCTTTCCTTTTTACTTGTGGCTTTGAAACCTCACTCAAAACATACCTTGTCCAGGAAATTCATCCCTGCCAAATATAAATAATTTATATCCACATTGCCTTTCCAGCACCTCAGGCAGAATCTTCCACACCAGTGTGTCTACCTCATGGCTCTGGATTTCTCTTTGAGGCTTAGGGTATAAGACATAGGCATCATAGATCTTGCCATCTGAAAAGGAAATGGGATAAACTCACGGAATTACTTGTACCAAATTCTCTTAGGTTAACAGGAGCAAAAATCTGGCTTGCTCCCATGAGGTCCTTTTCCCTTGGGTTCAATGACTTCAGAGTGATCAGCTGGCTCTCTTGGTGCCAACATTGTCACACTAGGCTTCTCATTCTCTCAACACTTTAAATATTTCGCTTCATACTCTTTCACTTGCATAGGTTTTGAGGACAAGCTGAATGCAATTCACATCTTTGTTTCACGATAGGTAAGTTGTCCCCCCAACCTCTGGCTTTTTTTAGGATTTTTTTCCTTATCTTGGATTTTCTGTAATTTGAAAATGATAACCCTAGGCTTTTGTTTGTTCATCCTGCTTGGTATTCTCGGAGCTTCCTGGATTAGAGTTTGCTGTCTGACATTAATCTGGGGAAATTCTCAATCACTAGTGTTTCAGATACTTGCCTTCCTTTCTCTCTTTCTTCTCCTTTGGTATTCCCATTACATGTATGTTACACTTTCGGTGGTTGTCCCACACTCATTGGATACTTTGTTCTTTTTTTTCCTCCAGACTTTGTTCCTTTAGCTTTACAGTTTTGGAGGTGTCTAGTGTGATAGCCTCAAGCCCAGAGATTCTCTGTTCAGCCATCCACTAACAAGCCCACCACAGGCAGTCTTCATTTTTGTTACAGTTTTGTTTTTTGTTTTGTTTTGTTTTGTTTTCCTAATGGCTAGCTTTGTTTTTGGTCCTTTTTGAGATTTTCATCTCTCTGCTTACATTGCCTATCTGTTGTTGCATGCTGTCTGCTTTTATGCATTAGATCCCTTGGCACACTAATCAGGGATGATTTAAATTCCCAGCCTGGTAATTCCGACATCCCTGCCATTTCTGGCTCTGATGTTTGCTCTGTCTCTTCAAATTGTGCATTTGCCTTTTAATATGTCTTATACTTTTCTCTGAAGCTGGATAGAATGTACCAGTAAAAGAAAGTGCTATAAACTGGCCGTTAGTAACATGATGGTGAGGTGTGGAGGGAGGGGATGTGTTCTATGGTCCTGTGATTAGATCCTTTAGTGACTCTGGACTATGAACTCTGTGAACATTTCTCAGTCATTTATCCCCACTTAGATGGGGCAGGATGGCCTGACTGGACTGGAGTTGGGTATTTCCTTCTGTGCAGGTCAGCTAGGCTCTGATAATATCCTAGCAGGTAAGGCTTTCATTAACTAGTTTATCCTGAGGTCAAGCCTTGTTAATAAGAACAGAGTGCTCTAGGATATTTCAGAATGACTTTTCTCCTCCCCCTGCTGGAAACACAAAGAAATTTTTTCTTTGATATTTACAGTCAGAACCAGGTCAAGCTTCTAGAGGGAAAACTCACAAAAGTGTGGGTTTCCACCCCTTATGACTAGGTCCCCTGAAGAATTTAAGTCTCAGATGTGTCCACATTGAACCTCCAATGATTTGTCAGTTACCGTTGCTACTCCTAACACATTGGCATTGACCTATGAGGAAGATGGTCCTTTCCCCCTTATGTAAGAATCATTTCTCCAAGATCACACAGCCCCAATTCCAACCTGACTCCTTTGACTTAAGTCCACCAGTCCCCATGGTGAAAATGAGAATTGAAAGCAGGAGTTTCCATCAATGTCACTCCAGATGGGTCCTGTGCAATGGTGGACTGTCATAACTGCACCAGGAAAAATGGGTCCAGTCTCTCGTGATTCAGACCCACTAGCGAATTTCGTCACTGCAATTGCATATGGCATTATAGAGACCAAGCCTCTGAGTAGACTCCAGGAATCTGTTGTGCAGTGCGGAGACGTCCCACACAACAGCACATTTCGTCATCACCGAATGAGCTAAGCATCTATTGAGTAACCAACCGCAAGTAACAGTCATTGTGCTCACCCCTGAACAGATGAACAAGACACAGGATCTAACTGGAAAGACCATTCAGAGACTTGGAAATAAAAACATGAGGTGCTACAAGATAACATGGCAGAATGAACAGGAGAGACAGAAAGAAATCAAACTTCCATAGCCTGGAGCTCTTGGGGAAAATTCATAAAGGATGGAGGGCAGTTCCTGGATTTTAAATGGTTTAGAAAAAAGTGAAGTGGAAGGTAAAGAGGCCAAGAAGGGGGAGAGCTTGAGAAGGGCATGGAAGGGGGATGCTTATGCTCTACTCAGGGGTCATGTGAATCAGTAAGAAGCTCTAGCAGGGATAGAAGGTTCTAGTGAACATCTCATTAGAAAATGTGATTTTTTTTGAGCCCCAGGCTATTAGGAAATTCACAGCCAACCTAAGGGGACCCAAGAGGAAGGCTGTCTTTTATTCCCTGTTCACAGAAGTTTGTTTGAGTGAACAGACTTGAAAAGAAAGGTGGCTCTGAGCCCAAAGAAAGAATACTTGTATACTTCAAGTTTTCATCTAAATAATAGTACAGACGGTCCCCAACTTAGAAGGGTTTGATTTATGATTTTTTTTGACTCTATGATGGTACAAAAGCAATACATATTCAGGGGAAGCCAAACTTTGAATTTTGAATTTTGATCTTTTTCAGGCTAGCGATATGTGGTCCTATCCTCTCTTTGATGCTGGGCAAGGTAAAAAGACACAGCTACGAGTCAGCCACGGAATCCCCAGGTTCAACAGTCCATATACTAACAACCATCTGTACCCACACACCATGCAGTTATCCACCTTCAGGACAGCATTCAATCAATCACATCAGACAGTCAACCTTGATTGTAACACAGACTTTGTGTTAGATGATTCTGCCCAACTGTAGGTTAATGTAAGTATCGAGCACATTAAAAGTAGGCTGTGGGTTACATTCATCGAATGCATTTTAAAATCATGATATTGTTTACTTATGACAGGTTTATCAGGCTACAACCCCATCATAAATCAAGGAAGAGCTGTAGTTAAAATGTGTCCAGAACTTTAGAGTTTACACGTAGCCTTTTCTCATTTCATAAATTCTCATACCAACCACCACCTTTAAGGACCTGAGATAGAAGCGGTCTCTATCGTAGTTGCCAAATGTCTGAATGAAATTGGATTTTACAGAGGCTCAAGGATGTTCTATCTATATGGGGGAGAGAGAAGGTTTAGATCATGAGACAGTCAGCTTTTTAATAAACTGGGGTCATAAAGCAAGTACCAAAGGGATGATGAATTTGTGTCTGGAGTCTGCAGAAACCCAACCCAGCTAAATCTCCTTCTGCAACGTCTTCAACGTTAATAGTCTAAGCCACCAATCCGTAAGTGGGTATTTTTCTGAATTAAATTTGCTGTCATACTCTTGACTTTCTAAAGCCAGAGGCTATATGAAAAAAAAAATTAAGGTTTCATAAAGGCTTTATTTTTAAACATATTAGGAAGGATGTAAATTTCCTTAAAATCTTGATACTATTTCATCCTTTTATGATAAAGGATTGGTTGGGTTGGTACTCTTCTCACCACATAGCAGACATCCTGAATGAATACAGTGATTTTTGTCTATAAATCTGTGTTTATCACCGCCTCTGTCAGAAACCCTGCCATTCATGTCTCTCTTCTCTCAGGCTCTTTCTCTTTCTTCCTGCTCATTAAAAAACAATACAAAACAAAAACCTATCTTTGCTAAGTGAATTCTCTCTTTTGACAGTGTTCCATGTTCTCTGTTTTTCAAAGAAAAGAGAGGTGCATACTCAGAGACAAAAGAGAGTTGGGTAGTGAGCAACTCCCACACCTTTTAGAAGATAAAAATATAAAATGCTCCCAACTTTTTGGTCTTTTTTTTTTTCTTTCTAAGCTTTTGAGTAGAAATGTTACCTCGGTGGCTCATTCTCAAAATGCAGTGGGTTCTCAGAACTTTCAAATGACCAATCGATCATTTATTCATCAATATAGCAAAAAAAAAAAAAAAATCAAGCTTGAGGCCATTTTGCTTTTCCCGTCAGCCTTTGGTTTTGAAGGGCGCTCTCAGACAACTGCCTGCCAGCTTTGGCTGTCATAGTCACGGTGAGGGTCACATTGGTATCCTCGGATTATGGGAAAGAATGCTGAGACAGACAGGGCTATGTTATTTCTCTGGACTTTGAGCAGCTAAGTGGCCAGCCTTGATTCAAACCCAAGTCTACCACTCCTTCTGGTGTGGCTGAGATGAGAATTGGGAGGAGGAAACTTCAAAAGCATATCCCTGATTAGTCCTGTGTAAGTGTGTCAGATTGCATTTTTTAAGAAAATAGCCCTAGCAATATTTCCAGTTCCACAGGCTCTTCAGAACTGACCACACCCCCGATAAAGAGGTAGAATCCATTTCCACTCCCTTAAAATTGACTAGGACTCTGTACCTGCCTTGACAGATAGAATGTGGTAGAACTGACTCTGGAAATTCAGGGTCTGAGTCATAAGAGAAAGTATGGGTTTTCCTGGCTCTCCTGTTCTTGAAACACTAGCCCCTGGAAGCCAGTCGCTGTGCTGTGGGGAAGCTCAAAGTAGCCCACACAAGAGAGACCACATGGAGAGGCCACTGGGGAGAGAAACTGAGGCCACCAACTAATAGCCAAAATCAAAAGACAGCCCTCCAGTGGGGTTCCCAGACATTGTGGAGGTGGCACAGGCCATTCATGTAGTGCCTTTTCACATCCTGACCCGAAGAACCCATCAGCAAAATAAATGGCTGCTCTATGCTATAAAGTTTTGAGGTAATTTGCTTCCCAGCCATAGTAACTGTAACAGCAATTGGGAAGGTAACAATGGGCAATAGATAAAGATGAGTCTGACATGCCCCACTCCCCCAACTGTCTATTTCACCCAGAAAACTATAGAAATGTAGACCTACTGGTAAGTTTTTAAGGAAAGGGCCTGCTGGCAGATACTCCCACAGTCTCCCTCTATATAGTGGATAAACCTAGACAGTTCATCTAGGTTCTGGCCAAGCTCCTTTTTTCTCCTAAGGAGATTCAGCCATAATTTTGATGCTGAAATGTCCGCATGTGCCTTTATGGGCCATTGGCACAGAAACACAAGAGTTTATGGGCGTGTTTTCATATTTATGAGAGATTGCTAAAAGATCATTCAACCCCTTAATTTCTTTTACGTTATTGCTAAATTTCAAACCTAATCAAACTGGACCCAATGAAAAATCAGACAGAATCAATCTGGCCTTCACATAAGTGCTTTGACATAATTTCATGAGGTTTTGCCTTTTAGCCCTAACATGGTAGACACTAAAAGAAAAGTCACATTCAACATGCTACCACTTTTACCACAGGAATGTTGTCGTAGACAAGATTCATTATATTACACCCTTTAAAGATGAGGACTCCCCACAAAAACTCTACCTCGGAAAATGGTCCCAGAAGAAGCCACATGCTCTCATAAGCAACTGAAGAGTATTTGTGAACACCACACAATGCATCTTGTCATTGCTTTTGCCTTTACTTCTAAAGCCAACTCGTCTTCAAAAAGTGCCCAAGATTTGTCATCAGTTCTACCCCCAAGCTTTATTTTACCATTCTACCCTCTGTTCACTGTACCTATTTTGTTTTTGTTTTTAATTGTTGTGTTCTACATGTATATTCTCCACAAACCTATTTGGAAGCTGGTGAGACCTATGCAAATCTCTCTAGATGTGTAAACTAACCCTCATATTTTTGTACACACATGCACACCTGGAAGGAGAATTTTTGAAGTCACTCCTATAATTTACTAGAGAATATACAGAACCCATGGACTAGGGCAGGTGATAACTCAATAAAACTGAGCTATACCCACCTGTTACTCATGTTATAAAGCCTAACTCATGCAGCTGGGATAATAATTTATCACGAGAAGGACACAATTTGTCTATTTCTTCATTCCTATTTGCCACCCCTTACTCCACAAGCTCCCCGCATAACTCAGAAAATATCCCCCAGGGACACAATGCTGGAAATAGCAACTGGGACAAATCTTAAGTCTCATCACAAGCTCATTGCCAAAGCCAACACTCAGAGAGGAATTTATAGGGGTCGTTCTCATAGATGGAACTGTAGAGATTAGACATTTAGTCATAAAGTATATAAGCACTTATCTGAATTAAGAAAAAGAAAGAGGAGGGGCGCCTGGATGGCTTAGTCCTTAAGTGTCTGCCTTCGGCTCAGGTCATGATCCCAGAGTCCTGGGATCAAGCCCCGCATCAGGCTCCTTGCTTGGCAGGAAGCCTGCTTCTCCCTCTCCCACTCCCTATGCTGTGTCCCCTCTCTTGCTATGTCTCTCTCTGTCAAATAAATAAATAAAATCTTGGAAGGAAGGAAGGAAGGAAGGAAGGAAGGAAGGAAGGAAGGAAGGAAGGAAGGAAGGAAGAAAGAAAGAAAGAAAGAAAGAAAGAAAGAAAGAAAGAAAGGGAAAAGAAAAGAGGAAAGAGGAAAGAGGAGCCCTGGCCCACTGAGCTCCAATGCCCAAACTCTCAGCCGGAATTTGGGGTGGAGCCCAGTCTCCGCAGAGGGTGGGGCTCCCTGAGTCCGTCATCTGCTCAGCTCCCCCTGCTCTGGGTGAGTCACTATTCCTTTTTTCTCTTCCTGCTAAACTCGACCTCACTGGCAGGCAGCTGCACCAGCCCTGGGTTCTCATGCTCCTGGGAGTCCCAGTTGAGTCAGGGAGTGAGACACACACCAGGACCAGTGATATGGGAACACCACTGAAGTGTCCCCAGTGTCCCTTCAGTCAGTAACCAGAAAGCAGGTGGGCCACTCATGTGTGTATGTCAGAAAAGACAAGTGGGGGCACGCAGGTCTCCTCCGTCACATTCGTAGGTGGGAGCATAGGCACAAGGTGGCCCCGCGGGGACCACAGCCCCGAAGAGAGACCCCACATCCAGCCGAAGGGCCTCTGGACTGGAGGGGATTTCAGCAGCATTGGACAGGCACAGTCAGGTTTCCCTGACTGGATTTGACTCTCAAGAAAGAACACGTTGCTTTCTACACTGCCCCAGGACTAACTGTTTTGAATTCGGAAATTTAGCTTAGAATAAAGTCTGAGTTAGGACAGCTGTTTTCTCAAACTAATGGACAACAACTTGTGCTGCATGCTTTATATGCTTTATATATCCCTGAATTCCCACTCCAGTCCTCATCACTCGTCTCTGGACCTGAGTGGCATAGATGTACGTATTTCTGTGCACGTGAAGCACGTGGACTTCTCTCCGCCATGTGTTAATTTTCCATCCAATCAGGGGACATTAAAGCAGACTATTACTTTTTTCCAAGGCCTTAACAGATCACAACCATTCTGAGACAACAAGAAAATAGCACAGAATTTTAAAAACACACTTTTGGGGGGTTTGGGTTTTTGGAGTAGGGGTTCCTGGGTGGCTTAGTCGGTTAAGAATCCGACTCTTGATCTCAGTTCAGGTCTTGATCTCAGAGTCATGAGTTCAAGTCCCAAACTGGGCTCCAGGCTGAGCTTGGAGCCTACTTATAAAATGCAAATAGAAAGGAAAAAAACACCACAATGGTGGGAAGTACCTGTTCCTCAGAGTTTCAGGATCACACTGAGGCATTTGTGTGTTGAGATGTATTGGCAGGACGGGAGCTCCACAGACCAGACTGAAACCTGGGGCGGAGTGGCCAAGGCAGCTAGCTTTGGCCTTCGGACTCCAGGGTGTCCCTGGGCCCCAGGTCCTTGCTCAGTGCCTTCCTGGACATTAACTCAGTTATTCCTATAATACTCTGTGAGGCAGGCTCTGAACATTTTCTCTCCCTCCCCACTTCCTCCCTTTCCTTCCTTCCTTCCTCCCCTCCTTCCTCCCTTCTCTCCTTCCCTCCTTGCTTCTTTTTTTCTCTCATTCTATAGCCAAGAAAGAGAAGAACATTCAACACTTCCTAAGATCACAGGGGACTAAGTGGAGAACCAGATGCAAACCCAGGTCTCTCCCCAGCCTTGCAAGTCAGCCACTTAAATCTTTCTAGAAAGAGCTCCTGCCACAGGCAGCTCATCTCCCTCCATAATGTCAACTTTGCTCACGCCCCACCCCCTTGCGTTGAAGATGCAGTGCAGGTGGGAAGCCCTCTGTCGCTCTAGGAGAAGCTGTCCTCTTTGGAAAATAGCAGTAGGTGTGAGAACTCCCCAAAATGGTCACAGTGGGGCCCAGAAGCTGATGTGCTCCTCCTGAGCAAAGATTTGCTCAGCCACGACCAGGCTGCAAGCCTCATTCCACTGAACAATGCCTGTGGCCATGAACCAATGGCTTCCCTAAAGCATGAGACATTCCAGGGAGAGCCCTTCCTCCCAATTTGCCAACAACATGAAAGGCAAGCTAGTAAAATAGAATGAAGTGTATTTACAATGGTTATACAGATGAGCGGAAGCCAAGGAGGAGGCAATCTGCTATGGTTGCCCGCACTTACCTTCTTTGCTCCCAGGAGAATGGAAAGCACTTCGATACCAGAGTACAATGTCGATCTTAAAAATGTTGTAGAGGTACATGACAGATGCTGTTGTGCCTACCAAGGCGAGAAGTCCTCCTATCAAGTAAGCTTGAACATTCGGAGCTACAGATGACAGCAAATAAAGATGTAAATAATCCAATTATAATGATAATACAAATGCCAAATGGACAGGTACTAGAGGTCGAAGAGGATTCTGCTTAAGTATTTTCTTACAGTTAAATATAATAGGAACATGGGAGTAGAATAATCTGGTGTAGCCCGTGAATTTCAGGAAGGAAACATGCCCTTGGGAACCTGGGAGGGAAATTCAGTAGAAGCCTGGCTCCTCATGGTGGCCACAGCTGGGCTTGAGGGCATGAGGACTGCTCTCAAAACAAACACACTGCCAGGTCTCACTTAGCACACACTACTAGACTCTCCCGATGTACAGCCTTGAACATGCTTATTGGAAGACCTTCCCCGGTGGTTCTGTGGCACATTCCTGATTGTTCCACTGTCATAACTGCTTTCACAAGCACTCAAAACTGACAGCACGATGCCTGTCATACATAAAGAGCCATCAGCTGTCTCCCCTGAAAACCCTTGTTGTCTCCCTGAGATTGGCCGAGAGCCAAACTCCCCCCTTATCCTCCCTGTGCCAACAAGGTCTGCACTGGGGGGCTGTCTGCAAGGCACAGTCTGGGAAAGGGCAGAAAGGGTGTCTACCCCTGCTCTGCTTTGCAAACACAGGGCAGAGCGATTATGGCAAAAGCAGTGGGTGGGAGATGATCAAGAAGGAGAACCGGTTCTCCTGGAATGTCAAGTCCCTGAAAACAGGCTCAGGCACCTACACATCCCAGAAGAGGAACAGCACAGCTTTCTCCCTTGCCACCGCCCAAGACCAGTGATGGCACAGAAGGAGGCTCTGGGAAGGAGAGAATTTGGAAAGAGGAAGAAGGACAGAAGGACAGAGGAAGAGAAAGTCTCTCCATTCTTAGAACCCACCACATACACCACTTCCTTTTTCTGTCCCTTCCTGGTGTTCTAGTCTACACAAGAAGGTGTGTATGCATGTATATGTGTATGGGGGGGGGTAGAAGGTAAAATTCTCTTTTCTTGTGTTCAAATGTGTTCAAAGAGCACAATCATTTTTTTAAAATTACTCCCTAAAGAGCTTATCATGACCTGCCCTAGGTGACACCATGTTGCAAACAGTTTGAGATCAAAGACACCCCATGCACTACTATATGTCTTTAAATAAATCTCACGATAAAGCACAATAACTAAAATGCATTCTGGGTCAACTGAAATAGCAATCCATTGATTAAGTCCCAGCACAGCCAAGTGGAACTTCTCTGCACACAGGTCCCTGATCTGATCCTGACCATGTGTTTGAGCCTCTAGCTTCTAACTCTTAGATGGATCCACACTTCCCTCCCATCCTTCCACTTCTCTCTGTCCTTCCCCAGCTCTTGGAACAACAATGCCACCTTCTCCTTTGGGAGGACCCAGGTCTGGGAACCTATAACGTATAGACTTCAGGGATCTTGGTACTGCAATGGTCACAGTAAGAAGACCATGCCGTACAATATTTATGAGTCATAAAGTCTCTGGTAATAGACAGGAGTGACGGCCCGATATTCTTGAGTTGGTCACTCATTGCCTTCAGGAGCACTGACCTCCCCTCTGCTCTGGAAATGAGATTAAAACCATCAAATGCCAAACAAGAAATTAATGCTGAGTTTCCCTACTGAATATCGCTTTGCTACAAGGAGACACTTGTCTCCTTGTCATCATTTTGAACCCTCTGAACAGTGTGTATCCCTCAAAACCATTACCTGGGAGTTTTAAAATAAAATATGCTGCGGACACTCCAGCGTGACAGACAAAAGGATGGCCGTAATCTTCCATTTTCACTTCCAAGAAGGTTATGTTCACTGTGTAAAAAATATCTTTCTGGAAAAAAATGTGTGATCTATAAAAGAAATGAGCCAATCATTTATACATGAGTCTTAGTTCCCCAGCATAGAGTATCATCTTCAGTCTAGAGAATAAAATTCTCTCTCCAGAGAACACTTTGGGCCATCACGTTACCCTGAGAATGCTTCATGGACTAGCTAGGTGAGGTGCATGCATGGTGGCCATTCCAGACTTGCATTTTCTTCTGGACAGGGACAGACAGCATCCTCAGCCCTCCAGAGACTTCCCCTGGTCATCTCCACTTAGGCTAATTTACCTACTCTACATGGACCCAACACCAGTTCTTCCATCCCTTGGACTAGTGAGTCTTGCTTGATGCCACCCCAATTAGACCACCACAAATTGGGTTTCTACCATGCAATTAGTTCATGATTAAGTCCTGTTTCCCCCAAGAGTCCCTGTGCTGCTGCCCACTTTGCTACTGAAGCCTTGAGGATCTATGGGTCATGATATAACGAAATAGGAATGAGGCTGGTTTTAAGGACTAACTGAAAGAGATTTTGTTCTGTGAAGCCCATACTTGATGTTTTGCCTCACGTGTCTAACTAGGACATGAGAAGTTTGATAACATGGGCCTCACGCTTCTCTGAACAAGAAGCTCGGCCCTGCACAGTGCTGAGGAGATCTTTGAGAGACAAAGCCAAAGAGGGTTGAGGAGTCATTGAGAAGCATCTACAAAAGTAGTACTAGCAACAAAATAACTTAAGTGAGGAAATTCTTGTCGGCTTTTAGGGAAGCCAGAAAAACACAAAACTTACTCAAATCCTTCTCTGATGCGTCTGGATTCATTATAATAATCATCCACCAACATGTTGTTGACCCTCCAGCACCGGAGATTTGTATTATCCCTAGTGTCTGTGATATTGCAGTCCACAATAAGAGGGGAGCCTATAAAAAAATTCATCAATGTTATGTGAAAAGCCTACCAAAAAGTGGTCACCTAAACAATATCCTGAATATCATTTGGTTACCAAAAATTCACCCCGGAGATCTATGTTCCTCTTTATTCTCTCCCTAGACAGAGATCACAGGGACAAGGAAACTTCCAGAATGTCTATTTTGTAAAGAGATACCCATGTGCAGCCAAGTATCACCAGCTTGGGACACAGACACTACCACCAGTCTTAGGAAACTTAGCAAAGAACTTTACAAAGTATTTCACACACATCATCTCCTTCAGTCTTCTCACCTTTAAAACATTCCTACCATCAGGAAAGAGGAGGCTCTACAGATAAGAACACTGAAGTTCAGATCGACTGGTGACTTGCCCAAGGTCATATGTGAGAGAAAGAAACTTCACCAATCGTGACCCCTCTTAGACCCCATCACACACAGTCACGAATTATATTTAATAGGTTTTTTTAAAGATTTTATGTATTTATTTGACAGACAGAAATCACAAGTAGGCAGAGAGGCAGGCAGAGAGAGCAGGGGAAGCAGGCTCCCCACTGAGCAGAAAGCCTGATGCGGAGCTCGATCCCAGGACCCCGAGATCATGACCTGAGCTGAAGGCAGAGGCTTTAACCCACTGAGACACCCAGGCACTCCTATATTTAATAGTTTTATATTTTTATTTAATTTTTATATTTACTGGTTTTCTATTTTTATTTTATTTTGCTCCTTGAGCCTAATACCTTCCATCTATTTACTCTACACAAAAAATTATTTCTACACAATCTATATTTCTTTATTCTAGGTGGAATTAAGTTTTTTGTTTTTTTGTTTTTTTAAATCATGAACTACAACCCATGTAGAGTAAAAAGTATAGGACATGAATGCAAAGCACTCATCCATACCTCTTTGACCCCATCAGGAAAGAGCAGATTGGCTGGAAATCCAGAAGCCTTCCCCATGCCCGCCCCTTGCCTGCTTTATACTCTAACACTTCCGCATTCACACTTGAACTGTAGCTTCTGTTGCCCCACGTTTTGTTTGTGATGCTCATCTGTGCTGTTGCATGTAGCTCTACTCCACTCTGTGAAGAGAATACACTAGTGCATCTCTATTTCTTGTACTGCTGCTCCGCACACACCTGCATCGCTGTAGTGTGAAGACTACTCCCCGCTGCACACCTCCTGGGGCGCCAGTACACACCTGTCCTGTATACACGCCCGTGTCTGTGACGGTACACATGCCCATCTACCGGTAAAATCGGTAGATCGTAGGTGATGCGTATCTTCGACTTTAAAAGAGATGCCACATCGTTTCCCAGCACGGCTGTACCGATTTACGTTCCCACCAGCAGTGTAGACGAGCACATGTAAGAGGGCGGGCTCAGCAGTATGTGCTGTTCTCAGTCTATTTATTTTCGCCAACTCGGTGCTGTCTGATCTCACACCTTGGATTGAATTTGCGCTGCCCTAGATGGCACCTGCTCCACCACGTTTTTAGACCTTTGTTGGCCATGCTGGTGCCCTCTGTGGTAAACCGTCACAGCGGTATGCTTCGCCTTCTGGTAGGTGGACTTGTCTTTCAATAAATGGAAGTTCTTATGTTTGCTGTGGTCGTACTTGTCAAATTCTACCTCAAGACTAGTCATTGAGGGGCACCTGAGTGGCTCAGTGGGTTAAAGCCTCTGACTTCAGCTCAGGTCATGATCTGAGGGTCCTGAGATCAAGCCCCGAATCTGGCTCTCTGTTCGGTACGGAGCCTGCTTCCTCCTCTCTCTCTGTCTGCTTCTCTGCCTACCTGAGATCTCTGTCAAATAAATAAAATCTTAAAAAAAAAAAAAAGACTAGTCATTGACTAATATGTCTTTATTTTTTTTAATCTTTCCTTACCCCAAATCATGAAGGACTTTTTCCTAGAAATGCATCATTCTGACTTCCATACTTAGATCTACAACTCACTTGAAATTATTTTTATAAACAGTGTGAGAAAGGGGTCAAGTTTTTATTTTATTCCATATTCTGTCCCATTGTCAAGTCCCACTTGTTGAAGAGATCACATCTCTCCTAGTATAGTGTCAGCCTCACCAAAATCAAGGGCATAATATAGCAGATTTATTTCTGGGGGCCTTCAATTCTAACCCACCGTCTACCTTGTATCAGAACTACACTCTCTAAGCCACGGTAGCTTTTTATTAAATCTTGAAATTGGGTGGTACAAATCCCTCAGCTAGTTCTTTTTCATTAAAAGTGTCTTGACTATTATTCAGTCTTTACTTTTCCATACCAACATTATAATCAACTTACCAAATTCAGCAAAAACTAAATTGTCTGGCTTACCCTCAAAAAAAAAGGAAATGTGTTTAATAGTTCAGTCTTGAGCATGTTGTTTCTTCTATAGGCTTCTAAAGATAGATTTTTTAAAATTAGATTAAGGGCATTCCCTTACATTCCTAGTTGTTGTTGTTTTTCTTTTCAGCGTAACAGTATTCATGGTTTTTGCACCACACCCAGTGCTCCATGTAATCCGTGCCCTCTCTAATACCCACCACATGGTTCCCCCAACCTCCCACCCACCGCCCCTTCAAAACCCTCAGATTGTTTTTCAGAGTCCATAGTCTCTCATTCATAGTTTTAAAAGAGTGTTTTCTTTTTAAATAATAAATTCCTAGTTCAGGCGTTCTAAATGGCTTTTCAGTATCTATAAGTGTATTATTTTTTCTTTTTTGGTTTGTTATGTAAAATAAAAAAGGATGACTTACATAATATGAGGCAAGTTA
The DNA here is from genome assembly GCF_010015895.1 of Lontra canadensis. Taxonomy (NCBI): domain Eukaryota; kingdom Metazoa; phylum Chordata; class Mammalia; order Carnivora; family Mustelidae; genus Lontra; species Lontra canadensis. The sequence goes on along the minus strand of NW_022631106.1, from coordinate 4,243,445 downwards.
GCATTGTTTCACATAAACCAACTGAACCGTAATGTATCACTCTTTGGGTATGCTGCTAAAATAAATTTGCTAAGAATGGGGGAGCCAGGTGGTGGGTATTATGGAGGGCACGTATTGCATGGAGCACTGGGTGTGGTGCATAAACAATGAATTCTGTTACACTGAAAATTAAAAAAAAAAAAGAATGTGCTTAAATTTTTTCATCTGTGTTGATGAATGAGATTGGCCTGAAATTTCCTTTATAACGACGTCCTTGTTGGATCCAAGTGTCAAGATTTTCCTGACCTAATAAAATGAATTAACAACAGTTTCTTCTTTTTCTACTCTGTGAAACTATTTAAATCTGTTGGATTTCTTTATTAAATGTTTCGTAGAGTTCACCAGTAAAGCCAGGTGGATCTAGAATTTTGTTCATGACAAGATTTTTTATTTCTAGTCATATGCCAATTTTGAAATCTGTATCTTCTTGTGCCAGATCCTATGTGCTGGTTTTTATGGAAACTGCCCATTTCTTTTTAGATTTTCAAATTGTTTGGCACTAGATTTTCCAGAGTGTTCTTTTCTGACCTTTCTCATGTGTATATGATCTATGGTGATGGTCTCTTTTTCCTTCAGATTGTGCTTTCTCTCTTTTCTTAATCATTCAGGGGCTTAGCAATCATGTTCCACTTTTCAGAAAACTAAGTTCTTTCCTGTTAATCACTCAATTGCATGTTCATTTACTATTTCACTATTGTCTGTGATTACCGCTCACCTCCTTTCTCCCATTTTGTTGGATTCATTTTGCTTCTCCTTTTCTGTCTTCAGGGGTGAGCTTGCATCTCATGGATATTTCAACTAGCTTCCTTTCCTAATTCAGGCTATCAAGCGTGCTCTGATCAAATTTTTGTATCCCACCAGCCTTGGTATAAACTTTTCATGAGTATTCATTGTCAAAATATTTTCTGATTTCTACTTTTATCCATAGGATATCTAGAGAGTTTTTTTATTCTATTGTTTTCTATAAAGTCTAGCTTTGCAGTCCAATATACAGTTGATTTTATTAAACATTTCTTTTTTCTTTTTAAAGATTTTATTAATTTATTTGAGAGACAGCAAGCATAAGCTGGGGGCATTGGCAGAGGGAGAGGAAGGAACAGAGCAGGAAACCCCATGTGAGGCTCAATCCCAGGACCCTGGGATCATGACCTGAACTGAAGGCAGGTGCTTAACCAACTGAGCCACCCAGGCCTCCCTTTATTAAACATTTCATTTTGCTTAGAAAGAATGTGTAATCTGTAGCAGCTGGGCTCGGGGTTCTATGATATGAACATTAGGCCATTTGTTGGGCACATTTTGTTTGTTGCGATAGGGTGTTCTGCTTGCTTTGTTCTACCAGCTACCTTGCAAAGTGTCATTATTATTATTCCATTATTAGTGTGGACTTAATCCTGAACTGGCTATGTCTTTCTGCATGTATACACACACGTTCACAAACACACACTTTTAAGGCCATGTTATTATGTATCTACAGGTTCACTATTGAACTTTTAGTCATTATGAAGGATCTCTGTTCACCTCTAATAATGGATTCTACCTTCAGATCTACTTTGATATTAATATAATTATACCAACATTATCTTGGTTAGTGTTTATACCATATATCATTTTCTACTCTTTTCTCTTCCAGCATCTTGTAAACAACCCAGAGTTTTGATTTGTTCTTTCAAATCCAGTATGACAATCTTTATTTGGAGCGTTTAGTCCATCCTGAAATCGGTGACAGATGCACGTTTAAATCAACTATCCATATATATCATATATCATATATATCATATATCATATATATCATATATATATATATCATATATATATTTTTTTTTTGTAGCATCTGTCCTATATCTGTCTTTTCCCTCTTGCTATCTTTTGACTCCTTCTTTTGGATTTCCTCTTACCTTCCTCTTGATTATTTTTTAATTATTCCATATAATGCTCTATCTTTGAAATTTTATTATTTTAGGGTTACCCTGAATATTAAAACAGAGATCCTTGAACTTATCAAAGTCTGATATTATTATTTCTATCCTCTTCTAAGAGAATGTAAAGTCTTAGGATGCAATTGCTTTTAGCCTTCTCCCGACAGACAGGCAAATGCAGTTGTGAATTCTAATTCCATATATATTTTAAATTCCATGAACAGTCATCATCATTATTGCCTCATAGAGTCAAGGTTCATTTGGATTTACTCACTTATTTTTGCCAACATTTGCTACTTCCTTCCCTCCTCCATAGCTGATTCACAATCTAGAAACATTTCCTCCTGCTTAAAGAATACTGTAGTAGCTCCTTTGGTGTAAGACTGTACTTAACAAATTTTGTCATTTTTTAGTTTGTCATATTTTCACTGACTATAAAATTAGCAGCACTTTTTTTTTTCAGCAGACAACCTCCACTCTTTCCATTAAAAATTCAAACAGTGGGCTTACTGTTGCGCATAGAGGATGGGTTTATTTTTTTCCTCTTCTTCTAACTTTTAAGATATTTTTCCTTTGTTTTGGGTTTTCTGCAGTTTCACTTTGGTATTTCAAGGTGTAGGTTTGCCTTTATTTGTCCTGCTGAGTCTCCTTAGCTTACAGCATCTTTGAATTAATGTGTCTATCAGTTTCAATATTCTCAGATTATCACCTAAATAATACTGTCTCTGCTCCCATTTTCTCTTTTCTCTTTCTTCTGGGATTGCAATTATATACATGTTAGCTCTGTGTATCCTTTCTCTCTAACCTCTGTATTTCTTAGTCTTCTGTCTCTCTGTGCTTAATCCTAGGCATTTTTTTCCTGACCTATATTTTCGTTCAGTAACTTTTTTCAGGTGTCTCATAAGCTTCTAAACCTTTTATCGAGGGACACCTGGGTGGCTCAGTTGGTTAAGCGGCTGTCTTCAGCTCAGGTCATGACAGCATCCTGGGATCGAGTCCCACATCGGGCTCCTTGCTCAGCAGGGAGCCTGCTTCTCCCTCTGCCACTCTGTCTGACTGTGCGCTCACTCTCTCTCTCTCTCTCTCTCTCTGACAAATAAATAAATAAAATCTTAAACCCTTTATTGAGTTTTTGGTTTTGGTTATTATATTTATCAATTCTGATATTTGATTTGATCTTTTTCAAATTTGATATGGTCATTTTTTAAAAGTCTGCAGTTGTCTTTTGAAAGCTGCAATCATGTCTTTTCCTTCCTTAAACATGGTAAGCACAATATCTCTGTCTATCTATCTGTCTCTATCTGGGGCCCTGGGGATCTGTTTCTGTTGTATGTTGTTTACCACCTAGAACATACTGAGTCAAACGTTATTTGTGAAGGTTCTGAACACATATTGGCATTTCCTTCTACAAAGTTGATACCAGTCCACTCATTTATTTAGCTACTTAGCAACCATTTCTTGAGCATCTGCTCTGTTCTAGAAACTGTTCTGATCACTGGTGATATAGGAAGGAAAAAAACAGACAAAATGACAGCTCCTAAGCAGCATTTAAATAGAATTAGAGATACCAAGACAAACTATGTGGGGTAGGGATAAGTACTTTACTGAAAACAGAGCTCAGGGGATAGAGCATGATGGTGAGTGAGGTGTGCTTTGTTTTTGTTTTTTAAGATGTTATCTATTTCTTTGAGCGAGAGCAAGAGAGAGAGCACGAAAAGAGTGAGGGACAGAGGGAGAAGTAGGTTCCCCACTCAGCTTAATGTGGGGCCCAATCCTAGGACCCCAAGATCATAACCTGAACAGAAGTCAGGCGCGTAACCATCTGAGCCACCCAAACACCCCAGAATGGTGCTGTTTTAATGTGGTGGTCAAGTGAGATGACATTCATTGGAGACCCGACGGAAGTGAAGGAAGGGACCATAGAGCTGTGTGGGGAAGAGCATTTCAAGCAGAGGGAAAGGCATATGCAAAGTCCCTGAGGTGGAGATGTGCCTGAGATGTTCAAGGAACCGCAGGTATATCAGGGAGATCAAGTGTGAGCTTACCAGTGTGAGGACTGGCAAGGGGAAGTCAGCTGTGGAGGGCCATGCTGGGAATGCAGGAACTTTTGAATTCAAAATAAAATTTTATTCTGAGTGAGATGGAAAACCGTTGAGGAGCTTTAAACACAAATGTTTTAAAGGGATCGCTTGTATTTGTGGCCACTAATGTATTAGAACACCCTTTATGTTATACTTGCTAATATTTGGTATTTACATGTTTTTTTTAAGATTTTATTTATTTATTTGACAGAGAGAGATCACAAGTAGACAGAGAGGCAGGCAGAGAGAGGGAAGCAGGCTCCCCGCTGAGCAGAGAGCCAGATGCGGGACTCGATCCCAGGACCCCGAGATCACGACCCGAGCCGAAGGCAGCAGCCCAACCCCCTGAGCCACCCAGGTGCCCCTGGTATTTACATGTTTTAATACTTACCAATTTCTTAGATACATATCATTGTTTTCATGTACATTTCTTTTATTTCAGATGAATATATTTTCATACTCTGTTAGTCTTTTTTTTTCCTTCTGTGAATTATTCATTTGCCTCATTTGGATTATTCTTAGTCCTTGATTTGTTGATATTTTTGTACAGAAATGATATTACCTGTTTTTTGAGATCTCTGTCCCAAACATTCTCTCTTAGTTTGTCATTCACATTTTAACTTTACCATTTTTCCTGTATATAGACATTTACCGCTTCTATGTGAGTATAATTTTTAATCTTCTGTGATTTCTTCCACTGATTTTATGCATAGAAAGCACATCATTCTGAGGTTAGGTATAAATTTATCTCAGTTTTAAATGGTACTTCTGTGGGTTTATTTTTATATGTAGTTTTTTAATTCATCAAAATTGTATTTTTCTGTCTGAGGTAAAGAATGAACTACATATTCTTCACATTTAAAAAGTTACACTCATACCACACATACACTATGTCTCTCCTTCCCTACATATTTTTAAATGCCACAAATCTCCTTTACTAAATTGTTGTATGTCCTAGGATATGTTTATTGTTTTCCATTATGTTGCTTTAATCTATTTGTATATAAATACCAGTACTTACATACTGTTGCTTTATAATTAAACATACTTCACTATTTACTAGAAAAGATCTCTCTTTATTCTTCTATTCAATTATTTTCCTGCTAAATTTTTCCAACATTTTTTGACATGAATTTTTAAAATGCTTCATCAAGTTTCAGAACATTCAATGAAATTTAACTGGTTTTATATTAAACATGTATATTAATCTGCCCTTAGTGATTTCAATGGTTTCAATAATTTTACTCACCCAGTTGTACTTCAATTGAATTGTTTTTTGGATAAATGATTTTAGGAATTCTTCCTGCATATCCATTTGTTTCTGCTAAAAAATCATACGCACATGAAATTGCATTAGAATCATGTATGATACATTTCCAACTATTTATCCAGTTATAGTGTAAAGAAAACATGGCACTGAGCAGGTCTTACCTAAACATGAGCCAAGGCATGATAAGCTACTGCCTCTTAAATGCATATTTTTAAACCAGAAATTGATTTGCTGAGCAAAAACCCTAAGACCTGGGCTACCAGGAGATTTCGCTTCACCATTCTATATTTGATATAAATGTAAACTGATGAGATTGTGAAATAAAATCTTATTACCTAATAATCCCATTACAGTTTAAAAGCAGTGGCTCTAAGCCAAGTTCTGGTCTAGGTCCCAGTTAGGGAGAGAGAATGATCCTAATGTTTTATGTTTGGTCCCACTGCTCCAACCTCCATCCCTGTTTTTCCGTATTCTTTAAATCTGGTCCTCTTTTGTTCTTTGGTTCTCCCATTCCTTCACCCCGCTGTGAGACTTGTCTTCCCTCATACTGACTTCCCAGCCCTTTGTTTCTCTCCACTTATTCCCTTCCCCATTTGCTGATTACTTCTCTACCCTCATTACCTCGCATGACCTCCCCCATTCAACATTGCTCCCGTCCACCTGCCTACTTCCCATTATTCGCACATACCATGGTCTGTTTTGTTACAGGGCTCCCTCAGTCGAGAAAAATCTTGCCCACTCCATCACTCAGTTAATGTGTCCTGACTGTCAGCATCACTATTATCAAGAAGCTTTCCCTGACCCTCAGTCTTCTCAACAGGTCCTTGTCTGTTCGATCTCATACTTTCCACTCGCTCATGGCATTCATCTCTTTGGTAATTACACATCTCACTAGCAGACTATTTGACTTATCTCTGCTTCCCTTCCCTGCTCAGACTTCAAAGCTCAGTCAGAGGGGTGGTCATGGGTGCTTCCTCCTTTTCATGCTCTCTCCACAAACCACAGGACCTGGCCTTATTAGGCACTTAGTAGAGAGCCACTAAATTACTGCCCGAAGGGGGTGCCTGGCTGGCTCAGTGGGTTAAAGCCTCTGCCTCCAGCTCAGGTCATGATCCCAGGGGCCTGGGATCGAGCCCCACATCGGGCTCTCTGCTCAGCAGGGAGCCTGCTTCCCCTTCTCTCTCTGCCTGACTTTCTGCCTACTTGTGATCTCTCTCTCTGCCACATGAATGAATAAAATCTTTTTAAAAAATAAATAAATTAGTCCCCAAAGAAGAATCCCTTGCCACTTCCACTCGAGTTCAGATTGTCGGCACCCTTGTGAAGACTGAGTATCAGTTCCCATCACTCCTTACCTCACGCTTACATAGGCTCTAACAAATTTAACTTTAGACCCAATACAAACTACGCAGGTAGACCCTTCCATGCTTTGTCTTAGACTATTTTCTCTGCTCTGCCTGACTCTTTACCTTTATAAATTTGACTCATCCTTCAAAATTCAGCTGAAAAGCCATTTCCTCTTGGAAGCCTTCCAAGACCATTTGCTTGCCTCCCCTCTGGCTACTTCTGATTCTTTTCCTTCCCAGACACCATCTATATAACTCTATCCTTACTGCATGATGTGAAAACGATTCATTTACATCTCCAGCTCTACTACCACCAGGCTGAGAGCTTCTCAATAGAAGAAATGATGGGTTTTTTTTTTAAGTTTTTAATTATCAGGTTCCAACAATTGGGGCATACACTAGATCATAAATAAGTGTTTATTGCAAGGATACAAAATATAGACTATTGCACTCAATGACCTCTTGAGGTAGTCTCCATTTTCCTTTCAAGGAATTCCTTCAGTTATCAATGGAAAACTAAGCATGATAGTCAGCAACCACTCAGTTAATAAACGGGTCTATGCCTAATCTAGTCTAGGCACTGGGCTAGATGAAGGAGATTCAACTGTGCACAAGACAAAGATCTTTTTTGCTTACATCTGGAGAGATAACAGGTAACATAAAACCCAAGAACATAAAAATCACAAAATGTAATAGTTAATTTTCTTAAGTAAAGGGTTCTGGTGGGGGAGGAACAGGAAGCCACCGATGCTGAACACATGGTCCGAGAGAGCCACACCATCAAGAAATTGCTAGGTACCACCCAGTACGATGAAGTCTGACAGAAATTAGTGACAGACATGATGGTTCAAGTCAAAGAAATATTCAGGAGCACCACCTGTGGGGTTCAGTCAGTTAAGTGTCTGCCTCTGGCTCAGTTCAGGATCCCAGGATCCTGCATTGAGCTCCCTGCTCAGTGGGGAGCCTGCTTCTCCTTCTTCTCCCTGATTGTACACTGTCTCTCTCTCTCTCTCTCTCAAATAAACAAAAATCTTTCAAAAAGAAAAAAGAACTATTCAGTCTTCAGCTCTTTCCATTTAGATGAATCAACATAGAAGACAACTGTCTACTGAGAAAGGAGCAAAAGACACCGTAGCAAGATCTTCTGAACGTGCAGAGAAGAAACGATGCTCATCTGGGCACCACAAGCCTTTGTCTTGGTCCTGTTTCTGTCATTAACCAGCTTTGTAAGCTTCCTAAGTCACCCCCTCTTGGGCCTCTATAAAATCAATGTCTTAAACTAAATAATCTTTAGGGTTCCTTCTAGCCCAGCCCAGAGACCTTGAACTCTGCTTGCTGTGGGCGGGGGAGGCCAATGTTGAGATGGACCAGCAAGGTAGTCACATCAGTGATGGCTGAGGAAAATAAGAGTAACTGTAATATCTACCGCTACCTGAGCACCCGTACTTCACCCAGCACCCAGTACCCACTTTACACGCATGCTCTCATGTAATTTTCATGCCAAGAGTATTGGGTATTCGGGTGCCCGGTGGCTCAGTTGGTTAAGCAACTGCCTTCGGCTCAGGTCATGATCCTGCATCGGGCTCCCAGCTCCATGGGGAGTCTGCTTGTCCTTCTGACCTTCTCCCTTCTCATGCTCTCTCTCATTCTCTCTCTCTCTCAAATAAATAAATAAAATATTAAAAAAAAAAAAAAGAGTGTTGGGTATTCTGTTTTTCCAGATGAGGAAAACAAAACTGCTCATGCCCTTTGCCCTCTCCTTTCTACCCTCAGATTCTAACAATGGCAAGTCTGAGAGCCTGTGAACCTTCAAGAAAACTGAGATCAAGAATCACTGCTGCCCATGGGGTGCCCAGGTGGCTCAGTGGGTTAAAGCCTCTGCCTTTGGTTCAGGTCATGATTCCAGGGTCCCAGGATCGAGCCCCTCATCGGGCTCTCTGCTCGGTGGGGAGCCTGCTTCCTTCCTCTCGCTCTGCCTGCCTCTCTACCTACTTGTGATCTCTGTCAAATAAATAAATAAAATATTAAAAAAAAAAAAAAAAAGAATCACTGCTGCCCAAAAAGCCAGCCATCTCATGCAAAGCCAAGAGGAAGCCAAGGCAATAGCTACAAGCTTACTTACCAATATTCACGGTGATGCTGTTTAAAACAGTGTACTGTTTCCCTGTGTGTGTCAGTCGGGCTTGACATGCATAGCTCCCTCCGTCCTCTGCCGAAACATTGCTCACTGAAAGCTTCATTTCCCAGGAAATAAACCGTTCTCCTTTAATCTCTTCACAGTCCTAAATACAAAAATATACATACATATATAAATATATAAATATATATATATATATATATATATATATATATACATAAATTAAATCAAAGAGTATTTTGGTGTATCAGTTACATTTCTGGTTAACAGCACCCTATGAACATGGGGAGAGGCAAGAAACATGTGATCTCTAGACCTCGGGTAATTTATACTCTAACTGAAAATGATATCTATATCTATAGGTATCAATGGGTAGATCTACAGATAGATATCCACAGATATGACGAGTATGTTAGAAGCTATCGTGCACGCTGTCAATATTAAGTCTAATGGAAGTTGAGAGGAAAGAGGGCTACTGGAACTAGAAGGCAGACCACATGGAGGAGGATTGTGTGGGCCCACAGAGGAGCGTAGTAGGAGGGTGTGAATAGGCAGGAATGCCCTCCACCCACAGGGGCCCATAGCTCCTGGTAAACCACCATCTCATGACACCAAGCCCCTATACCAAGACTGCAAGCCCAGGTGATTAATGAGCTCTTCCACTGTGTTCCAGGCTCAAATACACCTTCTCCACCTATCAGGTTGGACTTTACAGAGGTCCAAAATAATTCTTCGAGAACATTCTGCTTGGAGGCCTGAACAACAGTCGAAGTCTGCTGACTAGGCTTATGGGCAGATGTCACCTAACTCATTACATCACCGATGCTGCCATGACATCAACTAGAACAACCTCACACCAAACCAGCCCGAGGCCTGGTTAGTCTCAGGAATGCCCTTCTCACTTGTCATCCTCGGCAACCACCCCTAGGGCAGGCCTCCCCGTCCATGGCAGGACACTGTCACAAGCTCACATTCTCATGCTTCTCCCGTCTCACAGACCCCCTCCTAAACTCTCTCAAAACGTTTCCCCTTTCTTTGGAAAGTGACGCTCTATAGAGTAAGTTCTCAGATTACTGAGTCCACGTACTCATTCAAGCATTCAGGTTCCTGCTCTTTGCTATGTTGTGAGAAGCGCTGTCAGGTGGATGTAGTCACTGTCCTTAGAAAGCTCACAATCCTACTATAGCGGACCAACTTACAACCCCGGTAAAGATTTAACTGCCCACGTGTCCAGCTGTCTTGTCCCTGAGTCAGCTGTAGCTAGCTCAGCATCAGAACCCATTCTTCACAAAGGGGAAACTCAATCATGCCGGAATGAGCATTTGTTTATTTACAATATGAATTTTTAGAAGTCTCACATTATTATTTATTTGGGAAACCCAGTTATAATTGGGCAATTGCTTACCAAGTAAAATGGGAATTACCAGTGAGAGTCAGATGGGTGAAGGCATCAGATTCCAATAACGTGGTGCCCCCTTCTTGAGAGTAGGGACAAACAAACAGCACTGGGTCCTCGGACGATGAAAACGTCTTCTCTAGAGAGAGCTTGGATAGGAGCAATCCCCAGGCCTCCCTTTCTATGTTTCCAGTATTGACCAGTCCCCTTCTGATCAACTCATTCTTTCTTTCAAGGTGTATAAAGATTTAATCATATTAAAATCTAGCCCTGGTAGCTTAAGAGTTATTCTGTCCCATCCACCATGGCCTGAGCCGAGAACAAAAGTCAGACACCCAATTGACTGAGTCACCCAGGGGCCCCTGAGCACTATTTTAAAAATAAAAATACCTGAACCCCATCCATGGATAATCTGATTCAATGAGTAGAGGACAAGCCCAAACAAGTGCTTAAAAAAAAAAAATCCATTGATCTTAATGCTGAGGTAGCAACAAAGTTGATCCTAAAAATCCACCTCTCTACAGATGTCAAGTGCTTTTAAATCTATGACTATGACAGGTCCAGGCCAGGAGGAAAAAAATTCCAGAAGAGTCCTACTGTCAAGAGGGTCCTGATGCTGGTGTCAGAAGGGAATGGTTGCAAGGCTGTGAGGTGGAAAATAGGATGCTTCAGGAAGAGTCTACAGAAACCACAGAGAGGAACTGAGACTCACCATATCCTGAGAAGGCTAAAGCAGGACTTGGAAAATGGGTAATGTCACAATCAGAGCCAACTGAGATGGAGGGGACTGTGGCCTGGCAACCAATACCCTTTGAACAGAACAGGGATACTGTGAGGGGATTTTTTTTTTTTTTTTTTCCAAATAGGCTTCATGCCCAATGTGGGCCTTGAACTCACAACCCTGAGATCAAGAGTCACAAGCTCCACTGACTGACCAGCCAGGAGCTCCCTAGAACAGGATTATTGCTAATAATTAAACTGTAGGGGCACCTGAAGCCTCTGCCTTCGGCTCAGGTAATTATCTCAGGGCCCTAGGATCGAGCCCCGCATCAGGCTCTCTGCTCATCGGGGAGCCTGCTTCTCCTTCTCTCTGCCTGCCTCTCTGTCTACTTGTGATCTCTGTCTGTCAAATAAATAAATAAAATCTTAGAATAAATAATTAAATTGTAGAGAGCAATGTTAATAAGAGGATCATGAGAGAGAGTATGCAGAGTGTTGATTATACTTGCTGACACACATTAAATGAATAACTGTGTAATTTTTCCATTAGCCCAATAGTTGATACACAAAATGAAAAACACTGGAGGTAGAAAGAACTTGGACACCATCCATCTAGTCAGCAGAAACTTCCTGAACTAAGGCTAATACCTAAGGACCAGGTATTAGCCTTGCAAGTGGAAAAGGCACAGGGGGTAGCTTTAACCTCTATAAAGATGAACTTTTCATTAATGGAATAGTAGGTGTTCAGAACTATCACCAATTATTCTGAAGGTGATGGCTGACAGACTAAGACAGTGCTTTTGACAAACCTATGCATGTAGGGACAAAAGCTAGAGTCAGGGCTTGACAATGAAGAACATCCCCGTCCAATTCTCAAGTTGTCAGGCCATGTGGTTTCATTGAACCACTAAAATCATGGTCCTAAAAAATGACTGAACCAATCCTCACTTCAAAGGATGATTCTCACAAGTTTACTACTGAGCCAAGCAAGTCAGACACAAAAAGCTTCATACAATAGGACTCAATTTCAATAAAGTCCATAAGCTGGCAAAACTAATCTATGCTATTACGAGTCAGGGAATTCGGGAGGCATAGTTTTTGGAAGATGGCAGAAGCGAGCCTTCTGAGGTCCGAGTGGTAGTTTCATTCTTGACCTTGATCGTTGGAAGGAGTAGCCAAAAGGTGTGTTCACGTTCTGATAATCAATCAAGCTTGTCCAATTATACTTCATGCCTTTTCTATACATATGCTTCAATGAAAACTGTTCATTCATTCCCAACATTGGTACCCAGGATATACAAATACATAAAATCTCCTGTAAGTCAGTAATGAAATGGTAAGAAAAAATAAATTAACAGGGCAAAAGATAGGAGTCAGAAGTTCAGCGGAGAATTCCAAACGGTCAATAAACGTATGAAAAATTTGGTCCACCTCCTTAATGATTAAGGAAAAGCAAACTAAAACAACAATTAGGTAACAATTGTACCCACCAGACAGATTTAAAAAATATAAGTCTTATAGTACAAAGTCCCACATAAGGTTTTAGGGAGCCCAGAATATTGCACAGGAGAATAAAAACTAATATAAAATTTTTTAGAGTAACTTGGCAGCATCAATAAAACTGAATACCTTATTCATATACATACTCTACAACCTAACAGTTATAAAGCTAATCAGCATGTAGCCTAAAAAATTCACACACTGGCAAACGTGGGTTAAAAGAGAGGGATAAGCGGCGCCTGGGCAGCTCAGGCAGTTAAGCAGCAGCCAACTCATTTTGGCTCAGGTCATGATCTCAGGATCCTGGGGTTAAGCCCCATTTGGGCTCCATACTGAGCAAGCAGGCTGTTTGAGGATTCTTTTTCTCTCCTTCTGCCCCTCTCCCCATGCATGCACACATACGCACTCTCTCTCTCTCAAATAAATAAATCTTAAAAAAAACAAACAAACAGGAATAAGGACATTCATTGTCACAGTCCTCATGAGACAGAAAAGTAGAAACAAAATAAATGAACATGAAGCATATAATAGAAAGGATGAACAAGGCCAAAACTTGATTCTTTGGGAAAAAAAATAATAGAACAGACAACTCTCTTATGAGACTAGTCAAGTGAGGAGTGAGAGAGAAATACATCATAAAAGGGATTAAAAGAAGAACCTCGGGGTGCCTGTGTGGCTCAGTGGGTTAAAACCTCTGCCTTCTTTCGGCTTAGGTCATGATCTCAGGGTCCTGGGATCGAGCCCCACATCAGGCTCTTTGCTTAGCAGGGAGCCTGCTTTCCCCTCTCTCTGCCTGCCTCTCTGCTTACTTGTGATCTCTGTCAAATAAATAAATAAAATCTTAAAAAAAAAAAAAAAAAAGAAGAAGAACCTCACCACAGAATTTAGACACGAAAAGAGCAAAGATGACAAGCAGTTGGGTACCAATACAAGTATCTGAAATATTTAAGGAAATGAGTGATTTCCTACAAAAAAAAGGAATCTTACCAAAACTTCTTCAGGAAGAAATAAGAAACGGCATAAGGCTATCTCCATTAAAGAATCTGAATCAGCAGCTAAAAAGCTTTCCACAGAGAAAACTCATGACCCAGATGGTTGGACCAGCAAGTGCCGACAGGCAGAGAGAATTACAGGAAAACTAATCCCATCTTAAATAAGCAGCCTGTCCCCCTCTGTGTCTAGGATTACGTCTTAGACATTATCATCTGACAGGACAACCAGGAAAAGAGCGCTGGAAGGCGCAGAAAGGTGAGTTTAGGATTCCCTGTTTGCGTAAAAATGGAAGGACAAGGGTATGGTTTCATTTGCTTGTATAGCATTATACAGAAATAATGCAGAGAAGGCAAGTCCCTAACAATGGCAGCCAAAGGTTAGGAAAGGTGTGATGGGCCCAGGGCAAATATAGCTCAGGAGTGGGAAGGACACTTGCCAGGGGCGACTTTTTACACTTTGGGATTATTGAATCACAGGCATGTAGTACGCATTCCAAGAAATTAATTAATCTGTTCAGGAAATAAAAAAAGGATACTGGAAGTAGCCTGAAAATGATTATTGTAGGGAGACGGTGAATCCAAGTGACAAAATATTATAAGGTTGTAATAACTATTAATTTTAAAAACAATAATTAGAGGGTAAAATTATCAGTAACTACTGGCAAACAAATCTGTCTTAGGTACACAAACCTCTTCACTAATTCTGCCCGAAAAGAGCCAACTTCAAAAAGCAGGTAAGTTTTAAAGAAGAAGAAAAATATCAATAGGAAAATTATTTGGTTTTTTACCTTATACCACTTCAGTGAATCTAAAACACAACTCTGTGGGAAGTTCAGATGACAGGTAAGGCTGTCGTCCCTTCCTGCGTGAAGTATTTGTTTGTATTCATCTGATAAAATCAGCTGGCCGTTTCCAGAAATACCACACCAGTCTTTTCTTAACACAGTGAGGTTAACATGTATTCTGTGACAGGTGTCTGTGCCGCTGTAGGAAAAGGGCAAATGGAAACCTCATGAACTCAAATAACCACCAGATCATCCGAAGCTGTTCATCTTCACATCTTGCCAATTCATCATGAAGACACTGAGTAAAGGGGCGCCTGGGTGCCTCAGTGGGTTAAAGCCTCTGCCTTCGGCTCAGGTCATGATCTCGGGGTCCTGGGATTGAGACCCGTATCGGGTTTTCTGCTCAACAGGGAGCCTGCTTCTGCCTCTCTCTCTCTCTCTGCCTGCCTCTCTGCCTACTTGTGATCTCTATCTGTCAAATAAATAAATAAATAAAATCTTTAAAGAAAGAAAGAAAGAAAGAGAGAAAGAAAGAAAAGACACTGAGTAAAGGCTCTGCCCCAGCCCAGGCAGGCTGCGGCTCACAAATCATTAATTACAAAAGGAAAAAAAAAATGTTTCTGTTGCAGAAACGCAGAAGACTCACCCTCAACCTACGCCTGAAGAAATATCTGACAAACCCAAATCGAGGGCTAGTATATAAAATAATTCCAAGTACTCCTTAAAAAATGTCAACGTCATGAAGAACAGACTGAGGAACTATTCCAGATAAAAAGAGACTGAGAAGGTATGACAGCCAAATGCAATTCATGAGGCTGGATGGGACCCTCCCCCGGAAAGAAAAAAAAAAAAAATGTATAAAGAAAAATCGAGACAATGGACAAAATTAGCATATGAATGGGGAATTAGATAAAAATATCACGTGGTGGTTGAATTTCTGGAGCACGCTAAGTCTTCTGTGATTCTATAAGAGAATATCCTTGTTGCTTTTTTTTAATTTTTAAAAAATTTTTTTAAATTTTTTATTTCTTTTCAGCGTAACAGTATTCATTGTTTTTGCACCACACCCAGTGCTCCATGCAGTCCGTGCCCTCTCCAATACCCACCACCTGGTTCCCCCAACCTCCCACCCCCCGCCCCTTCAAACCCTCAGATTGTTTTTCAGAGTCCATAGTCTCTCATGGTTCACCTCCCCTTCCAATTTCCCTCAACTCCCTTCTCCTCTCCGTCTCCCCTTGTTGATAGCAAATGGCACATTGAATTATTCAGGTTAAAGGAACATGAGGAATACAGCTCAAAGTTTGGAGGAAACCCCGAAAACCATAATATTGTATGTAAATATACACATACAGGTGACCCTTGACCAACTCAGGCATTAGGGCCACTGGCTCCCTTGCACTCTTGAAAATCGCATATGACTTTTGACTCCCCTGAAACTGAACTCCTAATAGTCCACTCTTGACAAGAAACCTTACTGATTACATGAACAGTGGATTAATACATATTCTAAATGTTATGTGTAGCATATATTGTATTCTTAAATAAAGTAAGCTAGAGGGAAAAATGTTAAGAAAACCACAAGAGAAAATACATTTATAGTAATGTATTTATCAAAAAATATGTGTGTATAAGTGGACCTGTGCACTTCAAATCCATGTTGCTCAGGAGTCACATACGGAGGGAGAGAGTGAAAGAGAATTCTAAGGTAAATGTGGCAAAATGTTAAATAATGGGCAATCTAGATAAAGGGTATCTAAATGGGGGATAAATGGGGCTTCTTTATACTATTTTTGCAAATTTTGTATGAATTTGAAATTACTTCAAAGTAAAAATAAGCAGTTGACTAAGTATGTTTCATCTCTGTATGTTAAAGATTTTTGAGAATTCACATTTATTTCATGACAGAGAGTATCTATGTCTACCGTCTATGAAAGGTTATCTTTCCTAGTTTATAACTCCCAGATTTAAGTATTCTAAATAGAATACTTACTTACAGAGAGCATCTATGTCTACCTGCTATGAAAGGTTACCTTTCCTAGTTTATAACTCCCAGATTTAAGTATTCTAAATAGAATACTTACTTACAGAGAGCATCTACGTCTACCTTCTATGAAAGGTTATCTTTCCCGGTTTATAACTCCCAGATTTAAGTATTCTAAATAGAATACTTACTTACAGAGAGCATCTATGTCTACCTTCTATGAAAGGTAATCTTTCCTGGTTTATAACTCCCAGATTTTAAAAATCTGGGAAAGATTACCTTTCATAGAAGGTAGACATAGACATAGGCCACTATCTTTGGTGGGACTAATATGCTTTCTGGCTCACCACAGCCCCCACCAGGCTCAACTGTCTCCCACCAGACCTGTGCCACTCCCCTACACTACTTCCCAGCACAGGCCTTAGCATGGGGGCAACAACACAGCTGATGGTGATGCCGAATCACCATTAAGTCCCTATCACAGAGCCCTTACAAAAAGGGCTCAAAGGAGGTTTATTCCTATCTGGCTGTGCCACCAGTCATACACACTTCCCGAATTCCAATTAAGAAGGTAGTAATAATACTGGGAGAAACAGGTTTTTAAGCTGGTCTGGCCTATGGCCCCATGATGGAGGTTTCCTCACTGGAAACCATCTGGTAACAATTAGAAAACTATTATCTATTCTTCTCATTGAATTTTCTACATTTATTAAGAATTTTCCTAAAAGAATTGTATATGTATACAGTTATATACTATTATTATATTTTCACATATATACATTATTTTATATATATTTATATAAAACATTATATATTTTTACATACATATATCATATAGAGATATATCAGAGAGAAAGAGAGCTCTATTTTAAATGAGAAACTTACTTTATAACACATTGGTAGATCCCAGAGTCCTCCTGTGTCAGGGGGAGAAACAAAATCCAGTTTTGCTCCTGGTGAATTCTAGACTGTGTGTTTTTGGATACTGGGATTTTGCTAGGATATTTATACCATGTTACATGTACTTTCCCAGATGTTAGTGGTGGGTGTGTACAGTCAAAAGCAAAAGGTTGGCCTGCCGAAGGTGCCTCATTTTGCAGACTAACATCCTTGCATGCATCTAGGGAAAGAAAGGGGGAAAATCATGAAAGAGAACTCTAGCATTATTGATTATTAGTTTTAACAAATGCCTCTTTAAGGGGCGCCTGGGTGGCTCAGATGGTTAAGCATCTGCCTGCCTTCGGCTGGGGTCATGATCTCAGGGTCCTGGGATAGAGCCCTGCATCAGGCTCCCTGCTAGGCAAGAGGCCTGCTTCCCCCTCTCTCTGTCTGCCTCTACTTACTTGTGATCTCTCTCTCTCTGTGTCAAATAAATACATAAAATCCTTTTTAAAAATGCCTCTTTAATTTTCTAGCCAGTTTAAAATTTTACTGGAGAATCTCCTGTGTGGGAGTTCAGTAAATCTTCTGCTGATTTGAAGGCATAATTGGAAGTCCTTCAAATGTGTTCATAAAACATACGGACTCGTCCTCCCCATTTGGAATAATTTCTCTCCATCCATTCCCTTCCAAGACCTTGAATCCCCTTCATCCTCTTCCTTCAGAGTGAACATTCCTATTCTGAGCCTTCCTTGTCCCGTTTCTTTCTGCTTTGCCACCCAGGTATTTCACTCCGTCTTCACAAAAAGGTGTAAGTATACATCCCAAAAAAAGACTCCTTTAAAAAAAAAATCTGCTCATTTTAAAGTTCGTTGCTACTGAATTGCACTGAAGAAACCGTGTTTCTTCTTGGAAGAAATGTTGTGTTGATGGTTTCTGTGTTTTAACCCTGGGTCGTAAAATGACCCTTTGTCATAAAATAGTGTTATTTCCACTGGAGCATTCTGACTCCAGACTTCCAAATTTGCCTATTCCCCCACCCCCTCCCCTCCAAAGTCACCTCAAAACTCAAAGATGAACTGGAGGCTGAGCGTCAGAAGCTGGGAACTGAAACTTGCCCTTACATCATTCAGAGGGAATTCTGTCTAGTCCCCTGGGGTAAGTGTAACCACAAGGCTCTGGTGTCATGAGATCCCCTGGGGGGGTCTGCACGGGGTTGAGGGGCGGAGTAGGGGGACTCTCTCAGAGCCACAGTGAGGTGGGTTAGGAGAGGGTGGCCTCTGAGGCCCAAGGGCAGCCGAACCTAGAACCTACCTGCTCGGACAAAGGGTGGGAGAGCGAGGGACAGTCCGCAGAGCAGCAAGGACAGCATCCCCCTGTTGGGTTACGAGGAAGAGAGAAGGTGGGCGGGGATGGGGCACGGCGAGAGCGGCGACAATGAATCTCAAGAAATCCTAATCCAGGCCTCTGGATTAGGCCTAATCCCCCCCTCTTCGTGGGGAGCCCTCCACTTCTAGCCCCACATTAACCCGACGTGCCCCCAAATACTCCCTCCTCCCCGCCCGACCTGCAGAATTCCGGCTGCAGAGGGATTCGAGGAAGGGGTTAGGAGCCCCCGGGTTCAGATAGTCAGGGTAGTGGCTGCAGCAGAGACCCCCAGCCCCGGGGTACGCCTTCTCCGCCATCTGGCAGCGAGGCGGGGTCTGCGTCCTGCGCGCGGTGGGAGACGCGCCACCCCCCACGCCGATCCCCACCAGCACGTAGTCGCGCGTAGCCTCCCCTGCGCGTCCCTAGCCTCGGGGGTCCTCCCGGGCCCCAGCAGTCCAAACGGAACCCCCGCCACCCGCTCACCTGGGAGAAGCCAGCTCAGGCCGACCTGCCAAAGGTCGGCAGGAAAAGAGAAAGGAAGCCGGAACGCCGCGGGACTGGCTGGTAGACGGGAGCTGCGCACTTTCGCCCAGAGACGGAACCCTCTCCCCCAAGGTCGCCCAGCCGGTCCGGGGCGGCCCCGGGGTCGTGATCTCTGGCCTCCGGATCTGTCGCGTCCTTGTTTGCCAACAACCTCTTTCCCTCCACACCTTTCCGATGGTCGGCGCCCCACCCGCTTGGCTCAGTCGCACACTCCCAACGCGTGCCTACCTGCCCGACCCGCCTGGAGCGCGCAGGATCCCGTGGAGAGCGGAGAATGCTGCGAACAGGCACTGAACCCAGGAGTGGCGTTTCCATACCAGGCTACTTCCTTGCCACCGTGGGCAGGAACGGTGGCATTACACTAAGAAGTGGGTTTAAAGACGTGTTTCCTGATTTTCTGGCAGCTAACGAGTCTTTCCTGGGCCGGCCTGTCTGCTTAAATCTATTCCGAATTGTCCCCGTAGAGCAGTTCTTTCCTTTCTAAACCCCATTTGAGCAGGAATTCCATGCTCTGCTTGGCTTATATGGAACGTCCCCAAAGTGGAACCCATCCCAGTGGCTTCCAAGGAATAGCCTTTATCTACCTGATTCGTGTGGTCAACTTCTGTAAAGCAGACATCCCAACGGGATCCTGAAACACCTGGAACAGGAGGTCTGGTCCTGTCTGAAATTTCCAAACAAGATAATATCAACCAGGACTGTTGCGCTGGCCATCAGGAAACACGCTCAGAAAGATCCCCGAGGGGCTCTGGGACTTAGAAAATATATATAAAATGCCAGCTCCATTCAGCAGATTCCCAGCCAACCTCTATCTGGTGGTGGCTGTAGTTTTAGAAACAGAGGCAGAAGCAGGACAGGAACAGGACAGGAGGAGTTCAGCATCTGCATTAACAGTAGCACTTTCTGGGATGGCCCGAGGCCAGGGGATGGTTTGCACATTTCTATGCTGTTACACATTACTAAGGATTCCAAAGTGCTTGTTTACATGGGTTACATCTGCCAACAGTTACTACATTTGAAAGTAAATTGAAGATCTTGTAAAAACATTTATGTTCTTACTTATTTGGAATAACAACAATAAACTTAACATAAATGTTACCGTAAATAGTATACAGTTTATGAAAAATATCCAAACTTTCCAAGGAATAAACCTAACCAAAGAGGCAAAGAATCTGTACTCAGAAAACTATAAAGTACTCATGAAAGAAATTGAGGAAGACACAAAGAAATGGGAAAATGTTCCATGCTCATGGATTGGAAGAACAAATACTGTGAAAATGTCTGTTCTACCTAAAGCAATCTACACATTTAATGCAATCCCTATCAAAATCCCATCTTTTTTCTTTTTTTTTTTTTTCAGAAAAATAGAACAAACAATCCTAAAATTTATATGGAACCAGAAAAGACCTCGAATAGCCAAAGGAATATTGAAAAAGAAAGCCAAAGTTGGTGGCATCACAATTCCAGACTTCAAGCTCTATTACAAAGCTGTCATCATCAAGAAAGTATGGTACTGGCACAAAAACAGACACATAGATCAGTGGAACAGAATAGAGAGCGCAGAAATAGACCCTCAACTCTATGGTCAACTAATCTTCGACAAAGCAGGAAAGAATGTCCAATGGAAAAAAGACAGCCTCTTCAACAAATGGTGCTGGGAAAATTGGACAGCCACATGCAGAAAAATGAAATTGGACTATTTCCTTACACCACACACGAAAATAGACTCAAAATGGATGAAGGACCTCAATGTGAGAAAGGAATCCATCAAAATCCTTGAGGAGAACACAGGCAGCAACTTCTTTGACCTCAACAGCAGCAACTTCTTCCTAGGAACATCGCCAAAGGCAAGGGAAGCAAGGGCAAAAATGAACTATTGGGATTTCATCAAGACCAAAACAAAATTATTGAGAAAAGTTATATTGTTCTACATACTATCCCCTACCCCTACTTAGTGTTTGCAAATCTCTTTGATGTGTAACCTGAGAGAAGACAGCTGGACTCTCAGACCTTTTTCTGTATCAAATCTCTTAGGATAGAACCTGCCAGGCAGCCTCTGAAAATGTCCACTATACTCAGGTGAGAGAATGAGAATTAAAAAGACAAGTAAGATCTGAATATTATCATGAAAATCATTTTGATTTCACAGAACTTGGGGGGACCCTTTGGGCTCACACTCCGAGGATTGCTTTGTTAAGCTATGAAAGGAGATCTTTATTTCTCCTAACATCAGCATTAAATGAGGTTCCTCTGCATGTGCACATTTTGCCAGGTTTGTGTCTTCCCCCAAAACAAAACAAAGGTGTTACTATGGAAACTGTCAATTGATACCCATATAGAACTATTGTTACAAGCAGTATTAGAAGTTATTTCCAATTTTTTCTTAATTTTTATTATCTGTTTCAGTTTCTACCTTATGAACAAATGTGGATCATATCTTATTTTTTTATAGTTTGAGTATAGGCATGAATGCCAAGTCCAATCAGTATAGTTGCCCCAAAGCTTATGAAGTTTTGAGGGGGTCACCCAGCCCCCTGGTAGCACCTCTTATGGGACATTTCTGGTATTTCCCTTCTGCAGGTGAGGCTCTGGACCAGAAACTGACACTTCCAGGGATGGTTTCTATGCCAAGTGTGTTTCCTGATACAGGGAGAACGAAGCACATGGCTTTGAAGGCAGAGCTGATACCAGGTGGGGGTGGGCAGGATTATAAACTTTACAATTAAAAACAACAGAAAACCAAAATATTTACTGCAGGCTTTCAATTACCTTAAAAGTTTGGAGAAGTCTGATAACATTGTTTGCTAATGAGAAAAGGGGAGGAAGAAATTCAAACAATTTAATTATGGAGCTTCTACACTGGCTTTGTTCCAGCCCTGAGAAAATTGTTGTTTTGTGCAGGGACTTCCTGAATTCAATCACTTTATTCTTCTTCTCTGATTTTCACATTTAAAATTTTCCTTTTAAGTGGGCATCATGCAATAGTTAACAGCTAAGTAATTCAAAACGAGTCCTAGGTCATGTGATCAAGACCCAGCCTCAGAAACCATGATGACCAAGTTTCCTGTATAGGTGTCTCTCCCTATTATCCTATTTAGTGCTTACCATTCTGATGTGTGTGTGTGTGTGTGTGTGTGTGTGCGCGCGCGCCCGCGCATGTGTTCCTTAAGCAATATAAAGTATGATAAGTAAATATTTTGAGTCGTTCTGGTTCATGCAAGGTCACTACTGTATGACTTGCCATTGTATGAATGTACTGCGATTTATGTATCTGTCTCCTTTGGACATTGTTTTAAATTCATATTTGCTCTTAAAAATAGTGTAGTGGTCGGGTGTTGTGGTCGGACGCCAGTCAGTTAAGTGTCAGACTCTTGATTTTGGCTCAGGTCATGATCTCAGGGTTGTGAGATGAAGCCCGAAGACAGACTCTGCACTGAGCAGGAAACCTGCTTAAGATTCCCTCTCTCTCCCTCTCCCTGCTCATGTACCGCCCCCGCCTCTCCCCCCCACCAACAACCCCCTCCACCTTCCTATAGGTGAAAAAAAATAGTGCTGTGTAAAAATTTTTATAATGTTCTTTTATGTGGATTTTTGAGAGGTTCTCTAGAGAGTAAAATTGCAGTGTCTTTGGGTAGATGCATCTTTGTATTAGAAAAATCCCCCATTTTCTCCACATTAACATCCTTTAGAGGGTAGGAGTTTCATCCTTTCATTTGGTAATGTCAGAAGGACTTTGCCTTGTTGCCAGTTTTGTTAGCGCAATGATGTAGAAGCTATCTTGTGACCTTGTGACTTTATTTTTACATTTCTCTAATTCCTAGGAAGATGGAACACCTCTGTCTCTGTTCATTAGCCATGCATGTGTCTTTCTGTGAATTGCTTCTGTGAATTACCCACCTGGTTGCTTGTCAGTTTTTCATCTTGTCAGTTTGCAGAGAGCTCATTGAGTCCTACCTCTAGTGCCTCCTGCAGTTGGTTGCCTTCAAAGGGAGGCACAAATGTATTTCATTGCCCTCTTCCTGACCAGGAATTCAAACACCAGAGGTGCCCCTTATCTATAAAATAGGGATGATTAGACCCACTTTACGGAGAGGTCATTTGTAAAAACCTCCTTGCAGAGTGTCTGACAGCAACAGAAACTTGATGAGCGAGGGTACGGTTTATTCTCATCCTCCCACTGACCCCTCCACCTCACAGTCTTTCCCATTTGCAGACATTTTTGCAATGGGAACATTTTTTGAAGTTTTATGCTGTTAGGCACAAGCCATGGGTAATGGACTCTTTCCAATTGTTTTGTTTCGTTGTTGTATTTGTTTTCTCAAGTGAAAGAATTCCTCCAAGGATTCATCGCCTCATCCTGAGAGCAGGTGTGAAACAACAGTCTCTGGGCGAGGGAGGCATTGCTGAGTTCAGGTTGGTTGAATTTTACCTTCAATCTAGTTGCTCCTCACACAAGGCTGTGTTGCATATATGGAAGAGTAGCAGGGTGGTGATTTGTGGCAAAGGTCTCACCTATGAATGTACATTTTACATAATGGACAGTGGCTTTTCTGTGTTCTAGTTAAATATCTAATGATTTCCCACTGAACCGAACTTGCACGTAAAGTTCCCCAGGGATAATGAAGCAGAAATATGTTCTCGTGTAACAGGAAAATGCTCAGAAACCCAGATCAGGCTAGGGTGAGGGGTGGAGGTTCTGCCCAGATCTTTATACCTTTAAGGTTCTTATGTTCTCACATTTGTCCTCCATGGTAGACTTGAAATCTACGGTAGCAATGCTATGGCAGGCTGTTATTGCTGAGATGACATGAACTTCCAGAGACAGAAGAAACTGCAGGGCAAAAGCCTTTGGTTTCCTGAGGTCCCGGGCCGGCCCTCTCCCCCAGGCTCAGTGATCAGCTAGCTCCTGGGCTCACATGCTGAGCACTCACACAGCCCCTGCCACACACCGGAAGACATTCTTGAGTGCTGGAAACAGCTGTAAAGAAGACAGATCCTCTCAGAGCTTGCAGTCCCATGGCTGGTGTGTGGGGAGACAATAGATATGGGAGAGTCACTGAGTAAGAGATGGTTTATGTATTTACATATCCATAAAGGGTATGAAATATGATGAAATGATAGCATGCTGGGAAAGGCTTCACTAAGGAAGAGATCCTATAGCTGAACTGATGACAAGTAGCCCACCAACTAGCTATCTGGGGAGAGAGTTATCCTTCTAGTAGGGACAGCTAGCATAAAATCCCTGAAGGTGGGGAGCATTGGCACATTTCAAGATAACACAGATGAAACCAGTGTGACCTGAATAGAGTCATTCTGTAGAACCCTGGGTAAAGAAGTCACAGAGTAGGCTGGAGCTAGACCATACACAGGGCCAGAGGCAATAAAAGGAAGGTTGGATTTTATTCTAGGTAAAACTTAAAGCTCTTAGAAGGTCTAAGGCAGCAAAGAGATATGATCTTATCTACATTTTAAAATGTCACTTTGACCATTAAAAGCTGATCAAAATGGCTAAAATTATAAAAACTGACACTACTAAGTGTTAACAAGGGTGTGGGACAACTGGAGCTGTCACATACTCTTGGTAGGAGCAGAGATTGGCATGACTACTTAGGAAAACTATTTGCTGGTATCGTCTGATGCTAAGTCAGCAAATCCACTCCGAGGGATGTGCCAAATAGAAATGCATGCCTATGCTCACAGAAAAGACATTTGCCAGAATATTCACAGCAGTGGTATTTATAACAGTCAAAAACTAGAAGTTACCTAAATGTGCATCGACAACAGAAGAGGTAAAACGGAAGGGGTAGAGTCACACAATGAAACACTGTGGAGCTGTGAGGGGTGACTATGCACAAACACAGGCAAGGACATGGATGAATCCCACAGATGAATCTCATGTATATATATGATGTCAAACAAAAGAAAATAGATTTAAAATAAGACATCATGCTACTTGACTTCACTCACATTAATTTCAAAACCAGGAAAACTTAATCTGTGCTGTTGATAGTCAGAATGGTGGTTTCCCTTGGGGCAGGGGCTGTATGTGTCTTGAGGGGGCACATGATGGAAATGTTCCAGTGTTGGGCATCTTCCTTTCTCGATTTAAATGCTAGCAGTGTGGATAAATTATGTCTGTGACACTTCATGAAGCTGTTCCTATATGTTCTCTTCTCCAAATGTAGGTTATATTTGATTAAAAAAAATCAAAGAAAATTTCCTCTGGAAGCTGTGTGAAGAATTGGTTATGAGGAGTGGGGTAGCAAGAGGAGAAACATGGCCCCAGGTAAGAGGCTACAGGAGTAGACCAAGGAAGAGGTGATGTGGTTAGGTCTAGGTCGATGATGGTGGAAATGAACATATGGGGGGACCCATTTAGTATACCCTTGAATGTCTCTCTGTTCTCAAGTTCAGTCTACCTTCAGTCTGATTCAGAAAATCACAAAATCACAGGGTTGGAATAGAACCTACAGTTTGGCTCTGTCTTGGGTAGAGTAATATGCCACCTCCTATACATGGGGCATTGCGTGGTGCAATCATCAAGATTTCTAAGCCCTCACAATTTAAGGCCTTTTATGTTACACACACACACACACACACACACACACACAATCATAACAGCCTTCCCCCACACCCGCCCAGCACCAGTTGATCCGGATCAGGCATTGCCTCCCACTAGAGACACCTGCTATATATCACCTGGTTTAATCTTGCATCTGTTGTTTGGATTTCTTCATATCCCTGCTTAGCTTAGACTGGGAGGAATTCATTCTCTCCATCGCAGCCCAGTCCAGTAGTAGGCCTACTAGCAAACCAATTCTTCCAAATGGGAGGAAGAAATGTCATCCACTTAGGGATTATCTTTATACCCTTTGGGTCCACAGAAAAAATAACCTAGTCTTCCACATTGCCACGCATCCAATGTTGCTGATGCTCCTACAACAGTCCTTCTCCCCAGACCTAGTACCTGACATCAGAGACTCTACCAGGCACTCAGCTGCTGGCTTATCTCCTAGCCTCTGACACATGAAGGACATGGGACTTTCATCACTATAATTATAAATGTTCCACTTGTGTCGATATAACCTATGGTCTGGCTGGACTTGTGTGTCATTTTGGCTTGTTCTTGCCCCACCTTGCACATTCATTCATTCATTCTAGAATTACTATATGAGAACATCTTAAATACTTTTTTTCACTTTTGTTGCTGCTAAGCCATCTTACCACACTTATACTTACACATTTTTTTTATTGTAAGTGAAGTGTCTTACATTTATCCCTAATCAGTGTCATCTATTAACAGTGATTGGTTAAAAAGATTATTTATCTGGGAGTTGGAACATCTGAGCTATATTCTTAGTCCTCTTGCTGATTAGCCTAGAGTTTTAAAGAATTTGGGGGTAAGGGTCACCCCCCAACTGTCAATGCTAAGTGAAACTTTTGATCGCATTGTTTAACTTACAAAAAAATATTTATCACAAAGGATACCCTTTTTGCCTATCAAATTGACAAAGGTTTAAAAACTAGTATTTTCAGTGCCTCATACTTTCTGTGGGAAGGCAAAGCAAATGCATCTATGCAATTCAATTAGTGAAGAACCTGAAAAGATCCAGTGCCTTCCAGCCTACCAATTCTAGGAACCTATGCAAAGCAAATAATGAAGGAAGTAGACAAAGATATTTAGGCAGGGTTGACTATTTCATTTTTCACAAACAATGGCTAAAAAACTGGAAGTAATCTAGCTGTCCAAACAAAGCAGAAAATCTAAATTATGACCATCCATTTGACAGGTTTAATTGTCCCTCTCAGATCACATCTCAAATAATAGTAACATGGGCAAATATTTTTACTAAGTTAAAAAAAGGGGGGGTATTAAACTGCACATATTAAATGATCTCAGTTATATCAATAGAAAAATAATAAAATGTTAGTAATTAGGGGCACCTGGAGGACTCAGGCTGTTAAGCATCCATCTGACTTCTGCTCAGGTCTTGATCCTGGAGTCTGGGATGGAGCCCTGCCTCCAGCTCTCTGCTCAACAGGGAGTCTGCTTCTCCATCTCCCTCTGCCCCTCTCACCCCCAACCCCGCTGCTCATGCTCTCTCCTTCTCTCATACTCTCTCTCAAATAAATAAGTACATTCTTTTTTTTTAATATTAGTAATTATTGGGCACCTGGGTGTCTCAGTGGGTAAAGTCTCTGCCTTCGGCTCAGGTCATGATCTCAGGGTCCTGGAATCGAGTCCCACATGGGGCTCTCTGCTTGTCGGGGAGACCGCTTCTCCCTCCCTCTCTGCCTGCCTCTCTGCCTAGTTGTGATCTCTGTCAAATAAATAATTAAATCTTTTTAAAAAAAATGTTAGTAATTATTTTCTTAAACATTGTATTTATTTGTTTGTCAGAGAGAAAGCACAAGCAGGGAGAGCAGCAGGCAGAGGGAGAAGCAGGCTCTTTGTTGACAGGGAGCCTGATGTGGGGCTCCATCCCAGGACCCTGGGATCATGACTAATGCTCTGAGCCTAACGGACTGAGCCACCCAGGTGTCCCTAAGTAATTTTAACTTGTAAGGTTATGAATGACTTTTTTCTTACTTGTACATTTTAGAAATTTTTGCATTCTCTCAAACCAATATTGTTTCCATAATACAAAAAGATTTTTTTTTTTAAATTCACTTAAGAAAAATGGTTCTAACACCAACAACTTGCAGAGGGATTCCTATCCCCACTTGCTAACAGCCTCCCTAAACCTTTACTCCCTAATTCCTCTGCATCATCAGGTTCCCCCAGCCAACATTTCTCGAATGTCCTCCCACCCCAAATCTCTGATAACTCCCCTAGACCATCTCCGAATGATAAAAAGCAGATATTTTAGTCAGGGATTTAAGACCTTCTACGGTACAAATTCATTTCCTGAAGTTCCATCTCTTCACACTATTCTCTTTGGCTAGATTTAAGTGTTTTCTGATTTTTAAGTGTTCTCGTTGTCTGGTATAATGTGAGGCAGATAATTAGCACTTTTAAAACAATCCAAAAGTAAACTTGAGAGCAAAAATATTTCCCCTACATTTGGGAATTTGAGGGAGGACATGAAGTCCAGTTTTAGGAAACAAGAAATCCAAAGAAAGCAGGATTACGGGACGTCCTCTAACAATAGCGTTCAAGCAGACGACCACCGTGCACAGCTGTAAAGGCGACGAGAAGCTCGACTCTGTCTGAGGCTAAGTATAGGACAACTGAGGTAAGATGCCTGAGGAGAGATACAGCAGCCGCCACCAGGCAGGACTGACTGACCACAGTGAAAGGAGAAGTGGGTTCCCTTGGGAGTTGTTCCTCATGCAATGCCCCCGCCCCCGCATACTAAAAAAGTCCCACGAGTCACAGTCTTTGGCTATATTTAGTGAAAGGTAAACCAGGGAACACTATGGAATGGTATCAGTGCACCTTGTCCCTGATCCAGAAGAGGGATCCCAGTGACACTTGGGATCACTTCCAGGTCAAAGGTTCTGAGAAAAACAAGCTTCACTGACTTTCACTCTCAATCCATTCGTCTTCCAATTCCCAGCACAGGCCTCAAGAACAACATCCTGTTCATCTAGATTCAAGTGGTACAGGCTCCACTGGTCTCACAGCTACAAATTCTCCTGACTGCCGGGTTAATGTTGCGGGTAGCCTCCTACCTGGGGCCATGTTTCTCCTCTTGCTGGCTTAAGGTGAACACACAGGGTCTGTGTGCTTTAATCAGCCAAGACCTGAGCAACATGTGTTAAGATGAACATGTTTTTTGTTTTGACAGGTTAATACTCACTTTGGATAGTGTTCTCGGTTTCCTGTAACTCTTCCTCTCCCTAAAACAAATATGTGCACATGCACACACACAATCATATTTTGGCTGTAAAATAAATGTTGATACAGCAAAAGAAGATCCCTCTCACCTATCTCCCTGTGTACATTTTTTATGTGTGATCTATTCTTCCTATTTTATGAATTTTGGTTACTGCCGTGGTCCATTTGTGCATCTTATCTCAGTGAAAAAGGAACGACTGGCCCCATCCCAATTCCAGAACATTCTCTTGCTACCTGCTACCCTCTCTGTGGCTTTCACGTCAAGCCCAACTCACCACACTCACACATTCTAGCCTCAAAGATGAAAAGTTTCTTCTGACAAATTAGCTTGAGGAAATCTGATTTTATAACTCCATAATACCTGTATTTAAAAGCCCCTCAATTATTATCTGGGAAACCTGCTATACAAGTGATCCTGGAACAATGCTCAGTTCAAACCTGCATTTTTCCAGGGTGAAGTATACATTAAAAATAACAAGCCAGATCCTGACTTGGCAAAACTGAATTAAATACAAGCTATTATCATTTTTAGAAGTTAACTCCAAGATGATATGCCTTTTTCCCTGCTCAACAGGGAAGCTGCTTCTCCTTCTCCCTCTGCCCCTCCCCCTGCTTTTTCTCTCTCTAATAAATAAAATCTTAAAAAAAAAAAAAAGATGATATGCCTTCCTCTCCCTCCACACCCAAAACCCCAGAATCTGAAAAAGATACATTCTGGATAAATGGGATTTTTTTTGTTGTTTTATCTGACCAAAAGGCAAAATTAAAAAAATATATATTTTGAGGTTCTTTCTCAGATGCTGGACAGAGGCTTTCCACACATAAAAACCTTGAAACACAGGAAGTCCTATTTCACAGATGAGAAAACAGAGGTACAAACCAACAAAGTGCTTTGCTCTCGCTTCAAAACTATGACAGTGCAGGAATTTATAACCAGGAATTTTTCTACCAGATAACATCCCAACTAAGAAATATTTCCAAAGAGCAAAAAACAAACAAAAAACAAAGCAAAACAAACCGTATTCTGAGGAAGTTATTTGGTAAAGAGAATAAAAATCCTCATTCAAAAAAAAAAAAAAACAACAACCCACTTTTAAATATTTTCTTTAAATGATTGTTAGCATTGACATATTTGTTTGTTAAAAAACATATTAAGTGGTAAAATAACCAAAATCTGGTGGAAAGCTCTCTGAATGTTTCCCGTAAGAAATTCTGTAGAGGCAAGTTTTCTGGATAGCTGATCCCCAAATTTTCAGAGGTTCTTGCATTTTTTCGTTTTTACTGAGAAATCCTTCAGGAATGTGTGAAATCCCTTTCTTTAGAAACCAGACATCCCTTCAAGTCCCTGGGCAGCAGAGGGCCAGTGTGAATGAGCATCAGTCACTGGTCCTCGGTGACACAGTAATGCCGGTCCTCACTCCTCAGTGACACAGTCACTTGGGGGCTGATGGGAGCAGGGCTCTTGGCCTCTGTGTCGCACAGCTTCATCTGAGCATTAGTACTTTATTTTTCCAATGGCTTGACTTCCCACTTCGCTCGGTGTCAGCTGCCACTTCTGGTTTGCAGATTCTCTTATGCAATTCCATTCTATTTGCAGATTCTAATATGACTGAAGTTTATTCACAGAATTGCTACTAACCAAGCTTCCATTTCCTGAGGACCTGCTGTACATCAGGCACAGTGCCTATCAGAAGATACCTCATCCTTCTAATCCTTTCACAGCTCTACGAAGGAGATATTATACCCATTTTATAGGTGAGGAAACTGGGGCTCTGATAGTTTGTCCACATTTGCACACCAAGGAGGAGACAGAATCTAGGGTGGGCCTTCAGACTCTGGGCTGACCCACCTCCCTCGGGCGTGCTCCCTGGGTGCTGCCAGAGCCACCTGCTTGTGAGAAGAGCTGGGAGATGAGAACAGAGCAGCACTGACGGGCCAGGGCTCTCTCTGATCCCTGGAGTTCCTGAGCATTGTGAGCTTGCGCTGTGGACACCATGTTGGCTGATTTCGTTCACTTCCAGGGTCAAAGGAGAAAAGCAACAGAAACTTTTTGTAAAATGTAAAAAAGTCCATACAAATGCTGCCCTTAACTTTTTTGAACTAGTAAACAGCAAATCACTAAAAAAAACAAACTCACATTTTAATCCATTTTAGAAGCAAGGAGACAGGTAGTCTGCCCCTGAAGCTACAGATGGGATTCAGGGCTCAGTGGCTGGCTAATGGCCTCCAAATTCCCCAGGCACCAGGGGTCCCCTCCCTACATCAGACCTGGGAGTGTGGCCCGGTAAGCCCAGGACATGGCTGTGCACAAACAGATTTTCATGAGAATATTCAATACTAGGTTTTGCCAATTTTATTGGAAAATAACAATCCATTGACCAGTGATACATGCTGTACATGAATCAGGTGTTTTACTGTATAAAAATACTTGGTATCTGCTCATAATCGTATAAAGACATTTCTAAAAACCCTTCATTATTAACCAGTAAAAATATAATTTATCAAAAATACCACTGGAAAAAATGGCTCAATACCTTTTCTTTTATCACAAATACACAAAGAGGCGGTAGGAGAAGGAAAATACAAATTCTGCTAAACCAGTTTTCACTACTGGAAGCGAAAGGCTTTGTTGGCAAAGTTTCCTTTGAACACTTAGGCTGACCACCATCAGATAATGCAGTAAAATCTAATTAATGAGGAAGGCCTGAAAGGAAGAGCCTAAAAGAGGTTTGGGGGGGAAACAATAAAACAAAGGAAGTTCCCAGAGAACTAAGAGTGTCGCTCCTTCCTCCGGAATCCTCCCCTGGGAAATGGGAATGACACGGTGACATGCGCTTTCCTGTTGGGGCTCCTCCTGGTCCCAGGCACATCCCTTGATTCTTGTCCCTCCCTGAACTCCAGGTGCAATGCCACTGGTAATTCTTGGTCGGTCTCCCCGCTCCTCATTTTTCTCGCGAACTTTGCTGCTAAGTCTAGGTTTCAGAATTGGCTTCCTTGGCGCTACATACGCAAGTGTATTTTATAGATGACAGACTAAAAATCACCAGCAACCTAGGTTTTAAGTAGCTGATAGGCCTTTTGGCCATGACAGCCCCAAACCCCAGCCAAAATAAAAATAAGGCTGTTTTTTTGGAAACAGCAGGTCCAAAACAGTGCTATTAGTCGAGGCTGCCAGATCGGATCCAAGAAAAAGCAGGTGGAAAGAGAAGAGGCAGAGCATTCAGCTGTTTCTGTCTAGCTCTGATCACTGTGGGGGACGGGGATACACTGTGCCAGTTTGTGTTCACTCGTAACAATGAACATTAAAAATAAAAAAACAGAGGGCCTGTCCATGTTTAAACCTTTAAAATGGGGCAAGTGGCATGTGAACTTGGCTTTTCAGTTTTCTGGGGTTTCTCTAAGGAGTACCATCAAGTTCTAAAAAATAGTTTCCTATACCAAAAATCTAACTTGCCTTCAATTTTAATTCACTAAGAAATATTTACCTTTCAGGAAAGAATATATGAAAGCAGAAATAGTTTTCAGAAAACCTAACCAGAATTTTTGTCAATTCCAACACTCAGAAGTTTAGAATTTGGTTTCTTAAATGCAAGCCTTCCTAGACTCAGCCACCATCCTAGAAAACAATCATTTCTTCTCACAAAAGTGCTAGGGGTAGGACTGAAAGGGACATTTATTGACCCGAAGTCAAGTGTTCAAGACACTACTACACTCAAAGCCAGCAACACCATTGTAAGCCCTAGGTTCGACAGCACTAAGAATGTATTTTTTTTAAAAATAGGTCACTTGCTCTCTCTATAACATTAGGATGATTATGAAACTTAAATCTGATCATCTGTGGGCATTTTTCAATAAGAAAGCCCTACCCAAATCTACGTCAAGTAGGCAAATCACTTGGAAGGCACCCAGACAAGGAGAGACACACCCACAGCCTCCCCAGCCAGGAGCAGAGTTTCTGGCTGGAGACAGAACGCCTTCTCATAAAGTGACAGCCAACAGACTAAGTGCTACCACACTCAGAAGAGAGAGCTGGTGCAGTTTCCTGGGGAAATCTCTTAAAGAAACAGAGCTGGAGTAAATTTCAAATTTCATAAAACTCTGGTCCGCTGGAGAAAATTCGAGAAGGCATTCTGGTCAGAGGAGACAGGAGGAGAAGCAGGTATGAGGGAGCAGGAGTGGTGGGCATGAAGGCACACGAGGCTGACCTGGGAATTCACACAGCAGGATGGTGAGGGAAAAGCCATGCAGACAGACTGGGGAAATAGGGTGTTGGCTCCTCAACCAGGAGGAGCCCTGCAGAGGGCTTTTAGTAAGAGCAGGAGGAGCTTAGAGCAGCACTTCATGAAGGACAGCTAATCAATCTGTGGGCCAGGTGTGTGGCAGAGAGGAGGAGGAAGTGACCTGGAAGTTGTCTTTCCAAAGAAGCGATGAGTCAAGTGGAACTCAGAAGAGGAGGGTAGAACAGAATGGTCATTCCAGCGAGGGAAGCATGCAGAGCTGGATCAGGTCTCTGCAATTCCTGCTTTTTAGTCTCTCTCTCTCCAGCACAAAGCTAAGGTTATTTCAAAAACATGCAATCCTGACAAATCCCTCTTTTCACCGAAATGAGAGTTATAAATGTCTGTAAAATGAAATGCGGTCTTTGGAAAAGGAGAGCCGGCTGTCGATGCATATGGAAAGTGCAAAGCAAATGGAAAGTTCTCCTACCCTCATCTGTGAAATAGCAGTCTCACTTTGCCAAGGAAAGCCAGTGGGGGGGGGGGCGGCAAGGGACCAGGCAGTACCCGAACTGGGCCACGGACCCGCCCTTGGACTGTAGACAACTTCATAAAACCGTTTATA
Source organism: Lontra canadensis (assembly GCF_010015895.1). NCBI lineage: Eukaryota > Metazoa > Chordata > Mammalia > Carnivora > Mustelidae > Lontra > Lontra canadensis. The sequence goes on along the minus strand of NW_022631106.1, from coordinate 4,209,809 downwards.
GATGCTAAATATTTCCTGCTAGTTCTTCCCTCTCATTTGCGGTCCCGGTGCCTGTTAGCAGTCCAAAAACTCAGGCAGGGCATCTGTTGCTTTCTGAAAGGATTTCCAAGTCCTCGGTTCTGAATTGGGCTGACCTGCTATCACCACCACATTCTGTTCCCTTAACGATCTGATTCCAGATGACCTCAGGGATAAGGGACGCCACAGGTGCATTTTATGACTGTACGGTCAGTGGGGGCACAGCCCAGCCTACAATGCCCGAAGACGGGAGTCACCCAAGGAACTCTGGGCCGAGCTTCTCCCAAGCTACCCGAGAGGCACCTGCACCTCCTTCTGCAGCGTTTTCTTAGAGTCTGGCCTTGTGGCCCAGGACAGAAACTGGGGTTTGGATGAAGGGGGCTGCCGCTGGACTGGCATGTGGTATCTGACGTTCTTCCAGAACCTTGTCTTTGCAGACCATGACCCCTCTCTAAAGTCCCCTGACCAGCGTATGGCCCCATGTTTCTGCCTGATGAATTTAATGGTTTCTGGCATTTTCTCATAGTCTTGGATTTTCTCCAGTTCGAGCAGGACAATTTTAATTCCATCCTGAACAAAAGCATTGTACATGGCTATCTGCTCTTCAGATGAATTCCCCAGGCAGCCCAATCCTGTTGCTTCTGGGACCAAAATGATAATCAGTCTTCTGCTTTTCCTTATGTTTTCATTAGTGACGTCAACAATGTCTAAAAACATGAAGCACAGTAAGAGTGAGTAAAATTTCAATTAATAATCATTCTCTCCCAAACCAAAACCCCACAAGGTTCTTCCCATCCCATCCCCTTTGTCTTCTAATGCTCTTTTTTCCCATCCTTTTTTTTTTTTTTTTTTTTTAAGATTTACTTATATGAGAAAGAAAGAGACAGCATGAGCATGGGAGGGGCAGAGGAAGAAGCAGAGAGCCTCTTTGGGACTCTATCCAAGGACCCTGGGATCATGACCTGAGCTGAAGGCAGCTGCTTAACCAACTTAGCCACCCAGATGCCCCCTCTTTTTTCTCATCTTAATTAAGATGAAAGAAGTTTCTGATTTTATAGACCAACTCAAGACCTGACCCACAAAAGCTGAATATTTCATTTAGGACTCAGAATCTATTTCTGGCAAAAATTTTAAAATCTTAAACCATTTGATTTCTTCCACTCCTGTGGTACTGTCTCCCGTGGAAAGTAACTATTGGATCTAACTAGCTGTGAAGTTTTCCAAAACTAAATAAAACTTAGTCAATTATTCTACCAGCAAAATATGAGAAAAGTAAGTATTTTGCATTTAATAGATGTGAAAATCGCCATCACACACCACCGAGGAGGTTCTTAAAACAGCCAAATCTGTATACCTACACTATGGTCCTTCTAGAAAGACAAAACCTAACTTTAGCAATTATTATTATTTTTTTTTAATTTCCTTTCAGCGTAACAGTATTCATTGTTTTTGCACCACACCCAGTGCTCCATGCAATCCATGCCCTCCTTAATACCCACCACCTGGCTCCCCCAACCTCCCACCCCCCGCCCCTTCAAAACCCTCAGGTTGTTTTTCAGAGTCCATAGTCTCTCATGGTTCACCTCCCCTTCCAATTTCCCTCAACTCCCTTTTCCTCTTCATCTCCCCATGTCCTCCATGTTATTTGTTATGCTCCAAAAATAAGTGAAACCATATGATAATTGACTCTCTCTGCTTGACTTATTTCACTCAGCATAATCTCTTCCAGTCCCGTCCATGTTGCTACAAAAGTTGGGTATTCATCCTTTCTGATGGAGGCAGAATATTCCATAGTGTATATGGACCACAGCTTCCTTATCTATTCGTCCATTGAAGGGCATCTTGGTTCTTTCCACACTTTGGCAACCGTGGCCATTGCTGCTATAAACATGGGGTACAGATAACCCTTCTTTTCACTACATCTGTATCTTTGGGGTAAATACCCCGTAGTGCAATTGCAGGGTCATAGGGAAGCTCTATTTTTAATTTCTTGATTATTTTTACAACAAAGACTTTCACTCTTTTCCACGACACACTCACCTTCTCCAACATAGGCATCCCTTCCATAAATGAACAGTTTATATCCATACTGTTCTTCTAAGACCTCAGGCAAGACTTTAAACACAAAAATATCCGAGGGACAGGTGGACCCTTCCCCAAGAGTCTTTGGATATAGTATGTAAGCATCATAGATCTTTCCATCTGAAGCTAGAGGAGAAAATGTGAAATATTTAGATCCAAAAAAAGGAAAGAATTGGTAACGTCAGTCTCCCCAACATGCAGTTCAGAATGAATTATTAATTTGTGTGTGTGTGAGTGTATGAATAAAGCAGCTGTACCAAAAATACAGTAACTTTTTAAAGTGGCGCTCTCCTACAAGTCTCTATTTTATTGTGTCTCACTCTGAATGTATTCTTTATTACTGAATGGCTGCCTCATGTGCAGAGATTCTTTTCCTCTTGGTCGGGGAACTATCCTTAGCAACCTGGTCTTATCTTCTTCTCTGTGTCTCAGCCCTGAATTCTATCCATTTCTTCCTTTTATGTAGTATCGTAGTATTAAATTTTTTTTTTTTTTGCAAGGTTTAAACAAAAGAGAAAGCGAGAGCTTCCCTGATGCATGAAAACCATCGTTTCTTTCCTCTGAAGGCAGATCATGGGGTCATCTATGTCCTACCCAGCAAGGGGCCGACCCTCAACAGTACTAAACTGGACCGGCAAACAAATGCTCTGAAATGCCTGTTTATCCCACTGTGAGGAACACTAAAGCAGGAACTTGCAAACAATCCTACTTAGCCTATTCAGTCCCCAAACTATAATGACATGTAAGAGTAACTACTATGCTTGTATATGCCACTTTTCATTTTAAAATTTAAGTAAAAAGCCTCTCAGTTATCTTCTGTTATCTCTTAGCTACCCCCTCTCTCCAACAAGGAAAAGTTGCCCAGAATACAAAATCATACCTTTTTTGGGGAGAAAATCATAGCAAGAATCCCGGTACCAAAGCACAATGTCAACCTTGAAGATTTTGTAGATGAAAACAGAGCATGTAATTATTACTGTTAACATGACAAATATACCAATCGTGTGCTTCCTGAAATCAGGCACTATAGCAGAGAAGAGGAAAAAAAAGATATTAGAACCAAAAGAATTAAAAATTTGGGCATACCAAATTAAATATTATCATCTCAGAGAAACCATTTTTGGGACTGTTCTGCCATCCCAAATCCCAGATAATATTAACATATTCATTATTATTACTTAATAAAACATACTAATGTACAAAGCCATCTAGAATTGATACTTTATAAAACTGAGGTGCACTGTATTAAATTTCCACCTAAATTTTACAATACAGTTGACCCTTGAACAGTACAGGTTTGAACTGCATGGGTCAATTTATACTTTTTTTTTTTTTTTTTTACAATACAGTTACTATAAATTATGATTTTCTTAATAACATTTTCTTTTTTCTAGCTTACCGTATAGTAAGAACGTAGTATATAATACACATAACATACAAAATATATATTAACTGTTTATGGGGTCAACAGCAAGCTATCAGCAGTAAAGTTTTGGGGACTCGAAGTTATACTCGAATTTTTGACTGGGATAGAAGTGTTGATGCTCCTGACTCCCATGTTAGTCAAGGGTCCGCTATATGCAATAACACAGAAAAAGTGCCAAAGCACATAGGATAGAGCACTTCAGAGTAAAACAAGTCAAAGTCACTCAAAACCCTACAGAAGTTTCTGGAGGTATAAGAATCAGGAAAGCTGAAGTCTAGGGGAAAGGAAAGAAGGGGCTTAGGAATGCCAAACAGAATGTGTCACTCTTCCACATTCTTCTAGCTTCATTCCCTCCAATGATTACAGTGGAGGAGGGGCAGAGTAGCAAGGTGAAGGAAAGGTAAGGGGGTGTGGTGTAGAGAAAAAAGAAGAAAAAAGTGCCTTCTAAATGTCAGGGCTCATGTAGGCATCCAGAAAAGAGAGTCTAAAAGCCCTATTATTTTAATTTCCCAATCTGGGTCTTGGATCCATCTGCAGCTGATTTAAATATGAAATAGGAATCAAGATATATACCATTTTTCAGACCAATATCCAATTGGCCCAATGAATAGTTCACACTGATAGCCTTAATTATGGTAGTTTCACACAAAATCATGATACCTATAGTGTAAATCTTCCAGATTTGCTATTTTTATTCAATACCACCTTGATTATTCTTGCCCCTTAACAGTTCCATATGACTTTAAGAATAAACCTGCCCACAACAACACACCCACATAAACACATACCCAAACTTGCACAAATACTGTTGGAATTTTGGTTGGAATTTTTTTGAATCTATAGATTCATTTGGAGGGAACTGATATCTTTATAATACAAAGTCTTTCAATCTATGAACATTGTATATCCTTCTACCTATTTAGGTCTTTTCTAATTTATCTCAATGACTTTTTTTAGTTTGTATCACAGAGGTCTTAAATAGCATTTGTCAGATTCATCCTAAGTATTTGATAATTTTTGATACTATTATAAATTTAATATTTTAAGTTTAATTTCTATTTGTTGTTGGTATTTATTGACTACATAGAAATACTGTATGTATGTACACATATGTGTTTATATGTAGAGAGGCACTAGTGATCTTGTTAAATTCATTTCTAATTCTAATAGTTTGTCTATAGGTTTTTAAATTTTCTCCCATGTACACATTCATAAATACCCTATATTTAATCCAACTACAAATAATCAAAATATTTCACAAATATTTTTAATATTGTGTTTGATTATATAATTGAAAAAAACCCAGTAACTTCTGACATCCTCTCTGGAAAGTGGATGTTTAGGTTTCCCCTGTCCATTATGCTGTCATTTACTTAAAATGTTCATTAGATACCTATGATATGCCAGATTTAAGTCACTACTAGCTCTGGAAATAGAATGACTGTTAAGATAAGTGGTCAGCACCATCATAGAATTTAAATCAATAAAGAAAACTAAGTATGACAGATACTGTGATAGGGGCATAGGGTTCTCTGAAAGTATATAACAGAGGCACTAACCTTGTCTGTTTGGTCAGAGAGCTTGTTAAGGGCAGGCAAAAGGACAGAAAGCTTCCAGGAGAAGAAATGGTACAGCTGACAAGTGAAAGAATAGAAGTTCGCCAGGTTAAGAGGACTCCAAAAGCATTCCAGGCAGAGGAAACAGCACTGCGAACCTCAAGGTCATAGACTCTTGCAACAGTAAACCAAAACTGCATTTCAAATATTCTGTTGTTTACCTGGATGTATTAATTGGATATATGCTGAACTTAGGCCATCTGTATTCCTGGCTATACAAGTAAATGGATATAGATAAAACCTACTTTCCACTTTTGAAATATTAAGAATGTCGATGACTGTATCCTTTCCTCTTTCTGAAGGATTTTTTACTCTGTTCAAAAGAGAAAGAATAAATGAATTTGTTTAAGGAAAACTATAACTGAGACACATATACATGGTTTATCTCTTTATTCACCACATGAATTGCAGCAGAAATTATCACCAGCCCTATGCACAGGAATAATAACCAGGCTGTTAGCAATACTGATCTGAGATTTTATAGCGCAAAGACAACTGTCTGTAAGACTCAGAAGCAGAGAACAAAGTAAAATTACCAGCTTCCAAGAAGAAAAAGATGGATGTGCATTCTAGTCACCATGAGGGCACGGAGAAGAATGCATAAGACGAGGAGCCTGGAGCAGATGGCCAAGGAGAATGCTAAGGAGTCGGGAGTTGATCCCTAGAGAGGAAACAGAAAGCCACTAGAGACTTGAGACGTGGAGCCCCTGCTTCTTGGTCCCACTTAACGAGTCCTTCCTCAACTTTTTAAAAAACCAGAACACAAACTCGACAAGGCAAGAAACAACAAATGTTGGAGAGGATGTGGAGAAAGGGGAACCCTCTTACACTGTTGGTGGAAATGCAAATTGGTGCAGCCACTTTGGAAAACAGCATGGAGTTTCCTCAAAAAATTAAAAATAGGGGTGCCTGGGTGGCTCAGTGGGTTAAACCCTCTGCCGTCGGCTCTGGTCATGGTCCCAGGGTCCTGGGATGGAGCTCCACATTGGGCTATCTGCTCAGCAGGGAGCCTGCTTCCTCCTCTCTCTCTCTCTGCCTGCCTCTCTGCCTACTTGTGATCTCTGTCAAATAAATAAATAAAATATTTTTTAAAAAATTAAAAATAGAACTACCCTATGACCTGGCAATTACACTACTGCGTATTTACCCCCAAAGATACAGATGTAGTGAAAAGAAGGGCCATATGCACCCCAGTGTTCATAGAAGCAATGTCCACAATAGCCAGACTGTGGAAAGAGCCGAGATGCCCTTCAGCAGACGAATGGATAAAGAAGATGTGGTCCATATACACAATGGACTATTACTCAGCCATCCGAAAGGATGAATACCCAACTTTTGCATCAACATGGATGGGACTGGAGAGGATTATGCTGAGTTAAGTAAGTCAAGCAGGGAAAGACAATTACCACATGGTTTCACTTACTTGTGGAACATAAGGAATAACATGGAGGACATTCGGAGAAGGGAAAAATGAAGGAGGAGAAATCGGAGTGGGAGACGAACCACAAGAGACTGTGGACTCCAGGGAAACAAACAGAGGGTTTTAGAAGGGAAGGGAGGTGAGGGGATGGGCTAGCCCGGTGATGGGTATTAAGGAGGGCACGGATTGCATGGAGCACTGCGTGCTATATGCAAACAATGAATCGTGGAACAATCATGGAACACTACATTAAAAACTAATGATGTACTGTATGGTGACTCACATAACACAATTAAAAAAAAAGAAAAAAAAAACATGAAGGGTAATTCAGGAAAGTTGCTTCATTGGAATGTTGTAACATATTTATCCAAATTCAAGAGAAAGCCTTCCAAGTGGTCTGTTATTTGCACCACAATGACACATACTTTTACCTGAAGTGTAGAAGATCTTATAAATCCTGTTCAGCTCAGCAAAACTCAATAGGGACAGCAAAGCACCGAGGGCCCATCAACTAACTTTTGCTATCCAACTAAACCATCAAGGTTGTATACATTTCACGACATGAAATTTAATACCACAACTTCTCTGTTGCACATTTTAGCATACTTACAGCACATATTCCTCTGCCAGCACGGAGTCGTCCTCGTCAATTGCTGACCCATTCCACTTCCAGAAGACAGAGTCACTAAACAGGCCACTGACATTGCAGATTAATTGCAGCTTGGATCCTGCAAAGCAATGTAGTTTTAATCTTAGCAATTGACTTTTATCTGATCTATCTAGATTAATAAATGGCCATTGAGTAAAGATTTTAAATTATAGAAAAGTACCAAAAAAAAAAGGAAAATTGCCCTTAAACCCACCACTTGGAGATAACTGTGATTAATAACTTCATGCCTCTAATTCCTCATCTTCTCTGTGTACACATGCAATTTTAAAAATGGAGTGTCATGGTCTACTATTTGTAAATATTGTAACCTGGGAATTCCTGCTCATGAGATCAGCCTTCCAAAATAGTCTGTTTCAAGGCCGTTTACTATTCCATAATACAAATACATTAGGATTGATGCTTTTCCTATTGCTAAACACAATTTGTTCCTAATTTTTTCACTGTTAGGATTAAAATTCTAATGACTATTCTTGCACATCAATATTGTACATATACTGAAGCACTACTTTGAATCAGGAAGTACAGATTTAAAAAGCCAGCCCCTCTCACCCAAGGGAGACTATACATAACATCACTTTGTCCGGTAGTGTAAACAAGTGCTTTTTATCCCCTTAGCCCCCAGATTCCAAATACTTTTGGTCATTGACCAACAAGAGAAAAAAAAAAATTCCATTTAAATTTTCAACAGCATTGCTTGAAATCAGGTGAATGAACGTGTCCTTTATAAGTTTAGTATTCATTTGCCTTTAAGAACTGCTTGTTATGCCATTACCTAATTGAGTCTCATATAAACCTCACTGCTGTGTGGGAGCTCTTTATAATAGCCATGATATTAACTCTTTATCATGCATGAAAACTATTCCAAATACTGTTCAGAGTTCACTGCTTTCCTTCTATTTTTGTTTATGGAAATTCTTTGGGTATAGATATTTTTATTTTTTACTTGGTCAAATTTCTGTTTTATCTGTTCTCACAATTTTTTTCTAAAATCAGGAAAATATCTATGTACATTTTCATTGAGGTATATAAAATGTTTTCATTGTTTTATTGTTTTGATTGTTTTAGTTCTTTATCTAGAATATAATTGGGTATGGTGTGAGGGAGAGATTTAACCTAAGGCTTTTGTCCAAATAGCTGATTGATCATTTCAGAACCACTTATTGAATTACAATTTGTAATGCCACTTTTATAGAAAATAAATTATTTATTTGAGATTTTCTTGATTTGAATGCGTATACTGATGCCATTGGTACCACAAATCTTAATTACTGCAGTGTTAGGGTAAATGTTAGTATCATTTAGAGCTCTTCTTCCCAAGATTATCTTAATAATCTCATCATTTTAATCTTCTGGGTGTATTTTAGAACTACTTGCCAACTTTTGTGCCCATTCATATTTTTATTGGAGTTCCATTAAAGCTATAATTTTAAGAGTTGCTATCTTTACAATTTCCAGTTTTCCATGTAAGAAAAAATAGACATTTCTATTACAGTTTTCCTTAATTCGGTGTTTCTCAAGATTGTTTTCATTATTGTTCCCCTTTGGAGCCTTTTAAGACATTTTTATCCTAACTGCTTCCCTCCCTGTGAATTTTTAATACCACAGACACAGTATATCGCTTTAGATTATTTTCCACTAAGAACAAATTTTCTCCCCATTGGAAATAACATCACTCCCACTCTTTGTCGATATGTAAGCTTTAAATCTCAATTTTCCTGAGAGATAGGTCAGAATTTGTGCATTTTTTTTCTCTCCTATAAATCCTATATATTTTTGAAAGATTTTGCTAAGAATTTTATAAACATCTCTATGACTTGTTGCAAATGGGATCTCTTTGCCCATTATGTTCTCTAGCCGGTTATTGCCAAACACGTTTACCATTTTAGAATATCAATTTTAGTCATTTGCTTGCTTCTACAAATATTTTTATTTTAATGAAGTTGGTATAGACAATGTCCATTTAAAACCCCTATACCCAGGCCAAAAAGTACAAATGAAATAAAAAGAGCAGTGCTCTGTTGCATACACTTCTGCATGAAAAACTTTATTAATTACTTATGAAAATCACAAGTTTTCGGGGAGTCTTATAACAAGCTCTTTCTTTAATCTTAAAATGGTTTATCTTCAGTGAAGCCATCTTTGGAGTTAGTCCCTATCTTCACCATCTCTACGGCCCCTCAACTTCAGCCCAATATTCCTCTTCTTTGGGGCCAGACCCTCAAATTTTAAAAGCAGCTTTAAGTTAAGGAAAGACCGTTTTTCCACAGCTCAGTTCTCTGAGAAACTTCCATCTCCTACTGAAAGCCACATGTCCAGGAGGGAAGTAATCACGAGCCAGAATTTCAGGGCCAGTCAGAAAGCCATTATGAACACTAGCATTGGCGAGTTATTTACCACAAGCCTGAAGACGCACAGTCCTGGAAAAGGGTGGCCCTTCTGTGCACATGTGTAATTTGTAAAAAGGAGAGGGCGACAGGAACTGAGGTTTCATCACCAAAACTCAACGCCAGGAAAACAAATGATAATGACTAATGGACACCAGAATTCACACCACCAGATGCCTTAAGGAGGTAAGGGGCCAGTCTTCAATTCCATCTTGAACACCACAAGACAAAAGAATTATTTTTGAAACTAAAAGAGGATTGAGGGGAAAGAAGAAAAAAATAAAAATAATATCTAAACTGTGGTATGACCTCCCTGTTTGGTCCTGAGAAACTTCAATCACATCTTCCTCCATTCCCAGCTCCCCTGGACTGTCATTATCAGCAATCCTCTGACCTTCAAAGAAAAACCTGAGTGAATTCACGGAACATCCGGTCTTTGACAGTATGATTCTTTGAGTTTCCTGAGATGTGTCGTCCGCCATCGTCACTTCAAAGTGAATCTCACTGCCACCATGTCCAGTGACTGAGTTTAATGTACACTCTTTCCTTCTTATCCCTCAAGTCCCCAGTTAAAGGTTTTGCCTCCTGGTCAAACACAGTGATGACGGCTTCACCCAGAGTCTCCTCCTCGCAGTAGTGGTCTCAGGGAGGCAGGACCTCGCTCGGGGACTTAGAAATCCATCTCTTCCCCACAGCACACCACCGCAGCTGAAGGGACTTCCGCTACACCTAGAATATTAATTTTGCATCTGGCCAATTAATAATATATTAATTCTAACCTCTCCCCGGTAACTTTCTTGAAATACATACATACATTATATGATCTGAAAATAATAAAGTCCTTTTCCCTGTTACAGTAAGCATGCCTTGGTTCTTTTATGTATGATGGTATCAACGGGGCACTTCTAGAATATGTGAAGCAATGCTGGTTATTTGGGCATCTTTGCTTGGAGGGTCTATGCCTGTAGAACGTCTCACACTAGTGTGGTTCTCCATTAAGAATATTAGGGACTATCAGTTTGAATCGATGTTATTTATTAAGTTAAGGAAGTATCCCCCAGTTCCTATTTTTCTAAGTCATTTTATTGCTATTGAACCTTAGCATAAGCTTGTTTGACACCCTTCAGGATAATCACGTGACAGGGTGACGTGTGCATCTGGTCAACGGGGTATATTAAAATAATTATTTCCTAACATGAAGCTATTTTTTAGATTTGGAGATCAATGCCACCTGAACTTCAGAGGCCTAAAATGTATGCCTCTAGAACATGAATTCTTAACAGAAGCTATGGCCAACAGGGCAAAAAGTGGTTCGTGGGGAGAGGGCAAGAAAATCCTAGATATTGCAATGGTTTGTGGCCCGGCAAAGTGCCGTGGTAGAGCAACAGATATATAATAGATCTGTGGCATTAGAACTAAGAAGGGGGGCGCCTAGTTGACTCAGTGGGTTAAAGCCTCTGCCTTAGGCTCGGGTCATGATCCCAGGGTCCTGGGATGGAGCCCTGCATCAGGCTCTCTGCTTGGCAGGGAGCCTGCTTCCCCCGCACCGCCCCCTCCACCTGCCTCTCTGCCTACTTGTGATCTCTGTGGTCACAAATGTTTACCTTCTAATCTCTGTACAGCTATTCACTGTCTTCATGCAGTGACTTTTACAGAAAAGAACTTTGCATTTCAGCCTGGCTTTTGATCCTCTGATACCAAAATCTGTTTTTATGTTTGGACCAGTGGTTTTCAAGAGAACATTCGGTGATGGAAGAAATGTTCTATATTTGTGCTAATACAATAATCACTGGACACATATGGCTATTAAGCCCTTGAAATACGGCTAAAAAATAGTGAAGGACTATTTTTTAATTGAACTAAATTAATTAACTTTACTTGATTTAAAGTTACATGTACATAGCCACATATGGCTAGTGGTTACTGGATTGTATAAAGTAGGTTTGGATGCTTATAGGATTATGTCTTTGCTCTTGAAATAAAAAAATTTCACTGACTTGGTGGTCATTCTAGAAAAATACTTTTCCTTTTTGGTCTGTTATCCTACCCATCAGTCTAAAAGCTTAGTTCTGATCTTAAGAAATCCATCCCGTGCCAGTCAGATAAATTACATTTCTCATTTCTAGTCCTGTTGAACTTAGCCTTTGGCTGATGTTTTCATGGAAACATCCACAGGAAAGTGAGGGCGGGCAAATCAGATGTGACTAGATTTCTGCTAGGAGAGGCAGGAAATCGAAAGAAACATTTAAAGACATACTTTGTTTTTATTTTCCCACTAATTACAGATCTACTCAGTAAACGGTTTTGGTGACGTGTAGCAAAGGTAGAGTTTATCTTAATCTTGAGTTCAAAATAATGATTTCAGCATAGGGTGATTGGAACCCACTTACCCAGCCCTACTTCCACCGTCTCGTTAGCTGGACTCACAATCACAGGCCTCAGAGGCTTGTATTCTTCTGAAAGACAAACATCCACAGGGCTTCTTCGTCTCTTACAGATCAGAATCTCAACTGATGACAACAGTTAGCAAAATGTGCGAAGACATACCACGTGGCGGCGGGCCAGATATGCCCCCGCGTGCCCAAAGCGTAGATGGCAGGAGACAGAAGACAAGAGATGAAGGAAAGAGGCCAATGCGGATGTCACGGCTAAGCACAATGCCTGCTGGTAAGCCTGGGCCCTGCGCAACCCGTTGAGTTTGGTGCTACAAACACACACATCACAGGGACTCTAGACAAGTGCCTCTCGCGAAGCAAGTCAGGAACAGCAAGTAGCTGTGGAGAGGGACTTCCGTGGATGATGCGTGAACCGGAGAGACCACCCCGCACTAGACCTGCTTCTCTTTAGTAACTGTAGTCATGACCCAAGAGTGCAATGCCAGGCGATTTGGCAGAATTTATTTAAAAGGGCAGAAGAGTATCAAGGAGCTCCAGAAATTCCTCTGTGTTTTATTTCCAAGAAGATTGACTTCGAAGGTCCATCTGTGGCCAAGCCTGAGAAACTATGAACTGAAATGCCCAGTATTCCACCACAGTAAAAAAAATAATAATAATAATAATAATAATAATAACCTCCATTAAGGCAGGATCTTGTCTCTTCTGTTCCCTAATGTATACCTAGAACAGTGCCTGGTATATAGTAGATGCTCAATTGATATTTCTGAGTCTGTTCTTTGAAAACAAAATATGACCTCTTCTCTGAAGTATATTATTTCTATAAAAGGGATCAGAAAAGACAGAGAGTATTTAAAATATATTTAACCTATTAAAAAAATTCCCTAGTTCTCTCTAAAATTCTGTCTGCTGGTCTGGTTTCTGTATGTCAAGAAAGACAAACCAGAGCTACCCCACAGCCACAGAGAGGCTGCTAAGATGGTTGTAATGTAAGGAGCGTTGAAAATTATAATTCACTAATGCTTGTAGGAACTAGGCAAGGAATTCATTTTGATTCAATAAAATTAATGTTTGAAATATATAAGTTATTAGAGAATTGAGAAAACTTAGCTCTATGTAGGGTGATTGTGTTTAGGGTCTACCCGAGACAGTACTCATTTATGCCGGTTGTCCCAGCATAACCACTAATAAGGTGCCTTTAACTTTTAAAGTCATGGTTAGAGGAACTCATTACTGAAAGTTTACAAAATCTATTTACAGAAAGGCTGAGCATTCTGCCCATCCCCAGGTTATTTGTAGGAATGCATTTTCTTATAAAATCGCTTTTAAGGTAAAACACAGTTAATAGAGAACTGAAAGCCTCGGGAATATTTACAAGAATAATTATCAATGCCTATTTATTTCTCCTCTGTTTTGCACCAGGCACATGATCACAGACTGAGCATACTTGGTCACTAATCTCCCCTAACAACCTTGGAAGGTTGTATCATCTTACAGAGGAGGAAACAGGCTTAGAGAGGGAAAATAACTGAGCTAACAAGAAACTAACAAGAGGTACAGTACACTCTAGGAATGCAACACATTCCAAAGCCCATTAGCATCCACCCCATCAAGATCAAGTAGATGTTCCTTACTGCTAGACACTCAGACTCCCCAAGCAAAAGCACTCAGGACTGCCCTTCCTCATACTCTAGTCACGAGGAACCCCAGAGCTCTCTGGAAGAACCATCTTCAGCCATGGCAAAGAACAAGCCTCTTACTTCAGTTGGAAAACACAGCTCTTACCGTCTGTCTAATTAGCCCTGCATCTGAAGCAGGAATGCAAAACGTGTACACAGTATTAGCAACAAAAAAGCTAAAGCCATGCAACCTTTGGCAAGTTATCAAGCTTCTCTTGGGTTTAGTTTCTCCCTGAACAATGAAGGTACCATTAGAACCATGGTTTCTGGGCCTTCCCAGATTCAAACTCCTAGGATTGGAGCTATGACTCACCTATAGTCTTCAGTTCTATAACCCGGGTAACACGATATTGCTTTCCCAAGTACATGTAGAATATTCCACAAGTATATTTCCCATTATGAGCTGCAGTCACATTTGCTATAATGAGTCTATCTTTCACTCCACTAAAGTGTATATTGTCAAGAAGCAGAGGTTTGCAATCCTAGAAAGATGGAGAGGAAGGAAGTATTAAAACCAATTAATGATTTTCCCCAGCCTACCAGCAAAAGAAACTCCATTTTTCCATATTGGCAAATATTTTATGCATGTGGTGTGTGTGTGTATGTATGTATATGTACATATTTATATATATTCATACATATATGAATTGAAAACCTCAGGAAAATTTATAATAATCATCATCATAAACTTGTTTTACACCAAACACATGAACTGCAAGCTGAGCACATATATGAACATATATGACTATGTTTCTTGTGTACAAGTTTTAATATAGTATTTTTTTTCAATAATCCCAATCACATTTCCAGGATATTAAATCTTTATGCCTGTGAGCCTTGCACATTGAAGACAAGTGAAGACAAATTTACTTTGCAAGGAAAACATGTTTGAGGGCAGAATGCTAATGCCATAGTTTCTTAGTAATGCTGTACTTCCTTTCTGCGTTGATATTAATTATTTTGTATTTCTTAACGTCTAACAAGACGATCCCCCCATGTAAATTCCAACAAACTAGGTAGATCAAAGGTATCAAAACACGAAGTGGAATGCTACCCAATCCAGTTTTAAATAAAATTAACAGAAAGTAAGACTTATTAAATGTATGCAGTCTTACAATTAAAAAAAAAAATTTCCTATTAAGTTTCACCATGCAAAAGCAGCCAATACGTCAAATGAAAAAGTACTCTGCACATTCACCCTATTGTCTAGGTCAGAAAACTCTTCTATTTGCTGGAAAAGTAAAACACCACATTGAATAGAAAATTACCTTCTGCCACTGTATTTTTGGTAACTTATTATTTTCATCTTTAAAAAAGTCCATATAGGGACACACAAGTTGTCCATCTGCTGCAACAGGTAGTCTCTGCGTAAAGATAGCTTCTGTGTTGTAACACAAGTTAGGTTCATGCTGTACAAACTTAATGGTTGTTTTAATTTTGAGGCAGTAAGTTGCATTCCTAAAATCAATCAAAACAGGTGAATTCAGCACAATTACAGACGTTTCTGTCCTTACCTATTGCAGGCACACAGAACACATGTTTGCAACATATCGATTCCTTTCTTACCTCACGGTGCAAAAGTAATATCCCGAATCCTCCACCATGGCGGGAACAAACCAAAGTTCATCTTTGTGCTGATGAATCCTGGCACCTACATCCATAGATATAGGTGTCTTGCTGTCATTTTTATACCAAATTATAGGGCCTTTCTTTTCATTTGGGTTAAGAAAACAGGAACGAACACCAATTTCACATGCAGATGAAACTAAGATCACTCGTTCTGTCCGTACCTCACACAGGTCTTGAGAAGGGAAAAAGAGAAAGCAACGTCTGTGAGAAATTCGTCCATGTTTCTTCATGCAAGATTGACATTCAAACGCATCAATTACAAAATGCATCAATTCATATTATATAGGAGTTGTAACAGCTTTATAATGAAAGGCATGATCTTGGAAGACTGAAAGATTTATATCCAAAGCCAGTCATGCCACTTACTATCCATGTGCCCTTGGGAAAGTTATCTAACCTCTCTTATCCCCTCTTTATTCATCTAAAGATTGGTGCTAATAGAGCAGGAGAGAGATCTGCTTCAGTACAAAATGGACTAGATTTGCCTTATCACCTGAACAACTGAAAAAATGGACCAAGTATATGAAATATTCAAGACATGGAACATCGAGGAACAAAGGACAGAAATGCCAGCAAGATGGAAAACATAGTAGGTGAGCCCTACAATTTTCCCAAGTTACTGCCTAGAGAAAGATTCTAGGTCATGACATTGCAAGGAGGAAACACAAACAAGGCCAAGGTTCTGTCTGAATGGAGAAGACAGAGCTGGAAATCTGGTAAACCATGAGTTTGGAGGACAGAGCAGGAAAGGGATTAGAGCTGTATAGATACATAGACAGAGAGAGGGTTTTGGAGATCTGTACAGTCTCCCTCAAGGTTTCAGTTGAGTACCAAGTAGTATAAGCACATAAGGAACTACCCAAGGTCCGAGTGAAGATTGCCAAAAGGATTGGAGTGAGTACCCACTGGACCACATACTGCTGTTCTCAGCAGCTGGAATGGAAAACCTCATGGCTCATGGAACATCAGGTAGAGAACCCAGAGGGTTTGGACCCTGTAGATGGAGCAAATTAGGCCTAAGATAAGACTTTTTCTGATCTTGACTAATAAAGCTTAAAAGCAAAACCTGAAAAGATCAACTATTTCCAAGTAACAACCCTGTAGCAGAACGGTTCCAGAACATTTTTAGTAATACGAAAACACCCAGCACCCAAAATGGTAAAATCTGTAGTGTCTAGCATTCAATCAAAAATTATGAGGTGTACAAAGAAGTGGGACAACACAATCAATGATGAGAAGAAAATCATCAGGGCACCTGGGTGATTCAGTCAGTTAAGTGTCTGCCTTTGGCTCAGGTCATGATCTCAGGGTCCTGGGATCCAGCCCAGCATCCATCTCCCTGCTCAGCAAGGAGTCTGCTTCTCCCTCTCTCTCCATCCCTCCCCTCACTTGTGCTCATGCTCTCTCTCTCTCTCAAATAAATAAATAAAATCTTTCAAAAAAAAAAAAAAGATGAAAGAAATCAATCAAAACTGACCCAGAAATGATACAGATCACAGAATTAATAGATTAAAATAGTTATTGCCACTGTGTTCCATTTCTTCAAGATACTAGATCAAACATGTTGAGACATAAAAAATATTTTTTTAAAACTTGAATTTCTAGTGATGGAAACTATAAAGTTGACTTAAAAAATACACAGGATATGATTAATGGCAGATTTGACACTACAGAAAAAAAAGATTACTGAACCTCAAGCCATAGCATTATTAAATCTCCTTTAAACTAATTGAATGTTTAAAGTAAAAATTTAAAAAGCATTGTGATATTTATAACATATAAAGAAATAAAACATAGGAACAATCTGACAAAGCTCAAGAAGGGAGAAGTAGATGTGTGTTGTTCTAAGTTTTCTATAGTATATGTGAAATAGTATAGTATCACTTGAAAGTAGACAGCAGTAAGTTAAAGATGGATACCATAAGCCTGAGAGCAGTTATTTTAAAAAAGACAAGCTATTAGCATAAACCAGACAAAGGAGAGAAAGTGAATTATAATATATGGATGGCAAAAAAGCACATGAAAAGAAGTTCATTGTCATTAGCAAGAAATGGAAATTAAAATTACAAACAGCTATTACTCCTTTAGGTATTAAAATCAAAAAGGTGGACAATATCAGGTGTTGGTGAGATGTGGAAATTTCATTTACTGCTGGTGACCATATAAAATAGTACAACTGCTTGGAAGACACTTTAGTAGGTCCTTAAAAAGTTTCGCATAAGCCTACCATATGACCCAGCCATCCCCCTCTCAGGTATTGACCTAAAAGGAATGAAAATATATGTCCACTCAAAGACCTGAGTGCTAACTTTCATAGCACCTTTACTCTGAATAGTCAAGAACCAGAAATAGCTGAAATGTCCATCAAATGTAAGTGGATAAATGAATGGTGATAATACCCATATAATAGACAACTACCATGTAATAAAATAATATCTATCCATTTATACAATATGAACAGATCTCAAAATAATTATGCTGACAGAAAAAAGCCAGACTAAAAAAAATAAATAAATAAACAAAAAAGCTAAAAACGAAAACAAAGAAACTGGATGGAGACATCCAGATGTCTCTGGATGGTTCTCAGCTGTGGGTTCCTAATGGCTGCACTTAACACCTCTTCTGAATGAAAGCCAGGATCTCCCATCACACTCCTCAATCGGCAACCAAGTTGAAGAAGGCCTGGCCTTGACGTTGGAGGCCTGGATCTTAGCTGCTGCTCTGACACGGCTATGTGAGCTTGGGCTCTTAGCCTCACTGTGCCTCAATTTTCCAAACCACGAGTGAAAGAATGTATAGTACAGTTCTGTGATTAGGAGGCTCTCTGTTCTGGGATTCAACAGAAACAGGTGAGGAGAAAAAACTGACTCTGTCAGGGAAGATACTTCATGTATCCTAAATAATAGGGCTTCCCAGCAGACAAGAAAATGAGGAAATGCTTAACTTACCAGCTTCCAGAGATGAAATCAGTACAGCTGTAAAACAAACAAACCTGAGTAACAGTTTCATATTCTCCTGAAAAAGAGAGGAATGGATGTGAAACAATAATTAAAATGTTACTATTCCAGAAAAATCTCTAAAACCATATAAACTAACTCCCACCTGCTTCCACCCTCATCCTCAAGTCATGATGATGGGTTATTAGTCTCCCTGACTCAATGTGATCTTGCTTCTGGACTTACCTCACAGCAGGAGGACTGCATTCCTTAAATATCCTGTAATTCTGACATTTTATTCACATAAACCGGCCTTCCCCTGAGTTCGCTCAGATTAACTGCATTATTATATTTACTTCTAAACTATATTTAGATTATTAAAGTAAGAAGTCTAGCAACCCGGCTTATTAGCTCTTTCTGTAACTGTGTGAGTGTGTGTTTTAAGGCTCCATGATAGAGAAGCAGAAAATAAAGGGTTAAAATATTTCCCAGTGGCCGGTTCCAGGCCAATCAACTGCTGGTGTTAGTTATCTGAAACAATGTAAAGATACCAGGAAACTAAGTGAACAGTGCCAGCGGTTAGTTCAGGCAATTACAAGATCGGACCTGTTTGATTACTAAGTATGGGAGAAGAAGCGGAAGGTGCCGGGGTGAGTTTTATACAGATTATATCTCAAGATGTAATTCTGAATTAATTGTGGGAAAATGCTGATTCATACAAGTCCAAGGCTAATGGCCTGCCACCGCAGGGCTGTGTGGTGTTAGACACAATGGCTCCCTGGGCCTCAGTTCCCTCATATGCACCAGTGAGGGGGCAGTCAGATCATCACTGAGCCATTCCCACTCCAATGGTGGAACACGGAAGCCAAACTCCCTGGGTCCAGGTTTTGCTTCGCCTGCCCCAGAAGTGTTCTGAGAAAAACCAGGGGAGAGAGCAGCCCCTTCCTCTCAACAGGGGACTTTCTGAATCCCTATCAGTCCCCAGAACCTTAGGGCAAGGGGGTCAGCTCTGGGCCATGAGATGGGGTTAAGAGTCATATGTCCAAGGACGGACCGTGAAAGTGAGGGATGTAAAGATGCACCCGAGACTAAACGAACCACGCTCCTGACAAAAATTACCACAAACCCCACTAGGCCCCCCACACAACACAGAAATTTCAAGGATGATGCCAAACCTGACTAGACTTGCACTGCCAATAGTTGAAAGGCTGGCCAAGTGAGGAAGTCTCCCAACAGCATCTGTGTTGTGCTATTTGAAGGCAGAGTGCTAGAGCCAGAAACAAACAAACAATAATAATAATAATAATAATTAATGAAATAAAAAAATAAAGCAAGCCACTCTTCAAGATGGCCATTTAGGCATAAGCCCCATGTGATCACAGTTGTGTCCCACACACCCCCTTCTTCCCACATCCCTCTGTCCTCTGGTCAAAGCTTCCATTCCCCATTTGACGAGACAGGGATGACATGAGCAGTATTTGTGGTTGACAGCTGCTGAAGGCAAAATGGTTGTCACATGTGAGGGGCACTGAACCATTGGGCAAATGGTCACCCTCAAATGTAAGCTATCATAACTACCCCCGTGCTGATGACAAGTACAAGCTTTGGTGAAGTGTTTCCAGTTATCCATTCATCCCTTCATTCGGTCACTGCTGAATTCAGCAACTGTATGCTGGATATCTACTGCACACCTGCAGCTACACATGGCCCTGGGAACACACAGGAATAACGACCAGGGTCTGGCTCAAGGAGCTCATCAGCCATCGGGGAAAGCAGGCAGGGCCACAGAGTTATCCAATGATGCAGAGGTGTCTCTGGGGACAGCAAAGCCCAGGGCCCTGACTCAGCCTGGAGGAGGGCTCCTGGAAGGGGTTACCTGAACCTCAGGAGGTGGTGGGGAGCACATCTACTTCTGGAGCATAAACCAAAGGTGGGAAGCCAAGAAGCAAAGCTGGGGAGGCTGACAGTGCCCAGAACACAGAGCCCAAGGACAGCTTGGAGTTGGGGCTGCAAGTCGCAGGTGGCAAAAAAGAGACTCACTTAAAGGTGTTATGCTACAGGGTGGTGTACAATCAGATTTCACAGAGATCTTGGCACCTGTGTGGAATATAAACCGGAGACAAGAGGGTAGGTGGAGAGAGCAGGCAGCCATGAGGGGGTGTCCACATGAGAGCGGATGTGGCCTGAGCCAGCCAGCAGTGAAGGACAGATAGAAAGGGGGTGGATCTGAGAACTACTCAGAGGTCTGCGAAAGGAGGGGTGACGGAGCGGGTCTGGGATGCACCAGCCCTGATTCATTCAGGTGGGGACCAGTGAGGGCTGGGCCAGGTAAGAGGGACAGGTTCCAGAACGCACAGACAGCCCAAAGAGAGGCCCAAAGGATGTCGCTCACAGCACCACTGGGTCTGGGTCTACTGGGGCTAGCCAGCAGTGTCGCCTCCAACAGAAACGGAGACTCCGAGTGTCAGCTGAAAGCTGAGTGACATGGACACAGGGCCCGGAATGTGCTGGAACCGGACAGCACACAGTGCGCTGGGAACCATCAGCACACCGGTCATAACCTTAGCGATCGATCGGTAAGTGACCCCGGAAAGTGGGTGAGCAGTGGCCCTCGGTGGGGTCACAGACCCCTTCAGAACTCAGATAAAACCACAGAGTTGTCCCAGAGGATCCTGGGCAGACAAACACAAAGTTCTGTGCACCTTGAGAGACACGCCGGGATCACCTGAAGCTGAGGCTGGAGACTCCAGCCGTCTACGGGAATCGGCCCGCAGGCCCCCTGGTGGGGGAAGCAACCGTTACCTTGGAGACTGCTCTTCCTTGTGTGAAGTGGTCCCGCTTCTCAGCACGGAGTCAGCATCCTCGAGGGGCGACTCTACCTGGGGAAGGAAGCACGCACACCAGTGTGAGCTGCAGTGAGGGAGCTTCTAGGCACCGACCTCTACCCAGACCTTGAGAAGCATCCAAGACCAACCAAAACAAACTGACAAAAATGAGTCAGCATTTTTAAAGGGCACCACGCTCCACAGTCCTCTGAGACAACGATTTCAGAAAATTGAGGGGCGGGGGGTGAGGAACAACCACCACCTCTCTTGGAATAACTGCATGAAACCTGGCACTTAGCTGGCCCAGGGAGGCAGAAGGGTGGTACCACCTGTGGGCACCTCACCACTTTATGCCCTGGGAGAACAGAGCTCGGAGAATGAACCAGATGCCAGGGAGAACATGAACAGGCCCTTTTTAAGGGCAGGCACACTGTGCATCCTCAGGCTTCCTTCTAGCAAGCTTATCGATACACCTGCATTCCCAATGACAGAATCTGAAAGCACTTCCCGAAAAGCTGAACTGTGATGTGCCCTATAGGCATTCCACCATCCACCACCATCCCGGTTTTTACGGTTTACCTGGGATATTTCAGAGTCTGGTATTTGCTTCAGGTCTGACTGATTTCCTCAGGCCTTTGCAACACTGGTCAGGCTGAAGCATAAGGCCTTTTCATGTCCAATCCATAAAACAGCCTGACTAATGCAACACCAAACACTCCGCTTAGATTAAATGGACTAAGCAGCACCTGACATTCATGTTAGGTTTACAGGAAGGTACACAGCATCACATAAAGGGGTCAGAGGCACAGAGGCTTATCCACATCAATTGAAACACAAAATCAAAGGCTCCCTGACCTTCCCATCCTCTGTCCGAAGCACAGTGCCCTCCCCACCTCCATCAGTGTGGCCCAGAAATGAGCACAGCATGGGGGGACCCGTAGGGAGAGTGTCAGAGAAATGAACAGGGTGAGGACGGGGAGAAGGATGGGCAAGAGGAATGAATTGATTTGGAAAGTCCAGGAAACCTCTTGCAGACTTGACTTCCCAAGTCCCCCAAACCACTTCACTTCCCTTCTTCCTCTTTGCCCCGAAAGTCTCTAAAAGAACTTTTATAGTCACTGTCTCTTCTCCCCATCCTCTGCTATTGGTTCATGGCTTCTGCTCCTTGCCAGCTGCCATTCTCCCTCCGTGGTGTCTCCACAGGGCTCCCCAGGCCTGTCACTTGGTTCTAACCTTCCCAGTCCGCCTGCTTCTTCTGTGACTTCCACCAGCTCTGAGCCGATTCTGATGTGAGGCTTCTCTCAGGGGCCCCAGTAGACGCCCCCCTCCTCCACAGCCAGGAACACCAAGTCGCATAGGTTCCACCTGACCCAGGGCACCTGGTGCCTCAGACCTCTGGCTCTGGGACCCAGGGCTCCCCTGGTGGCTGCCCTTCCCTACCTGGGCTAGGAGAGAAAGGTACAGAGAAGACTGTCTCCCTCTCCCATACTCCTATGAAGAGGGCCCCATCCTACTCATCTTGCATTGTGGTAAGAGCTCAGGAAGGAAGCGAGGAAGGGAGGGAGGGAGAGAAAGATTCATCTACCCAACGTCTTCCCTTTAGACTACACAGGGAGGAAAACCTGGCCTCGAATCAAGGGGGAGAAAGGTTGGAATACAGGTACTGAGTGTGAGTCAGAGAAGAGAAATGCTAGGGGAAGCATTATGAGGCTGGGAACCACACTGGAAAGGGAAGATTACTACTTCAGGATGACACAAAGGCTGCACAGCCAGGAAGCCAGGGAGGACGCTGAGGGAGAGCAGAAGGAGCAGGACCAGCCACTGGGCACAATTCCCTCCAGACGGGATACTGGCTAAGTCAACCTCCCTTGTCCAGAGGCAACTGGGCAAAACCTGCTGTGATTTTTGAAATCAGTTTACAAATAAAACTCAAAATATATTTTTAGAAAGTACTGACAATAAAAAAGTCACAGATCTATTCTATTGTGTTATTTATTGTTCAGAGGAATTTTCCACATAAAATAAAAGGGTGAAGGGAGAGAGAAGGATTAATGCTCCCAATAAATTAACACACAGCTCCTTTCCTACCCTTACAGGCAGTGACATCTGTATTACACATGAAACTTTCCACCCTGCCTACCATCCCCTCCACAGCTGATTCCAGCAGGAGTGCAGGGGTCTGGGTGGGGGTGGGGGGGGTCACACCGAGGTATTGACACCGGACCAGGCCCCAGCATGACAGGGGGCCCTGGCTGGTCACCCCGCCGCCCCCAGCAGCCTGGTCCATTCCCATGCAGGTAGGAAAACAGGAAGCAGAGCTTTCTATGACCATCACGCAAAAAAGCGATCCATCGTGAACTTCCGGAGTACAGTTCCCCTCACTCTTTGTGATCATAATGTACTTGGAAACCGGTACACACCATGGCTCTGTGGCACACGGCAGATATGTGCGAAGCCTCTTGTTTGTTAGAGAGAAAAGTGGAAATGAGACCAGAGCACGGCCGACTCCAGCAGGCACTCAACTACAGAAGCAGAGATGGGGTGTAAGGGTTAACGATGAGAAGGCCCCCAACAGAAGATCCGCTCATCTCCTAGCGCCGTTCTGTCCGTCTGCAAGGAACTCCATACCCAGCACAGATGCAGTGAAAGTGACAGTTGGGGGATAGAGGGACAGCCGCCAGAACCCACAAGGCCCAGGGGCTCTGGTGCAGAGGGAAGGGGTGACTTCCTCTATTAACGCCTTCTTACTCCTAAAGAATTTTCCCACAACCTTGAGGAATTTCCTTCTTATTCCTGAGGAATTCCCCCACATTGTGTGTCTTGCCTGCCAGGCCAGAAGCCAGGCACAGGACAGAGGTGGCACGCATCAGACACACCCCAGACCTCATGAAGACACATGCCCCCTGTGGGTCCACCTCTGGGAGGGGGGCGGCGGGCACAAGGTTCTGGAAGCAGGCTGCGCTGTCCCACACAGCATCTGCACAGACGAGTCCCCCACGTGGCTTGTGCTCTTCCTGTCCACGTCAGCCTCCCAGCTGGACTCCCTAGATGGCCCCCCAGCTCAGTCACATATCATGAGGTGCCCTGAGAGTGCATAGAGATAGACATCCCAGTCCTCACATCCAAATCTACCCTCCCCCCACCCATACAGCTCGGGCCACTCAGCAGACCAGGGAGGCATGGTGGCTGTGGAGTCCACAGGGGGAGAGACCTGTGTGTGTGCTTTGCCCAGACTGTTTGGACAAGGAATCTCCCGGGTCCCAGGTGCCTGGATTATGGCCATGCTGGTGTGCACAGGCTCCAAGGAGGCACATTCTTTTAGCCCCACAGACTCCTGGCCATGCTGAGGCCCGAGGCTAGCTGAGAAGCAGTGCAGGACCCTCCAAAGTATGGGGCCTGCATGGGACCACTCTTACTTGGCTCTAAGGGTAGTTCTGCAGGAGCCACACCTCTGTAGAAACCCAAGAAGAGAGAGATGACACCAGCAAAAGCCTCCTCCCCTTCCTCCTTCTGGAGACCTAAAGGGCCCTACATCTGAAATTTAAACAGAAATCCTACTGGTACTTTCCACATTTCCACCTCCTACCAGCTCACTCTTCACACTGAGTGCCTGACAAATACATACACAGCATCGTTTAATACTTCCCATCCCACACATTATTCGACATATGTATATATGTATATTTGACACAACAGAAAAATAGAGAATTGGGCTCTGACTAATTGACTGTAACTGGGAAGGGCCTGTGGACAGTCCCTGAAAGAAGCAAAGACGAAAGCAGGTTTTTCAGCTCACAAATTGTTACAATCTCCATGTTCTGCTGAGAACCATCGTGAACACATATGGGGAATGGAGCATGGTATTAAAATCAAGTCTATAATTATGATCTTCACCTGTTATAAGGACTCAAACATCAATTACACAGTCTCCAGTTTTGTTAAGACCAAAAATGTCAGTTTTCAAGACAAGATGTATAAAGGAACTTACTCATAAAGCCACAGAACCACGTGATTGTGGAAAATTCTTTAGAATTCTGGGCTTACACAAGTCCCTGTTTCTTAATCTAGAACCTGCAAATCCCCAAGAAGCTGCAGACAGCCAGGAAACTCCAAATCTAACTTCTGGGATACTGGTTTGCCTCAAGGATTTTCTGGACGGAGTCGTTTTTATATTAGAGAAAACACAGCTATATTCCGAAATGGAAAGAAAAATCTCCCAGAGCTAAAGTATGAGTCATCAAAGAAATGGCCCTTGAGGGAGCCACTTTAGAGAGCTAGACTGAGCATCTACTTTTCATTTCTCAAGAGGAGTCCTTTGCTGGTAAAATCTGGGAGGCACTGTCCTGCATAGACAACAATCATCTCTACCTGGTCCTAGTCATGGGAAATGGAACTATAAGGGCCACACAACGTCACACCCATGGGACCAGACAGAGCAACCTCACCCTAACATCAAGGAGGCCCCCCAGGATGGTTCCACGCTCAAGAAAGGAAGGAGACCAAGGATGTGGACACAAAGGAGTCTGGGAGTCACCACAGTATAATAGAACCATTTCTGTTATGCAGAGAAGAGTGACACATACCCCTCCATACACAGACATCCTAAAACCCTATTATGCATTCGTTCAGCATGGCTATCCCTGATTTTCCCCCAGAGAAAGAGTTCTACAGAACTATGAGTAGACAAAACCACACCCATGATGGAGGCAATAGAAACACTCATCATCCCAGAAGGTCTGAGAAACACTGAAATTTTGGCCATCTTCCTATCAGAAAATCCAAATGCGTGGCTCACAGCAGATTCATCTGGCTTATTTACTCACACAAATGAGACAAGTAAAGCTTTTTAGTCATCAAAGGCTATCATGGACAGGGATATGGAGATAAAGGGAAAATAGTCACACAGGTTTTAGGTGTCACTAGGCTGTCCAAGTTGTTCAGCTATGACAAGGCATGAAGCCACCAGATGTGGTTTCACGTGGGTTTTAACAGAAAAGGGAAGAATAAGGCACAGAGGGGCAGGATTACCATCAGCAGAGGGCTACGGACAGAAATGGCCAGACCAGGGCCTCTTGATGGTTGGACTGAATTTTCACACAGTGTGCATTTCTCCACAATGAACCTGTGCTCCTGGACCACAGCAACCAGACCCAGCTATGGGAAAGGCTCTGCTCTCCCAGCCCTTGTCTCCTCTCGAGTGATCTGCCTGACCCTGTTAGCTCTCCTGCAC
The DNA here is from genome assembly GCF_010015895.1 of Lontra canadensis. NCBI lineage: Eukaryota > Metazoa > Chordata > Mammalia > Carnivora > Mustelidae > Lontra > Lontra canadensis. Next base: position 4,183,501 of record NW_022631106.1, on the reverse strand, counting down.
AGCTCCCATTCCACTTGCCAAAGGTTCCATACCTGAATCCTGCCTCCCAGGACTTGTCCCCAAGCACTGCCCACCAGCCCACCACAATAGTTCTGTTTCTCAAAGTGAGTGTTACAGGTAATCACGGGGGACTAGACATTCTCTATATGAATTTTTCTTTGTCTTCACTCCTCTTGGTTTGTTTGTATTTTTGTTTTTTTTTTTTTTTTTTTTACCAAGATATAATATGCATACAGGGAAACACATAGTAAGTCTTAAGTGTAGAATCCCATTAACTGTGACAACTGTATACCCCGGGAATACAGTATACTTGTATAGAATTCCATTAACTGTGACAGCTATATACCCCAGGAATACAGTATACCCACATAGAATTCCATTAAGCATGACAACTGTATACCCGGGAATACGGTATACCCGTGTAGAATTCCATTAACCGAGGCAACTGTATACCCCGGGCATACAGTACACACTGTGTAGAATTCCATTAACTGTAACAACTGTATACCCCAGGAGTACTCCATCAAGATACAGACCATTTCTATCCTCCCCCAAAGTTCCTTTGTGTCCCTTACTAGCCACATTTCACAGCACATGGCCCCACCATCCTGATTTCATCACCACCAATAGGACCCCATAACTATCCACATGAATCACTCTGGATGGCTGGCTTCCACCCCATCTGCACCCTGCTATGTTAGGGTACAAAGTGACATTAGGGCTTTAATCACTTACTACCAAGTGATGATGAGGGGCAAACCCTTGGTTCTCAAAGAGGCTGGTATGGCTGCTAAGGGAACACTTGAAAGTACAGAGAAGGGGACACTTTGGGTGATCACAACAAAGCACCGAGTGGTAGAGTCACTTACAGAACAACACAGGGCAGTTCTGCAAAGTAAAGACTGTCTCTTGTCCTGCATGACCTCCAAGCCATGCACATCATTTACCATTTGGAGAGCCCAGTGCCTAATTCTACCCTACACTTACATAGAATATACACTGTTGGCACACGTTTCAGACATACTGAATTTTCCAGGAATGTGATTACTGTGAAAACAGAGAGGAGACTAGCTTTGACTACCATATAGACCTTAGACCTTGAGCAAAAGTCACTCATCATTCAGGGGTACTTGGCTCCCCACCAGGATGCCTCTGTTCCAGACCACACTTGGAGCCATCCCCTGCAACCCTATAGTCTAGTCTCCATAATACATTAAGTGGCTTTGCTGGGTTCTAGTTTGGCTCTGCCCAACCACCCATCCACACAGTAGTTCTTTACATCTAGCTATTATACTAACTAGTTGGAAATTCCATTATGGGTAAGTTTTCTTATATCGTTTCAGAATTGTAAATATTTGCATTAAAGGGGGGTAAGGGATTCTGAACTAGCTGAGAGGCACTGATCAAAGTGAAAGCATGTAACTCTTGATTGATCTCAGGGTCAGGAGTCATAGGCTGTATCTGTTGGGGTCCTTAACATTCTCTGGTTTGGGAAGCTGCATGTGCAGAACTCGGGGTGCACAGGCCACCTCCCCCACCTCCTACTAGCATCCTAAGTCCAGCTGAAACTCAGTTACCCAACTGCACTGACAATGGAGAATTATTTCAAAAGACAGCCTAAAATTGCTCCTCCTAAATGGGGACCTGCAGGGGAAAGGTCCTACTTTTCTCCACCCCAGGAATTCTTTTACTTCTGAGCACTTTCTTTACATCTTGAAGACACAGATGGCTGTGCCCCACCAGGTCTCCCCTCTCCTACAGCCGGCAGGAAAGTACATCAGTGTTGTCCACACTGGCTACATGTCAGAACCACCTGGGGCTTTAAAAACATCGGTGTCTGGGAGCACCCCCAGACACGCTAGTTTGTTTGCTCTGTGGTCGAGTCCTGCCATTTCTCATCAGAGCGCCTCAGGCACTGCTAAGGTTCAGGCAAGGGTAGGGAACAGGCTTCCCTCTGTATTTGCAGCCACACTTGGCAACTCTGCAAATCTGTACTTCATGAAAGTTTACATGTGACACATTTCTAGACTCACTGCAGGCCCACTTCATCTCCACTCTTGGTTTTCTTTCATCCGATTTTTAACCCATGGCATCTTATAAATCCTTTCTGGAACAGATAGGAATGGAAAAAAGAAACAAAGAATCCGCTACTCTGCCACGTGTATGAGATGAGGAGACAGCGCCCAGTTCAAAGGCATGCAGGTGACCAGGGACCTTCGGAAACCCTAGCCCCTTTCAGCGCTCGGTGAGATCAGTCTGGGGCCAGGGCTCCTCCAAGTACTCCCAAGAGCTGAGCATGGCCCTAAAGCTGCAGTCCACTTCCGGGGGTCACAGCAGGCAAGGACAAGGGTGGAGGGAGCAAGGAACAAAGCTGCTGACAACACAGATCCTGCAAGCCTGCGTGATGACCTCGAAACCTCAAAGAAAGGAAAACACAAACCCAATTCCTGTGCACAGCAGCAATGGGGAACATCATGGGGCTGGACCACAGCCAGTGAGTCCCGGTGCCTCCTGATGCCTGCTGTCCTTCGGCTGACAAGTTCACAGTGGGTCCATATGCAGCTGATGCTCTGTACCTCCCTAGCCCCTGTGCTATGGTAATTTCACTGCAACTGTCCAGCTTTGAAGCTGATCAATAAGACGTTCTGTTGACAACATCTCTACCTGTTTCCAGGTGGACGCTCATCTCCCCTGCCCCCCCATGCTTCCCAAGCACACGCTTTCCATCATCCCCCATCCAAGTGCACAACTGGGCCCTAGAGTATATCTCAGCACCCCTGCCAATCCTCAGGAACCCAGGCGCCATGTCTGCACCAGTTACCTTCCTGCCTTCTCCCCTGGAGACACTGAATGGTGTCCTGCCTGTGGGCAGCCAGGGTGCCCACACCCCATTCAAAGAGGCAAAGTTCAAAGAACTTCCTTATGCAGAGAGATTGCAGTTGTCCCTGGACTTCACCAAGACGATTCACAGCCATTAGAGGGCAGGGATTTGCATCTCTCCTATTCACTGCTCTATCCTCCGTACTTAGAATACGACCCAGAATAGGAGATATTCAGTAAACATTTGTTAAATAAATTAGTGGATCTAATATTGAACAGTGTGTCACCAACAGCAAAAGAATTACTCAAAAGATATTATTTAAAAAAAAAATCCATAAAGAAAGCCTTGCCACATTATCCCACACAGGAAGCATAGAGCGTATTTAAAAAGGGGGGTTTAATTCAGCCATGTGAAAGTCACATGGAGAATTCAGGTCAAACATCCTTTCTGGAACCACATGGAGGCTACCCAAGGGTGGACAGGTGTAAGTCATGCTCCACACAAAGTACAGTGGCAGCTAGCCAAATAAGACTGAAAATAAATAAGGGGTTCCCTATCCCTTCACTCATCAAATCCCATCCCAAAGGCCCCACGTTTTTGTCTAGCTCAAAACACAATACAGAATGTGAACATAGAATATTAAATCAGAAATTAAAAGCAGTCAAGAGAGAAAAAGGTGCCCACAGCTGCACGTAAACATGGTGGGAAAGGAGCTGCAAAGTTCCCAAGCACCCCACCCCCGCCCCCAGCTTCATCCTCTGGCTCTCCTCAGTTCACCAGTAGTCATGGAGTTAGTTCCATTTGATACATTCACCTTCCACAAGCCTGGTACAAGCCAGGGTAACCCAGCCAGCACCTTCCAATGATGGATGGATCTCAGCTCACCTTTTCTCCACAGCATCCGTAGCCAAGACATCCCTTACTTGGTTCCTAGACTGGGGAGCTAAAACCCCCAGAACATGCCCATCTGGGGAACGTCTCGTGCCAGTGGGAATCACTGAGGACAGTTGCCCCTGGCAGGAATCTGAGCACCCTCAACAGCACAGAGGAGAAAGACCTGGTAGGTCACGGGAGCCATCATGCCAAAAGGCAGAAGGCAGAAGGCATAGGTCTGGAGTCCAAAGGGCTCACTCTCCAGTCCCAGTCGCCACTCACCAGTCCCCCAAGTTAGTGTCACCCTATGTAAGCCTCTGCTTCACTCTGCTGTGAAAGGAAAGTGATAATATCATGTCTCTCACAAGGCTGCTGGGGGGATAAAAAAGAAATGTAAAGGGTCTTATAAACTGTGAAGTACTGGCCCTGCCTGCTGTAAATAAATGCCTTTTGCATGTCTGTAGCTACACCCAGCATCAGCCCTTCCCTAGGGGGTTGGGGGAGGGAGGGGGCGGCACAAGTTACCCTCCCCAACTGTGTAGACCCTTCTTCCCTAATGTTGTTGACCAGACTGACCCCTCTGAGCCTAAATCCCTGAGAGGGACACTCCCAAAGCAGCTGAACTTGGCCAGATTCAAATGCCTGGAAGCAATTTACTTAAATTCCCCCACCACCACCCCCACACACACACCCTGGAACAACCCTCCAGGACCATCGCAAGCCCCCACCCCCACCCGCCACACACCAAAGGCATTTGAACAACCCTCATTCCGGCTTCACACAGGAATACAAACAAACAACACCCTCCCCCCCAGATTTCCCCGCCATCACCTTCTTCCACAACAAACTAACAAGCAAGGGGGACGGAGGAAGGACGCTTTCTGCGCGGTCGGTGCAGAGGGGAAAGGTGTCAAAGCCACGGCGGGTACCCCGCCTGCCCTGCCAGCCAGCCAGCCAGGCACACTGCAGATTCCTCCTACCTGGGCGAGCCCCCGACGGCCCCGAGCCCAGCGCGGCGGGGCGAGCGCCCCGGGAGCTGGGCGAGGGGCTCGGGAGCTCCGGGGCGCGGGCGCACGGCGGTCACATGCCGGGGTTTCTGGGGGCGCCGGTCGACCGCGCTCCCGCCCCTCCCGGCCGCTGCCGCGCGCTCCGGGTCGGCTCCCGGGTCCCGGCGCGGGCACGAGCAGGAGCCGCACCGCCCTCGCGCCCGGGAACTGCGGGGCGCGGCTCCTGCGGCGCTAAGGCTCGGGCTCCAGCTCCAGCTCCGGCGCCGCGGGCGGGGACGGACGCGGGCGGGCGGAGACGCCGGGGCGGGGCGGGCCCGGCGGGTGAGGGAGCCTGCTGGCCCGGTGCCCCGCGCCCTACGCGAAGGAGCCTAGGAGCCAGGAACGCCGCCCTGCCCCCCGCATCCTCGCGGGTCTGGGGCCCCCGCCCCACGCGGGGCAGTGACGGTCATCCCACAAGAAGTGACTTTTGGAGCGACTCACCTGGACATCGTAACCTGGCTACCACCCAACTGCGGGGTCCTGGGCATGCGTTGGGCGAATCGAGCTCCCGAACCACCAGTGGGCTTTCAGGTCCCACACTTTTCAGCCAGAGACAAGACAGTGTGGGTCAGCCACTGGAGCCTGAGGCCTGGCCCCCTCCTCACCCTGGCTTCTTACGCACTAACTTCTTGGTACCTCCGTTTCTTCTTCTGTGAAAAGGGATCGTATCAGCACCCATATCATGGGGAGGTAACATAAATTACTACTGTAAACCAGTACCCGCACAAGGATAATACAACACAGGAGTCCCTTGCTATTTGTTATTATTTATGTGCCCAGGTGAAAAAGGAGCTTACAGGTGGTACAGTCTTGATACCAGAATTCTTGGCCAGACCAGGTAATTCTTTTCAGCTTAAGACCCACCTACTCCCATCCACTCATTTTGCACGTGAGAATCGGTACTGAGGAATGCAATGAATGGCCAGGTGTGAACCTTGGTGCACGGAGGGAAGGAGGCTGAAGTACCAGAGTAGTTGGCTTGGGCTCTAAGCCCAACAGCCAGGGGCTTGGAAGTAACTCTTCCCTTTCCACTCCTCTAGCAAGTGACTGGACCCTGATTTGTTTTGAGGCCCTAATGAGCCATCCTCCTTTGAGGAGACATTGAGTAGATGATGATGGCTTCCGTCCTAACAGAACTTACACCCTCCCTTCCTATATCCCTTCCAGGCTGGGCAGGTGCTGGCCCAGATAAAGAAGACAGCAGCAATAATGCATCAGTCCAAATGCTGCCTTGTGGTCTGGAATGATGATAATTTCTCTTAAAAAAAAAAATTATCTGGTTCCAGTGTTTGCATCTGTTTCCTCTTGCTCCAAGGAACGGGCTCAACTCTATGGCCAGTAACATGGTATTGTGAGAATTCATCAGATGGCCCCATCTCTTTAGGATTCCTTTTTAGAGTGTGGTTTTTGAAACCTTAGGATCACCAGGAGAGAGATCTGGACCCCTGACTCCCAGATCAGTCACGTGAAACTCTCTGGGGCTGAGGCCCAAATGCCAGTGTTATTGAAACTCCCAGGTGGGGACGGCTGGGTTGCTCAGTGGGTTAAGCCTCTGCCTTTGGCTCAGGTCATGATCTCAGGGTCCCGGGATCAAACCCCACATTGGGCTCTCTGCTCAGCAGGGAGCCTGCTTCCACCACCCCCCGCCACTCTCTCTCTGCCTGCCTCTCTGCCTACTTGGGACCTCTCTCTCTGTGTCAAATAAATAAATACAATCTTAAAAAAAAGAGAAAAAAAACCTCCCAGGTGATTCCAACGTGCAGCCAGGGTTGGGAACACCTGTTCTTCTAAGCCCAAGGCCCCATCGTGATGGTGATAGTTCACCAACAACTAGCACTGTTGGTGAAATAAACACATCTCACCATTTATACGGTGAAGGTTTTTAAACAGTTTACAAGTTGAGAGTAAAATTGATCTGTGCAGTCATGTAGAAATTAAAATTATACTTTTCCTTGTTTTTTCTTCGTATCCTGATGCTTCCCACCCGCCCCTAGCCCAACTATCCTGTTAGACACATGGGCCCCTAGACTCAGATAAGACAAACACCCCTCTAATATGAGGACGGGTTTTGAAGCCCTCCCCTTCTCACCTATAACCACTGTCCTATCTGGCACCTTGAATTCACCTCCTCCCTCCCTCAGCCATGCTAACCACTTTCCCTGACTCCCTCTTCCCTTTGTTTCCTAGGTAGCTCATGTGTCCACTTGTCCTACCGCATACCAGAGCTGAAGACTCGTGAGGTGGAGATTGTCATGCCTGTATACTCTGGTCTCAGTCACATGCACATGCTCTGAATGAGAGTGTGTCCCGCAGTGTGAGACATGCCCTTCATGAAGGCAATGCCAACTGTGTTTGAAAAACAGAAATAACAGCCAGAGTCTTGTGACACAATCTGGAGTGTGTCTCCCTCACTACCTTCCCACCTCTGAGACTCCTCTTATTTGGAAGACTTGGCCACCCACAGACCACCTTTCTTGAGAGACCATCTCCCTGGGGATTTGGGGGCACCTGGACGGCTCCATCGGTTAAGTGTCCGAGTCCTGATCTCAACTTGAGTTTTGATCTCAGGGTCATGAGTTCAAGCCCTGCTTCAGACTCTGTGCTGGACCACCATGGATCTTACTTTTAAAAAAAAGAGATCATATTTCATATGCCTCTCCCATCAAGCTGCTTAAATCCCCTTTTTTGAGAGGAAGATCTAATAGTGCACAAGAAACAAAGTCCTGGACACCATCAGGGACGTCACAGTCCATTAGGACCATCATAGCAAAGCCCTATGTCCAGAATGGTCTGTGCCAAGGGGCAGCTATGACCATAGAGCTTCCTGGGCCTGAGGACAGGCTGTTTCACAAATGATGATGCAACACTCCCAGGGTGTTTCAGTCCCCAGAGCCTCCAAAGAGGCTGCTAAGGGGTAAGAAGGGCAACGCTGAGAGCAGCCTTGGCAGATGGGCACACTGGGGCAAGTGTGATCCCAGCTGGGGTCGTTAAGTCCAGAGGATGACCTATGGACAGAGACCCTCCCCAGACAGCAGGACAAGCAGTGAGCAGGCCATGCCCTTCACCTCCACCACCCCCAAAGAACCCCAGTGACTGTCCAGAAGGACAAAAGGGGTTGGGAGAGGGAAGGATTCTGGAAAGAAGAGATGGAGTCTTGAACCAGTGGAGACTAAACAACTCTGAATTGGCAAGATTTTTTTTTTCTGATGCTAGAGATGGAAATAAGGATCTGTGGGCTAAGTTGACTTCTGTTTGTGGAAAGTAAAATTACATCTTTGCACACAGGGCCTCTGTGATTCTTGCTATGCCTCTTTTTAGTTATTTATAGACCTGCCAGTAACTGCTCACAGAACCACAGTGTTCCCTGAGAGAGATTTAAAAACCACTGTCCTACATGGACTTCCTTCTACAGCCTCATTTTGCGTTTCTTTCACACATTTTCCACCTCCTGTCCTCCAAATAACCACTTTTTCAATCTGTGTCTCGTAGTACCTCCCACTACTGCCTCTTCTCATTTTAATTGGCTCAGTCCTGTCCCTTCCTCCAAGCAGTTAACTGTGGGTTTCTCTTATGGTCTTCCTGTTCAAATTCCTCCGATTTTGCAAGACCTTTACCAGTCAGAAAGCAGCATATGAACTTGAGATGGGAGCGGAGGAGAAAGTGGAGAGTATCATAAAATTGCCTCGGGCAGTAAACTGTTTCTTAGTTTCCTTTATAAGAGGAGGACGAAAAGATGGACAAGTCAGGCAAGCAGTCACGCCAACTTCTTGTCCTAATTGCAGCTTTAATGTCACTCAGTGAAAGCAACTATGCGCCAAAGGCTTCTTGCCCCTGGTTTTTTCCTTGCTCACAACACAGAAACAGCACAGCAAGCTGCAGAGACCCATAGACTCGGTGGCTTCTAAGAACAGCTGCACCTAATGGAACCAGACACGTGGCCTCTTTCTTATGCCAGGTCTTGATTCAATCATTGGTTCAACACATAAAAGTCAAAGCACCAGTAACCAAACCACCCATCACCATCCAAAAGTTAGCTATGACCAGCTTCTCACATCATCTGAGAGGGGCCTGTTAAAGCCTTTGTCCTCAGTCATATACGAGACACAAAACAAAAATCCTGCCTTCCTTAGACTTATTTTTAAACATAACGAAAGTACTGGCTGCCTTAAATGCTTTCCCTGGTATGTCTACAGAGTCCCACCCCCTTTGGTTCTCTGTAAGTTTCCGGTAACTCATCTCTGTGTTTTCTCTTTTCCACAAGCACCTTCCAAAATCCAGATTCATGTTACGGCCTCTCAATTCTTTGATCCTTTCTAAACATCACTGTCAATTTGTTTTCTTTCAGTGGTTCCCTTTTTATATGATCACTGTAGTAGATGGAAGATGGCTGCAAATTCTTTGCTTCGCCAATCAAGAAGTGAAGTCTGATTTCCCTCCCCTTGAATCTGGGCTGGGCTCGCTGCCTTACTCAACCAGTATCAACCAATAGAATGAGGTGGGACTGATTTTTTGGGACTTTGGGAACCAGGCCATCAAAAACCTTTCAGCTTCTTCTTAGGTTTCTTGAAACACTCACTCCTGGTGCCCAAAGCTGTCAGGTAAGAGTTGTTAGTCTCCTGGGACTGCCATCCTATTAGAAATTCTAAACCACATGGACGTCACATGGAAGCACTCCAGTCTGCAGCCCCAGATGACAGCCAGAACCAACTCCCACCATGGGAGAGTCTCCAAAGGAGAACCACCCAGCTGAGTCCCATCAATCCCAGAAACATGAAAAACAAAATAGTACATTGTTGTTTTAAGTCACTGAGTTTGTAACACAATAATAGGTAAGCAAAGCAATGACTCTACTCAGGAATGTGTCACAACTCTCTGTTGACCTGTCCTGTACCATACAGAGTCAGTCGAGCATGCAAGTTCTCTTTGAATGAAAATGACACCTAGCCTCCCTCCTCCAGGATCATGTCTGGCCACTGCCCAGTTACGAAACTTCCTGAAAATTGTGATTATGACTATCTCACCAGCAAATAAAGGAAAAATGAGAGTTTGGGGATAGTCGAACAGGTTTACCTTTAAATATGGTATTTTGAGTAAAAGAAGTAGCTATAACCTTGTACTTTTCAGCAACTGCTAACTGCAAGATGATTTAGTTTTTGGTGTTGTTATTCAGTGGTTTTCCAAGAAACAGAGCAACTCAGGAGAAGTAAACACAGAAGATCTGTGCTATCCAATACATGGGACCTCCAGAAACATGAAGCTATTTAAATTATTTAAAATTAAGAATTCAGTTCCTCCAGTTGCCCTAGCTATACTTCAGGAGCTCAATAGCCACACATCACTAGTGACTACCATATTGGACAGCACAGCCATAGAACATTTCCATCACTGCAGAATGTTCTATTGGACGTTGCTACTCTACAGTCTAGACAATTCAGGGCCTCTGGACTAGAGGTCCTTTTCTGGGGCACTAGTTTTCATCCAAAATAAACAATCTGCTCATTTTAAATCTATACCCAAGAAAGAATCTTCACACCTTCCTCTTCCCTTCTGATCAACTGTGTCATCATTCAGTCTACCTTTCATTGCTTAGCTAAATCATACAAGATCACATGTTTTCTCTATATTTTATGTGCTCATTTTTTGTAAGTACTTTATATTCATCAGTATATGCCTTGTCCATAATTTTTTCGTGTCTATATCCCAAGATCTTCAAGGAGAGGAACCATGTATTGGGGAAGGGGTGGATATCTCCATCCCCTGTCCCAGAATATTCATATACAACCCTGAATGTCGGAAGCAGTCAACTGACCAGGTAAAAGGAGAATGCAGAGAAGGTTTTTATGATAAGTGTCACCCCAAGCTTTTATTGCACCCACAATGATTTCTTGCAGAGACAACACTATCGCCCACAGTCACAAGATCATAAAATCAGCAACAGGATATTCATTACTTTTTGGTTTAAAAAGAGAAAGAAAGAGAGAGACCAAGATTTAAAGTACAATTGTGTTAGCATTGTAAAATCTTACACGCTACATTCATTCCTTTTTGTTATTCTCTAAGGAAAAAATCATTTACCGAGCTTTGCCCTATTGCTTTGACATATTAACGGTGTGTTTGTCAAGTAACTTGATGATTTCCCAATCTGGACATCAAAATAATGACACAGAGAAACAGTCTCAGAGAAGGTGCCCAAGGAGAAGAAGTGTGGGTGGCATCCAGAGCCCAGGCTTTCCTAAGAGCCTGAGGAACGTAAGTGCATAAGATTTTGAATGCAGAGAAAAGCCCTGGGAAGAGAGTTTTTCCCTATGCTCTCCCAGGAAAAGGAGAGGAAGTCGAGAATAAAACACAATGCTTAGAAAGTATTGAGCACTTTCTCCACCTTCCCCACTCTATGTGTGAATGTAGTGAAGTAGGTACATAGAGGCCTCAGGGAAAGGCAGCAATTGGGAAAGACAACTGCCATCTGCAGAGAAACCCAAGCCAGGCAGGGCAGGGAGCAGAGACCACAGACAGGAACTGTGCAGGCACACGGTGGGTTCAAGGGCAGAACCACACCCCTGTCGCTACCCTCTCACATGCTGATCTTGTACATCTTCTTTCCAATTTATCTCAAGGTTTTTCATATTACTGATATGAAAATGATGCCAATAATATTGATAATGATATTATCAATTGTAAAGGGTATGGCTTTTCAATTTCGATGCCTATTTATTACTAGTATATGGAAATCCAACCGGTTTTTGCATATTGATCTTGTGATCCACAAAACTCATTTATTCTAGTAGCTTTTTATTGATTTCATAGGATTTTCTAAGTAAATCACCATGTTGTCTGCACATAAAGACAGTTTTACTTCTTCTCTTCCAATCTGGGTGGCTTTTATTTCTTTTCTTGATTTTTTCACCAGCTAGATCCTTTAGTACCATACTGAATAGAAGTGAAGAGAGTGGACATTCTTGCCATGTTCCTAATCTTAGGAGAAATCTTCCAGCCTATGATGTTAGCTGTAGGTCTTCCCTAGATGCCTTTTATCCGGTACACTTCTATTCCTAATTTTCTGAGAATTTTTATCAGGAATAGAAGTGGTGTCAAAAAAGATTTTGTCAAATGCTTTTTCTGCATCTGTTGAGATCATTTCATGGTTTTTCTTTTTTGGTTTTTACAGTTTTTTACGATTTTTTAAAACAATTTTTACAAGAAATTTTTTTTTGGTTAATACAGTAAATTATATTTATCGACTTTCCATTGCTAAGCCAACTTGGCATTCCTGGGATAAAGCCTCCTTGGCCATGATGTATTAGCATCTTTATATATCATTGGAATGGGTTTACTAGTATTTTGTTTAGAATTTTTATGTCTTTTTTCCTGAGGAATGTTGGTCTATAATTATTTTTTCTTGTAATATTTTATCTGGTTTTGATATCCAAGTAATACTAACATCAAAAAGTTGGGGAGAACTCATGAGTCAGGAAATGTTTATTCCTCTTCAATTTTCTGGAAAAGTCTGTCAGAATTGTTATTATTTCTTCCTTAAGTATTTGGCAGAATTTGCCAGGGAAGTTATTTGGGCCTGCAGTTTTCTTTCTGGGAAGATTTTTTTTTAAATATTTTACTTATTTATTTGAGAGAGAGACAGTGAGAGAGAACATGAGCAAGGAGAAGGTCAGAGGGAGAAGAAGACTCCCTGTGGAGCTGGGAGCCCAATACGGGACTCGATCCCGGGACTCCGGGATCATGACCTGAGATGAAGGCAGTAGCTCAACCAACTGAGCCACCCAGGTGCCCTCTGGGAAGATTTTTAACTACAAATTCATTTCTTTAACAGATAGGAGCCTATTCAAGTCATCTGTTTCTTCTTCAGTGAGATTGGTAGTTTGTGTCTTTCAAAGAAATTATCCATTTCATGTAAGTGTCAATGCTTTCAGCATAATTTTATTCCTAATATTCTGTCATTATCCTTTCTTTTTTTTTAATTTAAGTTCTATTAGCCAACATATAGTACATCATTAGTTTCAGATGTAGTGTTCAATGATTCATCAGTTGCAAATAACATCCAGTGCTCATCACATCATGTGCCCTCCTTAATGCCCATCACCCAGTGACCCCATCCCTCCAGCAACCTTCAGTTTGTTACCCAGAGTCGAGTCTCCAGTGGTTCATCTTCCTCGCTGATTTCTTTCCATTCAGTTTTCCCTCCCTTCCCCTGTGATCCTCTGCGCTATTTCTTATATTCCACATATGAGTGAAACCATATGATAATTGTTTTTCTCTGATTGACTTATTTCACTTAGCATAATTATCTTTCTAATATTACCTAATATTATATTATATTATATATTATATTATATTATATATATATTATATTATATATTATATTATATTATAATATTGTATTTCTGATATTACATAAGCCCTGATATTTATATTTCTGTCTTCTCTTTTATTCTTGATCATGCTAGCCAGACACCTATCGATTTTACTACTCTCCTCAAAGCATCAGCTTTTGGTGTCATTGATTTCTCTATTATATTTCTGTTTCCTATTTCATTGCTCTCTGTTTTGATATTTATTATCTTCTGCTTGCTTTACATGTAATATGTGTTTCTTTTTCTGGTTACAGTGGATGCCAAGGTCATGGATTTTACACTTTTCTGCCTATTTATTTATTTGTTTATTTTAGAGAGAGGGGAGTAGAGGGAGAGAGAATCTCAAGCAGGCTCCACATCCAGCATGAAGCCTGATGTGGGGCTCGATCCCACAACCCTAAGATCATGACCTGAGCCAAAATCAAGTGTCAGATGCTTAAATCAACTGAGCCATCCAGGCATCCTATTATAAATACACACACACACACACACACACACACACTGTATATGGTATATGTGTGTATATAAACACACATACATACATATAGTGAAATACTACTCAGCCATAAAAATGAATATAACCTTGTCATTTGCAGCAATGTAAGTGGACCTAGAGGATATTAGACTAAGTGAAAGAAGTCAGTCAGAGAAATACAAATACCATATGATTTCACTTGTGTGTGGAATCTAAAAAACAAAATGAAACAGAAACAGACTCATAGATATGGGGAACAGACCAGTGGCTGTTGCAGAGGAGGGGTTTGGGGTAGGCAAACAAGTGAAGGGGATTAAGAGGTACAACTTCCAGTTTAAAATAAATAAGTCGGGGCACCTGGGTGGCTCAGTGGGTTAAAGCCTCTGCTTTCAGCTCAGGTCATGATCCCAGAGTCCTAGGATCGAGCCCTGCATCAGGCTCCCTGCTCAGCGGGAGGCCTGCTTCTCTTCCTCTCTCTCTGCCTGCTCTCTGCCTACTTGTGATCTCTGCCTGTCAAATAAATAAATAAAATCTTTAAAAAAATAAAATAAAATAAATAAGTCATGAGGATGAAAGTTACAACACGAGGAACATAGTCTATAATATGGTAGTAACTTTGTATGGTGACAGAAGGTAAAGGTGATCATTATGTAATGTATAAAATCATACCATGTTGTCCCCTGAAATTAATATGATATTGTATGTCAATTATAATTCAATTTTTAAGAAGAAACTTACAATACTATAGTTCCATCTTTTCCTGACTGGATTTTCTGCTATGTGTGGCATTCACTTCACTTTGATGTATGTTATAAACCTCACACCGCACTATCACTGCTTCTTTTTAAATAGTCAGTTTTCTTTTAAAGAAATTTAAGTCATGATTTCATTGCCATTTCAAGGGCTCTTTATTCCTCTGGATAGCTCTAGATCTCTGTCTACATTTTCCTTCTTTCTAAAGGATTGCCTTTAATATTTTTTAGTGTAGGTCTGCTTGTGATGAATTCATGTTTTACATATTTGAAACAGCTTAATTTTGCCTTTGTATTTGGATATTTTCATTGTGTATAGAATTCTAGGTTGATGGTATTTTTTTCAGTACTTTAGAGACAACGCTTCAAAGTCTTCTAGCTTATATTACTTCTGTGAGGAATCTGCCATCTTGTCACCCTTGTTCTTCTGTGCATTCTTTCACTGACAGCTTTTAAGATTTTATTATTTACCACCAGTTTTAAATAACTTGATTATCACAGAACATAATGTATTTTTCTCTGTGTTTTTTGGGGTTCATTGAACTTCTTGGATCAATGGGTCTGTAATTTTCATCCAATTTGGAAAAGCTCTGGCCATTGTTCAAATATTTCTTCTTTCACCCCTCCTTCATCTGGGGGACTTCAATCATATGTGTAACCATCTGCTTGAAATTGTCCTACAGTTCACTGATACTTCTGTCCTTCTGTTTGTTCATTTGTTTCTCTCCTATGTGTTTCATTTTGATAGTTTCTATTGTGTTTTTAAATCATTAATCTATTCTTCTGACACATCTAATACAGTATATTTTGATCTCAGACACTGCAGTCTTCAGCTCTAGAAGTTAGAGATGGGTCTCTTTTTTTATTTTTAACATCTTCCACTTCTCTACTTACTGTTTCAAATATATGGAATACAGTGATAATAACCATTCAAATGTCTTGGTCTCTAATTGCCTTGGTCTCTAACTCTAACATCCGTGTTGGTTTTTAGTTCATTTTGATTGATTAGTTGCTCTCCTCTTTATTTTTCTGTTTCTTTGCAATCATAGTAATTTCCTTTTAGATGCCAAATAGTTAAAATAATTTTAGATGCCAAACAAGTTAAAATAAGGAATTTTAACTTGTTGGATGCTGGGTATTTTTGTGTTGGGGGATGCATTTTACTTATTGGAAGTGCCTCAGTTATTTTGGGTCTTGCCTTTACAACACGTTAGGCAGGGCTGTGGCAGCATTCAGCATGGGGCTCATTTTGCCCCATGGCTGAAACCCTTGATCCTCATACCCTACCAAATGCCTATAGGTTATGAGGCTCTCCAGTCTGGCTTGTTGGAACAGAAATTATTCTTGGCCTTGTGTATTGTCTACTATTTCATCTACCCCTGTAGGGTAGTTTATTTTCTGGACTCAGGTAGTTGTCTCATACATAGGCTCATCTGTACTATGCTACACTCTTAAGGGGGACCCCCTGCAGACTTGAAGTTCTTCCTCATTGCAACTCTCCCCTCTCTGGTATCTCTTCTGTCGACTACAGCCATCTTGGTCTCCCTTGGTGTTTAGCTCTATCTCAATTCAGTTTTCTGGGAAGTTTGCTGGTTTCCACCTGGGTCTCCCTTTCCTATGGAAGTGGCTGGACTCTCTTCCATAGCCTGGAAGCTCTCTCAAATAGGTAAGCAAGAGCAATCTTTCTGGGGTTCCTGGCCTTCAATGGCAGAGGTCCAGTGCCCTAAAAACCCTGGCTTCATGTATTTTTGTTGTTGTCTGCGATGAGAAGTAAATCCAGGCCCTATTAGTCAATCTTGCTGGCAGCAGAACTTGGCTACACAGCTTCCAGAGTTTCCATGACAGTTGGCCATGAACATGGCCATCTTTACAGATCTCAAAAAAATTTTCCTTTCAATTTTGTTTGGGAAAGTTTTTTGAAATATTTATAAAACGTAACCCAGAATTAATAAAGGTTAGCCAGGACTGAGAATTTTGAGGAAGGAAGTAAACTGTGAATGATGTCAGGTAAAGAACCATGTGACAACTGACAGGTCCCAGAGGCAGAAAGACCAAGATTGTGCCACAGGGAGTGGAAAGGGAAGAAAGTGAAGGGAGGAGGAAGAGAAGAAAGAAAGAAAGGAAGAAAAGAAGGAGAGTGGAAGACATATAAAGTCCAAAGAACCAAGCTATCTATCTCTAGGGTTGCCAAACCCAATAATTTAAAAGGAAGAATTATTAGCAATTGTGATTGGTTGAAAACAGGTATCAGGAGGGCAAAGTTGAGAGGAAATTCTATGAGTGTTCAAAGAAATTGTTAAAAAGAAAAAATATTTTATATTAGTGGCTCTCAGAGATCTCTGAGATCCTTTCAGAGGTCCACAAGGTCAAAACTACTTTGATAATGATTCAAAGATGGTACATGTCTTCTTCACATATATATATTCTCTTTCAAGTATACAGTGGGTTTTCCAGAAGCTACATGATGTCTATTTCAAAGACTGAATGCAGAAACAGATATGAGAATTCGTCTGTCTTCTATTGAGCCGAATATTCAAGAGATTTCCAGAACAATGTAAAACAATGCTACTTTTCCAATTCTTTTTTGTTTTTAAAATATGTTTTTGTAAAAGAAATGTTATTTGTGTTAATAGGTAATGATTTTATGCTTATTCTAAGATGATCAATAAAATTTTATTTTTTAATTTAATTTCTAATAGTTTCTAATCAACAGAGTTCACCACATAAACTAACCTCTTTAAAGTTCTCAATAATTCTTCAGAGCATAAAGGGGTCCTTAGCCCACAAGTCTGAGAACCTCTGTTCTGCCTAAAGCTTTTGCAGCCTTATGGAGACCCCTGTGTACTTCATGGAAGTATCTTCCCAGGAACGAGGATGAGGGGCAGATCAAGAAGTCAGAGGGAGAATCACCCCCAACACCAGCTGCTTCATCTTTTACCCAGACTGTGAAATGATAATTCACAGAACAGCAGCCTCCATAAGCGTCACCTGCCAGAAACTGGGTCTAAACTCATCCCTGAGATCTGAAATGCTCTTTTAGGTAGTACAAGTCCCACCCCGAATTTCTCAAAGTGTTTGCAAAATCGCCAGTGCTGTTTCTAATCTACTTTATCATAATGTTCCCACGCTTCATCTGATCCATGCCTAACAACTGATCATTTATGACGGAAGGAAATGTGTTATCAAGCAACTACTACGTGTCTGACAGTCATTTAGATGCTTTAATAGGACATCACATTTATGCTCACCATGCTATGAACAGTATCACTATCCCCTTATTTTAGAGACAGAAACAAAGCTTAAGAATTTGCCTAAGATTATTCGGTGAGTGGAATAACCTGTTGGAACTCAGCTCATTCTCCAAAGCTGCTGGTCTTTGCCAGTCACACTGCAACCTTTCACGGCCCTGCCATTTATCATTGTTGTGGTATCGTTGTTTGTAAAGTAAAAAACACCTTTAGACATAGGAAGTCTGCTTTCCACAAGTAGAGGGAGAAGAGCCGAGTGGTTGCAAGTGTAGACAGTGGACCTGGACTGCTGTAGCTTGGGTCCCAGCTCTATCACGTACTAGCTGTGTGATGCTGAGCAAGTCACTAAACTTCTCTGTTTGCTTGATGGTAAAATAACACTATTAATAGTACCTGCTTTATTGGGTTGTTGTGAGAACCAAATAATATGGAAAGAATACTTAAACATGGTCTAATACATGGTCAATAATAGAGATGATCATTATTTGCCATACATCAGTTAAATTTCGGTACCTTACTCAGGATCTCTGAACCTGTGAAATGGGTATAAAATACCTGCCCAGTTACACCAGAGTTATTAAGAAAATCACAGATAATGAAGGTACCTGGCAGTATTTTTAACTGAATGATATGCAAATAAGCAAACATTACAGAAGCTCTATATGGCAAAAAATCCTAATGTGATGTCATTTTGAATAGGGGGTTTTCTGGTAAAGAGTACATCAGCATTTCTGGCTGAAAGAGTATGTACTTGTCACCACCGCTGATAAATTCCTCATTCCAAAAACACTAACCAAAACCACATTTAAAAAGCCGGGTATTTCTGCGCAAACTGGCAAGGCTAAAGTAATCAAGTGTGAAATGTAAAAGAACTTGATCCCTGCAATAGGACAGTGCATTTTGCCAATATCGTGACGACTACCAGGCACTGAAATCCAAACAGTCCGCAGAGATAATGAAGCACTTAAAACAAACCAAAGGTCAGTTCGAGACCAGAAGTTTCTCAACATTCCTTACGTAAACTCAGAAATTCAATTATTGCCATGCCAAAGTTGTTCTGTTTCTCTTCATTTTTCATTGTTAAAAAGCTCTACTAAACTTGAATCATTTCCTGTCTTGACAACAGCAACATCTTTTTCCCGTTCTTTCTCCACTACTAAACTCCAAATCGCTATTGCCAAAGAAATGCTCCTTGCCAAAGAGGTAGCTGAAGCCCCTGGATGTCCCATGTACACGTGCACACAAGAGAGTGCACACACAGTCGTAGCCCATCTGAAGTTCACGTATCTTCTGGCTCACTGTCTCTATTACCTTGTGATCTTGTTCATAACCTTCTATGCCTCCTACCGTGTAAGCCCCATGAGGGTAGGGTTTGGGTCTGTTTCTTTCACTGTTGCACTGCCATTGTCTAGAAGAAAGCCTGACATGTAGTAGGTGCATTTTAAATCATTTACTGAATGAATGAATGAATCACTTAACTCTGCACATTGAAGGCTCTTAGATGTTTGATTTCGGTATTTTTCATTTGTTCCATTTAACAGTGTTTTACCTTCTTTGCCCCAACTCTTCCACAACTGGTTATAGTTCTCTTAACCATCTTTATTTCACCAGGAACTAGCCATGAATATGCAAGTCGTTATCACGAAAACAACTTATCTGTTCTAGGTCCTTCTAAGGGTAGGTGGGGAGCAGAGCCAGCCAATGGGACTTTACAATATGGACACCTGGAGCAAAGTGTTTCTCACCTTCAACAATACAGCTGCCATATACAAGAAAGGACCCAGAAAAGGGATTCACATAAGAACTTAGCCTGCTGTTCCAATTCATGGCTTGCATTTGGACTAAGAAGTGGGCTGGAAAGAGAATTGATGTTCAAACCCTCCTCTTTCAAATGCAGACTGGATAGCCACTGGCCCTAGATACGGGAAAGGGGCCTCATGAATCAGAGAGATGACTGAGTCAGTGGGCCCCACTTCTGGATGTGCACCCATGTCTCATGCACATTCCAGAACCCTACTTCCTCAGCAGAATCTCACCACAGATGGTGCCTGGAAATGTGTATGACTAAAGAGCTACCAATTGCTCCACAGATCAACACCTATTAACCAACAATCCCCCAAGGGTTCTTCCAACCCGTGATTATGAAAAAATAGATCTTTGGAAGGGGAACAGCACACCCTAGGGTATTTCTAAGTCTAGTGGAAGTACTTTGGGGTGTCTCTTTGGGCAGGTGCTTCATTTAGTGGACAGAAGTCTGGGATACTAGAAGTTCTGCAATACCCAGGACAGTACTATACAACAAAATGTCCTTCATCCTACAAAACTTTCAAATATCCCACCAGACCAGAATGTGAGTAAAACCTGAGCCTGGAGCCTAACTCTGTTTTCCACAGAATCACAGAGTAATTTTGGTGCAATTTTAAGATGTACTCAATTTTCTGGAGACGCAGCTACCACAAAAATTGAGGGGAGGTAGAACTTTATTTCTTCTGGAACTTTAAAAAAGATTTTACACCACCGGAGAAAATTACATCATCAACGGCAATGCCACTAATGATAGGTGAATCTCCAGAGAGACACAGACTCTTTTCATCTGTTCGTAGTTTGCAGCTGCCACATTACAGACCTCTCTGGGGGTCCCTGCAAGCATCCGACAATTTCTTTGTGTCTTCCGGTTCAGTCATACCCAGGTCTGTACATGTGGAATTGAATGTGGAATAACTTTCATTTCTCCTTCACATTATGGTCAGGGTAATAGAGTTAGATATTTTTTTAAGGTTTTATTTATTTACTTTAGAGGCGGGGGGTGGAGAGTCAAAGGGAGAGGGAGAGAGAGAAAACCTCAGTCTCTGTGCTGAGTGTGGAGCCTGACACAGGACTCAATCCCACAACCCTGAGATTGTGACCTGAGCCATAATCAAGAGCTGGACACCTAACTGATGGAGCCACACAGCTGCCCCTATAGTTAAATTTTTAATATCATGTGTTGGTAGGATATGTTATCAGTAAATTTCATTATAGAATAGTAGAGGGCATTTGTAAAATATTTTTCAAGAAAAAGAGCATTAGGTCTATTGAAGTAAAGAACTACTGATCAAAACCATTTAATTCATCTCTCAAAACAAAGCTACTGGTTGGAGATGACATCACTACTGTCTTTGAATCTACTTTTTCACCTTTAACTTCATCCCACTTGGTGCTCTATTCAATGATAAGTCTTCTAGGAAAACCATTTCAAATTCCAAGTTTGGCAACATGCAAGGCATCACAAAAGAGGTCTTTCATTCACAGGCAACCCTCCCATCCCTACCTGTGAGAGTCTCAGCCTTCCTTGTAAGCCTGCTTTGAAATATTACACCCAAGACCATGAGAAAGCCTCAACTCAACCAGGCTGGCTGACACTCTGGAGCCATAAGTGCCACAGGGAGGCTGAAGGTTCTTAACATTTTGTACTTCGCCTTTTTAAACATCTCCCTTATTCTCATGTCTCACCTGTGTGCCCCCAAGTGGATATTGGCTGCTGAATGTGACTTAATTCTGAGCTTACCTTTGTGACGGCCCTCAACCCTTGTCAGAAACTCTTCCCTTTACTTTCTCAGGAAGCCCTCAATCCAAGAAACAATAAAAAGGTTACTGAGACTTGTGACCAAGGGGAGGAAAAAACACTGTCTGTGCCAAGCTAAATCTCAGCTCAGAATCATTCTCTCATACAGAGACAGTGAAGTTGCAAGAATAAATCCTCTACTGTGGTTTTCCCCCCAAGTCACTCTGCAGGGAGAAAACAGCACATGCTAAATGATCAGTGGGTTCTAGATAGTTGGAGAGTGGCTGAGAAAGAGGCTCCAGTAGATCTCCCAGCCATCAGCCTCGAGAGCTAGGAGGATGACCACTCCGCCATCTCCTGCATTACCCTTGTCAAACTTTTCCCTGGCTCAGTAGTGAGGGTAGCATCTGAGATAACCTCACTCAAAAACCTCCCCTCCCCCCCTTCTACCCTCTCACCTTGTTTCCTCTCCTGACAGTTTCTTCTATGTCCCCTTCTTTGCTCTCCATCCACCAAGAACAATCCACAGAAGACACTCTACTCATATTTCTATATTTTCTTGGAATTGCACTAGTGTACATTATTTTCAACCATAACATTTTATTGTTGCGTAAATGTAAAGCATGTATGCGAAATATCTCCCCTGGCCCTTCATTTACCATTAATTGTGGTAAATGTGCTTTTGAGGTACTCATATTTGCTTTCAGCTTGGAATTCTGGGAATACTTCATTCCACAGAAGCTAAGGGTATATATGAGAAAACTCAGCTTGCTTCTCAAAGCGGACTTCACAATGCTTTTCCCAACAAGATAAAAAATGCAACTTCAAATGTAATAAGGAGAGCCTGACATTGGTACATCTGTGGTTAAATGTATTTGACTGATGAAACTTTGACATTATATTATTCATCCTTTGAATCAACACACATTGGACCAGGACACAGTATCACCTTAAGGAAATAGACTAAATGTACTTGGTATTTAACTCAAGGCTACATTCAATCTTTCTGCACTCATATAGATGCCTTTGGGTTGGTGTCTACTCAGTGTATTGCATACCCTTATTTCTTGGGAAAGTAAACCAACTTCCCTGACCCCCACTTCCAGTCCATAGGTGTGGGCGTAGGGAGATACTCTAAGCCTTCGATGGCTGGACCAAGAGTACTCACTAGATCCAAAGCTGGAACGTTTACATGCTCTCTCTCAAGAATTTTGCATTGAGCCTGAAATATACAGAGCTAATTTCTATGAGTCATGGATGGAGTCAAAACAAATGTTTTGTTCTTCTTTGGACACAGCTACATGTAGAAGAATGAAATTCAACCATTCTCTTACACCGTACACAAAAATAAACCCGAAATGGATAAAAGACCTCAACATGAGACAAGAATCCATCAGAATCATAGAGGAGAACATAGGCAGTAACCTCTTCAATATCAGCCACAGCAACTTCTTTCAAGATATGCCTCCAAAGGCAAAGGAAACAAAAGCAAAAATGAACTTTTGGGACTTCATCAAGATCAAAAGCTTCTGCACAGCAAAGGAAACAGTCAACAAAATGAAGAGGCAACCCACGGAATGGGAGAACATATTTGCAAATGACAGTACAGACAAAAGGTTGATATCCAGGATCTATAAAGAACTTCTCAAACTCAACACACACAAAACAGATAATCATGTCAAAAAATGGGCAGAAGACATGAACAGACACATCTCCAATGAAGACATACAAATGGCTATCAGACACATGAAAAAATGTTCATCATCACTAGCCATCAGGGAGATTCAAATTAAAACCACATTGAGATACCACCTTACACCAGTTAGAATGGCCAGAATTAGCAAGACAGGAAACAACAGGTGTTGGAGAGGATGTGGATAAAGGGGAACCCTCTTTACATTGTTGGTGGGAATGCAAGTTGGTGCAGCCACTTTGGAGAACAGTGTGGAGATTCCTTAAGAAATTAAAAATAGAGCTTCCCTATGACCCTGCAATTGCACTACTGGGTATTTACCCCAAAGATACAGATGTAGTGAAAAGAAGGGCCATCTGTACCCCAATGTTTATAGCAGCAATGGCCACGGTCGCCAAACTGTGGTAAAAACCAAGATGCCCTTCAACGGATGAATGGATAAGGAAGATGTGGTCCATATACACTATGGAGTATTATGCCTCCATCAGAAAGGATGAATACCCAACTTTTGTAGCAACATGGATGGGACTGGAAGAGACTATGCTGAATGAAATAAGTCAAGCAGAGAGAGTCAGTTATCATATGGTTTCACTTATTTGTGGAGCATAACAAATAACATGGAGGACATAGGGAGATGGAGAGAAGTGAGTTGAGAGAAATTGGAAGGGGAGATGAACCATGAGAGACTATAGACTCTGAAAAACAATCTGAGGGTTTTGAAGGGACGTGGGGTGGGAGGTTGGGGGAGCCTGGTGGTGGGTATTATGGAGGGCACATACTGCATGGAGCACTGGGTGTGGAGCATAAACAATGAATTCTGTTACACTGAAAAGAAATTAATAAAAAAAAAAGAAAAGAAAAGAAAAGGGACTCCTTCCTCTGCTGACAGACAACCCCTCCCCAACCAGGGCTGGTTCGGCCCTTCAGGAAGCCAGACTGTTTCTCTGCCTTTGGGTTTCCAGAGGCACTTGTGAATGTTGACTAAATTTCTTCCTTTCTGCTTGAGAAAGTTTAACTCATTTAAACAAGCCAGTGGCTCTTGCTAGTGCCAGCTCCTGTTGTCTGTAATCAGCATCTAGCTGACAGCCCTCATTCTTACCAGATTTTTTCGTAGATTCTTAGATTTGGTTGTTTTTGCAAGATTTGGCTCTCCTCTGTTTCATGTCCACTCATTCATTCTCGTGTGTATGGGGTGGGGGTGGGGGGGAGAGAGTGACAGAGAACAGGACTGCCAAAGGACAAGATATTATTACTTACTGATAACACATCCTCTTTTTTCAGAAAAGACACACTGAGAAGCCAAAATATCATCAGAAGTGTTCTGAATAATCAAGGATTCAGACAGGAGGATTATTCTAGCATTTAATGGCTTTGGTTTGGGGGGCCTTCATCCTTACCCTGCACCAGGACCTCTCAAGGACTGACTGGCCCACAGCCTGGCTGGGCACTGCCCCATTTGTCTGGGAGTCCTTGTGTCTTTGCTCTGTGGGCAGGCTGGGCTTCTTTGAGCTGGACCCATATTTTCTTTTGCTGCATTCCAGGGTGGAGCATGGAAGCCAATCTATTGCATCAAGTTGCTCCAATCCCATTTATATTAATTCAGAGAGTGATACTATATACTGGGATTTACATTTCTTGAATACATAAACAACATATATTTTTTCTGGGTCACCCTGTGCTTCTGCTGGGCCAGTGACTTCACACTTTTGAAGAAGAAGCATTCATTACCTTGGGAAGAGGAAGACAGAGGCTAGAACAAACAAGGTATTGCTCATTTTTGAACTCCAGAATAGAGTCTAAGGCCATGACCAGGCAATAGGCTAAGCTAAAATGTCATTCACTGTACTATGTGTAATAGGAAAGAAAAAAAATGATGCCAATTAACTATGACCTACCATCTATTGTAAAATGTATCTTAAAATGTGCTGAAAAGGTGTTCCAGGCTTTGTTGAGAGATCAAAGGGATTTATTTGGAACTCCACAAACTGGACTTCACATCTTAAAAGTCAGGGAGGTGGACTGAACCCATACACTGAAGACTAAGCAGGGCAAGACTAGGGCGGTGGAGACTTTCTACCACACAGCTGGGCAGGGAATGTCCTGAAGCTGATGGGAAGAGCCCACAGAAATAGAAAAAGGAGAAAACAAGACCTCAGCTCCTATAGTTACATCTGGAAAGGGGAGCAGAAACCTATGGTCAGAGGGCAGGTGGCCTCCTCCCTTTGAGGTAGCCTGGGCAGACAGCAATTTTCTCAGAGAAGTGGGGCGCAGAGTGAGACTGGCTTCTGGCTAGTCAAGGAGGATGGCACAACTGACAAGTTGCCACCAGCAGAGTGGGAAGGGCCTCCAAGAGTTCCTGACACCAGGAGAATGGACGGAGTCCAGGGGCCTCACACCTGCAACAATGGCAAGGCTCAGAGTTATCAGCACTGGCTGGCTTCATGGCCCGTACTGGGTGAGACCTGTCACACCCAATAGACACACAGTAGACAAAATGTAGCAGGGACCTAAGGACAGGACAGCCACCACTGACAAAGTAGGACGAGACATCTCACCAGGGCCAGATTGGGTTGGGTCCCTGTCCACAATGCCAGCATGGGAAGCAATCCTTATTGGTGTTAGAACGACCGTAGGGAGAGGACCAAAAAAAGAGCAAGAGGGAGAAACCCTAAAAGGCTATCTACCAAGACTTACTGAGATTGAAAATAAATTGTGACTGAGATAAAACTTGTATTTGGGTAAAAACCTTGACATGGACCCAACATGCTGGAACTCCTCTATTCTTATATTTATCCATTCAATAAATAGTTATTTCACACAGACTACATAGAAGGCAGTGTTCTAGGTACTTGGGATATATCTGGAAACAAATCAGACAAAAACCCTACTCACGTAAACTTACATTCTCTAGGGTGCAGACAGACAATAGACAGTAAACATAATAAAGAAGGAAACTATAGCATATGAGAAAGTGAATGTGGAAAATGTGTCGGCTTCAGGAAGACTGAGCTTGAGAGCAAGACTGTGGTTAGCTACACTATATCTATTTCCCATCTGAGCCCCTACACTTACTTATCTTACACCAGCATTGCCTCTGTCAGAATAACACTGAAGGACAGAAATGAACACGGGATAGATCATCTCCTCAAGGAACTGACCATCCAACTTGTGAGTTTCTACGGTGAGCTTCATGGGAATTATGAAGGAATTATGTCTTTTCTTCATGGAACAAATATTTACCAAGCACCCACTAAAATACAGCCCAGGCACTGGGGACTCCCGCAACGCACACATGCACAACACATAAAACATTTACAACACATACACAACACACACATAATATAGACACACACAACACCTTCCAACACACATGACACATGAAAACAGTCACACAACACAGCCATACAACATACGATATACAAACACACAAACACATTTATACAACATATACCCTAAAAACATACAACAAACACAACATTCACACACTGACATCATACACACATCGAAGTCTCTGTGCTGAAGTATTTTCACATGAAGGACCACATGATGGAGATGAAGGTTGATCTAGTCAAATAAACTGGTGAAAGTTACTTATACTGAGGTGGTAACTGAAAGCTCTGAAACCTCAGGGGAAACTCCAATGGAGCTAATTCAGGACAAAGCCTTTTGTCCACCTGAGTTGCCAAAGGAGCCATTACAGAGTTCTCTGAAGGGATTTACGGCCATGAGAATGATTTCCAACTAAAATCCACCTGCACAGGGGTACCTGGGTGGCTCAGTTGGTTAAGTGACTGCCTTCGGCTCAGGTCATGATCCTGGAGTCCCGGGATCGAGTCCCACATTGGGCTCCCTGCTCGGCAGGGAGTCTGCTTCTCCTGCTGACCTCTCTCCTCTCATGCTCTGTCTCTGTCTCTCTCTCTCTCAAATAATTAAATAAAATCTTTTAAAAAAATAAAATAAAATCCACCTGCATAGCCAAGAGCGAATGGTCTGCACTTACTATGTCATTCCCACTGACACTCCAAACTAGACCGAGAAGGACATCTGGCACCAGGTGTACCTGACATCTTCCTCAACACCTGGGACTTATATGAATGTTACAATTGCCTTGTGAGGTAGTGTCATCGGATTTCAGTTCCAGAAGTTAATCTGATGCCATTACGTTTGAAACAATAACTTGATAACTGCTTACAATTTGTTTTCTAATTTTTAATAGACTAAAGGAAGTTTAAGGTGGTTTCCATGATAAATATTCCAACTTCACATGAGAGTACAGGGGGAAACCCTTTTTGGACAAAGGCATATTTTTGAAGCACTTAAAGGAGCTTATGTTGTAATTAGTTATTCTTGAGTTATTGAAAAGAAGATCCAAATTAAATTCAGCATGACGTTACAGTTTTTACCGTTATCCTCTGGCAAATGTTTTCTTTGCTTCCAGAGTTGTACTCTTATTTGGAGCAAAATGTGTGTATGTGTGTATATATATATATACACATATATGTATGTGTGTATATATATATATACACATATATATGTGTGTATATATGTGTATACACACACACACACACACACACACACACACATATATATATATATATATACATATTCTTTTTTCTGTTCTTGCTACATTGCAAAACATTCTTTACTATGCCAGAAGACTGAGTTTGATGGAAAACCCCCAGGAAGTAGTAGCTTTGGCACTTTTTCAAAGTCTTAATAAGTAAGGATAACTCTTGAAACTCAAGTGTTTGGAACAGAGTAAATGTTTTCTGCCTCTTAGTATCCTCCACCCACAAAGGCTATTTCCGAGAAGCCCCTGTTACACATCCCCAAGGGGCCATACACACTTGGACACACATTTAAACACACAATAAGCTGCCTCAAGTGCCCAAGTCAAAAGGCGAGACTCACCTACATAAAAAAATAAGCAGGGAACATGCCAGAAGAAAGTTAGGATGGAGAATCAAAGACAGCTCTTTGAGTACAGAACTAACTGAAGAGAAATGTTGGCAGCTGTTTAATAGTCTGAGAAGTCAGAGGTAACTAACAGTAATATATGCAAGCACTTGATTTTATGATATCAACAAGAAAGCCAAGCAAGAAACAACCATACATGGGGATACCACAAACAGCATTGACCCACAGGTAAGAGAGGCCAAGATGCCTCCAGGTCTACTCTTTCCAGATGCACTACATCAGCTCCAGGGCCCCCTCTGTCACCTTGCCAGGATGGTGAAAGCACAAATGAAGTGATTATTGTGGTAGTTGCCCATGGTAGGTGCTTTGCATTGTTATTTTTGGTCCCCCAAAGATAAGTGGAGAAGGTGTGATGATTTCAAGGGTAGAGTCAGAAGGTCTTCCCTTTCCAAAATTGGACATGTGGTTTCATGAGATATGGGACATTACTGTCCAATATTTAAAACCAAGATGTTAAAACTAAGAGTTTACAATATTTACTTTGTCATGTATCTAAGATTCATATGGAAATAAGGATTATCTTTTTGAAGTGATTTTTCTCCCTTTCCTATTTATCACTAGAGCCTCTCAAACTGGGTCAAACATTTATTGCAATGGGATAACAAATTAACATGAGAACAATAAGAAGCAGAAATAAGATGTGCAAATTTTATCTAGAAAAACGTAGTCTGTGTAGTCATTGAGACAGTGTGGTACGGGCATAAAAACAGACACATAGATCGATGGAACAGAATGGAAAACCCAGACATGGATCCACAAGTTTATGGTCAACTAATCATCAACAAAGCAGGAGAGAATACCCAATGGAAAAAAGAGAGTCTCTTCAACAAATGGTGTTGGAAAAAATGGACAGCTACATGCAAAAGAATGAAACTGGGCCACTTTCATATACCATACAAAAAAAATAAATTCAAAATGGATGAAAGACCTAAATATGAGGCAGGAAACCTTCAAAATCCTAGAGGAAAACATAGGCAGCAACCTCTTTGACCTCCACCATAACAACTTCTTACTAGACATATGTCAGGAGACAAGAAAAACAAAAGTAAAAACAAAGTATTGGGACATCATCAAAATGTAAAGCTTCTGCACAGCCAAGGAAACAGTCAACAAAACCTTTCCAGCCTATGGAATGGGAGAAGATATTTGCAAATGACATAAATGATAAAGGGTTAGTATCCAAAATATATAAAGAACTTCTCAAACTCAACATCCAAAAAATAAATAATCCAGTTTAAAAATGGGCAGAAGACTTGAATAGACATTTTCCTAAAGAAGACATGCAGATGGCCAACAGATACCTGAGAAGATGCTCAACATCACTCAGCATCAGGGAAATACAGATCAAAACTACAATGAGATACCAGCTCATACCTGTCAGAATGGCTAAAATCAGCGACACAGGAAACAAAAGGTAAGGGTGAGGATACAGAGAAAGGGGAACCCTCTTACAATATTGGTAGGCATGCAAACTGGTGTAGCCACTCTGGAAAACAGTATGGAAGTTACTCAAAAAGTTACAAATAGAGCCACTTTAAGATAGCAATTGTATTACCAGGTATTTACCCAAAGGATACAAAAATACAGATTTGAAGGGGCACGTGCACCTTGATGTTTATAGTGGCATTATCAACAATAGCCAAACTATGGAGAGAGCCCAAATGTCTTATCGATAAATATAAAAAATATATTTTTAAATTTTTATTTATGTATATTTATATATAGTGGAATATTACTTAGGCATAAGAAAAAATGAAATCTTGCCATTTGCAACGACATGGATGGAGCCAGAGAGTATAACGCTAATCAAAATAAGTCACGCAAAGACAAGTATCATACGATTTCACTCATATGTGGAATTAAAGAAACAAAATAGATGAACATATAGGGGGAAAAAAAAGGAGAAAGAGAAGCAAACCTAAGAGCCTCTTGTTTCTGAACAACCTGAGGGTTGCTGAAGGGAGGCGGGTGGGGGGATGGGCTAAATGGGTGATGATATCAAGGAGGACACTTGTTATGATGAGCAGCAGGTGTTATAGGTAAGTGATGAATCACTAAATTCTGCCCCTGAAACCAATATCACACCATATGTTAACTGACTAGAATTTAAATTAAAATTTGAAATAATAAAAAAAAGAAAAATGTAGTCTGGTCATAAACACACTAGGATCAAATAGAGATGTCTGCTAACGTGATTTTCTGATTTCCCTTGTTCCTTTCAAAGGGAGAAAAAAAAGCAAATTCAAAAGGTTTTTGGGACAATGACTATCCTCTTTATTTTATTTTTAATTTTTTCTTGTATCCTCCAACATGTGCAACAATGCAAAGCACTCAGTAAATACTTTTTTGACACCTTAAAGTCAAACTTAGAAGTGATCTCAGCTATAGGGAGAGTGATGTCTACCCCCCTTCTAGGCTGATGCACTAACAGCACTTACAGAGTTTCTTATAAATAAAATTCCCAAAATACATTGAAGAGTATTTGGATGCAATGAAATTAATCCAGAAACATCATTTGCAGAATGATGTGTATTCGTCATTTTTTTCAAAATCTAGCTTACCTTTACATTTTATTTTTGTATTTTGAAAAGAAGATGAAGAAAAAAAGCAGTTGCCATAATTACTTAACAATCAATGTGCCCCCAATTTGTTACATAAATACCATGCTACCTTCAAACCTCTTAATGGCCATACCTAATCTTATTTTTTCACTGCTGAGGAATTAAATATTTACTGATTAGTGTAGAAGTTAGTGTAGAAGTTCAGATTTGTACTTCCACAAATGACAAAGATCATAAAGTCTATCCCTTCAAGGACAAGGTGTCATTTGTTGGAATTCTAATATTAAAATTTTAGAGAGTGACTCTTCTTGTTTATGACTTTACAAACTATGGTTTATACTTTCAAAGTTGGGACAGATCACGGAAATTGTCTACCCCATCACCTCCTTGATTCATATTCTTTCTCTCATCCACTAGATGGGTTTTTCCAAGAAGCAATACGCTTGGAAGAATCTCAAGGGATACATACTAATCTTTTTACATTCAGAACTTCACTGTCACTGCTTTAGACAAGTTCATGTGGGTGGAGGAGGGGTGTGGAAAGGGGCAAGTTCTTAAATTTCTTCCGCAGGAGGAACAAAGGAGGCAGTAGAAGTTAGAGAAAAGGAGATTAAAGTTTGAACCACCTGAATGCAATACACCCACTTGTCAATGTGTAACCTACGTGGGCTTCTTTCTCACCTCCTCAAAACGGATGGTTAGACCAAAACACCCTTTTCTTCTAAATAATCCAGGTTCGCCGAATAAGTAATACTAGGCAAGCTGCTACTTGCCCTTTGCTTCAACGTTGGCAGTCCAAGCCTGCCATGCTGGGTCCCCCACTGACCCTGGGGCAAAGCCAGATCACTGGGTTTCAGCTCCCAGAGCCACCTTGCTCTCCCCAGACTCTCTCTGCAGACATTTGCTTCCTTGCCAGCTTCCCCAGAGGCTGCTTCTTTCCCTCCCCCAAAAATGTCACCCTTCCTCCTCCAGCTCAAGAGCTCCTTCCCACCCTTCCAAGTCCTTCCCAAATACTGTGCACTCCTTCCACAGGAGCCTTCTAGGGTTTCCCCACCCCTCCGACCAGGGGAAACGGGGGACTCTTTCCCGCTCCCCTGAACCCTTGGCTTCACCTCCCTGCCTCTGATGGCACTGGCAACCCCCAATTTTGTTTTACAGGAGCTCTTCACTCCCCTAATACTCAAATGCTTAAAGATAGGCTCTTTCTCTGACTGTAGCTTGAACTGAGTAGACGTTTACATCTTTGTTAAATAAATGACAGCGGCTACAGTTACACCACTAAGGCCCACCATGTCTTAGAAAATTCAAACCACATGGGTGGGACAGAGAGAGGCTTTGATAACTTCTGAGGACAAGGTATTCTGGGAAACGGACCTAAATTCCCCCAGCAGGTAGGATTTGGCAATCGCTCTGGACAGCCTTGTTCCAGCCAGCTTCTTGTTTACTCGGTGATTTACTGAATTTATGGCTGTCTCCTTCCCAGGTCAGTGGTTCCCAACCCACGTTATATCAGTTGCATGGTAACAACCACCTGGTGAGTTTTTTTTTAAATCCCTATGCTGAGACCCAGACCAATCACATCAGAACCTCCCATGGTGGGGCCGTCAGTAATTGTTTTAAAGCTCTCCAGGTGATTCCAACATGCAGCCAGGACTGATGACCACTGGTCTAGATGGTAGAGGGTAACCCTATGCAGCAGACCTTTATTCTATTTGACGAAACTGTGTGGTTCACTAACACAGCAAAACCCATTTTCTACAGGGCCCCAGTAGACTGTGGCCAGACAAAGCAAGAGACAGTTCAACCTCAGGAACACACAACAGGTTTCCCTAAAACAGTAAGTTATAATTTGGACATCAGTTCCAGACTCAGGGAAGTACCCATCTCTGCCACCCCTTCTCCTCCCCCCACCTCACCCCCCAGGGCATTTTTCACTTTCCTATGCACATAGTTTCTGTTCACTTGTCACATTATCTTACCAGCATTCTAAGTAATTTCAATGCGGAAAAAAGAAGTTTAGAACTCTGATCTCGCAGTTAAATAAACCTCAGAATTTGAGGTTAATGATAAACACTCGAGCATGGTGAGTGATGTTGGGTGTAATTTCCCACATTATTACAATAGCAAAACTGTAACCTCCCTTTCTCCTTGTGAGTCAGCTCAGGAACCCACTGTATTAATCTAGAGAAATGTTTCATCCTTGGGGGAAATGTATTCAAAAGAGGTAATCACTAGATTTTTTAAATCAATGAAATCTAAGCACACACTCTATCACCACTGATTAGAAACATGTATTTTCCTTCAGGAAAAGAAATCCCATGAATCTTTGCATTCCCAGCTACATTATACATATATGTAAATCAATGTAACTGTATAATACGTATGTATATCAATATAACACTGTGTAAGTTTCGGGTACACAGGTGTTAATCTGATACATTTATATATTGCGAAATGATTAGCCTGAGCTAACACCTTCAACACAACACATAATTACCACTTCTTTTTTGTGGTGAGAACATTTAAGATCCACTCTCTTGACAACTGTCAAATATGTAATACAATATATTAGCGATAATCACCATGCTGTACCTTAGATCCTGAAAATTGCCAATCTCATAACCGGAAGTTTTTATTCTTTTATCAAAATCCCTCCACATCCCTTGAATTTCCCCTCAGCCCCTGGTAACACCGCTCTGCTCTGTTGCTCTGAGTTCAGCTTTTTTAGACTTCACGTATACGCAGTTTCATACAATATTTGTATTTCTCTGTCTGGCTTATTTCACTTAACCTAATGCCCTAAAGCTTCATCCATGTCATTGTATATGGCAGGATTTCTTTCATTCTCATGGCTGAATCATATCCCATTGCATATATGTGCCACATCTTCTTTATCCACTCACCTGTGGACGAATATTGAAGTCGTGTCCATACCTCATCTTATCGTGAATACTGCTGCAATAAACATGCAGTGAAGATATGGCCTCAAGATCTTTTTTTAATTTCCTTTGGATACGCACCCAGAAGTGAGACTGCTGGATCATTTGGTAGTTCTACTTTTAATTTTTTTGAGGAACCTCCGTACTACTTTTGGTAGTAACTATACCAATTTACATTCCCACCAACAGTGCATACGGCTTCCCTTTTTCTACAATCTTGCCAACACCTGTTATCAGTTACCTTTTTGATATACAGATGATTCTTTAATGGAGAGATGATACTATTTGTGAAACCAGGTTTCTCCCACCTACTTCAGGCAGCATCTGTTGAATCGTTCCAGAGAAATAGTTATCAAGTTAATTTGTACCTTGCTATTATATATATTTCATTTGTATTGATTTTAGTTTAAATATTATCTACTGACCATTTCAGAGGGTAGAAAATAACCCCCACACATAATATTTTTTTAAAAAATAGCTTACAGATAGCATGAGCCAATTTGGATGATAAATTCCCATCAGAGGTAGAAGGAGGGAGGCTTCTTGTGAACGAACTGTGAAAAAGGTCAGCACTCATAAAAACATAACTACTTCATCTACATCAGAAAAAGAGCAATTCCATACACTTGTGTTTCCCTTCTTCATCATTTCTGCACAATGCAATACAAAGAAGTTTGGGAGCCCAACAGACACAGGTTCATAACCTGATTCTATTAATCAACTACTACCATCTTGAGAAACCACCTGCTATCTCTGGGTCTCTGTCTCCTTCGGTCCAAATCTATATAAGAAACACAGGTAACATCATGGGCAGCAATCATGGGCAGGAGAGAGATCAGGGCGGGGGATGGGGGGAGGGAAGCAGCAGGATGCTCATTTTTGGTACTCCCAAGACGGATCGACTGCTAGTCAGCCTACAGCAAAGAGGTCAAGAGACCAGCAAATGAAGTTACAGATAATAAAAGATCTATGAAAAGTTACCCCAGGATTTCCAGTCAAATGCTACCCTCTCACTAACTCCGAGAATAGAATTAGGGAAACCACATCAGTCTGGGGGTAGGTGAACTCATGGCTTTGGAATGTGTAGGTTTTGTGGTCCATGTTAAAATACGCTATTGGCAAAATGACTGAGTGGCTATGGTCATCAAAAGCCAAGATGGAACTCATTGTCAGCCAAGAAGGGACACATTGTCAAGAGGTTCAGCCTCTTTAGAAACAAGACGGGATAATTTATAAGCACATTCACATCCCATAATTTCCCCCTCAAACTATAAAAAGAGGCAGATATCCACAAAAGACACAAACATGCCATCACCTAGTTATAGAGGAATATCATTCATTCATTGGCTCATTCGTTCATTCATTCATTCATTCATTCATTCATTCCAGGAATGCCAGACAGCTTCAGACATCAAAATTGCTAAAATCCTTCCTGAAATTTTAGTTTTTAAAGAAAACCATGCCATTGTTTTGGACCAACTGAGCACAAATGTAAGAAAACCAAAAGCCTAAAAATCTAGAAATCCTAAAATATTTATTTCGGCCATGATTAACACAGGTACATTTCAAATTTTACAAATATGTCTCTGGACTTTTTTTTTTCTTTTTTTGGTAAAAACTCCTTTTGCTGCCTTTCTTACCTGTCATTCTCACTTAATAATCCCCTACCCTACCTTGCTTTCGATTGGACAATTCTGTTTGGGTTGAGTACCTAAAATTCACCTGAGGAGTCCTTTCGTATCAGAAGCAAACCTGCAGTCTTTTCCCTGGACCAGGAGAAGTTTCCCGAGCTAAGTTAAGAAGCTGACCTCATATTCTTCCTGTTTCCTACTTCCATGTTCCTATGTCCACAGAAACATGCATCCCTTCATGCCTTTTCCGCGGGCCAAGTGATCCTGGAATCTTCATTCCAGATGCCACACACACACACACACACACACACACACATCCCCACTCTTCTCTGGCCACAAATGACTGGTTGTGCCATGGAGATGAACCTGAGTGCCCACCCAGTCATCAATACTCTGTCCCAGTCCCCTGCGTTTGTTCACAAGATGGAAGAACTTCTTGGTTTCTAGCCTTACCATCAGGCTACTGAGGCTTTGGTCCATCCACACCCCTTCTGAAGGGCCTTCCCAGCACTGCAGACTCATAAGCAAAGCAGCCCCAACAGAATGGAACCAGAGGGACCAGAGTGAAAGAGGATACACAGTGGAGAGAAACCCTCTCCCCAGGGCCTTCCCCAGACAACAAAACTTAGGAATTTGCTCCATTCTGGAGCACAGATAGCCATGGCTTCAGTGCTCAGAGGACAGTCCCACTCTGCCTCTGGCCCACTCAGTGGTCTTGAGGAAAGCTCTCAATTCTTCATCTCTAAAGGTAGAATGATAGCCCTACCTGCACCTCCAGGGAAGGATGTGGGAGAAGCTCCAGTGCCCAGAGGGCTCCCCAGCACCAAGCAGATGCTTAGGTCACACAAGTGGCCCACAATGGAAGGCCAGAATTCTCATCTAGAATCCAGAAGTGACTGGGCCCTTTTGCTATTTCTTTCCTGCCTTCCTTTTGGTTGCTGACATTTGACTTGGTCTCAAAACTAGACTGTAAGCTGCTGCTCATTTTCTAAATCTTTCTATTTTCCCTCCCACCTCCTCTTCCTCTTCCTCTCGGGGGCACTGAGCACTAGGCTTAGCCTAGCCCGGACATGCAATAATGACTTGTCAAAATGATCGGTTAATTTAATAAGGTGTGAGATAATGAAGGAGAAAGGCCTTGGTAAACTGAGTTTTATCTCTGGGAGAGGTAGAATGTGTATTAGTGGTACGTCTCTATGGCCATGTTTAGACTAAGCTTTTGTCACTTGTCACACACACAGGAATTTAGGGCTAGACAAAGAGTGAAGTGTAGGCTGGCACCAGAACCTCTACCAGATGTCACCCATGTCACTATCTCTTGTGCCAAATACAATGACTTCTCCCTGTAACATCCGTCATCCAGGTAAGCATTTATGGTCTACGTGGGTAAGATTTTACAGACTCTGCCACCATCTTTCCAGCCCATGACTGAAGACTACCTGAAATTCAGAATAAATTCCAGCATCTTGACAGTGGCCCCAAATGCCCACAGTGATCTGCCCCCTGCCCCTGTCTCCAAGCTCACCTCTAACCCCCCACCCACACACCTGGCCAACCCTGTGCATACCTTCTTTTGCTCCTCCAACAGGGCTCTACACTGCTGTTCTCTCTGCCCTCCACCTGTATGCCTCAGAACCCCCGCTCTTCTACCAGACTCCTACCACCAGACTAAGGCAGATCTCAGCTCATCAGTAACCATCTTAGCACTGGCCTGTCTCTTCCATGGTGCTAATTGCAACAGGTATAACACATGCTACTGCCCAGATGTTTTGTGTGGCCTTTGCAGGCAGCAACCAGACCACCCTCACCCACTATGGCATCCCATGGCTAGGCACCCAGCAGGGCTTCAAAAAATAATCACTGGGTGAACCAAAAGTTATGATCACAAACAGTTTTTAAAACAATTCCAATACTGCTACACACCTATTAGAATGGCCAAAATCCAGAACATCGACAACACCAAATGTTGGCAAGGATATGGAGCCACAGGAACTCTCATTCATCATTGGTTGGAATGCAGCATGGCACAAACACTTTGGAAGACAGTTGGTTTCTTGTGAAACTAAAAACAGACCTACCACACAATCCAGAAATTGTGCCCCTTGGTATTTACATAAAAGAGCTGAAAATTACATCCACACAAGAACCCAAACATAGCTATTTATAGGAGCTTTATTCATAATTGCCCAAACTTGGAAGCAACCAACATATTATTGAGTAGATTCATGGATAAATAAACTGTGTATATCCGGAGGGTGGAATATTATTTAGTGCTAAAATGAAATGAACCATCAAACCATGAAAAGGCATGGAGGAGAAACTTAAATGCATTCTACAA
Organism: Lontra canadensis; assembly: GCF_010015895.1. NCBI lineage: Eukaryota > Metazoa > Chordata > Mammalia > Carnivora > Mustelidae > Lontra > Lontra canadensis. The sequence continues at coordinate 4,146,237 of NW_022631106.1, read as the reverse complement.
AATAAAAGAAGCCAGGCTGAAAAGACTATACACTGCGTGATTCTAACCATATGGCATTCTGGGTAAGACAAAACTATTAAGACAGTTAAAAGATCAGTAGTTGCCAGGGTTTTCAGCTGAGAGTGGGAAGAATGAATAGGTACAGCACAGAGGACATTTAGGGCAATAAAAAACTCTGTATGATATCATAATAATGTATGCATGTTATTACATACTTGTCTAAACCCATAAGCGGCACAACACTGAGAGAGAACCCTACTATCAACCATGGACTTTGGGTAATAAGGATGTGTCAGTGTTGGTCCATCAACTGTAACTAATGTTGGGGAGCATATTGATAATGGGGGGAAGAACTTATATGGGAAACCTCTATACCTTCCCCTCAAATTTGCTGTGAACCTAAAACTGCTGTCAAAAAATAAAGCCTAAATAAAGAAACCTCCATGATGAAATGAGATATGAAAATTTTAAAAGCACACCGACTTAACCTCTTCCCCCAAAAGATCATAAAAGTCAAATAAGAACCAGTTGGCTCGCATACTATGTTGACAAGAGCATGGGGAAACATGCTCTCAAACATTCCCAGAAGTATTATCTATTATAACCGGGTGGGAGGTGGATGGGCAGTTTTGAAATACATATCAAAATCACAAATGCCCAAGTCTTTGACCTGCAATTCCACTTCTAGGAATTGAGCCAATAAACATGTTTGTGTACACTTCTGCAAAATGTCACAGGTGAGGCTGTTATTCATTGCAACACTGGTTGTAATAGCAAAAGATTGCAAACAACTTAAAAGTCCACTGAAAGGTTAAAAATACACCTTGTTAAAAATACACCTTGTTAAAAATGCAGATATGGAACAGAGTGCAGAAGAGTATAAACCATTAGGGTGCATGATGGCTTATTTTATGTGTCTATTTGACTGAGCACAAATAGCTGGTATGTGTCTATGAAGGGATTTCTGGATGAAACAGGCCTTTGAGCTGAGTAAAGCAGGCATCATCCAATCCCTTGAAGGTTGAAATAGAACAAAGAGGCAGAGAAAGGTTCAATTCACTCTTCATGACTACTTGAGCGGAGAGATGTATTTTCTCTTTGTGTTCCCGGTTCTCATGCCTTCAGATCTGGATTAGAATCCACACCTTTAGCTCTACAGCTCCCAGGCCCTGGAACTGGGCCACCACCTTTCCTGGGTTTATAGTTTGTAGACAACAGACAATGGAACTTCTCAGCCCCCTTAACCACATGAGCCAATATTTTATAATCTCTTCTCTCTCTCAAAATAGCCCAATGATATGCCCAATTTTACATATAAAACCAATAGGAGATAGATGTATCTATTTCCTGTTGGCCCTATTTCTCTGGAGAACCCAAATACAGGGTAGAAAAGGTAGAAAAATTATTAACAGTTACTCAGCTACTTGTTGGTGGGAAAGAGATGTCTACTGGTTGGGAAAGAGATGTCTGAGAAGAAGGGAGAGGAAAGATTTCACTGAATAGCCTTTTATATGTTATTTGTTGATAAAATAATTTTTTTTAAATAAGCTCCATGCCCAGTTTGGAGCCCAACATGGGGCTTGAACTTACCACCTTGAGATCAAGATGTGAGCTGAGATCAAGAGTCAGATGCTTAACCAACTGAGCCACCCAGGCTCCCCTTGTTGAAAAATATTTTTAAGTTCCAAAATCTTACTGAAAAGTTTAATAGAAAATTGTGTAAAATACTATTTTAAATTATATTCTCATACTCATCTTCTAATTGGAACAACTAAACAAAGAGAAGATAGGTAATCTTCCCAGGCAAAAACAGAGCCAGCCCCCTCTCCTAAGCTAGAACTTGCCTTACTCTGTCCCATCTTCCTTGGAGACAATCTTGGTGTACAGTTGGGGGCTTGGTGGTTGAAACCTATAAGGAAAGTGTCCCGGCATATTGAATACTCAATGCATCTAGAATGAGGTGATAAATTGGATGGTCCTGCCAGGGAATGTTGGCCTGAAAATCAACTTCAGGTACCGTTTCATAATGGCCCACATAGATTCAGAGAGACCAAGGCAGAGCACCCCCACCTCCCCACAATTCCAAAGTGGGAGGCTGCATTGACTGAGTTTCTAGGCCTAGCACCTCCAAATATAGAACTGGACTCAGCACTTTTGGATGAAGAACCAAGCACATCAGCACTCAACCATCCAGACCAGTGCAGCACATAGACTAGGAAGTTTAATACACTTGATATAGATTGATGGGCACCACTCATCCCTAGCTCATCTCATCACCTCTCGGCCACTTACTGAGCTTCTCAGAGTCTCAGCTGGTTTTGTCCTTGAGCAGGTATAATGATACCAGTCTTGCAAGATTGTGAACAGATTAGACATAAGAACTTAGATCAGCATGTGTTCCTTGGTGGGAACTCAATGAATGGTGACTATATACTCAAGTGAACAGCACAAACATCATCAGTGGTCCCAAACCTATGTGCCATTGTCTCTAGAGTTCACTCAAACCTACCCTCACCAACCTGTGGACTCTAAGTAAGACTGCGTGGTGCATCCCAGCTGTGCACCGACTACTGGTGTGACTTTGGGCACATCACTTCTCTGCACTTCAGTTTCTTAATCTGCAAAATAAGATCATAACAATGACTACCTCGCACATGAGGCACTTAGAACCACACCTCACATATAGTCAAGTGCTCTATTAAGTATTAGCCATCATTCTTATTTATTCGGCACCAAGTTCACACCATTGCTAAGCATCAGTTTGGTTCTGATTCAACAGCGTAGCACTGAGCTGGGGGTCAGAGGGAAACGCTATAACACATATCATATTCATACAAAGTCCATGAGACTTACACTCATAAGTCTATCATCTCCATTTTCCTGGTTCTACCCTTGGCTTGTATTCATTTGCTTAATATCCATTAAGAGCTTTAAATGTTCACTCAATAAAAATGGAAACCAGCCCAAATGAAATTAAATAAAATTATCAATCTGCCACAGAAAATCTCCATTTTCAAAATCTTCTGTGATTCCTTTTTAAGAAATTCCTTTCCATCAAGAATTAGGTAACAATGTTCTCAGCTCCCTTCTGTGGACTCGTTCAAGAAACATTCATTGAGCCCCCCTTGGTATCAGACCCGGACGGGGCCCTGGAGAGAGTAACACAAATAGAACAGGTCTCAAAGGTCCCCTTTGAGAAGGGGAACTGAGCAAAGCAAGTGGTCAACGACAACACAATAAAGAAGAATGGTGTGCTGTCCTGCACGCAAGTGAGATAAGTAAGCAACAAAATAGAAACCATCTTCAATCTAAAATATCTCCATGTACTGCTAGAACATACCGAATATTAGGGCTGACTCCAAGAACCAAGAAATATGTTGCAACAAACACACACACACACACACACACACACACACACACACACACAGTTTCTAAGTCTAGAATTAAAACACATTGTCAAAATTTCAGCATGCAGTTCTCCAAACACGACATACTTTATAAGGTGAGGATATAAATAAACTTCATAAGAACAAGCAATCATAATTGTACTGTTTTATATTTTTCACTTTTTTTCTGTTCAAAGAACATTCCTCTGTCTCATCTCTGTTCCCAGTACAATCATGTAGTGGGATGAAACGTCAATCCTTATCTTCAAATTTTATATACAAAAAGGAAATAAATTCATAAAGACTGAGTTTTGCCCTGGCTTGTTCAAATGGTAGAAAGAGCAAAAGCATCTGATTCCCCACGCTCTCAGCAGGCCTGCTGAGCGACATCAAATGAGGTCAAAGTCCCCAGAAATTAGGTTGGCATAAGTTACTGTAAGAAATGATTGCTTTGATGTGCACAACCAAAAAAGACAAGAATCTGAACCCAAAGGGGACAGAATAGGAAGTGGAAAAGTTCTATAAAGGGTTCCCTTAAAGCAAATCAAGACAACAAAATAGGCTTTGCCAGTTATCAGATTAGCACATTTATTAAAAAAAAAAAAAAGTCAAAACCCAATGTTGGTGAAAGTGTGGTAAAATGGTATTCACGCAGTGCTGGAAGGAGTGTAAATAAATAGCACTTTCCTAGATTAAGTCTAGTGGCAGAGATCAAAAGCTTCAAAAATGCTCATGCCCTTTGACCCTATTCCCTCTGGAAATCTAGTCCAAGGAAATAATCAAGAAGAGACACAACGTTTTCATTTTAAGTACATTAGTTCTGTAATGTTGATAATAGAAAACAAAACAGGCCAATATCTACCAACATGACTTAATAAATTGTCTGTATAATGTGATCAAACAGCTTTTGTAGAAAGAAATTGGCGTTTCTCTCACCATGATAGGTTTTTATCTTCCATCTTATTTATTGATCTATATGTCCTTTATTTTATTTCTGACGTGAGGATATACTAATCCTGTCAGTTTTGCAAGAGATGTTTTAGAAGTGAATTTCAGCCATTCCTCCAGCATGTCCGGCAAGGTTTTCTCCTAAGTAAGCGAGCAGGCATGTGACCAGAAGGTGTTAGGGGAAAGAAGATGAGCAGCCATCTGCTGACTTGAGAAAGGCAATAAACATCTCTTTAAATTCATCACCAGAATTAAGAAGATTAAATTCATCTCAAGAAGTGCTCCCTGCTCCTTGTGGGCAGCCTTATCTATTTCCTTTCCCCAAGAGATCTGCACATTTCCAGAGAGCACAACACTTCCCTTGGCCTCCAGCACAAGCGGTGGTCCCCAGAGGCCCGTAAGTGAATAGCGGGATTCACAGACCAGCTGCACCATCTGAAAACATCCTTCCCTAACCCAGCTCCCCACGCCCTCTTCACCACCGCTGCAATGAGCATTTTGCATAAAAGTAAGGAGTTATCAATTGAATTGAATTGAATTGAATTGAATAGTAAAGCTCATTTTGCTTTCCTTTTTGTGTTCTCATTTCCTATCTTTAATCTTCCAGATTCTCTCCCATTTTCTTGTTCTTTCCCACAAAAACTCTACTCATAGGGTTATGGAAGTCAGGCACGTCCAATAAAGAAACACCGGGCAATCATCTCTTCCGAGTTCTCCTTACAGCTCTGGGGGTAATATTTGTAAAGCCTCAGGGAAAAAAAAAAAGTGCTGTGCTTTTAAAATGACATTTAATCCTTCAATGGAAGAAGCACATACAAGCCTTATTAGTACAACACGTTATAACTTTAAATGCAACCAATGCGTGTCTGTTAATAGTAAGGCAATGCCTTCGGTCAAACATCGGGCCAGATTGTGCCCCTCTCAGACAAAGCTTAATGCAAATGGATCAATTTGCATTCTAACATTCTAATTCAAACATCAGCAACATTTTAAAAATATTTATTTATAATACCCTTCACTTAAACCTCACGATTTACCAAACGTCATGCCACTATTTATGGCTCATAAGTAGTATATAGTTATAAAATATATTTCCCATATCTTTCATAGTTAAACTTCCATAGAGTAAAACATACATTATCATCGTCGATCTTTTAATATGACTCCCAGACAGTTCTTAAGGTTAAATATGCCTACAGAGCCACATAATTCCAAAAAATTCTTAAAATCCTGTTTTCAACAAACAGCATAACACTATCGGTTTTATCAAAGTCCGTTTATCCCTCCTAAATCTTTCATCGGTGTAGAAGTAAGCAAAAAGAAAACGAGGAGGAAATAGGGGAACAAAAACCAGAAGTGCAATTAATCATCTTACCATCTCCTTTCTTCATCTTGGGGACACTTGGAGATGGCTGGCCTTGCAGGAGGCGGTGACTTGGAGGGAAAGCCCACAGCAGTTTCTTCCCCCAAATAAGTCAGCTGAGTTGACGTTGGTTCTTAAAAGCAAAAGTTCATTCTGAAGACAGCCCTGGAAAGACTTGCTAATTCCTCTTTTCTTTTTCCAAAGAGCTTTGGATCTGGTCTGCGCAGCACGAGAGTGTCCCTCACGTCTTGTCAGGCGACCCAGTTTTGCCGCAGCTGAAAGGAGACTCTGAGTGACGTGTGTGTCAGAGCCTATGGGGGCTTTAATCCTCAGCAGTGACACATGCGGGGAGCTATGAACAGGAAACTCAGAGCTGGGCAGACAGCCAGAATCATTCCGAAAACGTGCCAAACCCTTACGAAATACCAACACACTTTACCGCACTCGCATCAAATGCTTCACAATCCCCATGTGACTTTGTGTTAGACCTAGACAAGGCTTACCAGCATGTCCAGCCCAGCAGGGGTCCCATCAGCCGATGGGTCAAGGCCAGGACTGGGGACTCATACCCTCTCCCTCGGCTGCCAGCCTCCCGATCCTTCTTGTGAAGATAGCCACAGACGAGAGCTTGGAGGACCTTTTCAGTTCCTTTTATCTTTCAGCCCCGGGGCCCCTTCATGATATGCCTGTTCACCTGCCACAGGCCCTGGGAACACAGCCAGGCTCTCTTGTCAGTGTCCTGGAAGTGGGAGACCCATTGATCACCCCTGGGCTTGGGGTGATGATCAGACAGTGGCAGGCAGTTGGGGAGGGAAGGGTTGTAGCCAGAGCCTCTGGCTTCCACCAGAGGCAGCCCAGTTCATCCAGGAGAGATGTACTGGCCTGCTGCCTCTTTTCTCTCTCTCCTTTGGCCCCTCCTATGCCCCACATTCTAATTCATGTTCTCCGTAGGACACAGGGTCCAGGTTTTCACAGTGCAGCTCAAAAATCTGCAGTATGAGCAAACCTCCCATGTTGGCCTTTAGGTTCCTCCATAAGCCTTGTTCCCACTGCCCTTTGCCCATCTGGAGGGCCACCCACCGACTTGAGAAGACGCCGCTCAACCTTGTGTTTGCGTGTGCTCTGTAGCCACTACCCTCCCACTCCCTCTCCTTCTTCTCTTGAATGTGACAGCACCTGCTTGTGCATTTCCCCCTTCTCATTGCCCCACTCCCCATACTTCTGACATTTACCACTGTTCACGGAAGCTCACCACGCCCCCCAGCTGCATCCTGGGATGATCGTCTCCGCCCCACTCCCGAGTCGTGCCTCTGTGATAACAACAGACAGCAAGAGGGGCCACTTGTTATGTGTCAGACGTTTTTCTAGCACATTTAAATTTTTTAGACCCATTTTAGAAAACGTGTAGAAAAAAAATCAACACCTTCCTCAAGGTCCCTTCCCCACACAGGGTGGAGCCCGGATGAGGCCGTTCAGTATTGCTCTTCATGTCTGACCCAGAGTCAGTGCCGTTTGTTTGGGAACATATGTACTCAGGGACAAGGCGGTTTCCTCACGTGGTGGTGGTAACCTTCCCAGAGAGTGTCCCAGAATGCCTTCCCATTCTGGGTAATTGCCAAACAGCCATGATTAATTGGTAGATTAATGAAATTTAATTGAGAGACCAAATGTTCTACTTTAGCTGTTGGCAGGGATTTTAACAACATAAAGAATAAGCAGAATGGTCTTGAGGCTTAAAGCAACACTCCTGCAGTAGTTTGCTAATATTTTTAAAACCTACCTAAAATGTGAGCAAGGAGCCCCTGGGTGGCTCAGTGGGTTAAGCCTCTGCCTTTGGCTCAGGTCATGATCCCAGGGTCCTGGGATCGAGCCCCCACATCGGGTTTTCAGCTCTGCGGGGAGCCCGCCTCCTCCTCTCTCTCTCTCTCTCTCTGCCTGCCTCTCTGCCTACTTGTGATTTCTGTCTGTCAAATAAATAAATAAATAAAAATAAAATGTGAGCAAGCAGATTTAGACCATCTGGTAAATCAACAGATTGTTAAAGACATAACCCCAGTGAGAAAGCTGAGAAGACCCTTGAAGGTCACAGTGAACTTGCCGCCTTTCCTCCAATGTGGAGTAGATCTGAGCCTTGAGGGACTAACTCCATCCCCAACTCTAGGGCTGGTCCCACTGGTCTGAGCCAACCAGGGTCATCCCACTGTTCCTTCCAGAGAGGTCATGGGATGGGCACAACAGGGCAAAGCCAGGCAGCATGTGGCATCCTCCTGGCCCTAGTAAGGGCGCAGTCCAGTCAGAGAAAGGCTTGGGGCTTCCACTTGACAATGGTAGGAAGCACCCCCTTATGGCTGATATGAGAACCCTTCTTAAGATGACAAAAGTGAGCTTGAGAATGAAGCCCACACACAAGGGAGGGGTTTCCAGAAAACTACAAAGAAAGTGCTAGAAACTGATCCAACCCATATTATCTCAGGAATTTTCAGTAATGAGAGCCAACATCTACCTTTTGGTATTGCCAGGTCAGCCAAGCTGGGTTTTCAAAGTGTCCTGACTAACAAGGACTCCCACAGCAGAGATCAGTGGTAGCTGGGGAGCCAGGAGAGGGGTATCTCAGGGGAAGGAGGTAGACCCCTTTTCCTCTGCGCAAGCAGCTTGCCATCTTTCTGCCTCCAGTTCCTCCCTGCTCCTCTATCTCCTCCCATCCCCCATCCCCTCTTCTCCTTCCTTTGCTCCTCTCCCTCCTCCTCCTTGGCCGCCTTCTTCCCCCTCTTTCCTCTCCTCTGTCTCCTCCTTCTCCTCCCACTCTTTCCTCCCGTTAAGAAAGAGAGAACATCAACGGAGAGACTCTGAGTGGACAAGAAGAGGCCAATTAGGAGAGAAGAAGCCACAGTTAGCAGGGTTTTACAACTTCCAGACAAACACCAGCTCATGAGCGTGTAAGACCCAGATGAAGCTCTTATGCTCTTTGAAACACACTAGCGGCTTCCGGGGCTGCTGGCCAAGAATGACTGATGCTGGAAGATAAATGATACTTCATTCCAGAGATGCTTCTGGCCTCTCACTGGGTGTAAGACTCTCTTCTAAGCATTTTGGAATTAGTGAAAAAAAAAAGTGGGGGGGCTAAAAGATACTTCCTCGGCCTCAAGAAGCTTACCAACCAATAGATAGCTGGCTGCAGACGCAACAATGGGCTTAACCCATCATAGGTATTTGCCTCCCAAAATAAGAGTTTGTGACCCCACTTTTTCCCTAATTGGTTTAGTTTATCATCTTATCTAAACTTCCAGTGAAGGGGAGAGATTTCATTTCAAGGATTTTTCTGACCCTCTTTCCCGCCCCAGACAATTTCTTCCCCCTTCCTCTTTCCACTTCTCAGCAAGGAGAAAAATATGTCAGGACATGCATGAACACACACACACACACACACACACACACACACACACACTTCTCCCTGGGATTTCTCAGTTGCTTAGTTCCTCCACAGAGTTCAAAAAAAAAAAAAAAAAAAAAACAAATAGTCACAATTGGCAACAAAAATTCAATACCAGAAGTTAATGGAAAATCTCCAAACTCCAGGATCTTTTATAAATGCTGGAGCATGGAACTCACTGAGCCAAGCCCAGAGCATTTACTATTCAAACTATAGAAAACATCATTATGACACACTGGTCTTTGCAGAACCCCAGAACATTCTGTATTTATCCTTAAGAGGTCAGAAACAACTCATGTATTTTTTTCCCAGAATATTCTTAAGAAAAAGTTTACACATTCAGGATTGACTTGCATTTAAGAGCATCTTTAATGTGTTCGTAATTCATGTGTTTCCTACGCAGCAACGGATGAGAGAGGACAATATGAAGAAGCATAGGCAATGTCTTTGAGCATGAACACATGTGTGGGTGCACGTGTGTGTGTCTGTGTGCACGCATGGCCATACCTGGAGTCTAACCTTGGTTCTCCCGCCATAGGCTGGGAGTCCTTAAGAAAGGGTAAACCTCTGTTTTACAGTCCAGCAATTTTGCAATAAAATGGACACTGACCTGGGCCCCAGGAGACCCGAAGGAGAGAAACTGCTTTAACTTCATCATGTGCCTTTAGGGAAATCACCTCTCTGGACTTCAGTTTCTACATCTGGGGGGAAACAATGCAGTGTAGTCGAATTCCTTGTGACATAAAGTACAGCCAGAGGCCAAGAGCATCACCAGGGAACAGGTCAGAAATACAGAATCTCAGGCCCCTACCCCAGTACTACTGAATCAGAATCTGCATTTTTCAATACAAGCGCCTAGGTGACTCGTGGGCATATTTGGGTTTGAGGACCACTGGTCTGCATGATCTCTGAAGTACCTTCCAGTGACACATTCTGTTAGTTTAACCTTTGTTTCTTTAAACAGGAAAATTAGCACATCACACCAAATGGCCGCCTTGTAACCTTTGTGGCTTAGCCCTGGGAGAATCTGGCTTGGGACTTGCATGTTGATTTCACTCCTGCTCCAGGCAACCAACATAGAAACAATCAGATTGTCCCCATACCCTTCCAGACCACCAAGTCACGTGGTGTCTTCCAGCTTCCTACCAAACCTCTTGGGAGGAGGCCATTCTTTAATATTTCATTATGTCCAGAGAGCTTCCTCAGCCATCACTGGGTCTGAGGGATTTTGCAAGTAGAAATTAGTGAACAGGAAAGATTTTAGATGAATTATTACAGAGCTAGTCTTTTAGCACTTAATGAAGCTGTGATCACTGAGAGAAAACATGAGTTGACTAAGAATGAGTCAAGCCTGGTAAGGCTCATTCAGTCTGATGGGGTTATAGATGGGGAGATTACGCAGAACACTGCAGACTCAATGAATCGAGAGCTCATGAAAGCAATTGCAAGCCTCTTTCTTTTGTGAACAAAATGAAGAACACAGTTGGTAGAACTGGATACTTTCATAAACACCCATGCTCCACGGCAAATGGGTCCACCTGAAGAGTGGTCTCCAGTGGAAAACCTCAGGGGCCCTATTTGGTCCCTCCTAGGAAAATGGCAGCCTGGCTGCATGTTCCATGGTCATGGGCGACCCACCAGTTGTGGTAAGTAAAGAGTAGAGGATAATGAGGGGAGGGAGGATTGGAAGGAATACATTACCCCCCAGTCCCCACAAAAGCAAATTCAAAGTTAGAAAGCAGAACTGGAAGAATCTGAAGCCAAAAGAAAAAAAAAAAAAAAAATAGCACGTGAGCATTGGCAAGAAGAGCCAGGGAGTGTAGAGGTGGATCCTGGTAATATTTCCAGAGGGGGCCATGTATGAAAGGGAGGAGGTCACAAAGCCAAGTCAGAGGCTGGAGGCGGAGCTGGTGGGCCCAGTGCGAGTCCCTGCAGCCTAGAGCAAAGCTGGCATGTTTACATGATGGGGGACCCCGAGGTACAATAGACTGAAAAGTCACTGAGTAAATCAGCAACCCAAAAGATCCCACTAGGAGGGAACCACAGCGCCAATCTAACAAAACAGAATTTAACAGAGACAAATGTAAAACCCTATTCTTTCTTCCCAGTCCTAATTTTGTAATTACAGGACAGGGTACACAAAAAGCAGAAGCATCGGTGGAAAACAAAACCCAACCCATGTGGGCGATCTTGATGGATTAAGGCATCCTTGACGAATCCTGAGTGCGATCAGAGACTGCATGCCGAGCTGCCCTGGTGGAAACGTGACTTCTAACACAGGGGAGGGTGGTTACTCTCAAGATCAATCTGCAGAGCCGTCTTTTCTAAACATGTTCCCATCAAGGCACGCTCAGGCTTTCCTGGCCTGAGAAAGCCATCCAGGCTCTTCTGTTGGCCCATAAACCAAGGGGATTGATAGCAGCACACCTGGAAACCATCAGGCCAGGCGAGGGGCCAAGGTATCCTACCCCAGAGATGGAACTAAGACAATGGGGCAGAAAGTTCTAGAGGCTGATATAAGAAAGACCTTCCTAACAGTGGAGCTCTCAGCCATGAAATGGGCCAAATCCAAAAATGCTGTGTCTGTCCCATCCCAGAACCTCTCAAACAAAGGCCATTTGGGGGGTGTGGGTTTGAGCATGAACCTCTAACAGGACTCCCTTCTACCATCTCTTCTTGGCCCTCTGATTTTTCTTTCAGTTTATAGATTGTTTTGGTTTGGTTTGTTCTCATGACACATCACCGTTAGGGCATTTTCTCTCCATTCACACACTGAAATAGAAAATTGGGCTAGCAAGGGCAAATCCAAGTCTAGAACTTTTTTTTGTTTGTTTTAAGATTTATGTATTTATTTATATAAGAGAGAAAGAGAATGCACATGAGCAGGTGAAGGGTAGAGAGAGAGGGATTGAAGCAGACTCCCCACTGAGCACAGAGCCCAACACGGGGCAGAACACGACCTGAGCTAAAATCATGAGCAGGACACTTAGCTGACTGAGCCGCCCGGGGGGCCCCCCAAGTCTAGAATTTAGATCTACAAACTTCAACTCCTTTCCTCATTTTCTCTCTAGCTGTACACTTCTGTGAAGTTTGGGTACTGTGTTCAGTTCGTCCAGTGAATAAGGAATTCACTGTCTTTAATATGGTAAGACGGTGTATTACTTATATTCATAATAGGTCAAGTTCTAAGTGAGTTCCAGCCCAGTAAAAGTGTCTGACTTCTTGTGTCATTAAACATTAGTTGATGGGGCGCCTGGGTGGCTCAGTGGGTTAAGCCTCTGCCTTCGGCTCAGCTCATGATCTCAGGGTCCTGGAATCGAGCCCCGCATTGGGCTTTCCGCTCAGCGGGGAGCCTGCACGCCCCCCAACCCAGCCTGCCTATTTGCCTACCTGTGATCTCTCTGTGTTAAATAAATAAATAAAATCTTTAAAAAAAATTAGTTGAAACTATTTTTTCTTCATTTGCTCTTCAATGGAAGTTAATACTGTTACTAAATCTATAGAAAAATTCAAAAGGTTCTGATTACTACAGATTTTTTTAAGTAATTTTGTTATAAATATATATATATGTATATATATATATATATTAATAATACAGAAAATAGGAGAAATAAGGTTTAGAAAGTCCTTCCATGCTACCTACTTCCTGATCACTGTTAGCATTTTGGAATACTTCCATCTACTCTGTTTTTCTATGCACATATGATTTTGTAATCACTTTCTCTTTCAAGTAAAATGTGCCCAATGTGGGGCTTGACTCATGACCCTGAGATCAAGAGTCCTATGTTCTACCAACTGAGCCAGCCAGGTGCCCCTTTGTGCCATCTCATTCAATTTAACATTATATCACAAGCAGCTTTTTTGTGCTTGCAATTACATGGCTTTCGTAATTATAATTTTTTGTATAAAACTTTTGCGCAGTGCATACGACTTCCTATTCTGACACATTTGCCTTCTTTGAAGTCCTGTTATGGGTAGTTTACATAGTTCCCTTTGCGGCTTTCGTTTTACATTTAAAAATTAAACGGATTTTTCCACACACTACAGTTCAAAAGTCTGGATGGATGGACAGCTCCACGTCATTAACCATCGTTATTTGGGAAGGAAAGAATTGCCAATAATTCAGGATTGTTCTCCTCTTCATATTTTTCTGTACGTTGTAGATATCTTACCAAGAGACTGTATTACTTCTAATAGAAACTTCAAAATTCTATAGAGTATGAATTAAAGGCTCAGTCATTGCAAATGGAGCACTCATGTTCTCCTGCCCCTCTGATCTGATACTTACAGAAATCACAAACACCACTGCCTTCTGTACAAGGAAGTCAGTAGATCGTGTATTATTTTAACTCGCTTAACGTCAGAAGCCATTATGAAGTGCCTTGGGAGGGAGTGCGTGCGTGGCCAGAAAATATCATTTTCCATGTTTGTTATTCCTATATCCTCATAGATGAAGGTTTCATGAGCAAAAACACATTCATTTTCCAGCTCACTGCCATGGTGGTTTCGGTCATAGAAACCACAAAAATAAGAAGGTCCAAACGTACCTATTGGTTAACAAAAGGCTGTAAGACTACACTCAGTTCTTGACTCAATTTCAAACCCTGTTGTTCTTTATAACAAGTAGTTCTCCTTTAAAAACCAGTTCAATTTCATTACTTCATCTCCAATTCCCTTAATGTGGAGGAATCCTAACTAATCATGTTCCTTAAAGTTATTATAAGTAATTCTTCCTTTAGAAGTATTATTTCCACTTCCTCTCAAACTTCCTCTCTAATAAACTTGAGTGCTATTTGTCTAAAGGGATGATTCTTATTAAGATATTTTCACGATATTCTCCATTACCTGTTGCCAAGGGAGAAAAGACCTTTATCTGGGATGAGAAATTCAGGTTCTAACAGCAGTCCTCAAGTGGGGAGGGGCAAGGGCATGCAGAAAACCTTAAAGACATTGATAATGTTCTATTTCTCAGATTACTTGGTGGGTTCATGGGTGCAGGCTTTTTAATTTAAGGCTTTATTCATTACATTTATCCCTTTGTAAATTTTGAGCATTTTGTAATTTAAAAATAATCAGTGCCCCTCTCTTGCCTTCTTGCTTTGATTTTTTTTCTTAAAATTTTATTTATTTATTTGACAGAGAGAGAGCATGCACGCACATAAGCAGGGGGAGCAGGAGAGGGAAAAGCAGGCTCCCTACTGAGCAAGGATTCCCCACGTAGAATTCAATCCCAGGACACCAGGATCATGACCTGAGCCAAAGGCAGACACTTAACCAACTGAGCCACCCAGCACCCCTTGCCTCCTTCTTTAAAAGAAAAAAAAATTTTTTTTTAGAGTGAAACTTCATCAGATAAAACAGAATTTATAAACAGGCAGAATTTTTCTTCTTCATAGATTCATTGGTGTCCTTTCTTGCATTTTTTAATCATCACTGCAACTTTTTTTTTTAAAGATTTTTTATTTATTTATTTGACAGACAGAGATCACAAGTAGGCGGAGAGACAGGCAGAGAGAGAGAAGGAAGCAGGCTCCCTGCTGAGCAGAGAGCCCGATGCGGGGCTCGATCCCAAGACCCTGAGATCACGACCCGAGCCAAAGGCAGAGGCCCAACCCTCTGAGCCACCCAGGAGCCCCTCACTGGAACCTTTTTTTACCATGACTGAAATTGTAATTTTCCCCATTATACTCTCAAAAAACCAGCATCATCACTACTGGCCATACAGGAACTGGATGTATGTGACTCTCAGAGGAAACATCTGGTACAGTGATGTGGCAGTTAGAAAAGACACTGTCTTGGAGCAGGGAGGTCAAATCCAAAGGTTAAACTCCTGGAAAATGCTGCCAAGTGGACCTTGATTAGGTTTTAACATACGTATAAACCTGTGAAATCATTACCACATCAAGACAATGACTATACCCATCATCCCTAAAATTTTCTAAAACCCCTTTGTAAATTCATCCCTCTTATCCCACCCCAGGCTACTGCTGATCTGCCTTTCTATTACTACTGATTAGTTGGTATTTGCTAGAATTTTATGTGGATTGAATCATACAGTATATGGTCTTTTTATCTGTCTCTTGTCACTCTGTATATTTATTTTAAGATTCATCTATATTGAGGGACACCTGGGTGGCTCAATCAGTTAAGTATCTGCCTTCACCTCAGGTCACAGTCCCAGGGTCGTGGGATAGAGTCCCACATTGAGTCTCTTGCTTATGCGCTCTCTCTGTCTCTGATAAATAAACAAACAAATAAATAAATAAATAAATAAATAAATAAAATTATTTTAAAAAGAAAAGATTCCTCTATATTGTAGTTGTACCAGTAGTTGGTTCCCTTTAATGCTGCATAGTATTCACTGGATGGATATACCACTGTTTTTATCCATTCCATTCTTGATGGACATTTCAGTGGTTTCTGGTTTAGGTCTATTTTAAGTAAAACTGCTATGAATATCTGTGTACAAATCTTTTTGGGCTTTCACTTCTCTCAGGTAAATATTTTAGAATGAAATGTCTGAATCAGATAGCAGGTATGTTTTGAATTAGAGGAGAAACTACCAAATTGCCTCCCAACGCAGTTATACCATTGCACATGCCCGCCAGCAGTATTTGAGAGTTCCATTTCTCACACATTCTCACCGTTACTTAATCTGGTCAATCTTTTCCATTCTAACCATTTTAACAGATATTTCCCGAAGAACTAATGATGTTGAGCATCTTTCCAGGTGCTTTTTTCCAACCATATATCTTCTCTGATGAAGCATCTATTTAAACCTCTTGCCCAGGGGCGCCTGGGTGGCTCAGTGGGTTAAAGCCTCTGCCTTCAGCTTGGGTCATGATCCTAGGGTCCTGGGATTGAGCCCTGCGTTGGGCTCTCTGCTCGGCGGGGGGCCTGCTTCCTCATCTCTCTCTGCCTGCCTCTCTGCCTATTTGTGATCTCTGTCTGTCAAATAAATAAATAAAATCTTTAAAAAAAAAAAAAACTCTTGCCCATTTTTAAGTTGGACTTTTTGTTTTCTTTTTTTAAAATTTCTTTTATTTCTTTATTTCTTATTTCTTTTGTTTTCTTACTATTGCATCTTGAGAGTTCTGTGTATATTCTGAATATAAGCCCTTTATCAGATACAAGATTTGCAATGTTTTCTCTGGCTCACCTTTTCTTTCTCTTGAGTATCTTTTAAAGAGCAGAAGATGTTTAATTACGATGAAGCCCAATTTATCCATTTTTTTCTTTTGCGGATTCTGCTCTGGGTTATATATATCTTTGCCTAACCCAAGACTCTCAATGTTTTCTCATACTTTCTTCTAGAAGTTTTATCATTTTAGGTTTTACTTTTAGTTCTATATTTTTAAGATAATTTTTGTAGCAGTGTGAAATGGGGATTAATATTTCTTTCTTTTTTTTTTTTTTAGCATGTGGGTTTTCATTTCACATATGGATGTCCAATTGTTCCAGCATCATTTGTTGAGAAAACTACCCTGTCTCCAATACCTTTTTAAACTTTGTCAGAAATCATTTGCCCATATGTGTGTACCTCTAGTTTTGAACTCTGTTCTGTTCCATTGATCTATTTGTCTGCCTTTATGCCAATATCATACTGTCTCGACTATTGTAGCTTTATGATAAATCTTTAAAATGGACAGTTCGTGATAAATGGTGGTAAGAAAGAGCCCTGTTATGGGGAGAGGAGGTGAGGTGCAAAGGTTAAGCTCTTAGGGGACAGCTGCCTTTGTTCCTCTACCTCGCTTGTGTGTGTGTGTGTGTGTGTGTGTGTGTGTGTGTGTACATGTGTATCAGGATATCAGAGAACTGACTACTATTTCTTTGCTAAATAAAAATTCTCCTAGGAAATTTCCTTCTACATATCTCCACTGCTAGGCTTTAATAGCGGTTTCTAGAAAATCAATCAAGTATAAAAACTGTGTCACCTTCATACTTTTTTAAAGTCTAAATGCTGCACCTCCTCATATATACTGACTGACATTCATGTGTCCAGGTCCTAGATTCTTACCTCTAAATATAGTAATGCATGCAGCCATTTCCCAAGTTCAATATCCAGTAAAAATGAACTTCAAAAGTTTGGTAGGAATGGGTTAATAGCTTTTCTGGGGTAACTGTGTGGCAAACCTAAAGACCTTGTGGATCAATTGCTCTAGCCATAGAGCATGCATTATCTGGCATAAAGGTATTTGTTTGTTTGCAAATGACATATCTGATAAAGGGTTAGTATCTAAAATATATAAAGGACTTAGAAAACTCAACATCCCCCCCCAAAAAAAGTAATCCAGTTAAGAAATGAGCAGAAGACATGAATAGGCATTTTTCCAGAGAAGGCATCCAGATGGCCAACCGACACATGAAAAGATACTCAACATCACTCATGATCAGGAAAATACAATGAAATTCCACCTCATACCTGGAAGAATGGCTAATATCAAAACCACAAGAAACTACAGGTGTTGGTGAGGATGTGGAGAAAGGGAAACCCTCTTGCACTTTGGTGGGAATGCAAACTTTCACAGCCACTCTGGAAAACAGGATAGAGATTCCTCAAAAAGTTAAAAAATAGAGCTGCCCTATTATCTGGCAAATGCACTACTAGGTATTCACCCAAAGAATACAAAAATTCTAATTCAAAGGGATACATGCAGCCTGATGTTTACAACAGCATTATCAACAATGGCCAAATTATTATGATGATATCATATATATATATATATATATATTTTATATATATGTACATATATATATATCACTCAGCCATAAAAAAGAATATTACTCAGCCATAAAAAAGAAAGAAATCTTGCCACTTGCAATGACATGGATGGAGCTGGCGAGTATTATGCTAACCAAAGTAAGTTAGTCAGAGAAAGACAAATACCATATGATTTGTATGATCATATGTGGAATTTAAGAAATAAAACAAACGAGGGGCACCTGGGTGGCTCAGTGGGTTAAGCCTCTGCCTTCGGCTCAGGTAATGATCTCGGGGTCCTGGGATCGAGCCCCACATCAGGCTCTCTGCTCAGTGGGGAGCCTGCTTTCCCCTCTCTCTCTGCTTACTTGTGATCTCTGTCAAATAAATAAATAAAATCTTAAAAAAAAAATAAAACAAATGAACATGGAGAAGGGGGAGGAGAGGGAAAACCAAGAAGTAGATTCTTAACTAGAGACAACAAATTGGTGGTTCCCAGAGGGAAGGTGGGCAGGGGTATGGGTGAAATAGGTGATTAAGGCCTGAACTTGTGAGGAGAACCAGGTATTGTATAGAAGTATTAAATCACTAAATTCTACACCTGAAACTAATATATTACCTTATATGTTAATTAACTGGAATTTAAATTCCAGAAACTTGGGAAGGAAAAAAAAATGTTTTATCTGTTGGGTTGCTTTATTCAGTTTTTTATTTTGTTTTGTTCTGCACAGGGTTTTACAAGGTTTTGCTAGCCTTCTCAATAAGATGAGTTAGATTGGGGGCTTTTTTTTTTTCTGCCCCTTAGAAAAACTGCTCTTTTTTTTTCCCCATTTGGTCTTCAACTCACTCTTCCCTTCCCTGACCGCCTTTAACCACTACCTACCTTGGGCAATTGGGGCCACAGAAACCTAAATCCCTACAGAGGTTCTACATTCCATGACGGGAATCACAAACAGTCCATCACACCAAGTACTATTTTCTCATCAACCTCTTCATGAATAAAATGTGGAAATCAGTTACTATTCAGCCTCTCATTCCAAAAGGCTCTCATTCTGAGATGTATCACAGAGAGACATCTATATGTACCTTTGGTTTAGGGGTAGTGTTATCTCCCTTTCTGGACTCCGAGTTTTCTAAGGGCATCTTAGCAAAACTTCACTTGATCCTGAATAAATCCATATTGAGAAGATAGTCCCTCTTGGCCTGCAAAAACCCTAGTCCTGGAACAGGAATGTGGAAACACATCTCACCTTGGACCCCACTCTGACCCTCGTTGTCTCAGACATCAGCTTTGACTTCAGCCTTCTCTTGCTTCCCTCCTATATGTCTCATTATACAGATAAACCCCAGATCTGTAGAGCGAGATCTCCGCTTCTAGAGGAACCAGCCCTGCAAGTGTGCTTCCATGGGCTGTTCTCTGAGTTTATATGTGGTGTGCAAAATAGAATTTTCAATGTCATTTTTAGCACAGGCCAAAATGTTATTGAACTCATTAATGAGGAAATGAATAAAGACCAAAAAAAGTTGATTTAAAGAACACTGAGAAACACAGGGTTCGTATAATCAGCTGGAAATGAGTATCAAGATAACACTGTCAAGAACTTCTGCTTCTGGGGCGCCTGGGTGGCTCAGTGGGTTGGGCCTCTGCCTTCGGCTCGGGTCATGATCCCAGGGTCGGGGGATCAAGCCCTGCATCAGGCTCTCTGCTCAGCAGGGAGCCTGTTTCCTCCCTCTCTCTCTCTCTGCCTCTCTGCTTACTTGGTGATCTCTGTCTGTCAAATAAATAATAATAAAAAAAAAAGAACTTCTGCTTCTGGGAAGGATGTACTAGAGAAGAGATACACTGGACCTTGCCACAGTAATTGGGCAAATATGGACATATTTAAGTAGCTGTATTTTTGAAAACATCAGAGAGCTGTGAAAGCGATAAGGAGTGGGGAAAAAAATTTCTGGGGAATACAGAACAATTAGAATATTAGCTTATGATTTCCAACCCTTTTTTTCTCTACTGGCATTTACCAATTCAGGGTCTGAAAACTTTTCAAATGCAGAGTGAAATCTGTTTGAGTTTTGAGGTAATTCCAATTCAAAATATCCCAGAAACTGCCTGTTTTCTTCTCAAGACATTTGCCAGATTTTTACTCTCTACGGTACTGAACATTGGAAAACAGGGCTGCAAACCTCTAGAGTGCATATCTGGACCTCCCAGTTTTTCAGGGCTAAGGAAACAGAGACTCACAAGACTCTTTATGAAAAGCCCAGAAAATCCTCAATCATGATACCCCTGGGTAAGCCAGGTTCTAACGTTTCTTTTTAAAGCTGCAAATCCTGATTGATTTGAGCTAACCAATGCCTCATTTCAACTGCCTAACAAAAAAGTAAACTCTTTCAGATAAATAATAAAAATAATAATTCAGATTAATAATAGCTATGGTCCTCTTATACACATTGTCTGGTGAAATTAAAAACTTACTGAAGGGGCAAAAAAAGATGACCAATGATGAAGAGAAAAAAAAACAGACAACAGAATTATTTACACATGACCAAGACATTATGGTTAACAGATGAGGATTATAAAATAACTACAGTTAATACAATTCAAGAAGATGGAAAAAAATATGACCTAAGTAGGTGAAAGGACAGTAACATCAACAAATGAGAATCTATAAAAAGTAATCCAATAGACAGTCTGAAATTAAAAACTTTAACATTTAAAATAAGAAAGTAATTAATGTTGGGGTGCTTGGGTGATGCAGTCGGTTAAGCATTAGACTCTTGGTATCAGCATAGGGCGTGATCTTAGGGCCATGAGACCAAGCCGCACCTCTGTCTCAAATAAATAAGACTTTTTTTTTTAAGGCTATTGATGAGTTAACAACTAATTATACACAGAGCCAGGGTTAGTGAACTGAGAGACAATTTAACAGAAAATGTCTAAACTAATGCATGACTAGAAAAAAGAATAATTTTTAAAAGAGCACAAGAGACATGTGAGACATATTTAAAAAGTCTAACATATAATTAATCTTAGAAGGGAAAGGGAGAAAGAGCAACTCAGAAGCAATCTTTGAAGAGGTAATGTCAGCTAAGTTACAGGGGGAAGTTATTCAAATAAGAGGGCTGAAGGCTGCCCGCAGAAGGGAGGACAGGGCAGGACAAAAGCAGGGAAGCGATGTGTTTTGGTTTTGCAGAAGCAGCATTTCCAGCCAAAGCGTAGCCCAAACCAGGTGTCTCTCCTGACAGCCCCTTATGCAAGCAAGTTAGAGCCAGACTGGAGCTGAGGACCTTCGCAGAAGCCCCTCTGACTTGTCCTGAGGTTACCTTTAGTTCATCATAATACAAAGATCTCCTCCTATGGGTGGAGCTTCCCACCATTTTTTGAACATGCCATGTACGCACTGGCATGCTGACATGGGAGACACAGTGGACTGAGCCAAAAGTTCCATGCAAGCCCTGCCCTCCACCCCCTAAAAACACTGACTACAGCCACCTGTGCTAACCCCACAGGGAGATGGTGCTTTGAGAGTTCCCAGTCTCCTTACTTACAGAATGAATAATAAAGAGTTCTTTGCTTTCCTCATTTCCTTGGGTTCAATTTGACACACCCGAAGTGGTGAACCCCTTTAGATTGGTTACAGTAATGGCCTCCAATTTTTTTCAATTGTTGAACCTCACATTCAAGTTCACTCTTCTAGAGCTATCACTCTCCTGTACCCTCAATGGGCTGCATTTCGTTTAATTGGTCTTCATTTAAATAGGCTTTCCCCACCAGGGTTTTTAACCTGGCCTTTCTCTTGAGCCTCAAGCACTAGCCTACATACAGTTGTTTTTAAATAACTGGTAACTATGGTTGCAGGTACTTGAGGAAAATACTTAAAAAATGAATCATCAGTAGTCCTCAGACCTATTCAACCATTCAGATCTTTCCCTCAGACACTGGATCCAAGTAGCCTGAGATGGAAGATCCCATATGCTTGGGTCAAGCCCAGCTCAGGGGATTACCCTCGACCACCCAGAACTTCCAGCTCTTTGATCAAAAAAAGACACTGGTGGGATTACACACAAGGAGATGGTATCACTCCAGACCGCAATACTTTGGGGACCAAAGCAGCTGGGGAGAAGGTGTCTCCCCAAAAGAAAAAAAAAAGATTCTATTCCAGGCACTCTCAGTATAACTCAGCAGCTGACAGGTAGGAAAGTTGTATCCAGTTTGCATTTCCTTTCTGAACATCCACTGAAAGAAAGTGCTCTCTAACTTGTGGAAATGAGTCAGCACATGAAGCTTACCCTCCTGATGCAGGAACTTCTTGGAGTCCAGGGCAGGACTGGATGTCCTCAGAAGCCTGTCAGCAATTACCGCTATGCTAACTCATGAACCTGCCCCCACAGAAACCCCTGGTCCCACAGGAATGACCCTGCTAAGCTTCATGATGCTTCTGACATCATTCCCGTTTTCTCATGAAAGGGCCACAGGTCCAAACCCCACCCCTGACGGCAGCTCCTGGGAGGAAGTCGTTCTTCACATGAGAAGCTCCCTGCTCATTGCATAGTTACTTAGGGAAGACACTGGCAAACCCTAACAATCTCTAAAAGCCAGACAGTGTTATAGCCTGAACCCTTAGCTTTCACTTGCACTGACCAAACAGCTCCTGGCACTAAATCTCTCTGAAAGACAGCCCGACTGATGGCACACCCCCCTTGAAGCATGTCAAGAGAAATAGAAATGGTATTGTGAGAAGGAGTAGGACTCTGTCCCCAGGAGTTCTTTTTGTCAGAGCAGGGTGAAGAGGGAAGAGCAGGAAAACCAATGCCTCTGTTATCACCTGCCCATGGTGGAGAGCGTGGGATCATCATGACACCATTTCCAAGAAACGGCTTAGTCTACCCTGATTCCAAAGTTTTACTTCAAGTGAATCAACGATGTCTGAAAACATAAAGAATGTGCTTTGATCGAAAACATTCCAGATGCACTACACATCCTTGGCTCCAGGACGAAAAAGGCAATTATTTTTGGGAAAATACAGTTAGTATTTTTTTTTTCTCTCATGTTTTCGACCAGAACCGACCATGTGAAAGGGAATTTTCCAGAAATAACATTCATATTAAAGGAATGGATATAAAATGTCATGGACACAATATATAGGAGAGGGAAACAAAAACAAAGATAACTATAAGACCAAAAAGAAACAGAAGAAAATTTGAAGAAAAAACCAGAGGAGGAGGAAAAGAAGAAAACGTGTGTGTGGACAGTAGGGTGGTGGGCTCTCTGGCCCACATCTACTGATTCAGAAATTCTGTAAGGCTGGGAGACTGAAAAATCTGTACTTTCCAGTGATTCTGAGATAGGCTGAAGTTCGAAAAACACTGAACTGGAACGTTCTGTGACCCATATTTTTACTTCTTTAAAGGTGAGACTGCATTTTCTCTGTCTCATGTCAGTGTCCCAGTAAAACGGGCTAGTAGCGACCATGAGTGACTGGATGGGCAGTTTCTAGTACAGTCTCTGAGACAACCAAGAGAGGAGCCCCAGGAACCACCCTTGTCCAGTGAGCCCAAATCCACCAACAACCTGACACCCTTACTACGACTTACGGGTAGCGGTAACCCGCAACACAAGTTTCCGGCATGTCCACTCTGGTTTTCATGGGAGAATCAAGTTGTCATTCACATCTAAGGAGCCCTGGCCTTCTAAACAGGGGTGCAAGATCTCTGGCTTTCTTCCTTGGCAGGAAGATGGATTACTCAGTGGTAGCTGAGGTGCTTCCCAAACCTCTGACCCAAGATTGGGGAAGGAGTGTTATTTCCTGTCCCTGGGTACAATTAGTCTAACTCAATCTTCATTTGTATTCTACAACAAAAAACTTGATCATGTGTAGGGCAGGGGTGAAACTGCTGTGCTGCCAGACGGACGGATAGATGCTCTGGTAGGTTGTAGGAGAGACTTTATTTCTGGTTCTTGGGAGAGTGCCAGACAGGCCATTGGGTGTGGTTCCCATTCTCCCAACCAGTTTCAACCAATGCAGCATATTTCTACAGGATTTTTAAAAACCTCTGCATTTAGAAATAGGTAGTTTCAGATACTCATGCTTTATTGAGAATATACTCGCATATCATAAAATTCTCCCTTTTAAAATTGTATGATTCCATGCGTTTTAGTAGATTCATAGAATTGTGTGTCCATCAGCGCTACCTAATTTCTGAACATTTTCCCCACCCCAGAAAGAAACCTCATGTGCTTAGGTGGTCACTCTCCATGCACCTTGCACCCACCCCTGGCCACTGCAGAACTACTTTCTGTCTCCATGGATTTGCTCATTCCAGACTTTCCATGTAAATGGAATCAAATAATATGTGCCCTTCTGTGACTGGCTTCTTTCACTTAGCATAATGATTTCTAAGTTCATCCATGATGCAGTATGTACCATACTACAAATCTCCCTAGCTATCTGAAAGTTCACTTTATACCACTGGCTTTTACAAAAGACATTAGTACCTATTTTTACTAACTGAAAGATATCCGACGAGATTTTTTTCACTTTTATGAAATGGTAATTGTTTCTTCCCCTTACATCATTTCAGCTTATGAAAGGTTTTTTAGGAACACTCTAGTCTTGAAGAGTGGGTGAAATCTAGACTTTATTCCTTTTCGTGGCCAGACAGTATTCCATCGTGTGGATATACCACATTGTGTTTGTCCATTCATCAGTGAATGGACATTTGGATTGTTTCTACATCTTAGCTGTAATGCATAATGTTCCCAGTAACACTGGTGAACTGGTTCTTTTGTTGTTAATTATGTTAGGTATATATCCAGGAGTAGAATTACTGAGTCATAGGGTAACTCTATGCTGAACATTTTGGAGAGCTGCCAAACTATTTTAGACCATCTGAGTGAACTCTTGCTAGCAATGAATGAGTGTTCCTATTTCTCCACATCCTTACCAACATTTTGTTATTACCTATCCTTTACAATTTAGTCATCTTGTGGATGTAAGTTGGTATTGATTATATTTTTATTTACATTCCTTAACGAATGATGCTGAGCATCTTTTCAAGTGCTCATTGGCTTGTTCAAATGGTTTTTTAATGGTTGTTTAAATCCTGTGCCCATTGTCCAACTGGGTTGTCTGCCTTTCTATGTTAACTTATTGAAGTTTTTTATATGTATGGATGCAAGTTTCTTATCAGATATATAATTTCAAATATTTTATCCCATTCCATGGGTTATATTTTCACTTTCTCAAAAAACAATATGTTTTAATTATGGTAAAGTGCAACTTTTCTGTTTTTCTTTTATGACTTGTGCTTTTGGTATCATAGCTTAGAAACTATTGCCCAACCAACATCATAAAGATTTACACCTATAGTTTCTTCTAAGAGTTTGATCATTCTTGCTTGTACAGTTGGGTCTATGATCCCTTTTGAGTTAATTATTGTATATGATGTGAGGTAGAGGTACAAACTTTTTCCTTTGTCTGTGGATATCCACATGTCCCAGGACCATTTTTTGAGAAGACTGTTCTTTCCCCCATTGAATTGTCTTGGCTTTACTGCTAAAGTCAGTTAATCCCAAATGGAAGTGCTTATTTCTGGACTCTCAATTCTCTTTCATAGGTTTTTATGTTTAGACTTCATGATAACACCACACTGAGTACTGTAACTTTGTACTAACTTTTGAAATTGGGAAGTATAAGTCATTGAACTTTGTTTTTGTTTTATTTTCAAGATTGTTTTGGATGTTCTGACTCCCTTTGCACTTCCAAATGGATTTTATGATCAGCTTCTCAATTTCTGCAATAAAGGCAGCTTGGATTTTCACACAGATTATGATAAATCTGCAGATCAATTTGGGGATTATTGCCATCTTAAAAACGTTAAGTCTTCTGATCTTTTGATTGATTTCGGTCTCCTTTTACTTCTTCTAACAATGTTTTATATTTTTAGTATACCAGTCTTGTACTTCTTTTAAATGTTACTATTTTATTCCTTTTTGTGTTATTAGAAATGGAATTGTTTTCTAATTTCATTTTCAGATTTTTCAGTGCTACTATATAAAATACTATTAGTTTATACACCAATCTTGTATCTTGTAAACTTGCTGAACTTGGTTATTAATTCTAACAGTTTTCTGTGGGTTCTTTAAAATTATCTGAAAATAAAGATAATTCTTCCTTTCCCATATGAATGCTTTGTTTTTCTGATCAAATTGGTCTGGCTAGCACTTACAGTACAATGTTGAATAGAAGCAGTAAAAACAGATATATATCCTTCTGTTCCTGATCTGAGGGAGGAGATGGTCTTTTACCATTAAGTATAATGTCAGTCATGAATTTTTCAAGGATGCACATTATCTACCTAAGGACATTCCCTCCTATTCCTAGCCTGTTGATTTTTCTTTTTTTTTAAGATTTTATTTATTCATTTGAAAGAGTGAGAGAGATCACAAGTAGGCAGAGAGGCAGGCAGAGAGAGAGGGAGAAGCAGGCTCCCTGCTGAGCAGAGAGCCCAATGCGGGGCTCAATCCTAGGACCCTGAGATCATGACCTGAGCTGAAGGCAGAGGCTCAACCCACTGAGCCACCCAGGCGCCCTGATTTTTCTTTTTGTCATGAAATTTATCACATTCAATGCTTTGTCTGCATCTATTAAGATGATCATGTGGTTTTATCCTTTATTCCACTAATATGGTGTATTACATTGACTGATTTTTGGATGTTGAAACAATCTTGCATTCTTAGAATAAATTCCCTTTGACCATGGTATATAATCCTTTTATAAGTTGCTCTATTTGGTTTTCTGGTATTTTGCTGAGGATTTTGCTGTCTGTATGTATCAATGATATTGATCTTCATTTTACTTTTCTTATCATGTCTTTGTTTTAGTGTCAGGGTAATACGGGTAATACAGAATGAGTTGTCAAGTGTTCCTTCCTTGTCTGTTCTGTGGAAGAGTTTTTTGAAGGACTGACATTAACTCTTCTTTAAGTATTTGGTAAAAATGAATATTTGTTGGAGCACGAGTAAGCCATCTGGGCCAGGGTTTTTCTTTGCAAGAAGTTTTTTGTTGTTGTTACTAATTTAATTTTTAAAATTTGTTGTAAGTCTAGTCATACTTTTTTTGTTGAGTCAGTTTTGATAATGCCTTCTTAGAAATTTGCCCATTTAATCTAGGTTCTTTAATTTATTGGCATATAGTTGTTCAAAGTATTCCTTTATAATACTTTTTCTGTCTGTGAGGCCACGAGTAAAGTGACCTCTTTCATTCCTGATTTTAATAATTTAAGTCTCTCTCTCTCTCTTTCTCTCTTTTTTTTTTTTTTTTTTTGGTCTTGGTCAACCTAACCAAATTTGCCCATTTTTCAGGAAAGCGACTTTTGGTCTTGTTGATACTCTCTACTTCATTTTCAATTTTCTATTTCATCTATTTCCATTGTTTTTTTTATTTAATTTTATTTTTTTAATTTATTTTTTTAAGATTATTTATTTATTTATTTGACAGGCAGAGATTACAAGTAGGCAGAGAGAGAGAGAAAGGAGGAAGCAGGCTTCCCGCTGAGCAGAGAGCCCGATGCGGGGCTCGATCCCAGGACTCTGGGATCATGACCTGAGCCGAAGGCAGAGGCTTTAACCCACTGAGCCACCCAGGCGCCCCTAATTTATTTTTTATTAACATATAATGTATTATTAGCCCCAGGGGTCTGTGAATCGCCAGGTTTACACACTTCACAGTACTCACCATAGCACATACCCTCCCCAATGTCCATAACCCAACCACCCTCTCCCTACCCTCCTCCCCCTGGCAACCCTCAGTTTATTTTGTGAGATGAAGAGTCTCTTATGGTTTGTCTCTCTCCTGATCCCATCTTGTTTCATTTATTCTTTTTCTACCCCCAAACCCCCCACGTTGCATCTCCCCTTCCTCATATCATCTATTTTCATTCTAATCTTTATTATGTACTTCCTTCTGCTTGCTTTGGATTCTATGTTCTCTTCATTTTCTAGTTTCTTAGGATGGAAAAATAGGTTATTTATTTGTGGTTTTTAAAAATATAGTCATTTACATTCCTATATTTCTCTCTGTGTATTGCTTTAGTTTTATCTCTTAAGTTTGGTATATTGTGTTTTTAGTTTCTTGCTTCTTTAAGTATTTTCTAATTTCTCTTTTAATTTCTTCTTTGATTCATTATTTAGGATTGTGTTGTTTAATTTCCACACATTTGTGAATTTCTAAATTTCTTTCTTATTTATTTTTAATTTTATCCTGTTGTGATTGGAGAACATACTTTGTATATTTTGATCCTTCTAATGTATAGAAGATTACTTTATGACCTAACATATGTTCTATCCTGGAGAATGCTCCATGTGCAGTTGAGAAGAATGTATATTTTGCTGTTGTTGGGAAGAGTATTTTGTATATGACTGTTAGGTCTAACCCACAATGGAAAATTCAGTGTCTACCATCCAATCAAAACTGCTAAGCATCGGGGATGCAGTCAATATTTTAGTAGCATTGTATGGTGACAGATGATAGCTACGCTTGTGGTGACCATAACATCTGTACAGAGAAGTTGAATCACTATTTTGTACACCTGAAAATAATGTAACATCATATGTCAATTCTATTTAAATAAAAAGAATTTTTTAACTACCAGTATGAAGAAGCAGAAGACTATAACCCATAATGGGAAGACAAGTCAAGCAAAACTAGACATTAAACAAGACATTAAAACAGTTTTTATGACTGTATTCCACATGTTCGAGATGTTAAAGTAAAGATCAAACATATTGAACAGTGAGGGTTGCTGGGGAGAGGGGGGTTGGGAGGGGGTGGTTATGGACATTGGGTAGGGTATGTGCTATGGTGAGTGCTGTGAAGTGTGTAAACGTGGAGATTCACAGACCTGTACCCCTGGGGGAAAAATATATATATATATGTTTATAAAAAATAAAATTATAAAAAAAAACATATTGAACAGACATGAAAGAGATTTTTAAAGATTCAAATCATACTTAGTGAAATGTAAACTAACATGTCTGAAATTTTTTTAATGGATGGGATTAACGGCAGATTCACTATTGCAAAAAAAATGTTTAATAAGCTTCAAGAAATAAGAACAGAAATTACATGAGAGACTGTGGACTCTGAGAAACAAACCAAGGGTTTTGGAGGGGAGGGAGGTGGGGCGTTAGGTGAGCCTGGTGGTGGGTATTATGGAGCACTGAGTGTGGTGCATAAACAATGAATCTTGGAACACTGAAAAAATAAAATTTTTTTTACAAAGAAATTACCCAAAATAAAACAGGAAGAAAAATTTGGATTAAAATGAACAGAGTGGGGCACCTGTGTGGCTCAATCAGTTAAGGGTGTGCCTTTGGCTCAGGTTATGATCTCAGGGTCCCGGGAATGAGCCTCACCTTGCACTCCCTCCTGTGAGGAGTCCCTTCTCCCTCTGCCCTTCCCCCGACTCATGCTCTCTCTTTCATAAATAAATAAAGTCTTAAAAACAAGATCTGAAATTGAAAAAAAAAAGAAAGAAAGAAAGAAAAAATAATAGGGGTGCCTGGGTGGCTCAGTTGGTTAAGCGTCTGCCTTCAGCTCAGTTCACAATCCTAGAGTCCTGGGATGGAGCCCCACATTGGGCTGTCTACTCAGGAGGAAGCCTGCTTCTCCCTATCCCTCTGCCTGCTGCTCCTCCTGCTTGCTCTCTCTCTAAAACCTTCTTTTTAAAAATGAACGCAGCACTGATAAATTGTGGAATAACTGAAAGTATCCAAATACACATGGAATTGTAGTCCCCAGAGCAGATTGCCAAGAAGTAAGGCAGAATGAGGTGATAGAAAAAATTATTTGAAGAAATAATGACCAAAAATTTTCCACATATGATGGAAACTATAAACCCACAGATCCAAGAAATGCAATAAACCCCTAGCACAAGAAACCTAAAAAAGACTATACCAGGGCACATCATAATCAAGTTGTTTAAAATCCGTGATAAAGAGGAAACCTTTAAAACTGCCAGAGGAACAAAGACAAAAACCACGGATTTCTTATCAAAAATGAAGCAAAGTAGACAACCTTGGATGAATATCTTTAAAGCACTGAAAGAAATAACAACACTGGGTCAACCTATATTTTTTATGCAGTGAAACTATCTTTTGAAAATGAAGGGGGAAATGAGGCTGTTTTCAGACACATGCAAGCTGACAGAATTCATCACCACCAGACATACTGTAGTATGTGAAATGTTAAAGGAAGTCCTCCAGGCAAAGGGAAAATTATACCAAATGGAAACCTAGATCTACACAGAGGAATGAAAAGCAACAGAAATGACAATACCTTGGAAATATATGTAAGATTTTGTTATTATTTAAATCTATTTAAAAGATAATTGTTTAAACCAAAATAACAGCAATGTATTGTGGGGCTTGTCACATGTGGAAGAAAAATCTGTGATACTAATAGCAGAAAGTCTGGGTAGAGAGAAACGAAAGTGTTTTAAAATTCTTAAACTATACATGAAGTGGTGTAACATCTCTTGAAATTAGGCTCTAAGAAGTTTAAGGGATGCTTAAGAAATCCCTTCATGGCACAGACTGTAACTGACATGATTGGGCACCTGTCATCCACTGCCAATAGTGCCAAGAGACTGATCTTAAAGCTAATTGGGTCAAGCCTTTCTTGGTAAAAATTTAAATGGCTCTGAAAATCTTCCCCCATAAATTCTGAAGGCTAAAACCTATCTTTCCATTCCCTTTTTTTTTAAGGTTTTATTTAATTTTTTGCAAGAGAGAGAGAAAGCATGAGGGGGGAAGGGTCAAAGGGAGAAGACGACACCCTGCTGAGCAGGGATCCCAATGTGGGACTCGATCCGGGGACTCCAGGATCATGACCTGAGCCGAAGGCAGTTGCTTGACCTACTGAGCCACCCAGGAACCCCTCTATTCTTACCTATCAAGATACCCTTTACATATCTTGTGAAGAAATAGATCTATGTTATCTGGGCCTCCTTGGGACACTTCTGGAAATTGTAGTAGACAATTAGGGATGTGTGGGGTGGTTTTGCACTAAAAATTTGCTCCTGGTGAGTGGGTAGACATGTCTTGAGTCTCCAACAGGCATGTGGGAGGAGACCGAGAAAGGTATAAACTCTCTTGTGAATGGCAAAGAGCTTCTCATATCTGGCAGAATCCTCACCCTGCCTTTAAAACAACACCCATACTGGAACACCTACTTGGGTAAGTAGAGGACTTAAGATCCACACTTGGAGTCATCTATTTCAGTGCCTGCTTTATAGAATTTTCTCTTTCAACTTCCATATCCTTTTCCATTGAAGGAACTCTACAGACTCTGAGGCATTGAATGCCGTTATGAAAAATATTCCCACCTTTTCACTCAGCAGGATCTCAGTGAGAAAATGGGCACGCTCCTGACGAGACATCACAGTGGATGAAGGAAGGCTGCAGATCTTTGTCACTCTCTCCTTGAGAGAGGTGGTTTGTTTTCCTTCTGCTTGCATCTGGTGTGAATGCTTTACCCACAGGAAGCAGGGAAAATGTGATGCCAGCCTCAGGCCAACACCTCACCAACACCCAGCAGCTTCCGGTTTTATACTTTGGAGAGTTCTGAATTACAGTGTAAGAAGTAGTCTACCCCGAAGGAGCAAATACATGAAACACCATACAGAGAGGCCCTTAGACAACATGGGAAAGAGACTCCCTGTCAGTAGCTGTCCTCACGAAGATGCCGACCATGTGAGGGAACCACCATGAACCCCCCATCATCGCAAGGAAGCTCCCACATGACTGCAGTCCTAGCTGATGTCACATGGAGCAGAGCTGCCTGACTGAGCCCAGCCCACCCACAATCTCAGGGGAGAAAACAAAATGGTGGTTATTTTACTGGACTTGGTGGTGGGCCGGGTTGGGGGGGGTGTGGAATTGTGCAGCAATAGATAATTAAGACAGCCGGCAAAAAGCTTAATATTTGTGCCTCTTTGAAAATTACCATAACTAAATTCAAAAACCAAACCTCAAGCCTTATGGTGAAGTTGGGAACCATGTGCTGGTCATCACTGGTCAAATAAAAAGACCATGGGCTGAGTGGGACAGCTGGGTTGAGAATTGACTGAGCTACTTATAAGTCTGACCTTGGTAAGTCACTTGACCTTCGCTTCTCCATCTGCTCATCATACAGTTAACATCAAGTTTAAGGGGATTCTGAGGAAGGCCGAATGAAACCATATAAAAGAAGCTTTTTACTGGGTAAGGTAGGATTGCATTTTACCTCTCCTCTTTTCTTTGAGCTTACAGATTGTTAAACACAAACCATGGCTCTTCAAAAGGCTCTCCTGCCTTGGAATGGCAAGAGGATGTGAGATCTAGGCTATTAAAGAGGTACTATTTTATCCATTTGACATCCAAGAAAGGGTTCTCAGGTGGTTCGTACATGCTCAGACTTGGAAGCCATTTCACTGAGGTTTTGTGACATTCCAGGTAAGGGGTAACAAGAGCAGTGGAGGAGTCACACCAACTGTCAGTACCTGGTGGGGGCGGGGTGGAGCTAAGAGTAAGGGAAGGCAC
This sequence comes from Lontra canadensis, assembly GCF_010015895.1. Classification (NCBI taxonomy): domain Eukaryota; kingdom Metazoa; phylum Chordata; class Mammalia; order Carnivora; family Mustelidae; genus Lontra; species Lontra canadensis. The sequence goes on along the minus strand of NW_022631106.1, from coordinate 4,113,831 downwards.
TAATAGCAGAGATTTTTCAGTGATTGAATTTTTGTTTCCGTTCCAATTCATGGAGGCCACGGCTCCTCTTTTCATCCCAACATTTTCAGAACCATCATGTTGCCTAATGGACCCTTTTGGTGCCCAGGTGAGTTTTTGTTTCTTTATTTGCTTATGATCTATCTCCCCCATAGGATGTCAGCTACATGAGAACAGAAACCTGCCTACTATATTCACCATATTTTAACCATGGCCCCGAGAACAGTGCTCTAAACACTCATGAAATACCTGTGCAAAAAATGTCTCAGTCTGTCCAGGCTGCTGTAACAAAACACCACAAACTGGGGGTGCCTGGGTGGCTCAGTCTGTTAAGCTTCTGCCTTCAGCTCAGGTCATGATCTCAGGGTCCTGGGATTGAGCCCCGCATTGGGCTCTCTGCTCAGAAGGAGTCTGCTTCTCCATCTCACTTTACCTCTGTTTTCTCTCTCCCCCCACTCTCTCTCTCTCAAATAAATAAATAAATTTTTAAAAAAGAAAAACAATACTACCACAAATGAGTGGCTTGTGAAGAACAGAAATTTATTTCCCACATTTCTAGAAGCTGAAAACCTGAGGTCAGAGTGTCCACATGGTCAGGTGAAGGCTCTCTTCTGAGTTGCAGACTTCTCATCGTATCCTCACACAGTAGAAGGAGCAGGGAGCTTTGTGGGCTCTCTCATTGGCTCTCGTCCCATTCGTGAGGGCTGCACTTTCATGACCTCATCATCTTCCAAAGGCCTCACCCACTAATATCATCATCTTTAGGAATTAGGCTTCCAGCATATGAATTTGGGGAAGACACAAACATCCAGGCCTAGTAACGAAGAAATAAGAGACTCTCCCGCTTTGGCCCCCAGACTGCACCAGGAATGGGGTCTTGGGAATCTGTCTCTTACTGAGTTTTCTAAGTGGTTGATCCTCACATACTCTGAAGATTGAGAACCACCCGACCTAATGGCTGGATCAAACAAGAGCATTTAGGAAAAACAAAGAGACTGAAAAGATTTCATGATATTCCAGACCGAGAAATACAAAGCAAGTTTTATACCTACCACCCAGGGCTGCTTCCAAACAGACCAATCAGCCTATTTTACTTGGTTCAAGTTCAAAACTGGCCAGAAGTGTACTCTCTCAGCACTTGCACTGAGAGAACATCCTTCTGACAGTTCTTTGACACTATTTCTAGGCCCATCCATGGCTAGAAGACAAGCCCTGATCTTGTCCTGACATGTGAGTGTGCGTGTGGTTCCAGAGTTAATCTGTCAGAAGCCCAGGGTTAATCTGTCAGAAGATGAAGTTGGCAGGAGACTGACGGCCTGCTTGTCTGAGGGGGGCAGGCAGTGAGGGGGCCCCAGCTTGAGGGCAAGACAGATGAAGGTTCAAATCCAACTTCTAACTTCAGTCCTTACAACAAACTTATTTTAGATAGATCAGAGATTGAAATTTAAAAGTTAAAGAGAAAAATTAAGTAAGAAGCTATTTTTATAGTCAACAAAGGAAGGACTACTCAGCATGACCTCAAAGTTAGTGACTGTGAAGGAAAATAATGTATCATTTAAGCTACATAAAAGCGAGATCCTTTCATCCAGAAAAGACAATATTAGAAAAAAATTAAGTTTGCCAAACAAATGAAAACTTAGGGCAAAGTTTTGGCAGCATGCATCACCCACAAAGGGTTAATGCTCATAAGAAATGAATAATTCCCACAAATCCAAGCCAAAACTGGGCAAAGCATATGAATACCCCATCTACAGAAGGAGAGAAGCAGCCCATGAACATGAAAACTATGTTCAAGATTACTAAAAATGAAAGAAACATAAATTACCGTAATAGAAAAATAACTTGTTTTGGCGGAGACCAAAAGAGTTCTAAGAAGCAAGTGCGAGATAAGAAGAACCAGGCGCAGCTATTGTAAACGTATCTTGTTAAAATCTTTTTTGGACGATAAAGTGCCAATGCCAAGCAAAAGTTAAAGGTCGCATCCCATTTCACCCAGCAATTTTATTTCTCGAAGTTTATCCTAAACTGGCCTTGGCACAAGTAAGCAGCCCTGTGTATAGGGTACAAAGCTACTGGGTTTCTTTTAACAGCATTTCCAACCTTGAAAAATTTGGACAGACTCTCAGAGTCCATTGTAGAGAATGTATGGCCCAAATGCTTCCGTGTAACATGACCATTGTCCAGTCCTTGGCCACTGGCCAGGGGACAGGTGCATCAAGGACTCCAACTAGGGTGAATCACACAACTCTCACTTGGCATGTGAGGCAGCAGCGATTCTCTCTCCCTCATCACTCTCATGAGGGACTATAAAGCCTGGTGCTACTACAACAGTCACTTGCCACCACGAGGGGAAGCAACCTTCTAGGAAAACCAACTCGCAGACAAGGGCACATGAGAGGAAATGCCAAAGATAAGAAGACCAACAAACTAGAACCACTGGATTAAGCCCATCTCGAAGCTACATTTTCCCATGGATTTCAGTTACGTGGGCCAATAAATGTCTTCATTGGTTAAGCCTCTTTAAGTCACTTTCTGATACTGCAGCCAAAAATCTCATGATGGAACCATCTGTAGGGAAGTGGTTGAAAAAATTATGGCACAGGGATGCCTGGGTGGCTCAGTCGGTTAAGTGTCTGCTGGCGGTTCAGGTTATGATCCCAGGGTCCTGGGATCGAGTCCCACATCGGGCTCCTTACTCAGTGGGGGGTCTGCTTCTCTCTCTGCCTGCTGCTCCCCCTGCTTGGGCTCTCTCTCTCTCTCTGAAAAATAAATAAGTAAATCTTTAAAAAAAAAAAAGAAAGAAATTATGGCATAGCCATGTAATAAAGTACTGTGCACAGAGTAAGAACTATAGATAGGTGTATAAGCAGTGTTGTGTACAAATTTCCATTAATAAGTAAAATGCTAGGGAATCATATGCATCATATCACTCCATTTAGTTAAAAAAATAAATTAAGCTCTAGAGGGAGATATAGATTAGAATCAGAGGGGATGAGGAAGCTTTTATTCCTACCTTTATGAACTGATTTTTTAAAGATTTGGCAATAAATACATGTTACTTTTAACGTACATGTATATGCACAGATATATATTTCAGCTTTAGAGCGCTGAAGTGTCCTAGATACCATCATCTAAAAAGTTATGGTCTAACAGATACTAAGGGCATAGGCTCCAAATATCATCGTTTTTACATGAGATCAATCTGCATAACCTAATGCTTATTTAGCTTTCAGTTACTTTCTCTAGTTCCTTGCCCACCTTGAAATAGAATGTGTGTCTTGATCTCCAGAATAATAAGAATAAATAGACCTTCACAGGGTCTGGCACAAAATGGCCAATAAGTCCCAGTTCTCATTATTTCATTTTTCTTAAGGGGAGCCCCTTCTGAAATTTATTTTTGCTTGGAGCCCAGTGAAGCTACCTTGGACAGTCCATGTCTTCAAACACCCTAGAAGCAGCAACAGTTCCCTGGGTCCAGCTCAGGAGCTGGGCCGGGCCTCCTGACCCTGGAAGTGACACGGTCACAAACACAGTTCCAGGGAACTGGGAGGGGCCCTTTATGGGAACCTTAGACTCACTGACCCAACCAGCTGAAAAGGAGCCTTGGAAAAATCATCTGGCTGCCCTGACCATTTTTCAGAGGATTAATCAAGACAAATCCCCTGGAATTTTCCTTAACTGGATGTCACCTCCTGTTTTCAATGTGAGGAATACAGATGGAGAGCTGACAGCCATTGGAGTCTTGAGCCACATCGCCCAGGTTCTCGGGGTCAGGCTTTCCTTCCCCAGGGTGGGAGAACTGAGAAGCAGCTCGGTTAGGAATGTGGTCTCCCCAGAAACCAGCAGCCTGGGGCTCTGAGCCTGGCTTTGAGATTTTTTAACGGCCTTCAGTAGAGCTTTATTTTTTTTTAAGATTTTATTTATTTATTTGACAGAGATAGAAAGAGCACACAAGTAGGCAGGACCCTGGGATCATGACCTGAGCCGAAGGCAGACACTTAACTAAGCCCCTCAGGTGCCCCTCAACAGAGCTTTTGATTGTTCTCAGGGTAGCAGTTCTTCTAAAAGAAATGTTGAGCCAAGCTTGGCTTTGAAACTACCTTTCCCAGACATATGTACATGGGTGTAGGCATACATAATTTCAGGAACATCTCCATGCATGTTCCATGTGCTACGGCGACTCAGGAAAGATACTGGAATCCATGCAGATTTTCACATAAGGAGGGTAATGTCCTACTGAGTCTTTTGAAAATTTTACAAAGTACAAAAGAAACAAAAGCTCATGGTGCTCGTCTCTGGCACACGGGGCGCTCAGTAAGTATTTGTGGGATGACTGAATGGCTTGGCTCTGGGACCTGACACATATGACTTGCTTCTATTGGGCCCCATTTCCTCTCTATGGATGGGAATAATCACACCCGCTCTGTGGGATGGTGCTGAAGGCTGAGGTGAAATGTTGTGTCAAGGAAAGGCCTGCTGTGAATATAAGACACTGGGCATGGAGGGGAGGCCAACCTTGGTGTCCAGCTATGCCTATCAGAAACCAGCAGGCGATCTGAGGTGAACTTCCTAAGGAACTGTACCACCACCCTCCACTCTTATCTCCCCTAGAAGGTACATCCTCCCTGCAGTCAGGTGGCCTTATCAGTGTCCCCGCATGGCAGGCTCAGCCACCTTTGTGCTCTGGTTCAGACCAGGCTCCTCTGAAATGAGTTTCCAGGCCTGCCACCTGCTTAGCACAGTTGGCTTTCCCCTTCAAGTTCTTCAGTTTCAGCTTTCCAAGAAGCCTCCAAATCACACTCCAGGGCCAACCCTCTCCTGTGCTCACCACTTATAGGGAGCTATAAGACAGTGGGCAACTTTCCTGGATGCTCCCCTAACAGAAGGCAGATGCCAACATGGCCACCATGTCGACTGTCTGAGTGCTCATCTTAAAAGCCATGAGGAAAGAGTTTTGTCTTATTTTTGCTTTTCTTTGTTGTAATTCAAGAAACATATCCTTATGTATCAAGAGCCCAAAACCTGGAAGCCTGGGGCATAGAGTTTATGTCATCATAACTAGGTGTACACACTGGAACCAGCACATAACACAAGAAGTATGAGGGAATATGACTGGGTTTGGGGCTGGAGTGGAAGTGGGGTGGAAGGGACCCAAGACAAGGCGGCATCTGAGTCTGGGTTTCTAGGCAACCCCTGTGCTGAAGGCCCATCTCCAACATGCAGGCTGTGGGCTGGGAGCAAGGGGGTTGGGGAGAAGGAGGTGGGATGCATAGGAAGATGGCCTGAGGGAGGTCTCAGGGTTCCAGGAGGCTTGGTGAGCTGCAGGAGGCCTCAGAAAAGTTCCTTGGCTCCCCCAGCCTCCCCCAGCCTCCCCCAGAAAGCATGTCCCTCATGAGATCCAGGACAAAGCCAACAGGCAACATGGGACAGCTCCCAGTGAGAAGGGCCAGGCAGAGAATCTTGGACCAGTCTTAATACTTGAGGAGACATGTAAGACTGAGCGAGCCTGAGTTTTCTTGAACTGGAAAGATGGCATTTTTTCCACCATTCATACAAGAAAGTTCCATTTGGCTATAATTGTGACTCAGTGTTCCACCTGCCATCCAGCAGCTACCCGCCTCCCCTGGGTAGCCAACCATCCCAATTTCCCCGGGGCTGACCTGGGATTAACACGGAAGCCCAAGAACTCAGTCCCAGTGCTAATGGAGCCTCTTCTCGGGATGTCCCAGGTTGAGTGAGGAGCAGAGACAGTGTCCATATTCACAATATGTTCACTCAACCAGCAAAGCTGAGTGCAGCTGTCCCCACACTGAAGTCTGATGGGGGAGGACCATTCTTAAATAATGAAAATACAGCGTGATGAGGGGAAATATAAACTAACACAATGAGATAGCACTGCACACCCACCAGCATGGCTCAGATTGAAAAGACTGACAACAACGATGTTGACACAGGCGCGGTGCTCCAGGAACCCTATACGTGCTGGGTATGTGACGCCACCAATTCGGAGGAAAGTGATACTTCTTAAATAAAACTATATATACGCCTACTCTTTAACCCAATGAGTCTGATCCTAGATATTTTCCCAAGAGAAATAAACACATATGTCCACAAAAGACCTGTACTTTATAGCAAACTTAGTCATAACAGCCAAAAAGTTGGGAAAGATGGCAAAAGAAATGGTGGCATATTTGTACAATAGAAGAACACTCTTGGAATGACCTACACACACACATACACACACACGAATTCCCCACAACCTTCCACTGAGTGAAAGAAGCTCAACACAAAAACCACAAACTCCATGCCCTGTATATAAAAAACACCAGGAAAGACAAAACTCACCTGTAATGACAGAAATGAGATCAGTGGTTTCCTGGGGCTGGGGTGGGCAGCAGTGACCAGGCAGGGGCACAAGGGAACCTTTCAGGGTGCCAGAAATACCCTGTATCTTGTCTGTGGTGATTATTACACAGATTTATACACTTGTCAAAACTTACCAAGCTGCATTCTGAAAATGGGTGCCTTTTCCTGTTTGTGAATGATTCCTTAAAAAGGTTGATTTTTTAAAAAATCAGAACCAGAGAATGTAATAGGATGCAATAAGGTTCTGTAACAAGCAGACACACAGAAGACTGAGGGGATGAAGGAAGCCTTGGCCATGGGACTGGGGCAGAAAAGTCAAAGGAAGAGAGCAAATGGAAAAGAGAAGGAAACGTACCCCCTGCAGAGACCGCCCATCCGCACAAGGAAGAACACAAGCCCTGCTCTTCGGGAATGGCACAGAAGGGTGGGTGGAAGCCACTGTATGGAAAATAAGAATCAAAAGTTAGGTCAGGGAGAGTTTGCAAAACGCCCTCTGGACTCTACCTTTGGGCTAGTGCTGCTCAATCATGATGTCCTGATTCATGGAGAGAGCTGCTGGGTGGCGTGGGGCAAGTACTACTAATTGGGACTCTGTCAAGGGGATCCCTGCAGTGTAGACCCCTCATGTGCAGGCTGCTGTATTTTCTTAAGGGAGGGAGGAGGAGGGCAATCCCTCTGAGTGGGACCTTCCCTGTGCTGCAGAGTGACAGTCAAGGGTCACTTCTGTTGGTAATGGTTGGGAAGATTTCTGGGCTTCAGAAGGATGCTCCAGCTAGAATCAGGGGAGGATTGGAGTGAGGTGAAACTAGAAGGGAGGCCAGTTACCTGGCTAGGTTTGGGTTAAGGCGGTGGAGACACAGGAAAGAACATAAATATATGCTTTGGTAGCAGATGCAGCAGATTTTGGAAGATTAAGAGCACTTGGGTGGGGGTCATCTGGTGGCTTAGTTCAGCGTCTGATTCTTGATCTCAGCTCAGGTCTTGATCTCGTGGTTTGAGTTTGGGCCCCACGTTGGGTTCCATGCTGGGCATGGAGCCTACTAAAAACAGCAACAACAACAACAAAAAACACTAGGAAGTTGGGTAAACCATGAAATGTTGCCTTGGTGTGTAGGCCGACCATCATTCAGGGCAAGATCGAGAAGAAGGGGGACAGTTGGGGAGTGAGTGGTCTTGTGTCCAGTGGCCCATGTTTATGATCTTCTCTGCTCTTTACCAAAAGTCAGAAGAAAACCATCCTCAATGCTCTCTGCAGGGCACATTAGCTCCACATCAGGCTTCCTGGAAGCATAACCTCTCCCCAGGTGAACCCCACTGACCTACTTCAGACCTGAGACAAGAGACTGGCCCAGCTGAGAGGGGTGCCCACAGGCTCTCACTCGCCAACAATCCCATCAGCTGCTCTCTCTGCATACATGGGTGGCCCTAAGTAACTCCATTCACTCTGGGCCTTGCAGACCTAGCCTAAAGCCACTTCCATACAAAGTCCCACCCCCAGTGACAGTCAATGGGTTCTAACAGAAACAAACTATTCTGCAGGATACAACGACATAAGGCTCTTGCTTCAAGGGGTGTATCAAGAAAACCCGGCACACTGGGGAGTTTATGTAATCAGATCCTCCCGGTGCAGAGTTTTCTGGAAGCAAGTTCAGAGTCCAAACAATTTTACCCCGTCTCTACATCATTCTCAGCCAACCCTCCTTATGGGGAGGTTAAGAACAGACATGAAATTCTGAGGCACTGATCATGTATGACTTTAGCAGTGTATTTGCAATAAATTTAGAAAACAATAGAAGCACATGGTTCAAAATCACAGTCTAGAGAAGTCTAAGGCGAGCGTGTTGTTTGTCCTGAGGGAATGAATGCGCAACCGAGAGTCTGGTAAACAATTCCCCTGGGGAGATGGGTTTGGTGGGAGGAAGGAGCTACTTGGTAGGGTTGCCACTCTAAGGCCTGGAAGCTAGGCTGGTGGTATGTCTGTCAGACAGGGTCAGACAGTGCCATGACTCAGAAGTTACTCCGCTTCTCAGAAAGAAGCAGTTCTTCATCCGTTTGACTCAGCCTTCCATGCCGAGCTGCCACACTGAGAGCTCCTCACCCCACTGTCCTCAGGGCCACTCCTCCACCCGTGCTCAGGCCCTGCCCTGCTGACCAGGACACCCCCGACTCGCTGCTGTTGCTGTGTGTGTCCACAGCTTGTCAGCACCCTCCTGCCCGGCCAGATTCCCTCTTGGGTGATGTTTATGTTTCCTGTGACTGGATCAGAAGCAGCCGGAATTGGTCAGGGTGGGCCCCACAGCACCTCCCGGGATGACATCTCCACCGTGGAGGGCAGTATCAGCAGCAGGCCTGGATTTGGGCTGGCATTACAGAAAGAAAGGACACTTCCAACTTTCTGAACTAACAGTTTTATTTGTTGAAAAATAATAATTGGGCCTCAAGAGTCAGGAAAAAGGGAGGAAATAACATTTCTTAGATATTCAGGGCTCAGTTACATACCAGTCAATTCTTTTTTTAAATGTGATTACTGGCTTCCTGGACCAGATAGACTTGCGACCCAGCGCTTCTCCAGGCAGTGGGAGTGATGGAATCAGGAAGCAGGGTGCTAGCCCAGGCTGGAGCTGCCACTTTCTGGGAACCTTGGGCAAACTACTTGGCCTTTTTGTGCCTCAGTATCCCCACATGTAAGAGGCATGGTGAATAGTGATGGTACCTAAGGCACAAGGCTCCTGCAAAGGCCATCTGCTCGTGCATGCATGAGCACCTAGCGTGTTCAGTCACAGTTCTGGAGGGATTGTGCTGTCTCAGGCAATAAAACAGACACAGATTCCAGTCCATATGGAGAAGGGAGGGGCAAGTGGTTGATGGGGTGAGACAGAGACTTGGGAGAGACAAACAGGTGCCCAGGGCCCCAAACGGGTGATGACATACACACTGAGGGCACTTGTAAGGCCCCAAGAGTGAGTGCCTCCTTAAACTGTATTCCCTGGTACCAGGACCTAGGTGGGGGTGCAGGGAAGGGTTGATCAAGCCAGGCAAAGTGTCTTGTAAAGCCCTTAATAAATATTGGCTGCTCTTAAGAGGAGCAGAAAAGCTCTGAAATAAAACTAGAAATTCTTGAAAGAATCAAGAGGATTGGGTTATTTAGTGTTGGAGCAAATAACTGCACACACCTCGAAGCATGGGTCCCCAGCTCTAGCTGCATTTGAGAGAGGCCAAGGGTGTACATTTGGGGGGGTGGGAGGAAGGAGGCATAGATGTAGGCACATCAAAACAAAAGCATTCATGCTGAAGCACAAGCAACCCGAGATCCTGATGTAATTAATTGGGGAGAGTCGGGGGGCCGGCATCAGGCTTTCAAAACTCCCCCCAGGGTCTCCAGTGCACAGTCAGGATTGAGAACTAATACCCCAGGTGGGATGATGTCTGAGTCATAGTTCAGTCACCTAGTGGGAGCACACTGCATGCCAATCACCTTGTTAGAGTCTTTACGAGAATCTTCTCATTTCTCCCTCATCTGATTCTACCAGGTCAGTCAGAGTATCATCCCCATTTCACAGATAAGGAAACAGAAACTTCAAGGTTTTATGTAAATCTCTCAAAGTCATGCAGTACACCACCTTACACTGCCTTTCAGTCACAGTCCTGACGATAACTAATGTTTTTAATGAGTCTACTCCGTTTTCGGGGAAAGAGTAAATGTGTGCAAGGAGCTCTGCTTAAGAACCGAAAACACGGTGTCATTTATCTTACAAAGATGACCGTGCAAAATAGTTACAAGTTTCCAAAGTTGGGTATTCACAGCAGTGAGCTCTGGTTCCTGGAAAATCCACTTAAGAGCACATTCCTGGATGGTGCCCAGTCAGTGAGATGTGTCTGCTCTGTGAGGGTAAATCAGGGGCAGATAAGAGGCAAGGGGTCTTGTCAACTCTGACGCACCAGAAATGGAGCACGGTGCCACTTAAAAACAGCGGTCTCCTCCCTGAACCACAGGGTGAAGTTGAAGAGGAAACCTAAGTTTCCGGAGGGGAATTAGCCAAGTCACAAAGGAACCACTAAGTCTGGGAGGCCACACAGGAAAGAAAATCCCAGACAGAGAGAAGCTTCTGGCCACAGTGTCCCGATGCAGGACCATGATAATAAAAAAGAAGCATTGGCAGCCTCCCCAGAGTAGGCTCACGAGGAGAGACATTAGACAGCTGCCCTGTGGTTCTGGGGCAAGGGTGGGCCCTAGAGAAGCTGAGGCTGGGGTATCAACACATGGGCAACATGGCTGGGTATGAACTCTGTGGTTTCTTCTCTTCTCCTGCCAAACCATTGCTGCAAAATCCCAGTCTGCCTCTTACTAGCTGTGTGATCTTGTGCAAGTTACTTAACCTTTCTGAGCCACAATAAGGGATAGCTAATATTACTGTTTATTGTCATTAAAAGAGGATGAGAGGGTGCCTGGGTGTCTCAGTGGGTTAAAGCCTCTGTCTTTGGCTCAGGTCATGATCCCAGGGTCCTGGGATCAAGCCCTGCATCAGGCTCTCTGCTGAGTGGAGAGTTTGCTTCCCTGTCTCTCTCTCTCTGCCTGCCTCTCTGCCTACTTGTGATCTCTGTCTGTCAAATTTAAAAAAAAAAAAAAGTGGATGAGTATTGAGGTACCTGGGTGACTTTCTCTGTTAAGCATCCAACTCTTACTTTTGGCTTGGGTCATGATCTCAGTGTCGTGGGATCGAGCCCCATGTTGGGCTCTGCACTCAGTGGGGAGTCTGCTTCTCTCCCTCTTTCTCTGTCCCTCCCCCTGCTCACTCTCTCTCTCAAATACATAAAATCTTTTTTAAAGTTAATTATTTTTTTAAAAAGTGGATGAGTTTTAATAGAATTATGTTATGCACAGCCCATGATCATAGAGCACTGTGTTGGGCAAACTTTTCCTGTAAAATACCAGATAGTAAATACTTCAGACATTGTGGGCCAAGAAGCAAATATCTATTTGTCCTGGGTGGGAAGCCCATTCTGGGCCCAGGTGCATCTGTTGGAGACAGTCTCAGGAAGAAGAGCGCCCTAAAGGCCAGATCAGTGTGATGGGGGAGTTGAAGGCGATTGAGCCCCCCCTGTCGATTCTCTTTGCCAAATGACCCCCAGACCCTCTCCTCCTGGAGAGCCTGTCTGCCCTCAGGAGGCTAGAAGTGAGGTTACTGAGACTCTAGCTCCCAGATTGGGAGCCCAAAGAATAGTGCCCAGCAGGTGCTGGGAACAGAGTGGGGAACAGCAGAGAGGAGGGACACACCAACCTGGGTTTGTGGTGCTTGGCCAGTACCTCTGGGCCATACAAAACAGGTGATAGGTGGCACTTGGCCTGGGGGTTGCAGTTTGTTAACCCTTGATGCAGCAGGAGAAGCTTAAAAGTAATCCAGTGTGAGTTTGGGAGAATGACCAGTGAGCACACCCTCACCAACAGTCTCCAGAGCAGGACCCCATCAACGGGTTACAGAAACACTTCCATGGGTCACTACTGATGTAAGAAAGAGAATGGAGTATATCTCGGTTTTCAATTGCAGCCATGTATATGGATGTATGTTCTGAATTCAATGTCAAATGGGTCTCTTACTGAGGACTGCACTTTAGGCATCCTTTTTAGCTTCTGTATACCTCAAAAGAGGTTCTCTCCTCTATTCATCAAATATGTATGGAACATTTACTATGAAAACTGAGTGACAAGCTTTTTGAAGAAAAACGTCAAATCATAACCTTTTGCTTTCCCTGAAACCTACCATCTTGCCTGGCAGGTAGGAAGCAAAGAGAGGAAAGGAATCTGCCTGCATGTGAGGCCAATGTCTACTCCTTGGAGGCCTCTGGTGAGGGGCAGGTCTTTGCTAGCAACCCCCCACCACAGATCTCATAGGCTTTTACAACTAGAACTTCATACAGGGCCTCCATCCAGTCCAGTGGTTCTCAGACTGTGTTCAGAGGAACCTTAGGGTTCCTTGATGTGCCTTGAGGGTGTCCGGGGCACAGGTTCCTGACTTCCCTCCCTGACTGCAAGGGAGTGGCTTCACATTTTCTTCCCGTATTTTGAGGTGACCTGCACATTTCTTCTGACCAAAGGGCTCCAGTTCCTGAACATTAAACACCAGGCTCCTCAGAGATGCACACTCATGTGTACCCGAAGCCAAGAACCACCTCCCACCAATCTTCCAGCAATTGCTCTGTGACCCTCAGGGGAGAGAAGGCCTTGTGCTCACACTAAACAAACTTCAAAGAGCTGTTTGAAAGGGAAAACTGATCACAGGTTCTTGAAAAGAGGTCAAAGGACATTTGATTACAGGGGGAGTGATTATTTATTCAGAGTGTGACATGGAAGTTCTGTGGGAGGTTATGAACCCTGTTCAAGCAAATAAAATTGCAAGGTCTTTTTGGTCAGGTGAGTTTTCAAATTTTAGAATGTGTAGTATCAAGTTCTGTTGACTATCGGAAGTCTGGTTTCCTCAGGAGGATATGAAAATAAGTCATCCCAAACGTACAACTGAAGCTGTCTGCCACCATGTCTGAGCTTGTGAGACCCAGAGAAAGAGTCAGGGTTCTAACTGGGCCCCAACTAGCATGTGATGTTAGACAAATGGCTCAAGTGACCCTCAACTTCTCCACCTACAAACCCAGTGCAAGCCCATCTCTCTGCCTCTCCAAGTAAGACGACACAGACGGAACAATTTCAGGTCTTTTGATACTTAAGGTGTCATGTTATTCATTTTCCCCCAGTCATTTGTTTCCGGGTCTTGAAGGAAAATCTCACAAAAAGGGGAATTTCAATTAATACCAATTCACTGAGCTCTCAGCATAGCCTGAGAAAATGGTGACTTTGTCCAGTTCTCGAGGAGATTTCCTAGGAAGGGAGGTGTCCCTAGTGATTCCACAGCCTCATCTCAAGAGCGGAAAAAGAATCACTTTCTTTTTTTTTTTTTTTTTTTTGAGATCTTTCTTTCTTTCTCTCTTTCTTTCTTTCTTTCTTTCTTTCTTTCTTTCTTTCTTTCTTTCTTTTTTTTATTTGACAGAGATCACAAGTTGGCAGAGAGGCAGGCAGAGAGAGAGGAGGAAGCAGGCTCCCTGCTAAGCAGAGAGCTCGATGCAGGGCTCCAACCCAGGACCCTGGGATCATGACCTGAGCCAAAGGCAGAGACTTTAACCCACTGAGCCACCAGGCACCCCAAGAATCACTTTCTACAACAGCCATTGTGTTGGACAAACCATTCGCCGAAACAGCATGATGTTGAGCACAAGTCAAATAATGTACATGATCACCAAGTTTCATTTGAATGCACCAGCCCTGGATTTTGACCAATGAGAGACACACTGCAAGGCTTTGCGATTTGTCAAGAATACATCCCAAGCTTTACATTTCAACCTAATTTTCTATCTTGGGCTCTGGGTGCAATTAATCATAGGCACTAAAAATCTCAGGAAAGGAGAACGCTCTCTGGAAATCCTGAGAGAGAAGGAATAGGACCAGATTCAGGGACTGCCTGAGTTTACGATGGCTACCACACATGTCCGTGCCCACCTGCAACTGTAGTGCAGTGCTGTAGCCCCAGAAAAATCAAGCACAGGATGGAATGCAATCACCAAACAATTTACCTAGGAGATAGCCTTACAAAACAAACCAGAAGAATATTCTTCTATGTTTAGAAATGAGGAAACAGTGATACAAAGACAGAAGCATGCCACATGAGTTGTAGAATGAATGAGGACATGTCACCCAGGCCTCATCAATCAGATGATACCATGTCCATGGCCACAGTGAGCAGTCCAGGGAGAATCATAGGACATAGCTGAACAGAAATATCTGAGAAGATTATCTTTTTTCAGGGGGGTTGTTGTGCAAATATAAAGGTTGAGCTACCAGTGGCTAATATGCCCACCATATGGAGAGAATCATTAAAGAGACAAAGATAAGGCTCCCTGATGGCCCCTGGATTCAACCATATCTGCAGCTGTGTTGTCCCCAGGTTTTACTTAACTTTACTGTCTTTTAATCCAATAGATTCTCTCTCTCTCTCTCTTCCCCTCCCTCCCGCACATGTTACCTTGAGATGGGTTGTCACTTACAAATTAAAAAAATTTACTAATATAAGTGCTTAGTTATAAGGAGTGAGATTATATGCAAAATTTTATATTTTTAGTCATCTTTATATTTTTTACCATAATTCAAAAAAAAGTGACCTAGGTAAAAAACATATAAATTAGAACTCTTGAAAATATTATCTTCATAAATATGTCAATGAGAGAAGTTGCCTGCTCATTTAATACAAACGTGAAGTTAATCCTTGGTCAACCAGAGTCAAAATGGGGACTTTCCAAACTGGGATGTATGAGAGGATTTTGCTGCTCTGAATGCCATCCAAGGGAAATACTTCTAAAACACAGAATGCTCAGTGAACCCACTTCAGTCTTTCAATCCAAGAGAAAAATGTTTATAGCTGTGAAGTTATAAAAACACTTCCAAGAATCTAAAGTCAAGTGTTTTCTGGAAGATCAATTTGCTGCTTTGCACTCACTAAGATGTGTTATTAATAAAATGCCTGTTAAACCATGGCTCTGAGCTCTGGTCTGCTGTTGCTCGTGGCCAGGATTCCTATGCCAACCTTGTTCACTCCAGAGTCTGTGAGATGCTCTCACCATCACAGTGTGAACAATGCCATGAGGCATCCACTGCCATAGGCACAGTCCAAACTCTTGCCTGGCCAGAGACATATTCTGCTAGAGAAACCCCTGAGAGCAAAGGTAACGATTTGGTGCCCAAGATCAGAGAGCTGTTCAGGGAAGGAGCTGGAATCCCAGGCCCTAGTGGGGGTGTCCCCAGCCCCTTTCACTCTGGGTCTCATTTGGAAATGATGAAGAAAATCCATGTAACAAGTGTTTCAGTCCCAAACCATTGCCATCCTCACCTCTGCATGTCAGAATAGAACCAAGGCCACGTGATTATCCTCCACAGTACTATGACACTTGGGCCCCTGGGATGACACTTTACCCATGACAACGGTCCCCAAGACTGTAAGTCAAGGAATGTTGGTTCGGCAAGGAACTCCTGGGTCACTTAGGTATGCTTTTTCTACATAGGGGGAAACAGAGGCCCAGAGAGAGGAAGTGATGTGTCTAAGGTCACATGGGCACACCTGGTGACAGAGCTCAGACCCAAACCTGGATCTCACTCACCTGTCTGAGCACTCTGCCTCAAGAGACTTCCCATCTTCCCACATGCTTGCCTTCCACTGGTGCCCAGTGCCAGACCTCCAGCTCACAGTTAATCCTGTAAGGTGACAGGTGTGCAGACTCGCTCAGTTTTGCCTGACCCCAGCTCCCCCAAACTCTAGAGACATCCACTATACCTGTAAAAGGGGGATTTTTTTTTCATTTTCCTTTTGTTTGAAAAATTGGTTTTAATGTTTTGATAAGCAATTCTAAAGCAGAATTTTGAAAATGTTCAAGTCATTTTGAAAACAGAGCTTGAATTATTTCATTTTGATTCATTTGTGTGTATGTGTATAGATATAGACATATATAGACAGAATCAGATACACACACGCAGATGCATATATACATTTCCATATACAGAAATACATATGGAGAAGGGAAGGAAGAGACAGGCAGAAGAGATCATATCCCATAAAACAGTAGCCGAAACTCTCCACCCCCAGCCCTTATCAAGCCTTTAGCATGGCTCACATCCCTGTCTTTGACTCATACTGAAGCTGGGGTTCCCTTTGCTCAGCGAGGCCTCCAGAAGCACCTACAGAAGTAAGCATTCATGGTAGCTCGCAGCGGCTGGGCCCAAACCAGCCAGACTCCCAGAATTCCTTTCTGGTGGTCTGCCCACTAGCTATACTCTTTCAAATGATTCCAAGTTACTAATACTGGAGAGAGGCAATCAAGAAAGAAAAGCAGGGATTGCATCGTGGCTTTGGGTGCAAAGTTACAGAGGTTGGGACGGGCGGATCCAAGTGGCAGAAAGTGACTCATCACTGTAGGACCAGAAGGTGAGCGCCCTGCAAAATGGCTACCCTTGAGGAGCCTTGGGAGAAAGAACAAATGAACCTTCGACAGCGAGGGGGTCAGGAGGTCTGAGGTGGGGGAAGGGAGAGGAACAGTCCGGAAGTGGCTTGGGGTTGCATGTGAGATTCAAGCCCTCAAGGGGACAGGAATGATTCTTCACCCCACTCTCCAGAATAGAAGATTTTCACCAAGCCCCTAAGTCAAACCAGCTGCTTGTGGACAGCAGAGTATTGACTTAGACTCTGTAAGGCGGGCAGAGGATGTGCTCCAGCGAAGAGGGTTTGCCTGGATGCTCGACTAGAGCAGGCAGCCAAAAAATGTTAAGTTTCCTTGTCTCCATCCTATGCGGCTGGGTACCCAACTGCCTTTTAGGTTCACACCAGGTTCTCTGATTGGAAAGCCTTAAAAGGGTCATGGGGAGCTATGTGCTGTCAAAGATGGGATGCACAGGGTCCCCCAGCAGTAGGGGAACCTGAGGCCTGTTCTGATAAAGCCATCCCTTCCCTTTCCCTGTGTGCCTACTGCAAACATGGAATTAGGTGCATTAATTAAGCAGTTCATTTGTTTTCCCCTTGAAAGAGTTCTCTTCAGGTAATTAGAATATCTTAAAAAACTGTTTTGGCGCTTGACATAAAGATGGACTTGGGTGCTAGACGGGGAAGGCCTAGAAAACTCTCCTTCTACTGGCAGAAAAGGAGCAAGGTCAGTGTTCAAACGTTCCCACATCTTCACAGGGTTCAAACTGGGGAAGAAACTAATGATTCTGGACCAGCAAATCACCACCACACACACACACACACACACACACACACTCCCCAAACCATCCCCTCAAGAAGAGAAGACTATACAATTGACCTGTCAATTCTTGGTGACTTCTTAAGAGTCCACATCCAAGCAGACCTTCATGATCACCGCAGGGTTGGAGACCTTGATGAATGACCAATCTGAATGGCCCCGCAGGATTATTTCCTCCCACAGCAGCTGATCTGGGAGCTAACTGCATAGGTCTGAGCTAGCTAACCAGAAGAAAAAGCCGCCATCACCTTCTGAGTTCTAGAGGCCTCCCCTCTCCCTCTAGGTCACTTTTTTGAGCAGAGAGCATCCATTTTTGCATAGTCACATAGTCCCTGTCCCTGGATCCCATGTAGAACTTTATGAATGGGGAGCCCCTTCAGTAGAACAGACTTTGTGCATGGCCCCAACTGCTGGGTGATGACCACGCCAGAGTTTATGTGGGCTCTTAACCAAGACATTAGGGCAGCCTGCCCTGTGTCTGAATGTCCCCAGAGGCACACTCCTTCTGAGTATTCACTTCTGGTTTGTGTCATCTTTCTGTTTCCTCAATCTGCTTCCATGGCCTCTTCACGTTACTGTCACACTACCTGCTTCTGCCAGCCACTCCCCCTTTTAAAGGAACTGATTTGAATCCTGTCTCTTTTGGGAGGCCAGATATCCAAGTACCAAAGGATAAGTATACTCTTGGAGAAGACCAGAGAACTTTCCTTTGTGGGAGAGATCCAAAAAGTCAGGAAAGAAGCAAAGTCCCACCAAGACCACAAGCCTTTCGAGCATATGTAACTAGGATGCTGGAACCTCAGAAACAACAGAGGAGAGAGCCACACAACAATAAGAAGGACCTTTCTAAGGGTCCATTCAGTAGAGTGAGCCCAGAAAGCCTTGTTCACCTACAGTGAGAGCTGTCTTTCAAATCTGGTCTCCCCAGGCTGCAGACAGCTTCCTCTGGCACTTTGTAGAAGGATGCTTTGCGGGAGCCATTAGCAGAGCCTCCCCTGATGAAGGAGCACCCGGTTTGAGCTCTGCAGTGTCTGACACATCATGCAATCGCCAGTCCAAGAGCAAAGGGCTCCACACCATTCCTGAACGTAGAGCACACACAGTCACAGTTGAATGAATGAGAGCATGAGTGAGTGAGCAAATGAGAACACAAGGATCTTGATCACTAGAAACAGTTCCTGGAGCTCATGGGATTCTGCCAGTAGGACTCGGTCCTTTAAAGATGATCCTTGGCAATACAGAGACTCTTTCAAACTGTTGTGTCAGCTGAATTAAAATTGAGAAAAGCAATGCATTGAGTGGGATGCAGAAGCTATTCAAGGTCAATCAGTGAAGAGAACCAGGAGGAGGACAGACACACCGCCAGAGCTCTCTGGGGCAGTATCGTGGCCAGTTCTTCAATGAGGAAGCATCAGTGGTTAACATCAGGACAGCACTGTGCCTATGCCTGTGCATTGTGCTGAATCAGTGTATACATATTCACATGGACCTTTGACACTCTGGATCTGGTGGTAATATACTCTTTGGGTGGTTCTTATAAAATCTTGAATCCAAGGACTTCTTTGGGCATGAGTGGGGAGCTGTGGCTGGACCAGGTGGAGGCAATGTCTATAGGCCTGGGGCCCACAGAAGGCAATCCAAGAAAAAAACATTCTCAAAAATGGGGCCTGAATAGGGTGGATTTGGGTCTTCAGGTGCTACATCTTACCAAGGAACGTTACAACACCTGCAGTAGCCAGCCTCTATGATGATCCAGATGATCCTCACTTTCTAGTAGGCATGCCCTGTACCTCAGCTACTTAATCAGGACCAACCGGCAGAAATAAGAGCAGAGGCCTCCTAAGGCTAGGACACAAACAGCACTGGAGCTTCCACAGTGGCATTCAGGACCCCACATTCTGGAGGAAGCCAGCCGCTGTTATGAAGGCCCTCAGCTGCCCTGTAGGACGTGTTCAAGGTGGGGAAGGGAGGTCCCTGGCCAACAGTTCCCTGCCAACAGTCAGCATCTCTTGGTCAGCCATGAGCCTTCTTGGAAGCAGAACTCCCGGTCCCCAGTCAAACGTTCAGATGACGGCAGCCCCGGCCGGCATCTTGACTACAATCTCGTGAAGGTCTTGAGCCAGAATGCAGCCCAGCCAGCACTCCTGAATCACTGGCCCTCAGAGACTGTGAGCTAATAAACAGTCGTCCTTGTTCAAGCAAGAGAAATTTATTAAACAGCAACAGATAACTAATACAGTGTCTATTTCAGCTTGCAGAGGGCATTTCTTCACTCAATTCCAAACTCTTAACTCTATTAACTGGATAATTGAGAGTGGCAAATCTATGGCTCATGTACTCACTACCCCAGCCCTCCTCATATTCAGGAAATACAGGAGGCAATTTTGGAAGACAAAAAACTAAACAACATATGTGTATATCCATATGAATATGTACATACACACATATACATACACACTCACATACACATATATACACATTGCATGTGTACTCTCTCTCACTGCCCCAACCCTCCTTTCTATCATACACATACACAGTACAAAATTAGAACCTTGAGAATTTTGGATTTACTTTAACCTATGTAAAATGGGTAAAGTTTGGTGCATGAAAGGTACTCTAAGGGAAAGGAGTGTATCCCAGCCAGGAGAGCTTTGACCAAAGTTAAGTGTGTGTTGATAAAATATCTAGAAGGGAGATGTTTAGGAGCCAAACCAGGAAAATCAGGTGACCCAGGAACACAAGGTGCTGTGAACTTAGCCAGGCTCACTCCTAACATTTCTGAGACTTGAAATGAGAGTCCAAAGACGGGCCACATACCATGTATCTGGATATTTCTAAGGATTTAATATAGACTTAGGAATGCTAAACCTGAACTTCTACCTGTTTGTGTCTGGGGCCTATGGCTAGCAACCAGGTGGTTCTCTGACCCTAAAACTTTGGAGGATTCCCCACCATCCCCACCAAGCCATACCTCACTCTTCTGACTCAGAGTTTCTAAGCAGTTCCAAAACCACATCCTCCCAGCCTTAGAGAGGAAGAGACTATAATTTTCCAGGGAACCCAGCTCCTGCCAAGACACCCACTTTCAGCAGCTGGGGGCAATTAACTTTAAACAAAAGGAGCAACTGTCTCTGGGTCCTCAGAGCAGACCTGTGATTTTCTCCTCTTCCCCCATAAACCCAGTGCTCCCACCCCAATATACCTAGGCTCAGAGGGGTCCAGTTTGTTCCAAACAACTTCCTTCCATAATCCCTCTTTGCTCAGTGTTTGGCCAAACCTTCGAAAAAATTCCTTAGGAAACGGAAATTAAATTTTAAAAAAGAAGTCTTCGAGATTTGTAGCTTATTTCTCTCAAGTGTGGGGCCTGGGGCAGGGCCGTCTTACAGACCTAAGGGTAGTTCTGAGCCCAGCCATCATGGATGCCATTGCTAGAGGGTGCTCTTAGTCAAGGCCAGTAGAGGAGTCACCATACTCCTCCTTGATCAGGATGCAGTTGAGGGGATAGAAGCAACTCATAGTTGACCACTAAGATCCCCCTCAGTGGAGATTCCATCTTTCATGATCCTTTAATATCCCTCACTGACAGCTAGTCCTTGGGTCGGATTTTCCATCCCTCATTCCTTTCAAATGAGCGTAAGGGATTCTTGCTATCCATGTGAGCACTGACCTGCTCAGGCTTAGGGAAAAAGAACTAAAATAAGGTCGGGGGAATCCAATTTTGCCAACTTCACTCTATGAGAATGGGTGCCTCAGTCTCCCTGTCTGCCCCTTCCAACCTCCCAAAGGGTGAAAGAGTTATTACCTTAAGGATAAAGACTAAACAATCCTCTTCTTGGCCCCTTGCCCATATCAGCAATTCTACCTGGTGCTCCAGGATCCCAGGGATTCTATAGATGAGGGATCAGTAGATCAATCCCAAGGACAGAATTCTGCCCACTCCCTGTTTTTCCAACCATGTCCACATCTTTACCTAATATCTATGGCTGCTTCTGTGCTGAAATGACAGAATTGAGTGGTCGAGATAGAGAGTGTGTGGCCAGCAAAGCCTTAAATATTACCATTTGACTCTTCACAGAAGGAATTTGCTGACCCCTTCTCTAGATGATGACAGCCATTAATATTTCTAGTACTTACTATGTGCTGAGCATTGTTCTAGGTACCATACATATCATATCGCATCCTCACACCAAGTTTTGAAAACATCCAATGAAATTATGCCAGTTTCACAGATAAGGAAACAGTAGCAAAGAAAGAGCTTAAGGAACCTTCTCCAATGTCACCAGCATAAGAGGGGCTAGGACTCAGTGCTGGCCAGTCTGGGTCCAGAATCCATGCTCTTAATGACCATACTAAACTGCCTGAAAATTCTGTCAGGAAAATTCCACCTACATTACCAGTGGATTGATTTCATGCAGCCTTCAGACCCCAAATTTAGCCCCACAGTTACCTCCACAAATCACTTGGAAGGGATATGCCCACTATAAGGAACAACTGGGCATTCTGGAATTTAATAGCTTCTTAAATTTGATTAGAATGAGCCCATCTGTGGGAGCCTGAACATCACTGGGCACCAACAAAATGAAGTTTCTGGCTGCAGTGTGAACCTTCCTGAGACCTCAGTGACTCCACTCACACAGGGCAACGGCCCTAATAAAGTCTTTCCTGAGTCACCATCCAGGCCCTTCAGTGCACAGTCCATCAGTCACCCTGGGACACAATTCTGGGGAGGCCAAACTTTGCCTTAGCACATCTGCAACCCTTCCCATAAGTGACCCTGTTTTATCAGTTTGCTTCAAAGAAATGTTAACAGTAAATCCAGCTGATTAAAGTCCTCCACTGAGGGAAGAAATGACTGTTTATTTAAGTTCCTTGCTTTAGTGAAGCATGATTATTTCCATTCTGGAAGTGTTTTTCGGAGAAAACCAGCCAGCCATCATTCAATAGTGGCTTTCAAAGCACTGGTTGATATCAATGAGAAGCAAGAGGAAACTTCTGAAAACAGAGCCATTTGATGGAAGATCCCAGAAGACTTCATGCATCCTGATCAAATAGGTTACTGGCTTCCTCCAAATGTTGGCCTGAATCCTGGTTGTCAGCTGGACAAGGATTTAAACAGCCCCACCTATCCACACAAACAGGAAGGTCTACTGCATCTATCGAATGTACTGGAAGTGATACACTCTCCCTTTCTGGCCATGTGAGGAGACAGGGGCATGTGTAATTGATCTTAAACATCTCCATTGTCTTGGCCATCTGCAGAGCAGGGTTGGCTGGGTTGCAAAACCCTGTGCAGACGTCGTGGCCAACTTAAACATCTCAGATGAAAAATTGCTTTTAGGTATAACTAACTTCCTAAAGTACTTCTGTCTTAAAAGGAATCCTTCAAAGGAGCCAGAAAAATGTTAAAATGTCTCTAACTCAACTTGTTTGTTTTGCAAATAAGAAACGTGAAATTCCACCACATTTGGTGACAGGTGGCTAAGATCTCACCATTAGCCCTGATACAGCTAGAGAAAGTCGGTCTGATTAATGAAATGGAAGAGGAATATACGCATTTGGTAAAACAGTGCTTTGAAAAGTATTGTTGTTCCCATCCCAGCACATCTGTCCTCCTCCCCAGAGACAGCGACATTAACCAGGCTTCCATGCATCCTCAGAAACATTCCAGACTGAAACAGTATCGTCGGTATATACACAGATAAACTTCTCTCCCACAAACCAGTGAGTCAATGTGATCGCTCTGGGTGTTGTCACAAGCACAACCAGGACTGTTTGTATTCATGACATGCCAGCAGGCCCACGTTCACTTCAGATAGTCATCACCTGCCAGGTCCTGCACGTGCACCCTCCACGCTCATTCCTGTTGGCAGAACACAGCCCCAGCTGGCACTCTGCATGCTGCCCACCTAAAGTTGGACTAAATGGACTTAAAGGCAAAAGCCCTGAACCCTGGCTGGGCATTTAGTGAGGTTGCCTGTAATAGGCATGCGGAATGGCCCTTGGTATTTCACCAGATTGGGGGAAATCCTTTTTGGCTTGGACATTTATGCAGAAAGTTATTTTTCCTGCCAGAAAATAACTTTCTGCAATGCAGAAAATGCAAGAAAATACTTTCATCCGTAGTATCTCTAAAACCCTATCTCATAGACATCTGGTCAATCACTCTTGGTTAAATGTTTGTTATAGAAATTGATACAAAAAATAATTTTAAAATTGGCATTTCTACTAAAAACAATAATCTGCACTTGGGGTCTTCTAAGATTTGAGGGCTGTCCCTGGTCAGGTGAGAATGTGTTGCTTAACTACCTGTGTTGCCAGGATCCTGAAAAGTTGATTCTAGAATGACCTATCTACCCTGGTGTTCACTATCCTGGGCAGGCAAGGCTCACAGAACCCCAGGGCAGCATCCCCTCAGAGCCATGTTCCAAGGCCAGCCCCTCAGTCAAGTGGAGCCCAGTTCTAAATTCACAGACTGAGGATTCCCTGGGGCTTGGCAGCACCAAATGACATCATAGTCACAGCCATTAAATAGCTGATTCCAAACTTTGGATATATTCCATCTACATGTTTGATGTGAAAAAGCAAACACCAGAAATTGAGGAGCAATAAGGATGTCATCAATTTCTCTGCTCAAAGTGTGCATCCTGAAAAGCAATTATTCTACTTCCTGGGCTTAATGGCTCATTCATCTTGAATTTCTCTAAAAGAAAAATATCTTCCTAGCAATGTCAGGCACAGGAACACTGGGGCATCTCCACCACTGCTGGTAAAAATGTAAGCATGTAGTACCTTTCAGAGGGTATTTTACTTAAAGCCCTTGGAATACACATCCCTTGGGCTCAGCAAATTCAGTCCCAGGAATTTACCATAAGGAGCTATTAAATAGATGTTGGCAGAGTCAAGGATGTTTATTGTGGCACTGTTTATAATAACTAAAAATTAGAAACAACTTAATGCCCTTGGTAGAGACTGGTTAAATAATTTTTAAGATGTTGACTCAAGGGAATATCATTCATACCATTAAAAATTTTCTTGTAAACATGCATTTACTGATGTGGAAATATTAACCCCAACTCTACTTGACCCTTTTGGGATTTTACTAGATGCCAGCTTTTCATGAATGACTTCTATCCCCTTCTTTAATGATATTCAAAGGACCATTTCATTGCCCTTGTACCACTCAAACATCAAATGGCTTCCTCTAATACATCCTAGAATGTTGAGCAAATCCGATTTAAATTACCTCATGATTATATAAGCTTATGGTACCCATTCTTGACTTGCCCAAGTAGAAATCCCAGGTTTGATAAATGACCTCCTCTGGAAGTCATCGTCTCCTCTGGATCCTGGTCCTACTTCAGACCTGCCCCAAATCTAACATGACAACTTCAAAATACAGCTAGTAGAGAAGCAAGCATTGATCATGCTAGATAGGAAACCTAGGGACCAAAACCAACTTTCGAGATATACAAATACTTCAACATGATCCAAAATGTGGGAGTACACAAAGAAATCTCTAACTTTGCCGATGACTCAATTCCTCCAAATGATAAAATGGCAAGCTGTTCAACTGCAAAAAGAGCCAACAAAGAAATGAATAGCAGGCAGGAATCTATAGCTGTACTTCTCTGGAAGTATTAATAATTATACTTTTCCTTCAAATGACTTTCAGAAAAGTCATCTCTACTGTTTTTATAAGACAAACATGTCAGCCTATCCATCATAACCCTGAGAAGAAACACAGCCATTGACTGTGTCCATTTCTTGGCAACATTTACCCACCACCCCACTGAGTCAAAGTGTAGCAAAGCCACTGCTATCAGAAACAGGCATTGTGCGTTTACCCAAAACCAATTTCCAGCTGTATTTGGAAAAGTATGTGAACTTTGGGTTACCACATCTTTAAAAAGAGGCTCAAGGAAACTCTCAGAGCACAAATGATGGTTGCAAAGATATGTACAAGGTATACAAACTTTAGACAAGAAGGCAGAGAACTGGATGAAAATCCCAGCATGGCCACTGACAGTGGGTGTGGCTTGGGCAGAATTCCCCTGGAGTTCAGAGGATTTGGTCAGGTAACATTCCTGAAAGATCCTCTCACAATGGCTGGGATTTACTAAGGGCTCAGAAAAATCCTGATCTGCCTTTTAATGGGAAGCATGCAATGGGATGGAAGCCCACCATGTTGAGGTTTTTCAACCAGAAAAGATCATGGCACTAGGGATAGTAATGTTATCTTACAAACCAGGAGAGTATGTACGATGAGACCACCCTCCCCAAGACCCTTGAGAAACCAACCAATGCCTGTCCCATCTCCAGAGAGCCAGCACTTGATGGAAAGCACCACAAGGACCCCAGACCCATTCAGTGAAAGATCTAAAAGAAGAGACAGCCAGTAGAAAAAGGACAGGAGCCTGGCGAGTGGCAGCCATCTGTGGAAACTTCAAAGGCTTTCCTATCCCCCTGCCAACCCCAACCAACCCAGAGGTGTTCATTCAGGGGAAACAAAGAGGGTACAGGATGACAGACCCTTCCATATACACAAGAACACAACACACACACGCACACACATGCACACACACACACACACAGAGCAGTGGGTAAATGGAAGACATATGTCATGAGATTAAATTTTTTAAAGATCAGTACTAAATCTCAGCAGTCAGAACTAGACTGTTGGAATAACTCAACATTACTGAAAAGTCGTGGAAATGGACCGATGAATCATTAGGGGGATCCCCACCCAGAGGAAAATGTGTATGTCAGGACACAACTGGCAGTAGTTATCAAAAAAGAATTTACAAACCATGTCATGCTTTTGCCTCCAAAGAGGTGAGATGCCTGAATAAATTAGTTACATAATTGGTGAAAGATATCTTTTTTCCATCAACACCTATGTGACTGAGGTCACTTGCAGGGTGAGGAAGGCGGTGATCTTATGTGCACGGCCAGTCTTCTGGACCTCACAGTGGTACTGGACACCAGTGCTTCCTGCTGGAATCCCTCCCCAAGCCTGGACATGAACTCAACAATCAAGCTCCTCACTTTCCAAGCACCCAGCTGGTCACCTCAGACCCCTGGCCTCATCTGTGGGTACTCCCCCAAACTGTGGCTGTACTTCTGCTTTACTTCCTCTCAGAAAGCTCACCATAGTCATCCCTTTACCTGCAACCCCTCATGGAAATCTCCTCACACTACACAACATTCCTACTGCTCTGTGCCCTCATGTTTACAGACTGACTTTGGAGACTCAGGTCCTCTGCTTTAAAGTCAATGCCGAGAATGGAAGTGTGCTTTCCCCTCCTACAGGCAAGTTCTTCAGAATCTTGATCCCAGATCCCAGTTGTGGATCATAGAGAAAAAGAGAGAGATGCCCAAACTTCCCCGTGATCTGTAAATGTGTATATTATTGGAACTTAGTTGAAGCAGGGACATTTTGGCCTAAATTTCAAAATGGTACATCTCCTTCTAAGAAGAGTAAGATTTCAGTGACTACTGGAAACAGAAAGTAGTGGCTAGGTTCCAGTTATCTACCGCTGAGGAATAAATTACTTCAAAATTTAGAAACTTAAAATAACAAGCATATTACTTCATCTTACAATTTTGTAGGTCAAGAATATGGGTGGCTGGGTGACTCATCTGTTCCATGTGGCATCAACAGAGGTCGTTGGTGCTTGGTTGGAGGAAGCCTGGTGTAGTGGGTCTCTGATACACTGGCACCTTGGCAGGGGCACCAGGGACACTGAGCTCAGCAGATAGTCTCAAATAGAGCACTTACCTGGGGCCTCTCCAGCCTGGCAGCCTCAAGGAAGTTAGACATCCAATATGGAGCCCAGGGCACCAAGAGCAAGTGTTCCAGTTAAGACACCCAGCTGTAAGCTACAGAGATCCCTGTGGGCAAACTTTGAATGGCTCAGGAAGTTATTCCTGCCTCACTCTATGGGTCAAGCAAGTCCCTAAGACCAGACTGCATTTAGAAGGAGGAGATTTAAATGCCATTTTTAATGAGAGAAGTTGCAAAGAATTTGCTACCATCTTTCTTTTTTCTGACCATCTTTTGTCTACCACAGACCCTGCTGTCGTCCCTTTCACTAGTTTATGCTTGGGTTAGGGCATCGAGTTTGCTCTGCAGATGACACAGTGTCATCCCTCACTAGCCCCCAAGGACGTGATTCGTCTTTTGCAGGTGCTATAGCCGGCAGCAGACTTAGCATCAATTTTAGGCCTGGCAGAATTAATGACTGTTAGAAAAATATCACAGCAACACTGATACTAACATCCATTCCATCAGAAAATGGTAGTAAGAGTGTGAGTTTCACAGGCACAGCCTACCTGGGTTCAAATCCCTGCTCTGTAATTTACTGGCAGTAAAAATAATTGGGCAAGAGGCTAAAATTTTCTAATGCTTGCCTTTTAAATGAGTATAATACCTATAGCAGGTGTCTCAGGGGCCCCTCACTCCTGATCTGTGTCCATTCCTTCAAGTAAAATATTATGGGGGACGTTCTATATGCCTTCCAGGAGGTCCCAGGGACAAGAGCCCCAGTGGTCACACCCATAAATCACTCTTGGCGTGTTTTTTCCTTACTTCCTGCCTCCCTATCTGGGCTCCCTCCCTCCTGTTTCCTGGAATCACCTCCCCCATAAATGACCTGCATCCAAGTCTTCCTCCCAGAATTCACCTTCAGGGGAGCCAAAACTAAGGGAATTCTCACATTGTAGGGTTGTTCTAGCATAACATAATCTCAGAACATGAGAAATGTCTGGCTGGCAAATAGTTATCCTGAAACATGCTCATTCTCTCATCTAAGAAAAGATGTCAGGACCACTCACATTTCCCCTGAACACAACAAGCCCTTTCCAGACCCATTCACTGCCCAGCCTTCCCTCCCTCCACTTGGTGAAACCCCCACTTACCCCAGTGCATCCAGCTCTGACCTCCCTGAGCCGATGACACCTCCCAGCAGCACACCTCTCTCCTTGCTGTGCCTTCCACAGTCTTGTGCTTTGTCACACTCATTACATTGTCTTTGCTGGTCTTCTGCATGAGACAAGTTCTCAGAGGGCAGTGAACAAGTCTGTTTTTGCTAGCTAAGGAAGGAAAACAATATTTGTTGAATGAATGAATAAATGAATGGGTGAACTAAATGTTCTTTCTTCTGTGATGTATGCACTATCCTCAACCTCTTCCCACTAGCCTTCCACCAACCTGCACACACAAGCACCCTGCAAGTCATTCCCCTTCTACACTCAAACAGCATGCTGGTGTCACATGCATTTACCATGCTCTTCTTTGTAATACGAATTAGTGGGGCTTGCTTCTTTCTTTCCTCCCTTTCTTCCTTCCTTTTTCTTTCCTTTCTATTCCTTTCCTTCCCTTCACTTCCCTTCCCTCCCCTTCCCCTTCCCTTCCCTTCTTCTTTCCTTCCTTCCTTCCCTCCTTCCTTCCTTTTGTGAGAGTCCCGTCATAACAGTCTGAACCATGTGCTCATAGGAACCTCAGACATGTTGGTTTCAGTCGCACCTGGGTCTTCCCTGCATAAGCCTCCTGTGATTACTGCACAGCATGTCCAGGCTAACATTCGGCCTTGCCCCAAGATCCACCATCTTGCAAATCAAGGACAACTGGCTGCCCCTACAAAACAATATTCTCACCAGAGAAAGGAGCTGCCCCAAAGGAAGGGAGGTTGGGCAAGGGATTCCATTGCGGACACAGCTGCTGAGGGTTGACAGCCGAGGGACATGCTGCATTGTCACAGCAGCCCTCTTCCAATCCAGCCCACGGAAACATGTTGCCCAGTTCCTAGGAAACTGGGGTGATAATCAGTGAGAAAAGAAAGCCTGGTCACAGGCTGCATAGTAGGAAACCGAATGCATGGGGCTGGGCTATGGCTTTCCCAGACTCCTGTGGGGTCAAGGAAGTCCATGGGAAAGATTTGTTCTAGGAGATGTAGTAAAAGCCTGCAGAGAGCTCAGGAAAGGGTTTCCAGGTAAAGGTAAAGATAGAACAGAAGTTCCTCTTCTCCTTCTCCCTGCCTCGAATGTAGCACCATGTCTGGGACTCCAGCAGTCATCTTGTGACCAGGAGAAAAGGTCAAAAGTTCAAGAGTCACTGATCCTGACATCTTTGAGCTGCCAAACCTCTATACTTCCAGTGTGTGACAAAAATAAACACCAATTTTTGTGCAGATCGCTCTCTATTGGTTTTTCCTTACTTGCAGCCAAATGCATCCCAACTGATATGGATCTAGACTAGAGAAGACTCTTAGTTGCCATGTGGCACCCTCCCCAGTGGCACCCACAGCTGGTGTGGCCTGGAGAAACAGGTGCGGTTTATGAAACGTCATGCCCCCTCTTGTTCCATGAGCTCCTGGAGAGCAAGGAAATATTGCAGAATCCATCAATCTGTCTCCTTCTTATACCATCACCAAGCCCAGCATCTCACTTGTGCCAGTTACTTAATAGACTTTTGTTTGTTTACCTAATTTGCTTGTAAGCAGGAGAAAACAAAGAATCTTCATTGGGCTACTGCAGAATGATTGTATTTAAGAAATATTGGAGTCAGTGCTGTCCGTGAGCATGGGGAGGTCATGAGGCTCATGGTTCCCCAACTTCCCCCAAATCACCCCACTCTGCCACAACATGCTCTGGGTTAAGGGGTTGGTGGAATGGAGAAAGGGAGACTGAGGGCAACCTCTTCAAAAATTTCCTCCCCTGGGAACCCTCCTACACTGTTGGTGGGAATGCAAGCTGGTGCAACCACTCTGGAAAACAGCATGGAGGTTCCTCAAAATGTTGAAAATAGAACTACCCTATGACCCAGCAATTGCACTGCTGGGTATTTACCCCAAAGATACAAACGTAGTGATCCGAAGGGGCACATGCACCCGAATGTTTATAGCAGCAATGTCTACAATAGCCAAACTATGGAAAGAACCTAGATGTCCATCAACAGACGAATGGATAAAGAAGATGTGGTATATATACACAATGGAATACTATGCAGCCATCAAAAGAAATGAAATCTTGCCATTTGCGATGACGTGGATGGAACTAGAGGGTATCATGCTTAGCGAAATAAGTCAATCGGAGAAAGACAACTATCATATGATCTCCCTGATATGAAGGAGAGGAGATGCAACATGGGGGGTTAAGGGGGTAGGAGAAGAGTAAATGAAGCAAGATGGGATTGGGAGGGAGATAAACCATAAGTGACTCTTAATCTCACAAAACAAACTGAGGGTTGCTGGGGGGAGGGGGGTTGGGGGGGATGGGGTTATTATGGACATTGGGGAGGGTATGTGCTATGATGAGTGTGGGGAAGTGTGTAAACCTGGCGATTCACAGACCTGTACCCCTGGGGAAAAAAAATATATGTTTATAAAAAATAAAATTAAAAAAAAAAAATTTCCTCCCCTGGAAGATTGTAATTTCAAGTACATTACAGGAATATTTTTTTAAAGATGGCAGCAGTCAGAGGGGGTGGCAGCTGGGTGAGCAATGATAGGCTCAAACAAAAAGCCCTACTCATGAGATATTATCAGAATCCTTTCTCTCCAGGAGGTTTCTGAATTCAACCTGGGCTTAGGACTTTGAAGATAAGTCTTCTGAATTTCCTCAGGATGAACACTGCTGAGTAAAAGCTGACTCAAAAAGACATGGCAGATTCAAGTGTTTACCAAGAAAAGTGTACTCAGCACTTGACATAATTCCGAAGGACTTTATCCTAAAAATATTTTTATTAAAGCCTGAAATAATTTAATCACAGGCTTCTATTAGTCAGAGATCCGCCAACACCCTGTGCCGAGACTCTCAGACATTTAAACAGGAAACCCTAAGTCCAAAGAACAGAAAACATTCTGAACCGAGCCAGGGAGTTAGAAAAGTGACCCTCCCTGCTCAGACTAAGCTGTCCGCCTCCCCGGCTCCACTGTTGGAAGATAACGTTAAATCTAAATCTCGAAGTGGGAGTGGGACAGTTCTTTTCACAGTGGGATAAAGGAGCTTGCTCAAGGCTGAAGACAGAGCCTGGCAGCATCAGAACTTCGAGAAGGGGAACTCTGATCTCTGAGTGTAGGAGGGAGTGATTCCTGGAATAGGACTCCAATCTCTTCCTTTGGTTACAGAGAAAATCCTCCTTGTTTGCCTCAGAACATCTCACAGAACACCAAGAAGCCAGCACAATTTGTTCAGTCATTTGTCTGATATCTTGGACATTGGGAAATCTGTAGACCTCTGCCTTAAAAATAATATTTGTAAGGCGGATTCCTTTGAGGCAACCAGGTAAACACCTGGGTAGATAAATGGGCCCACAGGGGAAAATCAATATAGACACTCCAGGAGGAGGTGGTGACACTCCAGGATGGAGTATAGACACTCCAGGATGGAGGTGGGGGTGGAGGTGGAGGCCAGGGACTCTGTTCTCCTTGACCATGTATGCTCAGAACCTTCCCACTGTCCTTTGTTCATTCATTGACCAGGTATGAATGCTGGGTGCTTTGTGTGAGCCCAGTCAGGTAATGCATGCTAAGCATAAGCAACCAGGACAAAGCCAAAGTGTGTAGTTTACAGACCCTACCCTCAAAGAGCCTATAATTTGCTGGATAAGACAGATGGGACACAGGCAACTTCAGTGTTCTAGAAGACCAAGTTCAGGGAGTAAGAATGTGACATCTGGAGCTAGAGAACAGGTTTTGATCCCCATTGCTGCCCCTTTCTACCTTTGTAACTAAGGCAAGTTACTTAAGGTGCTCAAGCCTCAGTTTCCCCATATATCAAGCAGAGGTATTATTACTAGCTGTCTCATAGGTTTTGGACAACAAAGGAGATAGAATCTGAAAAAGTATTTAGATAAAGCCTGGCCTGTTGGATCAATATATGACAACTATTCCAACTGTGAGGGCTTCCTGGTGCCCTAGGGGCACATAAAAGAGGTGTCTTTACCAGGTTTGGGGGTTGGGAAAAGCTTCTCAGGAAAGACCTGAACAGGAAGAAGGAGTCAGCCCAATTGAACACAATGGGAAGTTTTCCAGACTGGGTAACAACACATGCCAAGTCCCCGGGACCAGAGACAACAGACCTGAGCAGAACCATGAGTGGTTCAGTATGGCCAGCCCTGGGTGAGGAGATGGCGAGGGTCTCACAGGAGGTGAAGCGTCCATCCGTTCACTTGATAAATATTTGAAACTGCAAACACAGCAGTGAACAGCTACAACCATGGCCCTCTTGGAACTTACATTTTAGTATAAGGAGACAGAAGCAGACAAAATAAATGACATAAGTAAGCCAACTGAGAAAAACCTCTTGGTTTGGACTCCAGCATCCTGCCAATAGGCAGCCATTAAAAAGTCTGAAACAGAGCAGCCACACCACCATGTTTGGGCTTCAGAAAGATGACTCTGGGGCACCTGGGTAGTTCCGTAGGTTAAGCATCTGGTTTCAGCTCAGGTCATGATATTGGGGTCCCAGGATCGAGCTCCACCTTGGGATCCATGCTTGGTGGGGAGTCTGTTTCTCCCTCTGCTCTTCCCTCCACTTGCGCTCTCTCTCTTTCTCTCTCAAATAAATGAATAAATAAAGTCTATCTTCAAGGAAAAAAGAGAAGGAAGGGCGGGAGGAAGGAAGGAAGGAAGGAAAGAAAAGAAAGAAAGAAAAAGGAAGCGGGGGGTAGGAAGGAAAGAAGGAAGGCAGTCAGGCAGGCAGGCTGGCTCTGACTGCCCTGCGGAAGGTGACCTGCGGTGGGAGGCCAGCCTGGAGGCCAGCCTGGAGGCAGAGGATCATGTCCCACCTTGAGACTGTGAAGCTAGGCAAAGTGTAAGCCTAGGATACAACTGCAGCCCAAGGAAACTGTGAAGCCATGGCCCACGTGAAATTCCCACAAGAGCACATCCCTGCCAAGGCCCCTCACCCCACCCCCCTTCAGCACCTCCTTGTGGCCAGTTCTCTCCAAAGAGGGTTCAGAGTCCCAGGAGAGAATCTGATTGGCTCAGCAGTCTTGTCTGTGTCATGCAGTCCCCCGGGGCATCTCAGAGTCAGTCCTGTCCTGAGTAGCCTCCTCAGAGCCCTTGCATGTGTCTACTATGAGCTTTTTGCTCTGTGATGCTATGGGGGCTGCTTTGGAAAGACAAAGACAAAGTCAAATCCTGAAGCTGCTCTCAAATTACTCACAGCCTCATAGGGGAAAAAAAGGAAAAGTTGAAAGCACTAAATGTTATAATAAAGGCCCACATAGGATTCAGGACTGGAAGGGACAATGAGTCCTGTGTTTGGTTCGGCTTTGTGATGGAGGCGGCATTGCAACAGAGCCCTGAGAGAAGAGTAGGGTTTGGAGAGAAAGAAAATACATGGGCAAAGCCAGTTGCAGGGAAGCCAATGGTAAATGGGCAAGGTCTTCCTCTGGCCCTGTCCTTTCAGTGCAGAAGCCAATCAGCCACCCATCCATTCTTCCGTCCATTCATTCAACAAGCACGGATGGATCACCTACTGAGTACCAGGGCGTAAGGACCTCCTCGCTTCTGAATGTCTTTTAAACAATTGCTGGACATTCCTTTTTCTTACACATCACACAGGAAACAAAGACATGGACAACAGCCTTATAAAGGCTTTGTCCTGATCTCTGGGTCTGGTCTCCACGAAGAGAGCCCAGTGGTACTCAAAACTTTGACCACAGCCTGGCGACTCTGCCCGTTCTTTCTTCCAGGGAAGAAATTCTTGATAATGAAGAGTTGAACAGAAACAACAACAAAGTTGTGGTCCAGTTGCCAGAAATAGTCAAGAACTGCTTATTTTTAGGAGGCAAAATGTCACTCCTGATGTTTCCTTCATCAGGACCCTCTTGGACCCCGGTCCCCTCTAAGCCACCCTGAGGAAGGAGGTGCAAGTGACCCTCCCATGAGTTTCAGAGATGTGCCAAGCGTGCTTTGCTCTGTCACGTGCTCCTGTTCCACCTTTACAGTCCAGGCTATCCACAACCTCTGCCAGGCTCCTCTGTGTCCTACGTTCTTTTGGGACCCAGTGCTGGAGCTTGTCCAGCTCAAGCTTTCAGAATCAGGAAGCTCCTTTGCCACACAACGACAACATACCCTCCAGCGTCGGCTCTGTGATAAGGGTAGTGTTTGCTTCCCCCTTCTGCCTACTCTTCCATCTTTCCTCTGAACTGGCTCAGAACGCAGCTGGGAAAAGCAGAAGTGATAAGGAGTGGGATTTGTGGGTAAAATACACATCATGATAGAAACCTCTGATGGAAACATCTGACGGCTGGCTTTTCCCTTGGAGGCTTATGGCAGCCCACACAGGATCATGTGGCTACAGAGGTTCTTCTAGGGAAGGTGGGGGGCCACTTCCAACCCATGTTATGCTTTGCCGCACGGAACCTTCCCTTGGCAACCATTGCAGCTCATGGGTGATTGGTTTGCTTGCTTGCCTTCTTGTTAGCATATGGTTTCATATTGAGGCTGTTTGAAGTAGGACAGGGGCTGAGCAGGGAGGCAGGCCCTATAGTGACCAAAGCCAAGTCAGACGCCTTTGGAGACAGAGTGGTACAGCCTGACCTTGAACTACATTAGCTACAGGCAAGTGTGGTACGATTCCAGGCAAAGCTGAGTGAAACTGGATTAAGCCTTTTTAGTAGGGGCAGCACTGCTTCTAAACTGCAAGGCTGATGAGTTCCTACGCTGCCCGTGGGCACCAAGACGTTCTAGCCCTGCACTGTCCGTCCCGGGCCTGAGTTGGCAAAGCCAGATCACGTGGCCTTGTTTCCATCTCCACTGGGGCCAAGGATGCTACTGTGGAGGGGCACATTTTACATCCATGGGCCTTGTCCATAACCCAAGAATCTTAAAATAGTCAAAGTGCTCAGTGAGTTTCCATATGACATGATTCTTGCTAGATGGGCTTGCAAGACTGTTTGTTGAAGGAACATGGCAGAAACTCTATTTCAGGCACTCCATTAGGACAATAATAAAGGAAGGCAAGGCACAGATGAGGCAGGGTAAAGGGGCCATTAGGACAAGGGTATTGAGTCTGGCCTGGGGTAGATGTTGAACTGATAGCACCTAGTGATATTACCAAGCTCAAGAGAGGGGAGCAAGGGGCTGTGGCAAACCCAAACTTACTGATTTTATAGCTCTCACAGGGAAGAGCCAAAGGGGACAAAAGTCTAGAAAAGCGTGCCAGGATGAATGAATGAATGAATGGGTGGATGAATCCTGGTCTGGAAAGCAAGGGAAGTTACAGTCAAAGCCTTCAGACCCACAGGCACAAGAAGATGAAAGAGGTTAAGCCAGGGCTCCAACCTGGCCCCAGCTACAGAGCATGGAGATTGCCAGCACCCTGACCACTTCCAGCAAAATCCACAGAGGCGGGGCCGAGCGTCCACAGCTTTGGTTCAGTCCTTTCACGTGATCCCAGTATGCAGCCAAGGCTGGGACCCTCCTGCTTATCTGGGGCACACATGCTCAGAGCCTGTCCCACTGCTTCAGAAACTTATTTATGTGGCAGAAATGCTACAGGGGTCTTGATCATTCCAAAGCGAGGGAAAACCAAGAACTGAGTTGCGCTTGGTGGGAGGATCAACTTCAGGGGACCCCAGGGGCACAGTGAAGCTGAGGGTGATTTTGAAGCTCAAGTGGAGCCGGAAGAGATGCCTGCCCTTGGGAAAGGTGCAGAGGCCTAGAAAGTTCCACAGTAGGAGGCCGTGGTCCCCAGCACTCCGGGCCAGGACCTCACAGGCCTGCTGACAACACAGTGGGGAGGCTCTGTCACTGGGCAGGACCTGAAATCCAGGACTCGCCTGGAAAGACTACAAAAGAAGTTCTGAGCGGGGAACCAGGTGGGAAAGAATGGCACCAAGAAACACACGGAGACTGGGAGAGGGGCTTTCCCTGGAAACACAGACATTACTCAAGAAGGTATCAGGGATTCAGTTGCTGAGATAAGATGCATAAGATGCAGTGGAATTTTCCAGATAAGGTCACTGTGGTGCTGTGACTAAGGCCTGTGAGGGCAGTTGGCCCAACAGAGTCAGCATTCTTGGGTCAAAGATCCGAGATAAACCACAGCGGGCTCAGGCCATGAGCATGCCTCATGGGCACCGCAGGCCACCGTCCAGGGCCTCTCCTCAGCATTTCCAGCAAGTTACCCTGGGACGCCAGTGCTGCCAGGCTGGGGTCCACACACTGAGGACCAGCAGCCTGCACCAGCACCTGTCTGCCCTTTTCCCCAGTACCCCTGGGGCTGCTGGGGTCACTCCGACACCCAGTGCCAGGTAGGAACAACAGTGGCTTGCGGGTATCAGCTCCAAAGGCCAGAAGACAGCTTATCCTAAAACACGGTGTGAGTGGAGTCTGGGCTGTGCTCATATGCTTATATTGTATTAACACCTGGGACTTTTTAAAGGGGACACGTGAGAGGCCAATGCCATGGTCAAGGCCTAGGAGCCACACCCTTCCCTGCAGAAGGCAGACCAGACCGCCGGCTGCCGGTCGCTCCCCCTGGACAGAGAAGCCTTCCTGCTGGGACCGAGCGAGGTGCGATGGGGGAGGATGAAACTCAGGCGGCAATCTCAACATTTTTGAGGTTTGGTTTCTCTACCCTCAACTTTACAAGGGCAAATTTAATCTTTGAACTTGAATGTCTCCTAAGGAACTTCATAGTGAGAAAGGAATTGAATATCAAATTCAGGTTATGGAATATTGTTTTACAATCTTTTACTGCTAATGCTTGCCAGGTTGACCGTGACTGCTTTTCTGGCTTGGTGGCTGGGCTTAGTAAAGGATATTTGATTCTCTTGCAAAAAATAAAATAAAATAAAATCGGGAGCCTATCTGATTTGTTGGCTCTTTACTTTTGACCATTTATGTCCTCGCAGAACTGCTGGTGAGCCCTCACGTGAAGCTGGGCATTTGGGCACTAAGCACGCGTTTCTGACACCCAGGCTTTGCTGCCCCTCCCAGGGCTAGCAATTCCTAGAGCACAATTTTCAAATGCAAACCAACCAATACAGAGTCCACACCAGGATCACCTCCTTTATCAGTCTCTCTCACCCTCCAGACCATCACCCACCTGCCCGAAACCAGACAGCAGTCAAAGATTATTCAATGAAATTAGTCAGACTAGCCAATCCGAAGTGATCCAATACTCCCCCTGTCTTGTCCTTTCCTTCTGCAGAAACAGCAGTAAAGCCATGCTTTCCCCTCATTCCCTCTGCCTCCTGACCCAACCTGGTGCATCCCCATGTGGCTCTGCATGGCATGGGTGGCCCCTTCTTCTGGGATCTGTAACAAACCATCTCTTCAATGACAATCACTTCCAAATCTGTTGGCCTCACCATACCTGAATAATAATAAAACCGATATTTTAGGGGTGCCTCGGTGGCTCAGCTGGTTAAGTGTCCAACTCTTAGTTTCGGTCCTGATCTCAGGAGTTGTGGGATCAAGCCCCAGTTAGGCTCCATGCTCAGGGCAGAGTCTGCCTGAGATTCTTTCCCTGTCCCTCTGCCCCTCCCCACTACAATCAATCAATCAATCATCAATCAATCAATCAAAATAATAAGAATAATAAAACCTACATTTTAAAACAGTAATTTGGGACAGGATATTTAATTCACATCCATTCCTAATCATTTCTGAACCTTCTGGGGGCTAAATCTACATTGCCCACCATCAGGCCCAGAAAGATTGGATGGAGAAGGTTCACTTCTATTTCCTGGACGAGCAGCCAAAAGGTCAAGTGAGTGGGCTGCTCATTCCCACCCTGTGGGACACAGGCCAGTTGGAGTCCCACAGGACAAGAGGACTAAAACCTGGGGAATTCTATAAAGGAGACATCTGGGTCCCATGCATGGTGCTTTCTTCCCTGCAGAAGAACCCCCACTAGAGTCACTGTCATCCCCTCCAGATGTGGCTTTGGTGAGTCGGGAGAAGAGCTGGACACGTGGATCTCAGCTCTTCTCCATGGCCAGGTTGTCCCCAAGAAAACGAATACTTGCTCTGCTCCCTCTTTCTGTATTCTTGCAAAGGACTCAGCCCGGCTTGGGGCCAGCTGTTCTCCAGCTGTGCTAAGTCCCAGAAGTCAGTATTAGGAAACTCTCCGTTGCTGCCCATCTAAGCCACATGATGATGTAATATTGAAACTGAGCCCCCCATCATCATCTCCAAAATGTAACTTACAGGATTTGCCTTGATTTTTTTGGGGGGGGGTGAAATTGTGTAAAACCTATAAAATCTTGCACATTGTAAACGATTAAGTGTTGGTTTCCTCTTCTTCCTTCTTGCTTTTTTCCTCCATCATCCCAAGCTCTCCCTGCCTCCATCCTTGCAGCTGGCTGAGCTTCTCCTGGCCCCATGTGGCCCCACGCTTGGGCCTCCCTCAAGGGCCTGGTAACGGCAGACGGGCCATTTCTGAAGAACCAGCGGCAGAACCTCTAGACGTTTGTTGGCAGGAGACTGTTTTGCTCTGCTTCATCCAAACAAGAAAAAGGAAGCCGTTTCTGCAGGCACGCTAGGGAGGAGAAGGGCATCTTCCTTGGCTGAGCTCTGTGGGAGATGGGCTGCAGGCCCCCACCACCACTCCACAGTGGCTAACCATGTGAGCCACGAAGGGGGAGCGTCTGTGAACACGCAGGGAGGCTCCCGGCCCTGCAGCAGACAGAGGCTGCCACCCAGTGTGCCAGCTGGACTGCTCGTCCTCTGGACACCCTGGGACACCGCCCTCTGTGGGATGACAGCACTCTGTGGGAGGCCAGACGCAGCAACGAGGAGACCTCGTGAGACAACATGGTCAGCAGATGCCCACAGGTGGGGACAAGAACAGGAAAACAACCACAGAACACGAGGCCCTTAATGTGTCCGAGTGAGCTATTGGTAGGAGTCATGGAAATAACGGGTGCGAATTGGATAGTAGGGGCAGGAGCCGGGAAACTTGGAAGAGTCCTGCTGGGGTGATCGTGTTTGTTCACACAGGCCGGCAAGTCCTGGAAAAACCCAAGTAACACACGCTTTCTCTGTCCAGCCAGCGGACACTTTTGCAGTGCCTGTTTGGTGGTGAGGCCCTGGGCAGGTGCCGGGGATATTCCTGTCCCTGGAGGGTCTGACACTAGATATACGGTCCTACCCGCTCCATAAAGCCCCTACACATCCCCCTAGCACAGGAAATCTTTGAGATATCAAATTTAACTCTAGTGCCTAAATTATTTTTGGTGCCCGCTCCTGGTGTCCACTGCCATCCTCAGTCAGTTCTTGGCCAAGTGGTATTTGATGACATAGGGCCTGTTTCCTGCAGGTAGTGCCTCGAAGCATGAGGCCGTCCGATGCTGATTACTGCCCCATCCCCCTGCTTTTGTGGGGGGGGGCTGAAAAAAATTCCATTTCAGAAGGTTTGACCAATGGAATGAACATAAAGTAGATGAAGACATGAAGAAAACACCTTGTTTCTTTTGTTTGTTTGTTTAGTTTGGACTCAGAATTAAGCAGAATTCTCAGTTCAAGACACACACTCTTCATTGGTCCATGAGTGACCTGTGTCTTCATCTGTTTGATAATAAAGAGTAATAATCCACGACTCAACAGGAGATCTAGACCTTGATGTAACTGATGTCTTTCTAACCCATCCCAAGCCTGGTCCCCCACCAGTCACCTGTTGTTCTCACTATCCTGAAACTTGGGTTGCTCCTTCTCTTGCTTTCTTAAAACACAGACAATTATAAACTTTTAAAAGCATATAAGTGCTCTTCAAATACAGATACATACATATCCAAATATAGTTAAAATATAGTTTTATCATATGTGTGCCTTAAATATAAATATATATAAAGACACATATGTACGTAGAGAGAGAGATTTTGGTTTTAGCTGTTTTTCACTTTCACTAAAAAGGGATCATGGTACAGATGTTTCTGGGACTTATTATTTACTCAATAATATATTTCTGAGGCTCATCCATTTTGCTGTGTGCAGCTATGTTTTATTCCTTTTCACCGCTGTAGAAGATTCCACAGGGTGATTACACTCAGCTTATGGACACATTCTCTTGTCCAGTGCGTATTTGGTTATTTCTATACTGTTGGTTTTTTCCCTCTGTATTATGGAAATTTCTAGGCATAGAAAGAGAGAGGATTGTATAAGGAGCCACCGTACACCCATCACTGGTGTTAACAATTGTCACCATATGGCCAATCAATCTCCATATTCACCCACACTCCCGCCCCCAGTACTGGAACACTCTGATGCAAATCTCAACTATCATCCGTAACTATTTCTCAAAGTCTGTTAGAAATACAGCAACTCTTCTTTCAAAATGTAACACAATCCCAGTATCGCACTTACACCTTGCTATTATCATCAATCTGGTGTCCAAAATTCCCTGGTTGTCTCTGTTCTTTCTGAGAGCAAGTTCCCCCCAACACCCCAAGCCCGAGCACTGTGGATGGAGGAAGCTCATAGACCGCACAGTCAAGGTGAGTCTCCACACTTGTCGGCAGCTCTCCTCTGGCTGCAGTCGGCTTCTTTTCCGGGTCACGGCTGAAGCTACCAGAGCCTGAGTGGGGGGGAGCTCCGGGGAACCCTGGGGGAGGGGTCCCAGGAAGGAAGAGGACGAGAGCTGCATGGGGCCCCAGATGGAGGATCCAGAACAGGCAGAAGCACCCAGAGCTGCCCTTTGCTTCCGTCTCAAGCCTTGTGTCCACCTCGTTCAAGGTCAAAGCTCCAAATTCGAGACCAAGAGTCCTCTGTCTGCTCCTTCTCATTTCCTTCCCTTCCTTCCACGCTTACAAGACAGGCAAGGAAGGAGAGAGAAGAGAACAGCAGGGAAACGCAAAAGTAAGGCTCAAAAACTGCCTGTAAACGTCCTTGGTCTAAACCAGCAGTCAGCGAATTTTCTCCACACAGCGCCAGAGAGCAAACAGTTCAGACTTTGTTGGCATGATCACCCTGCCTTCAAAGAGCAAAAGCAGCCCCAGGCAATCCATAAACAAAACGACCGTGTGCTCACAAAACTTAATTTGCAGAAACAAAGGGCAGGCTGCATTTGGCCAGAGGCTGCGGTGTGTCCACCTGTGTGTCTAAACAGTACAACTAGTTTTTCTCCTGTCTATTCCTCCTACGTTTTTGATGATTAAATATAACACTCTGGGATAACTCCTGTTCTTAGGCCCATTTTCAGATCAGAAGACTGACATACGGCACAGCTAAAGGGGTAGACTGTGAACTGAACCCAAGAAGTCTGTCTTCAAAACCCTTGAGTTTTCCCCTTTTTCTAGCTGCGAACAAATTTTAATATGGTCTTAAAGATATAAATTGCATACACGATATATAATTTTTTCTTAATGTTACAAATATTTCAGTCTTGCATTCTTGCTCTTTATAGCTCACAATTGACACATAATTGTTCGTCATCAGGGTAGTAAGTTTCAATGAAACATTTTATACATCAATTTATCTTCTGTTGCTGAATTCATCTAAGATTAATTCCCAGGAGCAGCATTCGCAGGCATCTCTAGGCCTTAGTAGTGGTGTGCTGGGGAGGGGGGCACTGGCTTGTGGCATTTGCCAGTTTTTATGGTGTCAGTAACTCCCACGATGGTGGATTTTGGGCTTCCAACACGACATCACTGAGCAGAGCTGGGAAGAGAAGCCACACTTGGCCCTTGCAAAGAACAAGCTGTACCCAGCAACCCCTGGCTTGATACAAATTGCCTTTCTACTTCCCAGGACAAAGTTATAAATGGAATTACAGGATGTGGGAGTTATTATCTGGAAATGACCTCGATGTTGCCTTTTTAAAACTGGATAGTGTGTGAGTGCCTGGGTATCTCAGTATTGTTTTAATTTATATCTCTGTTACTGAAACGGATCATTTTTCCATGGTCCCCTTATGTGTTTCTTCCACACATTCCCTGTTCATGCTTCCCCCATCCACGAGGGTTAGGATGCCTTTCCTTAAACCCTCTATGCTGTCATTATTAATTCCTTGAACTCACCTGACATAATTTCCTTTATGTTCTGCTTTTATTCTTTTGTTATGCAGGAATTGCATCATAATCAATCCTTCTATTCTTTTATTGGTGAACACAAGAAACTCTGTCCTATTTTCACCTATTCCACAAACATGTATTAAATGTTCAGTGGCAGGCATGATTTCAGATATCAGGGATACAGCCATGACCAAAATAACATCTCTGTCCTCATGCCATTCCCATGAGGAAAACTGAAAATAAACAAGTACATATGTAATGGAAGGTCTGGTGGTGATAAGATCTATAAGGACACAAAGCAGAGGGAGAAACAGTTAGGGATGGAAAGAGGTACCATTCAGACGTGTGCCTCTGTGACGGTCACTTGAACAAAGACTTGAACTCAAGTGAAGGAGTGACTCATGCTAGTTTTTCTGCAATCTGATTTCTTAAAACTGAATTTACTGAGTTAACTGGGATTTTGGGGGGTGGAGGGGAATGAGGATATGATATAAAAGAGGTTCTGATTATTTTTTCCAACATGTATGCAGTTATCTCAATACTTTTCCGTCCTCCTCATTTTCAGAAGCTTTGAGATAAAGCTGAGTCTATTTCTCAGTTCACTAAAATGTGCTAACATGTAATTTTCTCACAGTCTATTTTAATTGCTAATCTTTGGCTCATCCTTTTGGGAAAAATCCACCAATTTTTGCTGATGCTCCTTCTTTAGCATTTCTAAATCCCTCTTTCCAGTCTCAAAACGAAATTCCATCTTCCCAAAAAGGCAACCTACGTCTTATCTTTGTTATCTATTAACACCCTCCACGGAGCATAGCCAATATAGATTTTTAATACATTTTCGTTAAAAGACAAATGAATGAACTACAAAATTCATTTAGATGTTTTCGACTCCACCTCACTCTTCTAAATAGGTCACAAGTGTCCAAGAGCTACTCTCCCACCCACAGGTACGCTTGCTCCTGTCAGTTTCAGAATAAACATCACATTCATACTTCTGTCCTTTACCATAAACACAGCAGCTCGTTAAACCAACTGAGGAAGAGCAGAATCCTCGCAAAGGCCAAGTCACTTCCATAAAAAAGGATATCGTTTGTCTCTGAATTGTTTTATTGTCTTTATTTTACTTGGGTGAGATGAAAATCTTAATGGCCAGTCTTTAACGTGGTCAAACCGTATGCTTTTCCAGTTCTGTGTTTACACCGTCTGTGCATCCATATTCCCACCAAAACCAAGCAGACCAGGGAGAGGGGGGCCAGCATGGTCCCCCAGGAGAATGTTTTAGCTGTGGGAAGAACAGAGTCACATCATGGGTGGAAGGAACATTCTCTCACTGCCAAGCAGGACAGTGCAGTGCATGTTTATAGAGAAGAGTGGAGCTGGAGTTCATTTTTTCCTAGTAATTGTGCACTGGCTTTTCTCAAAGCATGCCCCTCACA
Organism: Lontra canadensis; assembly: GCF_010015895.1. Taxonomy (NCBI): domain Eukaryota; kingdom Metazoa; phylum Chordata; class Mammalia; order Carnivora; family Mustelidae; genus Lontra; species Lontra canadensis. Next base: position 4,070,217 of record NW_022631106.1, on the reverse strand, counting down.
GCAGATCAAGGATATATGAGAAGGACATCTGTGGCATTAGGGAAATGAACAAGGTAGAACAAAAATTGATCAGAGAGCGATCAGAGAAAAGAGCACAGAGTGGGGCGAGGTGGCGGGGTCTCTGTTCCACCTGTTGAATAGTGTGCAATAAGAGATTATCCGTTCAGGTCTCAACCAGACAACTGGGACGTGGCCAAGGTCCAGCGTGGCCTCTTCCAATGAGTGAGCATGTCAGGGGGATGATAGAAACTAACAAACACAGGAAGAGAAAACCAACTTTGAATGTAGGAGCTTTAGGTGTCAAGATGACTGCTTGGACCCAGCTATTTTATATTCTACTCCTTGGCATCTCTGCATCATGAAATTGTGGAGAGTACAAATAAAGACGTAACAAGCAAACACAAGAACATGAGTGCTCCTGGACTCACTGATGACGAGGCCAGAGTTCCACATTTTAAAGCTACTGTTTATCATCATCTCTCTGGGCCTCTGGGAACCAACACAATTTCAGACTGTCTCTCTAGATGATTCTTCCACCTTAACATCCCACAAGGCTTGGAAATGCGCCAAGCTTTGATTTGCTGAGCAGCCATCGGGACACACCTCTCCATGCTGGGGACAGGCTGTTAGCTGTGCCCTTGGCCATGAGTCACCGCCAACCCCACAAAGGAGGGAGAAGGCTCACATTATGAAAATGTTTAAAGGTTCCCAGCTTCAGGTCCAGACAAACCACAGGATCCTTTGGGTCACAATCTGAACCCCGGAAGTGGACTCTGCTTTCTGGGGGACGCTTCCTTTCCAAGTCTGGACAACTACTGACTCTTTCATGGAAACAATCTAAAGCATCAGCCTTTGCATATATGTCCTAGGACAGCGGTTCTCACACGTGAATAGGAGAGGAGCCTGCTACCTTGCCCTCTTTGGCCTTACCCTGGGAGAATTGGGGTAGATCTGGGCTGAGGCCGGGGCTCTGTGTTTTCAGCTAGTGGCCCAAGTGGGCAGTGCTGGTGGTTATCAGACCACAACTGGAGAAAAGCTGTATGCGTCATGCACTGTCCTGAGGCTTAACCAAATCCTCAGCTTTTCAATTACAAGTACGTCTGCAGCTGCCTTCCCAGCAAGGGAGAGAGAAAGTGGATCAATTCATTGGCTTGCTACAGATTGCCCAGAAGGCATAAGGAGACCACTGCTGGAGATCACTTTGGCTTCTGCCTTGTCCCCTCTGACGGTCAGCGGTCTCAGCAGTACCTGTGTTTCCCTTCCCCACTTAAACGCTGGGAGGAAATCAATTTGGTCCAAATGAGAGCACGGGTTTCTCTTTTCTTCTTACTGTAAATGGGCACTGAGTTGATCTGACTACAGTCTTGTGCTTTATCTCCTGGGAACCAATGTCTTCAACCTGAAAGCTGCTACAAGCCCTGGGGATCTCCCAGCCCCCAGCTCTTGGAGAAGGGAGTTCCTCAATCTCGGGATAAAGACCATTGCACACTCCTCCAGGTGTCACCAGAAACCAGCTAGTTCTGCTGATCCAGGGGCAGAACCACAGAAGGACACGGGGTTTTGTGTGTGTGTGTGTGTGTGTGTGTGTGTGTGTGTGTGTGTTTTAAGTTTATCACAGAACCACTTTATCTTTTTTCCTGAAGTCAGCTTGCTATTTAAATTTTTCCTTGAACATAATCTCCCAAAGCCAGCTTCCACCCGACAAAAAATAAATCATAAAAACTGAGAGATCCGCTCTGGGTGGTCCACTAACATGAAATGGGGGGACTTCCTAAGCAAACAGCTGGAGAACTAGCAGTTTTATCAAGCGACCACAGACCCCTGCCCGTGCTGCTTTCCCCTCAAACGTCCCCCCAAATACATACCTTCTTTGACTGTGGTGCGCAGCGTCTGAAAACTCAGTCTGTTGCGGACAAGGCATTTAAAATCCGTGTTCAAATCCTCTCTTATGACTGGATCAAAGATCAGGGGCACTTCAATGTAGTTCTCATTGTTCTCCGAGTATTCCCTGAGTGAGAAAACATCTACTTAAATGTGCTGTAACCAGGGCAAGCCCATCTTTACAAGGGAGATGTCCAAACATTCTCAACGAGAAGGACCTGCTGTGCTTAACGAGAAGGACCTGCTGTGCTTAAATTGGTCTCAGGATCCATAAAGACAGGAGCACCTGCCTTGATTTTGGTTCCCTATCTGGGAGAATTTCTAAACCTGTGCCTGAAGGTGGGAGTGACACTGAAGATGTTGGTCCTTATAACAGGACACTTGTCACAAGAAGAACTGAACAGGAGCCAGTTTCATTTGGATGTTGGGAAAATTCATTTTTCAGGCCATTGACGAACAAAGAGGTGGTAGTGGGAAAGAAATATCTGCCTTGGAGAAACTTGACTGTAAGGCCAAAAAATCATTTGCATACTGAAGAGGAGGGATTTTCCGGGAATCCTGGCCTCCACTGTGTTTCTTCCTCTCATCTCCATTGCCAACTGTAATTCCGGGAACTCAAGCTCAGAGCAGAGGGCCACAGACAGGCCAGGCCAGGGAATGGTTCTAGCCAGCATTGCTGCCATTTGTAATGTGATCATAATCTGAAGATGCTTCACTGCTACCTAAGAGCATGAATAAAAATATCACTGATGTGCATCTGCTAGGGCTTTTTTTTTTTTTTTTTTTTAATCCTTGGGAAAAAAGGCTCCTTTAAGTGAGCGGATAGTATGAGTAAGCTAACATGGGGCATGTGAGTGATGCCAAGCTTTTCCCAACAGGGACTTTGCAAGCAAGCGGTTGTGCTAACCACATATAATTTTGATCCACCACACTGCATCTAAAAAGACCTTTTATGATAGGTCAAGTGGAAGTTGAGCCTAATTCATCATAGTGGAACTTGAATTTTAAAATTCCTTGACAATTTGGAACATCGAACGGTCTCCCTTCCTCAAACACAGATTTACAAGGTCTGACTGTCCTACTTTTGGGGTGAGAAAACATTTTCCAAAGATGAATGCTTATGAGAACAGAATTCTCCCTTTTTTTTAACATTCACCTTCCTTGACATCCATAACCACCCTCGGATACTGTGGCTAACTCTCAGACTCTTTTGAAGGGTTTGTGAAAACATTTGACACTCAGGTTGCAGGGTGCGGCATGGAAATGTATGAACTCCAAAGCATTTTTTTGGAAAACCGTAAAAATCAAGAAACAAATGTTTAATGAAACAGCTAAAAAAATGCAACATCAATGCCAAGCAGTCAACTGCACCCCAGCTCCTATAAGAAGTTTGATTCTTAAGAACAACTGGTGATACTTAGAAAAATTCGATTTTTTAAAATTCTAAAGATCTGCGGTGCCTGGGTGGCTCAGTAAGTTAAGTGTCCAACTCCTGATCTCAGCTGGGGTTATGACCTCAGGGTCGTGGGATCCAGCCCTGTGTTGGGCTCCACACTCAGCCTAGAGCCTGCTGGAGATTCTCTCTCCTTCTTTCTCTTCCTCTCTCCCAGCTCATGCTCTCTCTCTCTCTCTCTAAAATGAGTAAATAAATCTCTAAAAAAAAAAAAATTTCTAAAAATCCAACAGTTTACAATCAAAAAGATTATTTAACAGAGTTGTGTGTCCTGGTCTGGTCTGTGCAACCTTGTCCCTAGAAGGAAGAGCAAAGCCCTCGGAAATCCCATAAGATGCTTCTCAGCTGACAATGACCTTCACCCACTTACTGGCGCTGCCCTTCAGCCACACGGCCTCCCTGGTAGGCGTTCTCTATGCTGGTATTGTTGGCCATCCACCAGAGCATGGTGGTCGACTGTGTCCCGGCTCCCAGAAACACCTTACACGGGATTCTCAGTCTTGAACCTGTGCACAGCAAGACACCATGTCAGAGCCCCACCAGAGAACAGGGGTCACACCAGCCCCCGTGGCCACCAGCAAATCCGAGTGGTGGGCTCTGCCCCACCTTCTCAAATACCCCTCACCAGCCAATTTTTTCCTTAGAAGGAAACTCGGTTCCCTCAAATTATTCCGTTCACACAGAACACCAGTATCTATCAAGTGTCTCCAGTTCCCTCAACTGGTCTTCATGAGAGATGAAAACCTTGAGGGCACATGGCTTCCCCAAGGCCACTCAGCTCCTACAGGGCCTTCTGAACTCATGGATGCCTTCTCCCACACTTTCTTCTAGTTTCTTCACACTTCTCAAAAAGTCAGATGAATGTCTCAAGTCTTTCTCTCTGCCCATTGCTGGTCTCAGCCCTCATGTTTCTCCCAGGAACCCCCATGGGTGATATGCCTCCTCCTGGTGGGTTTTTTAATGTACGGCCCCCCTTCAGGCTCTTCTCACTCCTTCACCACCTCTTACAACCTTAAGATTTCTTGGTCAAAAGCAACCCATTAAATCTGGCCTCACGTAATTCTGCCATGCACGTGAGTGCATTCAAAGCAACAGGGTGGGAAACTAGCTCCACTTGGCTGGGGAATCTAGGAGTCAGGGTGCTGGAATCCCAGTCGGCACCGACCCGTGTGCCCACTTCCCCAGGTTTCCAGGTGGTTATTCCCAAGGGCCGAGGCAGCCTGTGTTGGCAGCAATCCCAGTGTCTGTACCAAAGTCCCCCTTCTCTATCACCACCAACTAAAATTTAAAATATAAGCCCAATACCAAACAGAAGGGAGACATGGATGGATGGATGGATGGATGGATGGATGGATGGGGAAGGAGGGAAGGAGGGAGAATAAGGCCTACAAAACCATTATAGGGAAACAAACACCAAAATGGTACAGGCTTCCTGGATACATAGGCCTGTTAGAAGCCCAGCCTGACATGAGTGTGGCTTTTGACCTTCAATGACCCCACAGTGATGCCCTGAGCAGCTTTTCTTTCTACGGAAGGACCTCTATGGGGTCGGTGTTGGCACTGACTGATGTCCCATGAGACACAGTGATAGTCACCAGGGAAGTGGGCACTGGCCAGGACAGCCTGAGCCACAACCACAATGGGGTGAAAACTGGAAAACCCTGTCAGTCACTCTCATCATCCACCTTGACCAGCTGAGCAGCTCTTTCGACCACAAGAGACCATCTCTCCGGGGCCAGCAGTGACAGGGCAGCCTCACGTTACAAATGGACTCTTAGGGAAGTGCTGCATGTCAGCCAAATTTTGGAGAGACTTATTTAAAACACAAGTGCTGGCCCCAGGAAGGGATCCTGCTGTTAATCCTCTCATACAGTTGACAACTGCCACCAGAACGTTGGGATTTTCAAATTTAGATTTTTGCTGGTCGGATGGGTGTTCCTGTGACAAAGTATACCTATTTTCACACAGTGCCATTTCTAACATCTGACAGAAGGAAAGATGTCATTTCTGCCTCTCACGCAGGGGCTCCAGGGTCCTACCCAGGCACACTGCAAACAAAAGGGGCAGGGGACCTCAGGCTTTGGGACTGAAGGCACCCCCGTGGGTGACACAGTCCTCACAGGCCTTACCCAGTGAAGCTAATATGGTCTGGTGGGGGGAGATAATCACAGGAATTGTCTCCTCTTCTTTTTCTGAGAAAGATATGAGGAAAAGAGCTTCAATTAGGGAAGCCATCATTTCAAGCTGAGATTCAAGTTCCATTGTTTAGCTAATTAATAAAGTTATCCCCTACAGTATGGCCAGCCATTGTAAGATTCGACCTTTGTCTGGCAAAGGAAACAGGCTCTCCACAAAATTGAGCATCTTTGGCCAATGCCTTTCCCAGAAGAGATATTACTGGAAGAGGCCACAATTAAATACACATTCCACTAACAGATGTTCTTTGCTTTGTGATAAATAATTAACCATTCCCCTCCCCGGCTTCCTGAATGAATTCTTAATAGTAATCTTCACAATGCCTACAAGATAGGCTTTACCCCAACGTCTATTTGCCCTAAAATCTACCCCCTCCTCTCCATTCGTGCTTCCCCACATGCCTGCCTCAGAATACTGTAGAGTCACTTCGAAAATGTAAACAGAGACATAGGAATTTGGGAACCACCTGTTTCTATTGCTAATCTCACACTGAATGATAAGGAGCATAACCCAGCATTGGCTACTATGTCTTGTTAATAGAGGACATTTAAACTGCTTTGGGAGGCAGACAGAGGGGGATCTCTGAATAGAAACGCAGCTCCCCAAGAGATACGTCTCCCAACTTGAAGAAAGTAGGCACCTGACTTGGAGTAAAAAGCATGGCTGGGGGTGGGTAAAGGGCTGCCCATCTCCATAACTGCTCACTCTACCCTTCCATTTTCCCTGCAGAGCATTTTGAAATCCTAACATGAGTAAACATTAGGCAGCCTCACAGCATGAGAAGCACATGGCTTCTGGGCCAAGATCAGGAGCCTCTCCACAGTTGCGCCCCACCCCTCCCCAAAACACACATAGTCACATGCTTGCTGCACAGAGGCTGGACAACAGAGAGGAAAGGGGAAAAAAAAAAAAAAAAAGGGGGGGGGGGGGGTGTAGTTAAATACCTCTGTGCTTCTCAAACCTAAGGGTGCAACAGCATCCGGTGGGGGTAGAGTGGGGGGCGGGGAGTGTTAAACACAGATTGCTATGCTTCCCCCCACCCCATCATGCCCTGATTTCTAACCTAGTAAGTCTGGGACGGAGACTGAGATTCTGCAAGTCTAGTGAGGACCCAAGCTCGAGACACCCTTTGAGAAGCCCTGAGAAACAGTGTGCTCACAACTTGGGGTAATATGTGGGCTGGCCGCCCCCTTGTGTTCTTGTGGAGTATCACACGAACAGGATAATTCTGAGCCCTTTGAAAGTCACCGGAAGTCTCTGTGATTTCCCCCTCCAGGGAACAAGTTGTTGATAGAAATGAATCCTCACAGGACTATGTAATCTAGAGATTTCAGTTCATGGGAGATATCCCATGGGAGTCTTCCCTGTGGTAAAACTGAATATCTGGATTTTCTCTGGAAGGGGCAAAAAGTTAAATTTCTCCCTTCATAAACCAATTATTTAACCTTAATATATTTCCAAACCCATCTGAAATGTCCTAAAAGACTCCCAATTGTGTATTCAGAAGCAGCATACTCTCTAGGGCAGAGTCCTTTTATGTTTCTTGTTCCAAGCTTGATGTCCAGCATGTAGGCAGTAAATGTTAAACAATTTTAAATACTCATCAACACTGTTCACAACATTCTTTTCAAGTAGAACTCATTTAAGGCAATGAGAGCCCTCACTATCTGAAACTCTGGTTTCAAGGGTCATGTGCCTTGGGGAAGCCCAAGAAAGGGGAATTTCCACTGGATATGCCAATGCAAAGCCCTCTAACTAAAAAATCCCATAAAATCTTAATATCCTAGAATTATAAATAAAGTTCTGGCAACCATGTTCTGATGACTGTCTCTGGTGGTGCAAGCCTTCCAAAAGGGACCTTCCCAGTGAACTGTTGTATGGCCCCCTCTGCTGGTGTGTTTTAGCCACACCTGGAACCCTACCAACCACTCAGCAATCCACCTTTCCTCATAAAAACAACCTGCTCTCTATCTTTCAAAGCGCCACACAAGTGTCTTATGAGCCTGATGCTTTAGGCGAGTTGACAGGTATCCTTTCACACTGAGGACATTCAAGGAATTCCACATGAACCCTCATTAGTTCTTTGCATGCTTGTTATTGACAGGGTGGGGAGGTCCCTCCGTGGCAAATACTCACTGTTGACGCGGAGTTCAATATTCCTAGTCACGTTGTACAGCATGCCTTCGTGGGTAAACGTTATGGCACAGCTGTAATAGCCCGCATCCTCCACAGACACATTATAGATGAGTAAGCGAGAGGTTCCCTTCACACTTAGAAACTTCTCGTTGTCTTGATCCAGGAGGACAGAATCCTTAAGAGAAAATACTTTTCAGAGTTATGCTATGTACTAATTTGTATTTCAAAAGCTATATATGAGTAGCACTCATATTATCAATCAATGTTGAATATCCAATCCAAGAACTGCCCTGGTATTTACTTGGCGAATGGACTTTGGACATACCATTACCTGTACTTTTTAACAAAGGGAATTTGTTAACAGATAAAGTGAAATTGTGGGATGTGTTTAACCACAATGTTTATTGCACATTCGCGTGAGCACAAAGGGAAAAAAAGAAACTATCTCTTATTTGATAAAGTAGGTCATTACCACCTTGGGAAACACGGATGTCGTCAGGGTGACTGTAATATTCAGGATAAATATTCAGGGTGAAAGTAATATTCAGGAAAAATAAAGAAATGATGTTAGAGTAATGACTTTAAAAATCATTTCAATTTTACAGGTCAGTAAAGATGGAGAAAAATTTGTAAGGAAAAACTAAGTATGAGGAACGAGGGCACACTTTCCATATGGATAAAAAGGTCCTGAGGATTCTGCACTACAGAACCCTCAAGATCAAGGCCTCCAATAACAGAAAACGTTGAATGGGATTCGAGAAAACATCCCAATGAGCACAAAGTGTTCTCAGGAACCTATCTTTCAAAACCATGATGACTGAAAGCTTGCGACAGTCCAACATAACCTTGAGTCATCTCAGAATCTTGCTCTGAATGGGAGCACAGACAACTGGAATAGTTCGTCAGCTAGTGGCTCATCAAGTGCTATTCTACAACATGTTTAATTAAAAAGAGAGATCTTATTGTTCCTAACATGAGTGCCCAGAGGTGAAAAAAGCCAAATGGGGCTCAGTCCCCAATTCTTCCAAGGCCACCAAACCCCCAGGGCTCCCCTGCATGGCAGTGGTGTGTGGAGCCTGGCCTCCCATGCTGGAGTGCTGGCTTCACCATCTACCAGCTGGGTGACCTTGGGCAAGTGCCCTTACATTTCTGTCTCTCTGTTTCCTAACCTGTAAAATGGAGATATTAGCAATCCCCACTTTGTTAGGTTATATGCCAGGGAAGCTAGAACAGAATTATACACAGTACCTGCTCAGTAATGATTAGCATTGGTATCCTGTATGTATCTTGTAGCTATAACACCAGTCAACTGGTTGAGCGTTTCTTGATTAAAAGGTTAATTTCTTCAAATATTAATTCCTTCAAATATTAAGCAAGTAACTGTAATTTTCAGTATCAGTCTATGGTCTATCTAGATCGGGGGTCAGCAAATTTTTCTGTAAAGGACCAGACAGTAAATATTTCAGGCCTACAGTCTATATGCCCTCTGTCCTCTGCTAAATTTGAAGAGCTACTCAACTTGGCCCTTGCAGTATGAGACCACAAACAGTGTGGCCACCTCCCAGTAAAACTGTATTTATGGACACTGAAATTTGAATTTTATATCTTTTTCACATATCATGAAATACTAGTCTTCTTTTAATTTTTTTAAGATTTTCTTTATTTATTTGAAAGAGAGAAAGAGAGCACAGTAGGGCAAGTGGCAGAGAGAGGGAGAAAGAAAAGCAGGCTTTCCGCTGAGCAGGGAGTCTGAAGTGGGGCTCGATCCCAGGACCCTGTGGGGATCAATCCCTGGACCTGGGATAACGACCTAAGCCTAAGGCAGACACTTAACTAACTGAACCACCGAGGCATTCCTAACTTTTTTTTAAACATTTCTTTATTTATCTTAGGGAGAAGGTGAGGGAGAGAGAGAGCAAGCATGTGCTCGGCGGGGGGCGGCGGGGGGACAGAGGGAGAGAACCTTCAAGCAGACTCCCTGCTATGCATGGAGCCCAATATGGACCTCAACCTCATGACCCATGAGATCATAACCTGAGCCAAAGCCAAGTGTCAGATACTCAACCGACTGAGCCACCCAGGTGCTCCCCTTTTAATTTTTTTTTAACCATTTAAAAAAGTGAAAACTATCCTGAGCTGTCGGGCAGGTGGCAGGTCAATTTGGCCACTGATTATAGCTATAGTTTGCCCATACCTGGTCTACACAAGTGCTCTATGATAGTATTTATTCAACCAGACAAGAAAACAAATATTTCTTTTTTTTTCTACATTCCTATAGAAAATGTCCGTGTAAAAAGCTATTTTCTGGAGTAAGCTGTCACTTACTCCATTCATTTTGCATTCTGGCTTCTCAAAGCTCTACTCTGAGGACCCTTACCCAAGCCACACACAGATGAACAGAACATATTAGTCATCCCCCTTTTAAAAAATAACTAGTTGAGGGGCGCCTGGGTGGCTCAGAGGGTTAAAGCCTCTGCCTTCAGCTCAGGTCATGATCTCAGGGTCCTGGGATCGAGCCCCACATCAGGCTCTCTGCTCCGCGGGGAGTCTGCTCCCTCTTCTCTCTGCCTGTCTCTCTGCCTACTTGTGATTTCTATCTGTCAAATAAATAAATAAAATTAAAAAAAAAAATAACTAGTTGAAAAAAACAGAAATATAAAAGTGAGTGTATTGCCCTCAGAATGAGCATTTTATATCTTTCCCGTGTCTAGTAAAACACATTTTAATTAAAGTAGCAATTTTTAAAGACGTACCTTGTACCAATGAATCTCCATGTCCATTTTGTTATGGGTGAATTCACTCAGCTCAGGGCAAACTAAAGACCCAGAGGTTGACAAAGTTAGAATTTGCGGGTACGATATGAAAGGCAGGGAAGCTTCTGTCTTCTCAAAAACCTTGAGCTCAATGGACATTTCATCACAGTAAGAAGCATTTCTGAAGTCAAGGGGAAAAAAGCATAATAAATGACATGGCAAAATAACAGCAACACTAAATGAAATTGAGAATAATTTTCCCAAACCCATTAAATTCTGGGAATCATCTATCAACTGATGTCAAATTTCAGAAAACTGTGGAGAACTCTGGGTAAGATCTCTAAAATATTTTTCGCAATACTGCATGGGGGAAATGAACTTGGCAAGTTTCTTTTTTAATTTGGGGTGTTTTTTTTTATTTTTGGTTCACCTAAGTAATCTCAATATCATAATTCTATTAAGATCATAGGACTGGGGAAAGGGCAGAGGCAAAACATTGATAGAAACATGGGGAAAAAAACAGAAAAACATAAAAATACAGTTATCTCAGCTAAGTAAGTTCCTGGCTACATAATCAACAGAGACCATGAGAACGTGTGCTGTATAAGGAGGGGAAGGGTGGGGAGAAGCCTGCACAGCAAAAGATCAAACAGTCTATATCTAAAGAAGGAAGAAAATGTGAAAAATGTCTGTGAGAGAAGTAAGTGATAAAAGCTTGGCACCTGAAAGTAAAAAGAATTAACTCAAATGGATAAAGCCAATGTCTAATATTATATTTCATGTCTGCTTAAAAAAAGGAAAAAGATGAACAAACATCTTTGGCACAAAGAAATGCAGAAAGCTATCACCTTGAAAAATACATAATCTCGCTGTAAGTCAAAGAAACGCCAATGAGGACAAAAGACCAGTGCACACCGAAAATAGGCATGGAAGCAGCTGGGAGAGGTGTGTGCTAGGCCCTGTACTCGGTGCTCTTCATAAGTTATTTCATTTATTGTCCAACCCTACAAGGTAGGAATTATTAGTATATCATTTTTAGATGAGGAAAATTAGGTATACAGAAATGAAGTTACTTCCTAAGACTGCAGAGCTACTTAGAGGTCAAACCAAGGTTAGAAGCCCAGGAGGGCTCTGGGAAAACCCGTAAATTGGGGCAATATCTCCAGAAACCAAACTTATTACACATACCAAGAGTTCCAAACCTATTCACATTATTGATCTGGTAATTACATGTGGGCCAGACAGTCCATGAAAATAACTCAAAAAAGACTGGTGGGTAGGGAGTAACTTGGTCACCACCCACATTCTCCATGTGGTGTGGCCTCCCCATAGCAAAGGGATGGTGGTCATTAGGGCTGTTCACTGAGTATGTCCAGTTCCCCCACTCTGAGCAGTGGAATTACACATCATGGCCCCACCGTGGGTGATAAATAAGCCTTTGTGGTTTTAAGCCACTCAGATTTGGGGGCTGTTTGATTTAGCAGCATAATCTACCCACCCTGGTTGACAGAAAGGCCAAGTGGGTTCTAGATGAGAAGCGTCTAAAAATCAAAGGAATAGGGCTGTGTTAATACCTGCCAAAGGGTATTAGGGTAACTGCTGGTGATTCTTACTCCACTGGAACCCCAATCTTAGAGCTGGAATAGAGTTCTAGAGATCAACCAGGGAAACTCTCTCACATGCTAAGAAACCTTGACCCTGGGATTTCATCTGCCCCTCTCAATCTCAGAGCTCTCTTTTTCTACAAAAACAGAAAATAAAGGGGTGCCTGGGTAGCTCAGTTGGTTGAGCATCTGACTCTTGATTTTGGCTCAGGTCATAATCACAGCGTCATGAGATTGGGCCCCACATCAGGCTCTGAGCTCAGCAGCGTGTCTGCTCAAGATTCTCTCTCTCCCCCTCTCCCTCCACCTGCCCCCCACCACCAAAATAAATAAATAAATAAATATTTCTTTTAAGAATAGAAAATAAAATAAGGCATTAGGTACAATTTTTTTAATCAAGTAGAAAAACAAACTTTAAGACAAACATGACTCAGTTCACATCTCCCTGGGTTTTGCATATTATCCCTTCAGTAGTCAATAAGTATTGCCTTTGGGAAAGAAAAGGCATTTCCATGTATATATATGGTCCATCTTCTATAGTGCTCCCCATGACTAGATGCTTCACATGCTGTGATTTCACAGGACTCCCGACAAACTCTCCCCATTCGAGAGGAGAAAACTGAGATCCATAAATGCCAAATAATAAGACCAAGGTCCTACTGGCTAGAAAATGAGAGGGCTAGGATTCACACTCATACCATTCTATGTCTGAATTCCATTCTTTGTCTACCACACTATTAAATTTTCTTAGTAGCACTCCTTAGGAAAACATTAGAATTTTCTCCTCTAAAAGGTAGGAAAAAATATGCATTTATAGCTACTGTAAAATCAGATATCCACATTGCCCTGAAGAGGAAATAAGAGACTGCCTACCTGTTTCCTAGGCAGGGTCCACTGACAGGACTGAGCACACCACCCCCTACCCCCCGCACACACACACCACCTAAGACTGGGGCTGATATTGTCTGAAATTCTCCCATTCACCAGTCATTCCCTTGTGCTATGAATCCACTTTCTTTGGTTCTCTTTCCAAATGAAAATACTCATCGATACAGCTCCTCCTTAAATCAAGCAGATTTAGGAGATGTGCAGGCTCTAAAGCTGGCTGGTAGAAGGAGTGGGCAGCGCCTGGGGGCAGGATATAAGCAGCAGCTGGAGAGAGAAGACCAGGAGCACCAGTTCCCAGTCTGCCCTAATCCTTTCAAGAGAACTTAGCCAGGGGAGATTTAAAATCACCAGCACTAACTGCACCTACAACCTTCTCCTGCAAGAAGTAGCAAGCTTTGCCAAGACCATGGAATGGGAAATGGACAGTCTTTTCAATAAAAGTATTAGGAAAACTGGATAGCCACTTGCAAAAGAATGAAGTCAGACCATTACTTCATGCCTTGTATAAATTTTAATTCAAAATGGGTCAAAGACCTAAACATAAGTGCTGAAACTATAAAAATTCTTAGGTGAAAACACAGGGCAAAAGCTTTTCATTAGATACAGCAATGACTTCTTGGATAGGACATCAGAAGCACAGGCCACCAAAGAAAAAAACAGATAAATTGAACTTTATCAAAATTAAAAAAAACTTTGTGCATCAAAGGACATTATCAAAAGAGTAAAAAGGCAACCCATGGCATGGGGGAAAATAGTTGTAAATCATATATCTGGGAAGGGATGGATAGCCAGAATATAGAAAGAATTCCTACAATTCAAAAACAAATAACTCAATTAAGGAATGGATAAAGAAGATATGGGGGCACCTGGGTGGCTCAGTGGGTTAAGGCCTCTGCCTTTAGCTCGGGTCGTGGTCTCAGGGTCCTGGGATCGAGCCCCACATCGGGCTCTCTGCTCAGTGGGGAGCCTGCTTCCCTTCCTCTCTCTCTGCCTGACTCTCTGCCTACTTGTGGTCTCTGTCTGTCAAATAAATAAATAAAATCTTAAAAAAAAAAAGAAGAAGAAGATGTGATACACACACATATACACACACACACTGGAATATGATTCAGCCATAAAAAAGAATTATATCTTTCCATATGCAATGACATGGATGGATTTAGATGGACTAACACTAAGTGAAATAAATCAGTCAGAAAAAGACAAAGACTATATGATTTCACTCACAGGTGAAATTTAAGAAAAAAAAATGTGTTCATCACAAAACAGATGAATAAACTAAAAAAGAGACAAACAAACAAAAGGATTCTTAAATACTGAGAACAAACTGGTGGCTGCCAGAGAGGAGATGGGTGGTGGGATGGGAGAAATAGATGAAGGCGATTAAGAGTATACTTAGCAATGAGCACTGAGAAACGTATAGAATTGTTGAATCATTATACTCTGTACCTGAAACTAACATAACATGGCATGTTAATTATATTTCAATTTTTAAAAGAAATTTAAAATAATGAGACAACAAAAATTTTAAAGTTAAAAATGGGCAAAGGACTTGAATAGACATTCGGCCAATAAAAGACACAGAAAGATGCTCAGCACTACTAATTATTAGGGAAATGCAAATCAAAACCATAATAATATGTCACTTCATGCCCAGTAGGATGGCTATTATCCTTCTCCAAGAAAGACCAAGAAAATAGTAAGTGTTAGTGAAGATGTGAAGAAACTGGAACCCGTGTATACTGCTGGTGGGAATGTAAAATAGAGCAGCCACGTGGCAAACGATATGATGGTTCCTCAAAAAATTAAACATAGTATGACCATTGATCCACCAATTCTCTCCTGGGTTTGTACCCAAAAGAAGTAACAGCAGGGACTCAAAGAGATCTTTGCACACCTATGATCAGATCAACATTACTCACAATAGCCAAAAGCAGGTAGACTGTCCCCTGACAGATAAATGGGTAACCAAAACATGGTGTATTTATGCAATGGAATATCATTCAGTCTTAAGAAGGAAGGAAATTCAGATACACACTTCAGTGTGCATGACTCTTGAAGACACTGTGCTCAGTGACATAAGCCAATCACCAAAGCACAAACACCGTCTGACTCCACTCCTCTGAGGTATTTAAAGTACTCAAATTCACAGATAGAGACAGAAGGTGGGGGCTGCCAGGAGCTGGGGGACAGAGAAGGAGGAGTTCGTGGTTAATGGGCACAGAGCTCCAATGTGGGAAGATGGAGAGTTCTGGAGATGGACGGTGGTGACGGTTACACAACAAAGTGAATTGGAGAGGATAAAGAGGAAGGGGGCTCCACCCCACATCAGGAGCTCTGAGTTCCTGTCTCAGCTCCATACACACCACCTGGGAGCATGTTATTAATGAGCTTGGTCCCCTCACATGTACAGCAGTTGGACTAACTCATTCCTCAAGTCTCATCCAGTGTTCTACATCAATTTCTTCTCTCCAGGTGGATGTAGGCATGAACAAAATGGATCAAGTCCCTGTGGAACTAGAGTTTACATTCTAATGGGGTAGACAACATTAAATAGGTAAACACATGTGTGTCATGTGAGGAAAAATACCAGCAGGGGAAAGAGAGGGACTGTCAGGAGTACTGGTTTAGGTAGAGTAGCTAGGGAAGTCTTCTCCAAAGAGGTGAAATTCGAGCAAAGACTTCAGTGAAGGGAGAGAAAGAGCCATGAAGGCATCTGGGGAAGGCTCTCAGGTAGGAGGTATTCAGGAACGGTGAGGAGGACAAAAGGTCCTACACACTGGATTTTGAAATCCACATCATCACTGAAGAACCGTGCAGAAGCCCATTCTGGAAGGAGACCCACTCCCTACCCTAGTCCCGGGGGAGGTGGGGGTTTACCTGACAGTGCAGATGTAGGTGCCAGAGTCCTCCTGCAATGCTGGCAAGATCCAGAGAGCACCATCCTGGATCCACATTCGCGTCTCTTCTTCCCCTGGGACCGTTGGAGCAGAATCATTCTTACGCCATGTCACGTTGACATGGGGGCTGACAGACATCCACAGCCAGAGCTGCATCTGGGGGCACCTCAGAACCACAGGCTCCCCTTCCACCCTGAAGTCAGTTTTGAAATGCTTGCCAAGAAATTTGCAGTTTTCTGCTGTCACTAAAGGACAGGGAGACCACAGTCAGGCTTTGGATCCAAAAGCTCCTTTGACAGGCACATCTGAAGAAGCTGAGTGCCCCAAACAAGTGGCCTACACCCTGGGGGTCCCATTAACGCCTCCTGTTATAATGATTTCAAAACTCCCAAAAACAACTCTAGGGCTTCTGTCCATTCCAATTTAAATTTTGTGGGAAAAATTAAATCTGGTTCATATGGCAACAAAAACCGATTAAAAAGTTTGGTCATATTTTTTCACTTGTTGACTCCTTAACATTAAAAGTAGATCTTGGGGGTGCCTGGGTGGCTCAGTGGGTTAAGCTGCTGCCTTCGGCTCAGGTCATGATCTCAGAGTCCTGGGATCGAATCCCGCATCGGGCTCTCTGCTCAGCAGGGAGCCTGCTTCTCTCTCTCTCTCTCTCTCTCTCTCTCTCTCTGCCTGCCTCTCCATCTACTTGTGATCTCTCTCTGTCAAATAAATAAATAAAATCTATAAAAGTAGATCTGGGCTGAGTTCAGATAGAGAAAGAGCTTAGTTGTGACAGGACATGTGGTTAAAATCCAAAAGCATCTTTTATTGAGTCCAAAGGCACCACTTTCTGGGCTCACTCTTTGGCAGAAATGATGGATGCCCATGACCAGCACCATGAAACAGAGGAGACGGGCAGGAGGAAGGATCTGTCCCACTTTGCTTTTTGAAAACAACAAGCTTCACTAGATAAACAACCACATTTCCCAGAGAAGCTGCAGGCAGGCCCTCTTCAGCTAGATTAGTAAGATTCGGTAGTAAGATTCAGCTAGATTCAGTAAGATTGATTTCTTACCTGTGTGTTCCTCAGGCTGAATGGTGAAGGCTGAAACACTCATTATCAACGTGTACAAGATGAACATCATTTCTGGCAACTTCTGGAGGACACAGGAGATGGAGATCTCAGGTCCAGCACTCGGTAGCCTATAGGAGGAGACAGAGGGGTCACTAGGAGCCAGAGAGAGAACCCCTTGAAGATGGCCCTGGAAGCAGGTTCTGGAGGCTTCCCCTGATGATGGAAATCATTTTGTCTAGAGTTTTTAGCAAGAAAACACAGAAGCTTTGGAATTGCATCTCAGTAACTATATTCACTGAGCATACCTACCATTAAACCCCCAAAGCACTTACAAGGTGTCTTGGAATAGATGTTCCATATCCTAATGTCTCTCTCCTGGAGTACGCCTTAGCATTCCCTGCCCTGTGCCAAGATGCTCATTCCTCAGCTATGGCCACTGTTCAGGTTCTCTCCTCCTTCAGGTCCCTACTCAGCATCCCTGGTGGTGAGGTCTTCACTGACCTTCCTGTGTGAGCTGCACCACCCTTCTGCCTCGATGTTCCACATTTTTCTTTCCTACTCCATTGCTCTCTATGGCATTCCTCATCAACCATGTCTCCACCCTCTGGAATGCCAGCTCATGGGCTCAGAGATCCTACTTTATTTTACTCACAGCTACATCCCTAACTTCTATTTGTTAAATGAATGAATGAGCGAATTAATCACTAGCTACCAAAAGGTCCTCATATTTTACATGTCAAAGAACTATTCCTATTGTCTTTATGGATTAGCTCTTACTTTACATACACACTGGCAGACTACATACACCATGAACTCTCTGGTCTCCTGGGGAGAAAGCCAAATAAGGTCCAAATTGTGAATAACATACACAAGTTCGTGAAGCACTCCTGCCTACATACCTTCCCAAGACCAGAGCACCAGGTGCCTCTTACCTCCCTGCAGTTCTCTCATCATATCGTAATTACCTGTCATATTAGCTCATCAATGCCTCAACAATACTGCCAACAATCCTCCTCAACACTGAAATGCATGAAACAATAGCCATGGCGATCGCGCCAATCGTGTAAAATGGTTCTGGCTCACAAGTTCGTGGATCAGATGGGGGTTGGCTGTCTTAGATCAAGCTGGGTTAGGCATGGCTCCAGGCTTTGGGTGGGAGCTAAGTTGGCTCCATGTGTCTCTCATCCTCCCTGGATCTATGATCTGGGAGATAGATGAACCTCTTCTGTGATGGCAAAAACAGGAGCAACATGGACAAGAGCACTCAAAGCCTTGCCCAGAACTAGTTCATTCCCATGTGCCCCACATTCCATTCGCCAAAGCAAGTCACATGGCCAGAATTGCCATCAGTAGGGCAGGGAAATTACCCTCACCACTAGTAGGAGGAGTTCCAAGTTATGCCAGGAGGGGAAACACGTGGGAGCAACCATGACACCTACTATACCTGTTTGTAATGTGGCTCTGCATGGGTGGGGACAGCCTTGAGTCCCCGGAATAAGCCTGGTCTTATTCATAGCCCTCAAGGCCTACAAGATGCCCAGTCCCAGAAAATGCCAGTGAGTATTTATGATCAGAAACTAGCAAGGACTTGAAGTGATGAGTGAGTCCAGACAAAAAAAAAAAGAAAAGAAAATTTCCCTCCCACCACCCCTCCCCCATTTCCTTAAAGTTTAACTTGTTTCCTGTTCCTGGAACAGATATCATTGTGAATGTCTCACAGTAAGCCCACAGGGCCCTTAGGTGGCCAGGGCAGGGTTAACAGACTGAGGAAGTAGTCCTTGCATGCTAGAAACCCTCGCTCATCAGAAGGCATGTGCTCAGAATTGCAGCCTGAACTCCCCCTCTGGTGATGAGGAGCCAGGATGGGTAGTGAATGACCTGAGATGTTCCCCTTCGCTGGGTGTCTGCCCCAGGGCTGTTTCCTCTAAACTCTTCCTGCTTCTGCATGGTCTTATCCTTCACATGTTTCTGAAACACAAATATTTCCTGTAACTTTAACCACTAACCCCAGCCTCAGGTTAACCAGGCCACTTGATTAGCATAAACGTCACATCAGCATTGACCAAGGTGCTTTGTCCTCTGCACCCACATTAGCTTCTCACGTCCCTAACTGTGCTGGTCCCCACCAGACTCACTGGTTCTCTAGAAAGGATATGAAAGATGTTGGAATCAAATACACATGTATAACCAATACCACATATTCAAATAAGTGAACAAAGTCGAGGATGGTGACACAGGGACACGTGTAATAGTGACAGCTACTGAGCTGAATACTGAGCATCTATTCTCTCATTTTACCCCCATGATGTGAGTATCATGCCAATTTAACAGATCATATAATAGAAGATATTAAGGAGGTTATGTAACTGAACTAATATCTTACAACTAATAAGCAGGAATTGAAGTTTAAACCCAGGACTACTGATTCCAAAGCCCTAACTCTTCAAAAATATAGTTTCTATGACAGATGCTGCTAGTTTCCTCTTCTAATATCAGTCTTTTCCTGCTTCCCCAATTATAGAATACCTAACTCAACGTGGCACATCACTAGCCCACATAAAGACTGCATTTCCCATCCTCCCTTGCAACTAGAAGTGGCCACGTGACAGAATGTAGGCCAATAAAACGTAGGTAGAAAAGTAGGCTCCTTCTGGGAAGTTGACTTTAAAGTCTCCTCTAAAGACTTCAAGGTCTCCACTGGTCTGCCTTTCTGCTGGCTCAGTCTGGATGTGATGGGTGAATTGTAGCCATCAAGTTGGGCCACAAGGCACAGGCCACTGGCTGGCAGTGCTGAGGCAGTAAGACAGAAGCATGAGTCCTTGGTGTCTTGGCTTCGTGGAACAGCTCTCCCACCCTAAACTTTTGGTTTCTGGTTTGTTTTTTTTTTTTTTCCGTTTAGACTTCTTGCCATACACAGCCAAACCTAATCCCAATATGCAAACTTTCCGAAGTTTATGGAAAGGACCCCGGGAAAAGGAGCCCTGCCGGGGCTGTCCCTAGTCCTCTTTCTGATACTCAACAGTTTCAGAGCACCAATTCAGCTCAAAGGCAGAGGAGCTGAGCAGCCTCCCTTTGGAGAGGAGCACCCCCCCCCCCGCACCCCTGCCAAGACAGGTGCAGGCTTAGCCTTGATTTATGTGCTTTGTAACCAAGTTTAAAATTATTTTTATGCCAGAAAGTCTGGCTGATGTTAGCTGAGGCTTCACAGAGCTACAGAGCAGAAAGTGTCCTAGAGAAATCCCCTCACTTTCTTTTTCAGGTGTTGAAAGCACCTTGGACATTAATCCTCTTCTCAAAATCGCAACGTGTGGTCAGAGTGAAAAGTAGAGATGTTTCAACAAAGGTCCTGTTCCAGTGGAACAAAATCCTAAACTGCTGTCCTCCTCAAGCAACAGCTGGCCGTTCTCCACCCCCCCCTTAGCCCCCAACCCTGGGGGGACCCCTTCACTCAAGGGAATTGTATTGGTTTCCCTATGAGGACTCGGGCAAAACAGCCACTTTACTGTGACCTCTTCAGGAAGTGGCTTCAGGTAATTAAACCGCAAACACGGAGTAGTGATCATTTTCAGAAATCAAAACCTCAGGGGAAGGCTGGAACCAAAATTGCCATAGTGTGGGAAAGAGTAAGTCTTTGGCAGGCCCAAAGGAAAAAGAATTTGTTCTGCAGAGGTTTGCAGCAAAACATTCCTCTCCTGACCTACTTTCTTTCAATGTGCCTTTAAATTACAGACAATTTGATATTTCTGCTTGAATCTGAGTTGACCTTTTTACTGGAAGAAAGAAATTTTAAAGGCAGCTGTTTCCAAGAATTTGAGTGATTTTTGGGGGGGGGGGGTCACACAACCATGTTTCACTATACCCTGTCTGAAAACAGAGGAATGAGATGAAAAGCCGGGCTGTGCATAAGGAAATCTCCAACACTGTGTGAAGAGTGAAGAGAGGGAGAAAGAACACAGCTCCCCGGGCTCAGCCTCCTGATCACAGTCTGCTTCACTTTCTCATTTAATTCTGAAAAGTTCCAACAGACCAAAAAGGTGAGAGAACGGTATAACACCCGTATGTATTCTACCTAGATTCACCAATTATTAACATTTGGCTTTATTCCCTTTTTCTCTGCCTCTCTGCCTCTCTGCCTCTCTCTCTCTCGCACACACACACATACATATTATATACACATATACCTATTTTTCCCCTGAACATGGGAAAGGGCAGACATTCTCACACTTCACCCCTAAAGACTTTAGAGTGCATGGAGAACACATTTTTAGCAGACCGAGGACGAATTTGTAAGTAAATAATAGAATGAGATAGATTTAGAGATAAATTTAAAGATAAATTTAGAGATAAATTTTCAGGCATTTAAAGTGATGCAACATCTTACTCCATAATATATGTTAATGTATCTCTTGATTCACTGAGCTTTAACTTCTCTTTATTTCTGTCTTCACCTTGTTACCGGAAGTTTGTAGGCAACTGCCCATCTCGGAGTCAGGAGGTACAGTCATCCAAATAAAGCAAAACAAAGGTGACAGATCTTGAATATTAATGAGGTCAAATAGTTTATCAGGCCTGACGCATACTATTTGTCACCTCCAGTTTGTAAAATAAATCCCTAAAAACCGACACATGTTGGGGCAGGCTTGTGCTTTAAAACCTTTTGACACCCATGGGAAAATAAATATTTGCACTAAAGTGAAGCTTGGGAAATTTTTTAAAATTCAAAGCAGAGACAAAGTGACTATTTTGAACTCAGTCTCTGGAAAGCACAGAACATGAAGAGTTTGGGGAATAAGGAAATACAAATAAATGTAAATAAATAAATAACAAGGTCCTATATTTCTCTGAAACTAGAAGCAGGTTTGAGGCAGCTTTTTTTTTTTTTTTTTTAAATATACTGGCTCAAAGCAGAACCCTGGATGGGTTGTCCACAGTTTATTGCTGTTTTACCGAAAAGAGAGAAGCTGGTTTCCCCAACACACACACACACACACACACACACACACACACACACACCCCAGAACTGAGGGAATTCAGTGCAGCCTGGTGAGACTGTGTCTGGTCTGCCTGGCTGTGTCAGGATAAGAGCACCTCAATGTCCTTGATCCTAGCGGTGCCTGGGGAGACAGAATTGTTTTCTGGGAGCCATGGCACAGGAAGACCCATCTTTGGGCCACGATGGGCTGAATCTCAAGGGAAAATTTAGAGAAACTCAGACTTGGCTCCACTAATGGCTGCAGGCTCTCTATTTTTTACTTTCTCCCAACAAGTGTCCCTTCTCTCTAAAAGCACTCTTTCCCTGTCCAACCTTTTGGACTTGGCCAACTTCTGCCCCCAAGAACCATTGACTAAGAGATTCGGTAAATCAACCCAATTCATCTCCCTACTCTTTCAAATCCTCTGTTCACACTTTGCATTCCCAGTAAGGCTGAATCATTCAGAACCCCCCGCAGACTGGACCATCGGCCACAGATACTTTCTTCACCTTCTTCCTGCATCAGGCCCTCTCACAGGCTAGCCCCTCACAAGACCACTCCTCTAGCTCAGAATGATTGCCATCCTCCTGAAAAATGACTGATGCAGAAGCTCCATCCATGAGGCGCTCAGTATGAATCCACCAGGCTTCAAGTTCTCCCAGCCTGGTATCTGCATAAGAGGAATTTTCCACTCTAAGAAATTCCAGAGGGCAACACTCATGAGCCTGGAAGAGTGCATCATCCCCATTATAAACATGAAGCAATGGAAATAGATACATTTAGTAACTTAGCCAAGGCCACAAAGCTAATGCAATGTTAAAGTGGAACGCAAACCTGAGTCAACACAGTCTTCAGCCTTAGTATTCCTCCCCTGCTCTGTAGAAGCACCAGAACCCAAAACTAGAGGGGGCGCCATGAGCCATTAAGCTTAGCAGCCTACCCTAACAGTCTTCCCAAACCTGGCATCCTCCACAGATGGCCAAGTTTACCCCTCATTAGATGGGCACTTCCAGTCTTGGGAAGTACACGTGATCAGAACCTTCTGTCATTTCAGAATGCAAATCTGCCTTCTCCTAAGCTCCACTCCTTGGTCAGATGCCACCCCAGGAGGCAGCTCAGAAGTCTAGCTGTATCTTGCAGCGGTCCTGAGTGTGAGGGAGTCTATATAGGAGAGCACATCGACTTGAGAGTCTGAAAGAACCTTGTAGCCAGCTGGATGGTTCGGTGCCAGGGGGTAGA
This sequence comes from Lontra canadensis, assembly GCF_010015895.1. NCBI lineage: Eukaryota > Metazoa > Chordata > Mammalia > Carnivora > Mustelidae > Lontra > Lontra canadensis. Next base: position 4,047,128 of record NW_022631106.1, on the reverse strand, counting down.
TCACATTGCCTCTGAGAGGCTTAGTCTGTTCATCTGTAAAATGGCTGCAGCCTGGCGTGTAGCAGAGGGGGGCAGATGGTGTGTGATGTGTACAGAGCGCTGGCAAAGAGAAATCACCCGACGAGTGGTGGCTCTCATCAGCATTTTACAGAAGCAGACCCCAAAACTCAGGAGGTGACTAACTTTCTCAGGATCCTGCAACTGACAGAACTAAGGGAGAAGTCAGAGATGCCACCATCTGTGTTCTTACTAAGTCCTGCTGAAGGTCCATCCCACAGCCTGAGAACTTTCAGTACTGTAGGTAATAACTTACCTAGCACCAGTTGCTACTAAGAAAGGTGTTCAGCTTTACCTAGTGGAATCAGAAGCCTGACGCCTAAAATCCCTATCATAGAAGGGCGCTTAAAACAGAAACACACAGTCACACACACACACACACACACACACACACACACACACACGTGCTCAATCAACGCCCAGTGTGTGGCATTTCCAGGCTGTCATTCTGACTGACATCTTAGTGATAGAGCCTCTAAGCACACACAGCAAGAGACTGAAGCTGGATTCACTCTACCATTAACTGGCTGTGTGAGCTTAGGCAAGTCACTAACCGATTTACCCCATCTGGGAAACAGTTTTTTAATCTAAGATAAATACAAGAGCTGAGCTGCTGAGAACTCTGGCAACCCTCCCAGCCACTGAAGTTCTGAAAGTTCCAAATCAGGTTGAATTTGCACTTAAGCTTCAGCCCTGGACACAGGTTCTGTTTCAAAGGCACCAAATCCAGGGCTTTACTCAGATAACCACCAAATCTCATCAACTCACTTGCGGTACTCCCAAAGCCAGCAAAGAGCTGAGGCACAGCTCGAGACTTCTGACTTCTCCTGGGAATAGGAGTTCTAGGTCTTTTGGGCTACCCGCTGGGTAACGTTAGCTCTGTGCTGATATGGGACAGGTATCACACATCGTAAGCTAAAGGTGGCTTTCAACCTCTTATAATCTGAGTGTATGTAGTGAACACCTCAGATATTTAAATCATCGGTCATCCAGAAAACTTGTCCATCTGAAATATAACATGGACAGAGAAAACAAAGACAGAAAGACCCGAACAGGTGAAAGAGAGCCCATAAGATCCTGGCACGAAGGCATGGATATTTTACTCCTAGAAGTGGCTTGGCAGCTCTCTTGCAACAACTCGTTCTCCGTGTCTACAAGTGTTGTTGCTTCCCAGGGTGACAATTATACTTTCTAAGGATGGCCACAACAGTACCTCCCATCTTATGCAGTCCTCTGCAACGTGACGGTGCCACTCTGCCAGCAAAATGTGGAGCCCAACTCACCAACCTTGAATATGGGCCAGCCTGTGACTGGCGTCTAACCAACAGAATGATGCTGGGTGAGAGCTTCTAGCTGGGGTCTTTTGGATGCTTGCTCTGGGGAAAGCCAGCCACCATGTAAGCTGTCCAACCACCCCGAGACCAACTCACAAAGGAGGTCACCTGTAGGGGGCAGAGTTCACAGTTCCAGCTGTGTCTGGCCTCCCAGGAATCCCCTCAAAGACTCTATCCAGCCCTGTAGGTAAAGCCATCTTAGACTCCCAGAAGTGTCAATTCACTAGCCAAGTAAGTACCACTGCTTGAACTCAATCAAACCACATGGGACAGAAGAAATCACCTAGCAGAGCCCCTCTCAAATTCATGACCTACAAAAATATGTGAGTTATAATAACATGTGTGTTGTAAGCTGCTAAATTTGGGGGCATTTTGTTACGCAGCAGTATGCAACCAGAATGCTTGATCAAAAGCAGATTAGAGGTAGCAAATTAGAAAGGGACTGGGCTGGTGGACCAGAGAACATAGAGCAGGGAGAGGCAGCTGATGGCCTAATAACACAGGAGACAGAAAGACATTAAGATAGATGCAGGGGGGAAAAAGAAAGAAAAACATTAAGACAGTGCAAGAATCAAAGTTACGGCAATCAGGAGCCATTAAGAGCAGACACCAGTGGTCCCCTCCACCTCCCTGTGCCCAATGGGGGCATCAGGGTGTTACAGCACAAAACAGTTGATGTTCATGGTGATTTCCATGAATCATGAAGAACAGTTTAAATTTTGTTCAGAATCCAGAACTCTTAGCATCTCCAATTCTTCTGCCACTATGCCCCAAAGAAAAGGGAAGACCAAAGTCCTCCTCAGAAAGGAGGGAAGGAAGTGCATGTGACATATTCCTTCCTGGTAGGAAGGGGAAGTAGAAGAAAAGGCTTTGGGGTGGGGGGCGGGGTGTTCAGGGTAAAAGGAAGGAAACCACAAGAGGAGGTAGGCATATTGGCCCGCTCCTGACTCTGAGTTCAAAACCCGAGGGCAAAGAGACAGAAGGCCTGCTAGCCTGAGTTTCTCACTGATGGGGAAGAAACCCAGATACTTCTCTGTGCTTCAAGTGGGGAATGGGAGGTAAACTGAGATCTGGGCTAATTTGGGGCTGCTGTGATAAAGGACAAGGTGACCTGGAGCTGGATATTCAGTCCATAAGGAGCATTGTGGCCAAAGATGGAAACATGTCTCCACCAGCTGGTAAATATCACTTAACCAAGCCCTGAGCTCTCTGTCCTCTGCTACCATGCCTTTCCTGGGGCTCCTTGGAGATCCTCACAGTCTAGCAACAAATCCTATAGCGTCTATTCTGACTGGTTGGTGCTCGTCCCCTGCTGGTTGTCAAATATTTTGAGTATCACCTGCACAAGTGGTCAGTCAAAGCCAGATGAGAAACGTGGCCTGGCAAAGACACAGAGAGCCTGTGGAGCCAGTGAGGGGCACAGTGGGCCCAAGTTGGCCATTGTGGCGGCTCTGACTCAGCTGCAAGATCAGACTGTGGGTTTTCCCAGCTACAGACCTCAGCAGTAGATTTGGCAGGACACGCCATGACCAGCCACGTCCAGGGACATCTCCATGGAAACCAGTGAAGGCCCTAGGCCATCAGGTGTGGACTGCCACCCTGGGGCATGGCTTCCATACTCTCAGGCTCCTTCCTGGCTAGAAGAAAGCAATGAGGTGAGAAACTGAAAGCCTGAGCATTTACCCCCAAAGAGACTGAATAAATCTAAGAGAAGCAGATGTGAGCCAGCAAAATGGAGAAGACATGGTACTAAAGGGACCTCAATCACCAAATGAAATGCTTGTTAGAAAAGTTAGAAAAGAAAGGTACATTTTTTGGCATCAGTTTGCAGTGAATATAAATTTTCACCATGCTACATATATTTTAGAAATATTCTCTTCCAGGGATGCCTGGGTGGCTCAGTCAGTTAAGCATCTGCTTTTGGCTCAGGTCATGATCTCAGGGAGCTGGGATCAAGTCCCACATCTGGCTCCCTGCTCAGCAGGGAGTCTGCTCTGCCTGCTGCTTTTTTTTAAGAAAGAAAAAAGAAATATTTCCTTCCAAAATTAAGTTGTCAAAAAAGGGGGGGATTTTCTGTTTATGCTTTGAAAGACCATCTTCCATCCCTGGAAAATGTGCCCACCCAGAATGGCTAGTCCTCTGAGGGTCACAGAAGGTGGCAGCCTTCCCCAGCCCTGTGTTCAGCATGTCCATACAAGCAGATAAAAGTCAAGCAAAAACAAACAATTGAAAACCCAAGTGATTTTTATCTCTGTTGTGTGGGGGAAATCCCTTGCCACAAGAAAGCTCACTATTTAGCTGAAGATAGCCCAGACTGGGTTTTCCGCTGACCCAAAAAGTCCCCAGAAGCCCTTCGCCCTCCTCTGTCTGGGAGTGAGCGTTCCATTCACACACATAGCCCCTTTTGCTACTCTCAGCGTTGGGATGTCCCACCATCTTGTCCCAGCGCCAGGAAGACATCTATGAAGCTGAACAGTCTGAGATCCTGTTTTCTCCCCTGCCACTCCCACCCAACTAAGCAACATGCCATGGTAGACAGACTCACGCTCACCAACGTCTGGTACTTTTCTACTTCGGGGTACACACAGGATGCCACATCTCAGGGATAGCCTCAGGACAGGTTATAGCCATGAAAATAAGTGGGAAGGACATGGGTCACTTGCAAGCCTATGCATTTCATTTCTGGTGTCCTACCCACCAGCCCCCTTTTCTCTGAGCCCTCGTTTATTGATGGTGGCCACATAGGATGATCAGGTCAACCTGATAGGAGGATGAGGTCTACTTCCACCCATGCATCCACTCCAGTGCGTCTCCATGTCTGTTTCTCCTTCTGCTAAGGAGGAGAACACCTATTTCCCACCCCAGCACCCATATCCAAACAATCCAACAGACGGTCTCCATGAGTTCTCTTTTGAAAATGTCCTTGGTGGCTATCATGAGCCATTATGGTCAGACACAGCTGACCAATGACAATGACACTGCATAAGCAAGAGAAATGTGTTATATTAAGCTACTGAGATGTTTTAGGTTATCTATACCTTGGACTGATATGCACAACAATCGAAGAGAAGTAAGACATTGTACTCGTTTTCTGTTGCTTTGTAGAAATCCCACAAACTCAGTGACTTAAAATAACACCCCTTCATTAGTCATACTGTCATGGGTCAGATGTCTGGTCTCATCTTGGATGAAGTCTCTGCTGAGGGTGTAAGAGACTCTCAAATCCCAAGGTTCTGTTCTATGTGTTTGCTGCTAGAAGTCAGTTCCTTGTGATTGTATAAACTGAGGTACCCACTTTCTTGCTGTCTGTCAGCCAAGGCCATGGTCAGCAGCTGGAAGCTGTCCACCATTTCCTGACCCATGGCCATTTCCACAAGACAGTTTGTTTTTTCAAGACCAATAGAGCAACATCAGATGTTGCTTCAACTCTCTCTGACCTCTTGACTCTAACCTCTAGAACTTTTTTTATTTATTTTTTTTTTAAGAGCCCACCTGGTTGTTTCAGGCATGCTCAGGAAAATTCCTTTTTATTAACTTCAAGTCATCGCATCAGGGTCTTAAATTACACCTGCAAAATTCCTTTACCTTGGTGGCAGAAGGTAAACGTAATCATGAGGGTGATATCCCCTCACATTCATATATTCCATCCTCATTCAGGGGAGGGGGAATTACACAAGGGCATGGATCAGTGGGGGGTCATCTTAGAATTCTGCCTACAGCAGATATTTAAAAAACCGTTCTGATTAATATTAGCTCTAGAAAATCCAGGACCCATCCAACGCTGTACATTCACTTCTTCCTTGCTCCCAAGTAAGAAAACCTTGGTTCAAATATTCTGAAGCTTTGTTACTTAAAGTGTGGTCCATGGACCAGCAGCATCATTTGTGAAGAAATGCAAAATCTCAGGCTCCAACTCAGACTTAGGCTTTGGGATTACGGGCATATCAACAGGATTTCTAGACAATAGAGAAGCATTCGTCTTTAAACTGCCTTATTCTTGGGGTGCCTGGGTGGCTCAGTATGTTGAAGCCTCTGCCTTTGGCTCAGGTCATGATCCCAGGGTCCTGGGATCGAGCCCCGCATCGGGATTTCTGCTCAGCGGGGATCCTGCTTCCTCCTCTCTCTCTGCCTGCCTCTCTGCCTACTTGTGATCTCTGTCTGTCAAATAAATAAATAAAATCTTTAAAAATAATAATAATAAATGAATAAACTGCCTTATTCTTAAGTAGAGAAGGCAGATGCTGACAGGGAATGAGAACAGAGATTATAGTAAACCCCTATGTCCTGATCACCGCAGCTCTTCAGAGGGGTTTCTGAAATTTTGCTGTCAGAATCGTATGATTTGATGATGATGATATTGAAGATGCTAGCTAACATTTACTGAACACCAATAAATGCAGGCAGTAGGCAAAGTTTTCCATTATTTTCCCTAACATTAAATGAACTACATATTATTATTTTCATTTTAGAGATGAAGACATTGGGGCTTACAGGAGTTAAATAACTCCTCTAAGGAAATATAAATAAAAGGAGGGGCAGATTTTGCTCCTGATCCCCTTCACTCTGGGAGTATGTAATCATATTGTCAAAGCCAGTCCGCAAATCACAAATTGGAATCTGGGCCAGTTCAGCTTGTGAGTATGCATTATTCAGCTGGAATGTTGATGTTAGTCTTCGCTGAATGTATTTCCCAAGAGACAAGCTCATTCCAGTTGGCCACTGGCCTTATCACTTATAGCCTCACATATTTGATTTACTACATGGCCCCCCAATACACTCAAGTTTGAAATCCCCAAAGAAGCCCACATGTTCTTAAATGTCCCCTTGATGTTTCATGAAAACTTTGGGTGGTATGAATACTTTCCAGAAATCCTTAACCATAGCAAAGAACCTCTGCTCCCTACCCCATCCCTGTCATCCGATGAGTGAAACTAACATCCAGAAGCTAAGTTATATGACTAAGTTGCATGGCAAGATAACTGGTCTTAAGCTGGACTCATTGGGCCCACAGTCAAATGCCACAATCATTCACCTCCTTCTGTTTAGGAAATTATTTTTGCTTATTATGAAACAGAGGTTCTTAACCAAAGTGTGTTTCAGAAATGTTTGTAGGGAGTTTAATACAGATTTTCAGACTTTTCTCGTGTGCACACTACTGGTGAGTAAAATGCCCATTTATCTGAAATTTATCAAATAAATTACAAGTTCAGAACACAGGGTTTGAAGGAAGAGAGGAGGAGTCCCTGAAGAGTTAATAAAAAGTGGGACAGTAAGGAGTGTAAGAGATGGAATAGTGCAGGGGATCTCGGCCTTGGGTATACATCAGAACTGCCTGGAAGGTTTTCAACACTACTAATGCCCAGGTCCCAGCCCCCAACATGAATGATGTAATTGGTCCCAGGTACAGGGATTTTTAAGAGCTCCCCAGGTGATGGTAACGCTCGGCCAGGGCTGAGAACCATCGGAGCAGGGACTCTGAGATGCCAGAGGACCAACAACTCCATCACTGTTTCTTTTGTGGCCCCCCTGGTTCTGGCCCATCAGCCGGCCACAGAAGCTTCCATATTCCCTTCATCTCTTGGCTGCTCTTAGCCACCCTCTTCCCTCCTATGTTAGGCAATGTCCCTTCATGAGTGGAGAACAAAACCATTAGGAGCCTGAGGTCAAGTTCCGGACACTGAGAGACTTATCATTCCCTCTGCACCTGTTTGTCCATTTGTTAAATAGAACTCTCCTATTTAAGACCTCCAGCCTCTAGCATTCATGTCAAACCCAGCAGATCTCTGTGATTTCTGTTTTGAAAATGGCCTCAAACATTTCTTGTCCTGAAACAACTCAGTGTGCTACTGGATCTAAAGCCTCTTATTATCACCTAAGGAAGTGGTTCTCAAAGTGTGGTCCGCAGACCAGCAGCAACAGGATCAGCATCACCTGGGAACTTCTACCTCGGACACCCTGCACATAAGACTGGATCACAATCTGAGTGGATCCAGCAGTCTGTGCTTACTAAGCCTCAGGGGTGCTAGTTCACCCTCAAGTTTGAAACGCACTGGCCAAAATCACCATCATGACCATGTGCCCTCGTCCAGACAGCTGGTGATGTTCACAGAAAAAAACAACTCAAACCCGTATGACTCAGGCTTTGTCCGTTGCGTTTTCATGTGACACTGACTTCTGCTAGCCCAGGGGAGGCGAGGAGGGACGGAGTCTGAGGGTCTTGATCACACAGGGTTTTGCTGTGTAACAGCTGGGGGGTAAGATCCGGTGGGAGCCAGAAGGTTGAGGGGACACCTGCTGGTAGGGCTTGGCAGGTGCTCCCAGGCAGCTGAGAACCAATGGGGCAGAGACTGTCCTCCCAGAGCCTCTGACACTATCCAAGCTTCCTGCTGGCCTTTTTAGCCAGAGGCTAAAACATGGAAAATGCAATGGAACTGAACAAAACTAATGAGATGTGAGAGAAGGTGCTCTTCCTGTTGTGCATGTGGGAATATCGCACTGAGCCGGTGGGAAGGAATCCACAGCCCTCTTGGGATAGCAAAGCTCAGAGAGAAGAGCCAGGGCAAGACTGAGCTTGGTGGGGTGGGGTGAACTGCAGAGAGGGAAGCTGGCCACATCCCCCTGCAGACCCCGAGCAACTAGGGGAACCCTGCAAGGTCAAGTCACTAAACTATTTACAGAAGAGGAAACCCAGACAGATGCCAGCCTTGACCTGGATCACAGCACTTCAGTGGCAAAGCTGGGGGCCACAACGTAGGCGACTCCTGAGGGAGCTGGGGTTCCACGAGGAGCAAAGGACTTCCAAGGGGAGGGATTCAAGAGAGAGTGCGCCAAAGAGTGAGAGCCAATGTTTCAGCCGCACCCACAGAGTGAGCCAGGCTACTCGAAGTGCTTTACATGATTCATACTCATTTACTTTTCCCATGACCCTATGATCCTCCCCATCGAGTTCACTATTTACAGATGGGGACACTGAGGCACTGAGGGGTTAAAAATAAATTGTGCAATTTACTTAATAATAACTGAGGATAAAAAGCAACTTTATTTTTAAAAATTGTAACCAGTGTTATTATTTCACAATAATGAAGCAGAGGATAAAAGTAAGCTTAATGCTGCCTGGCTATCAATTGCTGGCCAGCTGCTGGCCACCAGGTAGATGACCTCTATTCAAAGGGTACCCCTCATTCACTACAGCATAGAGTTTTTTAAAGACAGTTATGATATGGACACACATGTGACATATAGCTAGGAAGAGGGAAAGTCTCTTGAGAACTTGAACGCAGACCTTTTAGCCCCACAGCTTAACATTTTCCCACCACGATCTGCTCACTACTCCTCTGAAACAACCCGGAACACTGGCCCTCAGCCAGCTCTGACAGCACGAGTGTTAGAAAAATTACACCTACTTTTAAAAAGAAAACATGCCATGCTAGAAAACCCCCTGACCTTCCGAAGAAGCAACCCTCTAAATTCAGTATAAGCCTCATAGGCATAGGCTCTCCCGAGGTGACTGTCTATAGCTAAGAGTCTCCTTTAATTGGATCCCACAGCATTTTTGCCTGTCACTGTGAATCACAGAAGATCCTCAGAAATCCTCTGATCCAGCCCGTTTTTGACAGAGACGCTAAAGCCGAAGAAGGTCAGGGTCACCTTCCAACATGCCAAGGTCGCAGAGATGAGGAATATCACCCAGAGAAGGCACCCAAGGTCCAGAGACACCAGGAAAGCCACCCCTGAAATGGAACCCAAGTGTCCTGGCTGCCCAGATTTCTCTCCCTCTCTCTCTCTCCCCCATTGTCATTCCTCTCTCTCATTCCCTCTCTCATTCCATTTTTCTCTCTCTCATTTCCTCTCTCTATTCCCCTCATTCCATCTCTCTCTTTCTCTCTCTCATTCTCTCTGTCCCCCTCATTCTCTCACTCCCTCTTTCTCTCATTCCATCTCTCATTCTCTCTCATTCTCTCTCCCTCTCTCTCGCCCCTCATTCTGTCATTCCTCTCTCATTCCCTCATTCCATCTCTTTCTCATGCCATCTCTAGTTCTCTCCCTCTCATCCTCTCTCCCCCTCATTCTTTACCTCTTTTTCTCATTCCCTCTGTCTCACTCATTCTCTCTCCTCATTCCATCTCTCTTTCTCTCTCACAGTCTCTCTCCCTCTCTCTTTCCCCTCATTCTGGCACTCCCTCTCTCTCATCCTCTCTCTCTCTCTCTCTCTCAAAAGCCTCTTACCTGCAGCCCTGCATTCTTTGACCTTGTTGCTTCTCGCCTGGGGAAGGCTGCCAGGCCCGACTTTTACCTTCAGTGGAAACTGGGCAGTCCAGGCTGGGATTTATATCCCCGTCCTCCAGGGATTTCCTAATAGGGCTTGTGTCACTCTCTCTGACTGAATGGCTATGGACACACCTTTTCCCTCTTCACAGGGGAGCACCCTCTCGGCAATGGCACTGGGTGCGTGATCATTCAGATGGGGAAGTGGCCAAGGACACTGTGCGCAAGTTTCCCTATTTTTTTGTGACTCGCTAACACTTGCGTACTTCCAGCTGAGAGGCGGTTTTGAAGTGATGTCTATTCTGCCGGCCGTGGCCCCATCAAAGAGAAAAGGAGGTCTTCGGGTCTTCGGCCAGTGGGCTGGTAGGTGTTTTCCCCCACAGAACATCTCTTCTGGGATAGAAGGGAAGTTAAGCTTTGAGTCCCCTGGTTCCCAGTCTTATATGATGTTTAATTGTCGTGCAAAGGAAGAGGGTGACTTTCCAAGTCTTTATTACCACTTGTGGAATTTGCCTAACTGAATAGCTTGTCCTCTTAGAAATGGAGCTTCGGTCCTAAGTCATGTCTGTACAAAACAAATGTCTCCTAACTCCCCCTGCAGGAACTTGCCCAGGGCCCACTGAGACCCCATGCAAGGCCTCAGATGCAGAGAGCCCATAGCAGCCCTCCCCCTGCCGGGTTCACTGCCCCTGCTGTCTGCCTGGACAGGCTTGCACCACCCCCCAGGTCCAGTGCCCTCCCTGAGATGAACAGGAAGCCACGTGGAAAAGGATACGAACTTGGCCAGGACCAGAGCATGGGGTGGGGATGTGAGCCCTCTGGGTCCCGTGTCCTCTTGTTGGGCTGAGCTGCGTGGTGTAGGCAGGGGTATAATATGGACCCCCCATGTTGATGGATGGAAAAGAACACTTACCCGAATGTCCTTTAAAATCCATGTTGCTAACCTTAATGGCACTTTCCATCTAACTGACTCAGATACTGGGGTTCTTAGAGGTGGAAAGGCAGACGGGAAATGTCTAGAGACAAGTCAAAACAAATGGCTCCACGTTAAAAGGGCCCACAGGCCCTAGATTTATCCTTTTGCTAACAAGGAAGAGAACTCCCAGGGAATCTCTGCTCAGATTGGGTAAACAAAATCTGAGAAAAATACAATGTTGGACCTCGATGGAAACTTAGACGTGGTCGCAAATTGAGGTCCGGGCACTTAGGGGGACCACAGGTGAGAAAGCTGTATTGACTTATATAACTTCGTGATAGAAGCTGTAATGTCCTCAAAATGGAGTTTGTTGGCCAAGGGGTAAATATTACACTGTATCCGTGTTTATCCTTTCTCCAAGGACCAGTTGAAGGGAGAATGTCTGCTTTTGTTCCAAAATTTTGAAATGGTTATTAAAGTTTGAGCTATAAATTTTGGGTCAAGCCAAGTAACATTGAGGGTATAAATTCACCACCATGCAGGGAAATTTCCCCAAATACCTCATCATCCCAGGATGAAGGGTATGCAAATAACTGAGTCCTGTCCTTGCTCTCTCTGTGGTCAACCAAACACACCAGCACCAGATAACCTTGCCTCGGCTAGGATCATACTCACTAAAGAGCACAGGGAAGCCCACAGCTTAATATAGTCAAAAAGAGGAAGTGAAACCCTGCGGTCTGCCATTGGCCTTATTGAAGTATAACTGCTGATCTTGTGATCCATAAAGAGGAATTTACGTTACCTCACTTCTTCGGTGGGAAAATGTGATCATGGAGCTGCAAGAATTGCTTGAATGGCCCTTGAAAGAACTAATGCCTCAGACCCAACCATCACCAAAAGTCTTCGTGGAAAAATGGCTCCCCCTGCCCCACGTTCCTCTATTTCCCACCCATCTGCATTGTCTACACTGTCCTCTCCTCACTATCACCAGAGCATTTGGTTCAATTTCTCCACCAACTGATGGGAAATGAACAAGGCACAGAATGTTCTGAAGTATCTCGAAATCCTCTGAGGTTTGAGGTGAAAGTAAGCCAGGACGTTTATTGCAAGGATTGAAGCAATGAGTCTTCATTTTTTGAACCCAAGCCTTTCCCAAGTCTACTTTGGGTCAGAAATGAACAGCATCTTCTGAAAACCTCTGTGGCAAAGTTCCAACTCCCTTTCCTCCCATGGAGGCCAAAAGGTAGGGAACCATGAGAAGGGAGCTGGGAGGAGCAAAGAGCCTGTGGTGGCCACAATGTCATGGATTATAACATAGACTGTTTGTCCCTGGTTTGCTGGGACAGCCTCTGTCAAATTATCCGGATAAATTCACTCATTCTTGTCAGGTGAGAGTCCTTAATTTGGATTAAGATTATGGTTATCACACCCACAGGATCAATTTAGCAATCAGCCCCCATAAAATGCTTAGGCCTGTTCTGGTCAGCTGGCCAACAACAGAAAAAAATCTCTCGTGTCTTATTCAAAGAGACAGAGGAAATGTCATACCGTGTATCCCCAATCCCATACATAATTAACAACTTCACAAGCTAAACATGAAAATATTGACTACAAATGGGCTTCGGTCTCATCTGTGAAAAGAGAGAGCTGAAATAAATGAGTTCTGTATCAGTTCCCTGTTGCTGCTCTCACAAATTACCTCAAACACTGGCTTCATGCAACACCCACTAATTAATTCTCTTACAGTTCTGGAGGTCAGGTGTTGGACAGGGGTCTCTGTCCATGGCCTGAAATCAAGACGTCAATGGTGCGAAGCTCCTTCTGAAGGCTTCCATGGAAAATGCATTTCCAGAGGCTGTCCTCATTTATTCATGGAGGCCTCTAGTACATCCGCTTTCTCCCTTTGCTCCCATCATCACGTGACCTTCTTTTTCCTTTGAGCTCTGTGCTCCCTCTTATGAGGACCCTGGTGGTTATATCTGGTGCTCACCCAAATAAGCCAGGATAAACTTGCCACCTGAAAATTCTTACCTGAATCACATCTGTAAAACCTCTTTTGCCATGGTAGGTCACCTAATCGTAGGTGACAGGAATTCAGACGTGGACATGGTCAGGAGACCATTACTGGCTCATGAGCTCAGAGGTTGCTTCCAGTTTTCAAAGTCTGTGCTCTATGACTGTAAATAGAAGCCTAGGAAAGTGCTCTACATGACTGAGGATTGGAACACCACCATTTCCTTCACACCGAAGGGCTGAGCTGCTCTAGCAAGCGTAGACAGAGTCTGCATAGAGCTTTTGAGATCTACAGGAGAGACTGGATTTTGTTGTCCAATTCAGAGAAAATCCAATCTTCATTACAGAAAGGCTTTTTCTTGCCAGCCTGTCCTTTTGCTTCCTTCTCCCTGCCTTGCATTCCAGAGAGACCCTGGAAAGGGATGAGAATGTGCCCATTCTCCTTGCAACCTGCCCAGAGGACCCAGAGCATGGGAGGAGGGGAGCTGGATACTAGCCCCATTTCATGCTAACTCTGTTTCTCAACAATACCCAGGCCCAGTCCAGAGCCCTCCCCTCCCCTGTTCCTCCAGCCACACAGCCAAGCCTTGCCTTGCCATGGGGCTCTGGAGACACCAGGCCATCCCCACCTGTTCTGACGTGAGGCCCAGTAGATGCCCCGGCTTCTCTGGCCTTGCCTTTCCACCTTCTGGGCCTGAGACACACCAGTGTCAGGGATGTGGCCTCCCAGGAGAAAAACCTAGAAGCCATCCAGAGCACTAACAAGCCACTCACAGAGATGAAGCCACATTCTTTGCTCCAAGGGAGGGGTGAATAAAAATTTATTTTCTTTAGAACCAGAAAGAGGGACAATTTCCTTATGATATCTGATTTCTATAATAAGCTATGCAATGCTCATTCATCTGTCAGCTCAAGGCCCCCCCACCAAGAGGAGGCAGAAGGACCTGGCCTGCCAATCGTCTGGGTTGCTTCCCGATCCGGTCTAGACTGAAAGAGAAGAACACAAATCATGACCTCACAGACACAATCAGGTCAGTCCCAGGCACAGTATCATCCTGACGCTCCTGGGGCACAGAGATGCTGCCCTCCTCAACAGTTGGCGTAGCACCTTTCTGCCCCTTCCCAAAGCAGGGCTCCAGACCAAAATCTCGGAGGCACAGCCAGGTCCTGTTCTGGCTGGGAGGAGAGCCACTGTGGATTCACCCCCGTTGGGCTTCACAGCACGGGATGGTGGAAAAACCATTAGATAGCAACTCCGAGATCCCAACGAGAACCTACCACCAGACCCCACCATCAGTGTCCACCCACCTCTCGGGACCACCCCAGCATCACCTCCACCCTACCTTTCCTGCCTCTAGGCCTCCCACTGCCCACTGATCCCAGCAGCTAAATCTTCTACTCAGTACTTCACAGACTCCCTCCACTCCTGTTACAAGACTTACCAAACTGATCTTATGTCCACAATAAAGGCGACTTAAAAAACTGTTTTTATACTAGGACTCTTAGGGGTATGTATGTAGGTGCAAGTGTGTGTGGGTGCTGGGTTTGCGGGGCAGGGCTTCTCTTTGAGGAAGCGCTATACTTATCCTACTTCCCCAGGGTCAGGCCAGCCTCCCACCATAACCAATAATCACTACTTCTAGTGCCTGGCAGGGCTCCAGCAGGCATGGAGAGAGACCCAACAGAAACTTCAAAAGCAACTCTCAGTATATTAAAAATCGAAGATCCACACCCAAACTGAGTAACAGGCATCATCGGTACACACGAGATGTTTACATTTTAAAAATAAGTGTTAGCAGACACACACACACCTCAAAGGCAATACACGGAACTCACTGGAAGACGCAACTTCCGAGTCATCCTTCCCGGTCTTTGGTGACTGCGAGTCTTGGGTCACAGGGCCTTTCTGGCCACTGTCACTCACACTCCCCAAACCCTAACCACCCACCTGAACATCGCCCCAGCTGCCAGGATAGCTGCCAGTTTCTGGGCAGCTCTTTTCATGAACCAGGAGACCTCTCTGCTTTCTAATAGGCTCTCAGTAACCTATCGAACATTTTGCTTTGTTCAGCTGACGGCTGAGCCCGACACTTCTGGAAAACAGTGATGGGGACTGACTCACCCTGCAGGGCCCCAAATGCACCCATGACCGTCTCATCTGTGTATCACGTTATAGAATGCACAGGCTCACGGTAACCCCACCTGCCGGTGACACGCCAGCCCTGGAACAGGCACACAGAGCCCTGACCCACCTGTCCCCGTTGGCACACTCATCGCCCCCAGGGCAGGTGTCATGAGCAAGCTCAGCACCTGGGCTCAGCAGGCTTGAGCAGCTGCAATAAGGGCCTCAACTGAAGTTCATCACAAAGGAGAATCCACGTTCCTCCGAGTCCTGTCATAGCCCGGCGCTCCGGCTTCCTCGGGAACTGACATGCAAAGTGGTCACACGTGGTTCCGCTTCGCCCAGCACTCCCGAAGCTTCTGGTTCTGCCCCCTTGGGTCTGTGAGCGGTGATGTCACGCTGCTGCAGCTAGCCTCAGGCCCCAAACTGTGGCCAAGGGATACACCGGACAGGGAAGGGGGGGGGTGGCGGCCACACCCCCTAACCTGGCCTAGGAGAGGCTGGCTGAGCTGAGAGGCTAGGGGTGGTTACACGCCAAGGTGTACTTATGCACTAAGCAGTGTTTTTAGAGTGATGTTAAAATGAGTCTACAGGGAAGCCCATTGCTGTATCTGCCCAGCTCAGGGCCAAAAACTGCCCTGTGGTAACTGTGACTTTTATTAACCGTGGCTATCCTGTGAGGTTCTGACATCCAGGCCTTGCTGACCCCTCAAGGGCAAGCCAATTCCTAAAGGTAGCACACGACTCAGCCCCAACCCTGCCTCTCAGGAATGCACGACCCTTCCAGAGCCCATATCCCAACCACC
Organism: Lontra canadensis; assembly: GCF_010015895.1. Classification (NCBI taxonomy): domain Eukaryota; kingdom Metazoa; phylum Chordata; class Mammalia; order Carnivora; family Mustelidae; genus Lontra; species Lontra canadensis. The sequence continues at coordinate 4,031,615 of NW_022631106.1, read as the reverse complement.
TCTGAATGTGTCCACTTCCAGGTGCTGGGTCCCCATGCGGGGGGTGGTGGTGTCCAGTTCCCCCTCCATGCAAACTCCTTTCCAAGCATTCCAATTTCCTTTGGGTTGAGAAGAGCAGATTTAAAAAAACTGCTTTCTGCTCCCTGTCAGGAATGGTGCAGAGCTCAGCAAAGGGCAGGCCAATGCAGCAGGCAAAGCGAGAGCCCCAGCCGGAGAAAGGAAGAACAGGCACAGCACGTGCAGGAAACAGAAAACTCCATGTCAGGGAGAATCAGGGGCAACCATGCCCCAGTCCCAAGGGCGGCAGTTCCTGAAGTGGAACAGCAACAGCAGGTCCTGGGAGTGTGGCAGAAAATGCACATTCTGTACCATCACCCCAGGCTAGAAATCAGAACCTAGGGGGACGCCTGGGTGGCTTAGCTGGTTAAGCATCTGCCTTTGGCTCAGGTCATGATCTCAGGGTCCCAGGAAGGGGGACCCACATTGGGCTCAGTGGGGAGTCGGCTTCTCCCTCTGCCTGTCCTCTCCCTCCTCCTGCTTGCGCTCTCTCTCTCTTTGACAAATAAATAAATAAAACCTTAAAAAAAAAAAAAAAAAACAGAACCTAAGGAGGGACCAAACAACAGGTGCTTAACAGCCCCTAGGTGATTCTGATCCTGACTATTCTCTCTTCTTTCAATTTTTATTTGAGGTATAGTCAACATACAATATTATATTAGTTTCAGGTGTACAACCTAGTGATTTGATATTTACATACTTTATGAAATGCTCACCATTGCAAGTACAGTCACCATCCACCACCATACAAGGTTATTACAATATCATTGACTATATTTCCTATGCTGTTCTTTTCATCCCTGTGACTTAGTAATTTTATAACTTTGGGCCTCCTAATCCCCTTCACCTATTTTGTCCACCACCCCACCCTTTCCCATCTAGAAACCACCACTTTGTTCTCTGTATTTATGAATCTGTTTCTTGTTTTGTTTGTCTGTTTTGTTTTTTATGTTAGATTTCACATAGAAGTGCAGCCATAATGGAACTTGTCTTCCTCTGACTTATTTCACTTAGCACTGTACTCCCTAAGTTCAACCATGATGATGGAAATGGCAAGATCACATTCTCTTTTTATGGCTGAGTGATATTCCATTGTGTACATATACCACATCTTTTCTCTTTTAGAGAGAGAGAGAGCAAGGGGGAGGGGTGGGGCAGAGGGAGAGGGAGATAATCTTAAGCAGACTCCCTGCTGAGTGTGGAGCCGGATGTGGGGCTTGATCCCATGACCCCCAAATCATGACCTGAGCCAAAATCCAGAGTCAGACGCTTCACTGACTAAGCCACCCAGTGCCCTATAACCATATCATCTTTATCCATTCATCTATCAATGGACACTTGACTTGCTTCCATATCTTGGCTATCATAATGCTGTAATAAACATAGGGGTGCACATAACTTTTCCAATGACCATATTTGTTGTCTTCGGGTAAATTCCCAGAAGTAGAATTACCGGGTCATATGGTATTTCTAACTTTTTGAGGAACCTCCATACTATTTTCCACAGTGGCTGCCCCAGTTTGCATTCCTACCAATAGTGTATGAGGGTTCCCCCTTTCTCCACATCCTCACCAATGCTCATTTCTTGTCTTTTTGATACTAGCCATTCTGACAGGTGGGAGGTAATAGCTCATTTGATATTGATTTGCATTTCATTGATGATGAGTGATGTTAAGTATGTTTCATGTGTCTGTTGGCCATCTGGATGTTTGATACTGACAAAATTTCGAGAAGCACCATTCCAGTGGTTCTCAATTCTGGCTGCACAGGAGAAGTCTGTAACAAATGCTGGTGCCCAGACCCACCCTCATACCAATTAGCCCTGGAAAGGGGTGGAGATGGGCTAGTCAATTCCTTTTAAGCTCCCCCCGTTATTCTAATGTGTTGCCTGCCAGGGTTGGGAGCCACTGCCCGAGGAGCTGAACTGCTCACCCTCTCCAGGGCTGTGTCTTCGCCTCCTGCAGGAAGAAAAGAGTAAATAAGTGGCGAAAATTCCCAGGCTGACTCATAGAGGACAGTTCAGAAGAAAGACAAAGGTGAAACTGGGCTAGATCAGAATCGCTGAGCTTCTAGTTTCTACCCTGAAATCAGGTCAGCCATGGGGATCAGACTCAAATTCGCAGTGACCCAAACTAAGAAAAATGACCAAGGTCTGGAGCAACAGGCATGTTTATTCATCCATTCATACATTTCACTGATTCAGTGTTGAGTCCCCACTCCAAGCCCAGCATTGTTCTCAGGTCTGAGAACTTGCAATGTACTGGAAGAAATGGCAATAATAGAGACATAAACAAAGGAATGTCAACTTATAACAAGCAAGATGCTGGCCAGCCAATAACCAATATGAGGGTAATTCAGATGCCATTTCTCACCAGGTTTGGTCTCAGCAGTTCTCATCATCTGTTCTCACCCATTGAGTATGGGGTGCGTCCCCACCCCCTTACCTTTGGGATGTCTATAAGCCTTGATGACACTAATCCAGTAAAAATAGGGGTGTCGATAATGCTGACAGTTTGGGAATAGGTTTAGAGTGAAATTTACTCTGATTCCCTATGTACTAAAAAGGCTTACCGGGATGCCTGGGTGGCTCAGTTGGTTAAACATCTACCTTAGGCTCAGGTCGTGGTCCCAGAACGCTAGGATTGAGTCCCACATAGGGCTCCCTATTTGGCAAGGAGCCTGCTTCTCCCTCCACCTGCCGCTCCCCTTGCTTGTGTGCACTCTCTCTCTCTCTGATAAATGAATAAATTAATTAATTAAATTTAAACGTAAAAAACAGTGTTGCTAAGTAAAAAAACAACCAAAATTATGGTGAGATTTAATTCCTAAGAATTACATTCTTAGGAAAAATAGTCACACACCTTAAAGTGATGATGCATTGTTAAAAAATCATCATTATTTGTTCTAGGTGTCTCTGCTTGGAACACTCCGTTAGCCTGGATCCATTTACAGAGTGTACTTGACAGATTTCCAACTGCTTTTAGTTGAATATAAACATATTCAACTAACTTGTAGTAACTTGTCAAAGGTAACACCATGTTATGGGTTGAGCTGTGTCTCCCTCCAACAACAGAAAAAGGTATGTTGGGATTCTAACCCCCAGGACATCAGAATGTTGCCTTAGTTGAAAATCAAGTCTTTACAGAGGCAGTCAAGTTAAAGTGAGATTGTTAGGGTGGGCCCTCTCCAAATGACTGTTGTCCTTATAAAAATCTATATAATATATAGACATTCCCCAGTAATTCAAACTAATCTGTTTCTCAAAACAGTGAGAGTCAAATAAAGTAGTAAATGGTCTCTTACCTGAAATCATGGGTTTATAACTTTCTTCCAGCTTCTTCACGCAAGAATAAAAGCCCCTACCCTAATCCTATCAGGAAACACCCTGTCACCTCCATTAATACCTCAGGAAGATGAATGACCCCACAGTCATCCTGGCCACTCTCCGAGTGACTCAGGTGATCAAGAAGGCGATGTGAGGATCCCACACGAGCAGACATGCCCACTTGCCTTGCCCTCCTGGACCTGCACCCAAAGGAGTTCTACCTCCAGACTTCATCGTGGCTCTGGTTGGGGGGTGGGAGGTATCTGTCTGCTTCTCTAGGATCCAGTCGATCCAACCACGAATCCTCTACAGATTTAGAACCCCAAGAGCTCCCCAGCCCCAAGCTCTGGCTCCTTAGGATCCTGAAAGACAGAAAGAGCCAGCTGGGCCCACTCTAACAAGCCCCAAGGGTTGTCCAAGCTTTGGGGCCATCTGGGGCTAAACACCAGTGGAACTAAGGAAACAAATACAGGGGCATACATCATGGTGGGTTTTGTTCTTGTACTTGGAGATCCACAGATGCACAGATTGTCAGAGGCTCGGGCTACCCCCATTGTGAGTGAAGAAGGGATTTGTGATAGGATTTCACCCAAGCTGAAGACAGAGGTCTGAAGCCATCCCCTACCCCCGATGAGTACTTGAGTGCTACAGGAGCCTTGCTGGCTTAGACAACAATTCTTTGGAAAAGGAGATGGAGAAAACATTTTCCAGACTAGGCTCTGTGCTCTCTGGGTGCAGCTGGCTTCCTTCCTTCAGTGGCAAACAGCCAGGCCACCCAGCATAATGCTGGTCTCAGGAGGCTAATCCCAGAGCCATCTCTGGTTCCAGGCTGTCTTAGGTTTGTCACCTAAACTCAGATCCTTGACAAGCGTGTTCACCACCAGGGTTTGCATTTCTGCAACTGTCAGAGGAAGCCCTGGTAACAGCTGCTCCGACTCACAGAGCTGTCACTAAGCACCTGCCTCAGTCCAAGCACTTAATTTCTATATCTACTTATGTCACCAACCCAACAGCCCGAGGAGCTAAGTATTAGGATGTATTGCAGCCCATTTTGCAAATAAACCAAGGTATGAAGAGAGTAGTAACTTGTCAAAGGCAACACCATGTTATGGGTTGAACTGTGTCTCCCTCCAACAACAGAAGAAGGTATATTGGGGTTCTAACCCGGGACATCAGAATGTTGCCTTAGTTGAAACTCAGGTCTTTACAGAGGCAGTCAAGTTAAAGTGAGGTTGTTAGGTGTCCTTATAAAAAGGAGAAATCTGGACACAGAGACAAACACAAGAAGACAGACATGTGATGCAGCTATAAGCCAAGGGACCCCGACGATCGCTGGCAGCCCCAGAAGCCAGAAGAGGCAAGGAAGGATCGTCCCCTAGAGCTGGAAGAGGGAGTAGGGCCTGCCAGACACCTTGATCTGGGACTTTTGGAGCCCAGAACTGGGACAATAAATAGCTGTCACTCTGAACTACCCAGGTGCCAGCCACTGATACACACCGGGGGCTGGTGCTGGAGCGGAGATGCCAGCTCAGACCCTCTGGTCCCAGAGCCCATGCTCCCATCACCATCCCACAGGCTGGCTGTGGGGGAGGGGGCGAGGGGGACAGCCACCAGCTCAGGGCCAGGACATGACGAAGCTGTCCCATGGTGTGGTGGAGGAGGTGAGCTAAGAACCTCACAGAGGCAACGCTGACTAGGTGGCCAGCCCCATTCTTTACAGAGAAAAAGATACGATAGAGACGGCAAACGTCTCCAAGACTGAAACTGTCCCCAGCTGCCCAGCGTGTAGCAACAGGACGGTAAAATCCAGAATGTCATGTACCCAGCAGAGATGAGATCGGTGTTTACCGCTTTATTTTTCCAGCTGATACTTCACCCCAGGGAGTGGAACCTATCACATTCCATCAAGAAGTTAATGACTTGGCTGCTCCCACCAAGCATTTGATTCCAAAGGCAAAATGCCTTCCCAGCTGGGGCAGGTGAGAGGCCATCTCCAAATCCACTCCCCTCGGGATTGGCAATGGGTCCCAGACCCAGCAGGGGGCAGGGGGCGACTCAGGGTGTCCGACAGAGGCAGAGCCTTCAGCACCACTGATCTTGAATAGCTACGCCAAAAACAAACACACTGGTGAGCAAGAGTGGGAGCCCTCTTGGTCATTAACAAACATTTACTAAGCACCTGCTGAGTTCAGGGAGTTGACATGCAAAGGTGAGCCCGACTGTCTACTAGTTTAGTGGTCTTGGGCACGATTCTTAACCTCTCTGTGTCCCTGTGTTATCCTCTGTACTCTGCAGACAGTAACTGGGTCTCTCTAGGGTTGTTTGACCTTAAACCAGAACAAAGAAAAGTGCTCTACCCAAAGTAAAGCACTCGGGAAATGACAGCAACTGTGACAAAATTAACACCGGCTCATTCATGGGCTGGACACGAAGAGCTGGTCCGAAGCGTAACTCCAGGAGGTACCCAGAAAGCCTGCGAGGTGAAATCCTCCTAGAAACAGCTCTCTGTTTATCTAAAGGCCAAGTAAGGGCCTGCCCTGCTCCCAGCCCTGGCTGCTGGGGCTCTTGGCACCACTCATGAGCACAGCCCCACCTTAAGCACTGGGACCAGCCTACTACAGTCAGAAGGAATTTAGGGAGCCCTGGGCTATTGGCTCAGTATCGAGTCAGCCTTGCCAGGCAAGACCCCTCTCCCCAGGCAGGACAGGACCTGCAGGGGCTGCTGTGCATTGGCATCTAGGGCCAGTGCCTGGAGGGGAAGAGAGGTTAGAGGCCAGGAAACTCGTCCAGATGCTTGGAAGGCAGGGACATCTGTGGAAGGCAAAGGTGGGTGAGTAAAGTGGGAAGTAGGTGGGTGGGGAAAAGAGGGAAGTCCAGTAAGATGGGTCCATTCGCCTTCCAGAGGTACTCCTGGATCCCGATTAGAAGGGTCTTTGTGGCTGCCTGGCCTTGGGGAATCAGCCCCTAAGGAAGCAGGCAGTCCTCCCCAGATCCCTGATTCTGATGATGGAGCTCTCGACTTCTTTCTCAAGATCAGCTCCACCGTGTACCCCAGTTCACATGGAAGGAGGCAAAGGGAACTGATGTTTATGAAGCCCATCTGTGCTCCAGGAACTGGGTTCAATACACAATGGGCATCCCTCCATTTCAAGTCACTACGTGGCATCAGCTCACTTTCCCAAGGACCAGGAGAGAGCAGGGCAGCAAGCCCACCTCACACAGCCGTAGCACCAACCCAGGGGTGCCTCTGATCACAAAGCGCAGCTCCCCAATCCTAAATTCTGAGGACAGCATGTGCCCCTCTCTGTCAGACCTTCCCCAGAAGCCCCCTGCCCCGCTCTCTGGTGTGGACTGGGATGGAGGCCCCTTGCCTGGTCCCTGTCTGCTGAACATTTCTAGAACTGACTGCTCCCAGTTGCCAGGGGACAGCAGGTCCATCTCTGAGTGACACCCCTCCCCAGTCTGGTCACTTCTGCATTCCTCTGACCCCTGCCTCTCACAGGGATGAGCTTTGAATAACTGGATGCTCACACTAGGTCAACAGAGCTGAGACGTCTAAGCACTAGGGCTCCTACGAATTCCTAGGCTCAGTGTGGCAGGTGGGAAATGGGCCATCGGTCCACACAGGTGCTGACACACACCCCAGCAAGCCCGGGTCTCTTTGCTCTGTGTGTAGTCAGGGATTCGGAGCAGCCCTTTCTGGTTCCCTGAATGCACTCAGTTACCCAGCCAGTGATCAAGGTCATACCAGAACTCGGTCCCAGTCTGCTAATGAGAGAGGTCCATGGTGGTCTCATTAGTAGGCAAAATCAGGATATGGCCTGGTGGCAACAGGACACAGGCCTAGCCACAAGGCTGTCACTCTCCATCAGCCTGCTGGCCTCAGTTGTCCTGTCCATTGACCACAGGCCCAGACCTTCAGGCAAGATCTTCATCCTGCAAACACCCACCCCTCCCCACCTAACACTAGTCCCCCTGCTTCCTATGCTGGGTTGCCCCCCTTGCTCCCTCTCCCAAGTGGTAGCCTCTTCAAACAAAGTCCCCTCCAGGTCAACTACTCACAGTGAACTTACTCTCCCAAATGAGTCCCAAGTGGCTTTTTGTCCCTGAAAGGTAAAAGTCATTAATATTGGAGCAAGAGAGCCAGAACTTATATCCCAAATGCTGCTGACCTCCCTTAACAAGTGAAGGGAGACATTACTGTGTTTGCTCCTTCAGTCCCTCCCACTGCCCTAATAACCAGATGGGACACAATAGCTCAACAGCCTGTCCTTGGAAAATAACTGGGCCAGCATGGAAACATTATTTCCTCTCCCATTGCCCCCAAGGAAGGAGGGATTCCAGGACCTTCAAGCCAAAAGCCAAGCCAGCATTAGGCTTCCAGGAATCCACCAGGGACCAGACAGGAGACAGGGTGATAGGACATCATCCCTAAGAGGGCTCTTTATGGCCTGTTTATGCAAGAATGGAAAAAAGCTCTCTGCAATATCTTAGTCACACATCTCAAACACCTTAATCTTGGTGAAGAAAACTGGTTTCTAAATTGCACCATGCACATTAGCTGGTCACTGTTCTCACAAACAAAACAAAACAAAACAACAGGGATGGGGGGCAACTGGGTGGTTCAGTCATTAAATGGCTGCTTTTGGCTCAGGTCATGGTCTCAGGGTCCTGGGATCAAGCCCTGCATCAGGCTCCTTGCTCAGCAGGAAGCCTGCTCCCCCCTCTCTTACTCCCCCTTCCTGTGTTCCCTCTCTCACTATCTGTCTGTCTGTCTGTCTCTCTCTCTCTCTCTCCCTGTCTGTGTGTGTGTGTGTTAAATTCTACATTAAAAAATCTTAAAAAAAAAAAAAAAAAAAGGCCCATTCTGACCATCAGTTGTTGATGGAGACAAAGGTGACAGGAATCCTGCTCTGGGGGACATGCTGACCTCTGGCCTGAGCTCTCTTGCCCCGAATGCTTTCGGTGGCACTGGACATAGCTTGATCTCAGAACCACACAAGAAGGCCATGAAGTGGCTATGTGGATTCAAGGTCAGTAGTGTGAGGCACTGAGAGGAGAGGAGCTCAGCCTCACCTGGGTGTTCCCACCAAAAGTGCACAACCTGAATCCAGTCACAAGAAAACACCACACAGAAAACAGGGGCCTTCTATAGAATCCAGACTCCTCCTCTTCAAAAGCATCAATATTGTGAAATGCTCAGGAAGACTGTAACCTCCTCTGATTACAGGAGATAAAGAGAGGGCAACCAGAAGGGACAAATCATCTTGGATTCTCTTTCCCTCTCAGGAACATTCTTAGGACAAGTTGAGAAATCAATATTTAAGGTTTTTAATTTAGATAATGATATCATGGGAACGACTCAATTTTGTTCTTTGTGCTGTAGTTATATAAGAGAATTCCTTGTCTTCAGGAAATATACTCCAACAGATTCAGGAATAAAGGGACATGCCTAAAACTTACTCTTTATTGATTCAGGAAAAAGTAATACACATACACATGTACACACGCACAAGCATGTGGAAGACAGTGGAGAACAAAGTCAATACAACAATACACTAACATCTGGGGAACCTGAGTGAACATGAGCATTCTTTTTATTATTTTTGCCACTTCTCTCTAAATGCAAAATAGACCAAAGTGATTTTTTGAGTTAAAAAAGCCGGCCCTGGGGGGCCTGGGTGGCTCAGTGGGTTAAGCTGCTGCCTTCGGCTCAGGTCATGATCTCAGGGTCCTGGGATCGAGTCCCGCATCGGGCTCTCTGCTCAGCAGGGAGCCTGCTTCTCTCTCTCTCTCTCTCTCTCTCTCTCTCTCTCTCTGCCTGCCTCTCTGTCTACTTGTGATCTCTCTCTGTCAAAATCAATAAATAAAATCTTAAAAAAAAAAAAAAAAAAAAAGCCGGCCCTGTAACACGATGCACCCCTGGCCAGTTTTCTCATCTGCTCACTGGCCGGGGTCTCTGCCTCCCAGGCCCAGAACTTAGGTACACACCCAAGGCTACCCGCTGAGGGCAGCCACACAAACCTGTTTGCCAACGTCCAGAGACCGCTCGACTCAGCAGCTGACTTTCAGGGGCGCCCTGCTCTGAAATTCCCATGAGTCTAATGCACCAGTTAGGACTCCCACTCTTATGAAACTTCCTCCTGTCTCCCAGCTATCAGGCCTAGGAGGAGCCCCTGAAAAAGTCCCTCAAGCCTTGTTCTCCACCACTCCCCAACCTCGCTCCAGGAATTCAGGGAATTGGGAGAAGGGCTGGGTCAGGAGCTGGCCCTACCCACTTTGGGTTAGGATTCTCCATGGGTCCTACCCAGGCTTTTGTAGAAATAAAAGAAGACCACTCATCTGAGAACGGGTAAAGTCTATTCATTCAGAGCTGGCTCTAGCAAGGGAAGTCAGCCACCATCACTGGGGGTGGGGAAAGCTCTATAATGGAAAAAAGGGAGTGACCCGGCTGATGGCTACTGGCTGAAGAAGCGGGGCATCCTGTGTGATGGCTGAGGGGTGCTGAGTTGGCTGTCTCTGGCTGTTACAGGGTTACTGCTTGGCTTCCTGGACTGATTGCTAGATGATGACTCTGACCTCCTACAAGGCTGGCTTGGAGAGAGCAGCCTGGCTTCCTGGGCTCGTTACTGCAGACTGTGGCTCAGAGTTGTTTTTACTTATTTTCAGGCCATTGTCATTGGTATATTCAGTCTCCCTATCTCCAAGACTGAAGACCTTCTGCCAGGACCCAGTGATCTCAAATCCCAACCATCAACCCAGACCTGGAAGGTTTCTCAGCAGCTAGAACAACCAGTTCTCTGCTAGGTGCCCCCAGGGGTGTGTGTGTGTGTGTGTGTGTTGGTGTGTGGCTGAGTCCTCTGTCATCCAGCCAAAGTCACAATTCGCACCAGAGAGCCCGGTGTCCTTTCCTCTGCACCAACACAGCTGGGCCTCCAAGAGCTCCTGACACCCCCGGGGCTCAGATGAGCTATCTAGGAGAGGTTCCAGCCCTCCTCCCCAAGGGTGACACGTCCTCCCAGAAAGCCCCCTCTGTGTCTGGTAGCTCACTGTTCACAGAAGCCGAGGCACAATGGGCCCCACCCACTGCCCCGCACATCTTGGAAGTCAGGCCCAGGCTTGGGCTGGACCATATCACCACATCCCCACCCTCACTCCTCACCCCCTCACTCCCTGCACACCCCGTTTTCTCTGGGAAGCACTTCTGGTGTGCAGAATTGGATTGTTTATTTAGGGAAGCTTTTGTGGTGTGACTGTTGCAGCTGCCACTTTGAGTCAGAGCCTGAAACAGGATCCTTAACATCTCCTTCCATGCCCCTACACAAATCTGCTTTCCCCAAAACCTGCCTTCTCTCTGGCAAAAAGACAGTCACAGGCCCAAGGTGGAGACAGCAAACCAAGACCTAATTGTAGTTCCAGTTTCTCAAGGAGTGAAAGCTTAAGCTAATCGATCTGGAATTTTCTGGTCAGTACCACAGAGGCCACCTGGGCCTCTTGGAGAGAGTCTTGAGCCTCTCTAGCTCTCAGAGGAGGTTGAGGTGGTCCACTTAGGAAGACCTCCTGTACTTCCTTCTAAGGGAAGGTGACCTTGCCTGAACAGTCCTCTTTCACTAATAACTTCCTGTCCCGCCCTACTGCCTATAAACAGCTTCTATCTTGTCTTCATTTGTGTTCTCCCCTACCTGCCAGATGGGATGCTGCCCTATGTGTGAATCGCTTAATAAAGCCTATTCGACCTTCAGATGGATTGGGCTGAAGTGTGTTATTTAACAATCCAACCAACTGGAGCTGGAGTGAGTTTGTGGTGCAGATACAAGCTGCACTAATGCTCTCCCAAAGCCCAGAGCAACCTCCAAGATCAAGCAACCATGACACGTGCCTCATCATGATGTGTTCGAAGGAGGCCTCAGGAGCCAAGGGCCAAGAAAGAATTCTTGAGAACTAAAGGTGTTTTTATTATAGCATGGGGAGAAGCGTGGGTGGAAAGAGATGCACTGGCATTGTGAAGGGTGACTGATAATACACTTTCAAGCTGGCCAAAGTAAAGACAAGGGAAGTTTCCCAAAGGGCTCTCATATGTTAAAGAAGATGTACAGTATCCTAGAGGCCTGGCTATCGACAAGCTAGGATTGCTTTTCCTCTGGCAAGGCATTAACATTAAGACTGGGCCTCCTGGAGGAAGAATCTGTCAATGGGCTACAAGTCAGAAGGTAATTTAATTTTTTATTTAAATTCAGATAATTAAAATATAATGTATTATTGGTTTCAGAGGTAGAGGTCAGTCATTCATCAGTCTTATATAATACCCAGGGCTTGGGGCACCTGGGTGGCTCAGTCGGTTGGGCGTAAGCCTTTGGCTCAGGTCATTATCCCAGGGTCCTGCTTAGCAGGGAGCCTACTTTTCTCTCTCCCTCTGCCTGCAGCTTCCCCAGCTTATTCTCTCTCTTATCTCTCTTTATGTCAAATGAATAAATAAAATCTTTAAAAAAAAAAAATACCCAGTGCTCATTATATCACGTACCCTTCTTAACATCCAGCACCCAGTTACCCCCTCTCCCTCCACCCCCATCCCCTCCAGCAATGCCTTTTTTTCCTATGCTTAAGAGTCTCTTAGAAGTGGGTGCCTAGATGGCTCAGTAGGTTGAGCATCTGCCTTTGGCTCAGGCCGTGACCCCAGGGTCCTGGGACCGAATCCTTCATCCCACTCCCTGCTCCAAGCGGAGCCTGCTTCTCCTGCTCCCTCTGCCTGCTGCTCCCCCTCCTTGTGCTCTCACTCTGTCTCAAATAAATACATAAAATCTTTAAAACAAAAATTCTCTTAGAAGGAGATTTAATTTTATCTACATTTCTTTTGCCTTTTGTTCTGCAAAGCAATAAGTCTCAGATGCAAGGAACTTCCCACTTCCTAATTTTTCCACACCAAATTAAATCTGGCTCTGACATACCCCACCCCCAACACCTCCCCAGCAGGCACACATACTGTAGTCAGAGCTGGTGAGAAAGTCAATCTCGGTCAAGTCCAGGGTCAAACCAGAATCCACAAGAAGGAACTTAACTGCAATTATCTTCGCTCTCTGCCCAAAAACCACATGGAAAACCCTCTCCACAGACAAGCCCAGCACCAAAGGCCCTCATCACTCTCAAGGCCACTTGCTTTGTACCTGTGAGATTGAGAAACTGAAGGGACCTCATGAAAGACAGCTTCTTTGTTGCCTCTATTCTTGCTAGGAATAGCATCCCCACCCTACATCCCCACCCTACTCACACTCTGAAGTACAGATGATGGAAGTCTTCCTTGCAAAGGTCAAGGTGTTGATTTCTTTGGACCTTCTAGCACAACAAATAACATCTAAGGAGAAAGCTGGTGAGGTTTTTCAGGCCATGGACTCACTAAGACCCTTAGCTCTAGAATATAAGTGGCTTATAACACTTGTCTTTGTTTTACCCAGTTCCTGGGTGCCTGAGAAGATAATCACAGGATCACCACCCATAAAAACCCCAGACCCTAAGCAAAGACAAGACTCACTCGTTCTGAGTCTCCCATATGATGTGGTTTTGGAATATAGGTGAGGTTCTGTGGAGTGGAGTCCAGAGCCAACAACCAGGAAAGAATTCTTGAGATGTCTTTGGTGCAAAATGGTGGTTTATTAAAGCACAGGGATGGGGACCTATGGGCAGAAGGAGCTACAAAGGAGTGGCTGATTAAATACTATGGGGATGGGGGAGGTAAGGAAAAAGGGAGGTTTGGAAAGAACTTTCATATGCTAAAGAGGACCTAAAGATACCCGAGGTCCTGCCATTCTCAAGTTCAGGTTGTTGACCCCTCAACTCTAGTAAGGCAGTAACATTAAGATAGTTGGGAACTTCCTGAGGAATGTTACACTCTGCCTCCTTTTATTATCTGTCAGTGGGCAGATAATAAGGGCATTTAATTGTATCTACATTTCCTTCTGGAAGCTAGGTTATTGATAGAAATGCTTTGTTCTTGCAAATTGCAAGACATTCGTAAACTCAGAAGACGCGGGTCTTGTAGGATTGTGATCTCTGTATAGTTTACCTATTTGTTTTTCCTTTCCTTAGCTTTAGGACAGCCAGGAGTGCATGAAGAATGTCACATGTATCCCATGGGGAGGGGAGTTGTGGGTTGTCAGCATCTACTTTGTCCTCAGTTTGCCTTTTGTTCCCTCATTACATGTGCTCTGTCTGATGAGGAAGGAGAAGGCTAGCTGAAAACACAGCAGAAGCTGACACCCTGCACCCTCCCACCCCCACTCCCAGGAGCGGAAATGTATGACAGTCCTCAGGCACTCTCTGTTGTCCTAAAGATAAGGGGAGCAAAAAACAAATGGTTAACTAATAGAGATCACAGTCCTGCAAGACAATAGCCTCTATCAGTTTACAAATATCTTTGTGATTTACAAGGAAAAAGCATTCTTATCTATAGCCAAATTTCCAGAGACCCACAGACTCAGTTTCCTGGAATGCTATCATCCCCCACCCATCCATAGTGATGCGGGAAACAAAGGCAGAAGGAAATGTAAATAAAATAAAATAAAATAAAATAAAATAAAATAAAATAAAATAAAATAAAATGAAATAAAATGTCCTTATAACCTGCTGCCCATTTACAAGGACTCGAGGCAGATAGAGCATAAACTTCCTCCAGGAAGCTTCCAGCTATCTTACCTAAGCTTTGCTGGAGGGAAAAAATAGCCTTAGCTTGACAATAGCAAAGTGTCTGGCGTCCTGTGAGTCTTCCTTAGCATATGAAAAACCTTCTGGAACTTCCCTTACCTTCCTTTCCCCAACCCCAAAGTATATAATCAGTTGCTCCTCACACTCTTAGGGCAGCTGCTCTTTCTGCCTGTCCCCATGCTTTAATAAAATCACCCTTTTTGCTCCAAAGACGGTGCAAGAATTCTTCCCTGGCTGTCAGCTCTGGACCTTACCAACATTCCAAAACTACATCAGAGACAAAATTGGTTTTTCCAAGGGAGTATGGGGGGAGCCAATTAAGTCTCAACCAGACAGGGACACAATTTCTAGGCCTATGAGCTCCCTACAATTTACAAAAAGTTGCAGAATGGCTCCTAGGTGATGAACTAGACTAGACACTGATAACCTAACCCTGAGGCTGTATAACAGTGAAGAAGTTTTCCGTTGAAACACACATTGTTCTCTCTCTCTCTCTTTTTTTTTTAAGATTGATTTTACTTATTTATTAACTAATTTACTTACTTATTTATTTATTTGACACAGAGAGAGAGAACACAAGCAGGAGGAGTAGGCTCCCTGTGGAGCGGGGAGCCCAGCGCTGAGCTCAATCCCAGGACACCAAGATAGGACTTGACCCAAAGGCAAATGCTTAACCGACTGAGCCCCACAAGTGCCCCAGCATTGTTTTCTTCAACACAAATTTCACTGAGCTCTACCCTTGCTCTCCCATCCCACCCTCATCTGGATCAATCCAGGCCAGTCCTGCAATAGGCCCAAATCCTGTGGAGGGTGAAAAAAGGAAGAAACTGAATACACACGCAATAGCCAGATATATAGGGTCAGGACTTGATTCCTAACTTTGAATATCTGTCCTCGTCCCCCAGGCACTTCTAATTTAGGACCAGCCAGAGAAAGCCAAGTATGCACCAATCACATGGGATGCCAGGCTTCTAGCAAATTCACCTTCAGCTTCCCGACGCCAGATATCTACAAGCAGGGCGCACCCAAAATCTCTGCTCTTTCCACCGTAAAGCTCTGCCTCTCCTCAGTCTGGCTACGAGTCTGTGAAAACCAGTGATGGTGGCTGACTCCCTTGCTAGAGCCAGCTCTGAATACATAGCTTTTGCTGTTCTCATTTGGGTAGTTTTCACTTATTTTCACAAGGTCGTGTTCTGCACAACAGGATATAAAATATATGTTTACCCGCCGCAACAGGAGAAGCAAGAATTCAAAATCCAAAAGCTTAGCCTGCCTACTGTACCCAAGAGAAAAGAAATCTTACTCTCTACAGAGGTGAGAATAAGACAGTCACACTTAACAGACCATCAGGTCTGGTAGGAAGGGTTGTGGAGCGTGGATGATCCGCAGTGTGAGTCCCACACTTTCCTGGTCACTGAAGGCTGTGGAAGGCAAAAACTGAAAAAACAACAACAAAAAAACCCCACTTCTTTAAAAAGCATTTGAGGGGCACCTGGGTGGCTCAGTCAGTTAGGGCTCTGGCTCTTCATCTCAGCTCTGGTCTTGATCTCAGAGTCATGAGTTCAAGCCCTGCATTGGACTCCATGCTGGCTGTGGAGCCTACTTTAAAATAAAATAGTAACAAGGATTTAAATACCTCAGCCCTCCCCAAGCCTACCTGCACCCTACACAAAATCCCATGACCTGGACCTTTTCTCCTGGTATACCAGGCACAGGGCCACCTAACCAAGTCCCATCTTATCCCTGATCTGAGTCACTGCAGCATCTCCATCTGATGCTGATTTCCACTGCCAAAACTTGACCTTCAGGTAAGGTAGCTGGCAATGGAGCCTCTGTTCTAAAAGGCCTTTCTCTAGGGTGGCCCCCAGAAGACCCTATTCCCAGTGCCATGGCAGGTGGCCTTGAAATGAGTCTTCGTCTGAAGTTTTCTTTACAAACTTGGGAGGAGTGGGGTAGGGGAGAGGTGGATGGGGATGGAGAATGAGGGAAACAGGAATTGTAAGAGGTCCTAAAATCCTTAGGTATTATCAGGAGAGTAAATTAATTATATTCATATATTTGTAAGTTACCATTCACCAAGGGTATAGAGATTTTATTGTTGATCCATAAAATGAAAATTCATTGAAAGCATTGGTGAATCCATTGTGGCTTTTGGATTTATGTCTTTTATCAATTAATAAATACTCCAAACACCATTACTGTTATCAAGTAGGAAACGGAAGTTTTTGGTGCCAGCCACTGAGCCCCCAGCCCAAGACCTCGAGACCACACGGGTCCACCCAAGCTCAACCCCCATCCTTGCAAGAGCCCATCTGGTGATATGATACTATATGTGGAAAACCCAAAAGACTCCACTCCAAAACTGCTAGAACTTGTACAGGAATTCAGTAAAGTGTCAGGATATAAAACCAATGCACAGAAATCAGTTGCATTTCTTTACACCAACAACAAGACAGAAGAAAGGGAAATTAAGGAGTCAATCCCATTTACAACTACACCCAAAACCATATGATACCTAGGAATAAACATAACCAAAGAGGCAAAGAATCTATACTCAGAAAACTATAAAGTACTCATGAAAGAAATTGAGGAAGACACAAAGAAATGGAAAAATGTTCCATGCTCATGGATTGGAAGAACAAATATTATGAAAATGTCTATGCTACCTAAAGCAATCTACACATTTAATGCAATCCCTATCAAAATCCCATCCATTTTTTTTCAAAGAAATGGAACAAATAATCCTAAAATTTATATGGAACCAGAAAAGACCTCAAAAAGCCAAAGGAATATTGAAAAAAGAAAGCCAAAGTTGGTGGCATCACAATTTCGGACTTCAAGCTCTATTACAAAGCTGTCATCATCAAGACAGTATGGCACTGGCACAAAAACAGACACATAGATCAATGGAACAGAATAGAGAGCCCAGAATTAGACCCTCAATTCTATGGTCAACTAATCTTTGACAAAGCAGGAAAGAATGTACAATGGAAAAAAGACAGCCTCTTCAACAAATGGTGTTGGGAAAATTGGACAGCCACATGCAGAAGAATGAAATTGGATCATTTCCTTACACCACACACGAAAATAGACTCAAAATGGATGAAGGACCTCAATGTGAGAAAGGAATCCATCCAAATCCTTGAGGAGAACACAGGCAGCAACCTCGTTGACCTCAGCCACAGCAACATCTTCCTAGGAACATCGCCAAAGGCAAGGGAAGCAAGGGCAAAAATGAACTATTGGGACTTCATCAAGATCAAAAGCTTTGGCACAGCAAAAGAAACAGTTAACAAAACCAAAAGACAACTGACAGAATGGTGAAAGATATTTGCAAACGACATATCAGATAAAGGGCTAGTATCCAAAATCTATAAAGAGCTTAGCAAACTCAACACCCAAAGAACAAATAATCCAATCAAGAAATGGGCAGAGGACTTGAACAGACATTTCTGCAAAGAAAACATCCAGATGGCCAAGAGACTCATGAAAAAGTGCCCCACATCACTCGGCATCAGGAAAATACAAATCAAAACCACAATGAGATACCACCTCACACTAGTCAGGATGGCTAAAATTAACATGTCAGGAAATGACAGATGCTGGCGAGGATGTGGAGAAAGGGGAACCCTCCTACACTGTTGGTGGGAATGCAAGCCGGTGCAACCACTCTGGAAAACAGCATGGAGGTTCCTCAAAAAGTTGAAAATAAGGCTACCCTACGACCCAGCAATTGCACTACTGGGTATTTACCCTAAAGATACAAATGTAGTGATCCGAAGGGGTATGTGCACCCAAATGTTTATAGCAGCAATGTCCACAAGAGCCAAACTATGGAACGAACCTAGATGTCCATAAACAGATGAATGGATAAAGAAGATGTAGTATATATATACAATGGAATACTATGCAGCCATCAAAAGAAATGAAATCTTTTTTTTTTGTGATGACGTGGGTGGAACTGGAGGGTATTATGCTTAGCAAAATAAGTCAGTTAGAGAAAGACAACTATCATATGATCTCCCTGATATGAGGAAGTAGAGATGCAAAGTTGGGGGGGGGGTTGGGGGGTAGGAAAAGAATAAATGAGACAAGATGGGATTGGGAGGGAGACAAACCATAAAAGACTCTTAATCTCACAAAACAAACTGAGGGGGTCGGCGGGGGGAGGGAGAGGGTGGTGGGGTTATGGACATTGGGGAGGGTAGGCGCTATGGTGATTGCTGTGAAGTGTGTAAACCTGGTGATTCACAGACCTGTACCCCTGGAGCTAATAATACAGTATATGTTTATAAAAAATAAATAAATTTAAAAAAAAAAGAGCCCATCTGAGCTCTGGCTCCTTATGTGTTCTTCTGTGCTCCTTCTGTGTTCACTGGGACAGGTATGAGCAGCATCCCATTCCAGGCCTGACCCTGTCACTTCCTAGCCCTTAGGCAAATCACTTGGATCTGCTAAGCCTCCTTCCTCAATGATGCAGCAGTATCTTTCCTGAACAGCTCACCAGGCTGTCATGGGGATCAAATCCCATGGAGCTGGTGAATGTTCTTTGAAAATGGTCTAAAAAAGTAAACCCCAAATAAATAAAACCAGATATGTATGCAACAGGTACTATTGCCTATGAAATGCCACCTTCCTTCTTACTGTAATTCTTCTGGAGAGGGTTAGGAGTGAGGGTAGCAGTTATTATGATGCAGCATTTGCATCGTATAAAGGGCTTTTTATTAGTTCAGGGGAAAAAGAATCAGGGAAAAGGACTAAGTTGCATTTGATCCTGTCAGTGGTGAGAACCCCCAAAGAGAGCAAGATGGAGTCACTCACATCAAGCAGTGATTCATGTCATTGTGGTCACCTAAGCACCCAGGGGCGCTACAGCCAGGACCAGATATCATCAAAACCAGCAGACTAAAGACACTCAGAACTGACAACCAGCAGAACCAGAGGAGACCTACAAAGGCCCAAAGCTGATTTAATCCTTTACAACGGGAAGACTTTAGCCACAAACTGTAAGACTCTCCAGATGCTGACCCTTGCACATCTGACCACATCAAAAAGGCAGCTGCCACCGAAGGCTCTGCCTGACTAATCTGTGAACATAACAGATCCTCCACTGCTTGAACAGGATCAGCAGTAAGCACTGACGGCTGGCTCAGACCAGACCCAGTCCTCATCTCAGCCGTGTGCACAGGGACTAACTTGGAGTTGGGTTTGTTAATGTCTTACTCCTGATTGTATCTTGCTTGTTGTGTGACTTTGTATTGTGCTTCTCTTTGTGTGGCGTGTATGAAGCCACGTTAAACTTGTAGTGAAATGTCGTTGAGTTTGGAATCCGGAAACTGCTTTACAATTGTGTTAACCTGGCTTTATGATTGAATAAAGCCGACATGGTGGAAATACACACTCATGTGTGAGCCTTCATAACGTGCTTGCAAACACCCCTTGATCTCCCAAACTCAGGAAACTCCTAGAAGCTTCTGCCTGTCAGTTTCATCTTTTAGAAACTAACTAATGAATTGCTAGAACAGGAAAAGAAGCCTTTGAGGACAACTGTGCCTGAAGAGTTGAATCAGAAAATGCTCAGAATTTCCTCAGCTTCGTGATAATGTTAAGATTCCCCTCTGAATATTCATCCCAAGCCCTAATAATAAAAGAACCTGTTTACCAGCTTTGGAAATTCCTCCCTGTGATCTTCTTATTTGCTGCAAATAAAGACGATCTTGTGAGGCAGCTCCACCTGGTGTCGTCACCAAGGACCCAGTTTGGTTGGCTAAAAATGCCAGCCCCTTTACCAACAGCTGTGTGACTTTGGCCACCTGATTTTGCAGCTGTGAGCTTCCATTTCCTCACCAATAGATTAAGAGGTGAAAGTACATGCTTACAAGTTGTTGGAAGGATTAAAGGAGATAATTCATAGATAACCCACTTTGCTTTGGTGTCCGACTGAAGTAAGCACCTATAGTAAATTCTTAGTAATTTTTATTATTATTAAAAAATTAATTTTAGGGGCGCCTGGGTGGCTCAGTGGGTTAAAGCCTCTGTCTTCGGCTTGGGTCATGATCTCAGGGTCCTGGGATCAAGCCCCACATTGGGCTCTTTGCTCAGCAGGGAGCCTGCTTCCCCCCCCCCCCCCCCGCCTGCCTCTCTGCCTTCTTGTGACCTCTGTCAAATAAATGAATAAATTTTTTTTTAAATTAATTTTAGTAGACCCCCGCAGGGCCAGATCTGAAAAACCAGGGTGCTAACAACTCTTCGACCCAGGGGTGCCTGCATGGCAACGGCGGTTGAGCATCAGACTCTTGGTTTCAGCTCAAGTCTTGAGATCAAGCCCCATGTTGGGCTCTGTGCTCAGCAGGCAGTCTGCTTAAGACTCTCTCCCTCTCTCTCTGCCCTGCCCCCCTCTCTTGCATACTGTCTCTCTCAAAAAAATAAATCAATTTTATAAATAAATAAAAATAAATAAAAAACTCTTCAACTCAGCAAGAATTTATGAAGTGTCAATTTAGCATTCTGCCAAGTATTACTAGAAATGACACTATTCAGCCTAGCTCCCTGACCTCAAGTCTAGAATCCCACTGGGAAGTTCACCACATCCTTGATCCAGGACTCCAACTGTGTGGTTCTGTATTTTACTTCCTTGTGTCATGTAAATTGCTCATTTGGACATTAAATGAGATCCTGGGGGAACAGGGGCAGCTGGGCCAGAGGAACCTGGGTACTGAGGTCTTGGCAGCGCCCCTAGTAGAGGAAGCAGAGGGACTCCTTCCTAAGTGGACAAAGCGTCAATGACGTCACCAAGCCGCTCAAGGCTGGAGCACGCACGGACTAAGGGGAGGGGGCTCGGTGGGTGCACTTTGCCAAGCAGAGCACGTTGGTCCTGCAATTTGCTTTTGAATTTTCCTCCAAACGTCTTCAGGAGGAAGACATGGCAGTGGACCCAGCCAGTAGGAGAAGAGTCTGATGCTTTGGAGGATTCAGTATTTTGCAAACCTGAGGATTTGCAAAGGATTGTTTAAAGGCAGGGGACATTCCCAAGTAGTTAAAATAGCCTACTCTACTACTACTGGCCCTTTGTGGTTTGAAGACCCTTTCTTTCTTTCTTTTTTTTTTTTTAATTTCTTTTCAGCATAACAGAATATATTGTTTATGCACCACACCCAGTGCTCCATGCAATACGTGCCCCCCCCGTAATACCCACCACCTGGTTCCCCCAACCTCCCACCCTCCACCCCTTCAAAACCCTCAGATTGTTTTCAGAGTCCATAGTCTCTCATGGTTCATCTCCCCTTCCAATTTCCCTCAACTCCCTTCTCCTCTCCATCTCCCCTATGTCCTCCATATTATTTGTTATACTCCACAAATAAGTGAAACCATATGATAATTGACTCTCTTTGCTTGACTTATTTCACTCAGCATAATCTCTTCCAGTCCCGTCCATGTTGCTACAAAAGTTGGGTATTCATCCTTTCTGATGGAGGCATAATACTCCATAGTGTATATGAACCACATCTTCCTTATCCATTCGTCCGTTGAAGGGCATCTTGGTTCTTTCCACAGTTTGGCGACCATGGCCATTGCTGTTATAAACATTGGGGTACAGATGGCCCTTCTTTTCACTACATGTGTATCTTTAGGGTAAATACCCAGTTGTGCAGTTGCAGGGTTGAAGACCCTTTCTATCTGCATTTTCTCGTGTAACTCTCCCCACGCTGCTGTGCCATGTAGTCTCTCTCAGACGGAGAGAAGTTAGGTGGTTTGCCCAAGGCCATCCACACAGGAAGTGGAGGTCCAGCCTTTCTGATTCAGATGACAGCAGGCTTGCCCCAGGCACACTGTCCCTGAAGGAACCCCTTCCTCAAGCTCCTGCCAGAGTAAGAAGCACAGGGGAGGCTGGGGAGAAACGCAGATTCCCAGACTGACCCCCACCCCAAGAGTTTCCATTCTGGAAGTGGGCGGGGCCTGAGGATCTGTATTTTTAACCTGCCCAGGTAAGTCTGTTGTAGCTCTGGAACCAGAATCAGATGTGAGAAGAAATAGACTGTCCTGGAGCCACAAGAAAAGTACTGAGTCAGCCTCAGGCTCTCACTCCCTGTGTGTGTGTGTGTGTGTGTGTGTGTGTGTGTGTGTGTGTGTGTGTTTCCTTCTCCTCTCTCTCTTCTCTAGGGAGAAAGAACAAAGAAACCTATTTGAAAGGAGAAGGATCCATGGGAAAAACAAATGAGTGTATTTTTTCAGAAGGAAGCCGAGGTGTTGTCCGGAGGCACAGGAAGAGAATTTAGGGAGAAGGGATTACAGACTAAAAGCAGGCTTCCCTCCTCCCAGGTTTAGGCCAAACCTTCCTCTGACCACTGAGTCCAACATTCAGAAGCATGAGGGAAACAGATGGTTTCAGGCAAGGGCCCGAGCCCCTGGGCTGGGACAGAGCTGGGTATGGTGCATGCTGGTGTCCTGCAGTGAAAGATTCAGGCCCGTGCGATCCAGGTTCTCAGCTGCGCTCTGGACTGTGAGCACTGTCTTCCCAGATGGATAAGAATTATACCCCCTAAGCACCTCAGGCACACGTCAGCTTGGTCCCAGCTGTCTACTTCACTGTAGTAATCCACCCTTAGTCCCCTCAAGGTGCAAGACAGAAGACCAGCTAGCTGGGCAGTGGTGCCCCTCACCTTGGAACTCACTATTTGTCTCCCCACTTAAGAAGGGAAAATGCAAAAGCTGAATTCTCCTTGCTGAAAGTAAGGGAAGAGATTTTCTCCCCTCTCTTTATTCTTAGAGCATTTACTTGAGAAACCATGTAAAAGTTCTTTCTTCTCTTCAGAATGTATGCAAACCTTTCTTAGAACCTAAAGAAGCCTCCTGCCAGATTTACCACCCAATGTCTTTCTCCGGGACGTGAAATACAAACATCAAAGGAGATACAGCCTCTCTCTGGGTTTCTCTGGGAGAGCAGGAGCTTAAGTTAGTTAGCTGGTGCCTGGCTCCAAGTTGCTGTTGAGGAGGAAAGCAAAGGCAAAAGAAAAACTAACTTTCCTTACTACCTATTGCCTACTGACAAGTCCTTGAAACAGGCAGAGTCACATTCCTGTAGGAACTCAGCTGCTTCCATGTTAATACTTCACTCAGGACAAAAGGCAATCTTGGCCTGATCTCCAGAATCCTGTGAGTCTACTTTAACATACCAAAATTCCTTTGGAAACTTCCTTTATCTCTACCCCCCAAGATACATGTTCGCAATCATCCTCCAAGCATATGACCCACCGATATACATCTGAAGGATCTCACAACTAAGGTTTTACTAGATAGTAATATGTAACATTTTCCCAACAATAGCTAGCTCCCTTGAGGTCATGGAAACCTTGCTTCCAAAATTCCTTAGAGACTTACACTCTATCCCTTAACCCCCATTCCAACTTGAAACTATATAATCAGCCACTCCTCATGATCCCAGTGCAGCTCTTTCTGCCTATGGGTCCTGTCCCCCAGCTTTAATAAAACTACCTTTTTATAATGAAGATGTCTCAAGAATTCTTTCTGGCTATCAGCTCTGAACCCTAACATCTTTCCTGCACCATTGTCATAAAGCCAGGAGAATTTTATCTTTTCTTTGTATAAAAATCAATGAACTAACATGTATAGTGACCTTATTTCCCAGGGAAATTTAGGTTGAGCTATGTGTGACAAGTGATGCTGACAAGTCCTCTTACTTGAGGACTAGTTATTGTTTATCTTGAGAACATGCATAAAACGGGTTATATCTGCTTGGGAAGGTAAGCATTGACATTTCTTTCTGCTTTGCAGTCTCTTCACAGATTGCTTGTGATGTACATCATAGTTCAACATTTATTGAACAATAAAATTGTTCTCTTTCTCTTTTATCTCTGTGGAGAGATTTTCTGGGTTAGGAGAATGTTTTTAATTCCTTTTCTCTGGTAGGGTGAACTAGACTCACCTCCATCTTCTCCCAACAGCATGGGATTATTCCCCCAAAGCTTAGAGTCCAGCTCTTTCTTTTCTTTTTTTTCTTTAAGATTTTATTTATTTATTTGACAGGGATATAGAGAGTACAAGCAGGCAGAGTGGCAGGAGAGGGAGAAGCAGACTCTCTGCTGAGCAGTCAGCCCGATGCGGGGCTCGATCCCAGGACCCTGGGATCATGACCTGAGCCAAAGGCAGATGCTTAACAAAACTGAGCCACTCATGTGCCCTGGAGTCCTGCTCTTACTCCCTCAGAACCTCCCACCTCTGGGAAGTTCTTGAAGTTGACAGATGTGGGCCCCCTGAGAGGTGTCCCATGACTTCTAACCTTGATTAACATGGAGGATGAGGTCTTGCTACATGCTTGCCAGTCTGACCCAAGAGGTTGCTCAGAGTCCCACTTTTGGGAGAGAACCTGCAGCAGGGCTCTAGGACTGTGGCTCCCTTGGTCTAGGCAGCCTAGGATAAGGCCTAGAGAAGCTCTAGTTTGGGACAGATGGGAGTATCATGAAGCCATAAACCAAACATGCATTATTTTCCCAGAGAGCCAAGCATACTCAAGTAAGTAACTTAAAATATTATTTGTAATGAGAACGAATGGGCATTATATTATGCAATTGGATTCAGATTTTCATACTAATTTCCAAGCTGACATGGGAGAAGACAAATAGATTTCATGCTTCATCCCTCAGGCAACATTCTCCTCACTGCCTTTCCACCCCAATTCCTGGCAGAAGGACCGTAGCTGGCAAGCTGAAGAAGCTTTGCTTGTGAGCTGACGGAAACAAACTGGGTGGTGGGCAGGGCAGGGATTGTTTTTCCATTCTTATAGGTGAAGTTCAGAGCTGTCTAGGGATGAGCTTGGAATTTTCCATCATGCATGCTCACGTGCACATGCATATACACATTGCAAGCACACTGCTCTGCTCCAGGCCTGGAGGCTGAGTACCACACACGGTACCAGGCAGGCTTCTGCAGCCCTGGGAAGGCCCTTGCAGGAGATGGGAAGGTGGGAGGAGGCAAGGAGGACATCCCCCTTCCTCGCTCTGCTTCTCACTTGGGTCTCCTTGGACCTCTGAAGGATGGTACAGCTCCCGCTTTGTGCCCCAAAGACACCCCCTCCACCACTGTGGTCCCCCTACCCTGCCCACACCTTGGAATATAGCCCTCCTGTAGAGACTCAAGGTATAATCTGTCTCCTGTTGTGACTCCAGCTGACACAAGAGCTCTGGTCAAGCCTCAGAACTAGAAATGATCTTGTCTCTGACTTCCAGATCCAGCTTTGGATTTTACCACAAGGCTTCTTAATGACCCAGATGAGTGCCTCATTCTAGAACTGTTTGCAGCAAGGAGGGGAAGGCACGGCATGAACAATTCTCCTCTTCCTCGTCTGGTTTAATCTCGACTGGTTTGTGTGTGATAGAGCCCCCTCTCCCACCCAACCCAGCACTAGACACCTTAGCTAATTTTGCTTTGCCGTGGGGCAGGGACCGGGGAAGTCACTGGATTGGAAGGCAGGACAAGCAGGCAGAACTAGATGCTTTGAATTATTTCATTTAGCAGTCTAACATTCATCAAGCTGTGTACTCTGAGTCCCATTTTAAAGATGTGAAACTGAGATACTGAAGATGTGAGGTGACTGGACCAAGGCCCCTCACTGGTAAGTGGCACGGCCTACCTATTTTCTAACTACATAGGCACCTCTTGGTGTTCAAACTCAGGATAGTCTGCACCCATTGCATGTGAAGGGCTGAGACTTCAGGTCAAAAGCCAGAACCCCCGGGGGTTTGTTTTAGAAGCTGTCCTGTCTTTCAACACAGGGTTGCCTAACAGTACATTGCTTGCAAAGAAGCCGTGCCAGAGCTTCTCTGCCTGATTGAGAAAGAGCCTGTGGTTTACTCTATACAAAACAGAAACTTGTTGTGAAATGCCACTAAGCAGAGCCCAGGCAGCCACAGTTAGTTCCTAGCTCCAGGGAACAGTCTGCAGGAGGGGGTCCTGGGAAATGTTGCTGTAGGCCACGTCATTGCCGAACCAGTGGCCCCAAGGCCCCTAAATTCCTTAGACTCTGAGGTCAGCTCACAGGCTCCCCCAGGACACTGTGATGAAGGCCCTTGGCCCAGGCTTTCCAAAGAAAATACTGGCTCTCTGGGACTGAGTGAGCACATGTGACCTGGGAGAGAAGGTGGAGGAAGCTCAGAGACTGTGCACAGATCCTGCTTTTGCTACATGCCCTTGGGCAGATAACTTAGCCTCCCTGGATTCTCACCTTCTCACCTGCCAAGGGCATAGCCAGCAATTCTGCGTTCCAAGATATCAGCATACCAGTAAGTTCGTGAGTGTGTCAGTAGATCTGTACTACCTCAAGGCATACAAAGTCCAAGGGGACAGCATTGGCATCTACAAATGGCTTTAAAATAAAATAAATAAAAACCATCTTCCTTACTATCTTATCAGCTAAAAGCAATATGTCTTTAGACCTTGCACTGGAGGGAAATGCCAAGAATCCAAAGCCTTGGATTCTAGCTCTTGCTCTGCAGAACTCAATAAACAACTTTGGACATAAGTCACAACCTCTCTATGCTTCAGTTTCTCCCTCTGCTAAATGAGGGGCATCACCTTTAAGATGACCTTGGAGAGATCTCTAAAGAACTCCTCAAACTCAACACTCAAAAAACAGATAATCATGCCAAAAAATGGGCAGAAGAAATGATCAGACACTTCTCCAAAGAAGACATACAAGTGGCTAACAGACACATGAAAAAATGTTCATCATCGTTAGCCATCAGGGAGATTCAAATCAAAACCACATTGAGATACCACCTTCCATCAGTTAGAATGGCCAAAAGTAACAAGACAGGAAACAACAAGTGTTGGAGAGGATGTGGATAAAGGGGAACCCTCTTTCACTGTTGGTGGGAATGCAAGTTGGTGCAACCACTTTGGACAACAGTGTGGAGATTCCTTAAGAAATTAAAAATAGAGGGGCGCCTGGGTGGCTCAGTGGGTTAAAGCCTCTGCTTTCAGCTTGGTTTATGATCCCAGGGTCCTGGGATCGAGCCCCGCATCAGGCTCTCTGCTCAGCAGGAGGCCTGCTTCTCTTCCTCTCTCTCTCTCTGTCTGCCTCTCTGCCTACTTGTGATCTCTGTCTGTCAAATAAATAAATAAAATCTTAAAAAAAAAAGAAATTAAAAATAGAGCTACCCTATGACCCTGCAATTGCACTACTGGGTATTTACCCCAAAGATACACATGTAGTGAAAAGAAGGGCCATCTGTACCCCAATGTTCATAGCAGCAATGGCCACAATCGCCAAACTGTGGAAAGATCTAAGAAGCCTTTCAACAGACAAATGGATAAAGAAGATATGGGCCACATATACAATGGAGTATTATGCCTCCATCAGAAAGGATGAATACCCAACTTTTGTATCAACATGGACAGGACTGGAGGAGATTGTGCTGAGTGAAATAAGTCAAGCAGAGAGAGTCAATTATCATATGGTTTCACTTACTTGTGGAGCCTAAGGAATAACAGGGAAGACATTGAGAGAAGGAGAGGAGAAGTGAGTTGGGGGGAAGTTGGAGAGGGAGAGTTACCATGAGAGATTGTGGACTCTGAGAAACAAACTGAGGGTTTTGGGGGGCGGGGTTGGGTGAGCCTGGTGGTTGGTATTAAAGAAGGCGTGGATTGTATGGAGCACTTGCTGTGTGCATAAGCAATGAAATCTTGGAACACTGAAAAAATAAAATAAAAAAGATGACCTTGGTGATGGCACTCCATTTATCAAAGACCCTGGGATGTCGCAGCCACCCTGCTGTCCTGCCTGCTGAGGGAAGCCAGCCTTCAAGCAACTTCTGACCTGGGCTAGACCCATGGCAAAAATGTCAGCCTGAATACCCTGGTGATCCCTCCTCATCCTTTCCCCAGTGGCTGAGCCAACTGGAGACCATCTCAGAGAGAACATCCTCCTTCATGGGAACCCACCATTTCCCCTGATAATGCCAATTTCCAGTCCTTCAAGGAGGGCAAAAGAGGAAAATAGCAAGGGGTCCCTGGATCAAGCAACCCCAACTTCTGTTTGGTTTGCCAAGACTCAATGTCACAATAGAATGCTTGAGCTTTCCAAGGACACTGAGATTTAAAGAGTGAGGAGTTATGTACAAAGGGTAGGAAGTTGTTCTTCTAGGCAGAACCTCTGACATGTGTTTGGTTCATTCAGAACAAATGCTGCCAAAGCAGTATCCTGAGTATATTACCAGCATATGCTGCCCTCCCACCCCAGGGTTGGCACCACAAGGTTTGTGGGTGTGGAGAGCTAGTTGCAATAGGGACAGGGACAGCATCCTATTTCCCAGATCAAAATACATAACAAGCCATTAACTCAATGGCTCCCAGGGTGGTCTCCTGATTTTCCCACCTTTCCAGGGAGCAGCAGCCAGTTATACAGAATTATTCTGGGAATCAGTCTTTGAGACCTCTCCAAGAGTCTGCTCCACTCCTAATGCAAACACCCAGCACGTGCCCAGGACCAAACTGCACACCACAGCAACAATAACAAAAAGCTGATGATACCAGTGGAAAAATACATGGAAAGAGACTGGTAGGCTTCCTTCTCTTTGCACTTCTCACTCTGCTTCATCCCCTTTTCTGCCTATTGAAATCAAACTCACCCTTCAAAACACAGCCAGATCTTCCTTCCTCCAGGAAACCTTCCCTGGTGGCATACTGGAAGTACTCTGTTGTCTTTTTGACTCCTACAACTTCATATTTATTTCTCATCTAGCAGATAGGACATGCACTTGGTATTTTAGCTATTTGCATGCAATTATCCCTTGTCACAGGATGCTAACCTTCTCAAGGACAGGACTTTGTCTTTTCTCTCTGACAACACTTGACCTAATATTGATACCTAAAATAATCCCAATAAATCCCACAATGGAATGATGCTCCTTGAGAAGACAAGATATGGCAAAGCCACGGGGGAGCAGCACATGGCTGTACCTGTCAGGGCTGAATTGAGTGCATCTTACAAAGAATGTCAGACCCCTTCCTCCATATCAAGCAGCAAGGTGGCTACTCCTCTTCCACACTCCCATCCCCACCTCCAACCCCACTCACAATACAAAGAGGTACGTTCTCTGAGCAAACTGAACCATGGAAGTGCCAGACTCTAGGATACTGAGAGTGGTATAAATTCATGGCCAGAGATAGGAGAAATGAATTTTAATCTGATCCAGGCAAAACTATGTTTCCTATGTCACAACTACCACAAGAAAACAGAAGGTTGTAAAAATTCAACCCATCTCAAATCCCCAGAAAACATACGTCCATATTTGGGAAGCCTCCTACAAAAAAGCCAACCACCTGATCACCCTAGTAAAGTCCCAGACCACAAGGTCTGCACAGGATATGAGATTTCTAATTGCCATTTCATGCCTTGTTTTTAAACATGAATGGAGAGTGATGAATCATTAGACATTTCAGGAAAGTGCCCAACATGAAAAAGAGGAACCAAAAGAGACAAACAAATTCACACAAAATTGAAAGGAGAAGAAATAGGAAATGGGGGCAGGGGGGAAGACCCTAGAATGTCCTTGAAGAAATAAGAAAAGAGATTGCACCCACCCTACAAGTACATATTATAAGAACAGGACCACCCTCACTTCTGAGACCAATTTCAAGTTTGAGAGATTCCCAAAACTATCCTCAGGTTCTGTGATTCCCTAGAAGGACTCAGAACTCACTGAAAGCTATTCTTCTCTGTTACAGGTAGTTACAGGTAAAGGCTATGGTTTAACAATAGCCAAGGAAAAAAGTGCATCAGGCACAGTCCAGAGAAAGTACAAACCACAGGGCTCCTGTTGTCAACTCCCCATCGAGACAGGCACAGTATTCTCCCAGGGAAAATACATGATGATTCACATAAACCAATTCTCCCCAGGGAAGATCACCTGAGCCTCACTGTCCAGTTTTTGCTGGGGTTCCATTACATGGACATACCAGCTCACATGGCTGATCTTGGGGCCCTACCCCCAGTCCCTACAGGCATGACAGAAAGCCTCAGCCCCTTTACCCCACTGTTGGTCTTTCTGGAGTTGTCAGTCTCCACACTAAGACTGTTGGGTACACCAGCCCTAACATAAATCACATTGTTGGTTTTAGATATGAAAGGACTCAAGATGTTTACTTCCTATTCACCCTTTCAAGAAACTACTAGAATTTTTGCTCTTGCAGAACTAGGGAATAACTTAAAAAAGAAGATGTGTTACGACTGATTGCAAGACAAAAGCAAAACAAACAAAAAAACTCCACAGGTTTGTAGCTCCTTCCATCTGTTTCCCCACTCTTGAAACCAGGCGGGTCTTGTGACTTGTTTTGACCAAGAGAATGTGGCAAAAATAATAATTTTCAAACATAGTTCTCAAGAGGCCTTGCAGCTTCTGCTGTCACACTGGGAACTCTTCCACCACCATGTGAACAAGCCCAGGCTGGCCTGCCAGAGGATGTTGAGCCATCTAGAAAAACAGCCACCACGGTCATCCTAGTCGGCAGAGGCTCCAAACACAGGAGTCTCAGCTGAGCCAGCCCAGACCAGAAGAACCACGCAGCTACCACATGAAATCATAAAAAATAATCAAAATCTTGGTTGGTTGAGTCATTTAGTTTTCGGGTGGTTTGTTATCCAGTGAAAGCCAGTGAATAAGTATGTGAGCCAGGAAATTGGGAGCTGATCTGAAGAAAGCTTCAAAAAAAAGAATTCCCAAGAAGATATCTTGGCCTACCCTTAACAATGGAGGGCTCAGAGCAAGATACAAAGGGAAGCCTACGTACTTTAAATCTAAGCATTCAAAGGTATGACTCAAGCAACAAATAGTTCAATGAAATATATATGCCCCTACCTTAGCAAATTCACCAGCATACCAACTGGAAGGAGGTTGAGTACCTTCTTAGAGTTGTATTGAAAAGTAGTGATACATACTACCACATGGATGGCCCTTGGAAATATTATATCTAGTAAAAGGAGCCAGATGCACAAAAGACCACATGTTAGATGATTTCATTTACATGAATTGTCCAGAATAAGCAAATCTATAGTCACAGAAAGTAGCTTTGTAGCTGCCTAGAGCTAGAGGCATGGGGTTATTTGGGAGTGGTGGTTAAATAAGTATAGGGTTTATTATTGGGTTGATGAAAATGTTTTCAAATTAAATAATGATGATGAGGGGCACCTGCATGGCTCAGTCTGTTGAGCATCTGCCTTCAGCTTAAGTCATGATCTTAGGATCCTGGGATCAAGCCCCACTCCTGGCTCCCCACTCAGCAGGGAGTCTGTTTCTCTCTCTCCCTCCACTCCCTCCACTTGTGTTCTCTCTCTCTCAAATAAATAAAATCTTAAAAAAAATTAAAAATAATGATGACGATTATACAACTTTGTAATACTAAAAAAAAACCATGGATTTAATATATCATATCACTCAAAACAGTTATCACCCTGTTTATGATATTCCTGTCAAAGATGCATGACCTGCATCTAATCATGAGAAAACAGCAGATAACCCAAATTGGGGACACCCTATGAAATAGCTGGTCTGTACTCTTCAAAAATGTCATGGTCGTGGGCGCCTGGGTGGTTCAGTGGGTTAAGCCGCTGCCTTCAGCTCAGGTCATGATCTCAGGGTCCTGGGATCGAGTCCCGCATCGGGCTCTCTGCTCAGCAGGGAGCCTGCTTCCCTCTCTCTCTCTCTCTCTGCCTGCCTCTCCATCTACTTGTGATCTCTCTCTGTCAAATAAATAAATAAAATCTTTTAAAAAAAAATGTCATGGTCGAGAGAGACAATGAAGGACTGAGGAAGTGTCATAGATTGGAGAAGATTAAAGAGACATAACAAGTAAATACAATGTGGATTCCGAGTTGGGTTAATCCTGGATTGTATCCTAGAGACCTTTTTTGTTTTTTCCTGTAAAGGACATCAGTGATACAATTGGCGGCAGAACAAAGAATAGTATTATACAAATGTTCATTTCCTGAATTGCTACTTGCAAGAGAATGTCCTCATTTTTATGAAACACATGATGAAATATTTATGCAAAAAGAAGAATCATAAAAAATTATCTAAGAGAAAGAGAAAAAAGTACATGTGGTAAAAAGTTACCTGGGGAATCTGAGTGAAGGGAAATATAGAAACTCTTTGAAGGGAAATATAGGAAAAGAGCAACTTTCCTGAAGGTCTGCAATTATTACAAAGAAGAAGGAGGAGGAGGAGGAGGAGGAGGAGGAGAATACATCATGATAATCTCTCCTGACCACTAGTATAGTCTAACTTGTGCTTTCAATGGCTTCATGATATTCCTTTATCTGGATGAGCAAAATTATTCAAGCATTCTTCACCAAAGGGCACTGGCCTTGTGTCCAGATTTTGGCACAATTTTTGTACAAAAATCCTTACATGTTGGTGGCTTTCATTTCCATAAGCTAGAGTCTCAGGAGTAAGACTGGTGGGAAGAAATGTATGTCATATTTTTAGTTTAGTAGTTATTGCTAGATTTTTTCTCAAGAGGCAATACAACTCATTTTCTATCAATAATATATGAGATCTTTTCCCTAGTATTTGTCAGTAATGGATATAACTCTTCTTAATTTTTGATAATCACATATCCTAATTTGCATTTCCCTAACTGCTGATGAATTTCTACATCTTTTCATAACTTGATTTGCTTTCTTATGAATAGCCTGTTCACATATCTTGCCCATTTTCCTACTT
Organism: Lontra canadensis; assembly: GCF_010015895.1. Lineage (NCBI taxonomy): Eukaryota > Metazoa > Chordata > Mammalia > Carnivora > Mustelidae > Lontra > Lontra canadensis. The sequence continues at coordinate 3,998,804 of NW_022631106.1, read as the reverse complement.
GTTTATTAGTGTTTTTGCTAAATGTAAAGGCTTTTTCAGCAATCTTTCAGTGTGCATTGAAAATATACACCCCACACCACCACAACATGCACATGCATTTTATCATTACACTATTGACTTCACTTATAGTATAATTGGTCATTCGGGAAATTTTATGTAATCAAATATGTCTGTCGTTTCTGATATACCTTCCAGATTTATTGTCTTGGCTTAAAAATTCTCCTCCATCCTTAGGAGTAAAACATAAGAGCAAACCTAAGGGTAAAACATAGTTGCTTAAATTTTTTTTCATAATTTTTTATTTAATTATTTTTATATTTAGCATTTATCTGGAGTTTCTTTTTGAATATGGAGTAAGGACAGAGTTCATTTTCTTTTGATGAGTAACTAGTAGTACCAGTAGCATGTAATAATAAATCACAAAGGAGCCCAGAAGGACAACATGGCATAGGCGTTAGAAGCCAAACTGGGATCTCCACTCTGCCAAGTGCTGTCTGTATGACCTTGGGCAAATCACTGAACTTCTCGGTCACTAACTTCCCCTCCTTTGTAAAATGAAATAATTAAGCTTCCTTCATAGGGTTGTTGTGACTATTACTGAGGCAATATAAGTGCTTAGCACAGTTCCTAGACCGTGGTTAGGTGAGATTTAGTACTGGTATTCTTTTTTTTTTTTTTTAGCTGCAAAGCCCTTTACTCTATAAGCCTCAGGGTCTCAAATACCTAATCCACCCTAGGGCCAGGACTCCCAGGCAGGGAGACTAGCAGGTCCTCCCTAGACTCTGACTTAACCATCACTGCCCCCTGGGAAATCCAGGATCTCCACCCACCAGTTATCTCTTTGCCCAAGGATCTTGGCTCTAGTTCCCAGATGCTCTTCTCCCCAATAGGGAAAAATCCTGAGGAACCAAGATCTGTTCCGCCTTTCCAAATCCAACTCTGCTGCTGCTTGGCTTAGGAGAGGAAGTAGGTGCTTGATGGGAGTTTGTGCGGAAGGTTTTGGAGTCACCTTCCAAATGTACCCTTCCTTCCACGTCTCCTCAGTTCTTTCCTAGTTACAAAGGCCAACTGGCTAGGCAATGGACAAGGCAGGTAAGTCACCTGAGGACTTAAAACTTGGTACCTACTGTGTGTATATGAGTGTGTATGAGGTGAGTGTCCATCTACACAAGTGCTCTCTTGTGTATAATAAACCTTTGAATAGTCTTTGGAGACTGTCATGTCTTATGAAAAGATCAGTTTAGGAATGAACCAAATATGGGCCTTATAAATATTAGTATATTAATTGAAGTACAACAGTAATGCTGGGGGTGAGAGGCATAGCAATCTCCTTTCTTTGACCTGATGTTTCCGAGAGAAGGACCTCTGTTCCAGAAACAGCCCTGCCATCCACCTGCCATCTCCACAGAGGAGGAAATAAGTCATAGGGTAGGGAGAAACCTATTGGTGCACAGCCTTCAGGAAGTAGAGAGAATATGACAAAAGACAATAAGCACTGGAAATCTATATTACTACATTTTCTCCTTTGCCAGAAAGCTTTCCTGGGTTCTCACATCTGCTCTGCTCTGCAGATCCTTGCTTCTCTTTGGATATCTAGAGCAGGAAGATGAGGATGAGGGAATAGTGTTCCTGTTTTTAAAGCTTCTCTGTCCATGCAGAGTTGGAGAGGTAAAATAAACAACTGAAAGGAAGAGGGCCTAGAGCATCCAAATCCTACATATGTCTGGCCTTTCCACTCACAGTGCCCACCAGGCTGGAAAGACATCTTCTCTTGCCATTTCTGGACCTGGTTGCTCTCATCTCTGACTGCACCCTGGGATTACATAATACGTGCAGTGGACTCTGGCAAGCACAATTTTTAAGCCATCCACCAGTTGATAAAGACTAGGGTCAACTAGCCTCGTCAATGTCCAGTGCTCAAACAGCTCAAAATGGAATTACTCTCCTCTAGCAAATGTCCGAAGAAGGAGTTCTTTTCATTCCCCTCCTGATGCCCTGCTGTAAGTTCTCATCTCTACCACCTGGGCATATTAGGATCTGGCTTCTGGGAGTCGTTGACAGACATGTGGCTCACTGATGTTCTCTACATTTGCTTCCTGGTCATGACTTTGGACTGAAGCCTGAGAGATACTGGCAAGGGTCAATGGATGCATCCATCCACAGCAGCCCCCAGACATACATTCAATTCTACCTTAACCATCCAAGTAAACAATCCTTTTTGAGGTGCAAACTATCCCACTAGTGTCAACAGCCAAAACAGGAGACATTATCCCTGCCTCAGTTCAACAACCTGGCTTCTCCTTGTATGCAGCTGGTTTGAAACTAGAAGGTTTTTCCTCACTCTACAGAGCTCATTCAGCAGAACCAGCTTCAATAAGTCAGGTCACTGTGCCCAGTAAGTCCCAGGCTCCTTGGAAACCTCTCTGCATTTCATAAGTTCCTGGAAAGTTTTGCCCAAGGTGGTCTAGCTGTTTCCTCCTCCTCAGCACTGCTTCTGGGACACAGCTGTGAATACACAGGGAATCCCCTTCCAACTGGGAGTAGCCTGCTGATGGAGGCATTCTGGGAAACACTAAGAAATACAAAGGGGAAAAATCACATTATAAAAATCCATTTGTTAATGAGCATGATCTCATACTTCTAAGAAGTCTAGACATTTCAAGGTTTGACTCTCCTTTCTCAGAGAGAGAGTGGGAGACATATTCCACCCCCAAAGTCTATTTCCTGGATTTGAAGAACATATTCCACTCACAGGATCATTTCTATGACAGAGCTAATTTAATTTTAAACTCTTCATCTTTCCTCCTAGTAAGGCAGGGCACCCCACCATCTGTCAGTTTTGCTGCCCACATTAAGTATTTTGAAACATTTTCACAAAAACTGTCCAAACAAAAAGCACAGGCTGACACTAGGATCCATCACCATGTACTGCTTGAAGCCCAGAGGATGACCAAGAGTGATCAGATCAGGAATGTTGTTTAGCACAGAAATTTTCAAAACATGTTTTCTTGTTCAAATTAAACAATCAAACACCTGGATGGATTAAGCACTCTGCTAATCTCAAGACTTTTCAGGATTTGGTGGCAAAAAATCAAATTGCCTAGGATGCTGGAATTGCTCCAAAATTGAACTCAATTACAAACCATGGTACTTAATTCACCAGCTTCAACTGAAGTGGAAGCTTCCCTGCTGTGGATGATTGTGCCAGAAGTGAGGGTGGAGAAAGAGTGAAGGAAAATGTAGAATTTATGCCAGGCAGCAGTCAGGGCCTGCAGAGGTCTGAGCATAGAATTTAGAGGGACACCAGTCAGCTTGGATATGTGTTTATCTGTAACCAAGATCAAATGCACAGGTGCAAGAGAGGAGAGTTTCATAAAACCAGAGTTGTGATTTTGTAAAGTAAGTTAAAAATGAAAGGGAGCAAGAGAATGAAAGGAATATGCAAATATGTCTTCCTTACAGTAATTTTTAAGCTAAGTAGAAGCTTCAAGTGGAATGAAGAAAAGTGAGGCCAAAGGATAATCAGGGTTGTGATAGTACAGAGAGTCAGCTGGAAAGATGAAACTTGTGGTCACAGAGTAAGATGCACAAAATGGAGATTATGAAGAATCTACAGCTTTTGGCATAACAACTCCATTATTATCACACCTACTTCACAGATGGGGAAATGGATGCCTAAAGAGGTAAGGTAACCTGCTAAAGGTTGCATGGCTAGCAAGAGGTTGAGCTAGGATTTGAAACCAGGCAAATTTTCTGGCTCCAGAACCCACATTCTTCACCACTACACTATGCTACTTTTTGGACAAAAAAAGAAATAAGAGTGATTCAAGGTTTTTACGAACAAAGCAAAAGGATGAAAGGAAGGAAAGAAGGAAGGAAGGAAGGAAGGAAGGAAGGAAGGAAGGAAGGAAGGAAGGGAGAAAAGAAAGAAAAAGTAGAGAAAGATATTTTAGAACATAAAAAAACATTTTCAAGCCAAAAATTGAGTAGACAATTTGCAGGTGTTGCTGTTACAGCCACTGTTGAGATGCTGGGCATGTGAGTTACCAGTGGTGCCATGGAAAATCAAATGAAAGAAACAGATCAAACAATAGGACCAAAATATATAAGGATGTAGTCATGAGGGGAAACAAAAGACACCTGGAAGACAAATTGAAGATAGGAATTCCTGAAGAAAGAAAAGGAGCAGGAGGGAGAGAGATAATGAACAGACAGTGAAGAATCATTTCCTTGAGCTAAAAAAAGACATGAAAAAGTACAATGAGAAGACTTAGTGAGTCACAGGGAGGGCCACTTAGGAAAGATAGATTTACAAGCATGTCCTGGTAAAACACCTGAACACCATGGATGGCAGGACTTCCAGAACAATGGAAGTGCCAAATGTGGGCATCCTTGTCTTCTTCCTGAGTTTAGGAGAAAAACTTTTAATCTTTCACCATTGAGTTAAGGTTAGCTATGGGTTTTTCATAAATGCCCTATATCATGTTAAGGAAGTTCCTTTCTATTCCTAGTTTGTTAAGCATTTTTAATCATAAAAGGGTGCTGAAATCTGTCCAATTATTTTTCAGCATCAATTGAGATGACCATGTGTTTTTTCCTCTCCTTTTTCTACTAAGGTAGTATACTACATTAATTTTCACATGTTGAATTATTTGTATTCCTGAAATAAATCCCAGTTGATCATGATCTATCGTGCTTTTAATTTGCTGCTGTATTTGGTTTGCTAGTGTATTGTGGAGGAATTTTACATCTATATTTATAAGGAATATTGGTCTGGAGGCTTTTTTCTTGTACTTATATGGCTTTTGTACTACAGTAATGGTGACCTCATAGAATACATTAAGAACTATTCCCTGGGCACCTGGCTGGCTTAGTCAGAGAAGCACATGACTCTTGATCTCAAGTTTGTGAGTTGCCACCCCATGTTGGATGTACAGATTACTAAAACAAATAATAATAAACTTACTTTTTGAAGTCTGCTCTGGTGAGGGATGTCACTCCAGTGGCTAAGCGGGGTCTGGAACCCTCACTGGAACAGTGTGGTCTCAGGACCCTCCGGGTCACAGAAAGACTGCGGGTGCCTGCATGTTGCAGATCTCCCAGGTATTGGAGCAGGGAAGATGGCTGCAGAGAGAGACAGACCAGGGACTGAGCTCTCAGCTCAGGGTTGCCATAAACTGTGATCCAAGGCACAGGTCCCTTCAAGCAGGGACCCCACAAGTGGCAGATCTGGGAAGACTCCCCCTTCCTCCACCAGGAAGAGTGGCATGGGAGCGGCAAGGGAGCATGCTGCAGGAGCCTGCTGGGTTTGCACTCCAAACAGGGCCGAGCACCAGAGACAGAAATGCTCAGTCACAGACTGGGTCAGCACCGAGTGTGGCTGGAGAACAGGGAGGCTGGAGTGATTGACTGCTTTTCTCTGAGGGTGCACTAAGGAGTGGGGCCCCAAGCTCTCTGCTCTTTCGGGACGCCATCTTCATTCCCACCCTCCATAGCCCTATGGAAAGCATTCAGGGAACAAAAGCTACAAGTGTGACCCCGAGCAGATTACTTAGCCTGGCCCCTGGCAAGGGCAGTGCAATTCTGCCTCCAGCAAAGACATTTGAGAATCACTGCAATAGGCTCCTCTCCCAGAAGATCAGCAAGAACATCCAGCCAAGACCAAGTTTACTGATCAATGAGAACTGCAAAACTCCAGCACTAAGGGCATGTATTGCATGGAGCACTGGGTGTGGTGCATAAACAATGAATCTTGAAACACTGAAAAAATTAAATTTAAAAAGAAAGAATCTAAATATATTACCTAAATAAATAAAAGCCTTTCCTCTTAAAACAAAACAAACAACAACAACAAAAAAAACTCCAGCACTAGGAGCATACAGAACATAGAATTCATGGCTTTTTCCCCATGATTCTTTGTTTTTTCAAAGTTAAATTTTTAAAATTTTCTTTATTTTTTTGTTCCCTCTTTCCTATTTTAATCAACATCTTATCAATAGCTTTTTTTAAGTCTCTTTTTAAAATTTTCATTTTGATAGTCATATTCTATCCTTCCATTGTATTTAACCTTATTTTTTGTATACATATAAGTTTCTCTTTATTTAAAATTTTGGGATACAGCTTCTTCTAACAGACCAAAATACACCCCAAATCAACTATATGGTCTGTTCTGTTCACCATCCTGATTTTTTTTTTTTCCTTTTTCTTTCCCCCTGGATTCAGGTCTCTTCTGATTTGTGATTTGCTTAGCGTATATTTTTCTGGGGTCATTGTTATCATTTTAGCATTTTGTTCTCTCATTCATCTATTCTTCTCTGGACAAAATGACAAGGTGGAAAAACTCACCCCCCACTCCAAAAAAAGGAGGCAGTACTGACTGCTAGGGACCTAATCAATATGGATATTCATAGTAAGATGTCAAAACTAGAGTTCAGAATGATGAATATAAAGATAGTAGTTGGGCTTGAAAAAAACCATAGATGATACTAGAGAATCCCTTTCTGGAGAAATAAGAGAACTAAAATCTAACCAAGTTGAAATTTAAAAAGTTATTAATGAGGTGCAATAAAAAATGGAGGCTCTACTGCTAGATAAATGAGTCAGAAGAGAGAATTAATGATATAGAAGACCGATTGATGGAGAATAAAGAAGCTGAGAAAAACAGATAAATAACTACCAGATCACGAGGGGAGAATTTGAGAGATAAGAGATACCATAAGATGAAACAATATTAGAATAATTGAGATCCCAGAAGAAGTAAGAGACAGAGGGGCAGAATGTATATTGGAGCAAGTTATTGCAGAGAATTTCCCTACTATGGCAAAGGGAACAAGCATCAAAATCCAGGAGGCACAGAGAACCCCCCTCAAAATCAATAAAAATAGGTCAACACCCCATCATCTAATAGTAAAACTTACAAGTCTCAGAGCCAAAGAGAAAATCCTGAAAAGCAGCTCAGGACAAGAAGTCTGTAACCTACAAGCATAGAAATATTAGATTGGCAGCTGACTTACCCACAGATATCTGGCAGGCTAGAAAGGATTGTCATGATATTCAGAGCAATAAATGATAAAAACATGCACCCAAGAATACTATATCCAGCTAGGCTATCATTGAAAATAGAAGGAGAGATAAAAAGCTTCCAGGACAAACAAAACTAAAAGAATTTGCAAACACCAAACCAGGCCTACAGGAAATATTGAAAGGGATCCTCTAAGCAAAGAGAGATCCTAAAAGTAACATAGAGCAGAAAGGAACAGAGACAACATACAGGAACAGTCACCTTATGGGGCAATACAATGGCACTAAATTCATATCTTTCAATAGTTACCCTGAATGTAAATGGGCTAAATGCCCTAATCAAAAGACACAGGATATCAGAATGGATTAAAAAACAAGAACTATTTTTAATATGCTGCCTGCAAGAGACTCATATTAGACCCAAAGATACCTCCATATTTAAAGTGGGGAGGTGGAAAACCATTTACTATGCCAATGGACATCAAAAGAAAGCTGGGGTGGCAAGCCTTGTATCAGAAAAATTAGATTTTAAGTCAAAGACTATAAAAAGAGATGAGAAAGGATACCATATCATACTTTAGAGGTCTGTACAACAAGAAGATCTAACAATTTTAAATATCTATGCCCCTAACATGGAAGCAGCTAATTATATAAACCAATTAATAACAAAATCCAAGAAACACATCAACAATAATACAATAATTGAAGGGGACTTTAACACTCCCCCCACCTCACTGAAATGGACAGATCATCTAAGCAAAAGATCAACAAGGAAATAAAGACCTTAAATGACCCACTGGACCAGATGGACATCACAGATATAGTCAGAACATTCCATCCCAAAGCAACAGAACACACATTATTCTCTAGTGCACATGGAACATTCTCTAGAATAGATCACATCCTGGGTCACAAATCAGGTCTCAACAGGTACCAAAGATTGGGATCATTCCCTGCATATTCTCAGACCACAGTGCTTTGGAATTACAACTCAAGCGCAAGAGGAAAGTTGGAAAGAACTAAAATACATGGAGTCTAAAGAACACCTATTAGCATCCTACTAAAGAATCAATCAGTCAACTAGGAAAGAAGAATTTTAAAAATTCATGGAAACAAATGAAAATGAAAACATAACTGTTCAAAATCTTTGGGATGTAACAACAGTGGTCCTAAGAGGATAGTATATAGCAATACAAGCCTTTCTCAAGAAACAAGAAAGGTCTCAAACACACAACCTAACCCTAAACCTAAAGGAATCAGAGAAGGAACAGCAAATAAAGCCTAAACTCACCAGGAGAAGAAAATAATAAAGATCAGAGCAGAAATCAATGAAATAGAAACCAAAAGAATGGTAGAACAGATCAATGAAACTAGGAGCTTGTTCTTTGAAAGAATTAATAAGATTGATAAACCCCTGGCCAGACTTATTGAAAAGAAAAGAGAAAGACCCAAATTAATAAAATCATGAATGAAAGAGGAGAGATCACAACCAACACCAAAGAGATACAAACAACTATAAGAACATATTGTGAGCAACTATATGCCAGCAAATTAGACAACCTGGAAGAAATGTCTGCATTCCTAGAGACATATAAACTACCAAAACTGAACCAGGAAGAAATAGGAAACCTCAACAGATCCATAACCAGTAAGGAAATTGAAGCAGTAATAAAAAATCTCCCAACAAACAAGAGCCCAGCACCAGACTGCTTCCCAAGAGAATTCTACTAAACATTTAAAGAAGAATTAATACCCATTCTCCTGAAACTGTTCCCAAAAAAATAGAAATGGAAGGAAAACTTCCAAACATATTTTATGAGGCCAACATTACCTTGATCCCAAAACCAGACGAAGGCCCTATCAAAAAGGAGAATTACAGACCAATATACCTGATGAACACGGATGCAAAAATTGTCACCAAAATACTAGCCAACAGGATCCAATAGTACAAATAAAAGGATTATTCACCACGACCAAGAGGGATTTATTCCTGGGCTGCAAGGTTAGTTCAACATCCACTAATCAATCAATGTGATACAATACACTAATAAAAGAAAGAACAAGAGTCATATGATACTCTCAGTAGATGCTGAAAAAGCATTTGAGAAAGTACAGCATCCTTTCTTGATCAAAAGTCTTCACGGTGTAGGGATAGAGGGTACATACCTCAATATTATAAGAACCCTCTATGAAAAATTCACAGAGAATATTATTCTCAATGGGGAAAATTTGAGAGCTTTTCCCCTAAGGTCAGGAACTGTCCTTAGGCAAGGCTGTCCACTATCGCCACTGTTATTCAACATAGTATGAGAAGTCCTCGCCTCAGCAATGAGACAACAAAAAGAAATAAAAAGCACCTGAATTGGCAAAGAAGAAGTCACACTCTCACTCTTTGAAGATGATATGATACTTTATATGAAAAACCCAAAAGACTCCACTCCAAAACTTCTAGAACTCATACAAGAATTCAGTAAAGTGTCAGGATATAAAATTAATGCACAGAGATTGGTTACATTTCTATACACCAACAGCAAGACAGAAGAAAGAGAAATTAAGGAGTCAATCCCATTTACAATTGCACCCAAAACCATAAAGATACCTAGGAATAAGCATAACTGAAGAGGCAAAGAATCTATACTCAGAAAACTATAGAATACTCATGGGAAAAAAAAAATGAGGAAGACACAAAGAAATAGAAAAACGTCCCATGCTCATGGATTGGAAGAACAAATATTGTGAAAACATCTATGCTACCTAGAGCAATCTAGGTACATTGAATTACATTTAATGTAATCCCTATCAAAATACCATCAAATTTTTTTCAAATAAATTGAACAAATAATCCTAAAATTTATATGGAACCAGAAAAGACCCCCAATAGCCAGAGGAATGTTGAAAAAGAAAACCAAAGTTGGCGGCATCAAAATTCCAGACTTCAAGCTCTATTACAATGCTGTCATCATCAAGACAGTATGGTACTGGCACAAAAACAGACACATAAATCAATGCAACAGAATAGAGAGCCCAGAATTAGACCCTCAACTCTATGGTCAACTAATATTTGACAAAGTAGGAAAGAATGTCCAATGGAAAAACACAGTCTCTACCATAAATGGTGTTTGGAAAATTAGGCAGCCACAAGCAGAAGAATGAAGATGGACCATTTCTTTATATCACACACAAAAATAGACTCAAAATGGATGAAAGGCCTCAATGTGAGACAGGAATCCACCAAAATCCTTGAGGAGAACACAGGCAGCCATCTCTTTGACCTCAGCCACAGCAGCAACTTCTTCCTAGAAACATTGCCAAACTCAAGGGAAGCAAGGGCAATAAACTATTGGGACTTCATCAAGATCAAAAGCTTTTGCACAGCAAAGGAAACAGTCAACAGAACCAAAAGACAACCAACAGAATGGGAGAAGATATTTGCAAACAACATAACAGATAAAGGACTAGTATCCAAAATTTATAATAAACTTCTCAAACTCAAAACCCAAAGGATAAATAATCCAATCAAGAAATGGGAAGAAGACATGAAGAGACATTTCAGCAAAGAAGACATCCAGATGGCCAACAGACACATGAAAAAGTGCTCAACATCACTTAGCATCAGGGAAAAACAAATCAAAATCACAGTGAGATACCACCTTGCACAGTCAGAATGGCTAAAATTAACAAGTCAGGAAATGACAGATATTGGCAAGGATGCAGAGAAAGGGGAACCTTTCTACACTGTTGGTGGGAATGCAAACTGGTGCAGCCACTCTGCACCACTCTGCACCAAAACAGTATGGAGGTCCCTCAAAAAGTTGAAAATAGAGCTACCATATAGCCCAGCATTTGCTACTGGGTATTTATCTCAAAGATACAAAGGTAGTGATCTGAAGGGACACATGCTCCCCAATGTTTATAGCAGCAATGTCCACAATAGACAAACTATGGAAAGAGCCTAGATGTCCATCAATAGATGAATGGATAAAGAAGAGGTGGTATATATATACAATGGAATATTATGCAACCATCAAAAAACCCGAAATCTTGCCATTTGCAATGATGTGGATGGAACTAGAAGGTATTATCCTAAGTGAAATAAGTCAATCAGAGAAAGACAATTATTATATGATCTCACTGATATGAGGAATTTGAGGAATAAGACAGGATCATAGGGGAAGGGAGGGAAAAATGAAACAAGATGAAACCAGAGAGGTAGACAAACCATAAGAGACCCTTAATCTCACAAAACAAACTGAGGGTTCCTTGATTGTTGTACGATTTTGACTGGATTTCAGAGTTCTCTGAAAGTTGAATCTGACCATTCTTTTATCTTATTATTTCTATAGAGCCCTGGAGGTCTCTACACCATTTTCAGTGACATCACTCTTCTGTGTTCTTTTGTTATTGTATGAAAATTAAATTAAATTTTAAAAATTAATTATAACTTTTAAAAATAAAATACAATCATAAAGGGAAATTCTAAAATAATTATTAGAAAATTGAACCAAGTTAAGGTGAATAAGGACATGAAGAAATTTAATAAACTGATCAAGAAAGTTAGTTAGTAGATACACCTAGAGTGTCACATTTGTTAAATAAAAAATATACTTTTTTTTTTCCATTTGCCCATATAACACTGACAAAAACTGATTAATTTCTTAGGTAGGAAAAAAATTTTTAGAAATTTAAAAATTAGGAATTTGTTAGGGTTATAGAAATAATTTATTAAAATTAGAAGTCATTGTATCCATACTGAAAGTGAAGGGATGGAGAACCATCTTTCATGCCAACAGGCCTCAAAGAAAGCCGGGGTAGCGATTTTTATATCAGACAAATTAGGTTTTAAGCTAAAAACTGTAGTCGACGATACAGAAGGATACTACATCATTCTTAAAGGGTCTATCGACCAAGAAGATCTAACAATTATAAATATTTATGTCCCAATATGGGAGCAGTCAACTACATAGGCCAACTGTTAATCAAAATAAAGAGTCATATTGATATGAAATTGTAGGGGATCTTAACATGCCACTCTCAGTAATAGATCATCCAAGGAGAAAATTAATAAAGAAACAAGAGCTTTGACCATTTAAAAAAAATTATTTATTTATTTATTTATTTGACAGACAGAGATCACAAGTAGGCAGAGAGGCAGGCAGAGAGAGAGGAAGGGAAGCATGTTCCCTGCTGAGCAGAGAGCCCGATGTGGGGCTCAATCCCAGGACCCTGGGATCATGACCTGAGCCAAAGGCAGAGACTTTAATCCACTGAGCCACCCAGGCGCCCCAAGAAACAAGAGCTTTGAATGACACATTGGACCAGATGGACCTCATAGGTATATACAGAACATTCCACCCTAAAACAACAGAATACTCATTCTTCTCAAGCACATATGGATCTTTCTCCAGAATAGACCACATACTGGGTCACAAATCAGGACTCAACTGATACCAAAGGATTGAGATTATTCCTTGCATATTCTCAGACCACAATGCTTTGAAACTGGAACTCAACCACAAGTAAAAGCTTGGAAGGAATTCAAACACATGGAAGCTAAAGACCATCCTGCTCAAAAAAGTTTGAAACAAGGAAATCAAAGAAGAACTTCAACAATTCAGTGGAAACCACTGGAATGAAAATACATTGGTCTAAAACCTATGGGATATGGCAAAGGCTGTCCTAAGGGGGAAATGCATAGCCATCCAAGCCTCACTCAAAAAAACTGAAAAATCCTGAATACATCAACTCTCTTTATACCTTCAAGAACTGGAAAATCAACAACAAATTAAGCCAACCCCATGCACAAGAAGGGAAATAATCAAGATTAGAGCAGAGATCAATGAGTTAGAAACTAGAGATACAGTAGAACATATCAATAAAACTAGAAGCTTGTTCTTTGAAAGAATCAATAAGAGCCATAAACTACTGGCCAAACTAATCCAAAAGAAAAGAGAGAGGACCCAAATTAATAAAATTATGAAAGAAAAGAAAGAGATCACTACTAATACCAAGGAAATAGAAACAATCAGCAGAAATTATTATCAACAGTTAAATGCCAATAAACTAACCAACCTAGACGAAATAGATGCATTCTTGGAAACCTATAAACTTCTACGACTGAAACAGGAAGAAATTGACAACCGGAATAGACCAAAATCTAGTAACAAGATTGAAGCAATGATCAAAAACCTCCCAAAAAACAAGAGCTCAGGACATGATAGATTCCCTGGAGAATCCTACCAAACATTCAAAGAATAAATAATACCTATTCTCCTGAAGCTGTTAAAAAAAAAAAAAAAAAAAAGGAAACAGAAGGAAAACTTCCAGACTCTTTCTATGAAGCCAGCATTACCCTGATCCCCAAAAGAGGCAAAGAGCCCATCAAAAAGGAGAATTTCAGACCAGTATTCCTGTTGAATATGGATGCCAAGATTCTCAACAAGATCCTAGCTAGTAGGATCCAACAATACATTAAAGAGATTATCCACCATGACCAAGTGGGATTTATCCCTGGGATGCAAGGTGGCTCCATATTCACAAATCAATCAATGTGATAGAACAAATCAACAAGAGAAGAGAGAAGAACTACATGGTCCTCTCAATTGATGCAGAAAAGGCATTTGACAAAAATACAACATCCATTCCTGATTAAAACTCTTCAAAGTATAGGGATAGAGGGGACATTCCTCAACTTCATAAAATCTATCTATGAAAAACCCACAGCGAATATCATTCTCAATGGGGAAAAGCTGACAACCTTCCCTTTAAGATCAGGAACACGACAAGGATGCCCACTCTAACCACTGTTCAACAGAGATTAGAAGTCCTAGCAACAGCAATCAGAAAACAAAAAGAAATAAAGGTATTCAGTTTGGCAAAGAAGAAGTCAAACTCTCTCTCTTCGCAAATGATATGACACTTTGTATGGAAAACCCAAAAGACTTCATCCCCAAACTACTAGAACTCATAGAGCAATTCAGTAATGTAGCAGGACACAAAATTAATGCACAGAAATCAGTTGCTTTCTTATACACTAACAGTAAAAATATAGAAAGGGAAATCGATTCCATTTACTATAACACTAAGAACCATACCTTGGAATAAACGTAACCAAAGGGGTAAAGGATCTGTACTCGAGGAACTACAGAACACTCACGAAAGAAATTAAAGAAGACACAAAAAGATGGAAAAGCATTCCATGCTCATGGTTCAGAAGAATAAACATTGCTAGAATGTCTTTACTGTGCAGAACAATCTATACTTTCAATGCCGGCCCAATCATGGGCATTTTTCAAAGTGCTGGGACAAACAATCCTAAGATTTGTATGGAACCAGAAAAGCCCCCAAATTGCTAAGGAAATGAACTAGAAAAGACCCCAAATTGCTAAGGAAATGTTGAAAAAGAAAAATAAAACAATCACATTGCCTGATTCCAAGTTTTCCTACAAAGCTGTGATCACTAAGACAGCATGGTACTGGCACAAAAACAGACACATAGACCAGTGGAACAGAGTAGAGTCCAGATATGGACCTACAGCTCTATGGTTAAATAATCTTCAGCAAAGCAGGAAAAAATATCCAGTGGAAAAAAAGACAGTCTCTTTAGTAAATAGTGCTGGGAAAATTGGACAGCTATGTGTAGAAAAATGAAATTTGACCATTTTCTTATGCCATACACAAAAATAAACTCAAAGTGGAGAAAAGACCTCATGAGGTAGGAATCTATCAAAACCCTAGAGAAGAACATGGGCAGTAACCTCTTCAACATCGGCCACAGGAACTTCTTTCAAGACACGTCTCCAAAGGCAAAAGAAACAAAAGCAAAAATGAACTTTTGGGACTTCATCAAGATCAAAATCTTCTGCACAGCAAAGGAAACACTCAACAAAACAAAGAGGCAATCCACAGAATGGGAGAAGATATTCACAAATGACAGTATAGACAAGGGACTTATATCCAAGATCTATAAAGAATTCCTCAAACTCAACACTCAAAAAACAAATAATCATGCCAAAAAATGGGCAGAAGAAATGAACAGACACTTCTCCAAAGAAGACATACAAATGGCTAACAGGCACATGAAAAAATGTTCATCATCGTTAGCCATCAGGGAGATTCAAATCAAAACCACACTGAGATATCACCTTACACCAGTTAGAATGGCCAAAAGTAACAAGACAGGAAACAACAAGTGTTGGAGAGGATGTGGATAAAGGGGAACCCTCTTTCACTGTTGGTGGGAATGCAAGTTGGTGCAGCCACTTTGGACAACAGTGTGGAGATTCCTTAAGAAATTAAAAATAGAGCTACCCTATGACCCTGCAATTGCACTACTGGGTATTTACCCCAAAGATACACATGTAGTGAAAAGAAGGGCCATCTGTACCCCAATGTTCATAGCAGCAATGGCCACAATCGCCAAACTGTGGAAAGAGCTAAGAAGCCTTTCAACAGACAAATGGATAAAGAAGATATGGGCCACATATACAATGGAGTATTATGCCTCCATCAGAAAGGATGAATACCCAACTTTTGTATCAACATGGACAGGACTGGAGGAGAGTGTGCTGAGGGAAATAAGTCAAGCAGAGAGAGTCAATTATCATATGGTTTCACTTACTTGTGGAGCCTAAGGAATAACATGGAGGACATTGGGAGAAGGAGAGGAGAAGTGAGTTGGGGGGAAGTTGGAGAGGGAGAGTTACCATGAGAGACTGTGGACTCTGAGAAACAAACTGAGGGTTTTGGAGGGAAGGAATGTGGATGGGTGGGTGAGCCTGGTGGTAGGTATTAAGGAGGGCACATATTGCATGGAGCACTGGGTGTGGTATATAAAGAATGAATCTTGGAACACTGAAAAAATAAAATTAAATTTAAAAAATAATGTAAAACTAGAAGTCATTAATAAAAGCATAGATTTTTAAACTTTACTTAGAAATTATGAAACCTAGAGCTAGATAAACTTTGAATCAAAAAAATCAAAGTGAAATTATAATCCATATTTAAAGTCTCAAATACGTTTCTTGTTGATGAAAAACTAAAAATAGATAAATAAGGAATTTAGCACATATGTTAGTTTCCTAGGGCTGCCATAACAAAGCATCACAAATTGTGTGACTTAAAACAACAGAAGTGTATTATTTCATACTTCTGAAGACTAGAAGTCTGAAATCAGATGTTAGCCAGGTCATGCTCCCTCTAAAACCTCCAGGGAAAGATTCGTCCTTATCTCTTTCAGTTTCTGATAGGCACAAGTGTTCCTTGGCTTGTAGCAGCATATATAATTCAATCTCTGCTTTCATTTTAAATGTTGTTCTCTCTTTGCCTCTGTGTCTTCACATGGCCATGTTTGCATAAGGACACGAGTCATATGGCATTAAGGACCCATCCTACTCCAGTATGACCTCATCTTAATTAATTATATCTACAATGCTGTCTTTCCAGGTAAGGTCAGATTCTTAGGCATAGGAGGCTGGGATTTCAACATATTTTGGGGGTGATGTACATAATTCAACCCATAGTAGTTTTCATTTTAAGAAATTAGTAGGGGAACAATAAATTAAGGCACAAAGAGTTGGAAGAAGAACTTAATAAAGATAAAGGTTAAAATCTATGTAATAGAAACACAGGAAACATGGGAAGGATACACAAATCCAAAAGCATTTCATTGAAAAGACTGATAATGTAAACTTTAACAAGATTGATATAGGCAAAAAGAAACAGCAGAAGTATGCACAAATAGAATGACAAAATCAGAAAATCATAGACACAGGGATAGGTGAGACTATTGTAAAAATATTACTTACAGCCTTATGGCAATATACTTGGGAACAGATGGTTTCCTTGCAAAATATAAAATTACAAGAATTAAACCAAGAATTGTTTGGTTCTTGGTTTACCTCTGTCAGTTTCTGGTAGGCACAGATGTTCCTTGGCTTAAAGTTGTCAGTGCCATTAATCCAAGAGTCTCTGTCTCTCATTTATCTAACACAAACTCAAAACAAGAAATAATGCATATGCATGAACATGACTTGTCATTTGTATAGTCATTAAATAATTTTACTATGAAATAGGCCTACATACAGTTAGGTATGAGAAGGGCAATTATTTTTTTTCTTCACTTGTTTATGTTCAGGATGGGAAAGGCCATGTTGAATGCAGCTGGAGGGGGGGAAACCTTGGGGATTTTGGCTGACCCAACTTCAGAGAGAGCCCACAGAGCAAGCACAGATTGCATTATTAACAAAATATTGTTTAAATGGTGGGGAGAAAGAAACCCACAGGGCCTCTCACTGACTGGAACATGTCTGGGGTGCAGTGTTTGAGTACCAGCAGGCCCAGGACAGTCCAGAATGCCTGGTTAGGCACAACCTTGCCTGGAATGATGGTAGCACCAGTGCTGCCTTCTCTAGATGGAGCATTCTCCTGGCGCCATGGTCCTTCACACATCCACACCAGCTCGTTCTCCTCATGATGCTCCCCACACCGGCCTCTGGGGTCATGTGAGTTGGTGCTATTCCAACTGACATGAGCTAACACTCAGCTCCCTGACAATTTTACTTAGGGTTCCCAACAGATGGGATCACAACTGGACTACCTGATTTTTGTGTAGAGAAGAAGCTCAGAGAGTGAAGTTTCATTCAGAGAAAATGACTCTGGGCCTTACTCCTCCGCTCAATGCATTAGAAATAAATACCCGTCTTCAGAAAAGAAAACACATGGAAAATCGTTAACTCCAGGTAGTGAATATATTTTCCAGGAAGGAAAACTGGATGCCACCATCTGGTTACTGGTCTCAAATCAACTAATCTTTGCTAGAGATGACAGGTTGGATCAAAGAAGGAAAACACTGTCCAACAGCCAACAGCAGCAAGGATTTCAGAAGGAACCTTTTCTGTCAAGATGCTTTAGGATGAAAGGAGTAGAAATCCCAGTTTGAATTGGCTTAAACATGATGATAGGGGTCAGATCGCCTGTCTGGGCAGCCAGCAGTCAGACCCTGAGGCCCTGGCCTGTTTCCTGAGATCCTCCTGCTGCTCTCCTCTGTGTGTTGGTTTCATCACATGGCAGCAGGCTTCTCAACCAGAAAGCAGTTGTCTGTTCCTGCAGCTCTTGCTCAAAAGTGAAGACACTTTTCCCAGAAATTTCTAGGAAACGTGCCCACTAGTCTCCTTGTCAGAGTGCGTCTATACCCACCCATTCCAGAACATCCACCTGCAGGCAGATGGGCAACCTCAACCTATCAAGCCCCAGTCAGAAAGTGGGGGGGAGGTGTGGGGTCACAAACCTAAAAAATCTGTTCAGCTTGGAAGGAAAAAGGGCAGGTAACCAGAACATAGACACTTCTAAAGTTTTTTTTTCCCTTCCATATTAAAAATTCTATATATGTTGACTGTAGAAAACATAGAAAAGCATGAAAAAGAAAATAAACATCCCACAATAGGGAAAGAAGGTTTGTAAATATGCATCATTGTAATTCTGTAGATTTTTCCCTATAAATATAGACATACATGTTAGGCTTTAGAAAATTTGAAACAACCTGTACATTATCTTAGTAGCCTACACTATTCAATGATACCGGGTATCTTAAAAGTCTTTTAAGCTTTGGGGCACCCGGGTGGCTCAGTCAGTCGAACATCTGACTCTTGATCTCAGCTTGGGTCTTAATTTCAGGGGCATGACTTCAATCCACACACTGGGCCTTATGCTGGGCATGGAGCCTACTTAAAAAAAAAAAGAGGCAAAGAAAAATTTAATAAATGTAGAAGGATACATCTATAAATTTATAAAATAGCATTACTTATTTAACTTTCTTTTGTACTTGTTTAGCATTTTGAATTCAGAATACTAAATTTAACTTTTTTGAATTGGTACCTCTGACTGAAAATGGCAAATATCAACTAACACAAAAATCAAAAGATTAAGTATTTATGATTCTAAATTCACAAGTGCTTAAAGCTGCATTAAAACTGTTAATATTTTTTATAATTTTGTAGTATTCCACCATAACTTATTTAACTAGTATCATACTGCCAGATGTTTAGTTTCCTCCCACCCACACATCATGATTTAATGTTCTGGGGAAAGTGGTTTAATTATAACACAACATAAATTCTAAGGGCTGTGTGTCACTGAAGACCTCAGTTCTGAATCCTCTTCTTCCCTCCTTGCCTCCCTTCCCCCTTAGGAGGATTGTGCATTGTCACTTAAAAAGCCAACTTAAGACATTTCCTAAGAACAGCATGATATGTGTACTACATGTGGTAATATGCTCAAGAGAAGCGGAGGGAAACGGCCAACCTCCTCTGATGACAAATTTGCATTTTGAAATAAAACTCGTCTAAACTATTCTTAAACATAGTCCACATCCCCCCATGAAAAGGAAAAATAAAACTATAGTTTCTCTGAGGTTTTTCTTTTCGTTATCAAATACTTTACCATGGCACAAGAACGTGATAGTAATTTTTTAATTCTTTTTCAAAGCCAAATATTTTCTTACCATTGAAGTCCACATAAAAATTATTTGAAGTCCTGGGAAACTCGTCACAATGTGTAATTATGCTTGTGATTGTATTGTTGAATCTATATGATCATAGATATTACATTATCATCTATCAACACCAAATATCATAGTTTGGGCAGGTTTTCTTCTTAGCCCTTTGAACCACTTTTTGGTCTTAACTGTTCCTAGAATGTTTTTGAGGTTTTATCAAAGGATATAGTAACAGGATTAAATAAAATCAAAACAATAAGAATATGGAAAGAGGAAGGAAGTAAATATGCTAATCACAGAAACCAATATCTTTACTAAGACTGAATATCAAGTTTGACTCACAGTTTCCTTGAGCAAAAAGGGGAACAAATTACATGGTTCTGCTCATCAGAAAGAGTAAAGTGCCCCTCTTCCCACCCCCCACTTCACACGAACTCAGACACTTGTTTTGTGGAGTGTTTGGGACAACAAGTATCACAAGAGATGATTTTTTTCCAGCAACATTGTGTAACAAATGGAGAAGTGGGTTTCTTATGTGCGCTTCTGGTAAAAACCCTTCAGGAAAGGTTCCAGTGTCAAATGGTGTTGGGGAAAGTCTAGTTTAAAAGAACTTAAACACATTGTTTCCTATGGGGCTTTCCTTTTCAGACCCTTTAATATACAGTTGTGCATTTGGTTAATCATGGAACTTCTTTGATCCATGAGTACTGGCTGACATCTCACAGGGCTAGTGTTTCACAGAACAATGTTTAGGAAACACTAATTTAGATGATCTCCCTTCAGACTGTTTTTACTTAGCCTGGATTATGAGAAGAAGTTGTGTGGCTGATGGGCTGAGATTATATTCTCTGAGGAGAGCCCAGTGTTGTGCTTTTCCATGTGGCAGGCTGAAGGCAGAGAGATAAATGAAGAGAAGTGGTAAGTGAACAGATGAGCTGGGAATCCTTTCTGAAAGGTGTGAAGGTTAACCAGGCTTCTTGCCTTGAAGAGAATTGAGAACCAGCAGAGAGAAACTGGGTTTCCTGGAAACATTTTTAGATTCATTTTGCTACTTGGAAAAGTACTCAGTTATAAGATTTCACACCCTAGGGCTTATGAACACCTGGATGCCTAAGCTGTATTACTGATGTAGTACAATTAAAAAAAATTCTACATGTGGGGATCCTGACATGGTTTTCATCATAAAGGACACAAGAAATTGGATTCCCATAGACAGATTGATCAACCATTCCCATAATCCCCTCAAATCCATATATAACACTGTTTCTAAATATATGTTCCATTTGGTGTTAATAAGATATTAGGTCCAAGTAATTTTTTTTAAAGATTTTATTTATTTATTTGACAGACAGAGATCTCAAGTAGGTGGAGAGGCAGGCAGAGAGAAAGAGGAGGAAGCAGGCTTCCTGCTGAGGAGAGAGCCCCATGGGGGGCTTGACCCCAGGATCCTGAAGGCAGAAGCTTTAAACCACTGAGCTGAAGGCAGAGGCTTTAACCCACTGAGCCACCCAGGTGCCCCTAGGTCCAAGTAATTTTAGCAAACACTAAGTTAAGCAAGTTAAAAGTTAGAAGTTTACATTTTAAGAGGGTAGTCTGACAAAATCTATTTTTCTCCACTTGCTACCATTGAATAACAATAATAACAAAAGAAATGAATAAAGGAAGGGATACTCAGTAGATTAAAGATTTTCACACACTTCTGGGAGAAGAGAAGTGGGTGAAAGCATGATACTGAGAGAAATCCAGTGGAGGAAGCCAGAGTCAAATCTATATCCAAAAGAGGGCCCCCAGGGAAGAGACCTCCTTGGAGAAACTTAGGGGGCTTCTAACCCAGAGGTGGCAGGGTTCCAAGGGCCTGGCAGTCCAGTGTTTATCACCAGGGAAAGAAGCCAGAGAGCTTCTAGAGAAATGGACCTGGTTGCATGGGGACAGGCTAATGGTTTAGGAATCCTGGCATTTTGGAGATTCCCAGCCAAACAGCTGTTCATCCAGCCATGTACTCAGAGCTTCCCATCAGCTTTCCCATTCAGACCTAATGAAGAAACAAACCTACCTACACAACATCAAAGGAACCTGTGAGCAATCTAGTCCTAGGAAAACTTAGAATCATCAGATGTATGTGGACACCAAGAATGTGAAAAAGAAAACAAGCAAAAAGTTGGTCTTGGAAAAATCAAGAAACCTAAGTTAAAATATTCAAATTTATATCACTATGGAGAAGACATTACATCCATAAAGCAAGAAGAGGATGTTGTGAAAATCAGGAGTTCAAGAAAACAATATATAATGCTGTATTTTATTGAAGAAATCTTTACTTGCCTTAAACTCAAAATTCCTCCATATTATGCTTTAGAATTGCTGTACCTTTCAACCACAGAATAATCATTTGGAATTGATTTTGTGTACTATGTGAGGAAGGGGTATTTTTTTCACATATCGCTATAGATATGATCCAGTTGTATTTACTGAAGAAAACTCTTTTTCCCCACTACTGTGGACTTTTGTCATAAATATAAATGTTCATATATGTATGCGTTTCCTTTTTTTTTCTTTTCTTTTTTTTTTTTTTAAGAGAGAGTGTCTAAGGGAACAGTGGGGAGAAGGGGCAGAGGGAGAGGGATAGAGAAGGCTCAATCTCACACGATCCTGAGATCATGACCTGAGCAGAAATCAAGAGTCAGATACTCTTCATTATCTGTCCCAGTGTAAGGTTATCATTGATATTAGTGCATTGGGCAATTTTATTGTTTTTTGTTTGGGTCTCGTTTCTTTTTTCTTGCCTACTAATGGGCTACATATTTTTGAAGACTTTATCTTGACTTATTTACAGTGACTTTGAGAGTATTACTTTCTATAGTTTTTTTAGTGGTTGTTCTGATTTGTGGGAAGGTATTTAACTACAAATTCAATTTCTTTAGTAGGCATAGGACTATTTAGGTTGTTCTATTTCTTCCTGAGGATTAGTCATTTTTGTCTTTCTAAAATTGGTCCTTTTCCTCTAAGTTGTCAAATTATAGTTAGAGAACACCTGTGTTAAGCTTTTAATGTTAGTTAAGGTCTTTAGTGATAATACGCTAATTCTCAGTATCGGTAATTAGTGTTTTCTCTATTTTTCTTGGTCAGTGTGGCTAGAGGTCTAGCAGTTTTGATTTTTTTCAATAAACCAGTTTTTGTCCCAATTTTTTCCAGTCTTTTCCTGTTTTTAATTTCACTGACTTCTGCTTCTATCATTCTTTTTCTCCTTTTATATGCTTTGGTTTTAAAATTCATTCTTATTTTTCCAGTAAATCGGAGTGGAAGAAACTTTATTCTTTTTTTCCCTTTAAGATTTCATTTATTTATTCCAGAGAGAAGGAGAGGGGGGGAGCAGAGGGAGATGGACAAGCAGACTTCCTGCTGAACTTGGATCCCATGTGGGGATCCATCTCAGGACCCTGAGCCAAAACCAAGAGTCAGACACTTAACCAACTGAGTCCCCTAGGTGCCCTGAAACATTATTCTTTTCAAATGTAAGTATTACCACCTTTCCCTCCTCTAAACATTGGTTTAGCAACATCCATTTGTGAATAAAGGGAAACTAATTCAACTTGAAAAACATCTACAACCAAATCTACAGATGTCATATTTGGTAAAAGTCTGAATGTTTTCTGTCTAAGATTAGGGACAAGGCAAGGATGTTCATTCTACCACTCTTATTCAGTATATTAGTGGGAATTCTAACCACTGCAGTAAGTCTATAAAGAAATGGTATATGGGTGCCCAAATAGCTCAGTCAGTTGAGTGTCCAACTCTTGATTTCGGCTCAGGTTGTAGTACCAGGGTCGTGAGATCAAGCCCCATCATGGGCTCTATGCTCTGTGGGGAATCTGCTTGAGCTTCTCTCTCAACCTCTGCCTCTCCTCCCACTCCCACTCTAAAAAATAAATCTTTTTAAAAAAGAAACGGCATAGAGATTTGTTTTGTTTTAATATTTACTTATTTATTTGACAGAGATCACAAGTTGGCAGAGCAGCAGGCAGAGAGAGGGGG
The DNA here is from genome assembly GCF_010015895.1 of Lontra canadensis. NCBI lineage: Eukaryota > Metazoa > Chordata > Mammalia > Carnivora > Mustelidae > Lontra > Lontra canadensis. Next base: position 3,975,265 of record NW_022631106.1, on the reverse strand, counting down.
GCGAGGGAAGCAGGCTCCCTGCTGAGCAGAGAGCCCGGTGCGGGGCTTGATCCCAGGACCCTGAGACCATGACCTGAGCTGTAAGCAGAGGAGCCACCCAGGTGCCCCTGGCATAGAGATTTGAAAGGAAGAAATAAAATGGTCCCTACTTGCAGATGATGTGATTGTGCTGCATAGAAACTTCAGAGAATCTACACTATAACCTTCTAGAACATTTCAGAACTAGCGATTTCACAAAGGTTACAAGATAGGGGCACCTGGGCTCAGTCTGTTGAGCATCTGCTATACATACACACACACACACACACACACACACACACACGTATATACATATACACCACCTCTTCTTTATCCATTCATTCATCAATGGGCACTTAGGTTGCTTCCATATTTTGGCTATCGTAAATAATGCTGCAGTAAATGTAGAGCTCTATATATCTTTTTCAAATTATTTGCCTTTTTTCCTGGGGTAAATACCCAGTAGTGGAATTATTGAATCATGTGTTAATCCCATTTCTAATTTTTAAAGGAATTGCTATACATTTTTCCACAGTGTTTGCATCAATTTACATTCCCACCAACAATGCATGAGGCTTCCCTTTTCTCTAAACATCTCAGCCATTTTTAAGTGTACACTTCAATAATGTTAAGTGCATTCACAATGTTGTGCAACCAATCTCCAGAACTCTTATCTTGCAAAATTGAGACTTGGTACCCACTAAATAACAACTTCCCGTTCTCTCATTCTCCCAGATCCTGGCAATCATTATTCAACTTTCTGTCTCTATGGACTTACCTACTTTAGGAACCTCATATAAGTGAAACCATACAGTATTTGTCTGTCTTTTTTTGACCGGCTTATTTCACTTAGCATAATGTCCTAAAGGTTCATTTATGTTGTAGCATGTGCCAGAATTTCCTTCCCTTTTAAGGCTAATATTCCATTCTATGCATATACCATGTTTGTGTATCTATTCATCCATCAATGGATACTAGTATCAATGGATACTAGTTACTTTTAACTGTTATGAATAATGCTGTGAACATGGGATGTACAAATATTTCTTTGAGACCTTGCTTCCAATTCTTTGGGGTATATGCTCGGAAGTGCTCTTGCTGGACCATATGATAATTTTTATTTGGGGGTAGAACTATCATACTATTTGCCACAGCAGGTGCATCATTTTATATTCCCACCAAAAATGCGTTAAAGTTCCAGTTTCTTCAAAATCTTGGCAACATTTATTTTGTTTTTGTAGCCATCTTAATGAGTATAAAGTGGGATTTCATTGTGGTTTGATCTGCTTTTCCCTAATACTGACGTTGAGCAAATTTTCTTGTGCTTATTGGCCATTATGTATCTTCAGAGAAATATCTATTCAGGACCTTTGCACACTTTTTATTTGAGGCTTTTTGTCATTGTTATTGAGTTACTAAAGTTTCTTTTATATTCTGGTTATTAACCTCTAATCAGATATATGATTTGCAAATATTTTCTCATATTTATAGGTTGTTTTATTCACATTCATGGAATTTTTAGTAGTTGCTATTACTACATTTCCATTTGATTCTACTTCATTGATTCCAGTTCTCTGCAGAAATTTTCAATCTTTTCACTGATTTTACTGAACATGATAATTAAATAGTCTGATACAACTCTAATATTTGGCATCATCTGTAATTTTTTTCTACTTTGATTTTTCATTATTTCTTGAACTGCCTGATAATTTTTTTCTTTCATGCTTAACATTGTATATAGAAAAATTGGAAACAAAACATTGTATATAGAAAAATTGGAGACAAAACTTGAGATCCACTAATGTTATCTTCCTCCACAGAGAATAGTTTGTTTTCTGGCAGGCAGTTGGAGTAGGAACACATCATCTTATCCAGTCTGAAATTTGAATAATCCGAAGTCAGGTTTTAATCTTTTGGGAAGGCTGGTCTTTTTCTGGTTTGCTCTTAATCCTATAGTATAGTCTTTCCATGGTACCGGTGGAAACCTGGGATGTTTACCAGGGCCTCTCTTAATCAGTGGGCCATTAACTGCCTCTCCAGATTCCTAAAACTTTCAAAAGATCTCCTTAGTTTTGCAGCTTTTTAGCTTCTTGTGCCTATACTGTGTATGAATTAGCAAATGTCAGAAGTAAATATGGAACAAAACAATGTTGAGTTCATATCAATGTAGCTTCTCTTTCTCTGGGACCTTAGACTCAAGTCTTGGCTGCTTTGGTAGCTTTAATGTATACTTTTTCTCTCTCTAGTCACTGAGAGGCTGACAAAGGCTCAACTTCCCAGCCTTTCAACAGTGACCTTCTGCTTTTGGATCCACACCATTTTCAAATTAGCAAATGCCTACAGAATACTGGGCTCATCTGTACACAACTCCTTCTCTATAGCATCATGGCCCCTTAAGTACTGTCTACATTAATAGCTTTGAAATGCTTTCCACAATAGCACTTGTAGGTGTTCTCAGTGTTCCGGAACATGCTATTCCATCATTACCTGATGCCTTGCTTAGAAAAACAAAATATGATTGCTAAAATGAAAAAAATCAGTACACAGGCTTAAAGTCAAAGTCAAGAAAAATTAGTAAGTCAAGGAAATGTAAATAATTTAAAAAACAAAGAAAAAAATGAGATCATGAATCCACCATAAAATATCCAATTAATAGGAGTTCCTGTGGTGTCAGTTCGTGAAAGTAGAAAACAATAGAAAAAAATGTTCCAGAATTACACAAAGTCACCAGACTTCAGATTGAAAAGGACTACTAAATAGATAATTGAAATGAAAGAAGATTCGTGAGTACACTAGCCACAGCCCTTATCTGCAGGGGATGCATACCAAGACCGTCAGTGGATGCTTGAAACTGCAGATAGTACCAAGCCCAATAAACTGTGTTTTTCCCTATACATAAAGTATAACTAGGCATAGAGATGAATAGCAATAACTAACAAAACAGAACAATTATAATCATATGCTATAATAAGAGATACATGAATGTGGTCTCTCAAAATATTATTGTACTGTACTCACTCATCTTCTGGTGATGATGTGAGATAAAATATCTACACGATGGAATAAAGTGAGGTGAATGATGTAAGGCATTGTGATGTAGCATTAGGCTACTATGGACCTTCTGCTGATACCTCAGGAGGATCTTCTGCTTCAGGACTGCAGTTGACCATGAAAGGTGAAATCACAGATTGGGGGTGGTTGTGGGGGATCTACTACGTGCAGAACACCAAAGATTAAAAAAAAAAAAAATCCTAGATACTTCTAGAGGGGGAAAAGCTTACGTGCCAATGAATGAGAATCATTTTGATACAGGGTCTCACATCAGCAACAATCAAATTATAGAAGACAGTGGAACAATAACTTCTCAATTCTGAAGGAAATTTGTTAGTATAGAATTTATTGCCAGGCAAACTATCAACTAAATATGAGATGGAATGAATACAGACATTTTCAGAAAGACAAAGACCTGAAGTTTTCTTCCCATGTACTCTTTTCTGAGGAAGTTACTCAAGGATATGCTTCAAGAAAATAAGGAAGGAAAACAAGAAAGAGAAGGAAATGAAATCCAGAAAGCAGTTAGTATAACCCAGGTAGGAGGAGAGGCAGTGATCAGTCAAAATTAGTCCCAGACAGAGAATTGGCTGGCAGTCCTAGATAGCAAGCAACAAGTCCAGGCTAGAGCAGGAAGTTGTGATGGTCTACAAGGGATATCTCTAAGAAAAGTGGATTGTGTTCTAAAGGTGGTATCAACGAAAGCCTGGATGTTTTGGAAGTTAAGATGTAGACTTTTAAAACTTATTTAACAGAGAGAGATCACAAGTAGGCAGAGAGGCAGGCGGGGGCGGGGGCGAGCAGGCTCTCTGCTGAGCAGAGAGCCCAATGTAGGGCTCCATCCCAGGACCCAGAGATCATGACCTGAGGTGAAGGCAGAGGCTTAACCCACTGAGCCACCCAGGTGCCCCGAGATGAAGACTTTTTTAAAAAGGTACTTCAGGGTTCAAGAAAAAACATTCTATCTAGAAAAACCATAGTTAAAATATGAAATCATGTTTTGAGCAATTAATAGAGGACCGAAGAAGATATTTCATTTGATCTGGATTACAGAAAAAGCCTGTTTTCAGTGGTATCAAGGTCATAACATTTGATTGTGTAGAGGGAAGAGTAGTTTCAGCAACCCCTTAACTAGGCAGAGAATAAGATTTAGAGTTGGGATAATGTAAATACTGTAGGTCTATTTTTCAAATTTTATAATCAACCTATAGACAAAGTGTGGAATATTTAAGTATAATAACAATTGAAGTGTTAAGTGTGAAGTTGTAAAAACAATTATACATATAACCTTTGACAAGTAGAAGATAGGGAAAAGTGGCAAAGGACAGGGCATGAGACTATCTTACTCCTTGAGGAATTAACACATAATAAAATTTGCTACAACCAAAAAATGTGATGTTTACATGTTATTTTGGTCATGCTGGTAGTTACACAGGTATATAACTTTATCAGAACTCCTCAAAACATACATTTAAAATGTTTACTTTTTAGTGTATGTAAATTATATCCCAATAAAGTTGCTTTTTTAGAATTAACCATTAAACTTAAAATGTAACTGATGGAAGAATAAAAATATATATTCTGAAAAGCTGGGAGGAATAAGAAATGTGGGGTAAATTAGGCAAAGCCTTGTTTTCTTAACGGGGAGTTGATAAATTATTTAAAGTTCATAAATAAAGAAAAAACCATTTCAACAAATTATAAAATCTCTACCATTAAAATAGTGTGGTATTGATGCATGAATAGACTAATGAAACAGAATATCCAAAAACTTTAATATATGATACAGATCACATCTCAGATGAATGGGGATAGCTGGGTTTTAAAATACGTATTATGAGAGATGAAGATAACCATACAGAAAAAGATAAAAAGCAGATTTGTTCCTCATACTGCACATCAGAATAAATCCAGACAAATCAGAACATAAAATTTGTTTAAAAAAAAAAAAAAAAAAAAAAAAAAGAGGGGCATTCCTGTGCAGCTCAGTTGGTTAGGTGTCCAGCTCTTCATTTCAGCTCTTGTCATGATCTTAGGGTCATGAGATCAAGCCCCACACCAGGTTCCACACTCAGCAGGGAGTCTGCTTGAGATTCTTTCCCTTTCTCTGCCCTTCCTCCCACTCGCTCTCTCAAATAAAATCTTAAAAAAAAAATTTTTTTTTTTTAAAGAAACTATACCAAAACTAGAAGCAAAGAGGAGCAAATTCCACCATAATCAGGACAAGGGAAACTTTTCCTGACTCAAAATCCAGAAGAACTAAGGGGAAAAATTAATTGCTGACCACATAAAAATGTTTTATTCAGAGCAGAAAAAAAAATTTAGAAATGTAAAGGATGAGAAAATATTTGCAACTTACCACATCAAAAATATCTCTAACATATAAAGATTCTTTAAAAATTAGAGAAATGGACAAGGAACAGAAGCAGACATCTCTCACACACACAAAATGCAAATCGCCCTTAAAACTCCTGAAAAAATGTTCAATCTTCTTTTAGGAAGAGGAATGCGTATTAACACCTTATCAAGATTCAATTTCTAAGTTTAACAATCTACTCTATTGGTGAGATTGGAGGGAAATGGTTATTGCCACACATTATTGGTGGTAATACTAAATGGTACAACTACTTCAAAGGGAAAACTTGGCATTTTTTTAGAGAGATTAAATACTCACCATTTGACTCAGAAACACTTCTAGGAATTTATTCCAAAGATACACTGACAAAAATTCAACCATGTGCCTAAAGCTATTCATTGAAGGATTGCAGGGGCTGGTTGAATAAGCAATGGTACATGCACTCAGTGGGATATTATGCAGCTGTCAGTATCAACGTGAGAGAGATCATCTCTGCAGGAACCAAAGTGAGCTGACAAGTAAGGGGACAGGAGAGGACCTTCTGGGATAATGGACGTGTTCTAAAACTAGACTGTGGTGATGGCTGCATTACTGCATAAATATACTAAAACTCATCAAACTGTAACTTTCAGATGGCTGTTTTTTCATATGTAAATTACACCTCAAAAAAGAGGTTTAAAAAAGAGTGCAAAATATTTTTATTATATGGTTATGGAGTGATCTCTGGGATTAAATGAAAAAAGCAAGGTGGAGAAATGTAAGGTGGGTATGGAATAAATACAAATATACAAACACATTTGGGATACATTTTTAAGTGTAAGGATAAACTGGAAACACACCAAAATGATTATTTTAAAGGAAAAGGGAAGCTGAATGGAGGAAATTCTCTGAACACATTTTTTTCTCGTATATTTCACTTGGAGCAAGGTAATATTCTATATAACTATCAAACAAATTAAAATTTAAAAGCAATCCCCCAATTCCAAAGCAAAATAGAAAATCAGGTTGTTGGCATGACTGCCAACTAAGGACAAAAACCAAAAGCAAAACCTACCTTTAAACAAACCTTAAACTGTTTTCATATTGTTGGTGATGGTATTATTATTCTGAGCCTTTGGTATATACATTGTAGCAAGTGAATGATATTGTTGGTGAAGGCTTTCAGGATGGGAGAAAGGAGATACAGACCATGAGATGAAACAAATTAAAGAAATAACCTACTGTCTTGAATTTCAGTATGAATTCAGGATTTATTTTCTCATTAAAAAAAAAAAAGTTTCTATTGAAAAGACCTACAAAAATGCCCAACTTTGAAGCAACATGCACCACCAGCACCATATTTGGTCATAAAATAGCATGTTCCACTTAAAGGAGTTGATATCTTGTGGAGAGATGTGGGATACCAGGTCTAAGCTAGAAAATGAACAAAATGAGCCTGAAACTTATTAATACCAGAAAGCAAAACTATCATAGACCATTACAGTTATGTATAGAACCCCCAGGGGCCAACATGAAGGGCTCATACTGGTCAAAGCTGGAACAATTTAAGCATCAATAATTGTGACTTAAAAAAAAAGTATCGACCAATTACTGTATGTTAAATTTACATAGATCTGGATATAAATATATGGTTAAAGATCCCTGAGACAATCAGGGAAATTTGAATTCTGAATGATATCTTAAGACATTAAGGGACTTCTGTTAGCTTTTTAGGTATAATAGTTTTGTGGATTAGCAAATGGATACTGAAATATTTATGAGTCAAAGGATACAGTACCTGTGGACCACTTCAAAATAATCCACCAGTAAAGTGGAGAGAATAAATTAAAGAGATGGCTATAAATGGATAATAGTTGAAGCAGCACGATGGATACACAGGGTTTCATCTTAATATTATTTTTGCATATACTGAAATTTTTTCATAATAAAAATTTTCAAGTATTATATAAGCTTATCATTTATTCATACATCACAATGTTGATACGAATTTATTTATTTTTAAGATTTTATTTATTTATTTGACAGACAGAGATCACAAGTAGGCAAAAAGGCAGGCAGAGAGAGAGAGAGAGAGAGAGAGAGAGGAGGAAGCAGGCTCCCTGCGGAGCAGAGAGCCCGATGTGGGGCTCGATCCCAGCACGCTGGGATCATGACCTGAGCCGAAGGCAGAGGCTTTAACCAACTGAGCCAACCAGGCGCCCCTGTTGATACGAATTTAATCACAACATTCATAGCTATAAGTTGACACATTTTTTTAAAGATTTATTTATTTCAGAGAGAGAACGCACGAGCAGGGCAGAGGCACAGAATGAGAATCTTGATAATCTCAAGCAGACTTTGTGCTTAGCCCGACAAGGGGCTCAATCTCACAACTTTAAGATCATGACCTGAGCCAAAAGCAAGAGGTGGATGCCCAACCAAGTGAGCCACCCAGGCATGCCCTTCGCCAGAACCTCTGGAGTTCACATGTCATCTGAAAACAGAAGATAAGTCTTGGGTCTTCAGCAGATGAAGATATCCACTGTTCAAGTCTGTGGAGTCTCGTACCTAGGGATCTTTGGCTCTGCCTACTGCGAACTCAGCTTTTTGTGCTCATTTCCCATGACACTTCACCTCTTCAGAGGTCTTGTCACATGCTGGGAGCTGGACAAGTTTCTACTTCCAGAGCCCCCTTCCAAGCTTCTCCTGCCCCTGCTCTAGAAGCTCACCTTCTTACCTTGATTGCATCCTGTATTATCTTGCTCAGGCTGCCAAAAGAAAAGACCACAGACTGGGCGGCTTAAACAACAGAAATTTATTTTCTCGTAGTTCTGGCAGTTGGAAGTTCAAGATCAAGGTCTCAGCAGGTTTGATGGCTCTTGAGGCCTCTCTCCTTGGCTTGCAGATGGCCTTCTATGTGTGGGTGCTTGGTGTCTCTTCTTTTTCTCACAAGGACACCAGTCCTACCGGATTAAGGCCCCATTCTTAGGACTTAACGTTAATTACTAACAGAAAGAACGTATCTCTAAATACAGTCACATTGGGGGTTAGGGGTTCAACATATGAATTTTGCGGGGGCACAATTCAGTCCATAGCCCTTTTAGTATCGCAGCTGTGAGAGCAAAACAGATATTAATACATGCACATATACAAGCTAAGACACAGGGGTGATGACAGATTCCAGTGTCAATCTCTGATTCCTTCTTACTAAGAAACTTTCTAATGAGGCTTAATAAGTGTGGGCAAATGACAGCCTCTGTCCCCCCTGGTCTGAACCCTCCCCTCTGGGAGTTCTCTGTACTTCTATCCGATCTTGGAATTTGGCTCCAATTACTGTGCTGATCTTCTGCATTTTCCCACTGTCCTTAGTTTTAAATATTTTCACTAACAATTTCTATAGAAAACAGTGTTCGTTCTCAAAGTGGGGTCCTAGACCAGCAGCATCAGCCTGGACTTTTGTTAGAAATGAAATTCTCTGGCCCCACTCAGACTTCTTGAATGAGAGCCTCCGGGGTAAGGCCCAGCTGTGTTTTAACAAGCTTCCTGGATGACCTGCTGCATGCATGCTTAGGTTTGGAACCACTCATGTAGATGACTAAATTGTCCACATCTGGAAGCGCAGCACAGCCTTGCCGTTCCATTCCTCTGTCTCCCAGGAGCCCCAGTTTCACTCTCCACAGTGTGCCTCAGGGTCTCCATGCACTTCAGGGAGGCTGCCATGTCTTCTTACTTCAACATGAACTTCCTTTGGGAACCCGAGCTACAGTTAGATCCTCTTCCTTCACGTTTTACAGCAATAGTCTCCGCATGTTACACAGTGATTTTTAGAAGTATGGTGCTTCTTAAATACTTAATAAATGGATAAACTAGAGCATAAAACTATAAAACACTTGTTTTAAAACAGATGCTTCAGTTTTATGTAGGTAAGAAATATGCTCTCAGACAGGTGAACTTGATTATCTGATGCTGGGGAATACTGTCTGGGGATTTGGTCCTACATGATAAGTCCTTAATTCTGCCCGACTTCAGGATGAGCAGTCTCTTAGGTGACATCTAATTCACAACAACTGTAGCTCCAACATAAACAACATGGTAGAAACACTGGCACCTAAATTCTCCAGAATGGCATCAAAGCATTAAGGGTATAAACTAAAACAAGGGGTTGTAGTTCAGCACAAGGGAGATTATGACCTGGACACTCAGGAGACACCTACCTATCCTAAATTTTGGGGATAGAACAGAATGACTCAAGAATGGAACACTCAAAATATTGTCAATGACTAGGCTGTACATAATTAGGCCATGAGTGCACGGTTACTGAGCTATTATTGTTTCTTAATTTCTACCACACCGGTCCCATTCGTTTATGGACCACACAATAGCAGGAACCAGTGTCTGGACATAAAGGTGGAACTGGTTTTCCCCACAACTACAAGAAATCTCTGACAGCTTCATTTCTCAGCAGGATGAGGCCCTAGTCACTCCTGTCACATGACTCAGAGGTTCCTGACTGAACACGTTTCCTGGCACTAGACAGGGTATTGTGTGTAAAACACTCACTTTCCTCAGGAAAAGCGACCAGCCAGTTGCCCAGATCCTACCGCATGCAACTTCTCAGTGTGGGGGTGTGGCTAATGTGAAACGCCTCACTGTTACCTTGCTATGAGCTTGGCTACGAACCTGAGGAAATGAAGGAAACATCAAGCCAGGGAGAATTGGAAAGTCAAAACATGCCAAAAGTCAGTCTCACAGGAAGAATGAGGTCTTCTTATGCATCAGACACTGCCAAATTGGTCCCCTGATATTTGCAAATGATGTAGTCTGCCTATCTTTTACTGTATCACATTTGTTTTAATAAACCAGGAAACAAAAGCTTTGTAAATGAAATAAAAATTTTTTTCCCTAAAATTCAGGTTTCTTGATGAAAATACAAATGAATAAAATAGACCAGAACCCCTGTTCCCAGGTAGCATTCTAGTGGAACTTCGTCTTAAAAAATTGAAGTGTTTTTAAAAATTTTTTTAAGTCAAAATCAAAATAAAACCATTAATTAAAAAATAAAAAATTAAAGTGTCTTTCAAAACTATTTTCTTAATCAAAATAATGTGCATGGTTGTTTTAAAAAAACAGAGTTTAGAGATGAACAGACCTAATTCTTGCTCCTCTAGGATGACCCCCAGTGGGTTATTTATATTTTAGGAACTTCAGTATCTTCTCCAGTAAAATGTAGCAACAATATTTACCTCAAAAGATTCTCACCATGATAAGGTATATAAAGGCTCTAGCACTACACCATCCAAAATGGTAGCCCCTAGCCAAATGTGGCTATTGAGAACATAAAATGCAGCTAATCAGAACTGAGATGTGTTGTGTGAAATACCCACCATCTTAGTATGAAAAAAAGAATGTAAACCATCCCTTTATTTAAAATATTGATTACATGTTGAAATTGTATTTTAGAATATACTGAGTTAAATAAAATAAAAGTGTATAAACATGCACAATCAAGTGTGTATCTTCTACTAGAGATCAACACAACGAGAGTTGGTGTTCCCATGTTAACTTATTTGTGTGCACATTTTATGGAGCTACCCACAAATCACTAAAAAGTGTTCCCAAATTGTTGACTTCCTAACACTTCTTAGGTTGTGTTTTTGCAGGGCTGTTTAAAATGGCAACCATACTCCTGCCAGCATCAGAATTAGCTCCTTATTAGAGAATTGAAAATTGGATATAGACACTGACGGCTATGATCCATAAACCCCAAGCAGTATCAGTTCTCATTATTTCATCTTTGAAAGATGTTATAAATTTGAACTTAAAATCGGCACTTCTTTTCTCTGCTTTATGTACTGGCATTCCACTGTTTAGGTAAGGTTGAAAACCTGACAGACCCAGAGCAGGTTGACTAAATGCAGAAAGCCCTCCAGGACCACTGAACAACACTGCCTGGTCTCAGGTCCAGCAGAACCTGCCCACTTCCTGAGGTGGGAAAGTCTGCAGGAGTCCTAAGTGATGGCTGTAGAGTTCGCTAGCATGGCGGCCACTGACTGGGAAAGAGGAATCAAACATCATGTGCCTTCCACAGGAGAAGCCCTGGAGAGGGGGCTCTGTGGGCCAGCGAACACATTAATGTATCTTGGAGAAAGTTCCCATCTATGCCATCACCTATCCCATATCTGCCACAGACCAGGAGACTTAGGATTGTTGCCTGAACATCTATTTGCTTAAAAAATGCATTCATGTTTATAAGGGGTCCCCAAGCCATTTTGTACGTGGCTCACAGGCTGTTAACCAGCCTTGTATCTAATCCCCAAACACCTCAAGAGGCCTCCTCTACATCCCAACAAAAACAGCCTCAAGGGCATGGGCCTGGCCAGGCATCCAAGGTGCCCATTTCATTCTCCTAGACAACTGCGATGGTGCCTTTCATAGTGGAGACAAATTCTCTCTACAGTTCAACCCACCTTTCCTGGCTCTACCAGGTGGCACCTTGCAGAACCACCTCTCCTGCATTTGTTATCTCTCCAAATAAATTTAAGTAAGCAAGTGGATACCCTGAATCTTTTCTTCTACAGGTTAAGAGGCATGTAAAAAGTCCTTAGAACATGCCTGGTGCATAGCAAATGCACCCAAAATATTTGCTGCCATTGTTGTTAGCCAAAAACTAGAATGGATTGATTAATTGAACAATCTTTAATTGTTTCTATGGAGCCCTTCCCACCCAGGTCTCCCCTGAGCCAAGGGGAGAGCAATTGGTCCAGATCCCGTAACAAGTGCCATCTAACCAAACGTCACCTAACCACAATGTGGGCATCATCTTCTCTCACTTCAATTTTAGACATACAGTCTGAACTCACACCAAACCCTTCGGCAGCCACTTTTTTTTCGTTCTTAGCTAGAGAGTATAAATCTTTTTCATATGCACCATTACTAAATGCCCTGCTTCAACATCTAGAATACACTAGGCACCACTTTTGAAGTTGGCTCTTTAGACAACTCCCCTCCATTTCCCCAGAGTGCCATACCTCAAAAGACTGCTCAGCACCCAGTGGTTGCTCAACTTGTTAGACTGACCAAAACGCCACCAAGTTCCCAGAAGTTGCTAGTGTCCATGCTTACTCAACGATGTACACTGCAATGGAAAGTTGAGGACAATTAGAAAGCCTCCCAGGAGATAACACCAAGGAAACATCCTTGATGCCGGCAAGATACAAAAGAGATGCCGACAGGACAAGACCCTTTTGAAATCTGACTTTTAAGTTTTCTCCCAGGATGAAAAAGGATCTGGCTCAGCAAGACCAGCTTTTATGGCCCTTCCTACAGGTGAGCACAGGAAAGTTAGAGGGACAAGCTGAGTACTCTGATCCAGGCCTTGGACACAAGCAGAACACCTACCACTCCCAACCTTCCTGGGGGTTGGAGGACTGCTCTCTGTGGGCAGGTAGGGGTGCTTTCCAAACAGCCCTCCACTCCAAACCTTGACCACCCTGTCTCTGTCCCAGCATGAGCCTGATGTTTAGCATCAAGATCTTTTGGGGGGGGGGGGTGCGGGGGTGATCACTGTGTTTCTAAGAACTCAAACTGAAAACACATGTTAGAAGGAATCCATTTCTGAAACCTCTTGTCAGCTCTTCTGCTGCGGGGCGGATGGTTAACCCTGCAGTTTTCATTCGAGGCTGCAATGTGGTTGGCTATCAGGTAGGTGGTTGGTTTTAAAGCTGAAGGCAGGCACCAGTGACAAAGGTAAAGAACCAAGGATGCTAATAAAAAGAAACGAAATACTGATATATGCTACAAGGATGAATCCTAAAATATTCTGCTAAATCAAAGAAGCCAGTCACAAAGGACACACATTGTAGAATTTCATTTATATGAGATGCCCAGAAGAGGCAAATCCACCTTGGAAAAGCAGATTAGTGACTGCCTAAAACTTTAGGGGGATGAGGAGGTGGGGTGACAAGGAGATAATCGCAAAGATAAAAACGTTTTAAGAATTGATTGTGGTAGTGATGTATGCACAAGTCTGAAAAGGCTAATAGCCACTGAACTATAGTTATGTGAACTATATAGCTCAGTAAAGCTGTTTAAAATTAATCAAGGTATTACTTAATATCATTTGTTGTGAAAAAGTTGTTTAATATTGGTTTCTAAGGTTTGTTGTTATATCTGACATCCAAACAAATTTAAGGAAGGGGCAAAATTGCCTTGCTCAAGTTTGACATCCTTCCACAAAACTTCCGAGGGGGGGCATTTTGAGCTGGACCATTGAATTCAAATTTCTGATAATCAAACTAGGAGATAGGACCTAGGAATCAAGGATCCTGTTATTATAGCAAGCCAACATGCAGCAGCAGGGACTGGTGAGTTTTATGGCCTGTTAAAGCACTGGGTGGCCTTGTGCCCAATAAGGTAGAACTCCACACCCTTTCTGAGACCTGCCTACACCAGTGCACTTCCTCACAAGTCCCACAGGGCATAGGAGTGCTAGTTTCCCCTTGGACTAACATCAGCGTTTTAATTTCATGCTACTTAAGCAAACAACAAGGAATTTCTAATGGCCTGTTGGCTGCCAACATGTTTGGTAGTTTCGGAGGAGCAGGGAAGTTAGGATTCAACCCTGAGAGCTAACCTCAGCTCATACGCAGAATCTGTATTCAGAGAGAAGCAAAAAAGTAAGCAAAACAACACCTTCTCCAGTTATTAGTGACCAGGACAGGTTACTAACTATAAGGATAGAGAACTTAAGCAAGGCATCGGCAGAGATAGGACAGCTTCACAAAAGATTTTGAAACCTGGGTATAGTATGATTAACCTTACAATGAAAAGAGAAGTAGACCAAGTATGAGAAACTATAACTGAACCTGTTATATCTCCCATATGAAAATGTAGTAACAACTTTTCCCAACTTTCAATTCCTTCCTCTCTCTTTTTTCAGTTTTACTTTCTAACAACATAGTCGACCCTTGAAAACAGGTTTGAACTGTCTGGATCCACTTACATGTGGATTTTTTACAGTACATGATTGCAAATGTATTTTTCTCTTATTACTTTAATAACATTTTCTTTTTTCTGGCCTACTTTAAAAATACAGTATATAAATATACAAAATAGGGTGGGTGGACTACTTTATTGGTAAGGCTTCCAATCAAGCAACAGTTGGCCACTGACAGTTTTGGGGGAGTCATAAGTTACACTCAAGAGATTGGATGGCACGAGGGACCGGTGACCCCAACCCCCATGTTGTTAAAGGGTAAACGGTACTGAGCAAGTGAAACGAGGGGGTCTGTTTTTGTTGAAGTCAGAGATGGCAGAAAAAGTAGCAATTTCACTGAAGTCTTAATGTGATGTCAAAACATTGAGCTGGCATCAATTATAGGGGCTGATTTCATTCTGGTTGCTTGCTTTAAGTGAGATCCACAGCAGTGGAGGATGAAGTAGGTACAGGAGGGATGAATCATGGTCCCAAGACAACTAGCCCTCCACCAGATTTTTATTCCTAATCATCCACCAGCTGCACCAAATTATCAAGCAGGAAAAGAAAAAAAACAAACTCATTTGGTGGCCTAGGTATTTATAATTTTATTTTCACCTTAGAGAAACGACATGTTTCTAATATGAAGCATAAAGGAGCTAGTTATTAACATTTAATTTATAATAATGTTGTGTGGCCACCCTCTGCAACGCTGGAGGCTTGGCCAAGGCGTTGATCATGGTGATATGGCCCCACATCAATCCAGTGGGGATCATGCCTGCCAGATCTCTGGGGGAAATCAATGGGGCACACGCCAAGGCCTTGGCCACAAAGGCCTTCCAATTACTAGGCTTAAGTTAGTACTTATGGTGCTAATTTGAGAAAGGACTACTTCAATTGTCCTGTTAGATACAGAGACATCATGCTATTTTTTTATTGAATTCAGACTTGCAAAAATAAAACCCTGTATCTTCCTTAAGGATCAGCTTTACCCATTCTTGACTTTAAGAACATGGTGATCTCTAGAGCTCACCTTGAACAAACATCCCTGTTACAGGAGATGGCAGGATATGGAGGCACCCTCTCTAGCCAGAGGTGGCGCTGGGGATGGAGGTATGCATCAAATATGGATTCTTTGGGAAGGTAACATTCTGAAGGATCAGAATATATTTGAAACTCATGCCACATAACATAGGTGTAATTTTTATTTATTTAAAGAGAACAGGGGGGAGGGGCCAACAGTAATTTTCATAATACACAGAAGACAAGTTAGCACTGGGGAGTGGGGGAAGGCCATGTTCTTGCCACCAGTCTGCTTTGTAGCTCTAGGATTAATAAATTTAATGCAGTCTGTCATTTGTATTACTGTTTAGCAAATTTATAATTGGCAAAGTTAGGGATTATGAATCACTGTAACTGGACTATAAGACAAAAACCTAAATAAAATAAAAAATCATTTTTAAAAATAAACCATAAATATATGATGCACATTAGTGTAACAAAACCATTTTTGTAAACATTTTCAACATAACATGTGGAGGAAAAAAACACTGCACTCAATACAGTTACTCTGATTTAAATACAGAAAGGTATTACTTACTGAAGCTATGACTACACCTACAGACATACCTGTATTTTGTTTTGAAGAGCAGTGCTAAATATAAATCGTAATAGTATCATAATACTGTCTTCTCTTGTAGTTTTTGCCATTTTGGCACTTTTGTGAAGTCACTACCCTGTTAAAGGGAAAAAACCAACCAACCATCCCTTCTCTAGAAGAATAACATTTCACCTGCTCATTATCTTTTATGGAGAAACCTAACTGGGTACCTCCATGAAGCTGCAGCAACACAATCTGGTTTATGAGGTGCTGAGGCCAGGAAAGCAAGGAAAGCACACACACACGAGGCACCTGCCTTGCCCCATCCCTGCCTGCCCCCACCACAAATGGCTGTCTGACTTCAAGTGACTTAAGCCCAGAGATGGATGTGATCGTATTCCATGCAAATACCACAAGAGTGCCACCGGGTGGCTGCCTGCTGCTGCATGAGCAGGCAGGCCCTCTGGCTTGAGCTCGGACCCCATCACCTTGGAAAGGAAATCTAGTTTTTTTCAAGTTCTAACTACTCAGTAATTCCAATGAAAAACTATTTGTATTACCTGTGCACCCCCCTTGCCTTACAGATACTGAGCTTCAGTTCTATGTGTATGTGATAGGTGAGACTCGGATGCCTCAAGTCTTTTCTCTTTCTTCCTTATTGGTATCAGAAGTTTAGTTTTGTCCCCACCCCCAAACCCGCTCAACTTTACCTCTCTGTGAAGTCACGCGAGAGGCTATAATCAACCCTGCCATCCAGTTCTTTCTCCTCTTGGCATGCACACATGTTCACTGTGGCACATTTCACTCTTACTCAAAAAGCCAAACACACAGGAAATCACCAGTAGTAATTTGATTTTGACTGAAGTCCTATTGTGATGGCATCTGGCCCATCTCAAAAAAGTCCATTCCATAGGGGAGATTAACTCTTCAATCTTCTCTATGTTAACTACAGATTAGTAGAAAAGAACTAGTCCTTCCTGCTTTGGACATTAGCATCACTCCAAAGTCTTAGAGATGGAAAAAACCTTATCCAATGCTTTGTCCTTTTCAGAAGACGGCAAAGCTTTTTCAGCTTATCTTGTCTTTGTGGGTAGTAGGTACATCTGTGTTGTTTTTGTACCTGTGAGTATATCTATTTCTTGCTAGGTTTTTGTAATTCCAGGACAGCCTTTGGCAAAGATGCTGAACCAAGAGGAAGAGAATGATAGGGGTCAAAGTGGACACCAAATAGAGTAAGAATGCTGGGCAAAGCCTTGACAGGCAAAAATGACTGTTATCTTTTTGGGAGGAAAATCCTCCTTTTTCATGCTGTAAATGAAACTTACCCACAAAGGAGGATTAAGCCTAGGAAACACCAAGTTCTGTTTGGTAAACAAAGTTTAAAGCCACCATCACACAATATTCCCAAACTCCACAAGAGGAAAGTAAGCTGGCAGAGCCAGGATACAGAGCATTGCTCCTTTACCAAGAGATTAACAGTCTCAGAGGAAGTGAGTGACCATGAAGCCATATAACAAATTATTACCCAAGACATTTATTACAAATGTCATGAACATATTCATAAAGTAAAACTGGTTTAAAAAACAGAGAACAAGAGAGCAAGTGAGAGGAGAAAAGCCAGGGCTTTGATATTACACCTAAAACACAAGAAGATGCCATCTTATGAATAAGCAGTATTAACTACATTCTTAAAATAGTTTTAGTGCATTGCATTTTTAGAAAAGGGAAACACCACCCCTCCCCCACCCCAAGAAAAGGTTCCTGCAACACTGAACAGTTTGTGTGACTATTCTAGTATGACCACCCGTCTGCTACCAAACCCCGAACAGAGAGCACTGAGGCCTCTTATGTTGTAGGCCATAGTTGCCCATCAACCACTAATGGTGCATCTGGTGAAAACGAAGCATTCTGACCTCTGAACTTAGAAAACAGACTGTATCTGTGAGCATGATGAAGCCATATGGCTATTTCCCATCTTCAGGGACAATTTCTCTTGTGCCTACTGAGACCTGTGACAAATTAACTGTCAAACTTCAATCTGATAGTTTTGGTATTAAGATTAAATTAAACATTAATGTTTTCCTCCAAGAAACAGAACCTAAACCACCTCTTAATGCATTACAAACAATGAGGTAGGCAAAAAAATAAACATGTGGTTGAAAAATTTCTTTTCCTCTGCAGGTGCAGACTGTGGTAAAACTGTTGTTGCACTTCTAGGTTTAAACAAAAATTAAACCTTTAACTGAGGCAGTGCTAATACTGTCACACAACAAAGTTCTGGCCATTATACAAATGCACACATTTTCTTTTTCCTTTTTTTTTTTTTTTTAAAGAACCATCTGCACATGATTTAGGCAAAACCTGGTACACAGAAAAATGACAGTTTTTGGCCAAGCCAAAAAAAAAAAAAAAAATCCAAATAAACAAAATGGGACCCCCTTAACCCACCCCACCCTGCCTCCCAAGCCCCACCCACAAGTTATCCTAGTAACGTGTCTTTCACATTTTATAAATATTAACTTCTTAAACCTGCACCTTCTTCTTTGACCACATATTGTCACATTACAAAAAAGAAATGTCAATTAAATACACTGTTAATGTTACTATATTAAATCTGCTCTCTGCTTCAGCAAACTGCTCGTTAGACCACCATATTACACCTCCATGTGCCCATTTCCAACAAAACCAATGGCATGTTCATAGTCTCCACCTTTGACACCCATAAGACAGAGTCACTCAGAAACAAGGAATTCTGGAGCTGAAGGAAAGGCGTTTGCTTTCTGGTCTGATGCTCGATCCCAAACACTTATAGCACCTGATGGTAGAATGTGAACAGCACCAGCTGCATTGCAGCCTTGATTTATTTTTGAGTAGGGAAAAGAAGAGAAGGGGGATAAACTGGTAAGAGGTGCAGAAAGGAAACAAAAACGAAAACAAAACAAAACAAAACAAAAACCCCACACGTGGTGTCTGCAAACACAGCTGTCCTGGACCAAACCGGTGCAGCTCTGAGCTCCAGTTGCAAGGAATTCCAAGTTCTCAGGATCTTGAAGACTCTGGGGGCCAGCAAGCCTCATCGCACTGCATCTACCAGCTCAGAAGAGAAGTCCTGCCTAACGTCATGAAATAAACCTGACTGCTGCCCCCAGACCGAACAGAGGCAAAGAAGACCTGCAAAAGCAAGAGAAAAAGAGAGTGAGAGATTTACCATGAAAACACAACCTAGCAATGCTTCCGATGGTTCCCAGGCAGATAACCTAGAGTCACTGACACCTCAACACTTCTAAATGCAGGAAGCTTAAAAGCCCAAAGGCCCTTTTCCAAAAGAAAATCTGAGATGATATCAATTTATCATATATAAGTAGTCATCATCTCTGGAGGCAATTTTGATTACAACTAAGAAGGCTCACACTCCCATATTGTGAGAGTTCAAAAGAAAAAAAATTTTTTTTTCTGAAACTGAGCAATTTCTTTTTATCTCCACTGCTAATAACATCTAAGAGATAAATGTGTCTGGAAAACACAATGAGCAATGGAGAGGACTTCTCAGCAACCTGCTTTTTCTCTTTTAAAAAACTAACCTAAAATGTATTAAGTTATTTCACAGGACTCTATAGTCAAATTATGACAATTTACTTTTGGGCCTTTTATTTATTTTTGTTTTTTAAGACTTTATTTATTTACTTGAGAGAGAGTGAGAGAGAGAGCATGAGAGGGGAGAGGGTCAGAGGCAGAAGCAGACTCCCTGCTGAGCTGGGAGCCTGATGCGGGACTTGATCCCGGGACTCCAGGATCATGACCTGAGCAGAAGGCAGTCGCTTAACCAACTAAGCCATCCAGGCGCCCGCTTTTGGGTCTTTTTATTAATGAACTTTAAGGGATGTAACATTATAAATAATAAAAATATCTAAATGCCCTAAATTTGAAGAATATTATAGATATGGCTATATTACATATGCTCAGAAAAATATAAACCAAAAAGCTGGCAAAATCCTGGAATGAGTCAGAGATTGTATGGGGTTTCAAGGTAAACAATTTGGGAGATGCTATTAGAAAAATATGTGAACTCCATTAGTAAATGAGCTATAGGATTGATTGCAGGAAAGTGGGCTGGGGTGATGCAGCTTATTTAGTGAGCACGTACTTAGGCACGAGGACCAGCTGCCAAGGACAGAGCTACAGCTCTTTTGTCAAGCTGAGTTTTTAAATTTAATCTAAGCAGTCAATTAGTGGGCCAGGGGCTAGGCCATATAATATATTTTAATGTGAAGTAAGAGGTGGAAACTTCTTAAGAGGCAAATTCCTAAGGTTGCAATAGGTTGCCTCAGGTGGTCAAGGATTTCCATCCAGGTGGACAGATGAGAAAGAAAGTTGGGCTTGGTAAAAGCAAGGCCCACCAGGATGTCCTTCTCAAAGCAGGTGGGATGGGACAACACCCTAAGCCATCCAGCTGCTTCACTCCAAGGCTGACTTAGGGAGGGTCTTCCAGACACAAAGTAGCCCCTGGAAAGACAAGGATGTGGCCAGTTTTGAAAAACAAAGGTTTTATGTGGGGCTTTAAAGCCTTGGGATCTCAGCTGTAAGAGGTGCTCATGCTTCTGCATAAAGATTTGCTCCGTCAAATGTTTACAGCAGCAATGTCCACAAGAGCCAAACTATGGAAAGAATCTAAATGTCCATCAACAGATGAATGGGTAAAGAAGATGTGGTACACACACACACACACAATGGAATACTATGCAGCCATCAAAAGAAATAAAATCTTGCCATTTGCAACAACGTGAATGGAACTAGAGGGTATTATGCTAAGCAAAATAAGTCAATCAAAGAAAGGCAATTATCATATGATCTCTCTGATATGAGGAATTTGAGAGGCAGGGCAGGGGGCCATGGGGTGTAGGGAGGGAAAAAATGAAACAAGATGGGATCAGGAAGGAGACAAACCATAGGAGACTCTTAATCTCAGGAAACAAACTGAGGGTTGCAGGGAGTTGGGGAGGGGAGGGATATGGTGGCTGAGTTATGGACACTGGGGAGGGTATGTGCTACGGTGAATGCTGTGAAATGCGTAAGTCTGATGATTCATAGACCTATACCCCTGGGGGCAAATAATATATGTTAATAATAATAAAAAAAGATTTGCTCAGGTATTTCTGACTTGAGACAAGTGGTATCTTTCTGATGCATATCAGGGGAGAGGAAACTTTTACCTACCCAAATTTCCAAGGGGGGTTCCTTCCAATCACAGAAGAATCCCTTTCATTTAAATTAGCAGCTTTAACCTTCCCTGTCCCTAAACCCAAACACAGCTCACACAGCTCACCTAATGGGGTTAAAAACAACCACCAAAAACAAACCAACACATAATGACTTCCATGGAGCTAAGTATCTCTTGTCCCCTTATAAGCAAACACAAAATAAAATATACCCCATCCCCCATAAAGAGGTCTAAAAAGTCACTACTAAAATGTTGCTTGATGAATTTATTTCAAAATCTATCAAAAACCCCAGGAAAAGGCTTCAACAAACTCCATGGAAAATAAACAATTATTAAAGCTAGTAGCAGCTAAAAAGAAGTTGTAAGGAAACCATTACCTTGTCGTTGCGTTCACATAGGAATTTTAGTCTTTGAGCCCTTTTGTGCATAAACACACCATCCAAGTGACCAGTTTCCACAGATCGGATCTCTATGGCCTTTTCTCCCCAGCCCATCGTCTGATTGGATCGAATATATGCTTTTTTTTGGGGGGGGGCACAAACATATTTTAATTGTTAAAGATAAGGAAATAGCCATGAAAAGATGCAGCTCACATAATACATACACACACCTGAATGTCTAGCATTTAATGACTTTTGTTTTTAAGGAACTCTGCCTTTGTAACCTTTTAAAATTTATCCTGCAAAGTGGTAATTTGAATTCCTGAGATGGTTCATGCTTATCATGAGCAGGGATTCACTGGGCACAGAGTTCTGTGCTCATATTTTTATGAAATCAGTCATAAGGAAGGCAGGAAAGAAGTGATAAAGAGAGTGACTAACTGCAATGGAACCAGAAGAGGCTGGCATATAGACTGAAAATTTCAGATACCATCCTTTCTGCCCCTTTTTTCTTAAATGCACACTGGAAGATCAAGAGACTGTGTTTCAAGCTGTGGCTCTGCCAATTGAAAGAACAAGTCCCTTACCCTTTTTCTGTCTCACCTTACTTTCCACAAATCAGTCAATAACATCTGTTCTATTCCCTGGATGTCTTAAGGATTAAATGACAAGAGTTTTAAAAAGTGCTCAATAATTACTTGGATTTTGTTTTAAAATAGATGATAACCAGTCCCACGGTCTACAATTTTACTCTCCATCTATTGCTAACCATTCTGCCAAATGACCAGAAACTCTAAACAACAGGTAAAACTTGTGATAAATATATGCAATTTTAGAGAAGGCTTCCACTGTCACGAATGTTACCTTTTCCCAAGTGATACCTACCTACAGATGTTGGCATCTCTCCCCACTGCAAGACCACATCCTTGGTGATTCTTCCATAGGTATTCACATAAACCCCTTCATCTTCATAGCACACCAGAAGCTCCATGCCATCCGTGTTGGGGAGGATGATGATCGCATGGGGTTTGATGCTACACTGGATCTACAGAAGAGGAACAAAGTATAGAGAAATAGGTTTGTGGTTATTTCTGTCCCCAAAAAATGCTCAAAAGACTGTCCTGGTGAATGCACTGGTTTATATTCTTGGTGAATAAATATAGCAATTGAATAAAATTTTGGAAAACCCATGTAGCATATATCTCAAAGACTACCTTTTACAGGTCATATACTCTACGAGTTCACATTTCTGATGCCCCTGAAACATATCTGGACTGTGGACTCCATTAAGAAATTTTGTTCCCTAAACCATTCCCAACCCAGGGATGTTCTGGCCTGCCAGCAACTGCCCCAAATCCATCCCATGTTAGTCAAAGCCAGGGCTAACAGTTTTTCAGGAGGACCTCACAGAGCCAGGAGAATGGATTTCCACTTGTCTCAGAGCATGCGGCTAGCTATTGAAAATGGCATATTGTTTAAATACTCACCCCCATACCAAGGGGAAGCAAGGAATCCCTGCTTGTGTTAGTTCATTAAGCAGAGTAAAGAAAAAGTCAAAACAAAATGAAGCCAGTCAACCAACCATAGAGTGTGGGTTCTTTCTTACGTGTGTTGGTAGATAAATGTCATAGACGGATCCTGAATCCACATCTACGGCATGGAATCCAGCACAGGATCCATAGATCACTTTCAACCTCTGGCCTTCCTCCACAGTGAGATCCACCAGCAATGGCTTATGTACCAATTCTCCAAATGACTACAAAGTAGTTACCAAGAGAGAAGTAGTAAGACAGAACAGAACTTACTGGATCAAATTAGAGAAGCCAAACCCTAGGTACTCAGTTACTCAATTACTGAGCTACTCTGGCAAAAACTATAAACAAAAATATTCTGGAAAGTAAGTCTTTTTAAATTTATTATTTTTTTTGTCTATCAATCAGCATCTGGAAGACAATTCTTCCAGAAGTGATGCTGCAAATTCCCCCTAGTTGGCCCAAGAATTCCACTCTGTTGTTTGCCTTGCTGACAAATACATCTAAAGGTAAATAATCAGGACCTTCTGTAGTATACTATTCAACTATTCAAATGCAGGCAATGGAGAAAGAGGAGGAGTTGTAGGAGTCACATATTTAGAATTTTTAGTAAGGTCATCATAGTCACCATACAGACTTCTACTTTCATTTCTTGACTAGAGTGATATAGTAATTAAACGCTGTACCGGAAGAGCCTGCAAGACCTGTAACGGACTGGGTGACCCCAGTTCGTCATTAGAATCAATACCTACAGCTTACAAGACAGACTTAAGCAATATACTTATAAAAGCAACTCAGAGAGTACACTTGGTACATAAAGGATATTAAGACCAGATCGCAGAAGAGAACTACAATTTTCCTACCAATTACTTTTAGTCAGTAATATGTGGATTTATTTTTAAAGCAAATATGGTAACTCCATTTATATTGCTTTATTAGGGAATCAAGCAATAAACAATCTAAATATGTCAATTTTCCAAATACTTGAAGTGCACCCTTAATAAAATGAACCAAAAACTAAAAATTAAAAAAAAATAAGTGAATAGAATCATTTTGGATGAAAAATTCTTAACTTCTTGATATGCATTAATACAGCTTCAGGATGCTTAAGGTTTTCTGCCTAATATTAGAAATGAGGTTATTAAGTTATTTATAATATTTAATATATATTACTATACAAGTTATTTGTAATATCTAATGTCATAGTAGTATCATTTTAACTAATTTTAACTAAGAATTTCATAAGTTTGTATCTAATGTAAACTCCAGAATTATAAAAAAAAAAAAATACTAAAAATACCCACAGAGAAAACTGCTAAGATTTTTCCCTTAAACAAAAATGAGTATTCACATTTTAAAACTTACTTTTTCTATTTAAAGAATTAAAAAAAATTTTTTTACTTATTTGACAGAGAGAGAGAGAGAGATCACAAGGAGGCAGAGAGGCAGGCAGAGAGGCAGGCAGAGAGAGAGGGGGAAGCAGGCTCCCCGCTGAGCAGAGAGCCTGATGCGGGGCTCGATCCTAGGACCCTGAGATCATGACCTGAGCTGAAGGCACAGGCTTAACCCACTGAACCACTCTAGCGCCCCTAAAACTTACTTTTTCTATTTAATGCATAGTACATATTCCTTATGTTATGAAGAATTTCTATAATTTTTAGTACTCTGTTGAAGAGATATACCTTCAAGCTGCCTACTGTTGGGTACTTTTTTGTTATCAAAAACATATCTAGGGGCGCCTGGGTGGTTCAGTGGGTTAAAGCCTCTGCCTTCCGCTCAGGTCATAATCCCAGGGTCCCAAGTCGGGCTCTCTGCTCGGCGGGGAGTCTGCTTCCTCCTCTCTCTCTGCCTGCCTCTCTGCCTACTTGTGATCTCTGTCAAATAAACAAAATCTTTAAAGAAAAAAACCATATCTAAATCTTTACACACATGCATGACCTCAGGTAGCAAGTCAAAGTCTACTTTTTACATAGAGAAGGTGTTATTTTGTCCTTTCCTCTGTGACAATATTGACATTTCAATCAAAGTGCCTACCACATATTTAGCTTTCTCCTTCTCATATTCTAAGGACTCAGAAAGCTGAAAGTGAAGCTTATTACATTGGAAATGGCCTCTCTTACGATATAGTTATACACTATGTCATTACGTAGTTTTTTTAAATGATCAGTTTTAACTGCTTAGAGTTTTTAAACTTGAGTTTTATGCCCTGGTTCTTGGTTACACGTGCATGGCTGATGCTACTTGTAAGTACACATGATGCTATTACCTTAAAGGCCATAAATTTGTGATATGGCTTGGGTGCCCACGCATAGACCTCCACAGAACTCTTCAAAGCAATTACCAGAAATTTGATTCTTTCATATTTTACTGAAAACAACAAAAATAAAACAAGAGAAGCACAAGTCAGAATCAACATGGAAATCCAAATCCTGTTGTCTTCTGCAAACTTTACAAATATGCCTTCTATTGAGTCATTAAGGCCAACAGGAGAAAAATACTGAGAGATGAAATCTCAGAGTTTCCTTTTCCAATACTTTATGTATGATTCAGGCTGTTCCTGAATGTATGGGATATATGGGACTCAACTCCAATACTCTGGTTACTATCAGTGAGTACTTTCATTAATGTTCCTAATCTTCTTAGATTGCACGTATTTAACAATCAAGAACAATGTCAGCCATACCACTCTGAAGTCTTAAGGGCTCAGTATTACTTCAAAAGGGTAAGAGTGTGGTTTATCAGTAAAGTATCACTTTGAACCACTTCCTGATTGACAGAGGTAGTGACTACTTGAATTCTGCCTTAAAAAGTTCCGTAAAAAAGGAGCAGTAGTAAAGGAAATTAGTTGAAAATGCCTTCTTCACATAGCTGTTGTGGTTCTCCTGCAGCCCAGTAACTCTGCTTGAAAACAGACACTCTCTGGGTTGTATATCAGTGATGGACCACTGACTTCTACTCCAGAAACCAATAGTGCACTATACATCAACCAACAACTTTTAAATTAAAAAAATAAATAAAAAATAAGTGTGGTCACAGCACTGTAAACAAACAAAGAAAACCCAGATGCTCTCAGGGCCTGTGACTACACATGTAGCTCTGTTTCTTTATAAGCTACCCAAAGTCACACTACTACAGATTCCTTTGTACATGAGCGATGACTTGTTAACTTTGTAACACTCCTTGTTGAATTCCATATATTGTCACTATTCAAATAAATCATTGACATTAATATCAAGACACAAATGATTAAAAGAGGTTGTCCAAACCAGTGCCGTTCAATAAAATTTTCCGCAATGATCAAAAGGGTTTTTTTTTTTGGTTTTTTTTTTTGATCAAAAGGTTTTATATGTGTGTATTGTTAATATGATAGCCACCTGGAATGTACTAGCGCCACTAAGGAACTACATTTTAAAGTTTATTTTACGTTAACTAATTTAATTTAAATAGCCCCTCTTCTTGATGGTAAACTATGCTGTATAGCACAGGTCTTGATAAATGGAATATAATTTCCTGAAAGTACAAAGATAATGAATGAATGGTATTACACACTCTTTTCTCAGAAAATGTTCTGATTCATTTTGTAAGAATGACAGGCCTGAGGACTGCTGTTTTGTTTCAATTAAAAGCCCAGCACTGTCTAAAACATTTGCCTCTAGCTCCCCTTGCAGGATAATCTATTCATGTACATTTCACCTGTTTTGATCTGTTTCATCAAATTTAGACTTAGATGATTCTCATTACACCTCAAAAATTCTTTCACATAAACACAACACAAAAAATCCTAATCCCAAGATTTAATCAAGGAGATAGTACTACCTTTCTAGTAACACAGAATCATTCTAATTTTGGGGTAGCTCCTATAATCATTATTAATCAATGATATGAGAGTTGTAGACAGAGTACACAAATAAGAAAATGTCAAGGACTGTAAATTTCTTGGAAGCAGAGGAACTGACTATAGCATATACTCTATAAACAGAAAAAAATAAAACATATCAGCAGAAATCAGTATATAACAGACCCTTAGGTTGGTCATTCATAGGTATATAGAGACCATGTCTTGTTTTCCTCAAATCCTGATTTCAAATTTTATTATAATGTATCATCTCTCCCATAAAAGTTTAATTTGGCTAAGCTCCATTATTTCCCCTTTATTTCCAACATTAGTACCAGTATTTTTATTTTTTCACACATAAAAATTTGTTTTAGTTTTATTCCTGTGAGCTCTTATAAGAATCACAGCATGCAAGCCAACAACAACAACAACAAAAAAAACAAAAACAAGACAGTTGCTATGAAACACTGGCTGGCCAGCCTAATTCATTTAGTAGTTAAGAGCACAGTAGCTCTGCACAGTGCACTTCATTCAAAACGACAAGCCATAGCTCTTTGGTCAAACTCTCAAACTTTCTATCAGTGACTGACTGCCAAGGACTCGAAGTCCTCTAAATGGGAGAATAGGCCTGGAGCACAAAGCAAGAATCCAAATTGGCTGGCTTTCCTTTGGCAAGGTTTCCTGAGAGAGGTTCTTGTGGCCACAGCTTGTGGAGAAAAATGTGGACTATCAAAGAAGAAGGGTGAAAAGCCTCACTTACAAGATGAACTGTGAGGAAAGAGGGAGCAGCAGGAATGAACGGTGTTACGCTAAAGTACACTGTAAGTCTAGATGACACTTCAGGTTTAGAAGATGCCTTAGAAAACATAATTGCAGAAATGAGCTGGGGGATCAGAAACAACACTAACTAAACCCTGCAAAACAAACCCCCCTGACTCTCTGGGAACTTACCAACTTTATAGTGTACACATCCTTCCAAATCTCCCACAGTTGTCCAACCCTGTTTCTTTTCAACTTCTGGATCATTGTGAAGTATTTTGTTTCTTAACCAGGACAAATAGTAGACACGTAACTTATCCTTTTTGCCTAGTAAAACAAATATAAATATTTTACATGCATATTCAAAGTAGATATCATCATTAATAACAATAGTAGGCAAAGAAATGTCAATGAACAATAAATGTCCTTCTAAGGAAACCACCTCTATGTGTTTTACTAGAACCTCAATTTAAGCTATTCAGATGGACTAACCTATAGAATTACTATCAAGCATAGGCCTGGGTTAGAAGGAAAGATTTTATTTATTTATTTGAAAGAGACAGAGACACACTGAAAGGACAACATGGAGGGCAGAGAGGGAGAGAGAACCCTAAGCATGTTCCACACCTGCTGCAGAGCCTAATGCAGGGCTCGAGCTCACAACCCTGAGATCATGACTTTAGCTGAAATCAACAGTCAGATGCTTAACCAACTAAGCCACCCAGGCACCCCAAAAGAAAAGAATTTAAAAGAATACAGAACTCACACTTATGTAAACAGTCAGTATCTATAAACCATAAAGTTAACACCTGCACACAATACAACCAATAGAACTTATAAGGTGTTTTCACATGCATAACGTTCTTTGATTCTCAAAACTCTTTGGAGTAGCTATTATGTCCCACTAGACAGCATAGAAAGATTAAATAAATCAACCTAGGCAGGGACTCAGATCCAGCAAAAAGCAAACCATAACCTGGAGATGTGTGCAACTTACATAACTGACAGAGGACTCACAACATATAAATCATTTAGAAGAGAGAAAACCCAATAGAAAAAGTGAGCAACTGACCACAACAGGCAAAAGAGGTTATCTCATAGTATGTGAAAAAGGTACTTGCTCTCAATAGTCAATTAGTGAATGCATATTAAAACCATAATGATATATAATTTCACACACCTATCAGGGTGTCTAGAATTAAAAAGACCAGCAGTACTAAAAAACCAACAACAACAGTACTGAAAGTAGGGTGGGTGTGGAGTAACTAGAAATTCAGAAACTAGTGCTGTAAACGGTTAGAACCATTCTGAAAAGTCTGACATTATCTATTAAAGTAGGATATATGCATACCCTACTTATGATCCAGTAATTTCTCCAATAAAAAATGTGTGTGTATGAGACCCCAAATGAGAATGTTCATAGCAGCATTGTTCCTAAGAGCTGTGAACAGTAAACACAAACATGTATCAAGAGTAGAATGAATAAATTGTGGTACAGTCATACACAGAAATGAAATGGAACAAAATAGCTCTATGAGCAACAACAAAATGATGCTGAATAGAAGAAACTAAACATACTAACAAGCTTAATAAGAAAAATCATATGATCATATCAATTGATGTAGAAAAACAGCTGACAAAACCCAACATCCACTTCATGACCAAAAACTCACAGCAAATAGAAATAAAGGGGTAACTGCTTGAATTTGCTAAAGAACGAGTACAAAAAAACTTGTGACAAATACCATACTTAAAGGTGAGAGACTAGGTACTTTCCTCTTTAGGAATGAGGGAAGGGTGCCTCCACTTACCACTCCTAAACATCAGATGTCTTAGCTAATGCAATAGGACAAAGGAAATAAAAGGTATACAAAATGGGAAGGAAGAAATACAGGCTTATTTAAGTAGAAAATACCAAAGAACTGGTTTAAAAAAAAAACCTGTAACTAATAAAATGATTATAGTATGGTTGCAAGTTACAAGGTTCATATATTAAGTCAAGTGCTTTCCTATATACTTGCAATAAGCAATTGGAAACTTGAAATTGAAAACACAACACCACCTATGCAGAAGCACTAAAAACAGGGGTGGCCTGAGTGGCTCAGTTGCCTGAGCAGCTTACTCTTGATTTTGGCTCAGGTCATGATTTCAGGGTTGTCAGGCTGTGTCAACCTGTGTCAGGCTCCACGCTGGACAGAGAGTTTGCTTGAAATTCCCTCCCTCTTCCCCTACTCCTCCCCACTCTCTCTCTCTAAAAAAATAAATAAATCCTTAAAAAGAAAAAAGCACTGAAGACAAAAAAGGATATACTTAATTATAAGTCTAACAAAATAGCCCTACATAAAATCTCATGAGTAAAACTAACAAAATTCTGAAGAAAGAAATTAAGAGAGATCTAAACAGCTGGAGATACATTCAGTGGTCACGGATAAAACACAACATTGCTACAGTATCAGTTGTACTCATCTAAGGAATCAGTGTAATCCCAATCAAAATCCTATCAAGTTATTTAATACATATTGATAAACTGACTCCAAAGTTTATATGGAAAGGCTAGAACCAGAGCAGTCAATACAATATTGAAAAAGAGCAACTTTGGAAGACTGATACTATGTGACTTCAAGATTTACTATAAAGTTACAATAATCAAGACAATAGGTATTAGCAAAAAGAAAAACAGATCAA
The DNA here is from genome assembly GCF_010015895.1 of Lontra canadensis. Classification (NCBI taxonomy): domain Eukaryota; kingdom Metazoa; phylum Chordata; class Mammalia; order Carnivora; family Mustelidae; genus Lontra; species Lontra canadensis. The sequence continues at coordinate 3,944,878 of NW_022631106.1, read as the reverse complement.
TGGAACAAAACAGAGAGCCCAGAGATAGACCCACACAAATATAATGGGCTGATCTTTGACAAAGGAACAAGGCAATTCAATGGAAAAAGGTTGGTCTTTTCAACAATCATTGCTAGACCAATTGAACATCCACATACAAAAATAATGAATTTGTAGACTTTGAACCTTTCACAAAGATCAACTCAAAATGGATCATAGACCTAAATATGAAATGCAAAACCATAAATCTTCTAGAGGATAATATAGAAGAAAATCTAGGGAAAGTCTCCTTAGATTTAGCAATGACTTTTTAGATACAACACCAAAAGCATGATCCATGAAAGAAAAAAACTGGTAAGTTAGACCTCATTAAAATTAAAAACTTCTGTTCTGCAGAAGACACTGTTAAGAGAATAGACAGACAAGCCACAAACTGGGGGAAAAAATATTTGCAAAACTAAAGGACTTGCACCCAAAATATAAAAAGAACTCTTAAAACTCAACAGTAAGAAAAATAAATAACCCAATTATAAAACAGACAAATGACCTTAACAGATATCTCACTAAAGATGACCAACAGGTGAAAAGATACGAAACATCACGTCATATTTTATTAAAAAATAAAACAGTAATGACTCACTAATACACTAATCCAAAACACTATTAACATCAAACACTGATGTGGTGTGGACCAAAAGGGACTCTTCATCTGTGGCCTGTAGGAACTCAAAATGATACAGCTGCTTCAGAAGACATGCTGGCTATTTCTTACAAAGCTAAATGTTATCTTACGTTCCAGCAATCATGCTCCTAGGTATTTAACTAAACACATGAGTTGAAACCTCACGTCTACACAAAAAGCTGTCCACAGATATTTATAGCAGCTTTATTCCTAATTGCTAAAATGTGGAAGCAACCAAGAGGTCTTTAAATAAGTGACCGGATAAACAAAGTGGCACATCCACACAACAGATTATTCAGCAATAAAAAGAAATATACCATCAAGTGATGAAAAGACACAGAACTTTAAATATATATATTGCTAAAGAAAGAGGCCAGTCTGAAAAGGCTATATACTATATGATTCCAAATATGACATTCTGGAGGTTATATAGTTAGTTTAAAAAAAAAAAAATCAGTTGTTGCCAGGGACTTTCGGGGAGAGATGAATAGATGGAGCACGGGGGATTTTTAGGGCAGTGAAATTAGTCTGCAATGGTAGATAATTAGGTGTTTGTCAGAACCTACTAAACTACAACACAATGAATGAACCTCAGTATAAACTACAGACTTTGGTTAATAATACTGTCAATGCTGGTTCATCAACTAAAAATAAATGTACTACACTAATGCAGATAATAGGGAAAACTGGAAGTGGGGGGTAATATGGGAATGGTCTGTATTTCCTGTTCAGCTTTTCTGTAAACCTACAGATGCGCTTATAAAAAAACACAGCCAGACACAGAAGAATACTTACTGTTTTACCATATATCAATTCACTTCAAAAAAGGTAAAACCAAACTAAGGTATAATTTTAAAGGACAGTGCTTCCCTGTGGGGACCAGGGTGGGCAAGGACTGGGAGGCAGCAGAGTGGGTACTGCAGGGGAGCTTCTGGGCTACTTGGGATTGCTGCACTTCTTCACCAAGGCAGGTGAATGGATTTTAACCATCCTAGGATGGCTGTGACAATTCATTGTGCTGTATATACTTATAATTATACTTTATTATGTCTTATACTTTAATATTTTTAAGTTTTAAAGACTTTTTGAATATGGAAAAATATTCAATAAAATGTTAAATGAAACAAAAACCATGTAGCTTTATGTATATAGTGTTTCATTCCCATATTGTGATAAATATTTATAGAAATGAGAAGGAGGAGGGGCACCTGAATGGCTCAGTCAGTTAAGTATCTCTCTGGGCTCAGGTGATGATCCCAGGGTCCACTCAACAGGGAGCCTGCTTTCCCCTCGTGCTCTCTTTCTTTCTCTCATGCTGTCCCTCTTTCTCTCTAATATGTAAATATGAGGAAAATGAGGAAGAAATATTAAAAAAAAAAGTCAACAAGAATTGTCTTTGAGATGGGGGTAGTACTTTGTTCTATTCTTCCTAAGTTTTTTCTATTTTTGAAGTTTCCTACAATTAACATGTATTACTTTCATGATTGTAGAAACCATTACAAAAGAGAAAAGAATACAGAAAAGTAGACCAAAAAATTATTACTGGTGTCAGCTGATCAGTGATCCCCATAAGTCATCTTGTTCACTGGATCACAAAATGAAGTTTAAATCATTTTTAGCAGCAGATTTATTTTTCCTCTAATTTTAAACCTACTCCCCCAATCAGCACTCAAGTTATAAATGGTTGTTTTCTCACTGAAGTGTGAGATGGATGGAGAAATAACTGCATTTTAACAAAGGCCCTTCACTTAGAACCAAAAGCCCATTTGAAAACTAAAGTAACTCTGAGAAATGTTACATATAGACAAACACAAGAAGATGAGTTAGCAAGTATTAAATCATAGTTGCTGCTGGTTATTATAAGACCTATTTAAAGTGTTTCAATTTTGCATACTCTTGACTCCAGCAATAATACAAATTATTATTTATGCAACATGGATATATATACATAATGGTTAAGTAAACTACAAGATGTATGTGAAAAATGTTAACATGAGAGGGAAAAAAAGGGATAAACTAAAGGGCTCCTAATAGAAGTAAATAAATTTTAGAGTATCTATGCAAAGAAACACTCTATAGCCAGGTAAAAAGGTATCCTGGAGAAATGATTAATGACATGGAAAGAGCAAGTCACATGATCTGGACAAACCTGAATGAGAAAGATACACCCTCACTTCAGGACAGTGGGTACCATGGCAGCTAGATGGGGATGCTAAACGCAGGTACAAGAGTAAGTATTTAACACCTGTTAGAAGTAACGCATCAGTATGTGGGTGTCATTATTATGTAGTTATTCTCTCATTATTATTTTCTATATGTTTGACATGTTGCATAACCATTTCTATCCAGATTTCCCCCCCTTAAGTCTGTATTGAGTGTGTATATGCTTAAAAATGAGAAGTTGAAACTGAAGAGTATCTCTGGATGACTTTACATTTCATTTCTCCTACTTGCTTTTCTGCACTAGTTTTTTATTTTCTAGAATGAACATGTATTACATAAATGAAAAAAAAATACTCTTTCTTTTAGGAAGAAAAAGAGAAGTGTTAACTGATATAAGAAAACATAATATGGTACTTTTTACCATTGTGGCAGAGCACAATGCCTTCTGCATGAAGGAAAGTCCTGTGGGTGAAAGTGGGTACAGACCTACATGCTGGAGAAGCCGCATTGAGCCACACAAGCACCGGGGCCAAGAGTGCTCTCAGGGGAGGGGTCTACTAGATAATGCACATCCCTGTGCTTCTCCACACTGCTCTTTAGAGGAGCAACAGATCCACTGCGTACTTGTCAGTCACATCTGAATACATTTTTCCATCACCTTATTGTAAAACCATGCTATGTGGTTGTACCTCATTTAGCCATTACTTCAAAAATTAAGCTAGGAGAATCTGGGTGGCTCAGTTGGTTAAGCATCTGCCTTTGGCTCAGGTCAGGATCCCAGGGTGCTGGGATCAAACTCTGCATCCGGCTCCCTGCTCAATGGGGAGCATACTTCTGCTTCTCCTTCTCCCTCTGCCCCCACCCATGCTTATGCCCTCTCTAGCTCACACTCTCTCTCAAATAAATACATAAAATCTTAAAAAAAAAAAAAAAAAAAAGCTAATGGAAGTTTAGTGCTTTACTAAATGAACACTTACCAGATATTGTCACCAAGACATTCAAGCCTTCAAGGACATCCATCTGCTGAAATCGTCTTCGGTTAATCAGAGGATATACCTTTCCTTGGCCACTTCTGTCCAGCAGCATCAGGCCACTCTCTGTACCCACTAACAAATTCACTCCTGTTTCAAGGACACAGAAAGATCTGAATTTTATACTGTGCTTAGCAAACAGTCTGGTTGTATAGAAAGGATAACACCACCTATCTGGGAAAGAGTAGTTTCCTTATTCACACACACACAAAAATGCCTGGAATAGTCAGCAGTTAAAGTGACCAAATGACAACAAATCACCACAGAAGAGTGGCAGTCTAAAAAAGGATGTGAGAGAAAACACACACCACATCCCCTCAACCTCCTGCATAATTCACCAGTTTCCCCTGAATGTTTTGAGCTCACCATCTCCTTGGTGTTACAGATTATATATCTCATTAGCCACATGAGACGGTTGAACAAATCTTTGTCGGATACAATGACCTCTTTGTGCTTCCTATATCTGTCTGTCTTTATTTTCACTGGCAAACTTCTGGCACAAGCTATAAACAGCCACCTCAAATCCTTACCAGTTTATGACTGATCCATCACTCACCTTAGGGTTTTCTTAAAGACCACTCTCGGTCATCATCAGAGAAGAAACTCAGTCCTCTGCCCCTAAACTTCTTGGGACTATTAAAATACCGTGACTGCCCCATGGGAAGCACTTCTGGCTTCTCTCTGAGCTGCCAGGGTCTTCCCACTCTCCAGCTGCTCTGAGTCTCCTTCCTGGTTTGCACGCACCTTCTCTGCTTCTTAAACGCAGGTATCTCTTTCACTGTCTTCTGCTGGAGGAGCACCTCAGAACCATCAACGCCTAATTCCATACCCAGCTGCTTTTCTACTTGTTGTAAATTTCTACTGAGACCAACTTCTCAACGTTTGCCCTTCCTGTAACAGTACCACCACCTGCTCCACACAACCAACCAAACTGACCACCAGAACCAGAGACCTCCTTCCTTTCCCTTTCCTCTGCTCCCACCTACTTGAGGCACTGGCCACCTTGTAAGCGATGGACAGAGACTTTAACACAGTCCCTCTACTTTCTCATAGCAGCAATCAAAATGATCCTAATCTTCTTACAATACTCATTCGGTCCTACCATATTTTCCAAACTATACACTCTCTATAGGAGGGTATAAAAGCCTCAATTTGGCACTCAGATCTCTCTGTAACCTGAACCAACTTACTTTTCTCTTTTATCACTCCCTTATTTCCCTGAATACCTTGTTTCCTTGGTCTATAACCTTCACTGTCTAAACCAAATTTGTAACATGTAGGACAGATCACCTTATACTTCCACATAATCAGGCACATACATGTTTGCACTGATTCCCTAAACTGGCTAATAAACTCACTGAGACAGGAATAAAGTATCTGTGCTTTTATGAACCACTCAATCAATAGTTTCAGGTAGACAGAAAGATAGGAAAGAGTAGCATGTATTTCCTTAATCGCAAGATCCAAGTTTTATTACACAGACACACACACACACCCTACTTTCAGAACACTTCCAATGAGCAACTGTGAAGGTAACAATGAAACACCCTCCCAGCCCCCCACTCAGCTAGCTCTGTGATGGTTCTGTATTAAGCAAGTGAAACACCAACACCTGGAGAACAGTATCTACCCAAACCAATTCTTCTGAAGAAACTGGAAGCAACTTTTGGGATCTTGGGGAAGCTTTGGAACCTGGAATTTACATATGCAGTTACTATCACCACCATTCAAACTCAAATAAAAACTTTACCAACTAACAGAGTGCCAGGCTCACTAGGGCAACAGTTACCAATATGCCAAAGCACTGTAAGCTCTAAGCTAACAAAACACTATCCCTGGAGTCCTCAAAAAAACTAAAATGTGTAATGAGGTCCTCATAAATTCTAGACACCTACAGTTTCCAGTAACAATGTGACCTGAAAAACCCCTGTTAAAAAAAAATCTATTAGGCATATGATGCAGGTTTCCATCCTGCCCTTGCGGAAACAGTCTAAGTTTTATGAGAATATCCCTGTCTGTGCTTCCCACACACACTTCCACCAAATCACAGCTGCTTTCCAGCTAGTATGACGGTAGTAAGAACTTGTTAGTGCCTGGCATACTATGAAACGGCTTCTGAAAATTTGAAGGAAGCCTCTCGAATTTTCGGGAAAAGAGAAAAATTTTGAGTATTCACTACCCATCTAGAGTGATCCTTGAAAGTAAACAAAATCCCCAAAATAGGATCATTTGGACAGATAAGGAGAAAGACTTATGAACACATATAGCTCCCTCTATCACCTATAATTAAGATTTTTAGAACGTGCCATTCAGACCAGCCTTGTCCAACAGAACATTGTACCTTGATGTCTGACATGTTAGCCAATGGCCACATGTGGCTCCTGAGCACTTGAAACATGGCTAGTGCAACTGAAGAACTCAATTTTCTACTTTAATCCATTTACGTGTAAACAGTCACAGGAGACGTGATTATCCTAACAGCCAGTGCAGCTATGGTTGATACTGATATTTTATTCAGCAGGTAACATTGTGGCTTTGAACTAGGGTTCACAGTCTTACACTTCAAAGCTTACAAGTCATCACGTTTTCCACGAAAAAGTTCTTTTTTAATAGAAATATCACACACATCAGATAATGACTGAATGCTAAGAAAAAAACTACAGCCCAATTTAAAAACTCACTTATCATCACTGTAGGAGAAATTAATGTTATGTAATGCTCCACTCTTTCCTATCATTTTACTTTTGAGGTTGGCCATTTTGTGACTACCTCCCTATCAGATGTAGAACTACAACAGGACATTATTCTTAGTGTTTTCTCTCCATATACCAATGTGAGATAATTCTAACTAGCTTCACAGTTATTTGAAGCAGAAAAACATTAACTGACAGAGTTGCTTACACATAAGAGTCCATTCTAAAGGTTCCATTTTGTGCAGTATTTCAGTATTTTCTCAATCTTCAGTATCAAGTAGCTGAAAAAGTCGTGTCAAGAATCTGGCAATAACTACCAAAAGTATGAGCCTCTGAAATCTATTATTTGTGGTTTCCAAAAATAAACAGCATCCAAACATCAATCAAGATTTTACAGTAATGAATTAACAAGAGAATAAAAGACAAAGCTGAAAAAGTCTATTCATAAACACACAAAAATGCATATATTTTGGCACTTACACTCCTTGTAATTTTTCATTATATACTTCCAAGAACTGTGTAATTTTGTTAAGTACTAAGTGTTAGCAGTCAAAGGAATATTAACAGTCACTGGAATAACCACCTTGGAAATTACGGGCCTATGAAAAAAATTAAGTTGCATACTGCAATAACCTTTTATAAATGTGCTTTTTAAACCTTTCAACTGTTAGATATAATTAAACTTTAAATGCTAATAGCTCAAAGATAAGCTGTACTAGGCACTGCAATTCTATTCATAGGAATCTGGTGTAGGCTGATGGGGAAAATGGCTAAGAGATCTATAACATGTGATTTAAAGTTTCCTTTAAATTTTATGATGATATTTCAGGCAAAGCTCTGTAGTAAACTGCAGACAGTTTACTATTAAGAGTGGGAACTGGGGTGCCTGGCTGGCTCAGTTGGTAGAGCATGTGACTCTCGATCTCGGGGTTGTAGGTTTGAGCTGGATGTTGAGTGCAGAGATTTTATTAAAAAAAAAAAAAAAAAAGAGTGGGAAAAATTATGTTCGAAATATGTGTTAAAATAATTCTGACTACAAAGGGGAAAACGGTCTTATTACAAAAATGTAATAAATATATAGTAACTAACAAAACAAAAGTCAGTTACATAACATGATTAAAAAAGAATGCTTGAAGCATCATGTTCTCCAGAAGGCACACAAAAAATCCATCTAACCTATCTAACACTGATCAGATTTCAAATGTGTCACCATTTCAAAGTAATACTATAGTGTCCTCTGAATTTTCTCCCCTTGTTGGTCTATCACTCTTACAGTACAAGTTTTAACTTTTCTAGGTCTAAGTCTCTGAGAGGCTTATTTTCAAACTTAACTTAAAAGGCTTATTTTTCTGACTTACTTTTTAGCTTAGCTTAGCAGTTTAAGGAAACCCACCATCAATGTGCCCCAAGCCAAGGAACAATTCAAATATACCAATTTACAGAAAGAGATTTCAACTTTATGTCATCTGCCCATCTTTCCTTTCCACATACTATTAAAATGGAAGTTCCATTACATTTTTAAAAACACAAGCTCAAGATACTCTCTTCTCTGAGGTATTAGAGAAGTTAATTAGGAAATAGAAGGATTTTAGTTAAAAAAAAAAAAATCAGTTAATGGCACAAAACGGAGTCCAGCACTTTGTAGGACAGTAGAGGAATATAAATCAGTGTAAGACTGTTACCAGGTGCAAACATTCTAGATAAAAGTTACTTCAGCAATTTCAAAAGAATTAACATAATTTCTACATGAGATATAATGTGCTGAATTTTGATGATATATACTCTCCCATGGAGGGCCTTCAGAAAGAACAAACACGGTGGAATTCAACCCTGTGATGTGATCACAACTTGCATTCCCAGAGCAATACTTCACAGTGCTGAGCGGTGACAACACAGTGACAGCTGCCTTTCATGATCCCAGTAATCCCCTCCAAGTGGCTACTGTTACCTTTGCCTATGAGGTTAATATGGGGGACTTAAGATATTCCGTGATGACGAGGACAGAAATTCAGAACCCAAAGAGTGAAAGAGGAAGTAGGTGTGTCTGCAAAGGGAAGAAGCCTCTCCTGGACCCCTCCGGAGGAGGCTGCGCAGGAGCTGGGGAAGGGAGAGAAGTCAATGGACAGATAAAAGTCTAAAAGGTGAACAAGGAGGAACTTTTAAGAAGTAACAGACCCCCTCTTCAACAGCAGGACTGAGGAACATCTCGAGGTTCAGGAAGTAAGCACTGAGGCGCTCACGTCAGCCTCAAGTCTTGAGAGAGGTTAGGGGTTGAGGGTGAGGGGTAAGGTGGACATAGAGCTGATCTGGTCACTGGAGACGCAGAGGCCATCAGGAACACTCCAACAAACAACACGCTGAGGTCGATTTGCTATGCACTCAAACCAAAATGGATCGCATGTCTTCTGTCCACTTGTACTTGCAATCAAGGGAGGAAGAAACTAACTAGAAATAGGGTCTCTGCTAAAAATTTCAGAGTTTAGCCAGGAGGAGAACACTTTGTTAAGTGTGGGATTGGAAGACAAGGTAAGTCCAGTCTGTGGGAGTGAGGAAGGTGATGGCCCAGGGGAGAAAGAGAGGCTAGCCTCAGAACGAGAGAGGGCAGAGTCCTCACGTGGCACCCTCCTCAGGCATAGTCTCTCGTGCCGCTATAAGCTGTGAAGAGGCGGCACCACCAACATGCAGATGGAACAGGGAAAGGCCGTGCTACGGTCTCCTTCTGCACATTCTGGCCCATGGCAAACTGCTTTTAAAAGCTTCATTTCCGGGTGCCTGGGTGGCTCAGTGGGTTAAAGCCTCTGCCTTCGGCTCCGGTCACAGTCTCAGGATCCTGGGATCGAGCCCCGCATCGGGCTCTCTGCTCAGCAGGGAGCCTGCTTCCTCCTCTCTCTCTTTACCTGTCTCTCTGACTACTTGTGATCTCTGTCAAATAAATAAATAAAATCTTAAAAAAAAAAAAAAAAGCTTCATTTCCATGTTAGGCCCAAGTCATGAAGAGCAAGGAAAAAATGTTCAATGGAAACATTTAAAAAGCAATCCAACATGCTTCTTCATTCTCCCTATAAATAAAGACCAAATCAAATGTCCTTCTCATCTTTTTACTTTTTGCTTTCCATCAAAGAATGGGAGCTCAGTCCTTCATGCCAATACCCGGTGGCTGAAACAAGTGCAAGGCCGTACACGCACCTACATGATTCTGCAGGAGGTACCAAGAGTGAGCATCATGGAAGACTTCCAACTTCTCTGTCAACAACTCTTTACAAAATCCCCAAATTGTCCAAAATAGTACCTTTTCTAAAAGACCAGTCCACCCTTCAGAAAAATAAAAAGATGACATCACAGTAGCAGCAGTAAGATACCTACCCCATAAGGCAGCGCACAGAATCTCAGAGTTAAATCTCTTCTTATATTTACGAATCTCCGGGGTGTCACTCTGTGGCCTAGTGTTGGTGGGATTCACATTGACCACTGAGCCCTTCCGGGTAGGATCTTGCCTTATGGCTTCTGGTCTCATCCCATCACAGGAAAATCCCACTAGAACACAGTACATTTAAAATTATTTTCTTCGCACACCAACACTGCACCTGCCTCCCTCCCCCGCTATACCTCAAGTGAGTATTCATATGCTATAAACCAACTCTTTGTCAAAGAAAAGAAAATTGTAAGAAATGTATATGGAAAAAGGAAACCGACTATGCAGCTCATTGCAAGTAAGGCAATGCAAGCGGGATGGGTGTTTCTGTATCCGAGGTCTGTGCCTGCAAAGAACCACCAAGCCATGCCTAAGCCACCAGAAAGAGTGACACAAAGTGACTGAGTCCTGTTTGTCAGCTGCTTTCTTGCTGCTAGTTTACTTACCCACAGAAGTCACTGTTGTCCCACTAGATGGAGAAATCTGTAGTAATCTGGGGTCTATAAAAGGTGTAAAGGAGGAGGAAGATTTGTGTTTCTGGAGTGTGCTACTAGCGGACTGAGTCTGCAATGTAAATTTCAATTTTATTAATACAAATGACATTAAAAAGTTGAACATAAAACATTTCAATCCACTTCTGTACTGCATGGTTTCCCACTAGAAAGACCTATCCCTCCTGCATCATTTCCCCCAAATGCTCTCAGGGGTGCCTCTGCATGTGCACAACACACCCCACCAACAGGCTGTTCAACCTGGAACCACCAAAAGAGCTACATCTCCCTTCAGATATACTGCTCATCTAAGACAGGAGGCTGAGAGCTACCAACAAAATCTATACTTCGTGCTCCTAGTTTTTTTTTTTTTTTAATAATTATAATTAAAACTCCTAAAGGAGGTTTGAAATGTCTATCTCAGTTCATCAATTTCTGAATTTACTCTTCAGCCCAAAAAAGGCCAATTAACCTCTGTTGGAATACTGGCAAATCCTGACTTTCTATTACTCATTTTAACATGAGCCTCTTGCCAGAAAGCTACAGAAGCTTTGGCTACCACCATTTAGGTGCATCATCAGTAAACCCGTATCGAACAGGGGTTCATCAGTGAAAGGTGCAAATGACAAGATATGGCACATACTTTTGCTCTTTTAGGAGCACTAGTGTTTTGGTTAATAGTGTAATTTAAGACAAAAATAAAAAGAAAACACAAAGAAAGTGAAACAAATTGTTAAGTGGAAATGTAATGACAATTAAAAACAAAACAAACAGAAAAATAAACTTGCCAGTTTAGTGAGTTAAGGGTTATAGTAAATACTGTACATTAGAGCAAAATGGAGCCAAGTTTAAATATAAATATAAGGAGAAAAGTGAGTGTAGGTGGGATAAATCACTGGAGAAAAAAGAACACTTCCAATCAAGTGCTTTTTAGTCCTGAAAACTTTCTCGCCCTCCACAGGCAGCTAAAAGTCGCCATGTCCTAGAGCCTGAGCCTGCCCACGCTCCCAGGCTCTCTCCTTCCACTTCACATATAGCTGTCTGCTGGCAAGCTTCCCACCCTGTCCTATGATCAATGGCCAATCCATCCGATGGCCAATCTTATGCAAGCCCACCTTAGAAGTAGTTGACTTGCCCCTGCTCCTCAGGGGGAGAGGATTATTCTGATTCTTTCTCAAAAGGGAACCAAAATCAGAATAGGTAGAGACAGCCTGGCAGTTAAATGTTTACATTAACAAGATTGGCTGAAGCTACGTGCCACTTTCAACCTCCTTCAACTGTTAGCCAAATGCATTTAAACCAAACCTCCCAAGAAATCAAACCACATGTTTAATTTAGTACAGGGTGCTCAAGGTGGACTCTGTCACTGCATGGGGAGAATAATCTTGTTCCAAAGAGCAAAGCATCACCCACCTAGCACCCAGACTGAGCACCACAGCCAAGCCTTCAAACGAGCACACAGGATTTCCCATTCAAAATTTTAAATTAAAAGCATGCTCAGACCTTTGCTCTTCTTAGCATCCTAATTTTCTAGAATTCTCTAAAAATCATTTGGCCTTTTCTGTGAATTTCAAGGAAAGAAGTCCTTTTAACAGGGTTGGTGAAAACAAATGATTAACCAACCAACAATCTCCCCCTATCAAAAACAAAAAGCCATCCAGCCCTGTTTGAAGGAGATTCCTGTAGAGGATAACAAGTGTGTCCAGGTAAGGCCAAGTCTGCTTAATCAAATTTTTTCTATATTTTACTTGTCAGTTAAAAAGAATGAAAAAGGCAGATTCCACAAACGACCACAAGAATTTCATGCCAAATACATAATGGATCCAAGAACACAGCAATCATTTTATTTAGACTTTAAAAAAATAAACTGAATAAAGAAAGCCATGCAACTACACTTATCTAGAGAAAAGGAAACAGTGAACTGGCAAGTTGAAGGGACATTGATCTAGGGTTACGGGATTTGTATGCAGATCTGAAAAATGTTACTTAGGGTTGGGGAGAAGGGTAGGTGACAGAAGAAAGCGGGGGGGCGGGGTGAGGGGCGTGGGAGAGGTCTCCTCTGCAAACTAGCTACTAGGCAGTGCTGGTCGAACCCTAGGAAAGCAGCCAGCTGTGGTGCGAGACATACCTCATTAGTAGTGAGCTTGTCCTGGGGTGTCTGTGGGGACATGGTGGGTGTCGGCTGGCTGGAGGATGGGGAGGAGGAGGTGGAGGAAGTGGAGGAGGAATGGCTTTGCTGTAAGAGATCTGGCAAGAGGTGAATGCGACCGGCAAAGCCATTGCTCTCATGATGGCTGGCGCGCTTTTGGTCAACTGTACTCTGTAGAAAAAACAGGCACACTCGTCTCGCTCAAGCGCTGCTGAAATTCCCTATGACCCTACTGATAACTGCCTTAAAGATGCTGTGTGACTTTTCAAACTCCGTTAAATAATCAAGGAAGGACCACAGGAAACTGGTCGGAACTGTTCACACTTCGTCGCCGAATGCAATTCAAAGTGCCTCATCTGGTGGCCACAGGACTGGAGCATGACTGCCTAACCTGGGTTAGCTGCCACTCTAGCTGTTGTTAACAAAACCACTCGCCTTTCTTTTCCTTTAAAAAATGTTCCTGTCTAAAGCTCTAGAGTACCCTGTCACTTCTTTGAATCCTGGTCTTTTCCATGTTCTTCCCACTTTCCATCCAAATGCAATGCCATTGCATGAAACACACTCAGGAAAACTCCAACACTAGAAAGGCGCCTGTTCTATGTCCTGGGAAGCGCACTACTTCTATGTCTTCTAAGCTAAGAAATGAACAGACAGTTGTGAAGCTGAGCAACCTGAACCAAGCACATCGGGGTGGTACACATTTAATATTCAACGAGTGAGGAAACGAACATTTTAGAACACGCAAGAGCGACCTCCCAGCCCTTCTGCTCCAGAGGCCCTCCTGTGACTGATGAGGCTCATCCGCTCTTCCACTGCGCCTGCCTAAGGGCTGCTCCTGTGATAGCACTGTGGACCCTCAGCTGGGAGCTCTCTGCAGAACCTCTGTGGCTGCTCTGCTCCAGACTGGGCTCTGCCTCCTCGCTCTTCGAGCCTGCTGAAGGGACTCCCTGTGGCTTTTCTACTACTCAGACACAGACTGTGAGATTCAGCGTGGTGCTCAAATGAGGGCTGCCGCAAAACATGCAGAGGAGCAGCGATGTGGGGTGGAAGACTGCTAGCTACCTTCTGGGCATGCAGCACATACCTGCCTCCCTAGCCCCCAACACTCTACCTTCTGGGTCTTGTTAACATGAAAACAGATGATGATGTAGAAACAGCATGAGTGAGTGAATGAGCAAGTGGGTTAATGACTACAGGAGAAGCTCTGCCTCTAACAACAGAGAGAAGACACAGGTACCTGGCGGACGATGAGAGTGCCTTCCTTGGATGGGGTCATGGCTGGCTCACTTTCTACATCATCATGGACAATCATGGTTTTCACCGACTCTGTTTCACCATTGCTCAAATTCAGAGACGACCTATTGAGACAAAATTCAGAAGTGAAGGGCTATCAACCCATGAGCTGAGAACATCCTGTTTAGATTTTTCACCTTCCTAAAGGCCTAAGACGAGATCAGGCTACAGAGAGAGTTTCCTCCAAGAAAACAAATGCTTAGTTCTTCCCCTTCAACAAAGAACTTTCTGTCAGTATAGTCTGCTTTTGAGCAAAAATATCTAGAGTGAATTCTCATGGTTAACGTGGTTCAACCAAACTGAAACTTCCCTTTTGTCATACCCTCAAATTAAAAGGAAAAAAAAAATAAAACATACATTGGGGTACTGGAGAGAAGCACTGACACACACGTGCACACAGACAAAGAGAAGGAGGAAGAACACAAAGGCCGCCTGCTGCTGAACCCAGGAGAGCTCAATGGTTAAGTGTTCATACAGTCAGGATAGGTTTAGAAAGAACTGCTTCTAAATGGGAAGAAAGGTCAGTGGAGACGCTCTCAGCCTCTCTAAAATACACCAAAGACTGACGCTGCTCTGGTGTCCTCTGGTCCAGAGGTGGCTTCCTCCGCCCCTTCTTGTTCTACATCATCGTCTTCCTCATCTGTCGTCCCTGACTCCTCACTGGATGAGGAGTAGTCTGTCACTTTGTGTGGTGGTCGCACATCTTCCACTGCTCGAAGCTCTTTGGCCAGTGCAGTCAAATCCTAAGGCATAGGACAGAAAAGACAGTAAGGCAAAGAGGTGTGTGCCCAGGGCAGTGGGAAGAAAACAGCAAATTATAAGACAATCTTCATTTTAATTATTGATAAAATAGCCACGGCATCCATTTTGTAAAACTATTCTGTATTTACTAGTATCACAGGAAGGTGAGCTCTTAAAGCTTTTGATAGAAAAGACTAAAAAATGTAAAAAGATAAGGGGAAAAATAAAAAGCAAAAAATGTTGTACACAGTTCATATTTCACAAAAATAAAAAACATAATCTGCTTATGATAGGCTAATAGTGCTTTTTAAAAACCCTAACATAAAATTCTAAATCAAGAATTGTTGTGAAGGAAAATCCTTGGAGGTCTGCCTATTTAACAAAGTCTTCTTTCAAAGAGATTATCCACGAAGCAAGATTCTAGTTAAATTGGGCTGACTGAAAGGTTTTCTTTGGTGAACTTGTTATTTTTAACTCCACCTTTTAACAATTTCCAACCTACGAAAAGTAAGAAAGTGAGTATACTATTCATATCTGACTTCATAGAGTGTTAACAACTTGCCACGTTCCTAAGAAGGTCCATGACACAGGAAGTGAAAAAGTGGATGCAGTACGTGCTGCTGTGGACAGGAGGTAAGGCACTTCTCCCTTGCACCACGTGACCCATGTTTTCCTGCAACACTGCCAACAAGTACAAACAGGAGATAGAAAGGAAATCTATTTTAAAAGACATTATTCAAAAGTAGCTTCATTTCCCATGATTCTTCCATATGAGATATT
Source organism: Lontra canadensis (assembly GCF_010015895.1). Classification (NCBI taxonomy): domain Eukaryota; kingdom Metazoa; phylum Chordata; class Mammalia; order Carnivora; family Mustelidae; genus Lontra; species Lontra canadensis. The sequence goes on along the minus strand of NW_022631106.1, from coordinate 3,929,464 downwards.
TTAACACTCAATTTATCTACATATAATTTTCAATTGTCATTATTATGTATACTCTATGCTTTCACGCAGAAGTCCAAGGTTTCTACCTGGGAATCACATATTTAAAAGTAATGACTTTTTTTTTTTTTCTTTTTTTAAAGCAGGCTATGTAGTCATTTTTCCTTTTTCTTTTTAGCAGTTCCAAAGGAGTTTCCTTCTCCACAGTTAAGAATATGCTGCTCTTCTTTGAGCCTGAGCCTCTAAAAAAACAGTGTATCAGACCTTCAGTGTTACTATTTCATGATTACAACTGTGGCTTTTTAGGAAGTTATTTTTAGAAGTTCTACGTAGTAATAATAAATATATGCAGCAAATTCTATGTTAAAAAAGATAAAGCAGAAGCTTAGAACTTCTGAGTTCTAGAAAAGAACAAAAAGGCAAGTTGAGGGAGGAAAAGAAATACAGATGGATTATAAGCTAAGCTTAAGAGGCAGTTGGAATGGTGCTCTGCTGTGGCATTTTCCAGAGACGGGGCTTACCACTTCGCCCTTGAGCGCAGGAGCAGTTTCATTGAGCCGGAGAAGCCATCAGTGATGAAGAACGCACAGCATAAGGAAGCATGGGAGAAAGAAGGGGAGTGAGGGGAAGGACAGGCATCAATTCAAGCAGGAAATCAAAATTCCAAAAGGCTTTCAATCCCACAATGGGCACAGTTACATGGTCAGTTAATGCATCAAGGATTAAAGGCCAAGTATGAGGAAGTCACAACTGTCACTCCCAGTACCAAAAGGCAGAATTTAAATAATAGGTGAGTTGAAAAAGAAGATGATGTAAAAAAATTTACTCTAAAAACCAGTTTTGTAAATGTCCAACTCATCAAGAATACGACAAGGTTAATGTTGAACAAAGTGATAAAAAGGGTTTTCTTTCTTTTGTACTAAAAAAAAAAATGACAAAGCAGTGAGGCAGGGTATGCACAAATGTGTCTGAGAACATGGCATTCCTTCCAATTCCTCAAATCTGAGCGGGGCAGGGGAGGGGGGAAACCCTACAGAAAGGACTGCGGGCCTCTCGACTACATATTTTTAATAGAAAGACCTCACTTAAGCTTAGAATAAGTAAACAGATTTTGTATAATTCTTACAGCAGGCTTGAGAGGTCTGAAAACTTCTTTCTTTTCTTCAGGTTTTTTCACTGCATTTTCTAGGCGCTGAGATGGAGAGCCTTCAGATTTGGACGATGCTATGAAATTCAAGAAAAGACAAAAAGGGCAGAAACAGATAAACGCAGAGAAGTATGTCACAAACCTGACCTAGCCCACCTAGCCTTTGTTTCTCTCCTGTTCTCTTCTGCCCACTTCTGGTAGCCCCGCTCAAGGCAGGTGTCCACAAACAGACCTGACTCTGCTTAACGTTTTCACAATACCTTGTTACACTATGTCAATAATATAAAAGAGAGAATTTTCATTAGCTTATTATTTTGAGGATGAAAATAACCAATAAGGATGACAGCACTGATGGGAATCTATACTGAAAGAAGTGGGTTCAAATCCTAGCTCAGACATTTAGCTAATCTTATTGGACAAGTTACTTAACTTCACTAAATCGCAGTTGCTTTAATTTGTAAAATGGAGACACAATACATCTCTCTCTCTCTCTCTCTGTCTCTCTTATGGAGTTCTTTTAAGGATTAAATGAGATCATGCATATAATGTGCTCACAGTGCTAGGCATGTGTGAGCTCTCAAAAGTGAACAAGTGAACTCTATATTATTAAAATTATGGTTATCATTAGCAACCTGCACTGAAACACTGTTTTGTGATACGCAGCTGTGAAAAAAACCACAGGCCTTTATACAGGATTAAAAAGGATCTCCAATATCGTTAATGGGGTAAGGGAAAAGCAAAAGTTTCCTACATCTCACTCTGAAGCGCTCCCCAGAGCCGCTCTGAGACCCCGGATGGGACCCAGGCTGGGATCCTGAGTTGCTGGACCCCGAGGAGCTGCCACTGCCAGGCCTGGGCACCAGTTTCTCCACTCTCTCCCACAGCAGCCTGGGCTCAATACTGCTGTTAGAAAAGAACAAAGAACAGCTAATGCATTATCCCAAGATGTAGTATCAAATTATAAACAGATGCATGATGTGTCCACCAATGTCTCTGCAATGTAGGTATAATGAGAAAAAAAATGGCCTACAAACAGCATTCAACATTAAATTCATCAAGTTACAATGACATCATTCATGGATTTTACTCAGATATCCTTTTGTAAATTGTAGTTGACACACAGTGTTACATTAGTTTTGGATCTATGAAATATCTCAGATAAGCTTAAATCAAAAATGTTAAATAACAGACTACCATTAGCCAGACCCCAAATCTTTTTAACAACTGACAAGAAATGCTACTGTTCAGTCTAAAAATGTTACTATTCCTGTCACAGCTATAAACTCAGTTTCTTAATATAAAAAAATTCCACTTATATAATCACACATAAATTATGCTGTTCCTAGGCTGTTGCTCTCACTGTCAATCAATGTCTTTAAGAGCCAACGCTTACTCAGCCAACGCATACTCCTTTGTATGAACCCAGTTATTAAGGGGCTATGGGGCTATGATGCTCCCCAACCATGGACGCACCCAGAGCACAAGTTTGTTAGATCACAATTCATACACAGACTCAGTCAGTCACAGGAGAATCCCACAGTGTACCCTGATCATTTAAGGACTAAGAAGGCTCTCTGCAGCTTCTGGTCTGTCATCCATCTTTGTGTTCCAATTATATCAAGGCTCCAAGTACAAAAGGCTAATTTCAGAGGTTCGGTGATGATTAAGTACAAAAGAGTCAACATAGTGTTCCCTCCTTCCCCTAGGATGGTACTGGCCAATGGAAATCACTTGATAGGATGGAAATGTTCGATCGCTGACTGGTAATAACATGGTAGCCATGCCTGCACGTGGCTACTGAGCACATGAAATGTGACTAGTGTAGCTAAGGAAATTAACTTTTAATTTTACTGAATTTTAATTAAGCTAAATTTGAATTTAACTAGTATAGCTAAGGAAATTTAAATTTTATTGAATTTTAATTAAGTTAAATTCAAATTTAAGTAGCTTCATGTGGCTAACAGCTACTGTATAGTACACAGAACAGATCTACAACCTAAAAATATTTGGTTAATTCACTAGTTTATTAGAGACTGTAAGTCAACCACTGACTTTCCTTTAGTAGCCTGTTTGTGTTTTCTGCACCAGTCCCAAGCACTTGGGACATCCTTCAGATGACAAGCTTCCTCAGGTTCCAATTCTCTTAATCTCTCCCTTGCCTTTCCTGCCGTTTCATCCACTTGCTCTTACAGAGCCAGGGAGTTTTCATTTTAAAAGTGCTAAAATACACAAATGGATTCAAACTCTCTTTTCACTAGAGACCAGTTTGCTGTTATTCACGATAATGGATTTTCTAGCAGTTTTTCTTTCATAAAGTGACCATCTCTTTACCTCAGACATTCCATGTTTATGAACATTTTTATGAAAATGAACATGATGTAATATGCTGGGCAGTAAACCTGTTCTTAAGCTTCCCTCTTCTCTTACCTGGTGGAGTTCCTTTGACCGGCTTGGCTATTTTGCTGTCCACTGCCTTGCAGTGGGGAATCCCGACGGGACAGAACAGGGGAACGAGACGTTGTCCTCACCGGAACCTTTGGGTAGAAAAACACAGCAATTAAATTACTGAAAATATGAGAAGAAAAAAGATTTTCCCAAAACATTTTTAGAACATTCCTATTTACGTGAGCCTTACTATCACTACCCCCGCCATCCCTGATTCTTCTCTGCCCTCCACTGATAAAATACAATAGAGAAAATTTAGTCAAAGGCATCAAAGGAGCCAGGACAAACAGCATTTCTATGCTTCTGTAACATTCAAATGATGTTTGGACTGAAGCTTTGTGGCAGGGGACATACAAAAGCATTTTGCTGAGATAATGTGAGAATCAGAAAAATAAGCTCAAAGAAATCAAACAATGGTCTACAAATGGATCAGCAGGAAACAAAGACTGGTAGGAAGCAAGAAAATATTCAGAGGAAGCAAATTCCAAGTGGAGGGAAAATAAACGAAATGAAAATGTGCCTTTCGTTTAATTTTACCATTAAGTAATTACCAAAACAAAACACAAAAAATTTTAAAGGAAACCAAAAATCCCTCAATTTAAAAAATAAAAAAAAAAAAAAAAAACATTTTTTGGGAATTTTCAATGCAAAATTTTCCTTAAAAGAACCTTTTCTGAAAATTTTGATATTCATTAATATTCCAAAATAATTTGTAGCTTTTGTATAAATGCTTAAGACAACTGCCAAAATATATTTTGATTCTTTTTATTCTAGGAGTATATTCTTTATAGACTTACTCATATATTATTCTGTTACTTTGTGTTTAAGTATAGAGTTAACAACAACCATAAAAAAGCTAACTGGCTGCTGACTGAATATAACTGCATAACTATGGAACTTTCCCCACTGTAAAAAGTTCCTTTGAAGTTTCATTGCCCCTTCATTCTGGTGAAGTCACTATACCCTTAGTTAAAATAAATAATTTAAAAAAAAATTAACAAAAAGGAAAAAAGCAGCACACATCTGTCTTTCTGCTTCTTACCCTTGGAGGCACCTCGTCACTGTCTGATCTAGACCAAGCCTTTTGGGTGGGGTCAGGTACCTCCGACTTAGAGTCAGAACTCTGACTTAGCACCTCACTGCGGGAAGGTGGACATGGGTCCTGAGAGCGAAGATGGTGGTGTGCAAATTTGGGAGGAGAAGGGTCACTGAAGGAATGGGATCGCGAGACAGGGGAAACATTGTTCTTGAGAGATGCCAGGTGGGACCACTGTACCTTACAAGAAAACAAAACACAAAACATTCAATGCGTTCTGCATAAAACGCTTTTCCGGTCAATACCAAATCCAAACCAAGAAGTGGGGTAAGGCAAACAGGGGCAATACAGTCCTAGGTAAGCCAAGCAGTGGAACAGTTATACTTCTAAGTGAAGAAGCAGTCTGAGGAACACAGTATATAGAAAAAAGCAAATGTACATTTATAAGGAAAACTCTTTTAATATCCAGACTAACATTACAGATAGCAGTAAACATGAAGATTAATGAAACAAAACAAAACAAAGCAAAAAAACCCCTCGTAGATCTCTGATCCTAAAAAGGAGGACAATGTGCTCCATGCACATCCATGTCAAAGCAGAGTTGACAGGCAGAGAGAGAGAGAGAAGGAGGAAAGTAAAATCACAAGACAGACACTGCCATTCATGCAGACCTAGCTATCCATTCTTACGGCACCTGGCAGCATAAGGTTTCACACCAAATAACCACAGAACAACACATTTCACGAGCAAAGACAAACCCCTTGTATGTTGGCAGACTACGGTAATACAACTTAAAAACAGCCAACTTTTCAAATACACCCTCAATTTTGCTGCTTTCTTCTCCCAAGTCCTAAAACACTCAAACCTTAGAAATCTCTTTACATGTTCACAGTAGTTATGAAAAAAGGAATTTTGGTTTCTCTAGGAATATTCAATACTATCATTCCCTCTCCTTACTGTTACTGGACTATATGCCTTCTACTTGACAACTGAAAAAACAGGACAACTACTTGTCATCTGAGTTAATCTGGTTTGCTTTTTCAGTTGATAAAGCAATCTCTGAAATAGTCTGTATCTTCTTTATTGTATTTTATTATTTTAAAATAAGTGTTAAAGATTGCAATTTACAAAATTCTAGCTATGCTATCCATTATATCAACATATTTAATGAAAACTAAAAATACCAAATCACAACTGGTTCTACCTTTCCAAATGCAAGATTCAGAGTAAGTCCCAGGTCATGATTTCTATTACTTCTGGGAGAGTCACATATTCTACTTCTTGGTGGAATAATCTCAGAGTGGAATAATCTCGGATTGCTAAAATGTTTAAAATTTTCAGGGGGAAAAATGTGAAACTGAAAGTATTATCTGTAACTATAATAAAAAATGGGCTTCAAAATAAGAATCCTAGTCTCCTCAAAGAATGTTTTTGTAAGTAGAGGTTTCAGCCCAAAGCAGCTTTCGGTAGAAGGAGGAAAAGGGAGAGAGACTATCTCTAGGCACTACATTAGTTAATTAATATAAAAGTAGCCTACATAATTTGGGAATTCCTATTTTTTAACCAGTTCATGGCCAACAGATAAAAATTTCTATCTGCGGTAACTTTAACTTGCAGAATAAAGATTTCAGTCCTAGACCCTTCATATAAGTGCTGTCAAACCTAGTCTGCCAGTCTCTCTTCCCTCCCCTCTGTGTCACTTTCCTTGCTCTCTGGCTTGTGGGCCCGCTCTTTTGCGAATCAAGAAACTGCTGACCCCATATAAATATCTCCCTGCCCCTCAAAGCCCCCCACTCCCACAAACATGCCCTTTGCTTAGGTCTGGATCTTCTTCTCCCCGCCTGTTTTTAACAACTCCTCCACACTGGGATTATTTATTTTAAAGCATGTTCAAATCCTCACTTGGATTAGTTTTTCAGAACACCACAGCTACTTCTATCACAAGAATATGAACTTTTATCCCCTAACATTTGCAAACATCAGTAACTGGTAAACTCAGGCTTAAGAACTTGTTCCCAATATTCTGGATCACACAGCTTCAAGGAGCAAAATATCTGAAAGTCACTTATTTTCAGTAAGAAAATGGCAATCTGTGTTTTAAGGATCTTTTAGATCCAACAGCCCCACTGTTGCCTTCCTTCTCTGGATAGTACAGGGTGCTCTCTTTTAACCACACAGTACTCAGCCCAGGGGGGGGTTCTCCCTCACCTAGACTAGGCAGAATGCTGTGGCCAACCCAATGAGAGGTCATGACCTTTACCCTGACCTACTTCAGGGAAATGTACACTTAACCTGTTAGAGCATATCTTTTTTTGGATTTTGAACCTTTTGAGAATCTAATAAAAGGCCCTTTTCTCAGAAAAATATGCACAGTTGGACAAAACCAAGAAATTCGACATGTAATTTCAGGGCAGACATTGGTTCTCTAAAGCTCACTCATGGAACTGGCCAGGAGCCAAGGACCAAAGCTATGATTCTCCCTCTATGTACTTATGGTACTAATATTCTAAAACCTAAATTGAAAAATTTTTGTATTAGAGAAAGGAGGCACTTGTTTATGAACATCTGAGTTAGGGAAGACAAAAAGACTAAAAGAAGAAATCAGTGAATCTAGATACTCTTAGTAAGAAAAACAAAAATCTTAAAACAAAAATCCTTCTTTTCTCTATCAACTGAGGGTATTTTGCCTGTACATTAATCAAAAATCACTTCTGCTCATCTCTTTTCTTTCTAAATGTGGTAACAAACCAAACTGTAAACATTACAAGCAGGCCCATGGCTTAGTGAGCTATGGTGTGAGTCTCCTTGGCCCACAGCCACCTGGCTGTTGCTACCTGTGGCTCAGCTGGTCTCTGCAGGGCAGGATGCACAGACTCGGAGTTGCCATTGGAAAAAGACTCTGATCTGGAAGGCACTGGTGGCTCCAATACTCTGCCTGTCTGCTTAGACTGGGCTTCAGGGGAGCTGTGGTTAGTTTTCCTAAATCTATCTTCCACCTGCATCAGAGAATTAGAAGACATAACTTAGTGTTAGTAGGGAAAAGCAGAGATCCCGAAGAAAGCCTGAAAGTGGAAGGGTCCTAGAAAGAATTTTTCTGTTTTCTCCAACACAGGGGTGGCTTAAAAAGAGAGGGGACAAATAAAATGGGGCTAAAATTTGATTTGAGATAAAGAAATACTTATGAAAATAAAAATTAAGCTTTTAAAACCTCCTGGCCAAGAATTCTTAGATTGTACATGATGACAAACTAGGAAAAACAAAACAAAACAAAACAAAACTAATGTCACAACCAACTTAACCAACAGATTAAAAGATTATCATCAGGAAGTCAAAGCACATTTCATCCTACCAAAAATAAAGGCATTCCAGAATAGGCAGAACACTTGTTTCTAGATGCTACTCTCTGTGAGGGTGAGACATGGTAGAAGGATGCCACCTATAGGTCAGGTTTAAACACCCTCTAGAAGCTGCCCATTTCCCTGTATTCCTAGTATCCCAGAACAGTTACTGCTTTGCCACATCCCTAAGGTGAGGCTCTGGGTGCCCAAATGTGTCAATTCAGTAACAAATCACAGTCTCTGAAAAGTTAGTAAACTTGGCTACAGGGCTACTGGGCTACACTTTATTTTCATTGTGGTTTGGGGAAAATAGCTAACCAGGCCACCATTCCCTTTGTTCACATTCTAAGTATGATTCTGCCATACAGTCTTTTCTCCTTTTAGTGTCCAATTCATCTGTGATTTGTTAACAGAGGCATTCTAGTCGTCTATAGAAAAAACACTAAGCAGATAAGAGACCTTGGGTAAGTGTCCTTTCACTTTTCTGAACCACAATTTCTCAGCTAGAAAACCAAGAGAGTGGCTCATAATTAGTCTCTGTCCTATTCTAGTCTTAGTATTACACAGTTCCTAAGCATTATCCTATTATTTTCTAGGGAATAATCGACACCAGATCAATGTTTAAGCAACAAAGGAAAGAAAATACCTCTCGAGCTCTGTCAGCGGGCTCATAGTGGGACTTAGGCTCCGGAACATGATAGCTTGGCTTGCTCCTTTCCTGCTGTGGTGGCTGCTGCTGCTGCGGGTGCGGCCTCCTGTGGTCATGCTGTAGAGACAGGAGATATGCTTGTTCTTGTTGCAACTGCCTCTGGAGCCTCTCTGCCTGCCGGTGCTCCTCCATCTCCCGCCATCGGCACTCCTTGGAGAGGGAGAGGAGAACACTAAATCTATGGGACACCGCAGAGCTCGCCTCTTCTCTGGATTCAGTCTCAACTTTTTACAAACACAATGCCCTTTGTCCCCCTTGTTTGATAACAGAGCAAAATGACTAGGATTTTAAATAGTGTATTACCTGTGGAAAAATCTGACAGCTTGTTGCTAACCATAATATCACTGGACAGAGAGAGAATTCAATTAAAAGCTGGTTTCGGTGGTTTCAAAAGTAAGAATATACTAGACAAAAATCCTGTGGCATATGATTTTAACTTCCAGCCCTTAGCATTCGAGTTTGTTCACCGAAGGCCAAGTTCTGTTCAAAATCTTGTTATCTACCAAAGAGATCAGTTAACTCTTTAACAGGAAATTAAGTAAATATATAGAAGCCACCTTGAAAAGTTGCCCAAAGTAGCATGACCACAGAGGACGTCTCCATTTGAGCCTGTCAGTCCACAGCACTAACCAAAATGGTCTGGTGATCACCACAGCTCTGCCCAAAGCTCAGGGGAGGGATAGATAAATGAGCCCTAATGCTACAGAACAAGACAGATACAGGGCGTTACCAGTAACATGGCCTGCTCCTGGAGCAGCTGCTGCTGAAGGATTTCCAAGTGCCGCTGCTCCTCTTCTAGCTGTCGCCTGATATACTCCTGTCACACAGAAATTACCCAGCAATCAATTTATCCAAAAGGAAAGCATCAGAACCACCTGAATGGAGCACCAAGAACCATTTGCCCCAATGGTCTTCAGTGGAGATTCGCTTAGTGATGAGTTTATTACAAAGTGTATGGCGAAGGATTTTCCCCAAGATCTTCAAATTGGCCAAGATCTAAAGAGTCTAACAAATGATGATATACACTCCATTGATATATACAAAGGTATCTGAAAATTTTTCTGTTAGAACACCACTGAGATTTCAAAGGACCATGATATTCCTCTTAAGGACAGAAGACTCCAGAGATATCAAGAGTTTAATTAGATAAACCAGAGGATTCACATTGCCCCAGATGGTTCTTATAGTCATTATTTATAAGTAGCATGGACTGCCAATTTTTGAAACCCCAAACCGAAACCTGTTTAATATTAAAAATCAAACATGATTTGTGTTTTCTCTGATGACACAGAAGGTACATAGAATGACTAATTTGAAAAGCCATGCATGGTCTGTAGACAACAGATGCAGATGATTTCTCATAAATGAACAGGCCCAGGCTCTTCACGATGGGACTATGACAGAGTGTGTGTGTGTGTGTGTCTCGGGGGTAAGGGGGTACGGATGGGGGGTTGGGGGAAGCCTATTTTCAAGGGGAAGAGAACAAGTCTCTGCAGCAATGAAAACAGGTAAACACACCCAAAATACGTAAAGAGGAGAAATCCAACCTTGAAGTTGCATGCATATTTAAGGGACTAGGACAGCAAGAGACCCTTATCTAGGACCTCTAGAAAGCCCTCTGATTTTCTCAGTCTCCTCATTTGAGAAATGAATATCAAGAATATTTCTTGCAACTCTCAAGATTTTAGTGAGGCTTAAATAAGACACAGTCACGAAACAACTTGGAAATACAAACGAGAAGTTTCCTCCCTTATCAACACGGAAAAAAGCTAACTACTCCCTAAAGGGGAGTAGACTAAAGGATCTATGAGAAATTTTATTCTGAAATTCAGATTATGTCTTTACAGTGTCTAATGCTGACCATCCCCTTACACTATGGCACATACTTTAAAATAAAAATAGCCATATATCTGGGCTGGAGAGAAGTTTTACTTCACCAACAATTCTAAGTGAGAGAATGGTGTATAACACAAATCATGACATATATATTTCCTTAGAAACCTTTATCTTACAAAATAAATTTTGCCCAAAAAAAGCCAATCTGATTACAACCTGGGTTCCAAGCCCCATGCCTATTAGTCTAAACCTCCATGGCACATGCTATGCCAAACACTGTTCTAGCTTGACATGTGGCCTTCCCCTACAATGGCCGAGAAAGGAATCTGAATTCCAACTCATCTCTTCTTTGAACCAGACAGAACAGAACCAAAACTTGGAAGATCAAATTAGCACAGTTGGGGTTTTTTGCCTTCAAAACACAAGGACAACCAGGAAATTCACATCTATCCAAATCACAAAAGTCCTAACATATAACAAGCACACAGAATACAATTACGCATGTACACAGACATGCATATGTAATGCAGAATTGACACATTTCTCACAGCACTGTTAACACGGGGGATATTTTGCAAAAGAATAAGGAAAGTAGAATGAAACTCCTTTGATGCTATTTTTTTAAGAAGAGGTGAAGAGTACTGCTGTACACAAAAGCTAATGACTGCCATTGAACATTAAAGATTAAGTTTAACTCTCATACCCTCATCTTACCATCAAATTGCAAGAATTATCCCTCGGACATTTAAATTTTTTTTAGGACATTTAATTTTTATGATTTTATTTATTTATTTGAGAGAGAGAGCATGAGAGGAAAGAGATCAGCGGGAGAAGCAGACTCCCTGCCAAACAGGGAGTCCGATGTGGGACTTGATCCCAGGACTCCAGGATCATGTCCTGAGCTGAAGGCAGTTGCTTAACCAACTGAGCCACCCAGGCTCCCCCAAGGACATTTAATTTTTAAAAGCTCACTTTTATTCACCTTTGCAGTCCTCAGGTAAAAATTACAATGTGGAAAAAAACCAAAACAACAACAAACCCCAAAACATACCATGGTCAACTGGAAAAGAATATCAACTAGGTAACAAATAGAACATATCACTTAAATTCTTACGAAGAACTGGTAACATGCAGAGAACCTGAAGCATATGATTAGTATCAAAGACACTGGTTGAATAATCAACTTTGGAAGTTAATACCGTTGTTGGTTAAGTATTTTAACTATGAATTTCAAGTATTATTTAGATCAGTCCCCAATCATATCTTTTTTCCTTTACCCAAACCTCGTAACAAATAATGATCAATTCAAAGATGTGAAAGATGAGGAGGCTCTGAGGGGCTCACACGGATAGCAGAGACACGAAAGCACAGTCCGGTTTTATTTGCACAGGTGTTCAGGGAACAGAGATGCAAAAAGACAACTATAGCTGGCATCAATAAAATGTTCTAAGTATTACCAAAACACAAATGATCTTTCTTGGCTAAACAAAACCACAATGTTAATAGTTTTTCTAATGCTACAGAGAAACACACTGTATTATATGCAAAAATGTTTATTACAATACTCAGCTATTGGATACTTCAAACATCTCTTGTGGTTGGTTTTTAATTTCACTGAAGAAAAGGCTAATTATCATCCAGATATTTAGGGTTCAAAGCATATAAGCCAAACCCAAGAAGACATACTCAAAAATCTTTTGGGAAACCACTCAACTGCTTTCCAGGTTTTGGAAACCACTCAACTGCTTTCCAGGTTTTGGAAACCACTCAACTGCTTTCCAGGTTTTTAAATGGAAAGATTTATCCATCATTTTTTAAAGATGAGAATTTATTGCTGTGCTTCCACCTGTGCTTCAGCATTCTGAAACCTCTGAAGTCCTGAATGTGTCTGTTGTGTGTGCACTGACGTCTGTGTACTTTTTGCCCCAAATCCCCCAATGCTACTACGCAACAAACCTCACAGATTCATGCATATAACATTCTTTAATGAACTAACCTGTTCTCTTTCAACTCTCCTCTTTTCTTCTTCTGCCCGCCTCCTCTCTTCTTCTTCTTTCCGTCTTCTCTCCAGTTCCTCCAGACGCCTCTTCTCTTCTTGTTCCCTCCTTCGCTGCTCACGTTCTTGCTGCCTTCTAGCTTCCCGCTCTCTCCTTTGTTGCTAGGGGAGTGAAGATATGTAATCAGCAGGGATCTTCCCCCTACAGCTCACATGACAGTCTGCTGACCAGCTACAGGTAGGTGCTAACTGGCTAGTTATTTCCACCCTGCCCCTTGGCCCCTACGTACTAGCATCCTCATAAATACTGGTCAAAGGTGGTTTATTTCTGTGAATCTTTACACAGTTTGCTTCCATTTTGATATCGACTATTCCCCATTCTTCACTGTATTAGAGCAACCAAGGGACAGGAAATTCTTTATTCTTAAATATCACTAACAGAATTACACAGGGCCTAAGAAGACAAAGGAATAAAGGAAAACAGAAGTAGAGCAAAGAAAGAGGAGAAATAATTAAAAAGAAGAAAAAGAAAGGAAGCATATATCAGGAAAAAGAGAAAGGGACATCAACAATGATAAATTATTACTAAGGACTGCTATGGCGTCATGCATGCTTACTATGTGTCTTGTACTGTGCCGGGTGTCTAATATTCTTTACTCCATTTCCACCATCTAACGTAATTCTCATAACAAACCTAGGAAGTAGGTATTTCACTCCTACTTTACAAATGAGAAAAAAGGTTCAGAAGAGTTAAGTGACTTGCCCAGTGTCACCCAGCAAGCAAGGCCCCGGATGGAAGGGCCACTCTGCCTCTAACACCTATAGTACTAACCAGACACAATCATGCATACTACCAACAAGGAGGATGGTGCTACTAATCACCAGACTCACTCTGACAGCCTTTCCTAATTCAGGCTATCCTATATAACCCCACAGAAGAGAACATTGGGACACACTGGACACTTGTCTGGCTGCTTATCTCATCTAGCCCCAGACATCTGCCAAATAAGCATTTCCACAGTATAAAGCATAAAATTAACCAATTCTTCTCACAAATGTGAAAAACGTTAGCCTCTAGCTGGCCAACCAACAGATTCTCTGGGATGATGAAAATGTTCTGCCTCAGTACTATTCAATAGAGTACCCAGCAGCCACACGTTGCTACTGAGTACTTGAAATGTGGCTAATACAACTGGGGAACTTAGTTTTCAATTTTATTTCAATGAAGTTTAAGTTTAAATAGCCACATGTGTCTAGTGGCTGCTGTGTTGGGCCACAAAGCTCTGAAAAATATACCGCCACCAAACTTCTTAAGACACGGGAAGCTGATATTATTACCACAAACTTTAATGTGATACTGAGATTATTAAGAAAGAAAGTTTGGGTATAAAAGCAGGTATTTATTCTAGTTTCAGAATTCCTCATGGGTTCCCTCCCATTCCTGCCACAAACATTCATTCTGAAGGCAGATGCTTAAAATGATTTCCTGAGAAATGTACAGAAATGTCTTATGTGGGGAACCCCTGGACAGAGAGGATTAGTTGGTACCTTGCCTCTCTCAGCTGAGTACTACATCATCGTTACTCTCCATACAGTCCCGAATCAGCTTTTGGCTCACTTTCCTCTTATTTCATACATTTCCATTGTTTTATTTTTTCCCCCACACTGTCTGCTCTTAGAATTCAATGCACAAAAATGCACCTATTTCCCATGGGTGGGGGTGGGGTCATAAAAAGAACGGAGTTCCTGTCTATTTAGAAATCACAACCTACAAGGCCAAGGCATCTTTATTAAATTCAATCACCTACTATGCCCCATACAGTGCACTTGTCTGTCATTTGCTGGCTTAATGCCTTTATACTTTTTTTTAAATCTTTAAAGAAAAAGAGGACCCTATTCAAAATCAAATCTAAGGAAGACAACAGAGAGCAATGGCCTACGTGCCGAAGGATTCCGGAGCAAGGCTGTTTGGACAGAGGCCTTTCTCTACTGCAATGGTACAGCTTGCAATCAGAGCACCAGGCCCCAAGCACTGCCCTGCACCCCTGGGAGAGAGGTCTTTCTTTTTTAAAACTAGCTACCAGAAAATAAAACAAAGAAAACGACTTCCCCCAGCCCCAGGACTTCATGAGCAACAAAACACAGAAACTTGAGGTAAGAAATAGGAGAATCTCAACCAAGCAGTGTTCAAAGCAAATTAAGTTAGCTCTTCTATTTTATATCTTTTGCCTTTTCTATATAGGAGCAAAAAGAAGTGAGTGGTTTTTTTGCCAGTAAATCACTTACAACAAATATACAGTTGCTAAGAACACAACCATTTTTCTAATGTTGGTAATAAAAATAATTGTGTTTTGCGAATTGGGAAATAGGTTTCTTTGCTTTAAATAGAAATTATTTAATTCCTTCAGGTATTCCTGGCTTCTGAACTTTTCTGTTGAATACAAAGACATTCAAAACAAAAAGCCTCCTGAGAAACCTAAAATGTTAAGAATCACATTCAATCACTTTGAACGCTTGATATGGTATGTTTTCCTTGAAGAGGTTTACGTGGAAGTTCTGTGGAAGCCTCCATCCTGAGGAGTGACCATGGTTTCGTGTACTCTATGATTTTTATGGAGAAACTCAGCACTGCTTAGTTCTGAGAACAATCATGGGCAAGACTGGCAACAATCAGGTTTACAAAAGAGAAATGACTTGTTAGAATACACTGGTTTAGCAAACACCTGGCAGGCCAGGCAAGAAGGGCCCCACCTCTGGATGAAAGGAAGAACCCACAATCACAACAAAGCTGGACAGAAAACTAATAGGGTATGTACACAATTTTCTTCCAAGTTGGTCAGACAAAAGGAAAACAGGAGAATGAAGTAAAGGGAAACAAGAAGAAAGGGAAGCAGTGCCTATATCCTTAAAATCTCCCCCTTAGCTTCTGAGAATTCAGGTTCCAAGTTAATCAAATTAATATGAACAGGTCAGAAAAAGCAAAGAACTTTATACATGGACACTGAATTTTACAACTTCTAGACAACAAAGAAGCCAAAATGGGTTAGGGGGGTCCTTTGAGAAGTTGTAGTCCACCATGGAATCCTAGAAAGAGAACTGAAATGACTCAAGAACAGGTGTTGTGGTCCTGACTCTGCTTCCCTGGTACAAGCCATGTTCTCTCCCTGAGCCTATTTTCTGACTTGTCAGGACAGAGGTGTGTGAGGTGGGGGTGGGAGGGAGAGAGTCTGTATCAGCAATCATGCTGGTGTGGAGTTGGCTTTTTTTTTTTTTTTAAGTTAAAAGTTGGTGTCTATGGTGAGAAAAAACTTTACAGAGGTTTCATAAGCAATGAACTTTAAGAGAATCATTCCTCTTCAGAAGACCTGGACTTTACCCTTCCTTGCCCACCATACCACCCTGGGGAGAGTGTCCTGACATAGCAAGATTACCAGAGAGAGGAGAAAAGAAGTAAAGAACTAAGATGATGGGTCTCTACATCAGCAGTCTCTAAAAGTGAGCAAGACAATAAATGGAGGTCTAGGAAAAGAAAACACTGAACTTCTATTTACTCATATTTGTAGCTCACCCTTTTAAAATAGCTCTTTTTGCATGTTCTATAATATATATACTCAGTGCAAGAGTATATAAATAGATGTATCTCTATCAGATTTACGTCTTTGGTTTCTTTTACTGATGGGATTGATACATGATTAAAGACCCTTCCAAGCCAATGCAATGTTCTAAGCAATGCTGCATGACCACAGAGACACAGACCCACAACAGCCTTAAAGATGTGCTTACTGCCATTTCCTTATATACCATGCAGACAAGTAAACATTCAATTTTCAGATATGACGTTGAAGTGAAGGTCCCCATTTAAACCCACGGTATCATGTAACAGAAAGAAAAGCCACAGGCTGCACTTGCTTTTTCCTCTTATTATTAAATTTTTTTTCCTTTAATTTCAAAGCAAAGCCATCCCCATCTCTGCTGACACTTTGGCTGTTATGCACATGGACTCCTCCAGAGAGCCAGGAGGGGCAACAACTTCAATGGGAGTCCTGGTCTGGGAGAAGCTGCCTGCCACTCAATGACCACACAGCTGGCAGCCAGACACAGTCTAGCATCCAACTTAAACCAGCCTCAAGATTCAAATTTCCCATGTCTCCAGAGGAAAAAACGGGAAGCTGCAGCAGAGAAGCAGAGCAGGAGTGAACCTGGATCAGAGCTGGCTTTCCACGTGCCAGCCCTCTCACCTGGAGCCGCTGCCTGCCCAATCCACTAAGCGAAAGTGTGATCTTAGGCCACCCACTCCGCCAGGACCCACTTGTCATCTCCCCTCTCCTCAGCTGTTGTCACCTCAAATCTCAGGAAATGGCAGGGCTCCCAGCCCAGTAAGAATTCTAACTAAATGCTAACAAAAGGCACATTTTAAGTAATCTTACAAATAGCTTTTTCCACTTTATTTACATTTTAAAATTTTAAAAAGATTTTATTTACTTGGGGGCAGGGCGAGAGAGTGCATGGAGGGGTGGGCAGAGGGAGAGAATTTCAAGTGGGCTCCACGCTCACTCAGGGCTCAGTTTCACGAGCCTGAGATCACAACCTGAGCCAAAATCAAGAGTCAGATGCTTAACTGACTGAGCCACCTAGGCGTGACTTACATTTTAAATTTTAAACTACTAAGTACTTTAAAAAGTCAAAAAGAATATAAGGCTTATATCAAAAATTAGGTTTTCCATTTCTCCTCACCCCCAGTTCTTATTCCCAAGGTAGAACCACTTTCAATGCTTTTAGCTTTACCCATAGTATTTACAACCCGATTTTTAAATTAAGTTTATAAGGGCTATTTAATTTTTTTTCCACTTCAGACATCATCTATTGATTTCTCCCAAAGAATATCCCTCATACAGCACCATCATATGCTCCTAATCCAGTCCTGTAACAATTTCTGTTAAATGAAAACCATATTCAGGCAAACTTGAGTTTACTGGGGAGCTATTACTTGCCTTATTTTTGCTGCTGTTGTCTGTTTCACTGGCTTTCTATGGGTCATCATAAAACCATCTGTAATGTCTCTTTTTTTATTTTTTTTAAAGATTTTATTTATTTATTTGTCAGAGAGAGAGAGAGAGAGAGAGTGTGAGCAAGCGTGTGAGCAGGCACGCGAGCGCACACAAGCAGGCAGAGTGCCAGGCAGAGGTGGAGAAGCAGGCTCCCTGCTGAGCAAGGGGCCTGATGTGGGACTCGATCCCAGGACCCTGGGATCATGACCTGAGCTGAAGGCAGCAGCTTAACCAACTGAGCCACCCAGGCATCCCTGTAAGGTCTCTTATACCACCACAGACCTCCTTCCAATACAGTCAAAATTTCTTGTCTTAGAGACTGATTCTCACAGCCTCTCTTCCCCTCTGCAACCAACACTTCTTGCTCTTCAGGAATCCTATACTTGTCCACTAACTGACTCCTTCTCACCTCTCTTCTGTGCAGGATTCCATTTCCTAGAGCCCTTGTCAACTTCTTCCTCATTTGTGGGAACATATCCTCTAGTAGCTTCTTGAGGAGTAGTAAAGACAAGGCAAAAGGCTTTTAGGGACTTTGCAGGCCAGGCCACAGAATTTTTACCCTCACAATGTACATATAATTTTGGCCGAGACAAGTAATTTTCCCTCAGATTTCCACAAGTACAGCTATGTCATTTTCTAGTTTCTAACGGTATTCCTGGAGAATCTCGGACCATTCAGATGACTGATACTTAGTATAAGACCCATGCACACCCCTCTATACCTGCTCCCCACCACCGTGGCTTTCAGGATCCTCTTTTCATCTCAGACATTTTTAATGTCAAGAAGATGTATGTGTGTTTCTATGGGTCTTTTTTTGTTCATTGTGCTGGGTACTCAGTATATCTTTCAGTCCAGAATTTCTATTTCTTAGTTCTAGAAACTTTCCTTGAATTACTTTTGTGGTTCTCCCTATAGTAATTATTTCCTGGATCACCTAATTAAATGAAGTTAAAGCCCTGGCTTGATTCTGTTTCTCTTCTGTTCCCAATAAACTTAACCCCCTCCCCCAACACACACAAACACATACACCCCATACTTTTGGGAGTTTTAATTTATAAAAAAACTTTTCAAAAATTCTTATTTTCTGGACATTCTTATGAATATTATATGTTCTTCTCATTCTAAGGATAAGATTCTGTACATGTGCGTATGTGTGAAATATTTAGTCTGTTCCCTACACTGTCTACGTCCTTCAAGGTCCTTCTTCCATTTGTCCTGGAATCTTTCATGTTAAAGATTTTTCTCAGTGCCCACAATCCTGGTTGCCCACTCACATGTAAGACAGTAAAAAGCCACCTATAAGGGCTGTGGAGAACACTTGGTAACTATTAAGCTTTAATGCAAGGTGATGTGAGGCAGTACGGCCATTTCATTGGGGCCTTATGTCCCTTGGGCTAGGAATCTCTGCAGTCTTCTAAGCATCCTCCTAATCTCCTGCCTGAGTTGAGTAGGAGGGTGCAAAAGAGAAGGTGGCATCTGTGAAAAGATGGTTGCCAGCACTATGGGAGCTAAGGTGAGAGTCCTTGCAGTACCTCTCTCTCCACATACTCAGTTGTGCCGGAGTCCTCTAATGTTCTGAGGCTCTGAGTTCACTTTTTCTAGGAAGTCTGTATCTGCTCCAGCTGAGAAGAAGGAACGCAGCAGCCTGGCTGCCTGGGGTGGGAGAATCTAACTGTCCATATATACATGTTTTCAGCCTCATCTGTTGCCTCTCATTTTTGGCTCTCTTCCAGAATTTGCAGTACTAGCCTTCTTACAGTTTTCACTCTCCCATGCACTATCTAATTTCCACAATTTGGTTTCCTTTCTTGCTCTCCTTGTCCTTGTTGTTTATACCATTTTTGTTTGTTCAGTCACTTTACCAGGATTTCTCAATGGAAGTGAGATAAGCATCATGTTGGTTTTGTTCAAATGTTTTCCAAAGTCAGTATAACTGTTATTATGTAATTATTCAATGAAATTATCACAATTAAAAATTATTAGAAGTTTAATTCAAAATGCACACCATAAAATAACAGTACGCAAACATCTTACAAACAAGAACAGGCTACAGCTGATGCTCTCAATTGTCAAATGAAAACCTCCAAACGGCTTTTTCTTCTGTTTCCTATGAAAGTACCATACTCTTGGTTATTAGGTCAACACACAAAAAAACCCATAAACTCCTTGAGAGCAGGAATCATGTTTTGCTCATCTTTTTCACTGTGTCGTAGATATCATAATAAATACTTTTTTGAGCTGAATCTAACCCTCACACGGAACATGTGGCAACCAAGACAAAAACCACTGTCTTGGATGCCATTTAGCATTTAGAGTAATAAAAGACTAAAGAATCCATTCATATCTCTATGTCCTAATAAGATCCAATCAAATCATAAAGCCATCTTTTAAAAAAATTATTTTTATTTTTTTTAATAAACATATAATGTATTATTAGCCCCAGGGGTACAGGTCTGTGACTCGTCAGGTTTACACACTTCACAGCACTCACCAGAGCACACACCCCTCCCAATGTCCATAACCCCACCCCCTTTCTCCCAACCCCCCTCCCCCCAGCAACCCAGTGTTTGTTCTGCGAGATTTAGAGTCTCTTATGGTTTGTCTCCCTCCCGATCCCATCTTGTTGCATTTATTCTTTTCCTACCCTCCAAAGCCCCCACGTTGCATCTCCACTTCCTCATATCAGGGAGATCATATGATAGTTTTCTCTCTCCAACTAACTTATTTCACTAAGCATAATACCCTCTAGTTCCATCCACGTGGTCGCAAATGATAAAACCATCTTTTTGAGATCACTTGTTAAGTACATAAAGACTTAAACAATAATGATTACATTTGGATAGTGTCTCATACTTTATACAACATATCCTTTATGCCTCAGGACATTCTATAACGTCCTTTAAAGAACTTTAAGGTGTCTCTCGAACTCAAATTAGAGATCTCAAGCCCAGAATTCCATTTAAGAATGGGCATAAATTTTAAGAATAAGTCCCTTCTTTCCAGAGATGCATCTAGGACTACAAATGATCCATTCATCCATTTGAGAAATATTAAGCACCATGATCAGAATACAAAGATAAACTAGACACAGTCCCTCTCCTTCAAGTCTCATAGTAACATAAGCCATACGCTTTTAAAAAATCCACAAGACAATGTGCAAAGTGCTAAGTTTCCTACAAATATCCTACTAAGCAAGTTTTGGTTTGTAAACCAACTGGTTGAAAAGACTGAGGCTAAAGTTAAAAAAAAAAAAAAAAAAAAGCAATTACTGACTCCTCTTCCACATTATGCTTTAACATTTGAAACTATAAACTGGACCAAGAGCAAGGTTCTAAACTATCAACCATAAAACCACCTCACTCAGAACAGGCTCTCAATTTAAGGGAGGAGGGATAACTCAAACTAGAAGAAAGCCCTTAGTAAATATATCTTACTAGACGGTTCAAGTGAAAAGCTGGCCTCTTACAACAGAACCTCGAAAGAAGGAAGCCAAAAACAAAATACATATGCCATCAACCATCAACCAAGTACCATGAATTCATAGTGGATTAATCTTATGCCTGTGATTTCAAATAACAAAACCTAGGAGACTCTAACAGACATGCCTTTTTCAGGCTTTCCCCACTAGGAATGATTAAAATGATTTAATCCCGTGAAGCATTTGCAAACTGATGTAATCATTATTTTCTTAAATCACTCTTTGAAAACAAAATCAAACAAACTGAAAAACTGCACAATGCTATAAAGTGATTTCCAAATCTCTAAAATTATAGAGCTCTCCTATTCCTCAAAATTTTCCCAAGCATGCCTAAGTATGTACTTTTCCAGCTATGCTTTAATTAGGTTCCCTTTCTAGTCTGGTATTTAAAAGTAGTATTTTCATCTCACATTCTAAAAACTTTTTCTAAACTTTTCACACTGATAACAGTGAGGTCCATTTAAGTACACTCCACTGGAATTACTGGCCTTAGTAGAAACTAACGGACTTTAATAAACCAGTCTGTTCTTCACATTCGGCTACCTCCAAGCACTTCTGAGGTCGTGTTACTTACTGCACAGATATACCATCAACTGCTGAGGTTTATTTGTACAAGTTCTGATGAAGCATTAGTAGAAAAACTATTTTGCTTCTCCCCAAAGACAATTCTTTCCCACCTTCAGGCAGCAAAGTAACATTTGCTGAATTAAGCTAACTCTTATAAAATTTTACTGTAAATATAACCCAACACTAGACTGGATTTCAAAAGAACACCAGAGAACTTACATGGAGTTCTGAAAGATAAGACAACTACCCTCTGCAAAAAAAGTCTGGAGCTGCCAACCTGATAGAAAGCAAGGTCTGGGCTGTAGGGGCACTAGCACACCCCAATGCATGTATCACAGGTGGACTGTATAAAAAAAAAAAAAAAAAAAAAAAAAGTAGCACTGTGCTAATACGGACTCTTGATTTGAGATAGTCATGATCTGCCACACAAAGGCCTTTGTGTAGGCAAAGAGGGGTGAGGAAATGGTTCCTCTTTCTTTACGATACATGGAGACCCAGTTGGGGTAAAGGGGTCCACCATGTCTTCCTTCTAAGATCTCAGAGCCAACAAATACATGGGGAAGTTTATTAATTTTTTTCTTAGAAAAAATTTTTCATGTTTTCCTGGTGTTACAGGTTAACTTCAGTACAGATCTCACTTCACACAGAAAATTTATTTTTCTCTTGCTTTCCTTTTTATTTTTAATTTCTTCCACTTCCAGCCACTCTCTAAAATTTTAGTCACTTTGGAATTTGTAGAAATGCTGGAAGTGATTATAACCAAGTGTCCTCTTGGTGAAATAAAAAGCAAAGAAACTGGGGGGCTGCCACTAACATTGACCCTCAACTTGAAGCAACCAAAATCACAAAATGACAACTGCAACTCCAAGTCTAAAACAGTCTACAGAGCACAGGTACCATCTTCCCAAAAGAAAGACTGGGTAGAGATAGGGAATTGGGTTTCCTTACTTTCTTTCTTCCTCTTTTTTTTTTTTTTTTAAGGAAAGGATAAATTTTAACCTTAAATGAAAAGTTTGATTTTGACTACTATATATACTAAAAATATCATTTATATACAGTTAAAATACCCCAACCATAAGGTACTGGTGTTATCATGGCACCAAGGGCTTACTCAAAACAAATCTTCCCTTAGAAATTATCTTTTTTAAAGTTTACTAAAGTAGCAAACCAAAGCACAAACATTTCTTGCTTTTTACTAATAATTTGGTAAGTTTCCATGAGGTCAAAATGAAGAAATATAAACTAGACAGGAAACTTACTTAAATATGTAAGAGGTTCAAAAACATATCCAAACTATACCAACTAATAATGTGATAATCTTAACTTAGACTACTGATCTTCTGCTCTTAATATTTGTATTAAAAAGAGACAAAGAATGAGAAAACATGCTAATCAAGTATGTGGATATAGGTCATGGAAGCAAGGAGAAACAGTTAATAGATATCAAGACTCAATGCAACAAGAGCACAAACCATTAGGATTAGATGACACTATAATTAAATATCCTTCATTGTGCTTCCCCTCAAAGGGAAAGAATGAAATGGGAGGAAAAGCTGGCCTGAGAACAATTTTTATGGGAGAAAAAAAAAAGAAAAAGAGCTAGTTTCTTAAGTTTTTTTTTTTTTCCCTAATTTATTTGACAGAAAGAGAGATCACAAGTAGGCAGAGAGGCAGGCAGAGAGAGAGGGAGAAGCAGGTTCCCTGCTGAGCAGAGAGCCCGATGTGGGGCTCGATCCCAGGACCCTGAGATCATGACCTGAGCCGAAGGCAGAGGCTTAACCCACTGAGCCACTCTAAGGCACCCCTTAGAGGCAACATTCTATTTGAGGCAGAGGTGTGATGATGCATCTAAATATGAAAGGTAATAGAGTCATGTTAGCATTTTTGATGCAGGGGGTCATTACCACATGGGCTTCTGAATCTAGATGCAATACTTCAGTAAGTGCAGAACACCCTGAGCAGATCCTGATGAGAAAGACTGGGGAGCAGACTCAACCACGTGAGGAGCTGTGAGGTCCAGGAAAGGACTAGACTGAAGCTGCCGGTGTGAACACTGCCTGAGCTCCACATTCTCCCCCTTTCAGCCTAAGACCATCAGAAAACAAAAAAAGAAAATGGAAAATACAAACAGAAACCCCATTTCCAGCAAGATGAGAGACAGCATCGAAAATATGTGCAAGGACTTCTAAGACCTCCAGTTCACACAGGAGCCAAGGAGGGGGAAGTAGAGGAAGATAAAGGTGAAGGATCCTAGCAGCAGCACATCTCAACGAACAAAAGAAGAGCGGAGTATACATACCTACTGATTTCTTAAAGATGAAGGTCCTATGAAGGGCCAAGCACTCATCTGCAAAGAGGGCTGATGAGCTGGATTTTGTGGCAGTTGCAAAGAAAGGAAAGTCTGTACTCAGTTTCCCTACAACCTCGACTTTGGGGCCATTTCTTTTTGTCAATCACTGACAAATATTTGTTATCTTTCATTTGGGGTGGGGGGTCATTTGTTTGATTGTTTGTTTTAAGTAGACTCTAAGCAGGCGTGAAGCCCAAGGCAGGGCTTTATTTACCTCATGACCCCAAGAGATCAAGACCTGAGCTGAGATCAACAGTTGGACTCTTACTATTAAGTGTCAATTTAATGTTACCATGCCACCCAAGCACCCCTCTCCTTTCAGTCTTAATTGTCATTTATCTTATGACTGAGGCTGACCATCTCTACCTACTTCGTTAATAACAAAAGGAATCCCTATTCCCCAAACAGTTCTGACTGAAGCTTTAATGTTAATAAAGAACTAAAAACCATTTATGGTTTAAATATTCCCAAATTACCTTCTGAGACCTAGAGTATAGATAACGCTTAATTATCCTAGGCTAGTAAAAAGGAGCTAAATCATCAAGAATCCAAATTAGTGGATTCTATTCATGCAAATGTTCCCTGTTTGATACCCAGCTCCATCTTTCCTGATTAAGAGGTGCCAAGAGGTGACTCTGAATTTGAACTCTTACTGAGAAGCTGACATTAAAGGGCTAATTGAAGCAAGTAAGTGCAAAGTTCTCATTTAGCCCACATCCCTAATCCTCTAGTCTTTGTTTTAACTAATAAAACAAAATGGCTGTCAAATTTCAGTCTCTCTCCTCTAGCCATTGCCAGCCTTCACTTTGCAATCCTCCTCCCTACAGACACTGGATAATGGACACTTGTCCCACTACCACTTGGGCTGAAAGCAATTTCCATGGCATGTGTTACAAATGAGCTCGAGCTGATGTTATAAACCACCAAACTACCCTATATCATGTCTTTAGGGAAACTACAGTCTAGGGTTTAAATGGACAGTAGAAAATACTGCATAAAGAACTAGAAATAGCCAGAGCCTCAACACTCAAGCATTCTCACATATGAATGGTCACCATGCAACTTCAACAAACCCTAGACCACTCTGGGTTTTTGTTATGTTCAAAGAGCACTGAGAAGAGTCTTAAAAATACTACAAAAAGAGTCTGCAAATAAACTGCAAAAAGAGGTAAACAGCACTGTTGTCCCTCTTACAGAGGAAGGTTATGTCCTATGTTTTCTTCCATAAGCCCGGGCTAAATATTTCTAATCTCCTTAGTTATTAGAAGGGCGCTGGTTTTCTAAACTAGGAACAAAGTATAAAGTTCTCAGATTCAGACTACAAAACACACAAAACAAAGATTTCCCCTAATCATGAAATACTCTTAAAAAACTTGGGTAATATCCCATGTGTTGTTATGTACATTAAACTCCACTGTTAAGTATCAATACAGGACTTCCTTCTTATTTTACTTTCTTTTTCTGCTGTAAGAAATATGAATCAAGGTGAATTAATTAAGCAGAAACAGAAACTACTATGAATGAGAAATGTGAAGTTGTACTATTATGAATGAGAAAACTGGAGTTGTGAAATATATAATAATAGGAAAAAAAAAACAAAAGTTTTTTTTGTGTGTATGTGTGCCCCAAGTGAAACAGAGAGAAATGATGCGTCTATGAAGTACAACTGAAAAAGCTCTGGGTAACCACAGCACCAATGTTAGTAGTATTACTGAATTAAATGAGCAGGTAGTACAAAATATAGTTCCTCACTGCAGAATAGAACTAATTCTACTACATTAACAACTAGATTACAGAAGATCAGGTAATCTTTTTTTATTATACCCAATGTAATTATTTTCTCATCTTTACTCTTTTTCGTAAAGATTTTAAGTCATCTCTACACCCCCTGAGCTGGAACTCACAACCTGAGATTAAGAGTTGCAAGCTCCACTGACTGAGCCAGCCAGGCACCCTTTTCATCCCTTACTCTTAAATGTACCTATAGTTGAGGCATTTATTTAAAACAAAACAAAACAAAACAACAACAACAAAAAAACCCTAAAGCTAAGGCATTCATAGAAAAAGCATTTTTCCTGTGAAAAATCTGAAGTTTCAGAAAAATATGTACACGTGAACTTGGACCCAGAGGCCAAGGGAAGAAAAGAAATCAGGTCAAGCCTGAGCTTGCCAACTTAAACCACAAACAGAAACAGCCTTTGCAGAAATGGTATGATGCTATCTCTGGGCCCCTGCTGTTCTGCATCTAAGCAAAATATGATGATGAGTAACTGTGGGGCAGGTCCTTGGAGTTTTTACAAGCAAGGAAAACATTTTGAAGACCACAAGGAATGTGAAGGCCTGTCAGTCCAAAAGCGTAAGCTTTCCCTCTGAAATCACCTGAGCAGGTAAGCCAGGGGAAAGGTATTATATTAGGCGGCCACAGAAAACATTCCTTTGAGTGTCTGGCTACCAACGTAAGTAAAGAAAAAGAAAACCAACTGGACATTTTCCTTTTCCTACCTCTTCTAGCCGACGCCTCTGTTCTTTCTGTTGCTCAATCCGTTTCTGCCTCTCTGCCAGCAGCTGCCTTTTATATTCTTCTTGCTCCCGGAGCTGTTGCTCCTGCAGTAACTGCTGTCTCCGAAGAGCCTCAGAACGTTCCTTGTTCTCCTGCTGCAGTCTCAAGAAATCCCGCCGAAGCGTTGACTCACCAGGCACGTTGACGATGGAGCTAGAGGAGGAGGCAGGGCTTTCAGGGGTGCGCACAGATCACTCTGCCTCCAAGTGAGATTGGGGCCTCAGTGTCCTATTCTAGTCATCCTCCTAATGAGTTCCTCCCACTCTGAGGCTCAACTAATAAATCCATGGGAATAACTGTATCTACAGTTCAATAGTATTACATCTTTTATCCATTTCACAAATATCTTCAAACCCCATCCTGGATACTTGAAAGACATCTCTACTTAGGATTCTCATATCAACTCAAACTCTGTAAAAGGAAAAGTTGGAAATCCCCTTCTTCAACTTCATGAGTAGAAGTGGAACCACCTTCCTCTCTGACCACCTTACTTCTCACCAAGTCTTACCACATATGCCCTCCCACTGCCTGCTTCCTGAATAAGCGGCTGAACCCAAGTGGGTTCCAAGAATGAGCCATTGCACAGATAAACAGCATCATCGCTAGCTGATCTCATCGCTGAGAGCCACTGCTCCACTTTCACTACCTAGAATAACATGGCAAATCAATCTCCTTCAACAGCCTCTTTCCTTGTATCATGCTCCCACCCAAAACAATTACACCGCTCAAGAAATCAGTTCAAATTACTCCAAAATATTAAGTCTCAAATTTAGATTCAAATATTCTACTATGTAAGCAGAAAAACATATAGGGTTTTAACAATACGTTTTCTTATCTCTTCATATGCTCTCTCCAAACTCCCACTGCCTATACATAGGTCTCCACAGGTCTTTCAACATACCCTCCCAGGCTCCTTTTGTTCAATGAGTCAAGTTACGTGTAGCTGAAAGCATGAAGGACTGGCAGGCAAAACCATACTAAAATTTTAAAACCTCCCTGGATAATTAGTTACTGTAAGATTCATACTACCAAACCTTCAACCTTCTGCTTCACTGTACCTTGGGGGAAGCCACAGATATCCAAACCATAGACTATAAGATTAATCAGGACAGAATATACATAGGCAAAAGAAATGAACTGCTGATAACCACACTTGTGGGAAGAACAAAACCAAACCAAACAACATTTTGGGAAAGCCTGCCGTGTTTTTCAACAGACGCCCGACTGTCCGGGCAGGACAAGCCTTTGGAGCAGGACTGTTTTATACGCTGCACAGCACATACCATCCATACCATGCCTCCCGGAGCAGCAGTGCCTACAGCAGGCCCCTCCTTCCCAGAACCAAACAGCCCTATGTACTGCCACATGATAGGGGAGGGGAAACAATACAATCTCAGGAAAGCACCACTGGATAAGAGGATCCAGAGGGGGAGAATGTTTAATAGGTAAAAAGAATGAAGATGTTAAGGCACTTTTAAGGTACTTGAAGATTTCTTGAAATCCTGGAGTCGACATGAAACAATTTCTTCATAAAGCAGGAAGTTGAACAGTGAGTTCATTTAAAATGATAAAGTGAGTTCAATTACAATGATAAATTGAGGTTTTATCATTACCTTGGCTCTCCTTCCTGTTCAGGCACTTCCTCCTCTTCTTCCTCACTCCCACTGTACTCATACTCGGTTTCATCTACAAAGAAAGGGGCAAGATAAATGGGAGAGTTCACAAATCATGACACATGCATGTATAGGCAAGCATCTCCAAGAGTGTAACAGCAGAAAACAAACAATATGTCCTTTAGGGAAAATAATGTGTACAGAGAACCAGGAGGTAGGAGGAGCGTGACAACCAATTCCACATTCAGTAAACAGCGGCATTCCCTGGGCTACCCTTACTTTGCATGGAAGAGCAGATTCCACTGCATTGAAGACCACTCCTTACGGGATGCACTGGAGGGGGTACAGGGCGGTGAGAAGGGCTCTCAAGCTCTGGACACATAAGAAAAGCGGCCCCAAAACATCAGCAAATTCGGAAAGGACCCTTGATGCCAAAATGCGAAAGAAAGAGACTTAACAGCCCAAACTAAGGCAACTAGGAGATGTCATTTTGTTATTGTTGGCACTTAGGGAGCTACCAAAAGAGGGAGAAAGTTCTGCAGGACTGACCATGGGTGAAGCACAGGAGACACTCAAAGCATAAAGATACAAAATCAAATGTTCCCACAAGTTACAAAGATGAAGCCAGGGAAAAACAGATGCAGAAACAATACAGCAAAAGCAGGAAAGAAAAGTTGCTCTCCTTTCACCAGATTAAGTCCAAGTTCCAACATGAGTAACCTGTTTTCACTTCAACAGGTTTTATGCCATTTTCCCCAAAGTAACAGTCCATTTTATTAGACCCTGTACCTAACGTCACTACCTAACTTTGAGGGAGCATTACACTCCAGAGAGCAATCAAAACTAGAAAGGCTGAAGAGATCTACAAAATAAAGCAATTCACAAAACACACGTCCAACTTTTTTCAGAGATATGAAGTTGAAAGTCAGTGTCCTGGTAAGAAAAACAAGTCTGAGAACTTAAAATGGGGTTCAGTCTATATCATATATAATTGTAGATTAATATACCTACAACTTCAGCAGTCGCCATCTATGACATTAGTTCTTTTCATTGCTAGACAATCAAAACTATGTAATTTTAAAGAAGATTAAAATAGGCTAGCTTCCAAAGGAAATTCCAACCTAAATAATCTTTGGACTCCTTCAAATAGTACTCTGTTACGTTTAAAATTTTGTACTATGAACTATTCCTTTTTGACACGAGGATGAGGGTATTTGAAAGGTAAATGAAAGCCAACGGGGAAAAAGGCCACTGTAACTTGAAAACTAAAAAATGAAGATAAAGTGCTCCACTGTTCCGACCTGCAAATGTGCACGAGTCTCCAGGCTGAGCACCTGGTAAACACTTGGCACACAGCAAATATTCCCGGACTCTGAACTATCATTAAGAAAATACATACTGGGAAAATTATCCAATGTAAAAATAATTTTTCCCTAAGAAAAAGCTTTACTTTCAAACTTTAGTTCACTTGTTGTAACTACACAGCTTAACATACAAAGCTTAATTACTTTTACAAGTGAGTACATCAGAGGGCCAGAAAGTTGTGAGCGTCACTGATAATTTAGCTCTGAAGACTGAAATGAACATGTAAAAGCTCAGTACGGGCCTCCAAAGGGGCTGTGAACAACTCTTTTATCGCCTCGAACTTGCACTTTATTTAGTTTCTTCTTTGATCTTGAAGTTTGAATATCAAGAAATACTCATTATCATGATGCCAGGTATTTAAATGTTGTTCTAGAAAGTTATGGTAAGAACTCACAAAACACAAAGATCACCATGACTCGAGGCAACAGGGAGGGCTGGAAAGACGGGGATGAAGCCTGACCGTACCTTGCCGGACAGAGGGGAACATAGGGCACTCCAGGCAGGTGGGCACAGAACATGTAAAGATACAAAACCAAGATACTGGGAACAGAAAGGGACGTTAAATGATTGACATAAGGGAGTGTCTGTGTTATGCCGTAATGAGGAAAAAGTAGTCAGGCTGGACCACGCCACCTGCAGAGTTAAGCAGTAAGAAACCCAGGGGGTTCTTGAGCAGTAGAGAAATGAGTGAGCACACCGATGTGGACATTCACAGCTGATGCTCAGTAACCCCTGAGTGATGCACTCAGAACACAAACACCCTTAAGGAAGTAAAAAGAGCAGCACGAAGACCTGCTCCTGAGGGGGAACAAGAGAAACAGCCTCCCATGCTGACCAGCCACAGCACTGTCTGTCTGGTGTCTGCCTGGCGACACACCATGCAGTTCTGGTCAGCTCGACCTGAGCCAGGCTGGCCTGGAGGCTCATGACTGACCTGCAGAGCAGACACAAGCTACTCCAGCCCTGGCAAAGAAAGCACACACTCCTGGGTGGAAAGGGAGAAACCTATTCTAGTGGCAAAAACCTAAAATACTATGTTTTCAAAATGAAAATAAAAAACAGGCCAATACCTTTCTCTCCTCTCTTCTTTCTGGTCCGGTCTATATGGTCCTTAAGCTGGATTCTAACTTGCCTTTCGTTTGGCTGATCCCTTATAAAAGGATGTTTCAAAAGCTGCTCTGTGGAGGGTCGCTGCATGTAATTCTTCACCAGGCACCCTTCTATAAAACTAAAAAATTTCTTTGACCTGTAGGAGGAAGTAAAAAGGATCATCAAATTTCTACTGCAAAGAGCACGACTCCATAATATGAGTGAATAATTAGTCTGAAAACATATAAGAGATTCAGAATTCACTGTGAACATTCTCCAAATGCACAGGATAGTATTAGGAACTTGGGACAACGGTGGATACGAAGCATCATTTAAGCATGGTTGAAGAGTTATGCCACATCACGACAATAAATCATCAACAGAGAGCTTTGAAGGAAGTCAGATTTAAACAAACTGGGTTTAAATGTAAGGTTGCTTATTAGTCACTGAATTATTCACTTATTGTTGCTTATTAACCACTGAGAAGGCAAGGGGGTGAAGGGAGGCTTTCGTGAAAATGAAGGCAGACAGAGACAGCAGATGCCCGACAAGGATGGACACAGAGATAAGGAGTCAGGTAAGGGACCAAAGGCTGGGGCTCTTGGACCTGTTAATATGACATTTCGATCAGTTTCCAACTGATTTATCTATCAATTCTCTATGCTTAAAGTACAGATGTAGAAATACATAATAGTTGTGAAGAGGGGAAGGACTTTGTCCTCTACATTCTCCCTACCAGCTGCTTCTACTTCTGACCGTTCCTCCACGCCTGCCTCCTGATAACCCCCATCCCTAGCCGAGGCTGAGACACTCACCCATCCTATCTTCTAAGATTCAAGTCAGGCATCGTCTCTTTGAGTGGGGCTTTCCCGGCACCCCCAAATTAGGAATCCTTCCCCTAAGGTGTCTGCATTTAATAGACTGCACACATCATGTTTATCCTTCTGTCTCCTCTGCTGAGGTACAGGTCAGGAACTGGTTCCGATTTTTTGATTTGTCAGCAATGCCCAACACTGAGCATGGGCAGACCACAAGAGGTATGCAATAAATTTTTGTTGAATGAATGACTTGTTCAGTCTTTTAAAAACGTGATTTAGAAAATCAGTTCTTTCCAATTACTTCACTGCTTTTAAGAATCACTTCTACTGTCTTGTATTTCCACTCAAACTTACCATTTTTTTCAATTCAACAAATATTTATATATCAACAATTTACATTTGTTTATGCTAGGCTTTATAAGAAATACACATAGGAAATAAAATGGAGGAAATATATGTACACTTAACAACAGATGTGTAATAAAACTTCCAGAGGAAGAAAGAAAAGAACTACTGCTACGGAAGGTTAGTTATCAAGAAAAAGCAGGATAGCTGATATTCTAGAGATGGGAGAGAGAAGCCATCATTCCAAAACAAAAGGAAAAAACATAACAAAGGTAGAAAAGTACAAGAAAGTAATGAATTGTTTTCTGATGCTAGTATGAAAAGTAGAAAAGAACAGAAAAATAGGTCAGGGTCAGCTCCGAGAAGGGCCCTCAAAGTCACTCAAAGTCGCGACTTTATCCTGTGGTGATTGAGAATCTTGTAGTGGACCTGTTTTAACACAGAGATTCCTCAATTCCATTGCTCACAAAGACCACTTGAGGAGTTTATCAGAAATATAAATACCTGAGTCATTTCTTCAACCTACAAACCAGAAACACTTCGAGGCTGAAACCCTAAATTAAAAGATTCCAAAGGGATTCTCACCTACCATGTCTACAAATTAGCATTTGGGAATCAATGATCTACAATATATTCTTTAAAACCAATTGTCAAAACCATAAGTGACTCTTAAACTGAGGGTTGATGGGGGGAGGGGGGTTGGGGGGGGTTATGGACATTGGGGAGGGTATGTGCTATGGTGAGTGCTGTGAAGTGTGTAAACCTGGCGATTCACAGACCTGTACCCCTGGGGATAAAAATATATTATATGTTAATAAAAAATAAAAATAAATAAATAAAGTACAATTTTTACAAAACAAAACAAAAAAACAATTGTCAAGTTCTGCTGGGAGAGTGTTTGCGGACACTTCTCCAAAACCAGCAGCAGCAATGTACACTGGTGGACAGGAAGACAGCAATCAGAAAGGAGGAAGAACATTATGTGTGCAATCATCTCATCCTTTTAGAATATTTGGGTAAAATGACAGCAATGACGTAAATAGATGAAAATGCATCTAAGTTTAGAGAAAGTTTTGTGTAAGAACACAGAAAGAATCTGTCATCTACATCTGTCTCTTTACATCACTGTATTATACACACAGTGGTTAATCTCAAACTGCAAGTAATGGACAGAATAATCAAGAGTGCGGCCAGCTGAAACACTTGTGAATTCACGTACTCTGAAGACAGAGCATAAACTCCATTTTTTTAAATAAGAGCACTGCTTCGTTTAGTTGGATAGTGCCACTCCAGCCCCACAGCTTACTCCTTGGTGATGCCCACTATACACATTTGGTTTCCCTAGAGTTGGCCATCATAGATGTCCAGAGTTATCAAGTTTCAATACAAGAGGCCAGTTAGGGTTAAATTGGCAAACATACTGCCTTAGAGAACTCTCTAAAACCTGGTAAGTGGAACTAGATAAGCTCAGTTATCTGGAGCAGAATGTGGTTAAAGACAGTATAAAAAAGAATGAGAAAAGTCCTGCCAGCAAACAAAAGGTGGGGAGAGACAATGAGGAATAGGGAGAAGTGTGAGAGAAACAAGAGTAAAAATACGCATGTGCTTATAATGCCCAGAGAGGAAAAGAGAACTACAGGACATCAGAAGATGAGCAACCAAGAGAAGAGCAGATAGGAAGAGCTAAAAGACCAATTCCAGAAGAGAAGAAGGCTTGAAATTGAGATCTTCTGCATATTTCACAATTAGAGTCAAGAACCCAAGAGAAGACCTCACTCACTGGAAAAACCAGTGAGAACAGTTTCAGAAGGGGAATAACAACCATGGTAGTGGGTGTGGCACTAGTAAGATAGATGAGCCCAGGAAAACAGAAAGGAAAGGGGAGAGGGCCCACGGGCATGAGGAGCTGGAGCGGAGACAGAAGTGAGAGGACAGCACTCGGAAAAAGTTCAAGAGGAAACAAGAAGCAAAATTCTCAGGTGAAAACAGAGCACTATCCTTTCCCTTAACACTTTTTAAAACTAAACCAAATCAACAGTTCCCCTACCACCACAATTCTTGATGTTTTTGCCGAGGAGGGTCACCATCATTGCCCTTCACTGATAAGCGACTTTTTTTGAGCAAACATGTGAGGGCTGCACGGAGAAAGGTGTCAGCCCAAAGACAGGACCATTCCTTTCATTTCTGGAATGAAAAAAGATGCACCTAATTTCAGTGTTTTACAACAATTACAGTAAATGTCTCCATTAACATTCAAATCCTATTTCACCTGAGGAGCGGCAAAGTCAATACAGCTTTACTTTTGAACGTGAAAATGCTTAGAAATGTATTATACTTACAAGAGGGCTTAAATATTAAAATGAAACTTTTTTCTTTAACCATGTCACAGTGTTTCCTATGATCACTTGTTACTATTTTGTAATTAAAAGAGAATTTATCAAGAAAAAAAATTTTTAAAAAGACACTTTTTAACTGGAGTTTCAGGGCACTTGTTACATTCTTTGGGAACTGGAATGCCTAGAATTTTGTCTTGGAATGAAACTGAAAAGGAACAATTTTTTGTAAAAAGGAAAGAGCAACAACAACAACAAAGCATACATAGCTTACCATTTTTTTGACTTCAGCCTGGGAGGAGGGTTTCTGGGAATGAGAAACAGTGCTCTCATTGGATGCATGTCACAGAGAGCTGGGGAGAGGAGACGGTGGCGTCAGTATGGTACTTATTTTACTCACTTGTAATTTCTAGGGCTCACTCAAAATATCAAATGTGCTGTCCCATCACCTGACAATCTTTATGTCAAGCAGTCTAGACATTCAGCTATGAGCCCTAGGGCATACCCTGAGTTCCCCATTTAAACACAGAAAAATATCGGGAGGTCAAGAGCAACAAGAAGAATATACAATTTCAAATTGACATTGAAGTTTTCGTAAATCAAAGATAAATACAGATTCACAGTCTTAAGGGAGTGAACAGCTTAAGTTTCTAAATCATCTATAAGACTGCAATGAAAATAATTTTATTATCATGGAGTCGTGGTGAGGATTACATCAGGCAAGGCTTGTAAAGGCATTCATACAGTGCCTAGACAGGGTGAGTGGCAGTAAAGACCTCCCGCAATGTTAACTGTTCGTTCGTTGTCATTCTAGGAAGGAGCAAAGACGAGAGAATAAAACAGACTATTAGATTCCGTGCAAGTACCGTTTGTACTTCCACCACTTGTCCAATAAAGCTATGTTCGGGGCATATGCACATATTAACATGTCACAATAGGTAATGCGCATTTTTGTGTGCTTATTTACCTTCATGAGAATCTTACAAGGCAGCTGGGAAATGGGGACCAAAGAAGACAATCTATTCCCACTGTGAAAGAAAACTGAAACAAAGGATCTGGCAATGAGCCCCTGCCTCAATTCCTCAGACGGAAACATGAGGAAACATATGTTGGTCAAGACTGACATCCATTTCTTGTACTGCAAACTAATTTTTAGGCATTGGAGATTTTTTTCATTCATTCAACAAATATTTATTCAGCAGCAACTATCCAGCAGACAAGTATACATTCTTTGTATACCCCTTTTCTTAAGGGGACAGCAAATAACGCTGTTTTGTCTCTGTTCTCTGAAGTTTTATACCGTCTCTGCTCAAAAATCAATTTTAAGAAGCTGGCATTCAGTTAATCCAAAGGAGAAGGAAATTTCACAAGCAACCAAAAAAACAAAACAAAACAAAAAACCCACAATAAACCCAGACCTTATTCTACAGATAAAAAGTTATGCCTCTGTAAAGTCAAATATAAGTATTACTAAAATTTCATGTGTTAGGACCAGTTACACGTTCTAGGATTTAGTTTCACTGAAGTTTAAATTGTAACATGAAAATTACTGCCTATTATCTAATGTCATCATAATTTCATGTCATACACCTGAATACAACTTAAACAGATAAAATGTAACCTACAGACTTCAAGGATCTTCAAAAGGAATAGTGGATGCCAAGAATCATTTTACATCTAAAACTTCACTGTTTTTATGCTTCCTTCATCTGAATGTCCCACCAGGAATGGCTTTACCCATGAAACCATTCTGTTTGAAGCCTTGAAACTAGGTTTAAGTCACATACAACAACTGGGCTAAAAAGGAAAGAACGTTACTTACGGGGAGCACCTTCTGCCATCTCAATGGCTGTAATGCCACAAGACCAAAGGTCACTCTGCAAAAATAAAACAGTATGTTACAGGTACCAGATTAGACATGAAACCACTAACTTACCACGGCTGGTTACTCACACAAATGATACAAAGGCATTTCTGAAAAGAAGTCTGCCATGAAATTAAAAGCAAACACATATGTAAGAAAAACTTCCAAATGAATGAATGAATGAATGAATGAATGAATGAAAAAACAAAGGTGAAATTGGTTTGCTAATTAGAACCACTCACATCTATGACTGAAGTAGAGGTGGCCTGTAGAAAAGCTGCTCTGTGTCACTGCATACTCTGTTGCTCAGTATGTTTCATTTCTTTTTTTTTTTTTTAAGATTTTATTTATTTATTTGACAGAGATCACAAGTAGGCAGAGAGGCAGGCAGAGAGAGGAGGAAGCAGGCTCCCCGCTGAGCAGGGAGCCCGATGCGGGGCTCGATCCCAGGACCCTGGGATGATGACCCGAGCCGAGGGCAGAGGCTTTAACCCACTGAGCCACCCAAGCGCCCCAGTATGTTTCATTTCTTTACATTCAGTAACTTAGACTCCTGGGCCAGATTTATGTTTAATTTTATGTTTTATGCCACTATCTCAAATTTAATTAAGATGTTAAAATTTTAAAGGCTAACCTGAAACTAATATAACACTATATGTTAATTATACTTGAAATAAAATTTTTTTTGAACTGTAAAGGCTAGAAAGCACTCTTCTATAAAAGGTTCAACAGCTGAATTAATAAAATCTACTGGAGTTCACTAATTTGACTCACACTGTCGATGAGCCTCTCCACTCCCCACTCAAACTTTAATAATGGGTAATCAATAAGCTGCCTTTCTGTGCATGGAATCTCTTCCAAGTCCCCGGAAATATTAATTTTAAAACTTGAATTTTAATTTTACTCCCCACTCAAATACAAGTTCCATGAGGGCAGGCACTTTTTTTTTTTTTTAATGTATAATGTATTATTTCTCCCAAGGTACACGTCTATGAATCATCAGGCACATTTCACAGCACTCACCATAGCACATACCCTCCCCAATGTCCATAACCCAGCCACCCTGTCCCTACCCCCCACCCCCTAGAAACCCTCAGTTTGTTTCCTGAGATTATGAGTCTCTTATGGTTTGTCTCCTCCTGATTCCATCTTATTTCATTTTATCCTTTCCTACCCCCCACAATGCCCCCCTGCCCTGCCTCTCAAATTCCTCATATCAGAGAAATCATATGACAATTGTCTTTCTCTGATTGACTTATTTCTTAGCATAATACTCTCTAGCTGCAAATGGCAAGATTTCGATTTTTTGATGGCTACATAGTATTCCATTGTATAAATGTACCACCTCTTCTTTATCCATTCATCTGTTGATAGACATCTAGGTTCTTTCCATAGTTCGGCTATTGTGGACATTGCTGCTATAAGCATCCAGGTGTACATGCCCCTTCAGATCACTACATTTGTATCTTTAGGGTAAATACCCAGTAGTGCAATTCCTGGGTCATAGGGTAGCCTTATTTTCAACTTTTTGAGGGACCTCCATACTATTCTTCAGAGTGGCTGCACTAGTTTGCATTCCCACCAACAGTGTAGGGGGGTTCCCCTTTTTCGGCATCCTTGCCAACGCCTGTCGTTTCCTGACTTGTTTATTTTAGCCATTCTGACTGATGTGAGGTGATATCTCACTGTGGTTTTGATTTATATTTCCTTGATGCCGAGTGATGTGGAGCACTTTTTCATATGGCTGTTGGCCATCTGGATGTCTTCTTTGCTAAAATGTCTCTTCATGTCTTCTTCCCATTTCTTGATTGGATTATTTGTTCTTTGGGTTTTGAGTTTGAGAAGTTCATTATAAATTTTGGATACTAGTCCTTTATCTGTTATGTTATTTGCAAATAACTTCTCCCATTCTGTCAGTTGTCTTTTGGTTTTGTTGACTGTTTCCTTTGCTGTGCAAAAGCTTTTGATCTTGATGAAGTTCCAATAGTTCATTTTTGCCCTTGCTTCCCTTGACTTTGGCAATGTTTCTAGGAAGAAGTTGCTGTGGCTGAGGTCAAAGAGGTGGCTGCCTGTGTTCTCCTCAAGGATTCTGGTGGATTTCTGTCTCACACTGAGGTCTTTCATCCATTTTGAGTCTATTTTTGTGTGTGATATAAAGAAATGGTCCATCTTCATTCTTCTGCTTGTGGCTGCCCAATTTTCCAAACACCATTTGTTGTAGAGACTATCTTTTTTCCATTGGACATTCTTTCCTGCTTTGTTAAAGATTAGTTGACCATAGAGTTGAGGGTCTAATTCTGGGCTCTCTATTCTGTTTCATTGATTTTTGTGTCTGTTTTTGTGCCAGTACCATACTGTCTTGATGATGACAGCATTGTAATAGAGCTTGAAGTCTGGAATTGTGATGCTGCCAGCTTGGTTTTCTTTTTCAACATTCCTCTGGCTATTCAGGGTCTTTTCTGGTTCCATATAAATTTTAGGATTATTTGTTCCATTTTTTTAAAAAAATCGGTGGTATTTTGATAGGGATTGCATTAAATGTGTAGATTGCTTTAGGTAGCATAGACATTTTCACAATATTTGTTCTTTCAATCCATGAGCATGGGACGTTTTTCCATTTCTTTGTGTCTTCCTCAATTTCTTTCATGAGTACTTTATAGTTTTCTGAGTATAGATTCTTCGCCTCTTTGGTTAGGTTTATTCCTAGGTATCTTATAGTTTTGGGTGCAACTGTAAATGGGATTGACTCCTTAATTTCTCTTTCTTCTGTCTCACTATTGGTATACAGAAATGCAACCGATTTCTGTGCATTGATTTTATATCCTGACACTTTACTGAATTCCTGTATGAGTTCTAGTAGTTTTGGAGTGGAGTCTTTTGGGTTTTCCACATAAAGAATCATATCATCTGCAAAGAGTGAGAGTTTGACTTCTTCTTTGCCAATTCGGATGCCTTTAATTTCTTTTTTTTGTCTGACTGCTGAAGATAGGACTTGTACTACTATATTGAATAGCAGTGGTGAGTGCTCACTTCGGCAGCACATATACTGAAGAGCAGTGGTGATAGTCGACACCCCTGCAGTGTTCCTGACCTTAGGGGAAAAGCTCTCAGTTTTTCCCCATTGAGAATCATATTCGCTGTGGGTTTTTCATAGATGGCTTTGATGATACTGAGGTATGTATGAGGGCAGGCACTTTTGTCTGTTTTATTCACCTTAGTATCCCCAGAATTGTGACTTGCATGTGGTAGGCACTCAATAAACACTGGCTGATGAATGAACTTTTATCAGCTGATTTCTTAAAATCCAAACAAGACTTTTAAAAGCAGACAATGGGGCCACCTGGGTGGTTCAGTGGGTTAAAGCCTCGGCCTTCAGCTCAGGTCATGATCCCAGGGTCCTGGGATCGAGCCCCGCATCAGGCTCTCTGCTCAGCAGGGAGCATGCTTCCTCCTCTCTCTCTGCCTGCTTCTCTGCCTACTTGTGATCTCCGTCTCTCTAGTAAATAAATAAAATCTTTGAAAAAAATAAATAAATAAAAACAGACAATGGGTAGTTATTATCATTCGCATTCTCTTGTTTATATTCTATTCTAAGAAAAGAATTAAAGTTGCTCAGTTTAAGCATTTTCTAAATAACCTATAATTATGTTACACAATTCAAACACATGTTTGATTTTAAGAAGGATAGGCCCACAAATTTCTCCCTTAATTTTATGAGGTTTTCTCTACTACGGGGCACAAAGGAGGGGTTTTACCCAACTTGACCCAGTGACTATCTTATTAGCATCAGTGGTGAGACAGGCAGATGTTCCATGTCTCTTGGTGTGATGCAACACAAACCATACCCCATCTCCCGAGGCAATCCTGCTTTAGGTTTTTCTTGATACTAACTGTATTTCTCCAGTTTATAAGAAACAAGGTAAATGCCTTACAAAGATTATAAAGTTAAAATTCAAAAATGGCAAGACAAATCTGGATGGTGGAATACTGCCTCTTCAACAAGTCAGCATCATGAAAAAAAGGGAGAAGGGTTGGTTAGGCTTGATTAAAAGATATTCTGTGGCCAAACAGCCAAATACAATGCCTTGCCTTATATTAAACACTAGTTTGGATAAGTCAGATACAAACCAGTTGGGTCTAATTATAGGCTCCTTATTAAGAAATTATTTTTTAAAGATTTATTTATTTATTTATGAGACAGAGACAGAGCACAAGCAGGTGAAAGGGCAAAGGGAGAGGGACAAGCAGAATGCCCACTGAGCAGGGAGCCTGATACAGGGATCAATCCCAGGACTCTTGAGATCATGACTTGAGCCAAAATCAGATGCTTAACCAACTGAGCCACCAAAGTGCCCCAAGAAATTATTTTCATTTACTTAAGCATGATAATATTTTGGATATGCTGGAAGATGTTTTCAAATTTTGGAGATAACAAAAATGACATATTCAAGACTGAAAAGTCATATAGTCTATATAATCTATTAATATTATTATAATCTATTAATCTAATACTCCAGCATATGAAACAATAAAATAAAAATTTCACCATACCATATACTTAAAATGAGTTTCATTAATTGGGTATTTGTAATAAATACTAAAATACACAAGAGAGTATAAAGATATGAACCCAAGTTTCAATAACATTAAAAGGAACATAAACACTGCCTCGTTTAATCACGGCAAAACAATTTTTTAAAAAAATAATTTTTGCAAACATATTCAACCCAAATCTGATGATCAAATATGGTTTTACAATGGGATCAAAAAGATGCATTATTGATAGAAATCTCTAGAGGTCACTCTAATAATTTAAATATATTTGTATACCAAATCAAGCTATAAAGCTCTTTAACAATACTCTGAAATTTCACATAGAACAAGTTACTGCTATATATTCTAACAACATTTTTTAAAGTATAATAAATATCTTATTATAATAGATTCTTCAAGTTTAAAAGGATGGCAAACAGGGCAGAGTAATTTACTCATGACAAAAAGTTCTATGCACAAGACAGTGACTTCCACTGCTGTGAAAGCAGTATATTACTTAGTAAGGAAAACAAAGGTGACAGGGAACGAAGAACCATAAGACAGCATCTCATAATGTCCCAGAAAATGTGCACCTGCAACAAGGTTTCCAAGCGTTCCTCACTGAAACAGCAAGAACGGATAAGGGGTATGCAATCTATAAGCAGAGCCCCTATCCCTCAGGAACACTAGGGACCCAATAAAGGCTAAGAAAGCAGGTGCCTCTTACTCTGTAATCGTAGGTGGCATCTGGGTTCTCATCACAGGCGATGACCTCAGGAGCCATCCAGTAAGGGGTGCCTATGAAGGTATTTCTCCTCCCAACCGTCCGGTCGAGCTGAGCACTCACACCGAAATCAACTGTGGGAGGAAGAGAAAGGAAGGAGTAGAACATAATTAACAAACAAGTAAACCACAAGACGAAGAAATGTGAGGAGGAGGTGCCTTCAGTATAAGCTCAAAGAGTTTCATGGACATGTAAATTCCTTAAGGTCACCAGCATCAATAAGGAGTACTGTCTCCAGAGCAATTCTGCCAAAATGACAAAATCTTCTACCAGTCTATAGGCTCCTGGGAGGCCTGGACCCAGCTACTTCCCTGGGCTTCCACGACAGAGACCGCTAGAGGGACTTTTGGATGAATCAGGATGTTCAGTGCTTGCAGGAAACATGCCTGCCACAAACAAGATCAAGTCATAGAAAGCTCTAAGTTCAGGAGAATTGACTAACACCCACGTGACTTAGCTTCTTAAGCAGCACTTAACCACAGAAAGAGAAGAAACCCACAAAGGTTGTCTGGAAAGTACAGAGTAATGAATTCAATAAAGAGAATCAAGCTAAATCACAAATATACTAAGAAACACTCCTCAAAGTACCCAGGATGTCTGATTTTTAGAGTGACCCC
The DNA here is from genome assembly GCF_010015895.1 of Lontra canadensis. NCBI lineage: Eukaryota > Metazoa > Chordata > Mammalia > Carnivora > Mustelidae > Lontra > Lontra canadensis. Next base: position 3,887,596 of record NW_022631106.1, on the reverse strand, counting down.
CACATCCCACTCAGCTGAACAACGATGGTCATCTAGAGGAAAGTTCAAAGATGAGAGGCAGAGCTGGCAGGAAGACCAGGGTCTCTAACGGAATGTTTGCTGACAGCACTAGGAGGACTGCATGATGGTGGATGAGCTCCTGCAGAAGGGCCTATGGAGGGCTGAGATCACTCACAGGGGCTGGGTTACAGATTCAGCAGGCAGAACATGCTCAGGAAACCACCTGGCCAGGAGGTGGGCTCACATGTCCTGACACAGAGACACATGCACTGGGCAGTACGTGCCATTTGCAGTTACAAGTGATCACCAAGTGATTACAGAAGGACTATCACAGTCCTAGCACCAACAGGCCAGCGCAGGGAACACACACAGCTTCCTAAGTCACTAGGAATGAGAACAATTTAAGTGCCTCCTATCTTAGCTTTGAGGGTATTTCCCCAGTGGGCACACTATTCCTCCACAGATGACCAAGAAATGGAGGTACTATGCAAGAAAGCAATAATGAAGATTCTGTTTATAAACTACTGTGCCTAAGATTTTTGAAAGATAGACTAGATTTTCTTATAACCATAAACAATTTTTTTGTGTGATGCCTTACTGGAAGAAAACTTAAAGCTAATTGTTTAAAAATTTGACAGAACCATTATAAAAAGTGGGATTGAAAAAAAGTTCAAATCCAGGTAAAGGAAACAGGAAATACAGAAGAACCATTACAAAATCATCTCCAGGAAGATACTTTGGACTCCATCCATCCATGCATAAATTTACTGAGCCCCCACTAAATTTAAAGCACTATGCTAGGTGCCAGATAAGAATACTCTTGTAAATAAAACATCCTAATTGCTACACTTCCAGAACTTATATTCTAGGAAATAAGTCAGAAATATACGTAAACAAACAGCTGTATAATTATAAATTGTGATCAGGATGAGTGAGGAAATAAGCGATAGATCAGAAGGTCAGGGCATAGTGATCAGAGCATCAGGGAAGGAAGGCCTCTGAAGATGAGGAAAAAATTGCAACCTCAAAACTGTTCCCAACAGGGAACAGTATGTGCGAAGACCCTATGAGACATTCTAAGGAAGTAAGAAAATGAGTGAACTGGACAGGGAGAGGAGTGAGAATGGTCACAAAATGGGGCTGGAAAGTATTAGGGGCCGTGGCTTTCTATGGGCCATGGTAAGAAATGCAGATTTTATTCCAAGTGAAATATGAAGCCACTAAAGGTATTTAAGGAAGAAAGTGCCATGATCTGATTTAAACATTAGTCTGTCTACTATATGGAGAGCAGAGCAGGGGAGAAGCATGGCAGGGAGGGAGGCTGGATACAGAAAAAGCAGTAAACCCAGTTCCCATTTCTTAAATAGAACAGAAAGAGAAAATCTGAGTAATAGAGCTTTTAGCTAAATGCCAATGAGGTAGGGAGTCGCTGCTGGTTTGCACCAGGGCCAAGTATTACATCATGTGGCACGTGTGTCACATACCAAGTTTCACCTCTGCATTCTCAGTCAGCAATACATTCTGGCCCTTGATGTCCCGGTGAATCACGTGATGGATGTGAAGATGTGCCAGGCCCTGAAGAGGAGAGACAGATCTGAATTTTAGTTCTTTGTTGCTGCAAATAAAGAGCCTAGAACACACTTTTTATAACAAAGCACATGTACAAGCCACAAGTTTTATGAATCACATTTAGAACATACTACAATTCAATTTTTGTGCATTTCCAGGAACACATTACCAATAGTACCACACAAACAGAAAGAAGTACCCACCCCCCAGTTCCAATGGGTTAGGTCCCCTGTGTGAGCAACATGACCAGTTTCTAGCTGCTCCTTGAAGACACACTCTAGATTACCATCTGCAGTTTCTCTGCTGTAATTTGTGCTATTTGTGTACAGGGTGGTTCCTTTCCCACGCTACATGTCCATCTTTCAGTGGGTGACCCCGTGGGTATATTTGAACTAGACCCATCCCAGGGGAAAACAAAGAGCCAGAGTGTGGTTTCAAGTCTGGCTCTTGAACACTGCCTAGTTTTCCCACCACATAGTGACAAATTGCTAACTACTGATCAAGCCCACCTCCACTCCAAGTGTAGAACAATTCTGCCATCAAAAGCTTTATGTTCACATAAAATATCTTTCTTTCCCAAGGAAATAAACCCTACTGGCACAGAGCACTTTCTGATGACCTTGTATCGGGAATGAAGCCCAAGAGCCATGCCTCTTATGAGAGGTGGAAGAAGAACAAAAACACATTTTGCATCCAACTACGAACTGAGACAAAAATGGGTCATTCTCACAACTCCTGCTCTTGTTCTGTCTTTAGCTAGACAAGCCAAATCTACAGCTTGCCTCCTTAAGATACAAACAAGCTATTTATTCTGAAATGTCTCAATTGAAAAAGGCTAGATCAGAGAAGCAAGGGTTTATTTAATTTTCCTGTTTGATTTTTTGTGTGAGGTTTTATTGTTACCATTACTGTGTAGGATACACATTAAATATAACAGCTGCTCTAGAACACTAATTTTTCTAACACAGGGGTTTCTAAACAATAATTTACTAGTCTGCTTATAAAGCAGAATAGAGTATACTTGATGGCTCTGTTTATTTTTCCACCACACAGGATGTGCAGTGTTATACCACAAAGCACTGACTAGGGGAAAAAGCACTAAAAATATATGGTATGTTAGTGCTATAGTTAGGAAGAAAGTCTCTTCTTTCAGCACACCATAACTCTGAACAGCAAAGAAAAAACAAACAAACAAAAAAAGTAGCTTCCCTGATTCTTTCATAATTCCTACTTCTGCTACTTCAGTTCATTTTATATTCTCTAACTTTCCCAAACTCCCTTTTTATATTTTCACAAGATTATCTTAGCAACAAACTTAAGTATCCACATCTTCTCAAACAATGTGGCCTGCACAGACTCTTGTTTCTTGTAAGTGATAAATGTTAAGAAACATTTACTACCTGGTCCTACTGCTGAAGGAGTGCGGTGTCTCCAGGTGAAAAATCACTCAAGGTATGTCTAATACCCTGTAGGCACTGTAAATTTGAGTTATGATTATTCTAAATGAGTACATCTTTCCCTGTATGCAGAGAAAATGTATGTTCAACTACTCTTGTATGCTCAACTCTTCCCATGCCAAAATTAAGCCACAATTATGCCTCCTTAGCAGAGATAGTCCAGATAGAAATGCACACTAAATACCATTCTAGAGCAAATGCATCAATGTTTCAAAGCTAGAAAACATTTTTCCTGTAACACTATCTCATCCAAGGACATGGAGTAAAGGAAAAGTTAAAGGCTGTCCTTCAGTATTGGTTACGAAAAACTGTAAGTACCCATACCCACTATGAATTTCGGTTTCCACTAACACACATCAGTGGCTGTGTAAACTATAAACGTGGAAGAGGCTGGGATGGACACTCTGGCTTGTTGGTAAACCTTTGGTCTCACGGGTTTCAGGGGGAGAGCCCAAGAGAGCTTTCCTACTTATGTCTGAGGCCTACAAGCTCGCGACTCTCAACCTTCTGAGTATCTTAGCATAATAACAGCATGTGAATCTAACACCTACTAAAGAATGAGGACAAGTTTTGCCACTGCAGAAAAGAGCTAACCCACCAATCTCTCTGAGAACCCAGGTTACTCAGTTGGTCTGGCTCTGTCTGTTCCCGCAACAGCTCACCTCCTTCTTACCATACTGCTTTCTCTTTACCAAAGTAGATTCTCAGCAACTCCAGTGAAAAACACACACTAGCATGTGACACACCGACTCTTCCAGAGCCTTGTTTGGTTTTAGTTCACTTAGACTTTTGTAGTAGGAAAAAATCCCATTCTAGATGAAATGTAAATGAAGGAAACACTTGTTTCGGGTGCCACCAAGGTGAAAAATATTTGCTATACCTCAAAATGATGTCCATTAAGCTCTTATATTCAGGCCAGTCAGGGGCTTCAAACAACCTGGGCATCTTTTGAAATGATGCCTGAGATCAATGAAAGTAAAATAACTACATATGTCTATTACAAGATAGGTAAACAATGCTTGCCTGTATATATAAAAACATGTAAATTATCTTCGATGTCTGAAATACATTTGATGCCTAGGACATTTATACTAAAATCTAGTTCTTTGCTTAAGAAATCCCACACTATGGGCGCCTGGGTGGCTCAGTCAGTGAAGTATCTGCCTTCGGCTCAGGTCATGATCCCAGAGTCCTGGGATTGAGCCCTCCATCAGGCTCTCTGCTCAGCGGGAAGCCTGCTTCTCTCTCTCCCACTGTCTCTCTTTCTGTCAGATAAATAAAATCTTAAAAAAAAAAAAAAAAAAAAAGAAAGAAAGAAAGAAAAAGAAAAAGAAATCCCACACTGGAATTATATATAGAAAAGGTATGTGTAAGTATATGTTTATAACGGAAAATAATTACAACTAATATTTACTGACAATCAGTTATATACCCACATGTTACATTAAATGATTCATATATACCAACTCATTTAATTCTCATTACAATGTTATTTCCTTCACAGGACCGGTATCTAAATTTTACAGAAGAAAGTAAATCCTGAATGGGGAATAACTTTGCCAGGGGTACGCAATAGGTAAGTAGCAAAGGCAGGACTCAAACCCACGTTTGACTCACTCTAACCGCTGTTCTCTCCTGCCGACCATGCCAAGAGCTTTAGTTGTTAACATAATAAATACATCTGCCCACTTGCTGAACTCCTTCACAGTAATGCAGGGCAGGATACTTATTTTTCCACTTTTAGACTCTGCCTGCTAATAATAACCATAAAAGATAGGTCCCACATGTTTTAATAATGAAATCAGAGACTGATCACAAAAAGAAGGTTCTCCCACCGCATCCCCTACAACTGATTTTCTAAAGGGAATTGCTTGTTTTTTCAAGGGCTTCATAAAATATCTAAATAAAAAGAATTAAAACACAACTCTCTAAATTCTTTTTTTTAAACTGGCAGTCCTCTATGAAATTTAAATATAAAAGTAGGATAAATTTGCCTATAAGTAAAAAAAGATAACCAGTTTTTTTAATTAGTGAGAGAAGCCTAAGAATTAGATTCCAGTTTAATTCCACAGTATTTATTTTTTAAATGTGGTGGGTAAATGAAATCCAACCAAGTAATCTGAATGTGTAATTAAGGGGTAAAGTAGACAGAAAAACTGGGACAGCTGGCCAAAGGAAAAGAGGCCCACTGGTAACTCACATGCACTTTTCAAATGCAAAATATAGAGACCCTTTGCCTATAGTGTCTGCGTTATCTCTATTACTGAAAGCAATCATTTAGAATCTGCTAAAACAGTAGTTCAGAAACTTTAACCTCATAAACCAGCTTTCCAATTGGCTGAAAACATTAAACAGTAGAACTTTTCCTTGTAAATACTGCAACAGAATCTAGCAGTTAATGCCAAAGTCCACAAGATGATTTTGAAAGCCAGCATTTGACATCATTAATATTGATTCATAAGCTTAGACAAAGGATTCCTATAAAAACAATAGTTAGAGACTATTTCTCTTCACTTGATTTTCTTTTTAACACCTGGAGGGTAAATAGGGAAATGCAGAAAAACTATTTTTGTTTAAGTTACTTTCTTTAGATACTTGTCACAATCAAAACCATGATGCAGCTTCAATAATCAAAGCCAGCAAATCAAAGACAGAGCCCTTGACTGTCATGAAAAGAACAATCTATACAGTTATAACTAATGCAAAGAAATATTTCGGGCTAGGAAAATGAAAATGGAAACACAACACGGTGCATGGGACACCACAGACACACCCTTCTTCTTACCCTTAGGATTTCTCTGGAGATGTAAGCTATCCAGTCTTCCTTGAGTGTGTTCCCTTTGGTGTTCTTCACAAGGTCTGTAATGGACCCAGCCCCACAGAACTCCATAACAAGCTACAGGGCAGAAAAGACACATGGTGACTAGCACACCCCAGCAACCAGTGAGAGCATCACCACAATCTGCACACACTGGACATTCATCAGAAACGCAAAGTCTAACTCTTTGTGTCTTTCCTAAAGATCTGGGTACATGATCAGTTTGGAAGCATCCAAATTACTGAGAGCCCATTTCACCATCGAATTTATTCACTGTGTATATTTGGTCCAGGAGATTAAGGGTTTTTGACATTTTACAGCACATCTCCCAGTGCAGAGATTGTGAAATATTCCTCCTCACTCCCAAGGACACGGGCATGGGAGGACCATTTTGTCCTTAATTAGTACCCAATTATGAGAAATCTGACAGAGATACTCTAAGATCTTTTCTCATTTGCTAGCATCCAGATATCCTCTTTCATTCACGATTCTCAAACTATTTTATATTAAATATTTGTATTAATTATTTATATTTATATTATATAACTATTTTATATTTATTAATAAATATTAATAAATATATATTTTATATATTTGTATACATATTTTATATATTAAAATATATTTTATAATATATTAATTATATTTTATATTTAATTTATATTAAAATGCGATTTTAAGCAGCGCATAATTTTAAAAATACTTTATTTACAATACCTAAATGTTTATATAAAATCAACACAAGTAGGTGTTTTAAATATCCAGAAAATGAACTGAATTGAGCTACTCTAAAATTTTAACTTTGACTGGATTTGGGCAATGAAGATAAAGGTTAAAATTAAGGCAAAATATTGCAAATTTCTTATAATGGCTTTAAAAAATTAGAAAAAATATTTATCTTCCTGCTTTATAAGTCCAGTACCCTTGGTATAACTAATGTGATAACCACAGCTCTAACAGCATCTCAGTGTCATCATCTTCAGTATAGATGTGACTAAGAGAGAAGATTGAATGTATATTAATTCTAGAAATTTCCCTGGAATTTACTGTTTTCAATTAACTGTTATCATTAATATTATTAACACTGATATGTTTGTCCCTTACTTCCAGGTAGTAAAGAAGATGCATTTATTTGTGCTTCCATATTAATTTCCATAAATAAAGTATTGATTTTTCAAGCTCCTAATTTCCTTGCTATTTGGTTATATTCCTTTTAAAACATGCCATTTTATTCCTGAAACAAAGTTAACTCTTATCCATGCAATGTGAAATCAACATAAAAATCAACATACAGTATACCTTTAACCAAGAAGGCTAAGGAAGATAATAAGCACTATGCCCTTTGTCTTTGCTCTTCTCTCCACCCCCCTCCCACCCTGGAAGGTCCTTAATGTCTTTTGAGTACCACCAAAGAGAAAACCCCTCAAAATGCTTGGGAAACATTTGCCTACCCAGAGTTGGTCATCATGTCCTGGAGGGCTCTTTTTAATGAAAGCACCGTAATAGGTTGCAATATTTCTATGATGAGAATATTTCTTCAACATATTTATCTCCAGTTTGATTTCTTCCTCTTCATCCTTAGAAAAAAATAAAAAATAAAATGTGTGGCTTTTGAATGTCAAGCATGATTTTAACTTCCCCACCCATGGGCAATAATACAAGTTCCCAATCCCTGCAGCAAAGGAGGAAGATACATTCACTTTATCCTGAAAACAAGAATTGGGGACTTTAACAGGACTCATTCTTTGAAATGCCTTTAGAAGTTATGCAAGAAGTACAGAAGTACAAAAGTTACAGATATACATAAGAAGCAGATGTAGCAGCTTTCCACAAACTATGATACCTGAACCTCAATTTGCTCATCTGGAAAAATGGGAGGAAAAAGAGAACTGACTGATACTATTTTGACTAATTAAAAGGAAAGGCTGTTTCTTTTCTAAAAAATATTTGTGAATAAAAATCATCTGGCACAGCTATGGCACAGAAGGTTCACCTGTGACAACCTTGCACAAGAACATTACCTTCTGGTGTGGCCACAGTCAGATTACTGCATACAGACCAGCCCCGCAGGCCCAGGATGGATGGTATGCTTAATGAGATCCTTTACCCCAAAGAGAGATTCAGGAGAGTCCAGCGACCCATAGTAATACAACATCACTCAGTGATAGCAGGTTGTTTTAGACTTGGCTCATCCCACAGCCTCCTGCTTTATTAAAGTTAAGATGAGCAGAAGAAGAAATAAAGAGTTTGTGTGAGAAGATCAGAAGGGAGATGAAAGAACAGATGTTGACACAGGTCTGGAAAATAAAAATAAGTTGCCCTTGTGAATGGGGAGGGCTGCCAGTCTCAGCCTTTCTCTCTCATATACCCCTGGGGCAGAACCTTCAACAGCATGGTTGTTGCAGACACATGACACAGCAAGGGCTCTGCCACACGACCTGCAGAGTTCATAAGTAAGATTTATGGCTAGCATGAGAACCAGGGGAAAGCAAAGTTAAAGTGATGAAGAGGAGAGAAGGTGGAAGAAAAGAGAAAACCAGCTCTGGCTAGAAAAGCCACGTTTGGGGCGCCTGGGTGGCTCAGTGGGTTGGGGCCTCTGCCTTCGGCTCGGGTCATGGTCCCGGGGTCCTGGGATCGAGCCCCGCATCGGGCTCTCTGCTCAGCGGGAAGCCTGCTTCCCTTCCTCTCTCTCTGCCTGCCTCTCTGCCTGCTGTGATCTCTCTCTGTCAAATAAATAAATAAAAATCTTTAAAAAAAAAAAAGAAAAAAGAAAAAAAAAGAAAAGCCACGTTAAGATAAAAATCTTAAAGACAAAGGTGATAATCAGATCTCCAGAATTCCCTTTACTACATAACTTTTCAAAAGAAAATAATGACTGGTCCCCTACAATGTCCCCACTTCTCCACATTGGCACACTCATTCCACTTATAACTGACGTTCTTCCTTCTCCAGGAAGACTTGGGGTTTCTGAGCAGTCAAGGGACCTGTACGTGTAAGTATAAAAGAAAAAGAGAAGGACCATACATGTGAAAGCTAGTGCATCCATGTGGACTCACACAGGCTGAAGAAACCTAGTCTTGCAGCCTGGCACCTCCAAAAACCATTCATAAGGACTCACAGACCTAAGTAAGTTTGGTTTGAAAATACTGCTGAGATAAAAGCTACAACAGCATTAATTAGATATTAGTGATGAGACTAAATGAAAAAAGAAAAGGTCTTCTTAAAATAGAACTTTCAGCTGTACACTACCACTTTAATACCACATGTAATAAAACATGGAATCATCTTAGAACAGGGATTCGTTCTTAAGATGGTGGCCTCCAGCTTGGTCCCCAGACATAAGCATCAGAATATTACAGCATATTAATAGGTTGTCACGTAACCTTGGCAGATGGTGGCTGCAAATATGAAGCAAAGTAACACAGCCAAATACAGTCTATATAATAGTTTGTATGTACTAATTATCATTCGAACCCTGTATATATGAAAAGACACCACATGGTTATCATTTCAATCTGATTTAAACATGGCCATGTTTAAAGCAGCAATGAAAACTGAGATACTGAATAACTAGGATAACTATCTCAATCCTAAACAAAAGTAGTGTTAAGCCTGACTAACATTACAGAAAACACACTTCTATTTGGGATCTTTCTTCAAAGGAATTTTATACTAAATCATAAAAGAGTGAAATTTTTTTAACATAAGGCACAAGGAAGTACGCCCCAAACATGACTAGAAAGCCCAATTCACCAAAAGCTTTATCTTGTGCTCTTCCCACACATTCCTATCAGGTGCAGTGTATAATGACCACAACTTGCTGGCACACAGCACATGGAGCCTGTTCCCTCCTGAGTCACCACAACTAACCATTCACTCCCAGCAATATCTGGGAGCAGCCCAGGACAACCCTAACAGGACTTGTCAAAACCAACAGATTCCTATCAAAAATTAGCACCTGACTATGGCCATAAACAGGCTCTGGTAGAAAGGCATGTGGTATCACCCCTGGCATAAGGCCTATAGTTAAATATGTTGGGCCCTGAAAAATTAAACACCTCACTTTCCTTCCACTGGACCATGACTAGGTAACTAGAAAGTCAACTAAAGGTTTGATTTTTTCCCCTTTTATCCAAAATCAGTCAACGTACAAATATCTGGGGTATAAAGACTACAGAAAAGCAAGCAAAAAGAACAATGTTGAACTAAAATGGGGGGAAATTAAAATACTGATTTTAATTTTGTACTTGCAGCCAATCATGCCATGAAGTATGTGCATCTTAGTGGGTTACATGACTCTGCTTTACTGATTCATCCCTAACTACTTCCCTCCACTCCTCATATTGCTAAATTATTCCAAGGGTCATAATTCCATTATGCTCTGCAGGTACGTTCCACTTCTTGACAGAAAACAAATGTTAACTACAATTCTCCCATGAGAAGCTTCCTGAGCAATAATTAAGGATCACAACACATTTTGTTTAGTTTTTGTATTTTCTTTCTTTAGCAACACAAACCTATGTCTTCTAGGATCTGATTTGTTCACCATTCTTCCTAAGAATTAAGAGTTTCCAGAGACACTTAATATTTTCAGAGCCCAAGGAGTTGAAATTCTTGAGCATTTCATACATTTAAAAATTGTCAAAGGCTTAAATTCAGTGTTATCCACCGGTGTGAAAGACACTTAATATGCACAATGCTAGGGGCACCTGGGTGGCTCAGTGGGTTAAAGCCTCTGCCTTCGGCTCAGGTCATGATCCCAGGGTCCTGGGATCGAGCCCCACATCGGGCTCTCTGCTCCGCAGGGAGCCTGCTTCCTCCTCTCTCTGCCTGCTTCTCCGCCTACTTGTGATCTCTGTCTGTCAAATAAATAAATAAAATCTTTAAAAAAAAATATGCACAATGCTAGATACTTCTGGCAGATTATCACAGCACAATCTATTTCCTTAAGTCCAAGATGCCACTAGATAGAGACACTAAAGTACTTTATGTAATGAAACTCTGATTCACCATCAACCATAAGACATACATTGTAACATTTTTGAAACTGGGCTACATATTAGAAACAATACTATATAAGAACAACTTAAATACAATCAAGTTTGGCAACTCTTTTTTTAATACAACTGAAACATCCAAGTATGATCCGGAAATATAGTAATCAGATTAACGCCATCTGCCAGAGTACTTCTGAGATTTAAGTAGTCAAATCCTGGAAGCATATGAAACTGAACTACCAAAAATATCAAAAGAAACATACTGTCCTCTCAAATTAGTGTTTTAGGAACTATTTATACATACTTTGAACATTCCTTCTCTTGCTTCTATGATTTAAAAATTACTATTACACATTTTATAAAATAAAAGGATATATAGCACCACTAATTTTCATATTCTAATTAAGAGTGCCTGCCTTGGAGGAAAAGCATCAGAAATGAATGCAGAATCTGCCACTGGCTCTGAGCCAACTACAACTGGAATCCTAATTATGACTAATGTATATCATACATGTTATCTTTGGAGTGATAATGAACCAATCACTGAATTCCAATTTCCTTTTGGTCATTAGTTAAAAACAAGTTTGGTGGTCTCATTCAAACATAAATATGTACCCACCACCAGCACCACCACCATACACCCCATTCAGCCTGAGAAAATACAGTAGAAAACAGAGTCAGGGCAGGCTAGAACTGAAATTTAACAACAACAATCCCATATATGAAAGAAAGTGGACAAAACGACATGACCTAAGTTTATATATCCCATCTCTCTAGGCCAAGTCCAAATGACCTGGCCCTTCTTTCTCCTCTTTAGTAGGGCACAATCATATATAGATTAAAACAAAACTAAACTAAACTAAAGGCAACTAGAGAAAGGAGAGGGAACCTTTTGGTAAGAAAGGGAAGGCTCCCTCCTGGTTTTCTCCAATGATGAGGGCAGCTGCTAGGCTCCACTCAGCGATTTAATGCAGCTGATGCCAATTAGCATTTTGGACTCCAACCAGGGGAGCCAACTCTCATAGAAAAGGTCTTTGTTTTCAACTGGAAGAGGACTAGGGAAGGAGTTTTCTGTTGCCTTCCTTGGCCACTTAGAGGATAGAGGAGGGGGAAGCATCTGAATAGTGGTAATTTTCAAAAGCAGCTATGAATTTGTAAATAAGTCATAGGGCAAACCCTGCCCACTCCACCATTTGAGCACAAAGGAGTACATATTATGACTGTATTTTTTAAATTGACTCCTTAAAATGTTTTTTAAACTGTTACCCAAATTCTCTTTCCTTCCACTGATGGCAGTAATGATATGAGGAGAGACAGGCAGACATCAGAAAAGTTAATTGGGAGGAACCCAGGGGATTGGGAAATATTCTGAATAATCATCTTTTTTCCCAGCATAATTCTTTACAGAATTAGATCTACCCATTAATAGTTGGAACAAAAAAGAAAATGTGATTCATTATTCACTCTATCTTTGCCAGTAGAGAGAGGGCTGAGAAAATGAGATACACAAATATCTGTCAGATTTCGCCATCAAAATGTAAAAATGAATATACACTTAGAATGAAAATACTGATTTTAAAAGATCAGTTTAATCTACTTTTTGTTTTAGTAAACTCTTACCAAACCCTCCACTCTGTGACTGTGAACTAGGAGAAAAATGAGAGGAGATTACCTTTCAAAGGCAAGTCCCAATTATACCTGAGAGTATTATTCAGTACCACACCAGCTGAATTAATCAAAATTATTATTATTTTTACTCAGACACACAAAAGGTTATACAACTTAAATTCACTGACCATTCAACCAAACAAAAGTGAACAGACCAATGTAGGCAAAAATTCTGCAACAAAATAAGGTTACAGGACCTGGTTCTGGAGGTCAAAGAAAGGAATGGCACTTTATTTAAAATTAATCAGCGCACTTCTCCCAAGATCAGTCAGTCCCAGAATAAAAATCCAACAGAAAAATTACAAAATTAACGTAACCAAAATGGACACTTGAGACATCTTACTCAAGAAGAAACACTGTTTTGGGACGCCTAGGTGCCTCATTCGGGTAAGCAACTGCCTTCCGTTCAGGTCATAATCCCAGGGTCCTGGGATTGCTCAGCAGGAAGCCTGCTTCTCCCTCTGCCTGCTAGGCCTGCCACTCCACCTGCTCCTGCTCGCGCTCCCTCTCGCTCTCTCTCTGACAAATAAAATCTAGAAAGAAAGAAAAAGGAAGGAAGGAAGGAAGGAAGGAAGGAAGGGAGGAAGACACACACACACTGTTTTGGACCCATTTCAGACAAAAAGACATGCTCTCTAGTTTTGTTACTTAATCAGTGGATGACTTCTGGGACTCCAAAGTCTAAGCGCAATGGCCCCAAGGCCCTTAACCTACTCTGTCTTTTGTGTCTATAGGCACCACAAAGAACTTTTACTAGACACAGCAAAGTACTCACAGAGCCCTCTAGCTCTTCTGTCTTCTACAAAGTCTGACAGGCTACATTACTAGCTGTATTTTAATGAGATACCATCACTGAACTGGTACCTAGAAAGTGTGTGGCAAGGAAGAGAATGAAACAATAGTACCATTTCCCTGGATGGACATGGTGGGTGAGTGATGGGGGACAACTTGAGGCTGTGACGAGATGATGCAGGATGGTGAATACACTTCACTCCATTTTCTTCCCCATCACTCACTCATGAACAGTCTTGGGAGACTGATGCTTCCATGACTGACACCAAGAACCACAAGGAGGCCAAAATATATTTCTGCAATAGCCCCTTACCTAAAAGCTCAACATGGCAAATAAACATGATGCTCTTACTCAAACAAGAAAGTCAAATAAGACAGATCACTATTCCTCTAGGATCTAAATGAAACTAATACAATTTTCCAAAGTTTGCAGTCATCAAAACCAGGAAGCCCTAACAACTGGCATCAAGCTCCAATCTATAAGGCATAACACCATTGATACAAATGCCTTCGGTAATGTCAACTTGAAACAGTTCATGTCAGTACTTAATTTCAGAATCCATCCATTTTCTCCCTCCATGAGGGAAGTAGCTACATACACATAGATACACACACAACAAGAGAAACAAGAGAAAGCAAGAGAGAAAACTTCCATGTGAAAGAAGTCCTTCCTATACCAACTGAAAAAAAAACATCCTCATCACCAGAGACAGAGAGTTGAGGCCAAGAGAATTCTGATACAAGCAAACCTTGTTAATATATCTCTTATCTTCCTTTAGCTTCCCCATGTATTTTAGTTACTTTTCCACTACTGCCTCTCTATTCAACCTAGTATGAAGGCATTTGGGTTTTGCCATTTCTCTGAGTCTTTCCTTTTCTTGCAACAGCTCCCACTAATAAATAAATATATATATATATATATATATATAATTGGTATGTGATACATACCAATACACTTCTGTTTTTCTCTTGTTAATCTATCTTTTGTTACAGGGGCATTGGTCAAGAACCTAGAAGGACAGAAGGAAAGACTTCTTCTTTCTCTATATAATTAAACTTGCAATTTTATTATGAGACCAAAAAAGATCAGTAATCCCAAATGCTCAGAAGACAAATATATCCTTGGCATCAACATTTTGCCATTTACAACACAATTAAGTATATTTAGATATTTACATTCATATTTTAAGGAGCAGACACAAAGAAAAAAGAAATGTTATCAAAGATTATCTCTGGATTATAGATATTTTCTTCTTTATTTTTTGAAGATTTTTATTTATTTATTTGACAGAGAGAGATAGTGAGAGAGAGAACACAAGCAGAGGGAGTGGTAGAGGGAGAAGTAGGCTTCCCGCTAAGCAGGGAGCCTGATGTGGGGCTCGATCCCAGGACTCTGGGATCATGACCTAAGCTGAAGGTAGACACTTAACAACTGAGACACCCAGGTGTCCCTAACTTATTTTTCTATAATTGACAGGTACTATTTTCCTAATTAGAAAAAGAAAAGTTAAGAGAAGAGTTTAGGTTAGAGGAGACAGCTCCATAGGAATTCAAAATGAGTTTGTTTCTGGCAATTCACATGGTCTGGCTCCCTCTGTCTCGCTGGAATAAGGATCCTGACCTGACCCCATCCATGCTGTTTTAGAGTCACTGCCAGTCTCCCTTCCACCTGTTGTCGGTTATGAGGAAAAACTGTCGGGAGCTTGAAAAGTACCAGAACACTGCTGATTAATTTGCCTTCTACTCGGTCAGCTGCAGCATAGAACTCTGGCCTTCACAGTCATTTCTTACCATTTTCTACGATGATACCAATCCATACCTGTAACTCCTTGAAATCGAAAACTTCCAAGCTTACATTTTCCCTAGAGCAAAGGAGAAGCTAAATGGAGTCCAGGAGCATTGCTCCGTCATGCTATCTTCACCTTTCTGACCTGCCAGAGGATCAGTTAAAGAGAATCTTGCCTCAGTCCATTCATACTCTTTCCTAAGTCAGTGGCAAACTTCATGAAGCTTCCCACAGTTCAAGCCAGAAAAGAATACCGTGCTCACTGAATACAGTCTTCCTTAATACCCTAACAATCAGGCCCAAGTAATGAATGGCAACAAGGGGCACAGCTCTGAGGAAGGTATGGGTATGCTAAGTGGTACCTCTCTGGGCATTTCCTACTGGATCCATCTGTGTGCACAAGCACAAAGGCTCCTGCTTCATATCTGATGTGGTAAATCAGATAAAGGCTGGGCTCTGAAAAATGTCTTCAGTTAAAAGGAATGATGGGGGTGCCTGGGTAGCTCAGTTGGTTAAGCAACTGCCTTCAGCTCCAGTCATGATACTAGAGTCCGAGGATCAAGTCCCGCAAGAGGGAGCAAGTGGGGAGCCTGCTTCTCCCCTCTGACCCTCCCCCCTCTCATGCTCTCTGTCTCTCCCTTTCTCTCTCATAAATAAAATCTTGAAAAAATAAAAATAAAATAAAATAAAACGAATAATGGGCACTTATGCTCCTGGCCAAGATTCATTATCAAGAACTAGATTTACTTTCCCACTAGACAACTACAATAGACAAAACATATGAAAAAGTTTTAAGACACTGGACGTCAGGGATTGGAGGATAGTTGACCCCTGAGAGATGGGAAACATCAGAGAAGCTTTATAATTGCTCCAGTTTACTGCCTTAAGAGAGATTTCAGGGACTCTTACAGAGGGAGGAAACCCAATAGGAGCCCAGGCAATTCTGAGTTGAGAGGCTGGGAAGACTAGGCAGCTGGAGTTGGCAGGAAAAAGACCAGAGAGGAGAGAGAGCTACTGGTGCACAGAGAGCACCAGTAAGCTCTAGAGACCAACTGTGTCAATTACCACAAGAAGGAAATAAGCTTCAGTTTAAAGGCGTATACTGCCATTTTGTTATTTTCAAATAATTCTCTTCATTGTGCATAATTTGCATATCTGGAAAGGGATTCCCCCCTTTGCTCTGAAATGGCAATTTACATTCAAATATAACTGAATGACTTCTGACACACGTTTCACATGCTTGGAGAAGTCTCTGGAAGATCCTTGTAGAACTATTCCCTTAGCTCTGAGTATTCAAAGATGCTTACCATAGAAGTGATTCAAGAAGACAATGATTACATTTCAACTATCTCCAGGCAAAACAGAAAACAGAATCAAGATATTCTAACTGTTGACAGACATCCCCCCGTTTAAGAGCTTTTATGTGACAGAATTCAGGTTAAGATCATTCATTTGGCAATAACACACTGCATCCACTCACATTCTGGGGAAGACGGAACTTAGCACAAATGTAGAGACCACTCCAACACTTCTCAAAAACTTAAATCTGTGTGATCATTTCTCCACTACTGTGGTGCAGAGGAAAGGTACAGAATGGCATTGGAAATAATGACTTTAATAATTAGAATTCACCTCCTTATTTTTCAATTCCAGCTAGGAAAATCATGCAAAATGTGTCTCTCTCCCACCTTTCTCTACTTCTTAGAAACATATCAAATCATTTGAAAAGAGAACATGAGAATATGGAATCAGAAGCTTCGAAATCCCAATAGAAAAATGACTATACTTGACCAGCCAGTAGAGGACCTGATTCTAGGGCCACCATTTGCACTGGACTTGATATGCAAATTGACCCCACATCACTTAATAAAACCCAAAAGGGAAATTTTATTCTGAACTAAACACCAGTGTACTTCATAATAGTCACAGAAATTCATCAAAATGTGTCCCCAAGCCTCCCAGCTAGAGAAAGCCCCTCCTCTCTAGAAGTCTCACTATAGCTCTGCCCCATGCCAACTTTAAGTCTCAAGCTCCAGAAGCATCCAGAAGGGCAATGAAAACATTCAGTTACAAATCACATGTTCTGGAGACAGATTATTGCTTTTCATAGCACTCACTGCCCCACAATGATTAGTTTAAAATCTATCTTCTCTATGAAAACATAAGCTCCACAGACAGCGACTCTATCTTGTTCATCTCTATACCCTGACAGTGCCTATAACACTGAGTATGTGCTAAGATATGTGATCTTTAAAAAAAGAGAGAGAGAGAGAGAGAGTGAGAGACTAAATCCTTGAGTCTCAGCATCCTTACATGTACGATGAGAAACCCTAATCCATTCCCGGCCAGTGAGTCACAAGCCAGGAGGGTGAATGAAAAAAGACCCTCATGGTGGCTAGTACATAGTAAGTACTCACACAAAGCCTGTAAAAGAGGAAGCCCAGCTGAACTCAAACCACATAAATCTGTGGCATCGCTTGCCTCTTGCCAGAGGCAAGGTGAACAGACAATCAACAGCATGCACTCTGCCAGGCTTACTGACTCACTGCTGTGGTGGACTAAGAAGGCCTAGGCAAGGATGCCACACATCAACTAACCCAAGGGCCAGCAAGCAAAACCGGCAACACACTGTAACCTATTTTCTTTCTGACTATTATAGTTACGTTAGGTCTAGTACTAAGAATGATTAGCAACAGGTATCATTAACTCTACATGCAGTTACCTCTGTTCACACAAGGACACAGTGATAAACCACAGGTGCTCCTCTTGGAAAAACATTAAAAGATACCAAAATCCAGATTCCAAAGACTGAAGGGAACAGAAGACCAATTATCTTCAATATACGATTTAACTAGAAATAAGGTGACTTGTTCTGAGATAGGTATTAATCAATATACTCCCAAGCCTTGAGGAATGTTACAACTACCATGGGTATTTCATTCTGCCTCAACTTCACGTTTTTTCATTTTGAGACATGTTCTGAACACAATACATATTATTGCGGATATTGAGTATTATTTGCATTTTATCAAAAAATCTTTCTTTAAATGGGATCTTAAAAGGTATATAGATTATTTAAAATGTAAATTTTATTGCATATAGGAATAAAAAGTGTTTTTCATAAAATAAATCTTTTATAGTGGAAGGCCATAATATAGGATTAAAGTAATCCAATTTAAACAGGCCAACCAAAATAAAGTTTCCACAAATTTTGAAGACATAAGTTCATATTCTATCTTAACCTTGCTTCTTTTACCTCATACAGTCCCCCCACCACCCCCAACCAGCAGCAAACCTGCTGTACAGCAATTACTTAAAGCAAAGGAAAGGTACAGATTTCTTTTTTTATATCACCAGAAAGATCAGTGATTGGCAAATTTTTTCTTATTTATGTAGAACTTTAGAGCAGTCTACTACATGAATCTCACAAAACTGTAGTAAGTCATTCTGGTCTAAAAATAGCTCACTAACTTGAGATCATGTTCCTTAATCCATTTTCCTCCTTTCATACACATACCCACACACACAAGGAAAAATTAAACTGCAGACTGGAATCACTGGAAGACAGACCTGAAAGGAAGGCCTGAGGACACTACAGATACTCTTCCTCTGGCAAAGGTCAAACCGTTCCACTCCCTAAAGAACATGGCAGTCCTCCCTTTCTTGGGATCACTGGCTCCCTGTATTCTAAATGACACGGAAGCAAAAACACACAGTAAGTGTTTATGTGGAGCCTCCCAATTCAGAGTAACTCTAAAACTAGAACTCTCACAGAGGGCAAGAAAAAGGACCACTAATTACCCCATGCCTACCCTTAGGCTGGGGGTGGGGTTGGGTGGGGTAGATTTCTGCACAAAAAAGGTAAAATCATCACCACCAGAACACACAAAGTACCTCAAATGGCATCTCCTCTGAAAGGAAACACTGATTTACAGAGATTTACAGATCTCTGATTTACAGAGATCAAAATGCAAATCAGTTACACGTTCAAATAACTTTCTCCAGTGAAGACCCCAAAAGGCCATTCATCAACCCAAACTCCTCTATGAATAAAGAAGGATGTTATCATGTTGGAACCTGCCCAACTCATTCACCCCTACCCAGCAATATAAACTGCTAAATTTTACCATCTACCAAGACCCAAAAAATGTAGGCTAGGAAGTTGCTAAGTCACTCCTCTTGACAGCCTTTTAGCAAGAACCACATCCCTATGTATGCCCACGGTACCAATGTATCCAATCAGCACATCAAGGGCCCACTTTGTAACAGACACTGTGCAGGCACTGGAAAGAGAGAGACAGCAGAACAGGATGCAGAAATTGAAGGCTACTGACAGAGTCAGAAAAGGGCAACTAACTGTCCTGGAGGGGAAGAAAAGATCTCCTCGGTGCAGGTAGGGCAGATCTTACAGAACTAAGAATGCTGGGAAGCCAGTTTAAAAGAAATCCATGCAGCATGCAGGATGAAGCAACACCACTCACAAGCCAACAAAACTACTTTTAAGCTCTCTGAGCCCAGACTAAGTTATACAAAACAAATCCATAAGAAAAATCCAAGAAAACTTCCTCTTCGTATCAGGATTAGTATAAATTGGCAACTTCATATCTGAGTTCATCAAAAGTGCTCACTCACTGTGCAAAGATGTTTACACACTGATGTATATTCAATAGCAAGGCTTTCTACTGAATACCTAAGCCTGGAGCTACAAACTGACACACAATAGTACTACAGCCTCTGTTTGCAGAATTAATTAGGTTGATCTGTTTGCCTAACTAAACACAGACACACTGTGGGGGGCAAACTGACTTTAAAATTTAAGGTTCTCTAAGACTTGTAATCTTTAAAAGAGAAACCTCAAAATCAATAGGGAAAAAAAGAAATGTCTCTTGACTTAAGAGTTCAAAGTAAATAAGGGGTTAATTTGGGGCTTGCTATACAGAGCTCAGATCCCCTAGATGGTTAATTTTAACTGAAGACAATGACATCCTTAATTCCTTGGGAGGAAAAAAAAATAAATAAAAGCTTAAAGATATATAATTCTGAAGAGCTTTGGGTTTTTAAATGGTATTTTTAACTCTTCAGGTATTATAAAAACAAGTTCCAATCCAGAGAATGACTTCCCCACAAGTGCCAATGCAAGGGCTATTGAGGTTAACTGGTTACATTACATAATTACATATTAATTATGTATATAAACTATAGTATGTATAAATGTATAATATATGATAAATATAAGTAATTTAATATGCACACATTTACTATCTGTATAAAGGAAAAACCCCACAGCAGTACTACGTAATCTTGCCTCAATATCTTCATTAAAGACATACAGGAGCTGCGAAGAAATGCATCTCAAACACAGCAATCTTTGTGAGACGTGAATCAAACTAAATTCACTCTGGCCAAAACCTTCATTGCTGTTTTTGCTACCTATTATACTAAAGAGCCATTTCTTAAACTTAGAATGAAGAAAAATGGCATGGATCCAGTGGCACTGGACCAGATGTTTATAGATACACACTCAATAAAACAATGATACTTTGAATTCACTGATAGCTTCAAGTCTACAGAGAATGCCATCCTGGGCTCCTCTTGAGTCACCTGTGACTTCTATACTGCATAAGGATACTTGGTATTATTCCATTATGCACCAAATAATTTTCATATAGTTGCAAGAGAAGAGAATTACATTCTTAGACCAGATGTCTTCGGCATTGGCACTGCCAAGCACACATGGAAACCCCACAGCTGTGTCCATCGATCACAGACATGAGGTCACAGTCCAGTTTAGAGATGGGCTGGCAGCTGGCTATCTTCCCTCCATACAAATGAACCAACAGATGCTGAAGATATTATGTAAACAAATACTGAGACTTAACTACTTCAATTAAGCAACTGAAGGAAGATTTGAATCAAGTATCAATAGAAATACATAGAATCTATCAAAGAAGTTTAAAATACTACATTAGTTTCAAATAGTTATCAGGCTTTTCCTAAGTCATATACTGCTTCTTTTCCCTAATTCCCATTTTCTTTATATTCAGGTAACTTAAAAATGATAATAATAATAACAAACACATTGTCACTTATGGAACAATGAAAATGTATTGAGATTAAGTAACCATTTTGTACAGTGGCGATCAGTCCCCACATTTAGGCCAAGGAGAAAACAACTAAAAGTAAAAAGTGCTTCCAGCCGCACAGTTTTATGAAGTTACTTAAACCAGCCTGTTCTGCAGTATTTTACAATCTAAAGGCTACACTGTCCCAGTGAAGTATACAGAGGGAAGAAGTAACTACTACATGAATATGGAGAGTATTTACGCACTATTAACAAGCTTAAAGGTAGAAATGTATTATGAGGCAGTGACTTTAAGTTTATGTTTAAGACTGCGTAAGAGTAAAGCACTGATCTAAACTGTTTAGGAGAAATATCTTAGAATAAATACAAACTTATTTTTAAACTAAATGCAGCAATATAAATAAACACACATGTTCAGCAGGGAGTTCCTTGAGTGATTACCAACAACAAGAAATAGCTTTAATCCACAGAAGACTGGAAACACATCAAAAAGTCATCTATGATAATCTTGTGGGGGGAGGCAGCGGCAGAGGAAAGAAGGCAAGGGCACTATAAGGAAAAAAGGTTTTCCATCTTTCAATTTTCTAGATAGTACATTACTTTTAATGTTAGAGATAGGGCTATTTTATCATTTTGAAAAATAATTTTTATATATAGGCACATATGTATATATCTAGTATATAAAACTAGAAAAATATACACTAACATGTTAAGAGAAATTAAGCCAAGGTGACAAGAATTATGAAATGCTTTTTCATCTTTTTATTTCTCTATATTTTCTCCCTAGATTATCTACATTTCATAAACAAAAAAACAAAAACAATACTTCAGAAGTCAGTTAAACTTTTTATTTCTACTGTTTTTTCGAGCTATAATTTATATACCACAAATGTATATAATTTATATATAATTTACATACAATTTACTATAAAATTGTAACTTATAATAAATATAACAAACTTCACTTTGAAGATGCATCTTTGATCACAAATGTCACCACCCTCCTATTCCTTTTGTCTCTGGACTGACAAAAGGATAAGGACAGTTACCTTACACACACACACCCTACGAACCACTGTATCATTATAAAACGCTTACACCAACAGAGCAGGACACAATATTACTCTGCTTACTCAAACTATCATAAGGAAGTGCCCTGTTAGTTTATAGAAGGTGAAGGGAAGAGATGAGAAAATGTTGCTTGAACTGTGTGAGGAGTATCACTCCTAAGTAGCAAGTCACACAGAGTAACCGGGTCCAATCACACCACAGTTCTCACAAAGACCCAGAGAGGCTACTGCTTCACCCTGCAGTTTCAGATTTTAATCTCTTCTATCGTAACAGCCTTTTCTTCCTTTCCCCTTTTGATCAAAAACATCTGTGTAATCATTTTCTTCTTCTTTCTAAACAACTTAGGGAAGAACAAATAACCAGGGAATCTTCTTTAGTTCTAGTCTGGGAGGGGGAGGAATCCAGCCAGCATCCTCAGTAAGTGAACAAAAGTGAGAGGAGACTTGATGTAGCCCAGGCCCATTAAAAGTGAAGGAGAGACAAAGAAAGTGTTTGTCCATTCTTTTCTTGTAAGAATACATCCTCTCACTCACTCACTTGTGAGAGTGATCACCAAGCGGGCTCACGGGAAGGTGATTCACCACCAGGAAATACCACATAATGACACATTCCCACATCCTAACAGTTACTACCATTACTGCTACACTTTTGGTTATGAGAGAATGTCACAGCAAACACTTAGTTGTTTTAAACATTCTTGTCCTTTAGAAATGAGGAGTAGACCCCGAGAGATTTCTCACCTAAGATCCATTGAGAGACCAACGTAAGGAAGGAGCTGGGCAGGGCAGGGTGGGGCAAGAACACAGACTTTCTTGGAATTTTGTTTGGTTTCATCTCTCTATCTTTATTTCACCCCAAACCTCCACGAGCTTAAGGGAGGTGGGGAGGACATGCTCCAAATGCACAAAGATCAGCAGAAAAGCCCACCAGCCTCACAAACAGGATGAAAATTTGACAACAGTGGGACATCACTGCTAAGACTCAGCCAAACAAAAATCCCCAAGGCGTGGTATTAAAAAAAAAAGTCTTTGCTGAAGACTTGTGATAGAGGAAAAAGTTCTGTCTCCAGTGAAGACAGGGGTTCTCAAAGAAGTTCCTAAAATAATATTTTATTTCCAGTCATCAAAAGTTAGCATCATTACCCACTCTTTCTCATGACTCTTGCAGTTAAGCAAATAATATTACATCAGTAAAGAAGTTAAATATTTAATCATGCCCAAACATGAGAAATAAAGAAGTGAAGGTGTCCCTATAACATGGACTCAGCATCTCTTTTCTATTAAAGGAGAAGTTCTTACACTGGGTAAATTTCCTTCTATTTCTGCAGCAAGTCAATTCACCACGTATTATGCGCAAGATGGTGCTAGGCTGCATGGCCAGCTCTATGCCCAACTGGAGAGATGTATTCACTTGGAAGCTAGTGAGACACAATAGATTACTAAAAGAAATGAAAATAAATAAACCATCTCTATATGCAGCAACATGAATGGATCTCACAAACATAATGTTAAGTGAGAGAAGCCAGATATAACAGTACCATATGGTTCCATTTATATCAAGTACAAACACAAGCAAAAATAATCTCTCATGTTAGAAGTCAGGATACTGGTTATTCTTGGGGGAAGGAATTACTCACTGAAAGGGGGCACCAGAGGAGAGCTGGCAATGTTCTGTTTCTTGATCTAGTGGCTGGTTCATGAGTGGATGTGTTCACTTTTTGGAAATGCACTGAACTTATAATGCATGCCTTTTTCCGTATTCATGTTATACTTCACAAACAGACAAAACAAGTAGACACAGTTACCCTTGAGAAGTGGCTACTTCCAAACCTTTTCAAACCTGAAAACACACTGCTACAGCCCAGAGTATATTAAGGAGAAAGAAAAAAGGTATCTGAGAATGTCCAGATAAAAGAAACAAGATAAAGAAAAACTGACATGGATTCAGAGCCCGCAGACACCGTGACAACCATCAGATCGCAAATCACAGCAGCAGTCCAGGTTCAGAGGCAGGTTTCCACCTATCCAGGGCTTGCACTCTGTGTCAGAACGGGAGACCAATTAGCAGCAGTGAGAACGAGGGAGAGGAGCCAGGAGATCAATTTCTTTCACCTTGCCATGGCTTTGAATAGAAGCTGAACAATTATAATGATCCTAAAGATCACTGAAAACCTCTAACACATACTGAATAAATATAATGCCCAAGGTTTAAAGGGACAAATTTGAATCTGTAAAAGTGAAATTAAAACAAACACAAGCTTTGAGGCAGGATTACAGTTATAATATAATCTAGGCTTTGTCATGCCACATTAGCATGTAGAGCTAAAAATCTAGGGGACAGTCTCATCTGTGGCACAGCTGAGCTGTCACGGGGAACAGGAAAAGGGCTGCTCTCTCAGGGTCTGCTCTTGTGCCAAAGGACAGCTTTCCTACCTTGGGGCAGAGAGAGCCTAGCTTCCTGTACTACTTCAAGGCCATGTATGGATTAGTACTGCACCCACAATATTGCAGATGTGGAAGCTAAAAACTTAGGCAACCAACTAGCTATTTCTCTAATCTTGCTTTAGATCATTCCCACTAAAGTCAAAACTCTTCTCTATAGGGTAAGTATAAAAGTCAGAATAATTAGAAGACAGGGATTCTGTCACTAGAGATTTCTCACCTTTCTTCTCTCAGGATATGATGCTGAGGGGAGGAGAGGCAGTGAGGTTTCACCAATTAAACAATTAAAGCTTTTCTTCTAAAAGCTCTTTTGTTGTCATAGCAATGTTAAGACACTATATGTTCTTAATGTGGGTTTTCACTGGACATTAACAAGAGTAAGAAAAGCAATTCCATAAGTTTTATTATACAGGCATTTTAGTTTAGGCTATGAATTTATACTCAGGGCCTATAAAAACAATTTCAACTGGAAAGCAGCTATTGGGATTAAGTTTAGAAAAACATGGCTGGAGGCACTGAGGAGGTCCTTTTAAGGTTATCATTTTAAAAGGTGAAATGTTTCAAATGGAATGGGCACAGGATATTTGAAATCTGTTCTTTCTAATTGTACTGCTTCACCACTTTGCCACATCTCAAAGGGTATCTCAGGATATATAATTAAAAGATTATTAAAAGTTTAATCTTAAAATAGTTTCATAAACAAAAGCATACACGTTCACTCACACCCCCATATAAAACCATTAACCAACTATATAACTTCTTTAGACTTTGGGCTCTTCACATAGAAAAAGAAGCGGCACTCTAGTAGATTTCTCATGTGTCCTAGCACTGACATTATTCATTCATTCAACAAACATTCATGAAATGCCTTCTATACATACCAGGCACTGAACTGGTGCTTGGGATGATGCATCACTGAAGGGGGGAAAAAAAAAAAGGCAAAGATACTTGCCATAAGGGAGCTTTTATTCCAGGGAGAGAAGGGATGAGTGGAGCGATGATAGAGGCAAGTGATGCACACCAAGCAGAATAAATAGACCAGTTATACACTGTGCTATGAAAATGAAAAACCTACAATAAGGTAAGGGCATTAGGGGTCAGAAGGTGCCACTGGGCATGAGGGTGAGGGAGTAGGCCATACGTATAGTCATGAAGGTCATTCTGCAGGAGGCATCAACAGTAAATGGGAGGTCTTCAGGCAGGAGCTCCCTGGCAGGTGGAGGAAGAAAGAGCAGACCTGTGTAGTTGGAGGAGGGCAAGTGGGGAGTAGGAGAGGTCTGAGACAGAACAGGGCAGGAGTCCTATCTGGTAAAGTACTGTCAGCCACTTAAAGAGCCTGAGTTTTCACTCTGAGTTCAGGAAGGAAATCAATGAAAGATTCCGATCAGACTTTGTTTGTAAAGGATCACTAGGCTTCCATGCTGAGAAAAGAGGGGTGTACAGGTTGGTGGTAGTAGTAGTAGAGGCTATAGTGGGAAGGGTCAGATCTGAGTGATATGTGTGTGATCTACATGTGACAGTTCCTTAAAGACCGACAGACTATTACAGTTTGTTATGAGTTTCAAATATACAAAAGTAGAGAAAACAGTGTAACAGACTCTCCTATACCTATAATCCACATTCCATACTTGTCCATCAATGGCCAAGATTATTTTGACATAAACCGGCTACTGCTTGGAGGAAGGGAACACTACAAGATTTCCTAACAAATGAGAGGAGTGTTATATGACAGGAAGAGTAGTCACCAAGCACTCCAAGGCTTTTTTGGCCCGAGCAAATATAAGGTTGGGGATGCCACCAAATGAGAAAGGGAAAGGCTGCAGGTGAAACAGGTTTATGGGCCAAAGACTAGGAACTCACAGGACATACACTGAGCTTGGGCTATTGGACACCCTGTTAGAGATGCCTAAAAGGCAAGTGATAAACAAATATAGAGTTCAGAAGAGTCTGGTCCCAGGACCTGAGAACACTATCCCTAGAAAGTTCACTTGCAAGCGTGGCCCTTGGATTTCAGGAGGGTTTCCACCACTCCTAGAACTGGTAAGAGTGGCTCACTGCTCCTACCTAGATGGTTTGAACAAACAACGTGGTTTATTGCTGAACACCCGCTTTCCTGCTGGGAGTCTGAAATTTTTGGTACATGTCAGGTAGATGTGTTTATGTGACCAGCACCAAATAAAAAATCTGGGTACTGAGTCTCTAATGAGCTGCTCTGGCAGATAACACTTCACAAGTATTTTGACAACTTATTGCTGGAAGAATTAAGCATGTCCTTTATGACTCTAATGGGATAGGACTCTTGGAAGGTTGTATGCCTGGTTTCCTTCGGACTTCATTCCATGTTCCTTTTCCCTTTGCTAATTTTGCTCTGTATTCTTCCATTATACTATAAACCACAGCTGAGGATAAAACTGTATGTTGAATCCTGTGTACTCTTAGTGAATCACCAAACCTGAATGGTCTTGAGAACCTCCAATACACATCTTTTCCAATAAATTTGCTGTGAATGGAAACAGGGAGGGAAGTATCAAGATGGAAAACAAAATTTTGTACTTACAGCTTTAAAATTTATTAAAAAAAAAAAAAAACCTGGTGGGGAGGGAAGAAGATATTTTTAAAAGAACAGGGCCGATATTTAAAAACTAGCAATTTGGGTTATGCAGAATTTGCTGGGTGACTGTTTTATTCAACTATTGACTTAGAAAAATGCCTTGGATTCATGAAGCAATGGAATTAAACTAACAAAGTGCAGAAGCTGCCTGGAGAGGGAGTGCTCATTAACGATTAAAAAGAGCATCCATTCACAGCAAGTTTTGTTTTACCAGGAGATCAAGAATAGCTCCTTCTAGAGCATAATTAACTTTCTATTCCACCCCAGATCTGAGAATTGTAGGTTTTAAAAAGATTAAGTTTTCAGTTATGGCTTCAATGAATGAATTAATACAACTTCATGAACAGCATTAAAGAACAAAACAAAACCCCCCTGCAAACCGTAGTTGACATTTGGCATTTCCAGTCCCAAATGAACCAAAACTACACCTGACCAAAGCGATTAGTACTTTGTTATATCTTTGGTAAGAATGAATGGTAATCTTCTCTATTTCTTTTTAATATTTAAAACTATCCCACAAAGCAACAGAGAAAAACGTATGATTACAGAGTACAGTAATACAATAAAAGTATACTAGGACATACCTTTATTAGAGCTGCCTCTAGTTTATTAAAGGAAATCTACGTATATTTTATGTCAATGACCAAAACACTTTTGGATATTCTCCTTTAAGGTGCCAGGACAGTTTTTAGAAACAGCAAAGTAAGCTAAGCATCACCCATGTGAAGGGTTCTGTCATAAGCCTGGAAGGGCCACAAGAACCCTAAGAGTTAGCTCTCTAAAGAGTTTCTAATCTAGTACAGAATAACAGAAGCATGAAATGAATGTATAGCAACTGTTCTCTAGATGGTCATTAGAGCAGCACTAGAATATTGCTCGTAGGGCCAGGCCAGCAAAAGTAGTTTTCCAAGGACCAAAAAGTAATGCCCATAACCAGAAGGGACAAAGAAGCCACCTGATGCAGAAGTCTTCAGGGATATAAGACACAGAAAGGAAGGAGGCCACCTGGGAAAGGTCATGAGTATCTAAGAAGGAGAGTAACAAAAGTCGAGGAGTAACAAGTCTTCCGCAAAAGTGATGAGTTATCTTAGTATCTTTAACGAGAAGGAAACAAAGAAAACCTCATTTACTGTGTAAAAAAATAATATGCTAGACACTTTAAATCTATTATATAATTTTAATTCTGACAAAAACCTATGAAGTAGGAATTATTATTCCATCTCACAGATGAGGAATCTGAAGCTTCATTAAATGTAATTCTAGTCTAACAAAGAGTATTACTACTGTTTGGGGGTAAAAGCCAGGACAGAACTTAATATTAAGTAAAGAGGCTGACTTTCTAGAGGGTTCATAAACTATAAATTCACCTTGAAAAATACTTATAGGCCTCAAATTTGCATTCAAAGGAAAGGGAGAAAAAAGATCATTTTTATTAGTTCAGTGACAATTCTAAAAGCAAAACCCAAAAATGTACTGTGTCTCTTCCTAACCACTAATAATTTTAAAGGACTCTTATTTTCTTTCCTGAAAGAAATTTAAGTGTGAAATTTCAGTGTGAAGAGCAGATCCTACTAATCCGTGATTATTTTTACTATTTTTTATTACAAAGATTGAGAATGCTATAAAACAGGATCATATTTTCAAAGTCCTCTATGGTAACAATATATTACTATAATTTTCTCAGACAATGAAAACAATACTGTATATCTATTATAAGCTTCGCCAAGTGTCCACCAAAAATCAATCATCCTATACAATTCATCAAAGATCTCAGTTCCTACAACTTACAAGGCACTGCAACTTGTTATCTGCTACTATGTTAGAACCCAACTACAGAGAACCACTATACTATGCTCCTAATGTGAACTAGGAGGTATCATGGTATAATGAAAGGAAGACTGGGATGCTACTTTGGCAACAAGCTATGAAACTCTGGGCAGACTGCCTTTCTGCATATCAATTGTTGTCATCCATAAGCAAAATGAAGCCTTTTCAACATGAAAAACAAAAATGTCTGAAGTATACAGCTACTCTTCCTTTGCTTATTTACTTATTAAATAGTGAGAACAGAAGAACATTTATATTATATAAAATCCAGTAAAATTCTTAAGTTAAAATGAATTAATCAAAAATATAATTATTCTACTAATCCAAAATAGAGATATATTCTATCTCTGCCAAACAAACAAACAAACCCTAATCCTTTAAAATAATTCACTATCATTATCACCAGCAGCATAGTTACTTTTAAAACACTTTAACAGGTACCTATTTCTTGAGAAGTTCAACCTTTACCCTTCATATTACTTGGGGAAAGAAGGATAGATGGATTCAGAAGAAAGAGGAGAAAGCTTTACAATCAGAAAAGCTTGGAAACAAGTCCCAGCCTTTTGTTCGTTCTTTCTAAAAAGAGAGATGATGCTCTCTGTCTCAAAGTCTGCTGTGTGAATTCAAGCAAGTGCCTGTACCATACCCTATGTGATGGCTGGCACAGTCCTTAAAAATACATATTAGTTCACTTCATGCACTCTACACTTGCCCAGCCAGTAGATCTTCTTCATCACTTTAGATGAATTCTAGCATCTAATAAATTTTTTATAAAAAGAAAATATTAGAAATAGTATAATCCTTACCCTGACTCATTTGTATAAGGTCATATATTTATCTCATGCTATACCAGGTATTCTCAATTGGAGTGGTATCATCCCCCTCCCCAACAGGGAAGAAAAGGAGGTTTGGGAGGTGGAGGAAAAAAACATCACTTTTTATGTATAGCGCGAAAGATATACATACAGTACATGAACAGATACATAGACATTTTAAAATTTCATAAGGAGTGATTAGGAAAAAATATCTTCAAAGGCTTCTTAGGGAGCTGATAATGAAAATAAGGCTGAGAAATACTGCTATATTTTTTGAGGATACAGTAGAATTACCAGTTCTCAAAATCAGTCATAATTTTTAATTAAATTAAATCAATTTAAGAGTTTTTCTTCAAGGACTTGTACCAATATTAAAATAATAACAAGAAGAAGAAGAGGTACACTTTGTACAACTTGTGATCTTTATCTATAAAAAAAAATGACTAAGGAAAACGTTCTGAATTAGGAATTGCAATCTAAGATTGAGATCGCTTAAATTAAGTTAGAAGTTATCAAAGGTAAGAAAATGCCAGAGAGGAAATTTGGCATCCCAGTTTCTCTCTTGGTAGCAAAGAGAGAGAAGGTAGTTTGTCGTTTTGTGTTTTTTTTTTTTTAAAGTGGGGGGGTGCCTGGGTGGCTCAGTGGGTTAAGGCCTCTGCCTTCGGCTTGGGTCATGATCCCAGGGTCCTGGGATCAAGCCTCGAATCGGGCCCTCTCCTCGGCAGGGAGCCTGCTTCCTCCCCTCTCTCTCTCTGCCTGCCTCTCTGCCTACTTGTGATCTCTGTCAAATAAATAAAAATCTTTAAAAAAAAAAAAAAAAAAAAAAAGAAAGAAAGAAAGAAAAGAAAGGTAAAAAACAGAAACAAACAAACAAACCAGAAACCAAAGAAAGAAAGACTATCTGGGGCAGGGGTCGGGGGAGGCGGAGGAGGACACACAACTGCCATCAAAGCTGACAGCTGCACATGGTCTCAAGGATACAAAACCAGCTTCTCCTGACAGTCCTCAATGATGCTACAGTGAGTGGGCCAGAGCCATGGACAGGCACTTGCTGGACAAAGTGTCAGCAGATGCCTGAAATGGAAGAGGCCAGTACCAAGCTATAAGGCCTGCAGCATTTAACTGGACTCCGAAGAATAATAGGATGGAACAATAGGTCACACAATCCACAGAGATCTCTCCCCACTTTCCTTTTGTTCTTATTTTTAGTCTAGACAAGAACAGCACATTCATTACATTTTGCTCCCCTTCAATTGAAAAGAGATGAAACTCTGAAGCCTGACAGGGCCTTGCTTTGTCACTAGAGTAAGACTGTTCTGCTCCCTACCGTCAAAGCATGAACTCCTTAAGAACGAGAAATTTGTCCCCCTCCTCTTCCATGGACCTAGCTCAGATGGTGCTCAAACACTGCTCTACCAGATGTGATCTATACTGCTTAGCATTGGGCCTCTCTGTGGCTCCTGCCTCTCCAATCTGATGATGGGCAGAGGCTAGGTTTTTACTAACTGTTCCAGGCAAGGACGTGTTTTTACAGAACTTTTATTCTTACAATCCTAGGAACATAGTGCAAGGAATACGAAGGGTACTCAATAAAATGTGCTGGCTGGCTTCCTGCACCCCAACGAGCATCGGGCCTAGCATCTTCCTTTCCTCCAAGGAATATGCCATGATTACCAACCACAAAGATTTTGATCCTAAGACTAAAAAAAAGTCTGCTCTGGCTGATCTGCTAAAAACAAACTTTAGAAAGGAGAAAATTTGCCAAGACTAATCCAATCTTTAAGGTCCAGATCAAATCTACTTAGAACCTACTGTTTGAAACTGTTAACACTTTCAAAAGCTCATCAATGGAGAAATAAAGATCTGGATTTTAATCCCTGTAATCTAACTGGCAATGTATTCCTGCACAAAAGGTGCCAGTGTCTCTGAGCTAGAATTCTTCACTCGCAGATATGAGGCTTTTTTCCCTAAGGTTCCATTAAAATAGGGGTTTTTAAACTTGAATGTACAGCAGAGTCACCAGGAGGGCTTGTTATAACCCAGACTGCTGGGCCCTAGACCCAATCCAGAATTTCTGATGCAGCAGTCTGGGTGGAACCTGAGACACTGCATTTCTAACAAGTTCCCAGGTATTCACTGGTGCAGGTCCAGAAACTATACTTTGAGAATCTACTACTTTAACCCCATCCCATGCCAGAAGGGCCAAGTGGAGGAAAGACTATGGGACTTGTCAGAAGACTGGAGTGGAACGCTCTATTCTGTGGTGATGAACTGCAGTAAAACATCATTCCACAGAACACCACTTCATCGCAGTTTGACATGAAACACCACATACTAAGTTTGCCTTTGTTCTCTCTGCAACACCCCAAGAAATGTTTAGCCCTACGTAGCCCAAAGCAATGACAAATACAAATCAGGGCATTGAAACTGCATGGCAGTACTTGGGTGTGAGGTGGTCCATTATCCAGATGATCTAGACTAAGCTTTTTAATAAAAAACTGTTTACCATATCTTTTTATACAGTTTTGACATTGAACAATGTAAATAATTTACACATTTTAAAGTTAAATTTAATCCGGAGAAGATGCAAGCCCTATAAATGACTCAGCAGAAACTGAACTGAGCTACGTAACAAATTTATGAACTGTGAGAGAAAGGAACTTTTTCAAATAACTTCTGAGCATAGCATTGACTATAAATCCTTAAGAGGTATAGTCTAAAGGACCAAAAACTTCAGAGGAGAAGTATTCAGGTGTTGGTTTCTAAATATACTTCCCACTAAAAGGAATTAATAAGGCTCCTGAGAGGAAGAGATTCCAAAGTCTGGCCAGTCAGCTTCAAATACCTACTTGTACCAGAAAACACGTAAGTACTCAAAACTAAAGGAGTCCGGTGAAAAAGCATGGTTTAGATCCCATAGCCAGATGAGGCACAATTTGATTAAATAAGTAGTAATAGCTTTAATTGATGGGAACACATTGAATAAATACAATTGCCCATGTCTATACCAACATCCAGAAAAAGAGAGAAAACAAAGAATGGTGGAAATAGGTAAGGAAATTCTTCTTTATAGACCAATGTTAACTAATATAGAGGACAGAAACGAAAAGTCATTATTTCATTGCAATAACTAAATCAGGGAAGGATCACCAAATGAATGCCAAAACAGTTAGTTAAAAAGTTGTTGGTGAACAGAATATTCACACAGTGCTAAAGTATTGCCCTGGAGATTATTTACAAAATGCAAAGCTAACAGTGCATCCTGAGAGAGGAGAGCTCTGGCAGCTCCCTCTTTAATAGAAGATTGAACTTGGACTTGGCTTCACTAATAGACAACTAGAAGGGCTGTATCTCCTGATGTAATGCAATGGGAGGGATCTAATACCACGAATGAGGCATTCTTGCCATACACACACACACACACACACAGTCTAATCAAGAGTCTAATCGAATGCTCCCAACCCAATTTCCAGTTTCCAGGAGATGTAGGAGGGACCAGTTAAAGCACAACACAAGGAAACAGGCAAATCCAGTATGTGGGATATTTTACAAAACAACTGAGTAGATTCTTCCAGAAGTCAATTTCTTAAAAATGAAAGAGAAGAGAAGAAAAAGAAAAGAATGGGAGGGGCCAGGAGGACACAGAGGAACTGATCTAGACAAAAAGTGAGTCAAAAGATAACCAAATGTAATACACAAGCCCTGGCACTTTTGAGGATATCTGAATACAGACTGAACAAAGGCGAAATTCTGTAAGCATTAATTAATTCTTTTAAGATGGTATTATGATTATGTGGAAGACCGTATTTTAAGAGAAGCACACTCCTACAAGTGCAGGGTCATGATGGTGCTACAACAATACACATACGACATATACACAAAATGTTAGCAGCTGTTGAATCTAAGCAAAGGATAGAGCATGTTCATTCCTTCAACAGTTCTGTAATTATGAACATTTTCATAGTAAGAAATTTGGGGGAAATTATTAAAATGGAAACATTAAATATAATTCTCAGAGATAAATCTTACTCTGAGAGCTTTTGGACCCCAAGTTGAGAATTATTCATCCGGCTAATTGACCTTCCTACCTTCTAGAGCATTAACTCAAAGTAATGGGATATCCCAAAACTGTAAGAAACAAACTATTAGCCCCTCACATTAAGACACAAGGACTAAAAGGAAGGAGCTTATGAAGAATTCAAACAATCACTTCAAGTTTCCCTGAGAACACATCAAAAACATACATACACACGACTGCACGTCCAACTGGGGAAATCTGAACAAGCCCTATGGACTGTATCAGCGCCAAGCGTCAGTGGCCTGCCCTGTTCTGAATCCAGGCTGGCAGATGTTGCATAATGGTATGGGCTCCTTTGCTGTAACTGAACATCGGAGTACGGATCAAAACCTTCACTTGTAAGAGCAACTGTTTTCCTTGCCTGATCTTGGGCAAAGGCCTCAGTTATGAAGATGTTACCACTGCAGAAAACTGGGTGCTGGTACATGAGACCCCACCCCCCATATAATTCTCTACAAATTCTTTGAATCTATAATTATTTCAAAAACAAAAGCACCACATTATAGATCTCATGTCCTGGTTTTCTCCAGTTTGAACATATCCTTAACCTGCTCCTTACCCCTCCCCACAACCAATCTGATAAATGACAAGCTTTCTTTAAAAAGAGCTCTTCACAATCCTAAAGATAGTCAATTCTTAAAATTGTGAAAGTCGGAGAAGATATACAGAGATCTCTACATCTCTTGCAAATAAACGCCTCCAGTATAGACTCCCCACTTCGCTACGTAGTACTTTTACTTCACGCAGGGTGAAATACGAATTTTCAGCTGGCTCCGTTTTCCAGGATCACAAAATCATGTAGAGAAGTGATGAGGACTCAGTGCAGCCAGCCTACAGCACATTCATTCAGGGATGCCAACAGCTGACAGGTGAGGAGAAGAGCAGCCACACCATTTACCTCCCCATGTCTGCTGCTTTTCTGGCCTTCTAAGCCTGAGAAATAACTAGTAGGCTGGTAACTGCCTCTCAATTTCACCTGAGGAAGAGGCTCAAGAGTCAGGACACGTCCATGATTCCCCCCCCCCCCCCCGGAATAAGCATTCATACTTTTTGTTCCTGAGAAGAAACTGAGTAGAATTCAGGAACTATACAGAATCCTCCTCTCATCAACAGGACCACTCCAACAGCCTCTTCTGCTGGAGCTGAAACCAGAAACATCACCTACAATTTTCCCCTCATGCCAGACTGCTCCCAAATCCCCCTCAGGGCAATGCCTAAAACTTGACAAGAGCAGGGAGATCCTTGATGTGAGGGGTGGCAAGGGAATGTTTCCCAGGGTGCCAGCTGCCTGATACCCTCTTTCCATAATTGACACTTGCTCTGAGCCCTGACCGTGCCCCAAGCTGTTGCACAGAGGTCACTCTATAGAGAGGTCACTGTATGAAAACAGCACACAAGAAACATTATTGAGAGGCCAAATGGTAAACGGCTGATTGGGTTTGTGTTTGTTCTGAAGACTCACCATCTGGCTATCATTTTACCTGAACACATGGGCTTTGCATAATTATTTTTAAAGGAGTCCTGAAAATGCATTTGTCCAACAGTGCCTGATTTTGCAGGCAAGGAAATACCTTTTGTATACAACTCAACAAAGTGGAATGCAAAAGCATCTATCACACGCATAGATATGTATTTCATAGCTATGCTCATATATGACTAGTATATAAACCAAAACACCAACAGTGATTACTGCAACGTGGCACTTTTATAAAGATTTAATTTTGAAAAATATTTTCCTATATTTTACGCTTTTTTTAAAGCTGTGATTATATACTTCACAGTTACTATCAGAGCCGGGCTTAGGAGAAGAGGGTTGCTCTGGAGAAGACAAACTTCATTCAGATTCCATTCGAGATGTGGAAGGGAGCACAGCCTGGCTGGTGACAAAAGCTCTGTAAGCCAGGGCAGCACAGGCTGAAGTGAGAAAAGAAATGCAACTCTCAGGGCGCCTGGGTGGCTCAGTTGGTTAAGCGTCTGACTCTTGATTTGGGCTCCGGTCATGGTCCCAGGGTCATGGGCTCAAGCTCTGCAGCAGCTCCACACTCAGCAGGGAGTCTGCTTGAGGTTCTCTCAACCTCCATACTCCCTCTCTGCCCCCGCCCCACCCCACTCACCTGTGCACTCATACTCTCCCTCTTTCTCTCAATCCATCAGTCAAGAAGGAAAGCAGAAAAAAAAAAATTAACTCTCAGAACTTCCAAATGCTTCATAAAATTCCTAAAGCTTACATTCAGAATGATGCCCAGTCTGCTAACGAACAAGTCAGGAAGTGTGTCAATAAATGTCAAAGAACTGGGGCTCCAACTACACATTTCCCACTGTGGCACCAGCACCATGCCCAGTGGCAAGAATGGAGACTTGAGAGGAAGGTGCCATCCATCATTCCATTCACAGAGGGCACTTCAGAAATAACTATTGTATTTAAATCACAATTAAAATTTTTGTTCCTTCACCACTCTTTAAAATAATCTTAAAAATAATACTTAACTGGAAAGCATCCAATTTCCCCAAGCTGTACACCAAGATAGGCTCACTATAAGGCCAAAGAAGAGTCATTTACCCCAGTAGAATACAAGAACCTTTAGGCCACTCAACCAAACAATGGGTACCTTTTCATTATGAAGTCTCCAGTATTCTCTCTGGCAGAAAAAAAGAGAGCTGCCGTCTCATAAAATGTCCCATCTTCAGATATTTGTAAAAAGTTCTATAATTTGTCCCATAGTCCACAGGTAACAATGTTTTCTAATTCTTACTAACAAACATGCACCCTGGAGATGAGCATGTTCTTAGAGACCAAGGAGAGAAAAGGACAGAGAAAGAAACCACTCTAGAATGCTCAACTGCACACCTGATGGTTTAGCCATTATTTCCCTAGACCAAACCCAGATGTGGGGAGACTATAGCTTGATATAAAGATAACCCAAATCAGGGCGACGGGGTGGCTTAGGCGGCTAAGTGTCCAACTACTGATTTTGGCTTAGGTCATGATCTCAGGGTCGTGAGATCAAGCCCCTACTTGAGATTCTCACCCTCTCCCTCTGACCCCTCCCCTGGTCCCTGCACACGTGTCCTCACATGCATGCTCTCTCTCTCAAAAAGAAGTAAAAATAAATTTTCAAAAAGATATCCTAGATCCCCATGGCTGCTACCTAACTCTCTCTAGAATCTGTGATATATCATGGTAAATCTTACTCATAATTAGGCAAGTTAGAAGAAACCAAGAGAATGAAAAGTAAGATTTCAGATAAAAATAATTTAAAGTAAGATGGATTTTGTTGACTATAGTCCATGGTCCTCTTTAAAAAGTCTAAGTATGGACTTGAGCATGTATGTACACTCACAGGAACATATACACTTACTTTTGTGTGAATTAATCTCTCCTCTTTCCCATCTAAAGCTACAGAGTAAATCCTCATGTGACCATTTCAAGAACTATTTTTTGCTACTAAATTTTGCCAACAATCTGCTCAGCATTCTAACAGATGTTTCTGTTTTCAAACCTCTGGGAACTTAAGCTGGGTCTGTTTTCTTTCCCCATGTTAAAAATAAAAGAAATGGCACAAATGTGGCCTAATACCCTAGAGAAGCTTTTCCCCACCCCACAACCCTCTATCTCCCTATTCATGTGACCTCCACGATCCCTTCTCAAATCTTTTCTTTTCCATTAGAGAAGATGTTTCCAATTATGGCCCATTAAGCTGCCAAGGATGACATCACTCAGTTTTTTGTTTTTATTTTGTTTTTTTTTGTTTTTATTTAAAGAAAATGCTACTGATTCCTAGTTACTTGGGGACCATCTGCAACAATTTAAGCCAACTAGTCTGCTGGACCTTATGAACCCACCATGTCACCGGCGGGGGGAGGGGAGGGTGGGACTTGTTCAAGATCCATGCTACCAACAGAACAATACCATTACACTAGGGGTTGGAGGGACAAGAGGATCTTGCTTTTATAGAATGATTGCTTTAAAATTATTTGTGACCCAACCTTACCTCAGTGACATCCATAACTTTGATGGCCGCCAGCTGACCTGTTTTAACATGTCGACCCTGAAAAACAGAAAAAAGAAGAAAATTGGCACCATTGTTTTTTCGTGATCATTAGAAAAGAATGGTTGAAGTTTCAATAAATCATTTCTTTTAATATCATTTCTTTTGTATTTTTTTCCCAAAGTAATGATGACATAGTCCCATGACCTCCAGTAGAACAACATGGGTTGTAATGCCAATGAACTCCACTTAATAAACAAAAGAAGTGGTAGAGCCAATGAGTTTTGATAAAGTATCAATTCTTTTCTTCTCAGGTTCAATTTACTTAACATTACCTCTCAACCTAAGCAACTTAAATAATATTTTCTTCTACACATCAACTTGATCACGTTTTCTTTCTTAACATTCTACATGAATGAAATGACCCAAAAAAGCCTCTTGATCTTTATTTTCAGAAATGGATAGTAGCCATTTTTCCCTAGTGTACTCCCAAGGCTCATTACTCGATTTTACAAAAAAGTTACCTGAGAGTCTTCTTTGAAGCTTTCCTGCAGTCCCAAGATAGGGAAGTTGGGAGGATAATTACCCAGAATAAGGAAGTGTGAAAGAGATAGGGATGATGCAGTGATAGTCTAACTCCTGACCTAGGACCTAAAACTCATTATTTATATCCCTGGGCATTTCAAACCAATGTCAGGTCAATCTCACACCCAGATGAACAGGACTAGTTTTAATTCCTGTCAGCTCTGTGTCCCTCCATCCACTCTTTGCAGTGCTCTGCTGGCCATTTCTCAGGTTGAGTAACACAGAGCTATCCAGATCTCCTGAGCTTGATGTACTTCAGGACTTTGTGGACAAGAGTCTTTTCTCAACAAATGTAAAACAGAAAGAACATCCCCATAGCTTCCAAGAGCCTGCCTCTCGTGTGGTCTCATGCTGAATAGTTATGAACTTTAGAACTTGAAACCTGAGGAAAGCTCTCCATTTAGTCTGGAAAGCTTACCCACGAACTCAAGTTACATCTAGGACAAAACAACTCCATGAAAATGACACTGTATTACAATTACATCTCAACTGTATGAGGTCATGGTGATATGGAGTCCTGCAATGGCCCAGGATTTCACGAGCAGAAACTACACAACAACGTAACATACAGGTAACCAGGACAAATAAAATCCACAGGCCAGGAATCTCATTGCAACTCTCACCCACCCACAGACACCACCGCCCCCGTCCCAAAGTGAATTACCTTCCTGGTCTTCAAAAGTGCTTCCATGCAAGTAGGGGCACCACCTCCCACAACACACACACCTGCAGTTTAGACAGTCTCAAATTCTGCTTCTGAGGTAAGCAGGCTTGTCCCACATTGGTCCATAGCCCAAGGAACTGCCTCCTGCCCTGTCAGCTATTTCCCAGCTACCATTCCACACGCATGCTTTTCCATCAGTCAGTCTCCGCAGATATGAACTGTCCTCTCAACTGTGGCTTCAGTACTCCATCACCACACCATCCCCAACATCGTCACACAGCCTGCTGAACAATCTGGCACCCTTCCTGTATTCACAGCTGAGTAATCCACAGTCCTGCAAGAAAATGCTGCCCTGTATCTATGTTCCCATACAGTGCACAAAATGATCTAAGAAGCCATTCGACCTCTACAGAAGCTCCACCCCAGAGATGCAGAGTAGAACACAACTATGTATCACGAAAGTGGTAATTTATGAACATTATATGGTCTCCCATATCTCTGGTTCTACTGCCATTTTTTTTTACTACCTGTCTGTCCAAGACTTAGTATCTTTTGATAATATGCATTTCTGAATCACTTATTTAAAATTTTTGCCTATGTGTGTTTTGGATCTGTAACCTCAGCCTTTTTGGAAACTGAGCTGTCCATGTCATGGGCACTGGCAGGATCCTAAAGCTAAAGGACAGTGACACAGAGCATGGACTCCAGCATCAACACTGTATCCACACTTAGTGTCCCCTTACCTGTATAAGGTAACATAACAATGCCTCAACCTCCTGTCTAAGACAGGAACAATGGTGCCCACTTCACATGTTTATCATGAAAAATAACAAAGATGCAAAGAACAGTGTAGTACACATGAGTGGTAAATAAAATAATAAATATGGTAATAGAATACAACTGGACTTTGCTTCCCTAAATGGAAGACAGAAAATTAATTTATTAGCATAGTATCAAAAAAACTCCCATGACCGACTGGTTAACACAATCATGAAGCCAAATTATGATTTCCTTAAATCCAAGAACAAAGAGGAAAACTTAAGGGAACAAAATATTAAGTAACCTTCTGGTGCTTTCTATATAAGGGACACAAAGATCATCTATCTCCTTAGCACCCAGGAAGCCCTCAAAACTGGAAACACATACCTGATTACTCTTCCTGCAGTGGGGTTATTTCCAAATTACTAAAGCAAATTTCTTGCTGAAAGAATCAAAGGATGACAGAAAATGTCACAAGAATTGCCCCCCAGCTTTTGTTCTTTAAAGAGGTAAACAGCACTGTGCTGGGAATGTGTTAGGTGAGTGTGGGGGAGGGGAAGGTCTTCTGAGTACCTGATAATTTAGGATCCTTACAGATGAAGAAAATCCATGGGCCTATGGAAAAAAAAAAAACCACTCCAGATATTTATGTAATGTAGAAGTATTTCCCTCTGTGCCTGAACTCAAGACCACAGGAGTATTCTCAGAACTTAGGGTTTGACAGTCGCATAAAAGCTTAGAGTTGTGGATTCATTCAGTACTTGCTTTACACAGAACGTGAGTTTCCCTTACTAAGGGATTAGAGAATCAGGACCTGACAACTAATCAGTTATTTTTGTGTCCAGAGGGTGGACCATGCAAAGGTACTAGCCTTCATTAACGCATGCCAGATCTTCCAAAATTAGGTCCATTTTAAATTTAAATTTAAGTTTAAATCAGGAAAACAAAGAATTCTGTCTCCCTCCTTTATAAGAAATAAGACAGCATACTGAAAGAAATGAATTTGGGATTCTGGCAGAGTTAGGCTTTCATTTCTCTGCTACCACTTCATTACTGTAAATTTCCTTGAGAAAGCTTCCTAGGATTATTGTAGGATTCCAATGTTCTTTTTAGAATAGGCAAGCTAGAAATAAAATGCATAAAGTACATGAAGCTCTGGCCATCATATCTGGCATATAATGGGCTCTAAGATAAGAGATCCACTCCCACCAGAGGCCTATGCTAATGCTTTCTCTTTAATTCCCCTTGCAACTACCATAACCCCAGTCAATTTAAGCCCATTTCTCATTTTCAAAGGGCATGGCCAATAGGGGAAAAGGCAGTAGGATACTAAAGTAATGTACTTCCCTAATTATTTTTTAAAAAGAAACAAAAAGAAAACCTCCAAATCAGAAACAGAAATAATAATCTATCTATTCAGATGCATCATCTTTGCAAAAAAGAACCAAAATGGCGAGCAAACAGACTGAGGAGAAAAACTACAACTGGGACTGAAATGCACCAAACATCTATATGCGTGTAATTGTGCGCAAAGGAGGTCATATGAAGAGTGGTTGAGAGGATATAAGTCTGTCTGTAATTTACTCAACACTACCCCAGAGAGAACATATTAAAGGTTCCTCTCGGGGTGGGTTATAAGCTTAAGTCTACAAAAGCCAGGTGTCCCCACCCATCAGGGAGGCCCTGCCCACGCTCCCATGGCACACTTTAGAGCTGTAACGAATGGCCCTCAGCAGCACATGAAGAGAAAATACACATAATCATAACCAACTGCATTGTGCTAGGGACTC
Organism: Lontra canadensis; assembly: GCF_010015895.1. Lineage (NCBI taxonomy): Eukaryota > Metazoa > Chordata > Mammalia > Carnivora > Mustelidae > Lontra > Lontra canadensis. The sequence continues at coordinate 3,845,797 of NW_022631106.1, read as the reverse complement.
AAGGATATAAGCAAAGGCATGATTTCACTGAAGTCTGAGGCTACACATCTAGACTCTATCATTCCACTCTGACCTCTACACCATCTCTTAAAGGCTGCTTCATGCAGTTTGCTCCCTACAGATGACCAATATGACCACTTTCCTTAGCCAGAGTCTGAATCCAGCATGCTGTGTCACTGAAATGCCTACCCTGTGCATGGAGAGGTTTGCAAATTAATATTAATAGGACCTTTCTTTCTACCGTATCATCCACTTTCAGAACATGCCAGTATATGATTTGGTCAGCACTAAATACACATAGCTAACATCCATTTATGAACTTGATTCTCTTGGCCTATTGCCTCATTTCTTGGACACAGTGTCCCATCCAGTGTTATAAAATGCCAGAAGGGAGAGTCTAAAGGCCCCTGGCTTTTTATATGAGGTACCATGTGAACATTAAGGCACTTATAAGTCATCAAATGAGGAAAACCCCCAAATACCATTCATAACTAGGACACCTAGACATTTTTTTGAAGGCCAGCAAAACAGGCCATTATCCTATTCTACAGATGAAGAATGCTGAGGTGAATGTTATTAAGTTATCTGCCCATGTATGATGGCAGCAGGATTGTATTTCCACAATGATTTATAAAATGCAAGGGATGAACTCCTACCATTTCTATCAACTTGTCAAATTCCTGCTTTGAGGTCCTTTTTTTTTTTCCAAAGAAATAGCTTAAATTATTTCCCCTCAATGCCCTTAAAGGGTTACCAAGATTTGGAATTAAAATCATTGCTGCAATAAATATTATTTGACACAAAGTCAGATTGGCCCACACTAACCAGAATCGTCCCCTTTAGTAAAAGACCTTTGCAACATTTGATTTTTGGTTTTTAAATGGGGGAAATGAATGTTTCTTTTTTAGAAAGGAAAACTCAAACTATTCTTGGCAGATGTCCAAGCTAAGGAGAAGCCTAATTTCTAACTCTCCTTCATGTTTCTAATAGAGTCAGAACTGACACCTTGCATCTACAAATATGCATTACATTTATGTACATGTTATAAGAGAAAACACACACACACACACACACACAAACATGGTTTTAAAATGCAAGGCACTGTGGCAGCCTGTCTATCTGCCTTTAAAAGCCTGTCCCTAATCCACAAAGAGGAGCCTAGTGGCAGAAGAAACAACATTCACGGGAAGCTTTTAAATCCCAAGAGGAAAAAGAAGGCAAATCACCAACTACCAGGTAACTAACTCATGTTACATAATATTTTTTTTTAAGATTTTATTTATTTATTTGACAGAGAGAGAGCGCTCACAAGTAGGCAGAAAGGCAGGCAGAGAGAGGGGGGAAGCAGGCTCTCTGCTGAGCAGAGATCCGGATATGGGGCTCGATCCCAGGACCCTGAGATCATGACCTGAGCCGAAGGCAGAGGCTTTAACCCACTGAGCCACCCAGGCGCCCCGACATGTTACATAATCTTTACCTAGACCCCCAGGAAACTCCATTAAAATACGTCTGACGAATACATATGCTTACTTAAAGGCAAAATCTGATGGTCTCACTCATAAGAGAAAACTTAGAGGGGGTGCAAATGAATCGAAGACATGAAAAACCAAGTCCTTAACTTGGGACATGTCTCCTCGGGGATGGTCATGCTCCTGTTTGACAACAATCATCCCTTGTCGTTGTATGGCATCAGCATCTCGTACCTGAACAAGGACATGTACTGTAACTCAGCAACTCCTTTACTGCACTCAGAGTTTCCTACTTAACTCTGACCTTTCTTCACAGAATCATAAAGCTTTTGTACTCATTCGGACTGAGAGAATAGACTATTAGAGAAGAAAACTCTATTAAATTTATGACACTTTGCAAGGTAAGTAAACAATTCAGGAACAACAAATATCTTCTTCTCTCAACAACCCAGAGGGGTGCACGCTTACAGCCTGAACTCTAGCAAGCATGATCCTTATGATACCCGGGAAGCATCTACTACTAGAGATAGCACTATAAGAACAGGACACAAAGCCCCAGGAGGTCCCTATTTTGGGGGCATATAGTGACCAAAGCACTTTCTGTGCACTTTCATTTACTCCTGAAATAACCCAACGTAGGTACCAATGTCCCCATTTCATAGATAGAGAAACTGAAGCTTTGAGAGGATTATGCAGTTAAGTGCTGTAAACTTTAAAATAGAAATGACCACAAACTTCCCATTAAACCAACTTATACAGGAACTGCTGAGTATACTATTCTATAACATAAATATTTTAAGTGGTTATAATCAAACATGGAAATGCAGTAACCAATAATAAAAACTTACTCTCAATCCCTGGACTTTCCTCTCTTATGATAAATCAGAAAAGTCAATGAAAGAATATCCTGAAGGAATTCTTTAGGAAATCTGAAGGCATATGTGAACACATTCAAGCCCCTCATTCTTGGCTTTCTGAAACTGGTAATGGGTTTGTCTGTTCCTTCATTAACTCACCATAAATTTTCTTTCAATAAATATTGGAGATCAGAATGCTTCTCCTTTCTGCTGACTTTAACCTGAAACAAAAACTCCAGAGATTAACTTCCTGATACTGGTTTTCTATTTGCTTAACAGAAAAACCCACCAACACCAAAATTCAGTAAACTGAAGACTGACTATATTTAACCAGTGCCCAGGACATCCCCTATGCTGCCAGGGGAGCTAAAACACCCCATCAGCCCTCAGAAAGTTTATAATTTAGAGGGACATTAAAAAAATCCACAAGAAGGGGCACTAACATGGTGACAGAGAAACACTGTACTCTGGAGCAGAAACACTTATGAAACAGGATAGTGTGAGAGGAATTGCTCTGCTCTAGCACAAAGTGCAAAAGGTGTTGTTAAAGAGACCATCACTGTGAGGCTAATAGTGTAGACCCACCATGGAGGCTATAGCAGGGCCTTTAGGGGTTGCCCTGATGCTCTCGAAGATCATCAAAGGACAAGATGTGGATCCCCTGATGTCTAAACTGTAAATACTCCTTACCGAATCCTAGAAAGGAACAGTTTAGGCAGGTATCAACCGGCGGGGAGGAAGGGGAGAACTCAGCAACTCACCCAGGACTAGAAGATCTGTCACAAAACTGCATCACTTCTCTCCAAACATGTAAGGACAAATAGAGCTCTTTCTACTCTGCACCCAACCAAGAAGATGCCAGTCTCCCACTTAGTCAGAAGAGGGCATTCCATCATGGGGTTGATATGTGTGCCTGCCACAGAACAGGCAACGACCAGCTGCTCCTCATTCCCATCCAACTTGGGAGCTGTTACTTGATCTTAATGATTTTTTAGTGGTGTTTATTTGGTTTGCACATGTAATATTTTAGAAATAAGGGATTTACTATGGGAAGAGAGAGATGTTAAATATTTCTATTAAGTATGTCAAATTCAATTACAAAAATCACTCACTTCCACCCATGATGTATAGATTTCCATGCTCCATCCCAGACCCACACAAGAGAATTCCATTAAGTGGGGTATAGGATTCCAGGACTTTTTAAGCCAGTCTCTAGTGATTCTTCTGCATTCTGAAGTTTGGAATCACTTTTCCAAGCTTGTATTAAAAAGCTCAAACTCAAGCTTTCATATCCTTTTTGGACTACACAGTATTTACTTACTGTAACATATACACTCATTGTCTTAGCTGGGGGTTTTGCTATGTGAAGGTTAGATTTATAACACGTGAGTTCTAAGAAATGTCAAATAGTTTATAATAAAAACAAAGAAGTTATGACCTGAAATGTTCAGGAGCTAAAAAGATAGGCAAGCCTAGTTAACAAAACAGCTGATTTTATAGCCAAGAGACTATACCCAGAGAGCAGGAAGGACACACACCAGTGGGACTATGCCCCTGGTGTGCCAAGTTTCTCCCCAAGATGTCTTATCACATCACACATAGTTCAACTTAAAAATTCCAACAGGGGACGGGAGGGTGAACAAGCAGAGCACAGGGGATTTTTAGGGAAGTTAACCTACTCTGTACTCTACCATATTGATGGATACAGGTTATTATACTTCTGTCCAAACCCAAAGAATGTACAACACCAAGAGCAACCCTAATGTAAACTATGGACTCTAACTGATTACAACATGTCAATGTAGATTCATCAATTGTACAAAATGTGCCACTCTGGTAGGGGATGTCATAATGGGGAAGGTTATGCACAGGTAGAAACAAGGGGTATATAGAAATCTCGGTTATCTTCCTCTCAATTTTGCTATGAACCTGAAACTGCCCTAATAAAGATGAAACATTTTTTTTTATTCCAATCTGCTTATTTCCTTATTTTAAAGGACAAATACGAACCTACATGACCATGTGGCGAATGGCATGAGCTCAGCACTGGGTAACCCACGTACCACTCTAAGATCCCACATCCATCCACCCCAAAGGCAAAGACCAGCTTCACAGGTTCTGCACTATAAACCCAAAACCACAGTCCCCCAACTCCTGCGTGCTCTTTTCTAGGAAGTATATACAAAAATTCCAAAACTCAACCAAAGAGAAGAGGTGTATTACCCAGACAGCACTCCATAAGCTATTTAAGATAAGGAACCACATAATTAACTTGAGAGAGTGAGCTCAGAGCACTTCAGGAAATACCTCAGTCTTCTGAACACCTCCTTAGAACAGAGCAGGAATAATGGCAACATGACCCTACCGACACCTATCACACTCCTCCACAGCCCAAACAAGTATGAAGTAAGCAGGTTCATATTTTTGCACATTTCATCCTTGTAACTAATATTTCTCATTACAGTCAACATCTGCTTATCTGCCTCTTCCTCCCTTCCATGATCAGGGCTGTGGATGAGCAGGAAGACAGAGAAAGCAGAGGAATATACGAGTGTTAGATCAGTCCAGACTTGCAATTTAATAAAAAGAGAGTGCTTCTATTCTCTCAAGAGTTTAAAATTAAAGACCTCAATACAGAATTATGCCTTTCTTAGGTTGGAGCTATCTTACCTGGAACAATACTCCCTTGAAGGACAAGTATGCCTCAGTAGCAGAGAAACGTACAGATTTAACTTCTACGAAGAATTACAATCAAAATTAAACAGCATGAAAAACTGTTATCTAGTGCCCACTCCCCAATAAATGAGTCGTTTTGATGCATACATCTTTTTTCTTTAAGAGTCCAGTCTGGGGGCACCTGGGTGGCTCAGTGGGTTAAGCCGTTGCCTTCGGCTCAGGTCATGATCTCAGGGTCCTGGGATCGAGTCCCGCATCGGGCTCTCTGCTCAGCAGGGAGCCTGCTTCCCCCCCCCTCCTCTCTCTCTGCCTGCCTCTCCATCTACTTGTGATCTCTCTCTGTCAAATAAATAAATAAAATCTTTAAAAAAAAAAAAAAAAAAAAAAGAGCCCAGTCTGGATGGAAATCTTTCCCAACCCTGAAATCTTGAGTACATTGAAGTTACTTTTCTTAATGGATCAGGGAAATCATGATGAACATCAATTACTAACCTGTCCTTGCAATTATGCAACAGCCTCAGGCAACATTACATAAGGTGGTAATATTCTGACTCCTACAAAGAAAGGGCCCAGTCATATGGGTTTTGCATGCTTGTTCTGTCATTTTCAGCTGTGTTCTAGAACAGATTTGGCAGGGGTTGGGGGTGGGGGAGCTTGCTGGCCAGAGAGCAAGCAAGTTCTAGTTAGGTGAGCCAGCACTGTAGCAAAAAGCACCTTCATGCTGAGAAGTGGAGACCATTTGGATGGACACATACATGAAAGGGGCAAGAAAAGAAATACTGCCATGACAGTTTATGTGTAATTCCTTCAAAGACAGGGAGGGATTTGGCTGGGCAGTGGGTCAGGAGGGAAGAAAGGGCAGCTGCTTTTTAAAGACATCTTTCAAGGCTGCTTTAAAAAGAACAGTGCCTTGGGGCGCCTGGGTGGCTCAGTGGGTAAAAGCCTCTGCCTTCGGCTCAGGTCATGATCTCAGAGTCCTAGGATCGAGCCCCGCCTCGGGCTCTCTGCTCAGCAGGGAGCCTGCTTCCTCCTCTCTCTCTGCCTGCCTCTCTGCCTACTTTTAATCTCTGTCAAATAAATAAATAAAATCTTTAAAAAAAAAAAAAAAAAAAGGGACAGTGCCCCTTTCCAAGGAAGCAATAGCCCCGTAGTATGGTACACATGTGAGCCGGCGGCTAGATTACAGTATCAAGTGTGAGGAATCATTATTTAAAGAGGGAAACTAGAAAATTTAAAAAGCACCAATACTAAGTATTCAGAAAATACAAAGGACAAAAAAAATCAGCATACCTATTCTTACATTAATTGTAAAAGAAAATGCACTGGAAACTCTTCAAATCCAAGCATCTAAAACAAGAGATGTAGGATTCTATAAACAAGCTATCACCAACATTTAATACACACATGCAACTGCCTTGCCCCCTAATTATCCGAAAAACTCAACTGACTTCAGATTCAGCAATTTTAGTTTAAAATAACAAAAGAATGTCTAATAGCATAACAAACACCAATCCTTTACTGTAGGCAAATATATGTATAAAGTTATTAGCCACTATGAGATATGGTATACTACATTCAACAGCTAAGTAGTAAATGTGGTAATGCTAGAACTGAAATTTGATTGCATGACTCTGTCAAGATACATTAAAATACTATAATCCTGATGGTAATTTAACTAAGCATTGGACAAAAGAAAATGACCAACAGAGATACAATACATAACTCTTAGAACACATACTCCCTACTAAAGTGCTCTCACAGCAAGAACTGCACATAATAAACATTATTTTCATATTTGTTGACTCTTTCAAGCTACAAAAAATGGCGAGTTCATCTTTCTATACTTTTCTATATCACTGATATTATCATGATAAAATTTTCTATTCATATTTTTAAGGGAAAAAGTAAGAAAATTTAAAAATCCATTCCTTTTCTTTCACATAGTAAGATATTTAAATACTGCAGAAGAACAGCACCCAAAGCAGGCACTGAAGCCAGGAGCTCTAGATTGGAAGCCCAACTTCACCACACACTAGGAGGGTGACCTGAGGCCAGTTACTTCACCTCTTCTGGACATTTGCTTCCTCTGTAAAATGGTGATAAACACAACCCTCTGCAATAGGTCCTGGTCCCTCCCAGGGGGCAGTATCATGACTGGGAGCACTGGCAGTACAGCAGTGTCATAGGCATAGAGATCAACACGCTTGAGCATGGTATCTCTGAGATGAGCTTACAAAGCAGGGGGCCGGTCCTTAAAGGTCAAACCTTCCAAATTTCAAAACTACTACGGTCCTGACAGATCTTTCCCTCCAATGTGATATATCTTTGGGCAGATAAACCTGCTTATACAGATCTATCACAATGTAATTAATGTCTATTAATTCAGATTTCAAAGAAAATATACAACCAGGATTTTTCTCTTGAGAACCCATACAAATTAACAGTACCTATAACTACTTACTATTAGACACTGAAATATTTTCTTACTTAAAACCACATCATATACCACACTTCCTTTTTAAATTATCACAATACTAATGATCTACATTTATCTTTAACATAATCCTCAATCTGAACTCCTCTTTCTTTGGCCTTCCCTTGGCATTATGTAAGGTGACCACCAGTCCCTAACTCCAAAGCAGGGAATCCTGCCCTTTTTTTTTTTTTTTTTTTTTTATATATAGTTTTAACTTCTTAGTTTCTCAAATGAGGAGATATGAAAGAGTCAAGAGTAGGGAGCTGCAGCCTTGTGACTGACCAGTTGGGGAGCCCAGGGTTACACTACAGCATAACAATCAAAAGGGCTAAACCACACCAAAGACTGTGAAGCCAGAGCAGACACAGTGCCAAAGCCCAAAGAGTTCCAGGATTCCCACGATTCCTATAGGACTCCAGGAAGTATCATACACAGAACAGTGAATTTGAATAAAAAGCTTGCTTATTACAATGTTTAACCATTTACCCACAAGAGAAGATGAAAACAGAATTTTGTGGGTTCCCTTCCTTCTCCTCCAATCACTAACCCCCTACCCCACCAAGAAGCTCCCCCTTGTTTCTCCCCCTAACCCAAGGACACTAGAATTTCAGTATTTACCCATGGCACAATTTCAGTATTGAAGTTTATCATTTCACACATCACTAAAGCACTCAAACTGAACTCTTCTCATTGCCCTAGACAGTTAAAAAACTTTAAAGTTTCAGACACAAATCAAAAGACAAGAGACTGGGGTGCCTGGCTGGTTCAGTTGGTAAAGGATGCAACTCTTGATCTTGGGGTCGTGAGTTCGAGTCCCATGTTGGGTGCAGAGATTACTTGAAAAGAGAAAATGGAAGGGAAGGGAGAAAGAAAACGAAAGGAAAGGAAGAGGAAAGAAAAAGACGAGATTAAACAATGCAGGGCATTCAGATTCCATTCTGGGCTCTTGATCCATCCATGGTCTCTTCCTACTTATCACCAACCCAACTTTCAATGAAGGTTTTCAAATTGCTCCTTACCTTTTCTCAGCACTTCAAGTAGCTGACACTAACACTGCCCTTGAACCTAGATATATTTTTGATACACGTCATCCTATAAGCAGCTTTGTGTCTCCCTGAACAGTTTTTAAATACAAATATAACCTAGTTTCTGAACCTCAGCTACTTCTGCTGCTGTGTCCTCAGCACTGACACAGTGTAGAGGGCATAAATCTTCCCTCGTGTGCTCTCTAACATACTTGTTCTCCTGGTTTTCAAAGTCTGTATCCAACTCTTAACATGCTCATGCTGCATATCCATAAGCATATTCATGAATTTCATTCATTCCTCATAATTCCCCTATTCTTCCTTTTAAAAAAAAAGAGGTTTGAGAGAAAACCCACCATTAGAATTTCCCTTTGAGATCCATTTGATAGCATCTCTTACCAGAAATGATGCTTACCATAAATGATCCCTCAAGTTTTCAAAGTCAAAGTATGCTCAAACTCATACCATGTCCATCTAAAACTTAACTTGGTCCAAATGAATAAAGATAATTGATAGCTTATAAGATATTTCCATAGAAAATAGGAAGAACTATTGCCTTAGCATTTTGCGTTCAGTCAGAGGCTGCTAGAATGTGCCTCCATACGAGTTTAATCACTTCCCTGCCTGCACCCTCAAGCAGAGGGAAACTTCCAGTGGGCTGTTTTATGGAAGCCCTCTCCTCTCAACTCTTCTTAATCCTTTTCGGTCAACCCCTTACTCATTCCACAGCCTCAGGTGCCACAGACCAAGGCACCTTGAGAAACCTGATGGTAGCTAAGAAGCCACGCCCAAGTTCTACTACCTGCACAAGACATCTCCTACCCAGTGCCTGCCCAGGATTCTAATATTACTAGGGTCTACAAAAAGCCTGCAACTATCAATATAAATGGGCAGAACTCAGAAAAATGATGCAAAGTAGAAAAAGCTAACTTTGAAACCAAACCGTCTAAGGGATCAGAAGCCAAGGCCTCACACAGTGTGCTGGCCAAGCAAATCCAGGATAAGTGAACATGAGCACTCACCAATCTATGTAATTGCCTAATTAACTCTGTCCTTCAACACGCTTAACTTGAGATGGCGAGACAAATGCTCAGTGCCACTCTTTCCTCCCTGTGGTTCAGTCCCTCCCTTTGAACAACCCCCTGATGACACAAAGTCTCATCGACTCTAAACAGCAATGGATGTGCTGCTCCAGGGAAGTCATTCTTTCAACCTACAGACACAGGCATCCAAAATTACTCTACAGAACTGTAGTTAGAAAGAGAACACTGAATTGAAACTCTTCAAGCCACAGATACACCAAAATTTGCTTTCCCAAGATAAATCCAAGATACTAGAAGTAAACAAAAATTCTGATCATCTGAGTCAACTGCTCATTCTGCCACTAGACAGATTTATGACCTTGAATGAGCCACTTAACTTCTCAGAAGTGTGGTCATCTCACTATGAAATGTTCATGGCTCTGAGGTCCACACTCCAGGGATACAAGAGCGAACAAAGTAGATAAAGTCTGAGTTCTTTATTCTAAGAGGGGACACAAGCAATAAACAAGTGTATACTTTTGCCGTTGCTGTGAATATGTACTGATGCACCAAAACAAACAAACAAACAAACATACCTTCGGGGAAAACCTAGCAGAGTGAGGAGGAGAGGGAGTGCCAGGATGGGGATAGTTGCTATTTTATTATGGTGGTCAGGGAGGCAGGCCTCTCTGATACCCTGTCATTTGCGCAGAGAGCCAAAGAAGGTGATGAATGACTTACCCTGCAGGACCTTTTGAGCCAAAATTCATTTACACAGAAAAACTCACAGGCGCCATAGGGTACGCCACACTAGCCTACTACCTTAGCCAGGGCAGCATCCTCTGTGGCTTGTAGGCAACATAGTGGTTCTATTCAAGTTCCAATAACATCAACATGTTCCACTCCTTCCTGTCAACAGCAGACACAGTGCCCCAAGAATATCTCTGCGCAAACAGGCACCACCCAGCATACATCTACATCTAGAGCAGAACCTTTTCTCTGGGCAAGCAAAACCATTCTCAACATGGCCTACTTCCCCCTCCTGCAAAGCTCAGGCTTGGGTTAGAGAGAGAGGGCTGTGAGAAGCAAAACCAGAGGCTCTGGACCAAAAAGAGCTGCAAGATTTCTCCATTTTCCACCTGACTGCACAGCTTATTTTCAGCAAAACCCATCCTCTCAAGGTTGAGGTGTTAAGGCCTCTGTTGACAGAACCTGATTATGACTTTCTAACCAGGCACTGAAAGCAAAGTCTCCCTTCTTACTGTAAGGGCAACACTCAGAGCATGCGGGGGCGGGGGGGTGCAGATAACAGATTTTTAATTGAAAAATAAATCCCTAAGTTTATGGTGCACAATTCACTGCTTACTAACATTTGCAGGAGACTACTCGGGCTGTGAGGTCACAAGTCGATTGCTGAATAATAACAAAAGTCTATTACCAGAGCCATATTCAGAGCTTCAGGGTGTTGTCTGTTGTGGTTGTGCTTCTGCCATTTCAGATTATCTGGCATCTTATAAAGGCAATTCTTCTGAGTTCTAAGACCTGAAGCCACTTTCTAGATGCTAATATAGCAAGGTTCTTCTCCCTGGTAATTCACTGGCTAATCTGGACATCACATTTCCTATAGTGGGCAGAGGGTGCTTTTTGTCCATTTTTTCAAAATTGAAATTTCCAAAATTTCAAAATTTCCAAAATTTCCAAAAATGAAGAGGCTACACATTTCTAAAACCCAGATTTTTAAGTTTTACATTTCTCTTAAAAAACAGATTTGTTAAAACTGGGTCCTTACACCCATGGAAACAAGGTATAGAGCTGAACTGAGAGGCTACCCAGGGGGCCAGTAGGAAATTTCCAACAATTTCCACAGCCCTCCTTCCCCAAAATACTCACATATGTATGTACCGGCATGGGCCAAGTGTCCTCGATCAGAGACCAGAGCAGTGGTTCTTCAACCCTAGGTAACGATCAGTCACCATTTTTGTTGTTGTTTTTGGGTGTTTCTGTTTTGTAATATACATCTTGGGACTCACCCAGGTCAAAATCTCAGGACTGGAGTCTAAGCATCCATATCTTATAATCTCCTCTACAGAATTCAGAATAACTGCAATGATGACCCCATGAAGAATAATGTCAGAAAGACTCTGGTATGTACCAACAAAACCCACATTCTCAATAAAAAATAAAAAGCCCCCAGAACACCATCACCCTGGATCCCCTGTTACGGTAAGTTAAGTACCATGCTATAGCTAACAAATGCACGGTTGTTATCTCTTGGGCATGTAAAACAAACAGGTGTGGCCCTGACAGCGTGGGAGAAGCCCAAACAACAGACTGACTCCACCAAAAACACCCACTAGCGGCTGAGCAAGCAATCACCCTCCCCGCCTTCCCCCCTTCACTGGGGTGACCATATTAATTTATCATCCAAACACGACACTTGATAATGAATGAGGCACTAGTCGTAGTATGCTAGGCCAACAGGTGTAAACCAGAACTGCCTTGGACAAACAGAAGGTATGGCCACCCCCGTGGACCTTCAGGGTACCACGCTTCAAGAAGTTTTATTTTAAAGGAACAAAACCACCCCCCCCTCCAAAAAAAGCCCACTACCAACAAAACAACACCTAGGTGGAACCTCTATAATTATTAGATTCTAAGTTAGAGGCAGGAAAAGTAACATCCCTAACACAGCACCTGCAATGTGTTAGGCCCGCAATAAATGGTTTTTCAATGAATACTCAGGAGGTCAATGAAGACCAAGTCATGAGTGGTAGATGGCATGATGAATCTACTCAGTGACTTGTAAACACAATCTCAAAGAAGAGGTACAACCTTCAGATCTCTCAGGGAATCTCTCCCCAGAGGCTTTCTGGCCAAGCCCACCACAGCAGTCCCTACTTCAACTGACCATACAGGAATAAACTCAGTCAGATACAAATTCTTCACAGGAAATACAATCAAATGGAGGAGGCCAAATAAGACCCAAGAGCCGACTTCTTTCTCAGGTGCAGACTCTCCCCTACCTGCCTCTGGGGTAGAGCAGGTTCTCCCTTTTCCAGGGCTAGGCACCCCACGCTGTTCCTTATGGATGTGTGCCAGCTGCCCTAAGGAACTTACTACCACCCCACCCCCCACCCCCCAACTAGCCCTGGAAAGCCACTCAACAATAGGCAGGAAGCTTGAATGGTTAAGACAGATGGGGGAAGTCCTGAAATATAACTACAAAGCCCATGAATACCTACAACCATCATCATCCAGACTTTTTTTTTTTTTTTTTTTAAGGGAAAAGGAAACTCCAGTTCATTAGAAAGATAAGCAACACTGAAGTGTGATAAAATGAGCAATGAGACCTAGAATGGAGGCACACCATCACAGATCCTAGGGAGAGGCCTCCAGCCCACCTGAGTACACTCCAGGCCTCTTGGGAAGAACTGGGGGCTGCCCATATTCTGCCATATCCATGCCCCTCCACAGCCCCTTTCTGGATTCTACCAAAGAGCCCTATCTAGGAAGAATGCCAGTCCTCACAGCACCAAGGCATTCCTTCAAAACCTGAACTGAAAGGAACAGCACAAGGGGGCTTTTACGGATAATGGAACTTTTATGTATTCTGACTGTGGTTAAATCTGTACATGTGTTAAAATTGAAAGACTTGTACACCGAAAAAAAAAAAAGTCAATTTTATTTTATGACAATTTTTAAAATAAAATTTGAATACTAAGGGAAGCAGGACTGATCAAAACCCAGGACTCCTCTGGGACCTTCAGCCTCTTTTCCTGTTTGTTCAGTGAGGGGCCCCTCAGACAGACAGACATATCCGCTTAGGGATTTTGCTTTGTTGGCACTATCTTCCCTTCCTCCCCCTCCTGGTGTTTGCTTTTCCTATTCTTACGACATTGTCATGTGACAAAACTACAATTCAGGTCTCCAGTTAGTAAGATATGAGGGAAAACATCGAAGCCATGACAGATATAATTCCTACCACAGGGACTACTATGATGGAGAAAGAGCTGGGCCAACACAGGCCCACTAGGGAACAAAGGAGTGGAAAGGAGATCACTGATTCTGCTGCAGTTACAAAGCACTATCCTACACCAATGTAAAGGTGTACTCACTTTCTGAAAACCCAATGCAAAGACCTGCCAGACCCTGTGGTCACCCTCCCACCCTGGCATCTGGAAGCTCCTGCTCCCCAGGCCAGAATGGTGGGAGGTAGGCCCTTCCTGTTGGGCTGGATTGTACATATGTTAATAGCGCAAACCCAACGCCACATTTTTATAATTGTGATTAAACTTTATAGTACAAAAAAAAGGTGGGGGGGGGGGGCGCCTGGGTGGCTCAGTGGGTTAAGCCTCTGCCTTCAGCTCAGGTCAAGATCTCAGGGTCCTGGGATCGGGCCCCACATCGGGTTCTCTGCTCAGCAGGGAGCCTGCTTCCCCCTCTCTCTCTGCCTGCCTCTCTGCCTACTTGTGATCTCTCTCTCTCTCTCTGTCAAATAAATGAATAAAATCTTAAAAAAAAAAAAAACCGATAAAAGCGCCAGATGGGACTTCATTAACTAAGGTGTGCTTTGTGCACTACTTTTGCCACATAGCACTGAAAGTGAAGTACACTATTATTCCGGACTAGGGGGATAACAGAAAATTCAGTAGCAACTTTCCTTTCTCATCCTTTCATGGGTGGAAACACACAAAATAGTTACATCTGATCTTTGGAAAGGGAGTCACAATGATCCACAATTTAAAAGGAACAAAATTCAGGTACATACAAATAAATTCTATAGCTGTGTTCTCAATCAGTAGATGTGTTCCTAAAGCTGGTATTTAGAGCAAAGAATTTTCTGCAAGTCACTGAAGTTCAACAAGTTTGAAGATATTTTATTAGGGGTCCTTTTTCATGTGTGTTAACTACAACTTCAAATACAGGATTTATTTAAAATGGGAGACAGTGGACTATAAGTCCTGGGGAGACAATATGCCCTTTTAGGGAATAAGCAGCAAAGACTTTGCTTCTGAATGATCTGCAGGTGGCTGAGACCCTGAGTACAAATCTGTGGGACTCTTCCCCAGACCTCTCCATCAGAGACGGGTATACTCAAGTAGAGGCCAAGGGCAACAATTTTGGGCAACATTCTTTCAACATACTTAGGCAACAGAATTTGAACCCTAGCAGAGCAATCACACAGCATAGGGACAGCAGGTCTTGCTTGAAGCCTGGCTTTTACTATGCCAAGAGAGACTTGAGAGGCCCAAAAATAAGCTCTGCTATGAACCATAGTTCAGGACCACCAGCAATTAATTTCCAAACCATCAATCACAACGCATCAAGCTATTGTGTTTCAGTCTTGGGATTTTAGTAAATTAAGAAGGGATTTTGCTTCTATTTAAAGAATGACAGTGAATGGGGTTAACTGGGCATCTTCTCATTACAGTTTCAAATTCTTCAAATAATCACATCCATTCTGGACCACTGTGCATCTCAAATAATCATGTGAATGAGGGAACAGCAATGGTGAATCTGGCCTCATTAAGTGGAGCGACAGTCCAACTAAACTACTTGAATGCCATCTGCACAACCTCTGTGCAGTTAAAAATATAGCAGTAGGAATGAAATTCAACCAGAGAGAAGGGCAAGAGAAAATATAAGGTGGAAAATGCTCCCTGTTCTTTCTAGCAGGCTCCTAAAACTCAGTGGAGCTTGAGCAGCTGGCATAGAAGGATATGTGAAAGGAGAAACGGGCTTGTCTAACTGGATGGGACAAGAGAGGACCAGAGGGCATGCTTAAACAAGACCTGGGCCAAAGTGTAAGTGATAGAGCAATGGGGATAAAACTTAAAAATGGCCATGCCATCTTCGCATCTCACAGCAGATGCTGCTGGTCTAGAAAAAGTTTTCCCCACCAAGGTAATCATGACCATCATGACCATCAGGAAGGAAAAAGGTTTGCTTTTGCTCCTTACCTTTTGGTACTCAGTTAAGTACCAGCATCTCCTCCCTATGGGAGAGTGGGGGTAGAGGAAGGAGAGAAGGAGCCATTATGTGCAATCCACATTCATCTTGCATCCTGCCACAATCTAGCACCACCTGGTAACAGTGGTCTACTCCAACCTAAATACCCACTGGGAAATTCTGCGTCCTACGGCTGGCCAGCTGCCATACAAGATAGCACCAGCAATTCTAAGAATCCCAGGTTAGACTTCTTAGTCCAGGGAGATTATGTAAGGAGACTACTGGGACATGAAGACCCATCCTCTATTTAAGAAATGAAACCAGATAAAAAGACAAGCTACTGCTAATCACATTAAACTGAATAATATGCATGACCACAGAGTTTAACAGTGTAATATTTTTATTCTACAAAAATCAGAATGAACAAAATGTAATGTTTTATGAAATTTAGACCTGAAACATATTTTTAATGGTCATCTTTGAGGGCTCCAGACAACATGAATGTTAACACGCTAATAGGAAATAAACTACCACCAACTTTCTAAAACACAAAACCTACTTGTTAAACAAGTGATACAATAAATCAACAGTAACGAAGAACTATGAATGCACCTAGTTCATCCTCCTAGTATATGTATGAAATATAATTTTGCTGACAAATTAATAAAAGAAAACTTTTATCTCAGAAAACCTTATCTCACTGGTATCAGTCAGCTGTTAAAGTGGCCAGTCATCCCTATTCCCATCCAGGTGTGGCTTTAAATATACAACCCCCAACAAATGGCTCAAAAATCATGACTCAAAAATCTTAAGACACCTCTTGATGAGTATCACAATACTACGATCTTATTAATATGCAAACATGAGAACTTAATTCATTTGTAATACAATGTAGAAGCTCATATCACAAAAATCTTCAATGATTTTTCCCACTGTACTCTACTCCCATTAACTAAGCCATATGTCTTCTCAAAATTACATCCACCATGACCACCCTTCCCTCTGTTTAAGAACTGATGGATCTGTAAGCACCAGGAGGGCAGGGACCTTACCTGGCTGACTTTTCACGACTATAATTCTAGCACCTAGCTGATACTCAGTATTTGTTAGAAGGAGTTGAAACTCACTCTACTTTTTTGTTGAAATGGTAAGATAGGAATAAATGAGACTTTAAAATAATCAAGTAGTTAATTTCACATTAAAAAAAAAAAAAAGCCGGGACGCCTGGGTGGCTCTGTTGGTTAAGCCGCTGCCTTCGGCTCAGGTCATGATCCCAGGGTCCTGGGATCGAGTCCCACATCGGGCTCCTTGCTCAGTGGGGAGCCTGCTTCTTTCTCTGCCTCTGCCTGCTTGTGTTCTCCTGTGCGCTCGCTCGCTCTCTCTCTCTCTCTCTCTCTCAGTCTGACAAATAAATAAATAAATAAAATCTTTAAAAAAAAAAAAAAAGCCAAGTCACATAATACCACTTAAGCTTTAGTGAATTACAATTTTTTCAAGAAGACATATATCAAACATATACAAAAGATTTTGGCGAAAGCAAAAGGCAAAGATCTTCTTTTTCATCTATAATTACAAAATTAGTACATAATAAGTAAAATTCCAGACCTTCACAGATTCTTCTTCTTTTAGTTCTATAACCAAACACTATTATGGTTTAAATTAGAAGGGTCTGAACAGGCTTATACCAACTGTGGCCACTGACATCCTGTACCTAAGAACTGGCATCTTCTTTTCACTATAGAGAAAACACTTAGATTTAGACTGCCCAAGAAATATTAACATCAATAATGTTGGCTAAGTATTAGAAATACCCTTTGCTGTGGAACAAATCTCTGTGCCCATCTAACCTCATGCCCACCTACCCTTCCACTAACAGAGGAAAGAACCACATAGTGCTATATACTATTATTTGAGGAGTAGGCAAGACAGGTGTTACCCCAGTATCTCAAGGTGTACACTGAAAAAAAAGTAGAATATATGATTTGTGCAGACACTAACATTAGGGAAAAGCAAGCAAAATTTAAAAAGTCAGGACTAAACCAAAAGGATACAATACCGAAGGCAAAACCTGGACACCAAAGACACTGAAGTGGGGTTTCAAAACTGAAGTACTTTTTGCTTCCTGCGAAGCTAACTTGTCTTTTCTAATCTAACACCTAATTCTTCAGTAAAAGCGGTTACTGCTATTAAAAGAAAAGCAGTGTATTAAATACAGTAGTGTTCTCTATCTCCCAAGCCCGCTAGTCAATTAGAGAAGAAATACATCAAAATCTTTCTGAAGAGCACAAATACCCTCAACTGGATGTGGAAATGCAAACCTTGATGCCCCAACTCATTATGATATTAAACTATTACTACTATTATAATGCAAGATAATCATATACTTAGAGAAGCAGCCTAAGTAATTGCAATAAGCCACGTGTAAAAAGGAAGCACAAGAAACAAAATAAAATCTGTGTTTCTATTAGTTTCTCCAAATCTTTTATTTGAATAGTACTGCTTTATAGTAAGCCTAAGTCCAAAAGTAAGCCTAAATCCAAAAGGCAGTTTTATTTATGGGAAAGTAAGAAAAAGGGGAAACAAAAAAAACCAAAAATCTATGTCTGAGTACAAGCAACAGAATATTATAGCTCATTCTAACCCAGTTATCAGGAAGCCAAACTATTACAGCAACTATTAAAGCAAATTTCCTAATTAAAGGATAAGTCAACCTGCCATACACCCCACAAACAGTACCACTTAGAGGGGAACATCTCGGTTTGGGAGCCCCGTCTGGAGACAGCAGTTGGGAGGACTCTGCCCAGTGAAGACTCTTGTTTGGATAAAAACAGAGGCAGAAGCATCTCCAAAGGAGAGATACTTGTTTTTACCAAATGCGTAGTATTGGTGTACTTCCCTGAGGTCTGAGAGTTAAAGGACAAAGCCATTCTGGACATAACAGATTACAGCAAAATCAAAAGCCAAAGACACACCAAAGCAAACTGCCCCAAGGAGAACTTCTGTGTTCAAAGTCCAGCTTACCTCTCTGTGAATTCCAAACTAAAGAGCTTCTGAAAAACTGTACTTGTGGAAGGAGAGATAAGCTCTTTGCAATTCTTAATTTTGAAAAATTTCTAGTAAAAACCAGGTTAAAATCTAGGACATCTCTGTCCAACTTCCAGTGAGGTAACACATTTGCGAAGTATGTGTGGCTGTTGGTTTACCTTCCTAAAGGAATATCCCAAACATGTCTTGGTGGCTTTTCTCACCAGATTGGGCCACTTATCCATTGTTCCACTTAGGCATCCCGTTTACTGTCAACAAACCTCTCTGGTACAAAGAAGTGACCAGAGTCTGAAAGAATTATTTCCTAGTACAGGAAATATTAAGGGAAATGAGTTCAGATATCCTGAAGCCAGAAACAAGTTAGAAAAAAATATGCAATGTTTAACTTTTTTTTTTTTTTTTTTAAAGATTTTATTTGTTTATTGGACAGACAGAGATCACAAGCAGGCAGAGAGGCAGGCAGAGAGAGAGGAAGGGAAGCAGGCTCCCCGCTGAGCAGAGAGCCCGATGTGGGACTCGATCCCAGGACCCTGAGATCATGACCTGAGCCGAAGGCAGCGGCTTAACCCACTGAGCCACCCAGGCGCCCCTGTTTAACTTTTTTTAAAGAAAACTTAAAACAAACAAACAAATATCCAACTCTTAGACAGTAAGGCTCTAAATCTGATTATGGCTGGAAATTGGAAGCTTAAGGTTACTCTCCTTCAAAACCACCCAATCAATTCAAATTGCATCTGTATTTATACAGAGAAGTCACTTGTAAGAGGTCTAAGTCACACCCCAAAGACTGAGCCAGGGGCCACCCCAAGCCTCCAGCACCCTCCCACAGTCTGACTGTAAGACATTTAAGATTATGCTTATCAGAACACAAAAATAAAATCAATTTACCTGATTTCTAAACCCCACACATAACTTCCTTCCCACAAAGCCTATGTGACTGCCACCACCAGCTCCCCCCAACCCACTCAAAAAGAGAAGGCACAATCACTCCAATAACTTTATTCTTCTGTAAGTTCAAGACTCTTAGAGCACAGAGGCCAGGTACTCAGCAGTAGTTTAATTATCAGGTTAGGAAGAAAGTCTCCCCAGAAGCAGTAGAGGACAAGGAGGGTCCATTACTCTGACCAAGACACAGCTGGGCCTGTGAGACAGCCACAAGTCCAGTACCAAGCCTGTCAAGAGCATTTGCAAGCACCTCCTAACCACTCATGCCAGAATGTAGGGTGTGCAGTCTCTTATTATTAGAGATTTAATAAGCAAGCTGAAATGAGGCAAAAGTCAGTATGGCAAACAAACAAACCGCCTTTAGAATTCATGTGTGCCTACAATTTTAAAATAGAACCTTCAGAGTGATTGCCTCAAAAATGGAAATACTACTTCTCTACTTTTAACTGAAATTTCTAGACATACAGAAAAAAGTGATAGTGCTAAACATAATGAGTATCTAACACCTAGAGTAAATATCTGTTAACATATTTATCTATTTATCATATTTATCTATTTATCATATTTATCTATTTCTCTTAATAAGATACCCTCCTGAGCCATTTCAAAGTAAGTTACAGACATTAAAAATAAAACCTCATTTCTAAATACAGATAAGAGTATTCTCTGGCCATTATCACACACCATTATTACAACTAAGAAAAACAACAATCCCCATAACATCCAATATCTAGTCCATATTCAAAGGTTTCTAATACCCCCTCCACTTTTTTTTTTAACTTGTTCCTACAACAATCCCTCCCAACACTCCTTTGATAGCCATGGCATTGACTTTTTGAAGAAATGAAACCAGCTGCTGTTATAGAAGGCCTCACATTTTGGATTTATCTGATTATTCCCTGATATTTTGTTGTTCTTCTTCCATCCCCAGTTTTACCTTAGATTTCTGATTAACAATTTTTGGAACAATATTTCATAGAGAACATTTTATATTTCTATAACATTGCAAGGGAATACATTATGTCAGGCTGTCAAACTATTAGTGATCCTATATTTGATCACTTATGTAGCGGGATAAATGTTTTAATCTGAAATGGTTTCACTTAAAAGCATTTAGGATCTTTAAGGATGTTTATAAATGAGTAAAAGAGAATACAGGGAAAAAGGGAAATAGATGGGCCAAAATGTGGAAGCTGGGGTCTTGGTTTAGCTTCAAGTAAATCAGCCTAAGTTAGGAATGACAAATGTGGCCAGAAAATGAGGGGTTTGTAGTATTTGTGTACAATCTCCTTTAGAAAAATCCAAGAACTTTAAGGCAGACGCAATTAGCTGGTGATTAATAATACTGCAAAACTATCCACACAGGTAATTCCTCAGGTACCATTAAAATACATTTAAAAATGCAGTATGTATGGAACACCATCTTCCGAGTCATTAGATACTTTCCAAACATGACTTTCCAGATATATATACACACTCACACAGTGGATCATCCCAACAACCCCAGGGGAGTATAAAGGGCAAGAATGTTCACATCTTCATCTTACCAATGGGATTTTGAGCTCAAAGGCAATGATTCAGCCAAGATCACAGTTAGTGTCAAAACCAAAGTTAAATTCCAAGTCATCTGACACTCAGTACAATGATCTTTCCAATAAAGTAAGTTGGGTACAATTTTCAGAAACACCATTATGTATGATACCACAATGTAAAGCCATATTGAATACACTCATAATTTATATATGTACAGTATCATGCATATGCATATATACATATAATACATATAATTCTTTTAATCTCATTGTTCTTGTATTTGAGTAAACAACATTTTTAAGTATGTTAAATAAATCCTCTTTAAGCAACCTCCATCCTATACAGACTACCCACATAATGTTGTCACTATAGCTACACGTGACAAAGAAGAAAAGATATGACAGCTCTGAGGAAAATCAATCCCTATTTCGAAGGCAAAACACCATTCAGATAAAGCCACACTGTGTGCAGCCTAGCTTTTGTGGATCTAGTTCTCTCTAGCCTCTCTCCATCCACAGTCTTGGGCTGGACACTGACTGGCACTTAATTTACTTAAGTCAGAATACATTTTAGGGGCGCCTGGGTGGCTCAGTGGGTTAAAGCCTCTGCCTTTGGCTCAGGTCATGATCCCAGGGTCCTGGGATAGAGCCCCATCGGCTCTTTGCTCAGCAGGGAGCCTGCTTCCCTTCCTCTCTCTGCCTGCCTCTCTGCCTACTTGTGATCTGTCAAATAAATAAAATCTTAAAAAAAAAAAGAATACATTTTAAATGCACCAGGAGAGCTCTTTTTTAAGTAAAAGGTATTTCCAAAATCAGAAAATAACCTTATTTTACAGAAATATCAGAATTCTATGCTTCTCATAGAAATTCTGAGGAAAAAAAAAAAAGAAAGAAAGAAATTCTGAGATTAAGTTGTCAAGAGTCCATGAACCGTAATGCCTTCCTTGCCAGAACTGCCAGTGGATTTAAAATCCTCTGCAAATTGTTACTTTAACTAGAAGATGCAAGGAAGGGCTTGTGCACATTTTTGCACATACTCATAACAACTCCAGTCATTCTCCCATCAGAAAGAAATTAACAATTTATTTTATAAGCCCACCAAGCTGGGTTACCTCATAAAGAGGTAATACCAAGAACTGTGCTGTGCTTTATATTCTGCAAAGTGGTTCTGACATGACCTACCTCCTATCCAACTGTATAGACTCTCTAAGAACAGAGCCTTTATCCACTGGTGAGAACAGTTCTGGAAGTTCTGCTACCTAAGCCAAATCAGTACATAAGATTCTTCCTGGAATTCTGCAGTAGCTGATAAAGTATCCTCACTGCTTCCTAACTACCCAGGTAGCTCACCCCAGGTCACACTAGTAGGTGGCAATAGAGCAGAGTGCTAACAAAGCAGTCTGGGCCCTTAGCCACGATACTATTCGGCTTCATACTCCCGGAGATGGGACAGACAGGCTGCCTCAAGGAATCCACCAAACTACCTATCAATTGTTGATCAGATACCACATTCCCACAAATGGCAGCCACTCATATTCTCCACAACACCCAGCCCCCACAAGCCCAAAACAGCTGCTGGAAACTAGCAGAAAGCAGACTATCACTTTCCATAAAGCTTTCTTTTCCCAGTTCCAGGAACACCCACACACATGGAGAACTGCAAAGCTAGGGAGCAGGGGATTTTATCAAGTCACAGGGAGAGACTCACAGCCCTCCACTAGCCCCAGAGAGACTACAGTAAAGCTTTGTGCGATACATGCTTGGGAGGTCTCCTCACCAGTAATTTAGAATGAGGAAATTCCATTTACTGCAGACTTTTGTTAAAGAGCTCCCATTTGAACGTCCATGTGCTTAATAATCTTCCCCTGTGCCACTTTAGCCATTTTACCTCCACAAGAGCTGACAACTTAGCAGACGGTATCAAAAGTACTTCTGTACTCAGGGCTGAATGGGAGTATGAGGGCCTGGGCCGGACAGAGGTCCTATTCAGAAGGACTTCCTTTGAAAACTCCTCTGGCATTCTAAATCCCAGAAATCCAAATCACTGCAAGGGAAAACCTTCACTGCCCAGAGGGGCTAGGGACAGGGCACATGACCAACTGTGCTACCTGTGTCACCCATGGATTCACCACCACAGAGAAGTCATGGAAGATCTAGCAGGCTTATCAAGACACGGCAATCTGCCAGAGTCCATATTCTCTCACAAAGAATTTCTCCCACACAGTTAAAATGAGGTACCTCTTAATGTAGGATACACAACTCCTGGTGCCAAAGGTCATCACGTGAATCATAACAATACAATTTATTGAATGCCTAACTGAAAGTTCACTTTCCGTACACCTTCTAATTCTAAAAACAACCCGGCTTGAGGGGGGGGGCTCCTGCCCCCCCCCTTTTTTTTTTGCAGGCAAGGAAACTAATTGAGAGGGGTTAATTAAGTTGCCCAAGCTTATAGACCTACTAGCCCACTGATCTGAAAGTCAACCCAAGGCTCCTAACTCACCGTTTATCTAGCCCACTCTTTGCCAACCATGTTTCCTCCCTGTTACTTATCATTAACAAGATGGTGGGGTGCAGAGGCCCTGGTTCTGTACAAGTGGGGCATGCAGGTCGGTGACAGAAAGGGACAGTTACAGCTGAAGGATTAAAGTGTCTCTTTCTCCCCAGAACTCCCATTCGCACTGTAATTTTAATTACCTGCCTACAAAGGAAGAGGATCTTGAGGGTAAGGGTTGACTCTCTCACTCATATCTCCATCTCCGGAACCCAGCGCAATGCCAGACACACAAAGCACAGTGGGTCAGTATCTGCTGGATGACTGCACCCAAGCCAAATCTCAGACAAGTCACGGGAAAAGGTCAAGCAACACTGTCACCACAATCTACACAATCATAAAAGAAGAAAATATGTCTAATAATAGTAAACCCTCCAAATCTTATTTTAAATAACCTTAAAAAGGAAGTACTTCATTTATACCAAAACCAAGTGAAAAGAAAACCACACTGCTTGCTACAAGAGTACCTTTAACTTCTACAGCCAAGTTCATAAAACACAAATACTTCACTTTAAAACTGTAGTTATTATTGCTTAAATATGTTTGTTCCCAGCGGGCTTAGGATTCCAAAGATAAGAAGTTGGTTATTTGGATTCACTCTAGTCTTTATTATCTAACTGCCAACAAGTTAAAAGAATCAGTTTTGAGCTTCCCCCAAATTGCATTAATCTAACAGTATTTTACCTCTGCCTCTCCACCACTTTGATTTTTTTCAGTAGAAAAACATCTTCTCTAGTTCTTATTTAGATGTCTTAAGACATCTTTAGACAGCTTAAGAACCCAGTTAGTACGAAAACCCACAAATATTTTAAAGGCTTAAGTGAAATAAGAGTCTGAATTTCTTTTTAAAAATTAGAGAAAAAGTCAGTTAATTTTAGCTTATATCACAGCTCCCCTTCACAAACAAACCCCTTCCTCTTAGACAATTTGAGAGACCAAACTCAGAGGAAATGCCACGGAGATGGTGTCATGCAAGACTCCCTCAAGAAAAGGAAAATAGATAAGACCTCTTTCTAGGAGAAAAATGCCCAAGGAAACTAACTTCATTCAAACAGAGAGAAGTCTGACCTAACTTAATGAGCCTTTACAGTCTAATAAAAACTAAAACAAAAACCCTAAAATATTTAAAGTTAAAATAGCCATTCTGCTTTATAGTGTCAAACTCCCAGGAGATCAAATTTAATCCCAAGAGAACATGACACCAGAGGTGTAAGAGTGATTAAATCTAATGTCTATATTACTGATCTCTGCCAGATTTCTATCCTTTCTTCATAGCACATTTCCTCCTAAAAAGGATAAGCATTTAAAGAAAACTTATGGGATCAGTTGGGTTAAGATGATCAAGGGAGAGAGGATGAAAAACCTAAATCCTGCTAAAATTTCAGTAAATAAAGAACTTTATTGCCCTTGATCAATAACCCGAAACATAAACAAATGAGGAATAAGATGTTTCTGAAAATGTTTGATGTGTCCTCAAAAATCCCTCTACAGGGGCCCCTGGGTGGCTCAGTGGGTTAAAGCCTCTGCCTTCAGCTCAGGTCATGATCTCAGGTCCTGGGATCGAGTCCTACATCGGGTTCCCTGCTGAGTGGGGAGCCTTCTTCCTCCTCTCTCTCTGCCTGCCTCTCTGCCTACTTGTGATCTCTGTCAAATAAATAAATAAAATCTTTAAAAAAAAAAAAAAAAAAAATCCCTCTTCAGCATCCCTTTCCAGATGAGATCAGGCATGTTCAGGGTGGTATGGCCATAGACTGTAACATCCCTTTTCAAATAAAGGATATGAAACAGCTAGTGTTACCACAGTTTTGATATACTGATATCCCTGATTTATCATCTTCCAAGAATAAAAGTTTCCATGACTATATTCGTTACTATAAAAACTATTTTAAAGTTTTGTTTTTCCTACTATCTATATATTTAGGACCTATCACTACTACTATATATCTGATTTACTGGGGGGGAAACCTTGCACTGGTTTCAAGTCTTGATTTTCCCATTTGTAAGGTACAGATCACTTTTCTGCAGTTCCAATCTATTTGTTTACTAGTTATTATTTACTCATTATTTACCAGAAAGTTGTTCTCAAATTTTGAGAACAAAATTTTATAGAAAGACAGGCAAAAACAAAGAGTTTATATATAGTATAGAATATATAGTAATCTGTACAAAGTATTAATTCTGAGGTTATAAAGAAAGGATGATCTAAAATAATAAATTATCTCTCAAAAAGCAGTTGTCAAACTGTAATTATCACAAAGCGTTTCCAATGGCACTGTAATTGTATAAAGCGAAGTCCCAAGGCTCTTAATGCCCTAAGCTTTCCCTGTAAAATAAGTTTCCCTCTTGCATATCCCTTACCCCAAAGGACACACAGATACTTCTGAGATCTCAAGAGCTAAGTAAGATCTTAAAAGTCCAACAAGCCCTGTACCCCTGCATTCTGCATGAAGTAAAATGGAAACATAAATAGCACTGGCATTGAGGATCTTACCCAAACACAACCCACCAAGAAAATACTTAGGTAAACATTTTTTCATAGCAGAATAAGAGAACTTGTGATAGTGGACATTTAATAATAAAACACAGCAGCAGTAAAGGTGAACAGGGGTCCAGAAGATACAGGTTGGAGTCCAGTCCTGCCACTAACAACCTCTTCATCTCTCACTTCCAACAATATTTCAACAGTATTTTTCAACTGCTAGGAGACAGGTGCTGGTACTCCCAGGTGCACAAGAGGAACAGGCTGAACTAGATGGCATCTACTCAACTTCTAGATTCCCTCTTAGTTTAATTAGATTTTTAAGGCTTATACTGAAATCTTACAGGAGATCTAAGAAGGAGCATCAGGATTCCATGGTTTCATTAAAATCAAGATGTCTTTTTAACTTCCTGAAACACAGATGAGCCAGAAACAGGTAGAGGTGGTGTACACTATTCTGCTTATAACTTAAGCTGAAAATGAGCATATGCTTCTACTCAAAATTACTCACTTTTGTGAGTTTACTTTAAACCTCATCAGTAAAATGAAAATACCTCTCCACATCACATCCCAACCAAAACAAGCTCTCCAAAGCAAGCAAAACCCAGGAGATTACTTTTATGTGCCCAGAAAAGCTTAAGCACATAACCCAGTTCAGCATAGTAAAAAGAAGACAGATCTCCAGCCATACACTCCCTCATCATGTGGTAAATCTAGTGCTGAAACCAAGGTGGCCCACTACTCAATCCACTTCAGGGGGAAGCAAGGGGAAAAATAATACTACCAAAATTGCTTCATGACTACCTCAGTCAACAAACTAAGGCAAAGTGCCAAGAACTGTTACTTTACACACGTGTTTATGGTCTAAAGCTCCAGAGTGTTTGTAAGGGCAAATATTTTTCCTTCCAACAAAAAATGCTGACTTGTATTTTACCACCTTCTTTCTACTATTGAAAATGGGCCTAAGAATGTATTGCATCCAATCCTTTTCCTAAAACTTTTGTGAATGTGGTCTCTTTCTCTCACTCTCAAAATATCTCAAAGTATCATTTTATGGAGTTCCTGTGCCTTCAACAGTTATCTTAGGGCAGGTCACCTACAAAGTAAAGTTTTTCTTTAAGTTTCTCTTGAGGAGAGCAATAACTGGAGAGATGTGTGGCAGGGCTTGGGATGGGGACTCTGAAAGATGTGCCCAGGGCTGTGGAGTAACAGGGCTGAAAGGAACAAGAAGACGGGCCTGCCTTTCCCTCTGCCACCTCTAAGCACTTACTTATCCCCAGCAGTGGTCATGTGAACTCAGAGTGTGCATTAACATACAAAGGGCCTTTACTAGGAAGTCCACAAGAAAACCTTTAAGAATTTTAGACTAGAAGAATTTTTCACCCTGTTTTCAAAAAAAGACATCATAACAAATTAAATTTTAAAAAGCATGATAAATCTTGTCACTTAGTCATTAGTGATTTCAAATATAGCAAATCAGGTCAATTTCTCATTAAGATTTCTTAGCTGATTTAATGTCAAGGGAGTAGCTGCTCATCCCTAATTGTTTCACTACCTCAACAGGTTCACCTGGATAGTAAATAATCCCGTTAAATTCTTCCTGGAGCAAGGCATAAACAAATAAAAACAAGTAACATGGGACCACATCATGTTAGTTCATTAATCTTTGGAACTCATACAAGTCACTGGGGTTTTGCAGCCATTACAAACAATATCCTGGGTCCTTCCCCTTTATCCTTACAACCTTCCCTCCTACCTCCATGCCTTTCCTTCCCTCATAAAAATTCAAAACCAAGAAAGTCATCAGGCTTTCCTTTGCCATCAAGGAACTGTTGAGCGCTGAGAAGTTGTCACTGCGTTCAGCTCCAGCGGATATGCAACCTACACTCTCTTCTGGGGCTTTGTTTTAATTCACTCTGCTTAGTGAAAACTTCACATCAACAATGCTTCCCCCCAACTCAGAGCCTCCAATATACTGTGAACAGAATCATGTCATAAGCCGCACTTGAGAGTCATTTCCCACAGAATCTGGCAGCAACCAGTTCCTGAATCTGGTGAGAAACATGGAAACACATTAAGTATTAGGAGATGCCCTGCAGATTATCTCTCCCTTGAAAGCATTCCACATTCACATAAACTGAAGACTGCAGAAGATTTTTAGATTAACAACACTAAAAAACAAAAGCGATTCATTTTCTGAAACCTTTCAACTAACAGAAATAAGTGCCACACACACTTGGCTGGTGAATCATCCCCTCCTCTTCATTTCACTGCAAATAGAAACTAATAATAAAGACACCCCCCCTCCAAGGGCTGTCCACCCTTCTAGGGGCTGTGCTTCAGAGGCTCCTGAAAGACCCAGAGAGACATCTCCAAGCAGCAGGAGTTAAGATGCCCACAAGAAACTTCTGCCTCAACTATCTGTGGTTTAAAGAGTTGATCCATCTTGGCGTGAATGGCCCTTAACTCTTCAAGCCACAAAAGGCTGCAGTAACTGTCTAAGAGGTGCATAATGGGATTAAATCCAAAGCAATCACCAAAATCCCTTAATGCGTTGGCAATTTCTGAGATCAGTATTGACTGAAACAACTGGATTGCCTTTTAGACTGATTGGAGCAAGGAAATGTTTTCACCGGGTATCCCATGGTCATGCATTCCAATTAAACAAAACTCGGCAGATACTTGCAGACTAAAATGTCTGGAAGGATAATACAACAAAATGCTAGAAGTGGTACACACACTTATTAAAAACCACACCACTGTTTCATATATCAGAGCTAGAGAAGACCTTGGGATGTCACTGACTTGATTTCTCAACAAAAAAACATGGGTATCTACCCTATTTTGCTAAGTCCTCCAGGGAATGCACTTGTATGGTCTCCTATAAGCAGCACAATGAGAATGTTTATATTCAAAATGCCAAAGGCACATTTCAAAAACTTCTATTTCAAACAAAGATTTTCTTTGAAAAGCATGTTGGGGGGAGGGTGGGCTTGGGGAGAGAGTGCACTCAAGAAACTGATTTAACTGTTTTAATCAAAGGCAAATTTGGAAAGGCGTTTCAGCTTAACAAGGAAGTCAAATCCTAGCTCTGCCACTGACTAGCTCTATTTAATCTCAGGCAAGTTGCAAAAATGTCTCTAAACTTCAATTTCATCATCTGAAAAATGGAGATAATAACAGTGCTTGCCTCATGGCATTCATTTGAAGGATTAAATGAGATAGCGTGTGTCTAAGCGTGCTCTACTCCTGGAGCTAAGTAATTCCTGGCATGCATAAAACATGCAATAAATGCTGGGTATTGTTGCGATCATCACTTACTCTGCAACAAGGACAAAACAGGCATTGTCCTATGGTCTGCTGCTGGCCTCCAATGCTGTGACTCCCCGCAGTTGGAGCCTGGCACCAGTCGAGACCGGACTGGGTCTCCTGAGACTGACCTGGTCTCACAAACAGACACGGGGCAGTGGCCGGCAGTGAGAATGATGTGGACAAGGCGGAAAAACTGCTTAGTGCAATTCAGTGTGATGTTGAGTTTGAACTCCAACTCAGCACCTTCAAGCTCTATGATCAGAGACAGGTAATTTAGCTTTGCTAGCCTCCCCCAGGCTTCTCTTCAGCTAAGTAGGAATATTACATTACCTAAATTAATCCTTGCGGGTGAAAAACTAGCACAGTGCCTGGCTCAGTGCACCATAAACATCACCCTTTCTTTCCCTCCTCTATCCTGTTAACTTCCTAATCTAAGTGCCTCTGGGCATAAGGTGTGAGCTTGTCAACTCTAACAATCGGAAAATGGGCTGGGTGTTATATGAATAAAGACAGGAGAAAATGTAGGTTGATACAGGAAATAGCATTCTCTCAGAGCCAAGAATGAACCAACACACAGTTGGACTTCAGAGATAATGCTACCTTTCAGATAACAGCATAAACCACTGAGAAACTAACTGTTCAATAAAAGACAAGACTGTGCACTGTGAACATAACCTATGAAATTTATACCTGTGTGGCCGTGTAATCCCTACGTTATTTTGTTTTCATTGACTTTCAGGTAATCATTCATTCACAAACCAGGTTTCAATACCTTGGGGTAAAACTTCATTTCTCCTTGGGCATGCGAGAAAATTCCCAATTTTTATATAAAATCATTTTAATCCACTTTACAATCCTGGAAGAAAGGGAGGTTCAGAAGAAAAAGATAACACAAAATAAATAGGGTACTGAGCACCGTAAAGTTTGGAAAGTGCTATTCTCCAGAATCTTTAGGGAAAGTGCTATTCTCCAGAATCTTTAGGGAATAATCTTTAGGAATCTTTAGTGAGCCACATGGCTCAATTTCCAGACCCTGAGGTCACCTGACCAGTGAAGACAACTGATCTATAAAGCACTGATAAGGAAACTGTGGCATAACAGCTGACACATCCCCCAGTGCTGGCTCCTTTGGGACCAAACTGAAGTAGAATACAGTATAAATGAAAGGCCCAAGTATAAGAATGAATGTGATACACATTGTCCAGGACTGTAGTCAAGAATCATACATCTGAGGGTGTTAAAGTTTCAAATAGTGCAGTGTATTAAAGGCAATTTAAAGGGTACTTTTTGAGTCAGTTATAATGCAACCACCCCCCCACCCAAACTCTATGCTATTCCCTCATTGTCCAAATTTCACCCTACTCCTTCTTAACCCATTTTGGGGAAGCTAGGTAATAAAGGACATTTTTTTTTTTTTTTAAATGCAGGGTAAAAAAAAAAGAGATGAGTTGCCTATTTCATTAACCATTTCTCCCACATTTTACAAGTAAGGACACGATTAAGAAATGAATGTGCTTTAAGAACTGCTCATCCAGGAATTACCAGGCCAGGGATCCCTGCTCAAAGGATAAGAGTCATTACAACAGACACTTTTCTTGGTCAGTAGAACAGACGCTTTTGATGAGGTCCTCCCCACAGTCCACTCAAGCCTCCCAAATGGTATCCTCCCCCAAACCTCACCAAACCATGCATTATTCCTCAGAAATATGGTCTGAACCTGTGCCATTTAAAGTACAGACTTAAAAGCAATAGCACATGAACACAACACAGACATTTCACTGCTGATATTGCCAGACCCAGAACCAGTAGGGACCCCTATCTTTTTGTAACAATGAAAGAAACTACGAGACCACTACTACCAAAGACCCTAGGACAGTAAAGAAACTGACCACAGACAGCAATGATCATTTTTACACATCGATGCTGCTTATAAAAGCTCCTCCACTGTGTCCTCTGGTCAATTTTCTGAAAGGCACACAGGTCAAAGGTTTCATCTTCATTGTGTCTGATTTAGAAACAGACTTAAGAGGTTGTCATTTACTCAAAGACTATTAACATGAGCACCTGGCCTGCAGATGCCTAACCCTGTCCTCTCTCACTGGTGAGGACTTCCCATAGGCTACCAGCAGGGCCCACCATCCATGCAGACACTTCACATAAAACTGAATGCAGACTTGTGACAAGGAAACCCTTTTACCCATGTAGATTTACAGTTCCATGGACTGCAACATTTTCACTCCAAAGCAAATCTCAATACAAGTATCTCAACTTTTATTGCCTCCAGACAATTCTCCCTGGCTAGAACTATCCTTGAAGCTATGAATGTTTTTCCCCCTAAGTTGTAGACCAAGCCTCAAATCAACAAAAGCAGCAAGAGTCTACCTAAAAAAAAGTCCATCAGCTAAAAGCTAATTGGCCTGTCAGTCAGGAAAGGAGGAACCTTCAAAAGTGACCTAACCTAGATAGAACTTATCAACTTGACTAGGACTGTCCGACCTTGAGAATCCCAACACCTCTGATCTTAACAGTAGATTGCACAGAAATTTCAGATGCACACAGACCCCAGGCACCCAACCAGAACAATACACACACATTCCAAGGGTAGTGACGCTCAACAAAGCTTCCATACTGTGGTTCTAAGTCAGCTGGCTGTGGCTGCTTATAGTCAGGCCCCTAACTGAGGGCAACACACCTAAGTAGAAGCCAGCACCAGTTTTAGTTTCAGCACCTCTAACAGTACCTCAACCTACAGGCCACATCAGCATTGATTTAAGAGCAGTCTGTTTCATGGCCCGGGCTCTGCACCACACTATCTGCTACACTCCCTTCCTTGGATTTGAACACCTGGAGACAAGTACTTCACAGTGAGGAGATACCCAATAAATATTTGCTGAATGACTAAAGAGACCTCAGGCAATCACCTACTCTGATCTTTTCTCTGAGCCCCATTCTGTAGATGAGACATGTTAGACTCTAGGGATTAAACTCTTTGTTCCACCAAGCTAGGATGAGGAAGGAGCACTGAGAACATGGAGAGAATTGGTCTCTCAGCCAAGCATTCTACTTCTCATCTGTATAAAAGGCGGCGGGGGGTGGGGGGAATAAAAGAACATTTCCACAAAATTGGTATCCTTTTTAATATATTTCACTGAAAGTTTACCAATTTCTGAATTGTTTTCTCCTTTCCTTTTTTAGTTGACTTCATGCTTCTTTATCTAATAAGAATGTGTATATGTTCAACTGTGGAACACTGAATTCTTTGCAGAAATGCTAATTCACAACTGAGAAGCTGTTATTAAAACCTGACGCACTCTCCCAACACACTAACAGGAAGGTGGAAGTGTCACAGAAACCAAGCAAGAAAGGCTCCCTCCCTCCCAGGAGCAGGAATCAATGGAAGCCCTGGGAGCTTCTCCCAAGCTGGGAGGAAGTCAAATGAAAAGATAAAAGACAGAGGGCTTACAGCAGAAGATAACATTATCTGGATCCCTCCCGATTTGTGAGATCATCCTGCTGACCCTGGCCAAGTCCCTTCATTCCTTATTTCGTTCGAAAAGCAGTCTTGTGCATTTCAAGTTGAGAGTCAAGAAATGGTAAACAGAAATTAAGTGGACACATGAAAATTCTTCAATAAATTCATCATGTGATAGTAAACAATTCTAGTTTCAATCCCAAAGCAAAATAATAGGAACTATTTTTTGCCATTATCCTTGGTTGCTTTCAAAAGGCAAATACCAGAAGTATTTGTTACTTGCATATATATACACACACAGACACACACCCCAGCATTTAACTTTTTTAAGGTTTCAAATGGAAATCCCTTTTCGGTGCTTCCCTGGTTTGAACAGCTAGCTTCACTTTGTGAACTCTAGGACTCTTCTTCAAAAGCCAAAAAGCATCACTGACAGACTATACCTACCAACTTTGTCTGGAAATCCCATTAAATATTAAGATGCTCTGTTTTACACCAAAGACTCAGTCTGCAGCTGCTCCTTTGAACTATACAATCTACAAAACACACTACAATATACCCAACATACCAGTGTGCTAAGACATTAAAAGCCCTTCTGCTTCTCTGAAGGAAACAACTCTCCCCCTTTGCTTTGGTAGTGCTATTATTAGTCACAACTCCAGTTTATCAAGTGCCTCCCAAGTATTTTCCACTAGAATCACAAAATGAAATGCCTCAAGTGAAAACTTCACCTTCTTACTGTTTCCAATCATTTTCAAACCCTGCTGCAAAGATGAACCAAGCCCACTTCTTGTACCAAATCAAGCAAAACTAGAAGTGAAATGAAACACTGGGACTTTTTTGTTTGTTGGTTAGTTTGTTCATTTCCTCAGACAACTTTCCTAATCCCTTATCGAAGGTGTAGAGGGGGAAAAAAATCTTAGAAGAGAGAAGAGATACCTAAGATTGTTTTAACTTAGCATCTAATCGTCTGTCCCAACTGAGCTGTTTTAATTTGTGGTCACCTGTGATGCAGGTTTTCTCTAATTAGAAGGTGGGAGAATATCTGTTCTTTAAAGAAGTCTTTAATTATTCCACCCTTGAAATGCCTACCCCTGTCATGGGGACTAGATTCATCACTCTCCCCTCACCAAAACCAGTGAAACATACACCAGTCTTTTTTTTTTTTTTTTAAGATTTTATTTATTTATTTGACAGAGACAGAGAGAGATCACAAGTAAGCATAGAAGCAGGCAGAGAGAGAGGGGGAAGCAGACTCCTGCCGAGCAGAGAGCCCGACGCGGGGCTCGATCCCAGGCCCCCGAGACCATGACCTGAGCCAAAGGCAGAGGCTCAATGCACTGAGCCACCCAGGCGCCCCCATACACCAGTCTTTACATAAAAGCAGCTCCAGGACAAACCTTAAGATTTCTCTCCTAGGGTCTCATCCTAAACTCTCACAGTTACTTCCATCTCTGGATGCCAACCTCAAAATGTTTGCAGGAAAAAAGATGAGACATAAGACATAACATTTTGCTTATCTAGGGTAGTTACTTGCTAATGACTCTTTGAGGATATTACCTATGTTTTGGCAACAACACACCCCATGCTACAAATTTCAGGTTTCTATAAAGAACTGGGGAAAGGAAAAACAAACATACAAAATGGGATGGATCTAAAATTCAAAACTACCTAAGAGAAGGGGTGGGGGGCAGTGACCAGGGGAACTTCAGGAAACAGGTCCACATTTGGTGTAAAACAATTTTTCACAAAGGTCTATAATGTTCTCAAAAGGGAAATGCAATTTCGTTTTAATAGGAGTTTTAATCTCTTTAAATAACTGTTTATAGTTAAAAGCACAGTCCAAAATGCACAAAATAGCACTTTTATAGGAAGTGCTCATCTTGCAATGAGAAAAGTAATCCCACAAAATCAAAATTCCAGAAGACAGGATGTAGAAATCAGGTGCCTGCCTGTGATTCAGTCGATTCTCCTGAACATAATAAACGTTACTGTAGTATATCAACAAATTAAGCCACAAATTCAACCTCTTCTGAAACTCAGAAAATATTTCTCAGAAGTTCTTTACAACAATGAAAACTGTATTCATTTATTATACCAACAGTAAAAATACCAGCATACCTGTTTATTAAAAAAAAAATCAGAGGCACCTGGGTGGCTCAGTGGGTTACACCTCTGCCTTCAGCTCAGGTCATGATCCAGGATCCTAGGATCAAGCCCCACATCGGGCTCTCTGCTCAGCAGGGAGCCTGCTTCCTCCTCTCTCTCTCTGCTTGCCTCTCTGCCTACTTGTGATCTCTGTCAAATAAATAAATAAAATCTTTAAAAAAAAATCAGAAGGACAGGTGAATACAGGATCTCAAAAAAATTGGTATATGTAGATGACTGGCAGCAACAAGAGCAGGGAAACCAACTAGGGGCCAATGAAAGAGCCTGAGAAAGCTCTTTTACCTAGAAGGGAAAAAATAATGAAACAAAAGTAAGTTGAGCGTCTAGGGCGGGTTCCGTTTCCCAAGCAAATGGCTCCAAATATCAATTTGGCAGCTCACAACCAGAAAGGTCGTTTTAACCACACTTTCACAAAGTGTTCAGCTGGGCACTTAATGGCTATGGGTGGCTACGTGTGTGCACACATTCAATGTTCATAACTGGAATGCACTTAAGACCCAAAGCTCTAAAAGGCTCCTGTGAGTGGGAGAAGAAGTGGGAGCAGGAGGCACATCAGAGAGTTACATACACAGTGAGGAAAAGCTCAGAACTGATGGCCCAAAGGGAGCTATGTAACATGGGAGAGATTCAGGAGTCACAGTCAGAGATGCAGGTTCTATTACTTCCATTTTTTACCTGGGTTGCAAACGATACTCTGCTCACCATTGTGTGAGAGAAACTACCACAGACCGCCCACACTAACTGAAGTAGTACAGTTTGTGAGAAAAGGTGGGGAGTAGTATGGAGGGGGCATATTTTCACTTTTTTCCATCTTTTAGTATCTCTCTGATTCAACCGATTTTATAATATGAAATGTAATTATAGGAGAAATGTTGCGATACATCATCCAGAACTGCTATCTTTACAGGCAGCGCATGCTATATTTCAACCATGTCCAACATTTAGTTTCACACTACTCACATCTGTCATACAAGCTATTCATGTGGTGAGATGGAATATTAAAAACAGTAGTATTGTACTATCAATAAAATGAAATTAAAACTTTCTACCCCATTAGAGATGACAGAAGTACTAGAACTCTTCCCACCATAGAAGTCACTAAATTAACTTCTGGTGCTACAAGAGCTGCTCTCTGGGAAACTGACTACTCAGAAGAACTCATTTCCTGCCTCGTTCAAATAACAGGTCTCAAAGGTTCAGAACCATATGCTAACTGTAGCAGCCACCCAACTCTGTTCTTGGGAAGGATCAGCAAAGAGCAGATGGCCAGAAAATGCTGTCTGCTCCACTGTGTCTCCAAGTAAGGCGAGAGGCCGCAAGCCTCTGTGAGAGGAGGTGGAACCCACCTGGTCAAGGGCACTAGCTCTGCGGCTCTTACACCCCCAGGCCACAGAAAAGGCCACAGACCTGCTCAAGCATGCTTACCTCCTCACAGAAAACTCTGGCATCTGAACCCTTTGGTGCTAATCAAAAAGCAAGCTCAGCAAATCCAAAGCTACAGGTGAGTAAGCAGAAAAAAAAAAAAAAAGAAAGAAAACTAAACCAAGTTTCAGTAAGTGATAAGAAGACCAAATTCGCTAAATCTGCTCTGTCCAATTTCAGGAGTCACCTCTAGACTTCCACGTTCTTTTGTTTTAATGTACTAAGAAAAATTCCACTGACAAATCTTACACTGGCTTTAACAACCAGATTCTTCGCAGTTCTTAGTAGCGTCGCAACAAAAAAGGTGCTAGAAACCCCTTAAGAAAAACAGACCACCCCTTTCCCTTACCTTGGTTTTCTTCTTTCAAGTATTATTTGTTTCTGAGACTGGTGTAAAATGTGAGGTGTTTTTATCCCAGTAAAAACAGTTATCATGTCAGGGTGGGGGTGGTAGAGTAGAAATAAAGGGTAATAGCATCTTGCCAGGGTATTGCAAGTCCCCATGAAGAGCTCAGTGAGCAGTCCTGTCACATGGATAGGGAACAGACATCACATTTACTGAAAAGGATCACTGTTATTGAGAGTTGGGGCCTTAATAACACTTGATCCAAAAATGACCCAATCAACGCTATTACTTGTTACAAGTCATTTACGGAGACAAGGTCCACAGTTCTCCTATGAAGAACTCTTTGTTTTGCTACTTTCACCACGTTAGGAATATTGCTGACCAAATGAAAACTCTGAAACAGCCTCTCAGATCAGTATATACATTTTAGAATCATCTGACCTTCCAGTCCTAAAAATTAAGGCAGCCTCCCCTTTTCAACTGTCCCCAAGATATGTTAACATCAGGTTACCAGAGATCCCTCTCACACATCCCTCAGGCTCTTCTAAATTCGGAAAAGCTTGAGTTTACCTTGCTTTAGTCCCAACAGTCCCTTCAAGCACAAAACTTGAGGTCAAGTTAGAACTGGATGTAAACAGCTGTCTATATTTAAGAATCTATTTAAGTAAAACCTCTTTTAAAGGTGAGGGGGGTACGTTGGGCTGGATGAAAGCCTCTCATTTCATTTTAGATTTAAAAACTGGAGGAAAGGGGGTTTGTTCTTTCAGGCTTCTAAATTATAACTTACATACCGTGGGGGTAAGGGCGGAAGCTAGTTTGCACTATCCCATCCCGAGATAATAATTCGTAAGTCTTCCTTCACCCATTTCATAAAATACAGTTACAAGTGATACGTTTGTGTGTCCTAAGTACTTGGTAAGTGTTCCCTCCCTTCTACCTGGCGAACCCTGAATGTCTCACTATCACTGCAGGAAGAAAGCTAGTGAGCAAGGCCTCTGAGCTCTCCCTGTTGCCAGCTGCTAAAAAACAACCAGGGGTGGGACTTTTTCCATATAAAGAAGGTTAGGCTGAGAAAGGAGTACTAAATAAACAGCTCTACTTTTCATTTTATTCAGGCCAAAGCTAACACTAAATTAAAGGGGGCTTCACTCTCTTTGGCACATTTATTTATCATAAACATCCTAGAGGGAGTGAAAAGACAGGGTCAGTGGGGGAGGGAGGGGTGAGAGAAGGAAGGGAAGGGAGAGAAGGTGGGGAGATAGAAGGCTGGCAAAGGACCCAAAAATTAGGAAAGAAGAAACTTATTTTAAAGGTTTAAGGAAAACAGTACCAGTCCAAAGAGGTTACTGAAGAGAACAGGCACTCCCTAAGTTACTTACCAGCTTTGGGTCCATCGCTCTGCTGCCTTGGGCTGTGGCCTCCACGGTCTGCCCAAACTAATCAAGGTCAGAACCTGTTGGTACCTGCCTGGGAGGCCTCCAAGCAAAATTCCAGGAGCCCGGAAGTAAGGGCTCAGATTTGCATCTGGGCAGCACAGCCCCTCCACAGTTAGGATGAGCCCATTCCAGGAGTGCACTACTTTGAAGGTCCTTTACAGTGTTCCTACTGCCCAGGTAGCAAGAACCATTGAGGCATGGGAAACCTTTCATGTAACACCCCTATGTATCTGATAACAATGTCTTTGAAGGCAAAGATCAATACAAAGAGCATGCTCTTCGAGGTTCACACACCACCTACAAACACACATTTATTCATCTCTTCTCACGTCTGTCTCCCTCAAAACAACTGTGAACTCCTTGAAGACTGGCAGACACCGATTTCTGCATCCCCACCACCAGTATAGCAGTAACAATACTTACTGAGTACCTGACCCTGTAACACTTGGCATGCATTATTTAAGCCTTGCAACCCTCTTAGTTACCATTATATTGGTCCCTTTTTTCAACTGAAGACATTGAGGTTCAGAAAAATAACTTTCATGATGGCCCCACAGTTAATAATGCTAGAAGAGGGATGGCTGAACCCAGAGCCTACATTTTTAACCACCAGGCCAGTGGTTCTCAAATGGTTTGGTCTCAGGATCTCTTCACATTCATAAAAATTAAAAACCCCAAAGAGCTTTTGTTTAGGAGGGTTATATCCATACTTACCACGTTGGAAGTTAAAACTGGGTAATTAAAGGAAGGGGGGAGGGAGAGAAAAAGAGTAAAACTCCTCTGATCTAACTTAGCAAATGGGCAAGGAATCCCTCATTAGCACGGAATCTATGATATGTTCAAGGGAGAAAAGGATCTATCGCCTTCTACACTCCCTTATATAAGATGGACAGTAAAAACTACAAAATTTATAATAAAATACTGAGTCTTCAAGAGCCCTTGAGAGTCCTCAAGCATCACGAAGTTGCATTTAATTATCAGGTCCCTTTAAAAAAAAAAAAAAAAAAAGCTCTTCCTAGTCTTAGGTGAGAGAAAAACGGGCCCTGGTCTCATCATCTGTAGCTATTTGTAAAAAAAACTAAGGGGGAACTTTCAGGGTAGAAAACTCAGTACAGCGTCCAACTCATAAACACTCAAATGCTGACTATAATCATTACGATTATTATTAGCTATAGAAAAGAAGAAAAGGACCAAGGAGAGAATTTTCCACTTCCACAAAACTTAGCAAGGTTTTCTGAACAGACATGTTTCCTTCCCTTACTCTAAAAATAAGCGAATAAGGGAAGGGGCTTGCTTATGCTGACAGGACAAACCGAGAAGACTAAAACCTATCTTCAAATATTTATTTTCCTATCTGAATGTCAACATTCCTTTCTGTCTTCACAGCAAGCTTGAAAAAAACAGCTACTGCTTTTGACCTTGTATTAAGGTCAAAAAGCACTATTTCAAATCTTGATTCTGCTAGAGATAGTAAATGACCTTAATTGTGTGGAACTCCAAATTATATAATAAGTTAGAAGCACAAGACCATAAAGTAGACTTTAAATTCTGATAGAGGAAAATAAATCAAGGCAATATAAATCATCTCTGAAGCCAAAGACACAGGCAGATGTTCTATTGAAGGTCCAATAGTTATTTTCCGTCCTCCCAGGATATTCAACGTCTGCTGCCTGGGGCCCATAATCCACATATAGCACAGGAAGGACCAGAGTCTCAGACATAAGGACCCTGTTAACAAAAGATTGACAGGGCCCTCTTCATTTATAGGTAAGAGGCAGAAGCCATTCTGACAGTCCCAAGGCTGGTTCCCTCAATACTTATACAGTTGACTTCTCAAAGCTGGACAAACAAAGAACTGATTAACAACCCTAGTCTATCAGAGTGAATTCTGAATTCATTTCTGGATTTTACTTTAGAGATTCCCTAAAAATTTCCTCATCTGCCATGCTGTAGAAAAACCAAGTTTTTAGAGTCAGGTTTATTTACATGCTTTTTTAAACCTTTATTCAGTCCACAGGTTTATGCAAAGTAAATCTATATAATAAGCCTTAAACCTTAATCCAACAAGGCACTGAAAAAGCAGCTGGCAACCTCCAGGGCGCTTAAATTACAACTAAGAACAACCCACAGCAGTGCACCAACTATTACAGAAGTGTCCTCTGCTTTGTATTTCTTAAGTTATACTAACAGCAAAAAAACATGACAAACAAAAACAAAATCTTTAAAACTAAATATTTCAGGGGGAAAAAAAACCACTTGAGGACTCCTGAAAACATAAAAGACAAATGTTATTTATATCCTTTATTAATATGTTTTCATATATGTTTTTCCTTTTGGCTCATCCACGCTGTAAACTGAAGGCAAAAGAAATAACACTCTCCCACTAAAACCAACAGTACTGAGAACCACAGGGGAAGAGCCTAGGGGCTAGACCACTGAGGTCAAGCATAGCAGGATTTGGTGCCACACAGAAATCTGTATCCCTCAGTGATATTTTTAAAACAGAACTACTATCCTGATTTAATGTGTCTATTCACTGAACCTCAATTGTGTGCAGGGAAGGAAAGCACTGTGTTGAATGCCAGCTTTATCTGAGCAGTCAGCTATCATGAGATTGTCAGAGTGGCTTCACAGCCTACTCTGTCTACCACGCAGTACCATCTCTAAGCCACGAATTCTGCCTTCCAGGAACCACCATGTAACAGGACACAACCATGACTAAAAAAAACAAGGCAAATGGCCTGCCAGAAGTAACAAGGAATATGATGGCCAGCAACCATGCTTACATATATCACTTTATGAACACAATTTCATTTAATTGGGAGATTATCTCCTTGAATAAATTCTAGCCAGACTCCTCTGAAACTCTCTTCTCAACTAGGCCTTAACCTAAGGACTGGAACAAGCTCAGTTTCTAACAGCTCAAGGCACATCCCTAGGATGACTAGGCCCCCTTCCCTTAAAATACTTTCCTGAGAAAGCGCAAGCTGCCAAAAGGAAATGTTTCAGCCCTAACCTGACGATACAGCCCCTATCTCCCAGTGTCTGTGGTGGGGGAGGAGCCTAACTTTAGTGAGAGCTAGCTAGCAAACCCAGAGGGGTGTCATAGGGATGAACCTTTTACTTCTCTGACTCTACGGTCCTGCTCACCCCCCTCTCTATTCCCTCATTCTCCCTTTAAAAGGGCCAGTCATCTCTGTATATATTGAGGTTGAGTTCAGTTCATGCTGGACTCTTTTTTCCCTATTGGAACAGTTTTCACAGATTAAAATCTGTCTTTACTACTTTAGTGTCTGACTCTGTTCATCTTTGACAATCCTTACCACCGCCTTTTGAAACAGGCACTATCGTGATTCATCATAATTTACAGATGAAAAAGTAGGTTCTTAGGTTCAGTCACTTTCCCAAAGTCCCCTCCTATTTGGTGGCAACCCGGGCAGACAGTTAACTGTCCACCACTGGTACTTCCTGTAAACTACACTGGCACAAGGACAAGAGAACCCAGAAAGCAAGGCAAGCCACAGGGGCCAGAAAAAGAAAGAGAGGTCATTAGATGTTGCAAAAAGCACCAGAGACGATGTCCCTAGGGTATTCTGAAAGTACAAGAGAATAAGACAGATTCAAGAGGTCTAGAAAAAAAGAAAAAAAAAAAAATCACTGAACTGCGAAAATCTTTTGCAGATCATTATCCTATTTCTTTCACTTTACAAATCTCAAAGCACTGGGGCATCTGGGGGGCTCAGTGGGTTAAAGCCTCTGCCTTAGGCTCAGGTCATGATCCCAGTGTCCTGGGATGGAGCCCGGCATCTA
The DNA here is from genome assembly GCF_010015895.1 of Lontra canadensis. Classification (NCBI taxonomy): domain Eukaryota; kingdom Metazoa; phylum Chordata; class Mammalia; order Carnivora; family Mustelidae; genus Lontra; species Lontra canadensis. Next base: position 3,803,801 of record NW_022631106.1, on the reverse strand, counting down.
GCTCTCTGCTCAGCAGGGAGCCTGCTTCCCTTCCTCTCTCTCTGCCTGCCTCTCTGCCTACTTGTGATCTGTCAAATAAATAAGTTAATTAATTTTTTTTAAATGAAAAATGTTTTTTAAAAAATCTCAAAGCACTAAATCGCCTCCCAGAGGCAACTACTATCAATTTCGTCCCACCGAAACGGTCTTTAATTGTCCAGTATTAAAAAAAAAGACATCCTACTGCTTTTAAAAATAGAAAAAGTCCGCATATAAATTACTTTCAGTCCTAACTGCAAGCATTTCTTTCTCAGTATACTGTGCCTAAAAAGCTTTAATCCCTCAGGTTAGCCCCTGCATTCATTAAGAGTCCAAGTCAGTTTCCAGTCAGGAGCTGTTTTTCTCATTTCTTTTGTTCAATGGATTAGGGGGGAATCCAACATTTATGTAGATACTCCTTGCTGTTTGAAGTATCCCAGTCTTTAGGAATGTATTTAAGTGACTTCAGAGAAGTAAAAAGGAATAGTCTCCATTTTTAAAAAATTTTTTTCAGGACAGGGCAGGCAGTTGTCCCTGCTGACTTTGAAGGACCTATTTGGTGGTGGTGACAAGGCAGAGGCGGCACCACGGTCCAGAAGCGAGCTCTGAGTCAAACCCTGGTCCAGGCCCAGCTCTCACTACCACCTACAAGATACAGTACATTTACGTGTTAGGTAATCTCTGAATTTCATCATGTTCCCAGAGCCTGCCATAGAGCAGAGGATCAACAAATATTAATTCACAGCCTTCCTTTCTACTTTGATTTACTCCTGACAAACTTTTGAAAAAGCCAGAAGAGGCAGGAATCTAAATGAAGAAGCAAGAAGGGACGGCATAGTAGAAAGAAAAGCATAATTTGGGTCTGAATGATAGTGAGTAACCAGAAAATGACAGCTTTTTTCCTTTTCAAACTTTCTTTCATCTGAGTCACCTGTTCCAGACATAGACTCCTGGCCTTGAGCAATTCAAAAGGAGTGGCAGAGAAAAGAAAAGGAACGCCCATCATCTTTAATGTGTGCACTCATCAGCATGTTTGATAAAACACTAAGCAGCCCTACCTCCAGACTACTCCAGGCCTGTTTCTTTTCCAGATAATACTACTGGATATTTCCCAATCTCAGAGCTATCAGAGACAACAATTAGTAATAGGGGGAAAAAACCCCAAACAAAACAAAAAAAACAGCTCACATCAGATAATTAACCTAAGTAATTCAGAGCAATGATGTACATTCATAAATTCTTCCAAATCATGCAACCAACTTAATTTAATCCAAGAATTAAAAAGGTGGCACACCTCTTATTCCCCAAATCAGGGTGGCAGCTTACTACTGCTATAGTCAACCAACAGCTCTTTACTACTTTATGCGTCATCCATACTGTAAACTGAAGGCAAATGAAATAACCTCCCACTAGAGCCAACTAACCAACCAACCAATAACCTCCCACTTGTGTACTGAGAACCACAAGGAAAGAGCCTAGGCGCTGGACCACTGAGAACACGCATAGCAGGATTTGGTGTTGCATAGAAATCTGTATCCCTCAGTGATATTTTTAAAACAGAACTATTATCCTGATTTCATGTCTCCCCATTTTCATGTCTCCCAGAAACCAACCAACCATCATTCAAAATGTCTGACCAACAGAAATCCACACACCCCACTGAGAGAAAAAGCACCAAATGTCAGAATGGCAGCTTTTCTAGGTGACAAATAATTGTGCAAGATTAAACTTTATTAGCAGTTTTATCATCCATGTTTCACAGATTTGTCATAATGACTAACTTCTCATAATCAAAACTCCAAATTACCCAATAGCCCCAATTTCCCGTGTGTGGACAGCTCATGATAGCACAGCCAAGTAGTAATACTGAGATAGTAAAACCGATCTGTCAAGAGAGAAAGGAAGGAAATGAGGAAGAAGGGAGAAAGGAAGAAAGAGGAAGAAGAGAAAGACTAATCTTTTTGATGCCAAAGCTTTCATTACTTTTATTTTAATGGATACTTTTCTGAAGTGTACTTTCAGTCAACAGACCTTTATTAAGTACCCACCAGATGCCAAGTATTTTAAGTGTCACAAAAAGCAATTTTGTGGTCCTCATAAAGCCTACATCCAGCAGGAGGGAGCACCATTTCACTGAAGTAACAAATGAGGAATGTTACAAACTTAAAGTACTGAGCGACAAACTGCAATGGAGTTTATCTTATGCTGGACAATCAGAAAAAACACCGATGCAACTTCCCTGAATGATAGAGAATCTGCAACAGAATGAGTTATTGTAATGCATTAGAGCTAAATTAGAAACACATAAGGAGCAGTTATGTGCCAGGCCACTCTGATACACAAAGGGGCACACAATAGTGATCCCTAACACTAATCAAATATTACACAAACAAATATAAAAATACAACTGTGCCACGAGCTATGTCAGCAAGAGACAGTGCTAAAAGTGCCTATATTTGTGACCAGGAGCCAGCTGAGGACATCCAGAAGCACCTGCAGAAATCTTAGGTGCTTGGCAGGCAGGATCCAAACAAGAAGTAGGGGCTGACAGAAGGCCAGTGTGATGGCAGCACAAGGAAGAAAGGGGACCATGGCACCCGGCTGGGGCCTGGACCGAGTAAGAGGCTGGACCAAGCTGGGCATAGAGTCTTATTAAAGAGTTTGGCCTTCATCCTATGAGCAATGGGTAATCGCTGAAGGAGGGAGACCTAATACGGCTCTTATTCTGAACAGATCAGATGTAGAGAGGCCAGGCAGGTTAGGATGAAGGCTACTGCCAGGGATGGTGTGAAAACAAATGGGAAGGAATTCAGGTCTCAGAGGCATGACTATCTCTAGAATTTTTAAACTTTTGAAGTATCTAATATTCACTTGCTTTTGGTGGAATAAAACAACTATAAATAGTGGACTTCTGTAAAATATAACAGGGAAAAAGCATTAGAAAATAGAAGGTGGAAGAAGTGGGTTTCTTCCCTCAGAAAAGCACCATTTGTCCCAAGAGCATCTGTTGGCAACCATTCCAAGTTCTGAGACTTCAGTGTCACAATCACACTTTAGTCAGTCAGCCATCCTATTCATGCCACTCTCGAATTTTCATCTTTCTTTCTACCTCCATTTCTAGTTCCTATTCCAACAGCATCCAAACGGGTCTCCTTGTCTTTGGCCACACTCTGCTCCATGCTACCTTCTCCACTACTGCTGAAGAGCTTGTTCCAAGTCCAAACCTGACTCTCTCTCTCTCTCTCTCTCTGCCCCTGCTGCTTCAAAGCCTTCAACCTACAGCTTCAGGATGAAACCTGAATTCCTCTGGCTAGATACAAAGGGCCTCCTATGGGCCAGCTGGCCCCTGCCTGCCTTTTTGCCTTGGCCCTGCCCCACCCCCAACAATGACTGAGAAGAGTGACTTAAGGGTATTATGGGAAGCATTTAGCCCAAAATCTACAGATTTTTCATTTGCTCTCCACAGGAAACCCTACTACAAAAATAAAACAGATGGTGCCTCATTGGTGCCCTGGCCAGGCTATTCAAGAAGCCTTCCATTCAGACACTGTCCAAGAAACAGAAGACCTTTGCCCTCTAACAACTTCTACCTGTCTAGTACATAGGTGAAGATAAACAGGGCTAGCCTTAGCAAAAATGTTGGAAGTGTGCCAAGGAGAACCCCATTTGTCACTGCAAGACTGCCCCCTCATCCCTTCCACTCTCCCTTTACACCCTAGAACTCTCCTGTTTTCCAGCCCAACATCTCCTTGCCATATAACAGGTAACTCAATTATATAGCAACTGAAATTCAGTCACTACACTGTACATTTGCATGTTAAGCCTTTACTGTACACAAAGGGAAAACAAAAGGCATTAGTGCTGCACAGAGGAATTTGAAGTTCTGGCCAGTGAGAAGAGAGGTAGTATAATCTTCATCTGATGCCTCCTATCTGTCTCTGAACAGCACCCTGCCCACAGACACAAGTGGGAACATAAGCTTACTGGCCCCTTCTGACTCCCATCCCCTTTTCCTCCAGGTCCACCAATGCTGAGGAATTCTGAGCCCACTTTCTCAGCAGCTTTCTTTCTCTCCCCAGTCACCCCCGGTTTCAGTTCCAGCCAACCACAGCATGACGACCATGCTGCTCCCTGGACAACATGACCAGCACACAAACCCAGAACCTCTCTCCCTACAAAACAGTACCTGAAAGCAAGCAGGGAAGAAGGGTTGGCTGCACAGTGAAAGCAGCCAACCCTCTGCATGTGAGGCCATGGGAGCATAGGGAAAGTAGGCCAGTTCTCAGAGAGTAATAAGCAGGGCCCTGAGCTTGCCAATGTGTGCATGAGTCAATGGGTAACAACCAAAAGCTGTTCATCTGGCAAATGGGTGCATGGTTACAGATACAAAATGCTGGCTTGTAACGTAATAAGGGCAATTTCAATCTTTTAAGTAAACTACCTCATATTGGTTGTAAATTACCATTTACATAAACCAGGTGCTTCAGATTTACCTTGTGAGTTTTGGGGTTTTTCTTAATAGGACAGTAAACTATGTATATGTAACAATCAAGTGTTACAATGTAAAAGAAAAAATAAGGTGCTAAGGGATAGGTATAACATTTTACCAGGTGATTGCTTTCTTTATATTTTCTACCATATCTGATTCTATACAAATTTTAAACTTCAATCTTCTCTATTATTAAAGAAATTATGATTTCCCCAAATAATGGATAATGAATCAACTCACTCATAGGATCTTTTTTCTGTAACAGTCTCAATAATAACAGAAGAAAAAAGATTAAGAAATTCTTACCAGACACTCTCAGGGGCAAGCTCTGTTAAATTTATGAAGTGCCACTACACGCCACACACTGCTAGACTCACCCTTAGTCCTCCATCCCTCTGAGGCCAGTGTTACTATTTCCAAGCTGCAGTGCAGGAACAAAGGCTCCAGGAAGGTAAGTTAAGTGACTTTTTCATGCTCATAAAGCCAGTTTGTAATAGAAGCGACACCGGCTCAGAAATATCATTCCAAAGCTTTGCTCTTTCTATAGCAGAGTCTGTCATTCATTTAGGAAAATGGCTTTCCTGGAGCTGCCCCTTAGAACACAACTATGTGCTCATCACCTACCTCGACTGGCACTGTACAAGGCCACCTGCGTACACCTCTTCAAGGTGAAGCTCAGGACAGGGGAGGCGGGTGGCGGGGGGAGGTGATTATTTCTTTCTTTCAGGTCAGAAAAATTAAAGTTAAAAGATTATTTGTCCGAGGTTTCCAAGCTACTAAATGCTAGAAAAGATATTTAAATCTTGGTCTGTCTGGCTCTAAATCTCTGTTCTCAACTGCCCCAAACACTGTATATTTTGCCCTTTGGCCTGACAAGCTGAGAGCCACAGGAGACTGGGACATCAACCACCTACACCTTCCTGACTCCGCTCTTCTCCCTCAACATGGGAATGTCTTCTCCTACATCTCCTACATCAACTGCACTACCTAACACCCAGTGTTCATTTCTCTAGTGCCAACTTTCAGAGAGATCCAATTCTAGATCCAAGATCCAATTCAAGAGAACCAAGATACCAACTTGCTAGGTTACCTCATGAAAGAAGTTTAACCTCTCTGGGCCCCAAGAGGTTAACAGACCAGATGAACACAAAGGTCTTCTACAGGCCTTATATACAGTGGTTTCAGACATCCCTTCATCCTTCCCCTGAAGAGTCAGGCCTCTCCTGACCATCACCAACAACAGTCACTTCCTTCCTCAATCACACAGGGTCAGGTAAGAGCTCCAGGTCTGGGCTTAGCTGCTTTTGTCCTCCTGCAGACATAGAGATTCCAGGCCAGGGTCAGGGGCATTCGAAAGCCTAAAAATAGCAGGCTGATTTTAGACCACTGTGGCTCACTGAGTGGGAGAGTCCACAACACCAGTATCCCATCAGTTCCAATCCATAGTCCTGGAAGTCACCCGAAATGCCTCTCTGGGGTGCTGGAATACTGACTGGTTAGAGGTCAACTGACATCGGGTTCCAGACCAGGAGGAATGACAGCTCCAAGATTCTAAATACACAAAGGAGAAAGGCTCTAAGAGACTATGCTTTTGTCTTTCCAAGCCCACCAGCAGTTCATGGTTGGGAGGGGAAGGAGTAACTAACTGAAACCATTCTACAAGACCTGCGAAAGAGACTGCTTTCCATTCTGTAAAAATAGCTAGAGAAGAGGGGAAATGTAGTTGTACAGGGTAGAAAAGGGACAGGAGGCCAGGTAAAGGAAACAACTCCTCTAGATTTTATAATATCCCATTTTCTGAATAGTGAAACTTTTTTTTTAAAGATTTTATTTATTTATTTGACAAAGAGAGATCACAAGTAGGCAGAGAGGCAAACAGAGAGAGATGGGGGAGAAGCAGGCCCCCTGCTGAGCAGAGAGCCCAATACGGGACTCCATCCCAGGACCCTGAGATCACGACCTGAGCTGAAGGCAGAGGCTTAACCCGCTGAGCCACCCGGGCACCCTGAATAGTGAAACTTTTAAGCATTACTCATCTCAAGATGGTAAAACCACTCATTCTGAGATGGGTGCCTGCCATTTTCCCTTCAGCTCCACTCCACAAAAGCCCATCTTGATTACACTCCTAGGAGTAATCAGTTCTCAAAGGAATAAAATCAACATAAAATAAGTAAGTTCTGGAGTGTTTATGAAGGAAGGGTGTGTGGGTCACTTCAGCCCCAGGGCCGTAGTAAATTACACACCAGCTACTCCTGCGGGCTTTCTGAGCCCATTTCATCTCCCACTGAGTTTTAAATTAATAATAAATTATATTAAAACCTACACCTACTCTTTTGATGCTGCTTTTACTACACATGTTACACAGAAACTTGCAGAACCAGCTTCCCTTCCCAATTCTGAAGAATAATTTAAAATTAAGGGGAGGATTCACTATAATGGTAAGTCCACAGAAGATTATGGGAGTCTTAATAATTTTCCCAATCATTTCTGGAGAAAGAGAAGAACGGTGAAATCCACTAAAAGGAACAAAACTTATTTCATTTAAAAGGAATTTCAAAAACACATGAACAGGGTGCATCAGGTTCAAGCTCAAATCCCTTCCTTTCCTCCTAGCCTCCAAACATCATTTCATTTGTAAAAGAGGATTTTTAGGGCAGTGAAAATACTCTGTGTGATACTATAATGACAAAAATATGTCCAAACCCATAGATGTACAACACCAAGAGTGAACTAATATGAATTATGACTGGGTGATGACAAAATATCAATGTAGTTTTGCCAATTGTAACAAGTGTACCACTGTGGTAGGGGATGTTGATAACATGAGACACTGTGCATGTGTAGGGGTAAGAGGTATATAGGAAATGTCTGTATCTTCTTTATATGTTGCTGCAAACCTAAAACTACCTTAAGAAAATAAAGTATTGGGCGCCTGGATCTCAGGGTCCTGGGATCAAGCCCCACATCGGGCTCTCTGCTCAGCAGGGAGCCCGCTTCTCCCTCTCTCTCTGCCTGCCTCTCTGTCTAGTTGTGATCTCTCTGTCAAATAAATAAATAAAATCTTTTAACAAACACTTAAAAATTTAAAGTATTAAAAAATAGGAACGGACTATTAATTACGTAAGAAAGCAAATCTAATATTAATTATAATATCTAAGATATATATAATTTTTCATTTTACAGTTCTTTTACCTTTTCTGCAGGTTTAAAATTTTTCATAAAAAAATGTTGAGAGGAAAGCTCCTCAGGCAATTGTAATGTACAAACATTACCTTGAAATGTGGTCCCAGCCCAGCAACTTCCACAGTGCCCACTAACTTGTTAGAAATACAGATTCTCAGCACCACTCTAGATCTACTGGCCTTTACACTGTGAGGTGGGGTTCAGCAAGTGCCCCAGGGAAGGAAAAGCACTGATCATGACCTTGCTAATGTGCAGCAGAGAAATATGCCATGACTGTCTGAATCAAAATCCCAACAATGCTCCAGGGCTGGGAAATCAGGGGACTACTTGGGCTTTAATCTTAAATTTAACCAATTCTGGGTGTTACCTCATTACTTCATCAGAGAAAGCTGAACTTGATGATGCTCTACCTTTCTTGTTCCATGTTTCCTACATTGAGTCCTAAATGTGCTCATCACAAAGTCTTTCCGTTTTACACCTTTTAACAGAACAGCTAACTGCCAGGTCAACAGTTAAGTGCCTATTTCTCTTTCATCTTATACTACCCTGTACGTGCAAAAATACATGTAGAGAGTCTCAAACACAGGCCACTTATTTAATAAGCTACATCTGAGAAAAATAGTTTTCATTTCAGATAAAATGAATAAACAATATTGTTTTTAAGGAGTTCCACAATTATGGTCAAAAGGCCACCTCACTGACTATACAAAGATCTTTGATACCTCTGGGTTTCTTGAAATAATAGTATTTTGTAAACTCTCTCAAGACCTTGGAAATACACTCTACTGAGCTTACAAGAAATAAATCCTGGGGCGCCTGGGTGGCTCAGTGGGTTAAGCCTCTGCCTTCGGCTCAGGTCATGATCCCAGGGTCCTGGGATCGAGTCCCACATCAGGCTCTCTGCTCAGCAGGAAGCCTGCTTCCTCCTCTCTCCCTCTGCCTACTTATGATCTCTGCCTGTCAAATAAATAAATAAAACTTAAAAAAAAAGAAAAAGAAAGAAATCCTTTTCTTTTTGAAAATGGTAGCTGCATGAGAAAATCCTAAATGTTCTGTTTCTATTGATCACCTGCAGATTATTCAAACATAAAGCATTACAAAGTTAACAAAAGAGTAGAACTGGGGATGCCTGGGTGGCTCAGTAGGGTAAGTGTCTGCCTTCAGCTCAGGTCATGTTCCCAGGGTCCTGGGATCGAGTACTGCATCAGGTTCCCAGCTCAGCATGGAGCCTGCCTCTCCCTCTGCCTGCTGCTCTCCCTGCTTGTGCTCACTCACTTTTTCTCTCTGACAAATAAATAAATAAAATCTTTAAAAAAAAAAAAAAGAGTAGAACTGAAGTCCTAGCTCATTTGTAAAACAATCAGGCAAAACAAATCACATTTGCTCTTTCCTGTGTAGTTTAAGGAACATGTTCTATAATCCTATCCACTAAGTCCCTTTCACTCCAAAATAAAGTTTTTTATGTTCTAAGTAAAATACGAAGCCTTCATGATGGCCTGTGACAGTAACAGCCAGGCTGACTGCAAAGTGAAAACTGAAAAAAATACTTTTTAGTAACAACCATTAAAACCCCATAATTAACTCCAAGATGATTAGCTAACATTAGCTGGTATTCAGCTACAAATGATGAAGTTTAGGCAACAATAAAATCAAAACTAAAATACAAAAGAGGCAAGGCTCAAAAATTAGCTAACTACTGGTTTTCTGTGGCATTGCATCCATACCTATATACATACCCAAAGGAGGCCACATAACCTGGGACAGTAAATGCTACACTAGTTCAAAAGTAGTTTTCTCAATTCCTCCAAAGTTCTTGAATCACCACCAAAAGAAAAGAAAGCAAGACCCAAAACCCTTTGTAATTCTGAATCCTTACTCAAAGGTGAGAAAGCCAGTTTCAAAAGTCTTAAATTTGCAACTCTCTAGCATATAAATCAATCTGGTTTGTCCTCAGTCACAATATAAGAGATGGCATGGGTGAATGCATTATCCTCAGCCAGAGTCCAAGTTCCTTCCAACAGCCACACCCAAACCTGAGGAAGCTGTGAAACTAAAAAACTATAGCTCAAGAATTCCCTTGACGGGTCTGACACTTAGCTTTGACCTAAATTCCACCAACAGAAATGAGGTGGCCACAGAAAAACAGCTTTTAAGAACAAGAAGACAGAGAGAGAGGAAATCCAGGATACAAACTACCCTGCTAAGTCCTACAGATTTCTGAAAGCCGTATGTGAATACCACATGACAACAGGTGTCCTGGCTCCTCGCCAATCATCGGCCACAAATGCCACCCACCAGAGTCTTCCTTTCACATCCAACAGTGTTGAGATGCTGATTTTGGCACAGTACATGATGAGAGAATGTTTCTTTTCATGTTATCTTGTAGACCTGAAGCCAAAATGGTGATGAGCAGGGTTTTTTTATCCATTGTTTCATCAGTTAACACACCCAGCAGCTCTAGTGTGCTCACACAGAGGTTGGGGAAAAGGTTTGATTATCCAAGAGATCCAATTCAAGTTAAGTCTCAGATAAGGTATGCGTCATGCTCATCTCACCATTTACCTTTTGTGACTACCGAATGAATGCAACCCGCAAGAGTAAATGGTTTCAAAATGCAAAACTTTTTTTTGCTTACCTTTTTAGTCTGCAAAACTTGAAACATACCACAGAAATAAAAACAATCCCCCATCCATCCATCACCAGCTTTAATAATTATCAGTGCATGATCAATTCTGTTTCATCTTTACTCCTAACCATCTCTTCGTGCTGGGCTATTTCGAAGTAAAATTCCAGGCATGTATTTCATCTGCAAACACTTCACTACTTATAAGAAGCAAATGCTTTGGAAACTAGTATTTCCCAAACTGGCTGTACAGTCACTTGCAGAGCCTTAAAAAAAAAAAAAAAAAAAAAAGTCAACTTCTGGGCCTCAGCAGTAGGTGTGGGTAAGGTACTATAATCAGTTCTGTAATCCTTCAGGGTAAATCTCGCACAACCAGAATAGAACTATTCCTTAAGTTCTAGACCTAAGGCTGATTTTTGTTTCACTCCCTCAAAAAAGAGACTCTTCTGAATGTGGAAAATGTGGCAAAAATATCAAACCAAGAAACCAATTTAGACCTAAAACTCTGGAGATATAGCCTGTGCGTGGAACCAGGTACCCTATATAAATCAATCTCCTTCTAATGAATCCCTTTATTAGAGGTTTCAAAAAGAGGTGCCTTTTGAAAGTACTCAAAATTTTAGCGATAAATGGCCCCACATTAGCCCATACCTTCCTTTTGTAGATAAGAACTCTAAGGCCAAAAGAAATGAAATGACCAGCTCAAGATAACTGATTCACGGAAGGATTCCCTCTTGGTCTCTTGAGGCTCTGTCGCTCACTGACCTCGTGGCTTTGCCGGTTATCCTGGTCCCAAAGGACTATTCCAGGGTCCACAGCCGGCAAGCAAGTATAACACTATCCTGCACACTGGCTGGATAGCACAGACACTGGGTCCACTCATAAGCACCACCATCTCTAAACAGGTCATTATCAAACCAGAACACATCCACAGTTATTATGCCAAACGCGAAGAGATCATCAAACATAAAAACACAGAGAGGACCAAAGTGCTCATTCTAAAGCTAAGAAGCCTTCAGGAGACATGAGCGAGGTCTCCATTATCTGTCTAGTCATCCCTCACTAGGGAAAAGTTCAGCCAACATTTGTTAACTGCAGTGCAAATAATGGTGGCAAAGACTCCTGTCCCTGTGAGTTCACAATGAACAGGACAAAGAATTGGACAGATATGCTGTGTTGTAGGGGGGGCTTCTTGAATGTGGGCAGAAGGAAGCACAAACTAGTTAACCTAGAAGTTCCTTGTCAATTTCCCTAATCAAGACCTCATTTTGCTAGGTCAGTTTATGGTTTCTTCAAGATCCCTCTGTTGAAAGAACAAAACAAGGCTGGCAACAAAGAATTTAAAAATAAGTAGTTAATGTTTTGAACCTTCAAAAGATCGTATCTAAGTTTCTTAATGTGAAACCTACAGCCTCTATTCACCAGGTTTCTGGCCCAGGGTCTTGGCTATACAAGGCAGAGGCTTTCAGCCTAACTGCACAAAAATGGTGAGATAAGAGTTTTCCAGGAGCACCTGGATGGGTTAAGCCTCTGCCTTCAGTTCAGGTCATAATCTCGGGGTCCTGGGATCAAGCCCCACATCAGGCTCTCTGCTCATCAGGGAGCCTGCTTCTCCCTCTCACTCTGCCTGCCTCTCTGCCTATTTGTGATCTCTCTCTATCAAATAAATAAATAAAACCTTTAAAAAAAAAAATGAGCTTTCCAGAGCTTGTGCTAAAAGCAAATTATAATATCCTTTATCCAAGTTCAGTGCTTATCCAAAGCCTATCTTTCTTACCTTTACTATACAAAACTAAACATTTTCGGCAACTCTATCCTGTATTTACTACAAGTAATTACAAGAAAAATGTTACCAATGTGCTAATTTACACAAGATGTCTGTATTATATGCAAAAAAAAATTAGGGGAGATATCCTCAGATAAGATGCTCAGATAAGATACTATACTTCTACTAGTATCAACGTTTGACATATGCAAAATCAACTCAATTATGCATCATTCTGCGTAACAGAAAACAAGGGTAAGAAACATGCTTCTCAGACTTAGCCTAACAGTCTCTTCCTCCAAAAACAATATAGGAATCCCCTAGAAAAATGTCCTCTAATGAGGTCCTTATCTATGAAAAGAAATCTTTACAAACCATAAAAATTAACAACAAATTCCCAAAGGAAGAACTTCTAACATGATACCTAGTTAAAACTTTAAGTCAGTCAGAAAATCAATAGTAATTCATGACCTTTTCATTCAGGGAAGGAGATAAAAAGAAAAAGAAAAAAAAAACATAGCAAGCAGATGCTGATTTACCTCTTTCTCTCAAATACAAAACTAGCTAAGGAGCAAATTTCCACCATCAACTGAATCTGTGTCTTCCAAAACAATAAATGAAGGTGGCGGGGTGGGGGGGGAGGGGCGGCTCTGAGTGGCTCAATCAGTTGGGCGGCCAACTCTTGGTTGTAGCTCACTCAGGTCATGATCTCACAGCCTCTGCACTCAGTGGGGAATGTGCTATAAGACCCTCTCCCGCTGCCCTTCCGCCTGCTCACATGCTCACTCTCTCTCTCAAATAAATAAATCTTTAAAAAAAAAAAAAAAAAGAGGGTAGAGGGAGCAAAAGTAAGAAGAAAAGAGGCAAAGGACTTTCAAATTCAATCCCTAGCAGAGCCACAGGGCAGAAGTTTACCAATTCTAGAAAAGTATTGACCAAGCTGTTTATAAGTATGAATGCACATTAGAACAAGGTATAGAGCTTTTTAAAATTCCACCATGCAGGTGACACCCTCAATACAATCAATTCTGAGACTCTGGTGTTTCCGCACAGTTATTTTTTTCAGCTTCCTAAATGATTGAGATATGCAGGCAAGGCTAGGACTCACTGGTTTAGGTGAGGCTTACAAGCTCCCCAGTGATTCCAAGGTACATTCAGGGTGGAGAACCTCCTGCCTATGGCTTCAGATTTCCCACTATTACTGTTTCTGTGCTATAAACCTGAGTCAGGATTTCAAAGCCACAAGAAGGTGCTCAGAAGGACCTCTGTTGAGGCAGTACAGTGGGAGTTAGGAAATAAAACTAGCCAGAGAAGTTGCAGTCAGCCAAAAGTGAGCCTACTGTCTTGCTGACTTTTACTGGTTAAGGGAAGAAGAGAAGATGAGAGAGGAACTCTGCCTGTCAGGCATTTGCTAGGGAACTGAAGGAAAGCATTACTACAGCTTTAGGAAAACTCATATTTCTGTAGGAATTACCACAAAACAAAAAGCAATATACCACTCCTATCCTTAACACACTACTCAAATACATTTCCCATAGATATTATCTCTTGGGGCCTTCCTTCCCCACCCATCAGCTACCCCCAAAGTTCCCAAAGTCTGGGCCACCTCCTCTCTCAAAATGGTCTTTTTACCCTGGTCTAGAGGAAAACAATACACCTCTTCGAAGCCATTCAGAAGTAGATTTCGGATTCTCCAGGCTATTTTAGGGGATTACCTTTCTATCAATGTCTCCCATGAAATACTGACAATTTCTAGGTTTTACTCTCTTTTTTTAACCTCAGGGAGATGCTCTACAGCGGAAAATTTTTTTTCCTTTAAATTTTAATTTTACACCTTTAAATTTTAAAGATGTATTTGTAAAATGGGAATGTTACTTCTGTACTTTTTAAATGACTGAGATCTGAATTCATGGTGGTAAAGCTCCTATGAGTAGTGCTAATGGCAACTCAGCTCGAGTATACTTCCTTTAAAGGACAAATTATAAAATGTGGTTTTTATTAATGTGACACATAGAAAAATCAAGTATTAAAAATATTCTCCAAAAAACAGCCTGATGCAACTAACACAACAAACTGCAAAATACCAATTCTGCCAAAACCAGTTTCAGAAAAAACTTTGTCTGCTTTCCAAACTGAAGCCTAAGACAGACAAAGTATTCAGCAAAAATTACTGAATTTATCAGCCTGAATATATCTGAATTTTCAGAAAGCACAAGCTAAAAATCAAAGGAAAATGATAAAAAGAAAAATGTTTATTACAGTGCCCGCACATAACAGGCACGCAATAAAAGCGTATTTTTAAAAAATAAGATGAGAGAAAGCTACAGTATCAAGTCATTTCAGGGAAAAATGCGAAGTCCCTTTGGCAGTTTACTATACAGCTGATAAATATCTTGAGCCATTTGCTCCCTCCACCTCTCTGGGTCCTTGAGGTTGAATTTGAGGCTCTCTGAAGTTCTTTTCAGAACCAGTCTAATTCCAAGCCTTCCCCAGGAGAATCACAGACCTTACCCACTATTTCCCACCCAACCCAAGACATACACTGAAGCACCACTGTGACATACACATCTCTGCTCAGATTTTTTTCTTGCCGTTCAGCAGTACTTGAAATCTTCAAGTTCTTCCTCCCTTCCATCCACCAGTCCCCCTTTTAGAACTTCCTTATTTTCATGATCCGTCTTCTGAATGACAGTGACAATGTGACAGAGAAAGTGACAATGACACTTTCTACTGCCTGTTTTCTCAGACACAAGAGAGAGCACATAATCACAAACCAAACAGCATGCCTAGAAGTCTTCCCAAATTATCCACCTGATTATATTTACACCTGCCCATTTTTCTTCTCTTGACTCAAAACACAGCTGTTGTCTGAAAGGCCTGCCTCTGTTTGGGTCTGCAATATTCCCCACAATACCACAGAGGAGTCAGATGACTATTTTCACTAGAAACTTACTGCCACGGCTCAGATACCACCCTCTGCCTCTGACCTACTCTGCAACCACCTCACCCAGAAACCCTGGCTCATTCCTTTATTCACTCACTCATTCACTCTCTGAGACACTCATTTTGTGCCAGGAAATGCTCTAAAAACTGAATGGAATATGAGAATCATAACCAGTTTCTTATTTTTACTTTTGTCATGTCACTAAATCACCAGAGTGGGAGGGGTAGCACTTCACTGCACCGTCTGCCACCCAGAAAGAAAGCACTTGAGGGTGAGGGCAGAGGAGCCCCCCGACCCCAACCTCTGTGAACCTAAGTCCTGACCAGACCAAAACTCCCTCACTATTCATCTGTAACTTAAGGGGTCAGGCTACAAAACCGCTATGCCTCCCCGACATAAACATCCCATGATTCCTAGAGAGCCTACAATCCCAACTTCAAGTTACTGCCCATTCACAAAATCACCCGTTTTAAACATACAGCTACACAAGATAAATACAACAACAGATAAGACATAATCCTAGCCCAAATAAGCCACTCTTACAGCTGTGTTCCAATGAAATGTCTTAAATCAGCTGCTAACTACCAACAATTCCTGCTCTAATTTTTTTTTTTTTTTTTTTTTTTTGCCTAAGTCCTTAGCATTCAAAGTGTAAAATTACTTTAGCACCATCTGGGAGTAAATTAGAAATGTATAATCTCAGGCCCTACCCCAGACCTGGTGAATCACAACCTGCACTTTTAACAGACTCCTCAGCAGACTCAAGTGAGCATTCAAGTTTGAGAAGCACTGAACCAGGGACAGAAAAACAATGGGAGAAAAGGAATAAGTTCAGGGCTAGCAACATCTGCCCTCCTTTGCCGCTTAACTCCACCCTAACTTACTCTCCCTCCCTCTTCCCACAGTCACCCATGGCTCCAAACCCTCCTACCTTCTCTCTAGCTGGAAACATCCTGCCCATCAACTCAACTTGTCAATATCCTGGGAAACAGTTTGGCAAATGGGTCAGTGCTAAACTTACAAGTCAAGACTTGAAAGGCCTTAAAATCTGGTTTCTCCACTGCTTACTACCTATGTGAGTTTAGGCAAATTACTTAACCTCCCTATGTAGACATAAAATAAAGATAAAAACTGAGGAAATTTAATTAAAAGATCTGTCAGAACTTAAGATAACTATTTTTTTTTTTTTAACACTTTGTCAAGGTGTTCCCCTCTCTTCACTTACACAATTACAGCATGTGGGTTCCAAATCTCTCACAGGTCAGTCCAACCTCCCATGTCAGCAATTTTTCTGAGTCTTCACCTCTCCATTTTCATGAATTTATATAACAACATTACCAAAGGCTAAATGAGTCCTCTCTGAGCTCAGCATATCTTGGTTCTTTTCTAAACCCACCAAAATCACTGTGGAAACACCCTCAGCTCTCAAACAAAAGGCCTGTGCACTGCCTATGGCATACCCCAGACATTTGCTCCCCATACGTCCAACTGACTGAAATTTAAAAATGGCCCCATTATGGAGCCTATGCCAACTTTTCCTCTAGTGAGAGAAAGCTATGAATTTTAGAAGTAACCAATAATTCATGCCAGGAGTTTGTTCTTTTCTCTACACACACACACACACAAAAATTAAGAGTTAACATAATTCAGACACTTCAACCTCAATCCCACTGTTTCTTTTATTTGTCCTAAGAACTGGAACTCATCTTCAAATTCTATCTTCTAATACATAAGCAGCAGAAACAATCTGGTCAGTTTACCTGTAGACAGATCTCATTTCCTCTTCATAATCAAGATTTTTGGGAAGGAAATAAACTTCACTTACTCTCCTAACCAACAGTGAGAAGCCCACAAACTGCAAGCTGGGTATGCATGACTTCCTCTGGTCCAAGCCCTACTCTACTTCCTGTTGAGCTAAGAAAAGCAGGTCTAGCATTGCCATACAGGAATTGAGGCATTTGAACACCTAAACCCAAAGCAAACTTTGACTTATCATTTTGCTATTGTCAGCCTATCCAAGTAAATGGATGGAAAAATCCTAACTCCTACTGTAAAAGAGGACATGTGGTAACACCGCAATTAAAGGCGATGATGCATTTTTTGTAAGCTAAAGATAATTTAGGGGTGCCTTGCTAGCTCAGTAGGTAGAGCATGCAATTCTGGATCTCAGGTTGTAAGTTCCATGATGGGTGTAGAGATTACTTAAAATCTTTAAAAAACAATAAAAATATTATATTTTAAAAGGTCAGCATTATATCTCCATCTCGAGTCCCCAAAATGGAATCTTCCACAATACCCAAAATCTTTTTAATATTCCCTATTGAAGAATGGAAGAAGAGACATAAGTGAGACATGACAGAGAAAACAGTGATCAAAGAAAACAACAGGGTGCTTAAAATGTTTGCCCCCCCCCATCTTCACTGTGCAGCTCTGGGTGAGCTGACAGGTGACTGCAGGTGCCTGAGGGGCCCTAGGGGAGACCAGCCAAAGAATACCATGCAGAGCCTGGCCCCAGTCCAAAGCGCTGACCCACAGAATCACAAGCAAATAAAATGATGGTTGTTTTAAGCCACCACGTTTTGGGGACGGTTTGTTACCCAGCAAAGGCCAACTGAAAAAGGCATTCATTTATCACCACCTGATATATTTTTTGTCTTCTTAAACCCATGAAAACACAGACTGTCTTTCTTGCTAATCTGTACCTCCACCATCTAGAATAGGATCTCTGTAGTATTTCTGTGTTTAATAAATACACTATATACATATCTGAGAAGACCACACGGAATTTTAGCTTATAAAAATGAAAGTCTTAATTTACTAATTAATAAAACATTACTACTTTACATCATTTGTTTTTTGTGTCTTTACTGTGGAAAAAAAAACACATTATTGTTATAACTGAATTGTGTCATCCCCCCACCCCACCCCCAAAACTTGTATGTTGAAGCCCTAATCCTTCCCCCCCAACACCATCACGCCTCAGAATGTGGCTGTATTTAGAGACCAAACCTTTCAAGAGGTGATGAGGTTAAAATGGGGCTATTAAGAGTCAACGGGTAGCCTTACAAGACAAGGAAATTTGGACACAAAGTGACACCAGGAATGCACACATGCAGAGGAGAGACCATATGAGAACACAGCAATATGGCAGCCATCTGCAAACCTAGGCAAGAGGCCTCAGGAGAAAGCAAACCTATGGACACCTTGATCATATACTTCTACACACTAAAAACTGTGAAAAAATAAATTTCTATTATTTAGGCCACCCAATCTGTGGTATTTTGCTATGGCAGCTCAAGCAAATACAGGTATGGTATTCACATACATCTGTTCTTGTAGTTCTTATGGCCTCATATTTTTACCACATTCCCTGAAAAATGAAAAATTATTGAGGAATTCATGGAAGAAATGTTAGGTGGCAAGCAATTTTCTGAATTTATTTTTAACAAGAAGAAGTTAGGTTTCCATCCCATTTCTTTGACTAATGGATCTGTGACCTCTACAGCCTCTTTAGAATAAATCTTAAATCCATTTTTTTTAAGGATTTCATTTATTTATTTATTATTTTTGACAGAGAAAGACACAGCAAGAGAGGGAATACAAGCAGCGGGAGTGGAAGAGGGAGAACAGGTTTCCCACAGAGCAAGGAGTCTGATGCAAGTCTAGATCCCAGAACTCTGGGATCATGACCTGAGCTGAAGGCAGACACTTAACAACTAAGACCCCCAGGTACCTTTTAGATCCATTTTTTTACCATAGTTTGGACTAAATAACTTCAAGCCTCCCTCCAGCCCTCACAGTCAATGAGTACACACGGAAGTAATTATAATAATGTTCAAACGAATTCCACAAATGTTCTAAAAAGGAGTTTTAATTCCCATTTTTATTAGGGCTTGGTTGATACCAGTGTTGAATTTCACAGAGGGATAGTTTTCCCATAGTTTGCTGATGAAAGCAAAGATGAGCCCTTATGATTAGTTATAAGACAGCTATAGAACACATTTCCTATACTTTTTAGGGGAGAAGGGCTTTCTTGCTGCTTTCTTAACTATAAATATGTTGCACAGAGATGGCATAATTTTCTCAGAGTTAAAGATCATTTCTCAACAAAGGTTTCTACACAAGCAGAGGAAGTCTATTTTAGCAAAATCTTCCTTCCCTGTTATTTAGTCTGAACAGGTTGCCCGGATGAAATCTGTGTTCTGAGTAGTTCCTCTTTTGCTAATATTTATAAACAAGCAGTTGAAAAAATTAAATGGAAACCATGTTTTGAGAGTATAATAACAATTAATGTTAAATTACACCTGACAAGACTTGATAATTCAGCATTTATACAGCACTATCAGATATCCAAAGTGCCTTAAAGTCACCACTGTTGCGTGAAGGAATGCTCTGGCTTGAGCTGACACTTATCTGTATTGTATGAGGGAGGTTCTTAAAATATTAAACAACTTGCTCTTACCACAAGGTCAGTTGAGTTTCAGGACTACAACTTAAATGGAAAGCTCCTTGAGTATTTGTTACTTTTGGTGGGACAGGGTGATGGAAGATAAGGAACTTTTCCATTTATCATTGTCATACTCGAATATCTGGTTAGCAACACATATTTTTCTTCTTAGGTGAAATATTTTAAGCATAATAAAGATTTTGGTTTCACAGAAATTTCTGATTAATCAATCACTGAAGTTCAAGGCAAACTACTATTTCTTAGTGGTTCAGAACCAGAGTCTTCCTTAAGAAACACTATTTCCCTATACTTTCCTGACAAATGTTAGGTATGTTACCTAGGTATATAATTTGCATATATTCTGGAATAAACTTTATACAGTGAAATTTTTGTCAGAAATGATAAGATAATCTAGGTAGATTTTACATCTAGATATCTTGGCTTGGTTCCTTATTTTTTATTTTTTCCTCTTTTGTGCTACACAGTATTTAATTTATAGGGTCATTAAGATTCTGGAAGAATCATCATCAGATTATTCCTCAATGCATTTGCAGAAGTAAGACGATTCAGGAGCATCTCTATATGCTCTCTCACAAATATGTTTTGGAGTATGGAATCCTACTATCTGTATGATAATAGACATATGTATGAACAGATCTTAGTCTGCAAAACATTAAAGTTTTTAATCATGACAGGAGTAAGTTCCAATTCACAAAATGTTTGGCAATCATGAAAAAAGGTTCCTCCTTCCAAGTATGTGCTACGGGTCAATGATTAGTAAAAAGTTCGCAAAATCAATAGGTATGTTTGAAGAGCAAAGCTGGGGGATTCACTTCCCAATTTCAAAACTTACTACAAAGCTACAGTAATCAAGACAGTGTGGTACTAGTATAGGATAAACAAAGAGATCAATAGAATAGAAATAAGAGTCCAGAAATTTCAAAGAGTTCAGAAACCCTCCAATTAAAGTCAACCAGTTTTCAAGAAGTGTACCAAAAAAACGAATGGGAAAAGAACAGTCCTTTCAACAAATGGTGCTGGCATAACCGGACATTCATGCAAATGAATGAAATTGTATCCCTGCTTCTCAACATGTACAAAAGTCAATTCAAAATAGATCAAAGAACAAAAATATAAAAGCTAAAACTATTAAGCTTAAAAGAAAACACAAAAGTAAATCTTCATAACATTGGCTTAAGCAGTGGTTTCTTAAGATATGACACCAAAAGCACAAGCAAAAAAAAAAAAGACAAATCAGACTTACTCAAAATTAAGAACTATTGTGCTTCAAAGAACATCAAGAAAGGAAAAAGTCAACCCAAAAAATGGGAGGAAAATTCTGCAAGCCATATATCTGTCAAAGGACTTTTACCCAGAATACATTTAAAAAATTCTTAAAACTTAAATATTAAAATAATAATAACACAATTTTAAAATGTGCAAAGGATCTGAATAACCATTTCTCCAAAGAAGAAATTCACATGGTGAACAAGCACATGAAAAGATCCTGTATATCCTTACTCATCAGAGAAATGCACATTAAAACCACCAAAATAACGAATGGATAAGGAAGATGTGGTCCATATACACTATGGAGTATTCTGCCTCCATCAGAAAGCATGAATACCCAACTTTTGTATCAACATGGATGGGACTGGTGAAATAAGTCAAGCAGAGAGAGTCAATTATCATATGGTTTCACTTACTTGTGGAGCATAACAAATAACATGGAGGACAAGGGGAGATGGAAAGGAGAAGGGAGTTGAGGGAAATTGGAAGGGGAGATGAACCATGAGAGACTATGGACTCTGAAAAACAATCTGAGGGTTTTGAAGGGGCGGGGGGTGGGAGGTTGGGGGAGCCAAGTGGTGGGTATTATGGAGGGCATGTATTGCATGGGGCACTGGGTGTGGTGCATAAACAATGAATTGTTACGCTGAAAAGAAATAAATAAAAATAAATTAAAAATAAAAAAAATAAAACCACCAAAATGAGGTATCACTACAATGGCTATAAACAAAAACACAGATAATTACAAGTATTGGAAAGGAAGTAAAGAAACTGAAACCTTTAAACACTGCTGGTGGGAATATAAAATATTACAGTTGCTTTGGAAAACAGTGTAGCAGGTCCTCTAAAGTTTAAACAGTTCATAGGACCAAGTAATTCTACTCCCAGATATATACCCAAGAGAAATAAAAAGTCTACACAAAAATCTGTACAGAAATGTTCACAGCAGCATTATTCCTAAAAGCCCAAGAATAAAAACAATCCACATGCCCATCAACTGATTAAGAGATAAAATGTAGTATATTTATACAATGGAATATTACTCTGCAATAAAAAGATGAAGTACCAATGCATATAACATGGAGGTAAGGGTACCAGAGAAAAGAAAAGAGCTGCACAAAAAAAAAAAAAAAAAAAAGAGAGAGAGAGAACTCCCAAGCTCTACAGAGGGATCCCTACATATTCAGCCAAGTTATAATCAACTGAATCTGATCTTAAGAAAACTACCCAAGGCTGGGAGGGAAAAAAAACTTTTCAAAAGGATCAAAAGGAACAATGCAGGTGCTCACACCGTGATGGGAAAAGTACCTGTTTCCACTAATAAATTGAAAAACTCATATATCATGGGGAATTAAGCAGAGTATCAGAAAGGTCTTGCCTAAGCAGTGGAGCATAATTAGCACTAGACCAACCACTGTTCCAGAACTCCTTAACAAAAATCCTAAAAGCAAGACACAAAAGGACCAAATTATTTCCATGTAATTTAAATGCACTCCCAGGGAAGAGCTCAAGGATACCTTATAGGAATACAAAAATACCAGCACCCAACAGGGTAAAATTTATAATGTCTGGCATCCACTCGAAGGTTATCAGACAGAAACACATAACGAAAATGAGAAAAAATCTATTAAAACTAATTCAATACTGACATATGTTAGAATTACAGAGAAGGATATTTAAAAAGGTATTATAACTGTATTCCATATATTTGAAAAGTTAAGTAGCGACCTAGAAAATATTTTTTAAAGACCCAAATCTTCTCAAGATGAAAAATACCAAGTCTGAGATGAAAAATACACTGGATGGAACTAATGGCAGAATCAACATTGAAGAAGAAAACTTAACAGCACAGCAGAAGAAACTAGCCAAAATGAAGCCCAAAAAGGAAAAAAGAAAATACATCAGTGAGCTGTGACACAATTTTCAAGTGGACTAGTAAACATGTAACGGGAGTTCCCAAACCTAAGAAGAGAGAAGGGAGGTGGAAAACAAAACAAACAAAATTGAAGAAATACTAGCCAAAGATTTTCCAAATTTGATGAAACCTCCAAACCCAATGATCTAAGAAATTCACAAACCACAACCATGAGAAATGTGAAGTACACCAAGACACATCACAATCAAACTGCTCAAAACCAGGAGTAAAGGGAAAAATCTTAAAAACCAGAAAAAAAATGACATGTATAATATATTCACAAAGGAACACAATAGGGACAGCAGATTTTTCAATAGAAACAATGAAAGTGAGTAGACTATGGAGTAACATTTCTCAAATACTGAAAGAGGAAAAAAAAAAAAAAGAGCAACCTAGAATTCTATATAGAGTAAAAATATCTTCCAAAAGTTTTCAGACAAACAAACCTGAAAGAATTCATCACCAACAAACCTGTACTACCAAAAAAAAAAAAAAAACCATCCCTCAGACAGAAGGAAATGTTACCGAGAGAAATATGGATCTACACAAGGAATGAAGAGTACCAGAAATGCTAACCACTTGGGTACAAGTATAAGGGTTTTATCCTATTTATGTATTTTTAAAAGACAGCTGCCAATTTAAAAAAAATAACACAAACATATTTTAAGACTTGTAACATATAAAAAAGTAAAATGTGTAATAAAAGTACTATGCAGCCAGAAAGAAGAATGAAAGCGATACTACTATAATGTTCCTACACTATACATGAAGTACCTATCACTTGAAGGTAAACTGTGATAGCTGAGAAGTGTGCACTATAAACCTTAAAGTAACCTATAAAACAATACAAATAGAAGTTATAGCTAATAAACCAGAATATGGAATCATAAAACACTCAATTATTCCAAAAGAAAGCAGCAAAAAGGGAATTATCACAAAGCTGCACACCATCATTCCTATTTTACAGAGGTTGCTTCCAGCCCTAAGATCAAGGGGAGGACCAGGAGCTGAATAAAGTAGTCTCTCTTACGTGTATGGTATAGGGCACAATGTGGCCTACTCTGGGCCATCCATTCACCAAATATTCTGGATATTATTCCAGATGCTGCTCACAGAACACTCTGAGGTCTGATGAGAGCTCCCTCTCCATCCTACCTCTCTTCCAGGGATGTTGAGGGTGTTAAACGGATAAGCTAATAACCCCTAACTGATAAAGGAGATGGAAAACAATAATGAAAACCAAAAACAGCAGAAGATATACAGATATATGATGCAAGGCCTCCCAAGAGACAGGTGGCTCAAGGCAAACTAAAAAGGGCCAGCAATTACCATGATCAATGAAACACACCCCTTCCTATCTTGATTCAAAGTTTTATTAACCAAGATGATGAATCATAAGCTCCATGGCAAAACAAGCCCACTGTTCTTTGCTCCTCAACCATCTATGCCTCACCCAGAGAATCTGAATTTAAATCAGAAGTTTCATTGTATATATACCCGTATCTACTTTATCAGATCCAGCTTAGCTATATACTCCCATAGGCCCTGCTCTTCCCCCATCTGCAATATCATCCTCTTACAACTGCTTGCCTGCTATGTGCTCTACAAGAACATAAGCTGACTAACTGCTCTCCTTGCTCACTGTTACCAGTGAGCAAGCCCCACATGGTGCCTGGCACATACCCTCTATGCGTTAAGTACTTCAGTAATGAATGGCTGAAAGGAATCATGACTAGCAGAGCAGGCTCAAAATTATCTATAGGCAATGAAACACAAACAGATACTGAGCCCTCAAATCACTGAAGGGTAAAAAGTAATTAAGGGAAGGAGCAACAGGAATGGATTCCTAATTCCCTGCGAATTAAGGGAAGGAGCAACAAGAAAATGATGAAAGACTGTATGTATATAGAGAGACGAGAAATGCTCCAATATGCGAAGTTCAAAGAGGAAAGACCCTGGAATTAAGGCATGCCCTAGCAGATGAATGAACTGTGCGTCACTTGAATGCACATCCTCAACCTGAGGTAATACTCAGAGCCTAACCTGGGATCCCTAATAATAAACTGTATGTCCCTGGGATGTAGAGCTCTGACTCAGGTAATATTCAGTCTTTAACCTGAGATCTCAAAACAGAATAATCATAAAACTACATAGCCGTTACGTACAGAGAGCCTCAGAACACCTGATGGAAAGAGGGGGGAAGGGTCTGATAGTCAACAGTATTCTGTTACTATCATAATCAGATAAGAAGGAAAGCTCTAAGCACAAGAATTTCCAAGAAGTATACATTATTAAATTTAATTTTAATAGAAGATTATCATAAAAGTATTCAGAATAAAAATGAGAAAACTACTCTAAAAGGTACACTTGAAACAAATCACATGATTACTCATATTCCCCCATAACAAATCACTTATATTTAACTTGGTATACATCCTCTGGCCAAAGATAATAGATTCTGTTTTGTTTTGTTTTTTAAATCATGGTGAGTCAATAGCTTCTGCCCAGCATAAAAGAACACTCCTGTCTTTAGTATCACATGGCTAATGGGCTGGCTATTGCACATTGGAATCCCCCCAAAAAAACAGTGAGAAGGAAAAACTGGTTTAGCCTGGTTCTTGTTACCAATGACCTCACTGATACTGAACAGCTTGTCTTTACGGAGATAAGAAACTGTACTCATGTTTAAAGAAATGACTTAAACCCAGGAATGACTAATAATGAGAGTGGGGAAGGTACAGGCTTCAGGGAAGCAGACAGACACACAGGGTCATAGGAGGTGTTTGGCTATACTGCTGAGAAATGGGAAGACCCAGGCAGGTAAATCCCTACCCCATTCTACATAAAGCTCCAAGGTGCAATCCCATTGCATAGCTCTTCTGAACAAGTCCAGAGTGCCAGGCCAAAACACCAGCTGAATGCAATACTCACAACAACCAGAAACTAGAAACCCCAACAAGACCCATCAACTGGTAAACAGACAGACAAAACACAGCATTGTCCACATACTGGAAAACTATTCAGCAATGAAAAGGAACAAAATTACCATATGTAGCAGCATGGATGAACCTCAAGAGCATTATGCAAAGTAAAAGTAAACAGACTTCAGAGACTATACAATGTATGATTCCATTTATATGAAATGTTCAAAAAAGACAAATTTATAGAGGCAGAAAACAGATAAATGGTTGATGGGGCTCTGGGCTACCATAGGGATTAACTGTAAATGTGTATGAGGAATCCTGCTGAGATATGAAAGTATCCTAACACTGACCTATGGTGATAGTTGCACCACCACACAAATTTACTGAAAACCACTGAAATGTAAGCTTGAAATGGGTGAATTTCATGACACATTAAAATGTACTTCAAAAAACTTTAAAAAAAAAAACCCAAACAAACTTTCATTTCTCTTCAAAGCTTATTCAAGCAGCAGCAAGCAGCAAGCCTCATGATACATGTAACAGTACACTGCTCTGTACCTTGCTCGCTTTCCCTCATCATCATCTCCCTGGGCTGGCATCTCCCAAATCAAGTTATCAGTCCAGAGGTCATACACTAAGACACTGTTTTCAATATTGTTGTTGCTGCTGTTGTTGTTCTGGAGGAAAAGTAGCAAATACCTCAGTAAAATGTAGGTTTAAAATCAAAAGTAAGTGGGACACCTGGGTGGCTCAGTCGTTGGGCATCTACCTTCGGCTCAGGTCATGATCCCAGGGTACTGGGATAGAACCCCGCACCAGGCTCCCTGCTCCACGGGAAGCCTGCTCCTCCCTCTCCCACTCCCCCTGCTTGTGTTCCCTCTCTCGCTGTGTCTCTCTCTGTCAAATAAATAATAAATAAATAAATAAAATCAAAGAGAAGTTTAAAATCAAAGATACAATGACTAGTTAACTTCTAACCTGGTGGACTGACCACATGAGTCATAAGGGTTAATTCCCATGAAAATGACAATAAAGTAAACAGAAGAATTAAGAGATAAAGGGGAAGAGATGACAGCAGAAATCATTTCTATCAGGTTTTGACAGCTAAAAATGGAAGGAGAGGTAATTCACTTCGCAAAGAGGAAAACATTACAACCGAAGTGCCTGCCTCGGGACACCAACTGAGACAATATGCCCCCATAGAGCCCTGAGAAGATCATCATTTGGAAGCAACTGATACCACGAAGTATAAAGTATATGGCTAAAATCCACAGCACTGGTATTTAGTGACTGAATGCCCCAGAACCTCTTTGTCAATCTCACAGTCTGGTGACTATTTCACATCACACCATATCTGTAAGAAACCTGAGGTTTAGTCTCTGAAGAAACAGAAGGACAAATGCTCCAGATGAGAGGATGTGAGACATAGTGCTGGACACAGGCTTGAAAAGTTAAGATATCAGACTGCAGAAGCTCCAGCCTCATTCCTACACCCTGAATCCCAGATCTCCAATAAACAAATGGATAGGCCGCCCTAGGCAAGGCCAGGCCTCTGAGTGTTCTTCTTAAAAAAACTGACCCCAAAGAAAAGATCTACTGGTATTAAGAAGTGGGGCTCCCCATCCATGAGAACATACTGATCCCCACCTGCCCTCCCTACACTGATGTACTACCAATCAACAGCCACCTGCCCATACACACTGAGTATCCAATTCACTTCTAGTGCCTTACTCTTAAATATAAACATTCACAAATCTCCGGGCACTTAAGGAAAATCTTTAGCATTAAACAGAGACCAAAATAAACAGGAAAAATAAAATCTGGAAAAAAAATTGAGAAGCACAAGAAAACAACAAAACCAACCTAACAAAAAAACTATACTCAATACCCTCCGATAGATGACATATATCCACAAGAGATTACATGCAGTTAAAAGCCAAAAAAAGGTATGAAAGAGGGCTGCTCATATAAATTAAAAATATGATAAAGTTAAAAGCCCAAGAGAAATATTGAAATGTGTAAGTCAAAGACATCTCACAATAATAGAACAAAAAGAACCAACCCCCCCCCAAAAAATGTAGAGAAGATAAGAAAATAAATTGAAGAGGTAACTAAGAGAACTTCCAGAAGGAGAAAACAGAGAAGTTGGAGGGGAGAACAAAAATATTTCCAAGGGAAAAAAAGGACATCTTCGGATATAAAGAATTCATTAAGTACTCAGGATACTGAATGACAATGAAGGATACTCATAAAATCTAACAGCACCAAGAATAAATAGAAAATCCTAAAAGCTTGTCTAAAGAAGTTTAAAACAGATCACACTCAAACAAAAGAGGAATGTCTTAAAATTCCAAGGGAAAAATGGGTGTTTAACCTAGAATATTTTCTACCAGATTACATAAAAAGACAATGCAAAAGAAAAATAAAGACATTTTCAGCCATCCAAGGACTTCAAACTTTTACAGGCCATGCACCCTTTCTTATTAAGCTACTAGAGGATGTGCTTCAAGAAAATAAGATAGCAAATCCAAAAAGAAGACTCTCATATCCAGGAAACAGAAATGATCCAAGGGAACAGATAGGCACCCGGTCTAAGGGGCAACCATACCTCGCCAGCTCTGGTGTACCTCCTGGGAGGAAAAAAAAAAAAGTGAAATCAATAGGTTATCTGAAACAAAAAGTCATCTGACATATTTAAGTGTTGGAAAAAACTGTTGACAAAGGCTTAACTTTGCTGGGCATTTGATGTATCTCTTAGGGCATTTGGGGAAGAAAGTAATCACAGTTATACAAAAAACTAAACAAATGAAAAAAGTGTGTCAATGTAAAGGGGAAGGGATGTTTAAAAAAGGAAATATAATCATATTAGACCATGTGGCTCAGAAATAAATGGTATTTACATAGTCACAATAATATAAACAATTATCATCTTAACCCAAAATTATGATATACATATTCATTTAAGGGAAGAGGTAAGTTTAAGAGCTTATCTTCAACTACTCAGAAGTTCAAAATCCATAGTTCAACAACTTTAACTACTATTACAAGAAGAAACGCTTAACACTGATAAATCAAAAGAGCCACATGAGTAAATAATTTAAAAGTACAGAAGTAAATTTCAGTGATGGCAACTAAAAACTGAAAATAGATGTCCTCTTGGGAACAGGAAAACTCCAAGGTCTGATAGAACTTCAGTATCATTCAGCTGCAACCACATGCATTCATAACTTTGATAGGTTCTTAAAGCCCTATTTATCATAAAATGAAAGTAAACTTTTTAAGTCATAATGTAAAAGTGTGGGGTTTTTCTCCATTATTTAAATTTAATAGGATAATTTGTCAGCATCAGGCCCTATCTGAGATAGTTACAACGCCCCAGGGTTGAAAGGCAAATTAAGCACCAAGCTGTGGGCCAGCACATGCTCTGGGCTCCCTCCTTCTCCAGGGTGGGAGAACACCTGCTAGGCTTGGACAATGGCCCCAATTCTCCAGCTTACTGATGCAACAGATCAGCCCAATGGCTCACAAAGAGCCCGAGTGCAGAATCAATCCTGCCAGTTCAGTGCTCCTCAAAGTGTGGTCTGCTGACTACCGGTACACTAGGAGGTAATTTCAGAAACTGAGAAAAATTGTAAAAACTTTTATAGCAATTTAACTACGTAATATTATGGCTTTTCAATCTAATAATAAAAAGACTGAAGCTGGTATTCTGTGTGTCTACTTTCTTTCACTTTTCTAGTCACTTGTTTGTACTGTATTTTACAGGACAAAGAAGCCCTCTGAGGCTGAAATAGGGCACTTGAAGTCTGAGCCAGTTCATGCGCAAGTGCATATACTGTGACTGAATTCAAGTATGCTGGGCGGAGGAACTGGGGAGACAGAGACTACTGGATTTACAGTGGATGTTACATGCTTAGCATTTTGTGTCCATCCCCCTGCCCTTCCTGATTTCCTTGAGGGTAAGCAAACTGCCTGTTTCGTTCACCACTGTACATATACCCAACATGCTGAACAGTGTCCAGGACCCAGCTTACACAAGAGCACAGTGAGAACTGGAAGTGGCATGAAACTAGCCCTGCATGGTTAGTTGTTTTGCATCTTGTCTCCCCAACCTAGTTCTAAGTTCCTCATAATGCCACACAGATGTCAGGGTTTCCAAAAATCCTAAAACTTATCAATCTGTCCTTTCTTTTGAAATTCTTATAGAAAAAACTGCCTCCCGACTCAGTGCCTCCCACATCACTTCTCTTCTGAATAATGCCAGTGGACTTTTATTACTGAACCAGCCTCCTAACAGAGTATCATATTCTGTCCAGTGAACAGTCATATAGCACTATAAAACCTAAGAGCATATGGATGCCACACTGGTCAGTGGCAATACATCACCTGGGCTTCTCTGTTCTCCTCCTAGCCATCCCTCCATATGTCCAAAATATTTATCTTGATTCAACTCTGGTGTGATCATGTTATGAAAGCCAAGTAACTGCCGACGAAATCTTCCAAAAGCTAAACAGACACTCAGAAATCTCTACTCTTGATCATAAATTGGTCCCAAATTATATATTAAATATATTTTAATACTTTAACACTGGAAATTCAGGCCAGTATTACAAAGAAACCAACTTGAATTCATGTAAAATCTGTTTGTAGTAACTACTCAAAGCAATTACTTGCAAGTAGTTAATCAGATGATCTGCCATCACTCATTACCTGTGAAAGTTTTTTTTTTTTAATTATTTATTTATTTGACAGACAGAGATCACAAGTACGCAGAAAGGCAGACGGGGGGGACAGGCTCCCCGCCAAGCAGAGCCCGCCGCGGTGCTGGACTCCAGAACCCAAGATCACGACCTGAGCTGAAGGCAGAGGCCTTAACCCAAAGCCACCCAGGCACCCCTCTGTGAAAGTTTTTAAAGCACTGATTTCACAAGGTAAGATGGTGACCTAAAATTGTTCCCACCCTTAAAATTATCAGAAATTCTTTTTTTTTTTTTAAGATTTTTTAAATTTATTTATTTGACAGACAGAGATCACAAGTAGGCAGAGAGGCAGGCAGAGAGAGAGGAAGGGAAGCAGGCTCCCTGCTGAGCAGAGAGCCTATGCGGGGCTGGATCCCAGGACCCTGGGATCATGACCTGAGCCTAAGGCAGAGGCTTTAACCCACTGAGCCACCCAGGTGCCCCCAAATTATCAGAAATTCTAATAAGAACTGTTTGATTTTTAAAAACTTACTGTGGAATAAGCCCTTGCCTCGAATATAGTCAACAGTCATGGGGTCTGCACTTGGGTACAATGTCTGTAATAGAGCCATATATATGACGGAGAGTGAGCCTTGCAGGTTATCACATATTAGGGCTGCCCTCTGGTCAACAGCTGTGCTTCAGTGTCTGGACAAAGTGGGGCTGAAAGCAGTACACTTGTGCAGTTATTTAAATATCCTATTGTTAGGGGTGGGGGGAAAAGTAAAATAAAATAAAGTAAAAAATAAATATCCTATTGCTGTCTAACAATTTTTTAAAATGATTAAACATAGAAGAATGAAAGCACTAATACTAATGATGAGAAGCACAGGCATCATAAACTTAAAACAACTCAAGAGATGGAAAACATCTGATGCCCTAAAGAGCAGGTAATCTCTTGGCTTAAGCAGCTGTTCACAACCAGATGACCAAAACCAGATGACCAAGTATTTACTAATAAAGAAACAAAATAAAAGACCATGGATGAAATTAATGTTAAAGCATCCATCTCCAGTTTATAGTATCTTTAGTTCCCTGGGAATAAAACTCCTTAGATGATTATTCCTTGGCTTATTAGAACACCTGTTCAGGGATGCATTATTTCAAAGTCTTTGTCCTGCTAGTCTCAGCCCACAAAATCTATAAACACACACACTGCACCAAAAGTGCCCACAGATAATACTTTTGGATTATCTCAATATGTAGAAATATACATATATCCAAAACTGGTTAAGAAAAAAAGGCCAAACTACAAGTTTGCAGATATGCAAATGAACATTTATTTAAAAAGTTTCAAGCAATAAGAAATTCTAAAACCACCATGAGTAGGATTTTACCTGGTGGCTGAATTTGCTGTTAAGCTTTTATTTTGTGATTTTATTTAATAGAAAAGTTTTGGAAATTTGGGGCTGATAACTTTTAGGAGAGCTACACACCAATACATGTTCAAGGGGGTTGGCTTCCTCCCACCTTACCCAAGTCCAGAATTCTTCCAGCATGAAGAAGACCTGTTTCAGAACAAGTCTGTACACGCCACTCAGTGGCAATTCAATCCTCCTTCTAATGAAAACATTTAGTTCCTCAAAATGCATTTTGCCCCACTGGATGTCTTTACCTCCAGTTAAAAAGAGATCCTACACTTAAGGGATAACATTTAGAGAAGACCCTCACAAAAGTTTTAAGTGTTTGATCCAAAATGCTACACTAATGATTTTGAAAAGCCACACAATTTATACAGCACTTTATTGCTGAGCAATCGAAAGTAATTTTAGCACTTTCACAGATCCCAAGGCTCCTCCTAATCCAGTGGGCAAACAGTGTACCCATTTAAAGGGCCACACCAAAACCTGCAGAGAATGACTGATTTCAGCAGGTTGACCTAGGCCAAGGCAGAATGCCCAAGAATCCGGCCCAACACTCTTCCTCTCTACTGCCACTGCTACTACCCTGTCCCAGCCTTTACATTCTTCTCTTCTGGACCATTGTCCTAGGCCAACCATCTTACCTGTTCCTTTCCCTAATATCATCTAATCAAGTTTCTTACTCCCAGGGGTCTCCAAACCCAACAAAATTTTCAATGACCTCTCAATGCTCATAGAATGACAGCCCTCCTTAACTCATGAGCAAATAATCTCTCCCAAGATGCCCACTACTCCTTACTCCTACTGTCATTCCCAAAAAGGTCACCCTCAGCCTTTGTCACACATACCTCTCCCCCTTTTCTTCAGTAAATGAGGGGAACAGCCTTAGCACCATGCCCTAAATGGCTAAACAGCAGTAAACTCTCAGTGTTGCTTCTGGTTACCATCTTTGGGCCCAGAATACTCTCCTCCTCAACTTCCAAGGTTTACAGCCTACCTTTCCTCCAGAGACAAGATCAGACAAGGTCAAGATGCTCAACCCTCCAAAAAGGCTGCCATCATTCCTCTGAGCAAGACCTCATCCCAGACACTGCACCTGCTGATTCTAAACTCCCTAACTTCCCCTCTCACTACCTGCAGTACCTTTCCAGATGTAGGATTTTCCTTCTCCTAGTCAAGACATTTAGAACACGTCACTGTATGCTCACAAAATACAAAATAACAGGGTAACCGTAACTCCAAGGAAAAACAAAAACGGTCAAGTAAATATTAAAAATAATAAAACTCAGTATAACACAAAAACAAAACTTATTTTTTGTGGTTTTGTTTTTTAAATAGTCACTGTCCCCCTTTGATGAAAATAATTAAAATATACTTAACATGCACAAGATCATCTTATAAACACTTTTTTATAAACAGATGGTATTCTGCATGAAACCCTGTAAACTGAAATTCACAATATTTTTCTTAAGTTTTGATTTATGAGTATCCTCCCCAGTGATCGCTCAGAAACCTAATGCAAAAAATAAATTTCCCTAAATAGGACATACTCTGTGCTTCAACTATTTTTTCAGATAGTTATATACTGTTCAACTATACCCAGATGATTTACCAATTTTGTCACAGAGAAAATTATAAACCACCCCCAAAAAGGCCACTTTCATAAAACATAACAAAACCCAGAAAACTCCCTCTTTTTACTCATTTGCCTCACAGAAATACAGCATTCTCAAAATAAGCCACCACAATCACTAAAAAATAAAAAGTTTATAGGAAAACACAGAAAATAAAAGATATAACAATGAATCAAATTAGGGCTACAGGTTATTCAGCTTGAAATTATTTTACCTGAATTTACATTAAGAAAAAAAGCTTCTTTATAAACAAGTTATCACAAATATTTTCCCAACTCAGATGCTATTCACACTAGTGGATGTTTAGTAATAAACAAATACTAGTATTAATAATCTAATCCCAAAACCACCACAAGCAAATCACACTAACAAATCCCAAATAAACTCCTCTGCATAATATAAATCATTTTAGAAATTAGATATTGAAAGGAAGATGCAAATGCAGATATTAACTGCTTCTCCTATTTCTACCAACTACCAAGACTGAACTTCCCAGTATCCGTTCATAAATATCGTTGATAGTAAGAACGCGTCTATGAAAAATTAGGAAAACCTGAAGACTTAATATTTGATGCTATGGAATTAACTTTTTAGGGGTCAGAATGGCACTGTGATTATCTAAAAAACAAAAATGATACAAACTGAAGTATTTATGGGTAAAATTGTATCTAGGCTTTAACCTTAAAATACTAATGGAGAAAGGCTATAGATGAAACCAGATCAGTCATGTTCTGACTAACTGTTAAATTAGGAGATCTACCCTCTCTCTCTCCTTGTATATGCTTGATCTTTCCGAATAAAATAGAACTGCTGGTGAGCAAAATCTCAGGCACTATTTTGTGTGTGTATGCCACATTTGCACAGATTTCTTAATTTGTTAGGTTTGCATAATTTGAGAATTTCTTCTCAACTGTACAGACTTTGTAGTCAGAGAGCTGTGTCACTGCCAGTATCCCAAATGCTTCCCAACTGTACCGCTCAGCAAATCTATTTCAAAAGCTTGGGGGAAGGAGAGGATGGAACCAAAGGAAATGAAGAGGGGGAAAAATTTAACAATGATCCTGCCTAAACTGTTACCATAACGAACTCCCACCTCTTAAAGCCACTTAAAGCTCATTCAGGTTTCATTCTTTCCTTTTTCTTAAGGTTTAAAAATGGACTGTTGGATTCTAGTTCACTTCACTCCCCTTCCCATCCATCCATGCCAACAGAGGAAGATAGAAACAATCCAACTACTGTGTAACCAGGTCAAAAACAAGCTTTGGCTAACTCACTTGGAGAGTACACTCACCACTTAGATCTGGCCAGAAAAACTGGGTTAGAAAAAAACCGACTGGGGCTTAAACAAACATTGGGGCTGAGGAGAATATCTTAGAGCCAGTTACCAGGCCACTCAGTGAGTTGCAACACAATCTTTTCCAAAATTTTCCAAAGGCTTCCAAATTCTGTCGAGCCCAGCAGGCTGAGTTAACAGGGCTTCCTTTCAAATTCAAAAATCTGGCCACAGCCCCAACAGTTAACCAACAAAACACATGCTAATTCACTTGAGATCACCTAAGAATACTGACTCAAGTTCCGACCGCAGGCCGGTACACTGCCCAGTACACAGCCCAGGCAAGGGGAAGTTGGGGCTGGGGAGAGAGGCGTTCAAGGGACAGATAAACCCTATTCATTAAGCATAAAAGAGACAATAGGATCCGCACTTAATTTGGCCTAAGAAAATGTCTACGGTCAGTTTCCAACCCCCTCCCTCCGTTTTTAATGAGACAATGACAATTCATGGTGAACCACAAAGCCCTGCTTCATAACATTTTTTTTTCTAGCTCCTTGTACCCATTCGAACAGCCAGAAAACACCCCCAGTGAAGATTACTTTTAGAAAGCGTTCAGCAATAAGAAATAAATCAGGACACGGGAAATTTAACATTCCGTTTCAAATCTTCAAGGCCTGCGCCTCCATTACCTACAGCTCTTTCAGAATATCTAGAACGTGCTCTGAGTAGAATGAACAGCACTGTTAGTCACATCAGGTGTCAGCTACTCAGAGCAGACTCATAGTCTCCAGATTTGTTAGTTTCATTTACCGGTGTGTGTGTGGGGGGGGGGTGTGTTAAAAAAGAGACAGGCCTGGGGTGGGTGTGAAATCTGGGCATCCTCTTGACTCCTTGCTCTCCCTCATCTCTGTTTCAATTACACACCTGTCAAACAGGTTATTCCTGGAATTCAGATTTTATAATCCTCATGCTGTAATTCTTCCTGCTCCTGCTGCCCAAACACACACCCCTCCCTGCTTCCCCAAAATATGTACGTATCCATCAGCAGCATGTATGATAGTTAGGAAGCAGTCCCA
Organism: Lontra canadensis; assembly: GCF_010015895.1. Classification (NCBI taxonomy): domain Eukaryota; kingdom Metazoa; phylum Chordata; class Mammalia; order Carnivora; family Mustelidae; genus Lontra; species Lontra canadensis. The sequence continues at coordinate 3,768,120 of NW_022631106.1, read as the reverse complement.
GGTAACACCGAACTCCTCACCTTGAGCACCTGGCAAACATTAAAACGAAGCAACGCGATGACCATTTTCAAGAAGACCAAGACAGTGGTTTGGCATAATCACAGGCCAGGCCTGTCTATACTGAATTTTAATTAACACACACAAACTCAGAAGGCCGGAATTGGGGAAAACGAAAGAATTAAGGTTGCCTTATGAAAAAATGTTTTCCCATTTTACTTAAAGAAAGTGCACGCCAAAGAATGTAGCTTATTGCCTTATCTCAAGGACAGGAAATGAGTGAGGTCTTCTAAGGCCAGCCTGCATATAAACTCCTGTTTAAAAACAGAGGGACTACAAGGCGAAACCCCTTTCCCAACTTTGGCCAAGCGGCGTGGCCTCCAGTCAGCAGCGTGTTTATCACCCTTCTCCTCGGCCCCCAACAAGAAGTTTCAACGTGCCACGGGAAACAAAGACGGCGGCTCACACCGACCTTATAGACTTGTCCATAGGTGCCATTTCCAACCACTTCCACCAGCTCAAAAATCCCAGCAGGATCCTAGAGAAGAGGAGGGGAGGGGTTAGAATTTAAAAGCAGCACAACAATGAATAAATACAGAGGGGCAGTTGGAGAGAAAAGGCGACTGCAAACGGGGCTGGCTTCGTCTCGCGCGGTCCCCCAGCGCCCGAAGGCCGCGCCCGGGGCTCGGGGGGCGCGGGGCGCGGCGGGGTGGGGGAGTCGGCGGAGGGTCGCGCCCCGCCGCCCCGCACACGCCGACGCAGGCAGACAAAGGGGCCGCCGCGCCCGAGGCTCTGCCCGCGGCAGCGCCCGAGCGCCCGGCGGGCCAGGGCGCGGCCCCGGCTCCCCGCTCCCGGCGCGCCCGCGGCGGGGCCCGTCGTGGCCACTCACCCGCAGGGAGGAGAGGTCGATGTCCACCAGACTTTTTGCAGGGGAGTCGTTCGCCATTTTCCCTTTTTGCCACCAAACAAAATAGTACCAATAAATATATCTGTTTCTCTATTTATTTCCTTCACAGGCCAGGCCGCCGACGGCTTCTCCTCACAAGGGAGCGGGCGGCCGGGGCTCCGCCTCGCGAGGCCGGGGGCGGCGGCGGCGGCGGGCTGGTCGCTGCTCTCGGCCGGCCCGGGCCGCGCGCGGAAAGCGGACGGAGCGTGCGCGGAGCGGCGGCGGCGGCGCTCACACCATGGCGCGGGGCGGCCGTCAGGCCCCCGGGCGTCGCCCGCCGCCTCAGGCCCCGGCGCCCGCGCCCCGCGCCGCGCGCCTGGAGGACGGGCCCGGAGCTTGGGGCCGCGGCGCCGCCGAGAGTTGAGCGAGTGAGCGCGAGGCAGCGAGACAAAGATAACCCGGGAGGCGGGGGCGGAGGCGGAGAGGGAGGCGGGGAGGGAGGGGGGGCGGCGGCGGCGGCGGCGGCGGCTGCGGCGAGGGAGGAGAAACGGGACACCGAAAATATATTCTGAGGAGAGAGAAAACAGCTCCCCCTCTCCTTCCCCGGCAGGAAAAACGAGCGGAAACGCACTCCCAAACCGAGCCCAGCTGGGGAGGGCGCGGGGCGAGCAGCCCGTGCAGCGTGAATATTCAGCAGGGGTGGGGCCCGAACAATGGCCGGCCGGCGGGCACGGCGAACCGCGGCCGGGATGCGGCGGCCGGCCGACGGGGCGCTCGCGGGAGGGCCAGAGCAGGGATGAGACGGACCGGGGCGTCCCCGGTGAGGTGCCGAGGGTGAGGAAACGCCCCATCTCTCACTAACAATAAAGGGAGCAGAAGTGACCTGGACACTGGCCGCAAACGCATGGAGGCAGAGGGACCCTTGTCTCCGGGAGGGGCTGCGTCCCGCCCCGCCTGCCGACCGCGCCCGGGCTCTAAAGGGACGCGGATGGGGTGTAGCCACCCCCAGCGACGAAGGGCCTCCCTTTCTCCTCACCCCCGCGTATCCCATCCCTTTCCTCCACTACCAGATTCTGTACCCCTAAGACCCTCATTTCCGGTTTCCCTACACGGTTTTCTTTTTCTATCTTGCAGGCTACGTTTGTGACAGGCTTGTAGGTGAGGAATTTGTTGAGCACCACCTGGCCGCCGGGTCCCAAGGTTTTCTTGGAAACAGTACCCAAACCAGCACCTGTAATTGCCTTGCGCTGCCTTTCTTACCTCACTCAGTAGGTGAGCACTGTGTTTGGAGCCCTACGCGCTAGCCCCTCCGTTTTGTGCCTAGAGATCATTAAGGATCAACGAACAGGCTTCTGCCAGCAACTTTGGAAAGGCCTGAGAATATGCATTTCTAACAAGTTGTCAGATGATGGGTAAGGTTGCTGTTAAAAGGATCACACTTGGAGAGCAAGAGCCTTACAGGATGAAAATCTAAGGCTCTTCACAATTAGGCTTCACAAACATCACCGTCATTATCATCTACCAGTTCTTCTTTATGTACAGTACCCAGTTTAACCTGTCTTGTGGCCCTTGTGTATTAGTTCCCACATTTTAAGGATAAGGAAACCAAAGTACTGGAAGATAAGGAATGTGCCTAAAGGCCTTAAAAGCACAGCCTGGAAGTAGAACAGGGATTCTCAATAGGTCAGCCTACTCCGAAAATCCAAGACTCTGATTCAGCCAAGTTAGTCTTTTACCCAGAATATGTTTAGCAGTCTCCTGCCTCTCAACAGTTTGGTTTTCAAGATTTTCAACTATGAGAATCCCTCTTAAGGGAATCCTGGAATCCTTTGATTAGGAAAATCATAGTAACCAACATGTTGTTATGAATTTAATAGTACTTTTAAACGATTTTGTTTTTTAATGTAGTTACAGCAATGGCATTATCTGTGGCGTAAATTATTTACTCAAAGAGCTAGATTGTTGAGCATTTGAAACTTCAGACCATATTACTACTAATAGTATTTTAATAGTATTTATTATTAATAATAGATAACACATATTAGGTCCAAACAACGTGCTAAGTTCTTTATGTACATTATCTCATTATTCTTTTTTTTTTAAGATTTTATTTATTTATTCGAGAGAGATCACAACTAGGCAGATAGGCAGGTAGAGAGAGAGTGAGAAGCAGTTTCCCCGCTGAGCAGAGAGTCCAAGGTGGGGCTCGATCCTAGGACCCCAGAATAAGGACCTGAGCCGAAGGCAGAGGCTTAACCAACTGAGCCGCCCAGGCGCCCCTATCTCATTATTCTTCACATTAACCCCAAATGATAGGTACTCTTATTTTTCACACTTTACACATTAAGAAACCAGTGTTTAAAGAAGTTAATTGACTTGCTTGGTGTGCACAACTGAACCCAATGCAGAAATGCAGTCCCTACTTCCCCCACCAAGCCACGCACCCACCACAGGTTCACTCATGATATTGAGGCCCAACTCACACCACCCCCTTCTTCTCTGCCTGGCCAGATTCTCTATTACCTCAAGCTCAACTCAGAAACCAACTCTTCTTTCTCCTACAAGCTTTCTCTGAATCTCTCCTAAACTGCTATTGCCCATGTCACCATTGTGACAGTTCAAATTTTCAATTTAGGACATTTTCTTGAAGTACCTTACCCAGCACAAGACACTGACTTAGTCATTGCCCTAGATAAAAGGAAGATGAAGCCACATACTCTCAAAGAACTTACAATTTGATAATGGGTTTAAGACAGTCTCAAAAGTATCTATAGTTAAAGGCAGAACATTTTAAATTCTAGCTGTATAGGACGTTAAATAGTCCTAGTGGAAAGTAGGCTAGATTTGGGGCAAAACTGAACTAGGTTTGAACCTAATTCTACTATTAGTTGTGCACCCTTGAACATGTTTAAATTTTGAGCCTCTGTTTCCTCTTCTGTCTATGAGATGAAGATTAGACGTTAGAAGAGCCATGAAGAGGCCATCTCAAAAGCACAGGCCAGAGGAATCAGGCCTGGAGGCCTGGAGAAAGGAGATACAAGGTCTTCGGGCAGTAGGCTCTCTTAAGACTCAGCATCTGATGGGATGCCAGAGTCAATGTAGACAAGGGGGTAAAAGATTTGCTTGTGGCCCAGAGCTTTGTTCATACTTGGGAGGATACTGTCAGGCACAGAGGAAAGGATATGAGTTCTTGAGTGGTGGTGACAAAGGAGGGTTTTGTTTTGGACCCTCTAGGAAGTTAGTTAACTTTTCACGCAGAACCAGTGACACCTGTCCAGCTTGTAACTCTGCTTGAGATCCAAGGTTAAGGACCATTTTCTCAATCAAAAGCTCTATGTTATCTCAGACTGCCATAATAAAATCCCATAGACTATGTGGCTTAAATAACAGAGATTTATTTTCTTGCAGTTCTGGAGGCTAAAAATCCAAGATCAATGTTCTAGCTGATCTGGTTTCTGGTGAAAGCTGTCTCCCTGGCTTGCAGGTGGCCACCTTCTCACTATTGTCCTCACATGGGTTTTCCTCAGTGCCACTATAGAGAGAGGAGGGAAAAAAGCCATCTGGTATCTCATCTTCTAAGGACACCTACCCTATTCTATCAGGGCCCCACCTTTATGACCTTTTGAATTTTAGCCTTAATTATTTCCTTAGAGGCCCCATCTCCAAATTCAGCCACACTGAGGCTTAGGGTTTCAATACATGGGGAACACAAATATTCAGTCCATAACAAGTCATGTGCAATACATATCAGGAAGTAGACTTAAGTCATGGCCCTTGACCTTAAGAATCTATTTGAGAACACAAACCCACTCCAAAAGGTAATCAAGATAATAATCTGGAAAATAAATGCTAATTTAGCATTTTAGCCTGGAGGAAAAGATAGCTTGCTTAGCAAACAATGAAGTTGGAAATGAGGAAACTGTCCTACTGGGTCAGATAACTCATTCAGAGAACCCTGAGAGATAAATCTAGCCAGGGTAGGTGGGACCAGGAGACTAAGCTGAGGCACGGGTAATGTGGAGTTAAAAACAGAAGCCAGATTATCTATCAGATCAAGGAAGGAACAGCCTAGCCTTGGCTTTCAAGAGCTCCAATGGCAGGTTAGATGCTTATGTGTTCAGCAGGCTGTGGGATATGTGTCCATCTTCCCAGGGTACAGTGCGCCAGTCACCAGTTATCTCACCCAGTGACAGAAATCCCAAGGGGAGCTCAATTATGCAAGAAGTCATCAATGACAACCCCCTGTACATCACTTTACTTATTTCCTAGTCTTTTCTTTGTTGCAAAAATACTGGTGAGGATTTTTTAACCTCAGTATGAGGCAAGGCAAGGAGGGTAGCAAATCTGTGAAACTGGACTGCATGAATATAACTTAAGGGCTCAGGGTCAGTGAGGACCTGGAAATAAATGATGGAAGTAGTGGTAAACAGTGGGAATTGATTCAAGCAAAGGAAGCAATGGTGGAATGTGTTTAGGAAAATCTCAGAAAGGGAGAAGTCTGGTTTAGGAGTCAGAGATCTGAGTTCCTCTTCTCTGATGGACAAGGCGTTAAGCGAACACTTATCCTCTCTGCTCCTCAGTTTTCTAGCATGTGAGGTTAGAGAGTTGGATGGAAATGATTGAAAGATCCTCTTAGGACCTTAGATTCTCTCATTTATATAACCCAGGCCTCAGTCCTACAACTGCTCATACCTCTTAGCCAGAGTGTAAAGGGGTTGTTGTGAGCAATGGAAGTTCATGAACATGTGGATGCTATAGATTTGTCAGCAAAGCTCAGCCCTTTAAAAGCCATCTTTGAGCACTGGTACAGAGAATAAGAATCTCTTTTGATCAGTTGAATTAAAAGGAAGCAAGTACTCTAGTGTACAATAGGCTGGAAGGCATGGGTTGCAGAAGAAGATCAAACGGGGAACAAAAGAAGAAGCAGACCAGAGGCAAGACAGATATCCTACCCTAGCTATCACCGCTGTCCATGTTGTCACTTCTGTGATGAGGAAGTTATCTTAGCTCAAACTTCCCAAAAGGAGATCCTGACACAAAGATTTGGTGCAGGTAATTTATTTAAGAGATGATTGCAGGAAGCCCCAGTGAAAGAGAAGGAAAAGTGAAACATGGAGATGAGCCAATGAGAAGTTTGTTAATGAGCAGGTTTTCACTCTGGGTAACTGGGCTAAATGTACCTAGCTCCGCTAGAAAAAGAAAATGTAGATTCCTCTTTATGTGTTCATGGAAAAGTTTTCAGTAAACGTATTTTTAAAAAACAGAACAGTATTTTAAACGCAGAGGAACTTGATCTTTATAGAAAAGTATTTGAAATGTTTTATGAAGGGGATTACTGTTCTCTTAACTTATCCTTTTTGTAAGTTTGTATTTTGCGTGTAAGCATTACTTCAATCAAGCTCCTCTGTGAAAAGTCCTTTACCTACAAAATCCTCAAGGGTCCTCAAAATGAGGTCAGAGATAGCCCTAGCTTTAGAAATCAAGATGCGAGCCATAGGAAGTGGTTGGGAGAAGCCAGACAGGGACGTTAAATAGTTGTCGAACATGTCTGGTTTTGAAAGATGGTTGGTTGAGCAAAATCAGGCTCTACCAATGGAAGGCCAAGGTAGGCCTGCTAGCTGAAGAGATAACAGACTTTTATTTATATTTGATTACATAAGCCTGTACAGTGAAATCTCAGGAAGTGACTAGACCAATGGACCTCTCTTATGTTCAGCCATTTAGTATCTTACAACTGAAATAGTATCATGAGTTTGAATATGATATATCAGATATTGGCCAATATGCATCAGAACCTCCACTGAAGAGGAGTTCAATCATAATCAAACTTATCCCTTTTAAAAATGAATGAACCACAAGTCTCCATTGGTGATATGCAAGTTGGCCAGTCCTATTGATTTGCAGTTCTCAGTTGGTTATAATGATTCCACTCTCAAAATCTTCTAAAATACGCTCTATAATAAAAGGTTAAGTGGTGCCTTACCAATGATAAACTATGAACTATAAATGTCATATTTATGAATTTCATAATTTGAGGGGCTTTTCTATTCTTTTGACTAAATGTAATTGTCATCTTTATCTTCTTGTCTATGTATATTCTATATTTAGTGGTGAACTAATGTAGAAAATATCATCAGGACCAGATCAAGAGGCCAGCCATGACCAACATGGATCACCTGGAATTGTCCTAATTCTTGGCTATGGGCAGCTCCATGAGGTCAGTTGGGAGTGGGGACCCTGGTGTTGGGAAGACGGAGAGTTGATCAAGAAAGTGTAAATGTGTCTGGATCAGCAAAAAGTCTTTATCACTCCCAGAAATGCAACTCAGAGTCACAAAAAGGAAAGACCACTTATTCTCACAGAAATACATCTTTTATTGCATTCGAACTTACCATTATTTAGCTGCCTTCATGTATTCAAATTTATAATAGTACTTGTGGAGAAGTGCTACATAAAAATGATCTTTAGAATTCATAATTTAGCTTTTCAGTTATATAGAGAGGAGAAAATACAGAGGAAGTGGAGCACTAAAGATGGCAAGAGGAATTGAAGAGAGAATACTCTGGATATGGCCCCATCATAAGCCAACTTGTAAATGTCAACAGCCATTTTGAAATTTCCAGGAACTTGGAACAAAACAGTCATTCAGAAGAGAGAACTAGGCCTAGGAAAAATTGAAAAGCTGTTTTCCATAACTTAATTCTTTACACACAACAGACCTTAAGAAACTCCCTTTCTCCCTAGCCATTTTACACACAGAGTAGAGGAAAAACTAGATGATGTGTTCTCTTTTAGAAAAGGTAATCCCGTGAGCTCTAGGGTTCCCTGGAGGCAGTTCAGGGGGCTGCCTGGATCCTAAGGGAGGACTAGGGAGTTGGTAATAGGACTTGCTGAGCTTGTTGCCTGGCCCTCCCTGCCATCCCACAGGTTCTGCTTTTCTTTGTTTTTTGAATGGGGAATATGAGTAACAGTTTATGAAGATAAGATTTCCAAAAAGTTTGCAAATCATAAGCTAAAGTATACTTAGAACCAAGAGTTCTATGATCACATGATACAGATACCTGTTAGATTTTTCTGAGCTCAAAACGAAGCAGCTCTTAAGGCGTTTTTAAATCATGGCCATGAACTAAGTGAAAATAATGCAGGAGTGGGAATCAGGAAATAAGATTCTGGTTCTACCAGAGTCTATACTGTCACAGCCTGGTGTCATAAGACTAAGTAGTCACTAACCGGTTCACTAATTATCAAATGCTTCATTCTCATACTACCTCTTATATATAGATCTGAGAATTCCTGTCTTAATTATGACCACGGTCTATTAGGGTCTGTTTGATGGCCTGTTTTTTTACTAAATAATCCTAAATAATCTACCTCCTATTTCTCTCACAACAGAATATAGAGAGAATTGATGAGATGGTCATTTTTAATTTTTAGAGTCAGATCCAAAAGAATGAAAAAAAAATGAAAATAGTAGAATAATAAAATAAAGTTGCCCAAAAATAATCTGGGCAACACTGTTTATATTGACAAACTTCAAAGATGTTTACCAAAAGTTTGTAATAATATAGAAATGTATGTTATTGGGCTAATTGAAAATATCACTATAAGTTGGTATGAGATTATAGTCATAGCTGCATGAAAGCTAAAAACTATTCAGAGATAAAATTGGGGAGAAATGCATCAGATTTTGATACCTTTTGGCCAGCAAAACTGAATGATATTTTTTCCTTCTTCAAAGACATGTGGTTCTACAAATTCCTTCTACAAACATGCCTGATTTTATGAATTAAAAAATATAAACTGACCTTGTAAAAGAAAATGAAATAAAGTGATTGGATTAGTTTTCTAGGGCTTCCCTAACAGAGTACCACAAACTGGGTGGCTTAAAACAACAGAAATGTATTTTCTCACAATCTGGGGGCCAGAAGTCTTAAGTCAGGGTGTTGATAGGCAATGCTCCTTCTGAAACCTGTAGGAGAGTCAGTCCTTCCTTGCCTCTTCCTGACTTCTGGTAGTCTGCTGGCAATTTTTGTGTTCCTTGGCTCACAGTTGCATGGCTCCAATCAGATAGCATTTTCTTTGTCTGTGTCTTTAAATGACCATCTTCTTGTAAGGACTCCAGTCATACTGGATTAAGGGTCCATCCTACTCCAATATAACTGTATCCTAACTAATTATATCTTCAACAACCCTGCTTCCAAATAAGGACACATTCTGAGGTACTGGGGTTTAGGGATTCAGCATATCTTTGGGAGGGCACAATTCAACCTGTAACAGTAATTTAACCATTCAATGCTTCTTATAGAAGTTAAAGACCATTATTCTTTCTGACCCTAATGTAGTGGTTTCCATTTTAGCACATGGATAGCTTAGAAAAGTGGTGGTTTGATAGTTTTTGCTATGACTTCTTCACCTTCTCTCTTGCCATCCCATTACTTATCTAACATGTATTTATTAAGCACACGCTGATTTCGTAGCACTGTGTAAAACCCATAAAATTTAAAAATCACACAAAAATTTCCTCTAACCATTAGCTACAAGTTGCTTTTATTTGCACTGTAATTTTCAGATAGACTGACTCTATAATGAATGACTTCAATTTGCAAATCACCATAAAGAATTATCCTTAAGTTAGACTGTAAGCAAATTTCTTAGACATCTTTACAAATATATAACAAATGATAGGTGAAAAAAGACAGGAAAAAACTAAAGAGGAAACTGTCCAAATAGAAATGAATTTTGCTTGTTGGAAAGCCAGAAGGAATATTTTTCAGGATAGAGTAATCCCCAGTTTGGTTGGGATATTTGTAAATAAGCTAAATGTTTTTAAGTAGTGTCTTACTGGCTTTGAACTATTCTTTGTGACTTTCCCCCACTGTGTTGCTAGAAATAGCTTCTTTTTTTTTTAAATTGAAAGTTAAGCATGTTTGTTTAATTTTTTGAAAGGATGCTGTCTTTTGCTAAGTTTGACAGAATTCCTTGACATAATAATATAAATAAGGGAATATAGTGTGGCATGGGTTAAAAAAAGGATGACTTTCTCAGGGCACCTGGGTGGCTCAGTGGGTTAAAGCCTCTGCCTTCGGCTCAGGTCATGATCCCAGGGTCTTGGGATTGAGCCCCGAATCGAATCGGGCTTTCTGCTCAGCAGGGAGCCTGCTTCCCCCTCTCTCTCTGCCTCCCTCTCTGCCTACTTGTGATCTCTGTCTGTCAAATAAATAAATAAAATCTTTAAAAAAAAAAAAAGGATGACTTTCTTTATACTTTCTAAATATGATTATATTGCTGCTGCATGTCTTTGGAAGCAAAAATATTTCCATTGTTACATGCATTTATTTTAATGAGTATTTAAGAGATGCAATGACATATTCAAATCAGCATGTGTATTCCATTGTGCAGTTATTCCCTTTTATTTCCAATCTCTGGTTAGGAATGCTTTGTTTGTGTCTAAAAAGCTAAGGAAATTAAATGCAAGGCTCTGTCAATACAATGCAACTTTACTATGTACAAGTCAGGAAATTAGAATATGTTGTTCCTCCAGCAGCTGGCATGGGGCTACTCTGAACATCATATGTCAAAAAACTTAAAGAGGGGGACCTTTTTTTCTCATGAGGATTTTATCAGGATACAAAAGAATATCACTTCTCCCCACTCAGGGCACAGGACTCTTGGCAGGGCTGATCCAGCCAGATGGGAAGAGGGTACCCTCCAGCTCTGGCCCCTGGGTCCTCAACTTCCCCCTCCCAACTTCCCTTCTGTACTCTGCAAGAAGACAGCCACAAATCAGAAAGACCCTCTGCCTGTGCTGATGTCACAGGGGGAGAGTGCAGCAGAATGCAGGGCTCTCCCACTGCTACTGCTACTGGCCACTACTTATTGGGTGTTCACCAGCGCCAGGCACTGTACACAGCACTTTATCTGTATTATTTCGGCCTCATGTGACCCTGTGTAGCAAGTACTTTTGTTGTCCCCATGTCATCGATCAGAAAACTAAAATGCAAAAACATTAAGTAATTTGGTCATGACTGCAGCTTTAGAAAGTAACAAATCCAGGATTAAAAACCAGATGTGCAGGTGTGTGGGCAGGTGTGTTTAATACAATCAGAATAGTGCAGTTTGGTGACCTGCTTCTTTTCACTTCATATGTTATGCACATTTCAACATCATTAAATATTCTCTTATAATCTAATTTTTAGTAGCTGTATTGACTGTAATATAATTTATTTAATCTTGTGGTGGTAGGTAGTTAAATTATTTCTAATCAGTCACTGTTTTAAATATCACACATGCTAATATTTCCTTAAGATAAATTCCTAGGAGTAGAATTGCAAAATCAAAGACTGAACATTTGTAAAGTTCTTGGTATATTTTGTCAAACTCTCTCCAAAAAGGCTTTGCCAAATTATGAGATGGGAAGGTTTGAAGGTGGGTATTTCAAGTTCCAGTAACAGGCTCTAGTACAGGAGACATCATGGAGAAATGTAGATCATCTATCACTTCTCAAGACATCATTTGTTATCATTTGCTCAAGACTTACCTTATGGGTAACCTCCTGAGGTCTCCCAGTGGGGTCCAAGAAGGACCCTCAGACTACCAGAGAAGGGCTGGAACAGAGGACGTACACTGCCTGTTCAAGGCTGTGAGTTCACTGGTCCCTGAGAAGCGTGAAACTACTGCTTCTCCGTAAGTAAAGCAGTTGCAAAGATTGCAGGACATTTACTAGTTAACAAAGTGTGTTCCTGCTCACTCTTTCCTCTGATCCTCATCACAGCCTTGGAATGATATAGCTTTACAACCATTGGCATTTTGCAGAGAATGTCAGATTTAGGTGAAGGTACTGACTTACTCAGGGTCACACCACTTTATGCAGAGAAGCCTAGATGATGTCTATCTTGTTCTACTCTCCTGTGTTAGGCTGCCTCTATGTAAAAGATTCTGTCACTTGACAAGTGGAAATACTTGATATTATATTAAGGAACTCTTGAACTTGCTCTACAAGTAATTATCTTTATTTTTCTACATTTGCTGAATTCCAGCCACATAGATGCTGTCCTAAATACAGATAGTACTGAGCTTTTGGGCTAGCAAGCTTGAGAAACTAATAAGCCTGGCAAATGTGAGAAATGAGGGGAATGCTCTTAGTTAACATGGGGTCTGAAAAAGGGCACTTTGGGCAATAACATGTCTGGTTACACATTCTTGACACTATTTAGAGCTCTGAATAACTGTGCAAAGACAAAGCCCAGTTTGTTGGTTTGAACAAAGGCGAAGAAGAGCCTCAACCCCAAATGTGAGCCTGTGCTCCATTTTGGAATGTCAAAACCAAAAAGCCAGGGATGATCATGTGTGATGTATACTTAAATTCACTAAAAATGAAGAAAAGCAAAACCTAGAGAGTAGTCCTAGGTTTGCCTATAATTTCAGATGTTTTTAATGTTACACACACACAACGATATAAACTTTACCAAATACCTCTCTTTAACAGTATAAACTGGGGCAGGAATAGGAAGCATGAGACAATATGTAAAAGAAATAAGTTGTAGCTGTAGCTCTTCAGGGACTTGACTACTATGTGGGTTTAGGTGACTCTGTGGATCTAAAATAATCTTGGTTGGGGTGCCTGGGTGGCTCAGTGGGTTAAAGCCTCTGCCTTCCATCCAGGTCATGATCCCAGGGTCCTGGGATAGAGCACCTCATCTGGCTCTCTGCTCGGTGGCGAGCCTGCTTCCCTTCCTCTCTCTCTGCCTGCCTCTTTGTCTGTCAAATAAATAAATAAAATCTTAAAATAAAATAAAATAACCATGATGGACACCCAGGAGAATTTAGAGAATAGCATGTTGAACCCTGAAACTGACTCTGATGGAGGGAGATGAGTGATAAAGTGTGGCTAACACAGAGGCTTTAATATTTTGTTTTAATTTGCATATTAAAACATGTTTAACATTAAAAATACTTTTTTCATGGTGTTTCTACATAGATGGCTCTAGAAAGAGCATGCAGAGATAGCAATATTATAGCAAATCTGTCATCCTGACTTTTCTAATTCTAAACTGTGACGGGATTGTGCAACTTTCTTTCTTTTTTTTTTTTTTAAGATTTTATTTATTTATTTGTCAGAGTGAGCACAGGCAGACAGAGTGGCAGGCAGAGGCAGAGGGAGAAGCAGGCTCCCGCTGAGCAAGGAGCCCGATGTGGGACTTGATCCCAGGACGCTGGGATCATGACCTGAGACGAAGGCAGCAGCTTAACCAACTGAGCCACCCAGGTGTCCCATGCAACTTTCTTTCATTTTGTATCATGGACACTATAGTGGTATACTCACTCATTCTAAACTTAATCTTAGTAAGTTTAAATAGTTTAAATAGCTCTAAATAGTTGTCAAGAATGTGTAACCAGACATGTAATCATTACATGTATCATTAGGTTGGCTGGTAATGGCTAGCATTCCATAATTTGATCTGGCTGTTCAGTTGTGTACAAATGTAAAAATTCATCACAGTGGGGTGTCTGGATGGCTCAGTCATTAAGCACCTGCCTTCAGTTCAGGTCATGATCCTGGGGTCCTGGGATCAAGCCCTGCATCAGGCTCCAGGCTCAGCAGGAAGCCTGCTTCTCCTTCTCCCACTTACCCTGCTTGTGTTCCTTCTCTCACTGTATCTCTCTCTGTCAAATAAATAAGTAAAATCTTTAAAAAAAAAAATCATCATAGTATACACTTTAAGATTAGGGTGTGTTATAACTCTATTTAAAACAAACACTGCAATGTTTGACAGGAATCAAAATGGTGAAGTAGAAAGAACCTCAAATTAGGAAGGATAGATCAGAGTACTCTAGTCCAAGCTTACCAAACCAAAGCAATTAAATGAAAAATCAAGGGAGTTGTTAAAAACCCCCAAATGGCAGGAAAGACATGGAATCTGGACAAGACATTAAGGTCCTTGCCACCCAATGTCAGGGGGATCCAATTTTGGGGGACCGTTGTGAGAAATATCTTGTTTCATGTGCATACCCCAGTGACTTGATGCTGCGCTACAGACTGGCCACTTCAGTGTGGATTCATCCTGCCAGCCACAGGTGTGCACAATGGAGTTATTTCCTTCTGGGAGACTTCCTTAGAAGAGAGATCACAAAGCAGGGAGGAGGTCTTTCAGAAGTTCTTGTTGCTTTTATACCATTTCAATAGAAAAGTCAGAAGACATTGAAATAAAAATGAGATCCCTCCCTTGCACACTCATCCATCATACCCTCCATTTTTCCAGAGGTGCCCATTTATAACTACCCAAACAGCTACCCCCAACAATTATCCAGGGGACTTGAATGACTTTTGTTCAAAATGGTAATAATAAGCATTATTACTATCTTTACTATAAAGGACTGAGAAAAGAAAATAAATGACTGTCAACAGTTCACATTACACACTTGAACAGAGCTGCTGAAGGATCCCATTTGTAGAAGGCAGGGCTATATACAGTAGACTGCATAGCTTATAAACCACAGAAACTTATTTCACACAGTTCTGGAGTCTGTAAGTCAGATCAGGGCACCAGCATGGTCAGGTTCTGATAAGGACCTCATCTTGGTTGCAGAGAGCTTATTTCTCGTGGTATTCTCAAGGCAGAAAGCACAAAGAGCAGAAGCAAACTCTCTCATGTCTTTTTGTAAAGGCACTAATCCTATTCATGAGGGCTTCACTCTCATGACTTAATTGCCTTCCAAAGGCCCCACCTCCTAATAACATCACATTGGGCATTAGGATTTTAACATGTGAATGTTAGAGGGGACTTTCAGCCAATACCAACCCCTTAGGGTGAGCACTGCTAACATTGCTTTCTTTTGTTCATCATTTTCAAAATATACATGTTACTGGTAGGGAAACTATATTAAATTCCTCACATTTTAATGCAAACTAATGCCTTAGACTATTTCCTATATAGGAGAAAATAGACTACTTAACAACTCTGAATATTCAAATTAGGTGATAGGTGGGTTGAGGGAGAAGAGCAAGTAAAAACATCAAACTAAAAGGGAGAGTGGGGCGCCTGGGTGGCTCAGTGGGTTAAAGCCTCTGCCTTCGGCTCAGGTCATGATCCCAGGGTCCTGGGATTGAGCTTGGTCCTGGGATCGAGCTTGGTCCTGGGATCGAGCCCCGCATCCGGCTCTCTGCTCCGCGGGGGGCCTGCTTCCTCCTCTCTCTCTGCCTGCCTCTCTGCCTACTTGTGATCTCTCTCTCTGTCAAATGAATAAATAAAATCTTTAAAAAAAAAAATCCTAAAAGGGAGAGTATACCAGGAAATTCAGAAAGTAGTTAACTGGTTTGACCAGGCATCATAGTTTCCAGTCACTGGACTATGAGACTGATGATAAAGGTCCCTCACTTAAGCCTATTGGAAGTGGCTGTGAGGAAGCAATTTACACACAAATGTATCCTCTTTCACTTTTTTTACTTACTTTGTTTAAGAGACTAAAATATGTATTTTTCAAATGAAGCGCTGAACCACATTGATTAACTAAAGAACTGAAGATATGATTTATCCCTTCCTCCGTTAAAGAAATAACTTTAACAGAACACTAGCAACACACACACAAAAAAAAAACCACAAGAAAGAGATTTTCATACTCCAGAAATTGTAGGAATTCCTAGAAGACAAAGGGTGAATAAGACTGCATTGGTGGCAAAACAAGAAAAGGAAAATCCTGTTTAAAATTCAGGGCAGCAAGAACAATTTTAAAATTTCTCAACAGTCAGCATAAAAGATTACAAAGAACAGGCCTGGACTTTCAAATAATTGTGAGGGCCATAAGTTAAATAACTATATTTGGAGCAGTCTTTTCCCTTCCCTTCTTTCACTGTGTACATCCAATGGTAACAACAGCATATGTCCGAAGGTTAATAGAACTGCTTTCAAAAGAGAAATATTGATTATGTTGGGGTTAAAGAAGGATACAGGTGGACTCTGAAGGGCCCCAGACCTTCATATGAACATTGGAAGGTGGAAAGAGCTGACTCCACATTTGCTTCCAAAGTGCAAGAACGTTGCCGCTGAGTGGGAAATTTGGCATGGGAGAAACACAGACTAGGTAATGGGGCTAGGGCTCCAGGGAACAGATGAACTCATACAAGGAGGGGGAGAGATCCAGAAGACAAACTTTTCATGCCAATCTAATTTCAAATGCTGATCCTTCTTCACAATCAGAAGGAGGCAAACTATTCTAATCAAAACATTCAATGACAGGAGTGCCTGGGTGGCTCAGTCAGTTAAGCATCTGCCTTCAGCTCAGGTCATGATCTCAGGGTCCTGGGATCAAGCCCTGAGTCCAGCTCCCTCTTCAGCGGGGAGTCTGCTTCCCTCTCTCCCTCTGCCTCCTCCACCCTGCTCATGCTCTGTCTCTGTATCTCTCTCTCTCAAATAAATAAATAAAATCTTAAAAAAAAAAAAAGAGCAAAATACTCAATGACACATGAAGGAAGAATCTTAAATATGAATGCAAATAGCCAAGATTAACCTAGTTATTTGTGGAAAAACAACACTGAGCAAGGTATTAAAATCACATTGGGGGGAAAAAAAAGCCCTGAGTAAATAGCCTTAACATAGAAAAGGAGAAAAATACTTTATAAATATATCCTCAGAGAAATTTTAAAGATTTTCATGTCCTTAAGTCAAGATGATAAGAGTATATTTGTACATATCAATTATCCCAATAGTAAATGTAATTTTATTATAGAGCAAAGACTCCAATTAGGTTAAAGAAAAAATATCATTTACTTGTAATATAGTACTTAACAGCACAGTCTCTGGATCCTGACTTTAACACCTAGTAATAATTTATGAAAGGAAAACTTAAATAATTGGGCTAAGTAGAAGAATGAGTTCAGCTGAAAGTATAAGGTCAACCAAGAAATTTTCCTTCAATATAGTTCTAAAGGATAAGGTAATGATAATTATCAATCATGAGACAGAAAGCACAAGACATGGAAGAGAATTGCACATTTTTCCTACAGGAGTTCTAAAGGTAACACAGACAAAAGAAAGGAAGAAATATTCAAATAAATTACTGAAGAAAGTTTCCCAGAACTAATGGAAAAATATGAATTTATAGATTTAAGAGTCCACTTTGTATTGAGCAAGGAAAAAAGCAAAAATAATCTAGAAAGTCATCTTAAAATTATAAAGCTTCAAGAATAAAGAGAAATGCCTAAAATTTCTAGAAATTAAAGCAGGTTACCTAAAAAGGAATGAAACTCAGGTTGGCATTAGAAACAATTAGAAACAATGCCAACCTGAGTTGGGGGGAGTGGGGAAAGTGGGACAAAAACTAAAAAACTAAAAAACTAAAAACTAATTTCAAGATTCTGAATGAAAATTACTTCAAATTTTAAATTTTATACCCAGCCAAACTAATTTCAAGTGGGAAGTCAAAATAAAGACATTTTTAGGAATTCAAAGATTAAGAAAGTTTATGTTCCAAAGACCTCTTAGTGGGGCACCTGAGTGGCTCAGAGGGTTAAGCCTCTGCCTTCAGCTCAGGTCATGATCTCAGGGTCCTGGGATCACGACCCACATTGGGCTCTCTGCTTGGCAGGGAGCCTGCTTCCCCCTCTCTCTCTGCCTGCTGCTCTGCCTACTTGTGATCTCTCTCTTTCTGTCAAATAAATAAATAAAATCTTTTCTTAAAAAAAAGACCTTTTAGAAAGAATACTGAAGAATGTAGTTCAGCAAAAGAAAAGTTTTATGTTTTTCCCATTGTAGGACCTGGAATGAAGGAGCAGCCTTATCTGAGACATATCTGTGTTCATGACCGAGGGAAAAGGAGAAGATGGAGAGAGAGACCACCTATATTCAATTGGCTAAAACAAAGGACATGTATCAGAGATGAAAAACAGAGTGAATTTTTGCAAATAATATAATTATTATCTTTGTAATGATATAATTATTTTTGCAATAATATAATATTAATTTTGTAATACTATCATTATTATTTCTGTTTTAATTTACCACAGATAGTAAGACTATATTTCATCCATATTAGTTATCCCAATGAATGTGATGGGTTGAAATTTCCCTATTAAAGGACAAAGACACTAATGGATTAAAGAAAATTAGATGCTGTTATGAGTACTACAGTTGTTAGTACAGTAGTATAGACTCTGGATTTCCATCTCAGGTACACTATTTATTAGGTATATGTGACGTGAGCATAAGAATAATGTGTACTACCTACTTCATAGTGTCGTTATGAGTATTAAATGAGATAATGCATGTGTGGTCTCTGTACCCCAATCCATGTATAATATATGTAAAATACCTAACAAATAGCATACTCAAAAAATGTTAGCTATTATTATTATTATAAGAGACACCTGAAACAAAATATTTGGAAAATACAGGAATAGTCTAAGACAGGGCAAGTACATACTAGTGAAAATAAATAGAGAGCTATTTATTGGATTGAAGATGCTGCCACTCCCACCCAAAAACCCACTGAAGATATAGTAAAGGAAAATTTTTTTAAATATATAGACATAGCTACATAAGGATAAAGACATGAAACAGCATCTTGGGAAAAGGAAAGCAGTTAGGCATCTAATTGGTAAATGATTTTTTTTTTTTAAGGCTCATACCTGTTTGTCAGTGGGGGAGAAACCCAGAAGTAAGCAGCTGCGAAAGAAGTAAGCAACCTCAGAAAGATTCAAGAGTTGGAGGCACCGGTCTGAGTACGGAGGGTGGGTGTATATGAGGCTAAAAATCGGATTATTGATTGAAGTTTGTCTGTGATGTAGTTAGATCTCCAACTATCCTTCCCACCTCCACAAAAGGCTAGAGAGAGAATGAACTAGAGTAAGCCTGGACTCAGTAAACTTAAGGGAAATGCTACTATAAAGTATAAGCCCCTGGTCTCCAAGAATGATGTTAGTCTGCGCTATTACTACAGGCATTAGAGACAATCTGTCAGGAATCTGACTAGTCTAAGAGAAAGACCTTTAAATATCAATGGTGGGGTCCTCCAACTATACTGCCCAGCCAGATCTCCTTATAGTATACCCACTAGGACACAAGCCACACCCATTCATAGAGAGCTTCCGATAAGCTGTTAAGCAACTCAGTCATGACTATGAAAGATCATGTAAGGATTGCCAGATATTCAAAGAAAGCTTCCACATACAAGCAGAGAACAAAACAAAAATCAACAAAAGCAAAACATGAAATTTGGGGGAGAAACAATGTATAAGTACAAGAAACTTCAGAAGCAAAATAAAGCTGTGTTTCCAGACAAGTAAAAAAAGATAATTGTATCTATGAAAAAAGAGAGCAATAGACTAAGAGCA
Organism: Lontra canadensis; assembly: GCF_010015895.1. Classification (NCBI taxonomy): domain Eukaryota; kingdom Metazoa; phylum Chordata; class Mammalia; order Carnivora; family Mustelidae; genus Lontra; species Lontra canadensis. The sequence continues at coordinate 3,748,912 of NW_022631106.1, read as the reverse complement.
AAGGAACATTCAAAAGTTGTCTTGAGGGGCACCTGGGTGGCTCAGTGGGTTAAAGCCTCTGCTTTCAGCTGAGGTCATGGTCTCAGGGTCCTGGGATGGAGCCCAGCATCGGGCTCTCTGCTCAGCAGGGAACCTGCTTCCTTCTCTCTCTCTCTCTCTGCCTGCCTCTCTGCCTGCTTGTGATCTGTCAAATAAATAAATAAATCTTAAAAAAAAAAAAAGTTGTCTTGAAAGTTAAAAATAATAGCATATATGAAAAAAATCAATGAAAGGATAGGAAAATAAATCAGAGCAAGTCTCCCAGGAAGTAGAAGGACTAGTAAGTGTGAGTAAGAAAGAGGATGAAAATGGACTAGAAATGATAGGGGATCAACGCATCAGTTTAGCAGTCTCATTATCCTGAGGAATTGGAGCTTCCAAGAGAAAGTGAAGGAGAAGAAATTATCAAGTTATCAACTCAAAAGAGATCTCCCTGAAATAAATGACACGAGTTTCTAAATGGAAAGCACCAACGAACCCCCAGCATAGTAGATGAAAAGAGAACCATACCAAAGCAACTCTTTGTGAAATTTTAGAACACTAAGGACAAAAGAAAGATCTTAAAGATTCCAGGAAACAAAATAGGCCAAAAACAAAGGAATGGGAATCACACTGGCATCACATGTCTCGACAGCAAGCCTAGAAACTAGCAATGCCTTCAAAATCCTGAGGGAAAATGATTTTCAACCTAGGATTCTATATATACCCCCAAACTATCAATCTATGTACGAGTAGAATAAAGACATTTCTGACAAACTACCCTTATGTATCATGTCCTAAGAAGCTTGTATATGGTCCACCAAAACAAAGGAGTAAAAAACAAAGAAAAGGAAGCTAGGATTTCCTAGAGAATAAACACACAAGTGTTTCAAGGGAATTTCAAGCATTCAAGGGAATGCTCAGGATGAGGGCACAGAGAAATCCAAGGAGGACAATGATGCAGAGGTCTTGAGATTAACCAATGGCATGAAAGGGCAGAGAGAAGACTGTGATATGGATGGGAGATGTACACTCCTGGTGAAAAGTTGGGAATGAATTAGTGATATATGCTTAGCCAAGCAAAGGGGAAAATTTATTAACTCCAAGGAAAATGGGAAGTTATACCTAAAAGAGCATATAATCATAATACGCCATGTAACTTTCATAGCTATCATAATGAATATTGAATATTGATCTAACCAAAAATTATAACTACATTGGGAAGATGTGGGGAATCGAAGTGGCAATGTGATGGAGTAACGTAAGGGAGCTAAAAAATAATGTTCCACAACAGGAAACAGATAAAACCCAAACTGAAAAATCAAGAAATAGCAGTGAGAAAAGTTATTACTTAGAAGAAATTATCAGAAGAAATAATGAAAAGAGTAATAAGCGGTTGTCTCTAAGAAGAGACAAGTCAGTGTGGGAGAGGTGAGTCAAGGAGTTCATTTTATTATAAGTCTTGTAAAATTATCTTAAAAACCATATACTCATTTAAATTAAAAACTATAGCGATTAAAAAATAATTAAAGGTATGGCAATATTAGTACCAGACAAAATTGGATTTAAGGCTAAAGTATTAGAATGAGGAAAGGCATTTCATAATGGTAAAAGGTACTATCTTCCAAGAAAACAAATTGTCATAAATCTTTACCCTCTTAATAACACAACTTTAATATACATGCAAATACGCAAAAACATTGAAGTTCAAAAATCTTAGGACATTTTAAAATACTTTTCTCAGAAATTGAAATATTAAACAGACAAGATTATTTCTGTATGCATGTGGGAGATTTGAATAATAGAATTAACTGTTGAATAACAGACACATATATTTACATATATATATATGTATATATATTCATATGTATTCTTTTCTGTTGACCTCAGAACACCACTGTGAATCAGGCTACATAGAAAAATCTCAATACAGTTTAAAATGTTCAAGTCATATGTACAGGATTCATGCTCTGGCTGTAAGGCAGTAAAATTCGAAATAAGCAACTACAGGGGCACCTGGGTGGCTCAGTTGGTTGAGTGTCTGCCTTTAGCCCGGGTCATGGTCCTGCATCAGGTTCTGTACCCAGTGGGGAGCCTGCTTCTCCGGGAGACTGCTTCTCCCTATTCCTCACTGTTCCCCCTGCTTGTGCTCTTTCTCTGTCTCTCAAATAAATAAATAAAATCTTTAAAAAAAAAAAGCAACAAAAAAGGGTGGCCAAAAAAAGTCAATTTGTTATAAATTGTTTAAAATATTTAATCCCGCGTGTCTGGGTGGCTCAGTGGGTTAAGGCCTCTGCCTTTGGTGCATGTCATGATCCCAGGGTCCTGGGATCGAGCCCCACATCAGACTCTCTGCTCGGCGGGGAGCCTGCTTCCCTTCCTCTCTCTCTCTCTGCCTGCCTCTCTGCCTACTTGTGATCTCTGTCAAATAAACAAATAAAAATCTTTTTAAAAAAATAAAATATTTAATCCCTAGGATAAAAAATTAAATTTTCACTAAAATTTTAAGTTATTTTGAAATAAAGGACAGTGGAGGGACTACCCAACAAAAACATAAGCTAAAAAGAACAATGAAAAAATTATTAAAAAAGAAGCTTATAAAGATAATAGGAAGAATTAATTGAAAAGGAAAAAACATATTTCATCAATAAAACCAAAAGCTATTTTTTGGGACAATGAGAGGAGAAAAAATAAATAAGCTTTCAGCAAGCTTAAACAATAGAAAAGGAAAGACATAAAATTAAGGAAAAGACAAAACTAAAAATCCATGCCAACAAATTAAATGATCTAGAGAAAAAGATAATCTAGGAAAATATAAATTATCCCAAATGACCCTTTTTAAAATAAAAAGCACTTCATGTGGGTTAAAAAAAAAACTTTATTGTGATAAAATGTAGATAACATAAAATGTATCATTTTAACCATTGTACGTGTAAAATTCGGAGACATTAATGACATTCATACTGTTGTGCAACCCTCACCACTGTTTCCAAATCTTTCCATCATCCCAAAGAGAAATTCCATAACCACTGAGAAATAACACCCTATTCCCCTTCTCTCCTAGCCCCTGGTAACCTCAGATCTGCTTTCTGTCTCTGAATTTGCTTACTCTAGGTAGTTCATAAAAGTATCAGGGATGTTTGGGTGGCTCAGTTGGTTGAGTGACCCCCTCTTGATTTCAGCTGAGGTCATGATGTTAGGGTCCTGAGATAAAGCCCTGCTTCAAGCTAGCATCATGCTCCACTCTGAGGATGGAGTCTGCTGGAGATTCTTTCCCTCTACTTGTCCCCCAGCTTGAATGGGTGCTTTCTCATTCTCTCTCTCTCTCAAATAAATTAATGGAATCTTTAAAAAAAAAAAAAAAAAGGTAGAATCAGACACTATTTTTTTCTTTGTAACTGACTTATTTCATTTAGCATATTTTCAAGGTTCATCCATGTTATAGCATGTATCACAACCTTTTTTTTTTTAATGGGTGAGTATCTCATTGAATATAAATACCACATTTTTAAAATTCATTTATCTGTTGATGAACACTTGGATTGTTTCCACATTTTGGCTATTATGAATGTTGCAATGAACATGGGAGCCAAAGTGAATTTTAAAGAGATACAAGACAGAATAAACTAGTAACTATAGAAGAAATTAAAGTTAGTGAAAGATCTGTCTTTAAAAAGCAATTTGTCTCAGTTACAGTCAAGTTCTCCCAGACTTTTAGGACATTTAAAGGTTTTAGAGGCTAGAAAAAGATAAAAAGCTAATAGAAACCTGACCGAACAAAACTCAAATAATGAATAATAAACAAACTATAAAGCAACATCATTTCAAAATATAGATGCAAAAATCCTGAGCCAGGAGCACACACACACAAAAATACTAACAAATGAAATTTACCAGTGTATTTAAAGGTTAATTCTAAAGTATTGGCTAAGAAGGGCTTATTCCAGAAATATAAGACTAGTTCAATATTAAGAAATCTATTATTATAATTCAACATTTACAATTTGAAGAAAAAAACCGGTATAATTGTTTCAAATTTAAAACAATATTTGGTTTTAGTTTCAACATCACTTTTGAGCAAATTAAAGAAAGAAATTTCCTCAGTAAACATTATTCGTAATGGTGAGTTAATAGTATTCTCTTTAAAAAGCCAGGAAGATACAGGGATACTAGTTGTTACCACTGGTATTCAACATCATGGTGGATATTCCAATAAATGAAGGCAGGAAAAGAAGGAAGGGATAAAGATACCGAGAACAAAAGAGGAAAAACTGTCCTGGTTTGTAGGTGGTATATGAGTGTATCTAGAAAATCTCAGAAAATCAGCAGAAAAACTATTAAAATAGAAAAAGGGTTCAGTAAGAGAGCAATACATAAAAATACAGAGTTTCCTGTATACAAATGTTAAGCAATTTAAACATCCATGGGAAGCATTATATGTTAATAAAAATAATTTTTTAAAAAAGCCATGGGAAGGAAACTCACATTAGCAACAGCAAAAGCCTTAGAATTGACTAACAATGAAATGAAAACAAGCATAACACTTTTTAAAAAGTAAAAGATAAACACCTAAATAAATGGTACAGCAAATCTTATTTTTAAATCAAGAGACTCAGTATTTTTAAGATGTCCGTGTTCTCATTTATCTACATTAAAAATAATTCCAAAAAAAAAATTCAAGCTGGATATTTAGGTGAAACTTGGCAAACTGATTCTGAAGTACATCAGGAAGAGGAAACAGCAAGAACAAACAAAATATTGAAAAATCAGGACAATGAAAGTGGAATTTCCCTGTTTGATGACAAAATAGACTGCAAAACTATAACACTTAAGGCAGGATGACAGTCATGTAGGGCTGAATAGAAAAACATCTGTTTGTACTCGGGAATTTATTGTAGGACCAAAGTGGCATTTCAAAATTGTGGGGAGGGAGAATGGTAAAGACATTTGCTATCCATTGGGGAAAATAAACTTAGATCACTGCCTCACATCATACACAAAAATAAATTTTAGATGAGTTAAAAAAATTTTTTTAAGTAAGAACAGTGAGTTTATTAGAAGAAAATAATGAAGAATGTTTGTATCATCTAACTACAAGGACAGACTTCCTAAGCAATTCAAAAGACCAGACGTGCTCCCTGAGGTCAGGCGGTAGCCCCTGGCAGGGCCAAGACCTAGCACTGGGGGTTGTCCCGGAGGGACCTCCCTGGCTTTGTTGAAGACTCCGCCCCTACCCGGCCAGTGGGAGCGTTCCAGGATGCACACTCATCCAAATGTGCTCACTTCGGTCACTTCTAAGCCCTGTTTCCACAGCCTGGAAACCCAAGGAACATACACCATTTATCCCAGACCTCTGGGGGAAAGGTAAAACCAGACTGAATCAAGAGTTCAGTAGCTTATAAAAATTAGTGGTACATAGCACATTATTATAGCAAGTGCCATCTTCATCTGTGATGAAGAAATTATTCTGTATCTTCACTATTTCCATAGCCATTAGCCACATGTGGCTGGTAAACACTTGAAATGCAGCTAGTATTACAGAGCAAATGAATGTTTTATTTTATTTTAGTTAAGTTGAAATATAAACAACCACATGTGACTAGTGGTTAGTGTAGGTTTTAACCTTCATCAATTTCAGCCTCAGCTTGCTGGGACTTCACTATGGGCCAAGAGAGAGACGTGCATAGGCCAGGATTATCAGGGCTGGAACCAGGAGAGGCTGCATTAGCTCCCAGAACTAATTACCACAAATTCAGTAGCTTAAAACAAGACAAATTTATTATCTTACAGTTCTGGAGGTCAAAGGTCCAAATCAGCCTTATTAGGCTAAAGTTATGGTATAGGCAGGACCAGATCCTTCTGGAGAATCTAGGGGAGAATCCATTCCTTGCCTTTTCCAGCTTCTAAAGGCTGCCTCTATTCTTAGCTTCATGGTCCCTTCCCTCCATCATCAAAGCTAACAGTTTAGCACCTTCAAAATTTCTCTTTCTGACCTGTGCTTCTGTCATTACATCAACTTCTCTGACTCTGACCCCCCTGCTTCCCTCTTATAAGGACTCTTGTGATTACATTGGGTCCATTGACTTAATTCAGAATAAAATCCCCATCTCAGATTCCTTAATTTGATCACATCTGCAAAGTCTCTTTTGCCATGTGAGGTCACATATTCATAGGTTCCAGGAATGAGGATAAGGACATCTTTTGGGGGGCACCACGGGTGGTCGCCAGCATTTTCCATCACATAAGATCTAGGCTATGACATCACCCCCTGGAACCTCTCCTGGAGGTGACCTCGTCCACAGGAGCCTCTCTGTGTTAGAGCACTTTTCACCTTCATACTGGCCAGGCATCTTGGATTCAGCTCATAGGGGAGAAGGCTAGTAGGGCCAGCAGAGAGAATCAGGTCCCCCACCAGAGGCATTGAGTTAGGGACAGAGCTCCTATTCGTGGGAAGGGGGGTGACAGCCTGGCTACAGCCTGGGGAGATGGGAGGATGGGGGTGTCAGTGAGTGGAAGCCTGCACATTATCTTCTGGACATTGGAGAAGTATTGACTGTTTTTTTGAGCCAGGAAGTTATATAAACAGAGCAATGTTTAAAGAAGATTAAGCTGGAAGTTGTTTGCAAGTGGGGCCAGGGGGAGGGGGTGGGAAATTGGCGAATAAATACAGGCATGTAATGATTAGTTTCAGAGGGAGCAGTGGGAATGGAAGGAGAAGAAAATATGTGCAAGAAACATTCTGTCAAACAGAAAAATGCACTAAAAATACCACTGCTGAGCTAAATCAAAAATGGCAGCAATGTCTTAAATCATTTTGGAAAAAAAAATTGTTTCAGTTTTTATTGGTTTATACTTTTAAAGAATTTGTGTAATTGTAGACTCTGTTTTTATTAATGCCTCCAGCTGCCATCATGCAAAATACATTTAGCAGGTATACAATGAAATCTTACTATATTCCATAAGTGTTTTCTAAATCATTAAAAAAATCACTCAGGTATTTGAAAGAGCATAATGTCACAGATATTTAAATTAACACATATAAGACATGCGGCTCAGGATTGCTCCTCCAGTCATAAGCAACAGATAGATGTATTTTCACCATAGGAAGTTTTGACATTTACTACCTTTCACCTTTTAAAAAAAATGATCCCTGCTTTAAGTTGCCAGATGGCCCCTCTCTCTATGGCTTGCCTGCCATCTGGAATTTGTTTTGATAAATCCAAACATTAGGGATATGTTATCTTCCCAGATAAATATAACATGTAGTTCATTCGCCTGGCAACCTATGCATTTCTTTCACACGCTAAAAAAGATAGTACTGTACCTATAGCATGCATTCTGGTCGCTGGATATAAACTGCCAAAGAGAAATCAATCTGCCTTTAGTGACCCAGAGAAACTTTGAAGGAGGAACCAGAGATAGGTGGAAGTCCTTGAATAAGCTGAGATGCCACCTTGGTGACCTGTGGGTGGCTGTGTCCGGTGGGGTCAGAGGTTTTTATATGCATCACATCCTGGATTATTCAATGTGCTCATGTCTCTGGACACAAAGATTTCCAGAAGCCTATACCTTTTTTCTTTTTTCTGGAAAATTCTCATTTTTAAGGTTATATGCATACATTAAGAAGTAAAATAATTTTTTAAAATGAAGAGTGAAGTCATTTTATAGCTTGTAACAAAAGCAGGAGCCCCAATGCCAACCTCCCCACCCTTGATTACCACTTTAAGATGTTCCCAGTTCCAATCAGGTTAGCTGTTTATTTTTTATTTTTGCCTCCATATTTTTAAAAATAACTTACATGTGCTACTATTTCTTTAGTTTTCTACTTTCATTTTATCTTTTGTCTCTCTTCTGTGGAAGGGAAGAATTAGCTCATTTACATTATACTTTCCCTCCCCATATAAATATATTCTGCCTTTGTATACGGTACAAATCAGTATCTAGTATTTCTATTACTTTGACTTTGGAAATATTACTGAAAGCTTAGCCATGTTATGTACTATAATTATTTTCTTTCTTGTTCAGTCTTCTTTATTTTCTTTGCTTTCTTAAGAGAAGAACAACCTTAATTTTTCTATTTAGATTTTCATGTGCCAATCACTAACTAATCTCCCAGAATGTAAATTACCTCTCATTATGTTTAAATATGATAGGTAATTTATCAATTTCATTGTTTCTCCTAGCCCCCTCCCTCCTGTAACCCTTTATCCTCCTGTTTCAACTTGAATAGGTAGCACTCCAAGCCTGCTTCTCTGAAGTCACAACAGAATACCCCATCAGTGTGGGGACAGACATCCATCTCTCTCAGTTCAAGTACCATTCCCTGATCCCATCTTTGCCTCTGTTTGGATCACTCCCTCATTTTGGTAGAGCACAGCATTCCTTCATGAACGAACAAACAAGAATAACAACAACAAAAAACTATGGGAGGTGAAGAGCAAGACTAAGTTTTACAAATTTTATTTTACCTTCACCCTCCACTGATGTTTGGTAGAATTTTGATTTTGAAATAATTTCCCATAGAATTTTAAAAGTGTATTATCATTGTCACTTAGGAGGAGTCTGAGCTTCTCTGATTCCTAATCTAAGGTTTTGCCTCTTTCTTTCTTTCTTTCTTTCTTTCTTTCTTTCTTTCTTTCTTTCTTTCTTTCTCTCTTATCACTGGAAATCTTTAAGATATTCTGTTGTCCTTGCTATTCTGAAATTTCATGTGGCCTGTGCATTGCTGCTCCTCCATTGCTTTGGGTACTTGGTGAACCCTCCCCATCCATACATATGCACAGTTCCGGGAAACTGTTTCATGTGACTGGTTTATTTCCTTTCCTTGCTTTCTCTGTTTGTTCATTCTCAGATTCCCTTCCAGATATCAGACCATCTTGATTTTATTCACTAATATTTAAAATTTTTTTCCAACTTATTTTCTCTATGTTCTGTGACTGTGATATTACCTAACATTATCTTCTAACCCTTTTATTGAATTCTACATATCTTTAATTCCTGAGGATGCTCTTCTTAAAAATTTCCCCTATCATCTCTTGTTCTTATCTCTTGGATGCAATATCTTTGCTTATATCTGTAAGGATATTAATTATATATGTTTTCTTCTATTCTTTGCTGATTTCTCCCTCCTACCCCCAGGTCCTTTTGTTTTGATCCTTGTAGTTCATATCAGAAGCCTTTCTCCAAAGTCTGGTGACCCATTTACAATTAAGAGTGGAAATTCTGTGGGGGGGATGTGATGCTTATTGATTGGCAGACTTCATTGTTGGGTGATCTGACAGAGATGTTTTATTGGGAAATATCTAAATGTAAAGAGTAAGAGGAAGTCCTTCTCTTCCTAGGAGACACAAGCCTGGCTGTCTGTGTCCTTGGATTCACATTGGAGAAGGGATAACAGATCTCATTCTCCCAAGAGGTGACCTTCACTTAATCCCCCTTTTCAGTATGGTAACACCATTCTCCAACATTCCTGTTGTCCTTAGGGCCAGAGCCTCTCTAGTTCCTCCTCCACAGAGAGTAAACATTATCCCAGCTTGGGTTGAGACAGTTGCCTGGTTGCTTGAGATAGAGGGGAAATTCAAGTGTAACTGGTTCTAAAAGTGACTTTGGACTGTATATACTTGTTTTTAGCCTCTCTTGGATACCCACTTTGAAAGGTACTAGTGGAGTCTTTCTAGCTTTCTGCTGGAAGTCAGTCTACCTCTGAATTTCTTTTTCTGCTAGTTTAGATTTTAGCTTTCTCAATGGTACAAAGTGTGTCAGCAAAAGCCCATATGATTTCCAGGCTCCATAATTCTGTTATTTTCATTTCTTCTCTTGTTCTGTGTCCTTGTAGGTCTTTCTTCCTTCCTTCCTTCCTTCATTCCTTCCTTTCATTCTTTCTTTCTTTCTTTCTTCCACACTCTGTTATTTTATGGAATATTTTAGAGATAGTAGAGGCAAATACATGACTCAGTCTACCATACTTAACTAGATACTCATCTAGAGGCCTTTCTAAATGAATCAGGAATTTGGTAATGAGAAAAGTCTTCAAATATGGATGTTGAATGACAGGAAAAGCCACCTTGGATGTGAGTGAATGAAGAGTGATATGATGGTCACATCACAAGGTGGTCAGTCTTCAGTGCTCCTAATCTGTAGGGTGCCAACTGGGGTTGAGTTGGGGGTTTGCAGAGAACGCCAAAGTGGTGTATGGAAAAAATTCTGATTCTAGGTCAAATTTGTTCTTACTAACTAGTTTATTAACCTCATTGACTTTAAATTTGTTGCAAATGGAGGACAGAAAGAAATATTTCTTCCATTTTCTTTTTACTTATTTTATTCTTAATGGCATGATTTAACAGATGGTGGGTGGGACAACTTTGTGTATGTATTGGGGAAATTGTTACTACAACATTGCTTAGGAAGACACAGAGTAGTTAAAATATGGGGCAGCTAAAAACTTCCATGAGTTGTAACTGTTAAACTGTATTCCCATAATTTCTTACCAATAATTTTATCCAAGTTTATCAGAACTCTTTTTAAACAGGGACTCCTAGGTGGTGCAGTTGGCTGAGCGTCCAACTTTTGATTTTGGCTCAAGTCATGATCTTAGGGTTGTGGGATTGAGTCCCATGTCAGGCTTCACATTCAGCACAGAGTCTGCTTGGGATTCTCTCTCTCCCTTTCCCTTTGTCCCTCACCTCACCCCTCTCCATGCTCACACATGTGTTCTCTCTCTCTCTCTGTCAAATAAACAAGTTAAGAAAATCTTTTTTAAAAAACCTCTTTATAAACAAAATAAAATACATAAATTGACTTCCTTATTTGATATGGGTAGATCTGAACATGAAGGCTTTCAGGTGTGTGATTATTCTAATGGGGAAGCAGTTTGAGCTCCAGGTCTTTTGGCATCTAAGGCAGGATGCCATCTGAAGTCTCACAAAATAAAGGAGAGAAGAGACTAGAGAATGGATTTGTAAATGATACGGAGATAACAACCATGTTCATAGTAATTTCATTCATAGTACCTCCAAACTGGAAACAACCCAGATATCCACCACAAAAGAAAATGAATAAACAAAACATCCATATAATGGAATACTACTCAGAGCTAAAACTAAATGAACAATTAATACAGGCAACAGCATAACTAACCTCAAAAGCATTATGCAGCACAAAAGAAGTTAGACACAAAATAACACATGGGATACAATTCTTTTCATATGAAGTTCTAATCTGTGGATATAGGATCAAAGCAATGGTTGCCTATGGGGGAAGGGAGGGGAGATTGAGAAGAGACATGAAGGAAGTTTCTGGGGTAACATACATGGCCTATACTTGGATTAGAATGATTACACATGTATATATATTTATCAAAATCACTGAATTTCTAGTTAAAATCTATATGCACTTCACTCTATGTAAATTTTGCCTCTGTACTTTTTTAAAAACTAAAATGAAGCAGCTATTCTTTCAAAATGTTTCCAGAATGCTCATGCTGCTTCTCCCCAAACTTTATAAGTACCAAGACTTAGTCCTTTCTCTGAAACAAGGAAGTTTACTGTGGAAAGTCTTCTGCTAGAACATATGTAACCCCTCCTGTTTCCAGCTAACTTTTGTTCACTCCTCCAAGACCAATACAGGGATGAACTGTGTCACTCCCTCTCTGCCTAGGGTAACACTCTCTAAGTATAAGCCACCAGGCCCTCTTTTCGTGCATTTAATTATCTTTTTAGTGCCTTGTAGTGGTGTTATTTTTCTTCTTGTGTGAGTCTGTCTGTCTGTTCTAGATTTTAAGATCTCTCCTGTCCAGAAGTACATGTTTTGCTTTCTTGAATTCCTCCACAACAGTTTCTGACTGTTCAGAGTGAAGATTCAGTAATGTTGGTTGGCTTAAAGACACAACAGTTATATGAGAGGAAGGGGAGTGCTTGGGGCCTAGAATAGAAAAGCAAGGGTGAAAATCCTGGATATATAAGTTCAGCCAAGTTAACCTTACTGAGTTTCTGGTTTTTTTCATGTCTAAAAATCTGATATTAAAAGATACTTCACAAGGTAGCTGGTAAAAGAGAGAGAGAGAAATGGTACCTGTAGATATTGCCACAGTGCTTGGCTCTTAGTAGCTATTATTCTTTTTATTAACAAATAACTTTAAAGGGATAGGTTCCTGAAATAGGGTCAATAACCCTTAAGACTTAATACTACTTAGAATGTTAATGTTAATACTTAGAATGTTTCCAGCTTGGCTTTCCTGGCACCTCATTTCCAGGGTTCCTGACATTTGTGAGAGGATAAGGAGAGTGCCTTGGAGACACCAAGCAATTCAGGTAACTCCCAGCTGTAGCCTGTACCTCTGGACATCCCCATAATAGCAATTTGGAGACACTACTGCTCTGCCTTGGGCCACTCCACTCCTCCTTCATCTTGCCTAAGGTAATGATTCATGTCTCCAAGCGTATCACTTGAATTTCTTTCTTTCTTTCTCTTCTGGATCTTTAAGTCATGTGATAAAAATAGGACTTCTTTAAGTCATTTCTGTAATATGGCCCAGATGGATGAAATTGCTGAGTCAGCTAATAAAGATTATCTGTAAAAAGAATTCCAAGACATTTAATAAGCATTACTCAAATATAATGATGTTGTCGTCTTACATGTCACCTCCAGGTCACATGGCACACCCCTTCCCAGGTAGTACACACAAGATTTAGTAAGTGTTGATGCTCAAAAAGTGCCTGCTGAATTGACTCAGCTAATGCTACCTGAGAATAAATATTTTCCTGTGGCGTGTTCAACACCCCACAGACATGGATCCGCATCTGCTTTGAGATCCCATGTTAAGGGGACTTCCTGCTACCTTGGCAGACCTGCTTTCTTTGCCAAACCGAGGAAGTGCTGTCTTGAACTAAATGCAACGGTAGTTAGGTGCAATGCAAGAATAATGGTCTTGATGGCTGACTTTTGGATGATTTAATGATTTTGCTACAGAGACTGTTCAGAGTTTTGGCCCTTGCAGTTGCTTTTTTGCTTCTCTGCCATCACTGTGTTCTAGAGCACCAAGCACTAATAGTTCTAAATAACATTGGCTGGGCTCTAGAACCAGGCAGGCATAACTGGGTTTAAACCTCGGCTCTGCCACTTACCAGCTGTGTGACCTCAGGCAAATTACCTAACTTTTCTGAACATCAGTTTACTCATCTGCAAATACCTATGTAACTGGGTTGTTGTGCAGATTGGAGGTTATACACATACTAACAAAGTACAGAACACATGGAAGGCCCTGAGTACATAATAGACATAATTATAACACAGACATAAAAATAACAAAATAGTAATTTCCACCATTTTAATGGGGATGACAACAACAAGCCAGTTGTTAGTGGCTCATTTGCACATCCTATGCCCAGGGAGTCTGTATAGAGTACAAAATTATTTTACCATAACATGAGGCAACTACCGTGTAGTACTGTATGGTATTGTATAGAGGTAGTTAATATACAATGTTATCCTTGAACCTAGCTTATACACTATAAGATACACATCTGTACCCTGTTGTTTCTGGCCTGCTTCTCATGCGAGAGTCTCTTAACTCTCCTCTTGAAGGTTAAAATCCTTTCCTGGTAGGACCCTGTACAACCCTTTAGAATTAGGTGAGATCTTCCTTCTGCACAGCCTCAGACTCCAGCTTAGGCAATGATTGCACCTTTCATTCTCTGATGGATTTCCCCTCATTTTAGGCCCTTTGAGTTTGCTCCCATTCCTGTGACCTCAGGTAAGTCATCTCCTCTTCCCTGGTCTGTCTGCTCATCCTTAAATGCCATGGTTGGGCAGCCAGATGATCCCAAGGTGAGCAATCTGAGAAGCAATATGAACTCCCAACACTCATGACCCCGGTGCTTGGTTTCCCAAAGGAGAAGATACGTTTACATAAAGAAGAACCTGCTTAATGAAGTTCTGTCTTTTCTCTGAAGTGCTCTTACTGCTCCCAATTGCTCTCTCCTTTCTCAAATGAAATCAAATCACTCTTCTTTCTGATTCTTATTTTGTCAGCAAGCTCTTTCCCCCACTTTCCTAGGCCCTGATCCATAATTGGCCTTGTTCACCCATAATACATTTTCTCTTGTCTTTTGTCTACCAGTCAATCCTGGACCATCATTTAATACTGTAAATTCTATTCCTAACATACACTTGTCTAGCTTTTTGTCTTTCCAAAAACTCTTTTATTTATCATCTTATTAGATCCTTGTAACAACTCTACGCAGTAAGATCCTTTCCTATAATTGGCAGACATAGAAATTGGGGTTTGGGAAGAGTGGGTCTAAAACTCAGTAACCAATAGGTGATAGAACCTAGATTAAAACTTGCATTCTGACACTAGCCACTTTTAAGATCTTCAACAGTCATATTTCTATATTCTGTCAATACACTTAGGGCTTAGGATACTTCTTTCCACATGTAAAGTTTGACTATTACAATAAAAATAGCTCATCAAATAGGGGTGACGTGGTGTAAGAATTTGTCTTGCTTCTCAAAATGAAGACTTAAGTTTGTGACAGGGAGGGACCTTGGAAATCAGCACGTCCAACCCTGCACATTATACAGATGAGTCAGTAAGCACCTGCAGGACGTGTGTCTTGCCCTATGCCACAGATCATGTTCAACCACTACCAGCAAGGCTTTTGGGAAATAAGGGAAAAGGTAAATAAACCTCTTGGACCAGTGCAAATGTGACCAGCCCACTGGCCCACTCCCTCCCCGGGAATATTTGGTCTGTGGCAGACATGCAATGTGCTCTGCTTGACATGAAGTGATTCTGCCAAGTCACGCCCAGTGGAGTATCACCCTTCCAGGAAAGTAGGTTAGCATGCTCCTTCTACATCTTTCTTGTGTTTGTCCTCCTGAAGCTTCAAGATGGCTGACAGAAGTACAGCTCAATAAAAGAAGGCCACGCTCATACCTTCTCGGCCCTGGAAGCATAACTCCTGCTTCTTTCCTGGTCACAAGTGCTGCTGTCTCTGTCTGTCCAGCTTCATGGATTTGGGACTTTCCCTCTAGACCTCTCATGTCTCAGGGCTGCTTGCCTACCTTCTCACCTGCCTCTTACAGTCCTCCCTGTTTTATCATAACTCCCAACTTCTGTGCACTCATTTGCTTCTCACTATGGGCCCTGTGTACACTTCCGGTTCATTGGTGGAACAGATCCCATTCCAGCCTCCACTTGGGCTCTCCTATGCTCTCTGTATCTCTTCTGTGCTCCCTGAGGCCTCTGCTTCTTTATCTATGGAAAGAAGCTAACAAAACGTATCTTGCAGGATTGTAGAGTATGATTGAAACTGTACTGGCATAGTATCTGACCCAGAAGAGGACTCAAATTATGGTAGCTATTAATATGATTTGCCACATCTCTTCCCCCAAATGGCAGATACCTAGAGGTTAAGGACCAGATCATTCATCTTTGTAGCCCTTGTGCCTGGGACATATTAACTGCTTAATAAATATCTATAGAACAGATTGGAAGGGAACCATCCTGACTGACTGCATCTCTGAACATCTGTTGTCCACACTCTCAGTGGTTCCCAAAATGTGTGCTAGAAAGATGATTTACTCAATCAAAGCCACCAATCACATGCTGGCCCCCTCTTGGTTATCAGGATTCAGTCCTGCTACCAGAGGAAGGGGTGATCTTCCTGTAAGCTTCCTTTAAACTATCGTGAGAACAAAGAAGAAAACAAGCATCTTTGTTGAGGGACATTCTAGAATGTTGAAATAAGGATTTAGGAGGAAATGGTTAGAAATGCTGTTTCACAGAAGAGCGTTTTGCTTGAGCAAAGTAGCCCTGATTGGCTGCACACACTGTCCCACTGGATGTGTCAGGCCACTGTGAATATGAGCTGCTTCCCCATGTATAGAAGGTGGAGCATGGGTTGCATTCAGACATGACTTTTGATTCAGTTCCAAGATCAGGTTTGTTCAGAGATTTCCAGTTACCAGAAAAATCTATCTATCCAACAGCTCCTTTTATGGTGCGAGGGATGGTAACTCTAAACCAGCACTGCCAAAACTCAGCCAGAGCTCCAAAGGCCCACCCTGGGGTCATGCTCCTGTTGGGAGGTAGAGTGGTAGACCACCAGTGGCCACCAAGTTCATTTTCTTTCCTCTTGGTTCAACAACAACAAAGGAGTGGTGTGTGGCAAGAGGGCTGGTTTGGTCATTGGAAAGAAAAACAGCAGTAAACTTTGGTACTTGCTTTAACTCCTATACATTTCTGATTCATTTCTACATTTTGAAGGTGATATTTACTTTTCCAAATCCCACCACTTCACAGCTCGGTCCAGCACCCCCATTCACAAATCTCTTGCCATCCTCCTGCCTGTTGTTACTCCCCAGGGCATGAGCTCTGAGGCCCCAGAATCCTTTATTTAATTTATCCCTTTGGGCACTTGTCATTCTCCGTGCATTACTCTTCTTTATACACATTCCTTGTGTTTCCCATCAGACTGCAAACTCCCTGAGGTCACAATAAGGAATTCCTCCATTCCACCATAGCACATGGTATAGTGCCTTGGCTGTGGGGTACATTATAAATACTTCTTGAATAAACAAAGAAAAAAGTGTAGTTAAGTGTATCTTGGGACTTTGAAAGCTAGAGAAGGTTTAAAAATAGTAAAAAGGAAGGACTTATATAACCATGTAAAAATGAAATTTACAAAGTTTTCTGGAAAACTGAGATAATTATTTGGAGGAAAAGAAGGAGGAGCTGCTCTTTTCTTTAAATATGACCGGCTATTTTGAAAATCCCTCAAGGAAATGGACCATATCTTTAAATCATTTAAAATCCCTACTGCCAAGCACATTTTTGGCATAAGTTTTTCTCTTTCATCATTTTTTTTAAAAGGTGGAAACATCTTTACCGCTTTTGCTTATCAAAAAGTGGCACATGCTCATGTAAAGTTTAAACCATATAGAAACAAAAGTAAAAAATGAAAGCTCTATCACCAACGTCTCCTAAAAGGTCATTTACTGATGTTTTCCATAGTTTTAATGCAATATGAATAATATATTTATACTATTTAATATATTCCATCTGTAATCTACTTTTATAAACTATCAAAATGTTATGGCCTCATTTGCATAGATACACATAGGTCTCCCTCATTCTGTAGCAGACACGTAATTCTCTTTATTACTCCTTATGGTCGGAACTTCAGGCAAGTTCTAGTTTTTGTTACTGCAAACTATGCTTTAGTGAAATCCTTGCACATGCATCTTCTTCAACACATGTGAGTATTTTTCTGGTTACTCTTAGACATGGGATTTATGATTCCAAGGGTATGAACCCTTAACATTTTGATGGATACTGTCACATTTCCCTCCAAAAAGTTTATTCTAATTTATATGCACGGCAAGAAATGAGAAGGCCTGTTGGGCTTGCCTACCTTTTAAGTCTTTCTTGGCTATATGTTGGGAAACTTGCAGCCAACATGATTTTAAAATGATACTTTAGGTTTGTAAAGTACTCTATACTTTTCTAGGTATTTTTCATAGAATATGTATTCTCCTTTGACCTTCATGATAGTCTAGGATAAAAGTAGGGAAGACTTTATTCCTGTTTTAGAATCTCAGCCAAAAAGACTTGCTCCAGGTTTCACTGTGAGTTAGTAGCAGTGCCAGAAGCAGAGCCTTAACGTTTTTCTGAGTTTCCACTTTCCACATGCTGGAAGGACAGGCTTGAGAGACAAAGAGGGCATGGCCATGTGGTGAAGAGCCTCCCAAGGGTTCTGCATGTCTTGAATTTATGCCAAAGTGGAAAGAATGACCTGATAGTGGTGTTCAGTTTCTTTAGCTGAAATAAGCCTTCCTTTCTGACCAAGCCAAGCAGGAGAAGGAGAGAGGTGGCTCGGTGTATTGGTGTTGGACTTGTCGTAAAGCCCTGAAGCCTGTGTGGTGGGCAGTGTTGCCAGGAGCTCTCCTTCCACTTTGTTTCCAGAGGCACTCAGTTTAGAGACTGGGGAGAGAATGGACCCAGGGAATTCTCACCACTTTCTTGCTGAGGTCCTCTGAAATCTAGTGCTATGAATTCACTTGCAAGCTACCCTACTACTGCTTCCATCACATAAGGTTTTAATATTTTTTAAAGTGTAGTTTACCGATCCTTGACAAAGAATATTATGTGATTAGTGCTGTTGTTAAATAGAAATTTTCATGGGCTATGGGAAGAGGTGCTGCTTTGATAGTATAGAGTTACTTTACTTCTTACATAGTAGCTTGGGCAGGAAAGTTGCTTTATATTGAGGTCAGAATGGAAAGTTCCATAGCCTAACATAGGCCAACAGACATGGAGGAATCCTTTGGAAAAGGCAGTTCTTTGCTCCACGAATATCTTCATGGACAAGGACTACATGCTCTAGTACTATAGCCTCTAGCTAGCCACATGAGGCTTTTGGGTGCTCAAAATGTGCCCAGTATGACTGAAGAACTGAATTTTAAAATTTAATTTTAATATTTAAATTTAAAAGCTGACAATTCAGTTGTTGGAAATCTTTTAAGTAAGTATCAAACAACTTTTGTATTTGAAAATACTTCTTAAATTTGTTAAATTTTGTGAAATCTAAAAACCAATCAAATATTCTGGATGAAAATTTAACATCTGAATTGAGATAATCTCTAAGTACAAAATACACATTAACTGAGTATTAAAAAATGTAAAACATCTCTGTAATTTTTTATATTGATTATTGTTGAAGTGACAATATGTTGGATACAATGAATTCAACAAAATATAATATTGAAATTTGTTTTACCTGTTTTATATTCTTGCATTTTTTTAAAGTTAATTTATTCATTTGAGAGAGAGAGAGCGAGTCAGAGGGAGGACAAGCAGGGGGAGAGGCAGAGGGAGAAGAAGACTCCCAGCTGAGCTGGGAGCCGGACATGGAGCTTGATCTCAGGACCTGGAGATCATGACCTGAGTTGAAGGCAGACACTTAACTGACTGAGCAACCCAGGTACCCCATATATATATATTTTTTTTAATAAATTTTATTTATTTATTTATTTATTTTTTTAAGCATATAATATATTTTTATCCCCAGGGGTACAGGTCTGTGAATCGCCAGGTTTACACATTTCACAGCACTCACCATAGCACATACCCTCCCCAATGTCCATAACCCCACCCCCCCTCTCCCAACCCCCCTCCCCCCATCAACCCTCAGTTTGTTTTGTGAGATTAAGAGTCACTTATGAGTACCCCATATTTTTACATTTTTTTAATGTGACTACTAGAAAATAGGAAATTTCTTGGGCATTCACTCACCTATTCATTTGCCAGGCATTTATTGAGCTCCTAGTATGTGCCAAGCACTGAGGAAGCAAAACAGCTAGAGCACCAAAAAAGAGGTTATAAACTTACTACGCTTTAGATGAAAATATATGTCATTATATTTAAGATAGATACTAAATTCACTGTTCTTCATGAGTTTAACTTCCAGCTCATAGTTTACAGTCTTTTTGTTTCCTAATAGATAAACTTAAGGCTTTGATTTTCCCTGTAAGTACTTCTTTACCTGCATTCTGAAAGAGTTGATATGTTGGGTTTTCATATCTATTAGTTTTAAATGTTTTATAATTTCCCTTGAATCTCATCTTTAAATTATGAACTATTTAGAAGTATGAGAAGTTTGCTATTTAGTTTTCAAATATATGGGAGATAAATAAAAATGAAAAAAATAAAATACGTGGGAGAATTGGTTTGGATATTTTTTTATTGATTTCTAATAATCAGTAATATTGTATTGCTTTCATGGTCATTATATTGATTTACTGAAATTAATTGAGACTTTTTTTGTGCCCTACTGTGATCAGTTGTGAAAATGTTCTATTTGTGCTTGAAAAAAAATGTGTGTTGTTTGCTTGACAAGTATAGGAGCCTATATGTTATCTATTAGAGTTAGCCATTTTTAAATGTTTTGTTCAAATTCAGGGAGCCTTAATTTTTTTATAACTGTTAGTCTGCTTTTTCTGTCAGCTTCTGAGAGGTAGGCTTTAAAATCTCCTGCTGTGATTGTAGATTTGTCAGTTTCCTCATGTAAATCCATCAATTTTAACTTTGTTTTAAGATTATATTATTAAATGGTAATGATTTCATGATTTTTGTGTCTTCTTGGTGTTTA
This sequence comes from Lontra canadensis, assembly GCF_010015895.1. Classification (NCBI taxonomy): domain Eukaryota; kingdom Metazoa; phylum Chordata; class Mammalia; order Carnivora; family Mustelidae; genus Lontra; species Lontra canadensis. The sequence goes on along the minus strand of NW_022631106.1, from coordinate 3,728,744 downwards.
GGTTTCTTCGCTTAAATTAAAAATTTTCGTCTTAAATTCTGTTGTGTTTGATATTAGTATTACTAGGGAAACCCTCCTTTCATTAGTATTTACATGTTATATCTTTTTCTGTTTTCTACTGTCAGTATCTTTTGCTTGAGATATATCTCCTTTAAATGGAAATTGTCATTGGCTGTCTTTTTGCTTTGTCAATCTAAGAATCTCTTTCATCAGTTCATATTTATTGTGATTACTAAAATTATTTATATGGATTTATTTCTAGCATCCATTTTTATTGTTATTTTTATTTACTGTAATTTCCCTTCACTTCTCTTTCTCCTTTCCTATCATGCTAGATATTCTCAATTTGCCTTCGAGATCCACTATGCATCCAACTTTGTGCTCAGGGGGCTAACATCAATGGGCTACCAGCATAGCCCCTTGTTTGGCTTTTGCTTGTGCTGAAGGCCCAGTGGGATATTGGAGGACAGGCAGAAAGGACAGTTGTGGTACTGGTTCCACCAGCTCCCTTTCTGCGTTCCTCTAGTGGAGGAGATCTGTGTTCCTCTAGTGGAGACCTCAGCATATGTCAGGTGGCCTTCTCTGTCAGAGAAGCTATTAGGTACATACCTTGTTAGGTAGCTCTTTCTAGTTACCAGTTACTTTTCCTTCCGTTTGCCCCTTTAGGTCTAGCAGAACTAAAGATCCCCCATTATTGTAACATAACTATTTCACCATTCCTTTTTGGTCTCTCACAACCCTTTGTAAATAAATTAAAACAAAACAAATGTAACAAACTCTTTTTAGTTAACCCCTTTTAAGTATGCCAAATCCCTGACCCTTACGTCTGCTTTCTAATGAATAGATCACATTTTCTTAAAGCTCTTTTGTGGAAGGCAATACTAGTTGCTCGTACAAGTCCTGCTCTGTTAGGACTGGTTGGCATGGACTTTTTCTGAAACGTGTTATTTTCATGTTATTTTTCGCTGGAAAAATTCTCTAGGAAAGTTATGGAACAAAAAGTTACTTAGACTATTTTATAGATGGATTATTAAATAAAAATCAGTAATATTTATCTCTAATTTCTTGTGGCTATCAAAGCATGCATCTAAATCCCTTCACAGTATATTCCTATGGGCCAACCCTCTGAGATACACAGAGGAGATTCAAGAAGGAATAGAGTATAATTCACCATCTGTTGATCAATAAAATGTTTATTGAACATTTATATGATAGACCTTTGCTCTAGATATTGGGAAAGATGGCAAGATGTTAAATGTTGGGAAAATAACTAAATTACCGGAACCTTTAGATGTATTGTCTCATTTCATCTTTTCACCAGTCTGAGGTAGAGATTATTGTTGCCTAACTGACAGATGAGATAACCAAGCCTTGAAGCAGCTCGAGCAACTTACCTGTGGTCTTATAATCACCACGTGGTTGTGCCAGGTGTTTTGTCCATATCTCAGTCCCAAGACCAGGGCATTTTGCTGTGTCCAGAAATATGATTTCAGTACTCAAAGAGCTTTGTATCTGGGAGGAGATAAGATATAAACAGATGAACAGAGAATTCTTAATATAAGCACTGTCACAAGTAACTTTTTTGGACTCACATGGGCTGAGAAGGTTTTATGGAGAACGGTGGGACAGAGCCAGTGGAAGGGAAGGGAGTCCAGGCCAGATGAGTGGCAAGAGCATGGACCCAGGCAGGTTTCAGTTCTGATGGTGTTGACAAGGACATATAGGACACAGTGTCCAAATTTTCAGACATTCTTGGCTTGGTTTCATTGTCTGCATGCATTTTCTCCCCTATTCCTTTTATCTGAAGCTGGGGAATGTTGAAGTAGATCAATAGGGTATTGTTTGAAGTGATATTCTTTCTGTTCCCTTAGGCTGGATTTCCAGCAAAGGGGTGAGAGAAGGCTAGAGTTTCTAAAAGATCTCTGTCTATGCAGAGGTGTGAGGGGCAACATGGAATCAGGGTAGAGTACAGAGCATGTGAAAATCTGGTCACTCAACCAGCATTTTTAGAATGTCAACATCATGCTAGCTTGTGGTAGGCAGGTTGCAGTAGGTTGAGAAGAGGTTAGGAGCAAGGCACTTTTGAAATAGAGGAGCAAGAGGGACAGAGAGGGGGTATTAGCTAGCATGGTGGAAGGACCCTCTCTGAGTCATCATTCCCTGTCTCTTACTTCACATGGTCCCAAGAAGGGAACCACCAGTGAGCTCTGGGCTGACACCCCAGATTGCAAAGAGCAATCCCAGGAAGTAGAGCACTGTGGTGAACACACAAGACGGTGAATCAGAAGAGCTCTGCTCAATTCCCTTTTCCTCCGGGTTTGTTACACCCTCTTGGGTCAAATCACATCACCACCTTAGCCCTGGAATTCCCACTCAAAGGGGAAGTGGTGTGCTCCTGAACAAGTTTCTACCCAGAGAAGGCACTCACATGCCTGTAGACCACAAGCAAAGGATCCTGGGTGGTATCTAGTTCCTCTTGTTTCTCCCAACAGTATCCAGAGTTGGAATTGTATGAGATGAGGAGATGCCCCAAGAACAAAGACTGCATGTCACATGCTTCTAGAGTTCCAACTCAATAAAAAACACATACATCCCAAGTAACACTTAACTGTAGAAAAAATTTTAAATACAGTTTTTATTTATTTATTTTTTAAGTTGGCTCCATTCCCAGTTTGGTGCTTGAACTCAGACCTGAGATTAAGAGTCACATACTGTACTGACTGAACCAGCCAGGTGCCCCTAAAATACATTTTTAAAAACTAAGATAGTTGCATCCAAGACTCACTACTCTGATACAACCACTGAAAACATTTTGGTGAATATCTTTGGAAAGTATGTCTTCCTTACTTATTTATTTATCTATTTTTTAAAATTTTTATTTATTTATTTGAGAGAGAGAGCACGTGGGGGGAGGAGCAGCGAGAGAGGAATGAGCAGGCTTCACACTGAGCACAGATCCCTACATGGGACTCAGTTTCAAGACCCTGAGATTGCAACCTGAGCCAAAATCAAGAGTTGGATTCTCAGGCGACTGAGCCACCCGGGTATGTCTTCCTTTTTACAAGACATATTTTCTCAAATGTCTATGGTAAAATACAACACACGTATTTATTTAAGTATAAAAATATAAGGGCACCTGGGTGGCTCAGTTGTTAAGCGTCTGCCTTTGGCTCAGGTCATGATCCCAGCGTCCTGGGATCAAGCCCAGCATCAAGCTCCCTACTCAATGGGAAGCCTACTTCTCCCTCTCCCGTTCCCCCTGCTTGTGCTCTCTCTCTCTTTCTCTCTGTCAAATAAATAAATAAAATCTTTAAAAAAAAACCCTTTAAATATAAAAATATAAGAATGGGATCATATTACACATACTGCTTTGTAATGTGTTTTTTCCCCTATTCATTTTTTTGTGGACCATGTGTCCCTCTCTCCAAAACTTCCCTCAGTTTTCACTGTGCATCACTGGTTCTTGGGCAGGAAAGGGAGAGAAAAGAGCCATTTGCATTTGGACCCTACAGAAGTTCTGAAAGAAGCTGGCTCCCTCAGTGCCAGTGAGAAGAAAAGAAATAGTAGGAGATTAAGAAATTTGGCTTTCTCTCTTACCCTCTGATAGCCTAGCCTGGGGTAGGGGGATTTGAGGTAGAGACAGGTCAATACAAAGCCAAACAATAGAGCAAATGTGGGGGAGCTGGACTGCCTCCATCCAATCAAAGATCCCTTCAGATAACTCTTAGTTGGAAGGAAGGAATGCAAGCCAAAGCAGAGTTGAATTCACCAATTCATAAGTCAAGTGTGATTGACAAATATATATTTCCTCAATGGTCCCCAAAGTACACTGCTTTTGAAAAAGGTTGTTGTCACTCCAAAGAATCCTTAGTTGGCTGAATATTCAGAAATGTAAGGTAATATATTTGGTCATTGCATCTTCCTGGACTAACCCAGTGTTTCAAAACTTCCTGCTCCTTCACATAAACAATATGGGCTGAACATGGAGATAAAGGAAGTGCCTCAAGGAAAACAAAGATGAAAAAGATCTATTTTCTTCAAAGGGCTCATTGTCTTGTGTGGATATAGAAGAAAGGCACAAATACCAGCCACACAAGGCACAAGACAGGTACAGACTCTGAGCCAGATTGTTGGGTTTGAACCCTGGTCCACCACCATGCAAGTGAGCTTATACAACACAGCCAGCCCCTCTAACCCCCTCCAGGACATAGTGATAGAACCTGCTTCTGGGGGTAAGGGAGATTTAAAGGATAAAAGCACACAAGCCCTTGGCAAGGAGCAGTGTGTAGTAAATGTTTACCACAGCACCTAAATATGTGAGGTTAACCAGAAAGAAGAAACCAGACCCAGGAAACACTTCTTGAAGGAGGTAGGTCTAATCTTTGGGGTGGTTTTAATGGCACAGATGGAAAGGGTAGGATTCAGAAACACATGGCTTGGAGATTGAGCTATATGGAGAATAATCTGAGGAGAGTGACTAGAACATTTGCCTCAAGCTTTGTGGCAGGCAGGCGTGAGTAGGCGTCAAGTCAGGAAGTCAGGGCCTAACATGCTGGCCTGAAGAGGCTGTGCCCAGTTTGGTAGGAAATGAGGAAATACCAAAGGCTTTGAGCAGAGAATACCCGGTGCAGATGATGTAGAGTAAATGTTATAGGGTAGATGGGGTGGGATGGGGCAGGTGAGATGGATGTGAGGTCACAGTAGGCCAGTGTGGAAATCCAGGGCATCAATGGGGGTGGAGTGCAGGGTGATGTGGAAGGGATAATGGAGGGGCAGGGCCAGCTTCAAGGACATGTGGCCTTCACAGTCACATAGGACCATGCTTTGAGGGCCCTGTGCTTGGTTTAATGCTCTGCTTTCACTGTCTTGAAACTCTGGTTAGATTTTGAACAAAGAGCCCTACAAATTTTGAACTGGGTCTCAAACACTACATAGCCAGTCTTGAGGGAGGGGCATATAGGATGGACAAAATATTTGGGTTTCTTCTGAAGCAGAGGAGAGAAGTCACTGAAAGAGTTTTGGGGAATTTTGGCCAACAGATGATGGGTAAGGAGTGAGAATGGCATTTGCAGAGAGAACAACTTGTGTGACATACCAGTCATCAAGGGGAATGTCCGAAAACCTGGTGAGAATTTGGTCTCAGAGCTCAGCAAACAACTTTGAGATATAGGTATTTATTTGAAAATCATATCCTCTTATTAACCTTTTCTTCAAACACTAGAGGATTGTTCCACTTTGTTTTAATGAGATACATTTTTTAATTAAAAATGAAATTGATAAAAGCATTCACTGAATAATAATAATATATGAAGCTTTAGAAATGGGTGTAGGAAAGAAGCATTTAGAACAGTCAAAAAACTTATGTGGAAGACTTTTGCTATGGTCTAAATTGTGTTCCTCTCCAGCATTTGTGTGTTGAGGTCCTGACCTTCCAGTACCTCAGACTGTGGCTGTATTTGGAGTCAGAGTCTTTACAGAGGCAACTGAGTTAAAATGAGGTCATCAGGGTGGGACTTAATCCAGTAACACTCATCCTCTCTCTCTTTTTTTTTAAGGTTTTTATTTCTCTCTCTCTCTCTCTCTCTCTCTCTCTCTCACACACACACACACACACACACACACACACACAGAAAGAGAGAGCACAAGTAGGCGAAGCGGCAGGCAGAGGGAGAGGGTCTGCTAAGCAGGGATTCCAATGTGGGGCACAATCCCAGGACCCTGGGATTATGACCTGAGCTGAAGGCACCTGCTTAACCAACTGAACCACCCTGGTGCCCCAACACCGGTCCTCCTAAGAAGAGATTAAGAGCCAGAAAAACACAGAGGAGGGAACATGTTAGGACATGGGGAAAAGACGACCATGTCCAGGCCAAGGAAAGAAGGAGGCCTGGGGAGAACCATCACTGCCAACATCTCATTCTCAGACCCCATTGTCTGAGGCTGTGAGAAAATAAATTTTGGTTGTTTCAGCCCCCCAGTCTGTAGTACCCTATTACAGCAGCCCTGACAAACCTAACCAGCTTCCTTGAGAAGAACAAGAAGAGGTACTGACGTCCTTGGAAACAAGCTAGAGGTGCAAGGAGGTGGAGGGAAAGCAGGAAACAGTCAAAAAAGCAAAGGGTATCTCAAGGATGAGGACTGGTTCCCAGTTGTCAGTGAGGATGCAGGCCTTACAGGAAGGTGCTGGATTTTAGCATAAGGAAGTCACTAATGACCTTTAAGGTAATGATACCATTCATGCAGCAGGGGAAATCCAGGTACAGTCATGTTGGGGGAGTTCGACATGACAGTCTACAGGCAGAGAATCCTTGTTTTCAAGAAGTTTCAGCATGAAAGACGGGATGAGATAGGACAATAGGTTGAGAGGAAAACAGAATCAAGGAAAGGATTTATTCAGGGTGGGATTTAGGAAGCCCTGGGCAGGCAAGCAAGGTTATAGAAGCCCCAGAAAGGAGGACCCAGCATAGCATATTGTACCCAATTTACATCCGTTAAATAAGTTAGAAGGAAACTCACAGGGACCAGAGGAAGGGCACACAAAGCCTGGTCAGACAACTAGTCCATACCACTGGCTTGACATGGTATCTAGAGGAAGAAGGAAGGGACCTCTGTGCCATCCCTAATACTGGCAGCCCCTGGACTGTGCCTCCCTGTTTAGCTCTACCAGGTTCCTGTAAAAAGCCTGAGGCCTATTTCCCTTCACTTCTGTCCCTTTAGAATTCCCCTTGCAGATTTGCAGGGACAGGGACTGTCCAGAGCCTAGTACACAGGCGCATGAGAATCTGTTCCTCTAGGACTTTCCCACCAGCAGAGCAGAGAGGGCCCTATTATGAAGTAGGCAGTGGGACTGACCTGTAGACCTTTGGGATCCTCAATGTGCAGAGGGGACACAGAGCTGCTTTCTGCTCTTCCCTCTTCCTTACAAAACTCAGAAATGTTCCTTCCAGCTCTCTAGCTCTTCTGTTGATGTCCCCCAACCCGGGCCTAATCCCCAGCAGTTGCCTTGTTTTCTTGGGAACCGAGTGCTAAATCTCTGGGCAGCCTCAGCCTCAGGACCCAGCTTCCTCTTGGCCAGTAGTTTTCAAACTTTAAAGAAATGGTTAACATTTCTTTCTCTAACATCTTAGAGAAATCCCTAAAATATCAGGGGGCTAATGGTACTTTTCATCAGTATACATCTCATGGTCCCTGTGAGTTATAACTTCAAACTTATTGTACTCATACAGTGTCAAGTCGGCTGATGAGAATTACAGGTTGTTTTAATAAATGGAAAAAATAGAAATTGTAGTTATAGGGGTGCCTGGCTGGCTCAGTTGGTGTGAGATGCAATTCTAGATCTTGGGGTTGAAAGTTTGAACCCCACATTGGGTCTAGAGATTAGTTAAAAGTGAGATCTTATCTAAATAAATAGATAGATAGATAGATAGATAGATAGATAGATAGTGGTTATGGGGAACATTGCAATCTAATACCAGCCTCAGGCTTTAGTTTATTTCTGCCATTTGCTTTGGTCACATTGTAATAAGAAATTCCCAATTTACACAGATAAATGGCTATAAACTGTAACAGTTTTAAAAATAGTCAGCCTTATAACCTTGGAATTTAAGGGACCAGCAAATAACAGAAGATTTGTTCAGAGTCTTTACAAAAGTGATTTATCTTTGCAACACACTTAGCCTGTTGATCAGCAGGCTGATCAACCCTAAGAACTGCCTTGAACCCCAACCCCATCACCAGCCAACAAATATTTACTGAATGCTTACTTTATGACAGATTCTGCACTGAGCAGAAGATACAGAAAAAAAAACAAAACACATTGTCCTTACCCACAAGGACATCAGGCTGGCAGAGGATTTAGGCTTAGAGAAACTCCAAGTGTAGAATGTTCAGGGAGCTCAAGAGATGGCACTTGTTGGACCTGGGGAAGTATATAAGATGGGATCCAGGTCACAGATGCAGAGCAGGTTTCTAGAAGCCACTCTGCACTGGGGATAATCAGGAATTGGGCATAGAGAGTACATAGAGAGGGCCCTCTGAAGCAATGTCAAGAGGCATCATATGAGGAAGTGATATATATATACATATATACATATACATATATATATATACATATATACATATATACATATACATATATATATACACATATATACATATATACATATACACACAGTATATGTACTGGTCTCATGCTGTGTGAGATGGCTGTCTGAGACAGTGGGAATGGCGGAGACAAGCTGGGGAAGGCAGCAGAGACAGGGCCCTTGCAGGGCTTCAGGGTAATAAGGAGGTAGGGGGCTGTAGTCAAATCTGCATTTTTAGAAGAGCCCTCATATGGATTAACCCCATATTTGGAGGCAGGGAGACCACTTCAGAGACTATTATGAGGCTAGGGGTGATGGAGGCTGAGCCAGGGCATGACAGTGGGGAATAGAGAGAAGCAGATGGAGTTGAGTAATATTTAAGAGGCAGAACTGACAGGACTTTGTGATGGATTGGCTGAGGCCGCAGGGATGAGGTGGGGATACAGATGGAGGGGAGGGAGAAGTCAAGGAAGCCCTTCCACAAAAGTGTCTAGTTTGGATGGCTGACTATAGAGCAAGACTGTGAGCCCAGGTCCTCTGCTTCCACAGCCCTTCAGACTGATACTATGAGAACAAGGGTGATGAAATCAAACTTGTAGTTGACAATCATCATCAAGATCATAAATCCACATAAATAAATTAATTAACTTTAAAAAAAGAAAGAACAGGTGAGAGAGTCAGTCATTCCTCTTGGAAGTTTTGCTTACAATTTGCTAAGAATGAATGAGCAGAGTAATCGGTGTGAGATTAATTGGTTGATGACATTAGTCAGCCCTACCAAAGGTCGGTTTCTATTAAGAATGCCATTGCAGAATCTAGTTGTTTTCTTTTTAAACTACAAAATCCACTTAATAATCACATCAACACAAAGGCAAACATGTTTCCCTCTGAGTTCTGGTGATGGGGCAATTATATATCTTTCAGATAGATCATGATTGCAATGAGCCACATTGGGGAAGATACTGTATGTATGAACTTAAAAGGCAAGGAAAAATAACAGAAGTGAATATTCCTATGCATTTCTCAGAGCTTGGTAATATTTGATGTTAAAGTGGCAGTAGCTGCGGGAAAATTAAAGTACTACATAATCAGATTGCTAAAGGCTGGAAGGGGAATGGGTGGGAGAGTTTATGTGGTTTTTTAAAACAGGAAGTTCTACCCAAAAGTGTGTCATATCTGAAGTGAAGGAGGTTCTGATAGACTATTAGAAGAGCCTGCACAACAGCAAGTTGATGTTCTTGACACATTATATTTCATGACAATAAACACATGTTTACTTTTCACCAAATTGTGCAATGTTATTTATATAACAAATATATAGTGACTATATACAAAGTGACTAATGTGTATATCCTCAGGTTGGATAAAAAGTGACTAATGTATATCCTCAGGTTGGCTGGTCTGGGATCCTATGAAGTCAAAGAGAAACTACTGTTTAGTCTTGTGAAAGACAGGAGGGGTTGCTTTTTTTTTTTTTTTTTTTTCATTTAAAATGCAGGTTTTCAAACTTTTAAAGAGACTCTTTGAAATTGTGAGGGCAATGGCAACAAAGAAATGTTGGTTATCAACATTACAGGGAAAGCAGCATGATTTGAATGATGATGAGGGACAGCTTGTTAAGAAGAGGAATTCTCAAGGTCATACAAAATCATTGAGATTTTGTATGAGATTGAGATGGTCTCTACTTAGACCATCCTCTTACTCAGGTCATAACTGAAACAGGCCCAAATTAGACCCTGGTCAAGAAGTTCAGCTGATGTAGGAAGGTGCCCTGCTCTAATGTCTGTGGGAGCACAGGCTAGCCAAGCTGATTTCACCATGAACAGCTCCAGTGTACTCTAGCTCCCGTGTTCCGAGGGGAAGGCCTCAATGGTCCAGTGTCCCAGTGTATATGGATCCTGATCTCAGAAGCTTCTTCGAGTCCTCATGGAGTTTGTGAACTTCCTCTATAGGTGACAAAGCAATGCTTTGGGGAGACGGGAACCAGGTGCGGGAGAGGGAGGAGTCAAGATTGCATCATTATCTTAACCAAATGCTTAAGAGGATACTGGCCCATACCTTATGTTTGCATTCAGAACTAATGCTTTTGTTACTAAAGCTTAATTTTGGCTATTGCATATTATCTGATATTGTATTGGTGCTATCAAAAGAGGAGCCTAGAAAAAGTGAGGGAGGGTCTTAGTTTATGTGCTGATAAAGACCACGGACTCTGGGTTTGAATCCTGAGACTGACTGGCTGTGTGACTTGGACAGGTCATTTACCATCTGTGTACCTTGGTTCCTTCTCTAAAGAATGGGGGAGAGTAATGGATAGGGTCCTTTTGAGGCCTAAGTGAGTCAGCACTTATAAAGGCTGTGCAGTAGAGCACTTAGAAACCCTGGATATCCAGTTCAACACACATCTATGTGACAGGCGCTGGCTGATGGCCCTGGAGGTGACCCTCCATGAAGTCCAACTTGGGAGCCAAGGAAGGCTACCTCAACATACTCTTCCATCTGCAGCCACTGTGATCTGGTTTTCCTTTTTCACCCGCTCTGGTTCCTTTTCAAGTTTTCCCCAAGGCCCCCTCCAGTCTCCCTCTTCTATTCTTTTTTTTTTTTTTTAAGATTTTGTTTATTTATTTGACAGACAGAGATTACAGTAGGCAGAGAGGCAGGCAGAGAGAGAGAGGAGGAAGCAGGTTCCCTGTTGAGCAGAGAGCCCTATGTGGGGCTCGATCCCAGGACTCTGGGATCATGACCTGAGCTGAAGGCAGAGGCTTTAACCCACTGAGCCACCCAGGCGCCCCGTCCCTCTTCTATTCTTATCAGGCCATCTCATCCGCAGGCTCTGTGTCCCTTGCTAGTCATTCAAAGGCAGCTCACAAGCATCTTTCTCTAGCTCAGAGCTCTCTGCTGAGCTCCAGATCTAGATATCAGCTGCACACTTGGTAGGACATCCTGGATGCCTCAAAGGCACCGCAAACTCAATAAGTGAGAAGCCCAGCTCATGCACAGCTGGCCCTCTTCTGGGGCAGCCCAGTTCAGTGATAGGCACAATCATCCATGCAGACTTAAAAAGGGGTCCTCACTTTCCCTATCCAGGTTACTCACAAACCCTGTCAGTTCTGTCTTTTAAACATCTCTTAAATAAATTTGCTCACTTCTTTCCATCTCCACCAGGATGACCCTTGGCCAGTTCTCTTGTTCAGCTATTGCCTCCTAACACTGAACATAAAATGTGGTTGGGGATAATGGTTAACATGCATGTTGACAAATTCAGTAGTTGTTTTTTTTTTTTAAGATTTTATTTATTTATTTGACAGAGAGAGAGAGAGAGAGAGAGAGAGATCACAAGTAGGCAGAGAGACAGGCAGAGAGAGAGAGGGAAACAGGCTCCCCGCTGAGCAGAGAGCCCTATGTGGGGCTCAATCCCAGGACCCTGAGATCATGACCTGAGCCAAAGGCAGAGGCTTAACCCACTGAGCCATCCAGGAGCCCCAAATTCAGTAGTTTCTTACAATGTTAAGTGCTGAGAAGAAAAGCGTACCGAGGAAATTGGCTAGAGAGTGACCCAAGAGGTCAGCTGAGGAGGGCCTTTCTGAGGAAGTGATATTTGAAGATCTTGAGGATGAGGATTCCAGGCCTGCCTCGGATACACAGGTCCTGAGATAAGGACCAGCTTGAAAGAATCAAGAGCTGGAGGTGAACACAAGCTGGAGGTAAAAGGGAGAATGGGGAGATAAGAAGGGGAGGTCTGCAGAGACCAGCTCCTATGTGGTTTTGGAGACCGTGAGCAGAAATTCAAATGCCAGTGGGAAGTCATGGATGACTTTTAAGCAGAAGCATCAGCACTTGGGGGCAATTTGTTACTCCTACCAATTGCTCCAGCCTCGCCTGATTCTGCATCTGATAGAGTGCAGGCACATATAGCACTCTATATTCATGAAATAGTTGATGACTCCTGAAATCCAGTTTGTCATTCTCTGTAAGCAAGGGTGACCTCCAGGGCTGATTGACAGTGATTAAACCACCACACGTGCAGATCCACAGACCAGGAACCTGGGAGCATCTTCACTTTCCCCTTTCCCAGCAGCTTGTCACCAACTCCTGTTGGCTCTATCACCTAAGCATCTCTCAAAAATTTGCTCACCTCACTTTCTTAGGTAGGAAGGAAGAAGCCAAGCCCCGCTTCCCATCCTGGCTTCAGCAACACCACTATCTGTGACCCCTCAATCCAGGGTCTAGTTGTTCAGAACCTGAAAGCTGGCCACATCTGCCTGTATCAGAGATGGATGTTTGTCCTGGAAGGTATGGTTTGGTGAGCATGTGCAGGAAACCTGGACCTATGGCTTATGGCTCTTTGTACACCGGCCAATCATCTATTATTTCTGGGTTTGCTTGAGCTTATTTGTAAAACGGGTATAATGATATTCACTTTGTCTCTTTCCTGTTGGTAAAAAAATAAGTAGCTCTGAGGACCAGAAAACATCACATTGATGATTTGGTGTGAAGTGTTGTCATGACTGAGGCTGGGATTCCAACAGGAGCTTCATTCAGGCCCACGCTCCCGTGGGACACCAGCTGAGCTGCAGTGGTTTTCCTGTTTGACTCCAGAGCACTTGTTCTTTCTCTCCTGCAGTCTCTTACAGGGCTGAGGCTGTTGCCCTGCTGGTACAGGTCAGTGAGGTGTCTCCAGGCATGGGGGGAACCTGCCTGCACACAGCTGGACTACGGTCTTGATGCCTCAGGCACTGGGACCTCAAAGCATCATTGTGTTGCCTGCCATTTATTTCCAAAGATTACCTTGTATTTTACCCTGAAATCCAAATTTGTCATCACCACTTGTAGTAGAAATGAAACTGTCTGGGAGCCACCAGCCTGGGGCCTGCACAGAGTTCTGGGCAGGGGTGGCCTGAAGCCACCCTAAATGTCGAGACCTCAGGCCTTAATCTGACAACCTAGCCAAGTCGTCAAGTGCCTGAGATGATGGGTTTGTCTGGACAGGCGAGAATATTTTAAGACACAAACAACGATAGAAGCTTTTCTCTTAGTAACCAAGGTTGGATATGCACAGAGTGAGGCCAAGCAGAATAAAAGGGTAAACTGCTCCAGGCACAGCCCTCTCCTGCCCTCGATCCTGCCTCTCAGCTCTCATCCCCCCCTTGAAAGCACCCTGACCTCCTCCGCTCACTCTTCTGCCCTGCACTGACAACGATACAGTCTTCTAACACTTGTTTTCTTCTGCATTTTCAAAAAAAGAACAAGCAGTCATCTTCTGACTTTCCTTCAGTTCACATTCTAGCCCATTTAAACAAATGAGCTCTCAGCAATGCATTCTAGATCTTTTGTCTAAACCATGGCACTTGAGGGCCGAGAGGGGACGCAGCATCAGATCAGCATCTGCTCAGTGTTGCCAGGACTTTGACCCACTGAGTCTCCTTCACCCTCGCAGCCTGGCAAGGGTGCAGCAATCACCCCCTCCTCACAGAGGAGAAGCAGAACTGTGTGGAGAACTTGGGCAGCGTCCCAACTCAGAGTCAGGGCAACTCAGAGTCAAGATGCAAACCCTGCTTTCTCAGGAAAGAGTTAAACTAGGGATTTTGTTTACGAAGGATCTTGGCTTTTTGCCCTTGTTTTAAACTCATACCCCATTGAGATGAGATGGTTCAGTTATGCTTTCTTGGCAGCGTTTCCCCTTTCGGCTTCTACCATCTCCTGCTTCCCTGGGCATGCCCTATTCCTTGCTCAAGAACTGTTAGCCTGTATCCTGTTTCAATAAGATAAGTTACCTTATTATCTCCGATCCCAATTCCCTGTGACCAGCTGCTCAACTCTCTGTGATAATGCAAACAATACTTACTTCTGTTCTCAGTTGCTGGTCTTTTTAAAAAACTTTTTTATTTTTTTTTTCCCCCATGAAAACAAGCGTCCGTTTTCACAGGTGGGGAGCTGTGGCCTTTCTCTTTTGAGGTCTACATCTGCCAGCCGAAGGACGAGACGGACAATGCTGTCAGGAGTTCAGGGGCCGGTGCTGCTCCAAAAACCTCCAGGAAGCATTCACTCAAATGAGCAGGCATCCTGGGCACTGTGTAAAAACTCATGCAGCTGGCTCTTTATAATAGCCCCAGACTGGAAGCTGCCCAAACGTCCATCAACTGTAGAACGGATAAATAAATTGTGGTGTATTCACACAATGGAATACCCGCCAGCAAAGAGAATGAACCATCTATAACTACAAGCCGCAATATGGATGAACCTCACAGACATGACATGGCGTGAAAGAAGCCGACACAAAAGAGAACATACTGTATGATTCCCTTTATAGAAAGTACAAAAACAGGCAAAACTCATCAATGGTGTTGGAATTAGGAACCTGGTTACCCCTGGGGTGAGAGAATGGGGCTTCTGGGGACAGCTCGTATTCTGTTTTTGTTTTCATCTGAGCACTGGCAAAACAGGTGTGTTCAGTTTGTGAAAATTCATTCAGCTGGACACCTGTAATATGGGCACTTTTCTGTACGGATATTATCTCCGATGGAAAAAAAAATTAAAGCCAAACTGAGGGAGCTAGCTTTGTCCAGGTGTATTCTGATGCCTCTGTTTCTTAGCTATATTTAACCTATGACAATGCATAGACATTTCTTCTGAGACAGAGTGATCCCTGGAAAAATAACAGCCATGTAGGACTTTTTTCATTAACTTTTAAAATGTTAGACTCACAAAAGAAATCACACCTTAGTTATCCTGTGGATGTTACCTGACAGTTTTATTCTTTAACTGAAGTAATCTTAGGAGCTCAAAAGAGCATTATACCTTTTTGCCTAGTTGCTGGCACAACAAGGTCTATCTTAGGTTCTTTTTTCTTGTGACTAGAATTTTAATTATAGAAATGCATGTTTTGCTGGGAAAAATGAGATGGAGATCCATAGTAAATCTTCTTCAAATATTCATAATAATTCTTGATAAAATGCATTAGTTCTTTTAAAAACAGAAAAGGATCTTTTGGGTCCTCAAGGAGTAGCTTATTGGCAGAAGCTTTGAGAGAAAACAAATCAGAAGAGATCATTAAAACCCTTTCACTCCCCTAACCAACTCTAACAATATCAAGTTCGGTCTCTGAAATGCAAGTTCATTATTCCTGGATAATGTAATACTTTTAAGGTGACTGGATGAAAAGTCAAACCCCTGATTTTGTGGTTTTAAAATAAAATTTGGGGCTTCTGGGTGGTTTAGTCGGTTGAGTGTCTGACTCTTGGTTTCGGCTCAGGTCATGACCTCAGGGTTGTGAGATCGAGCCCTACATGGGGCTCCACACTCAGCAGGGAGTCTGCTTGAAGATTCTCTCCCTCTGCTCCTCCCCTCACTTGTGTGAGCTCTCTCTCTCAAATAAATAATAAATAAACCTTTATTTTATTTTTTTAAGATTTATTTATTTATTTGACAGAGAGAGAGATCACAAGTAGGCAGAAGGACAGGCAGAGAGAGAAGGGGAAGCAGGCTCCCTGCTGAGCAGAGAGCCTGATGTGGGGCTTGATCCCAGGACCCTGAGATCATGATCTGAGCCAAAGGCAGAGGCTTAACCCACTGAGCCACCTAGGTGCCCCATAAATAAACCTTTAAAAAAATAAAGTTTTATGAAATATAACTTTTATTCAAGACATACAGGATAAGTCACTGCAATTATTACTAGATAGGAATTTGAATGTCATTTTATATCTAGTATTGATCTTATTATATTTAATTGATATATTCTAATGTGTCTGCATAATTTTTCCTAACACAGCTCAAAGTCCCAGTAAGGAGACATTTTCTCTTCAGAACACATCCTCTAAGGCTGCTGGCACACAGCTCACATTCACAGGAGGGCAGTTTCAAATGGTTCTTGCAAGAGCCAAATTCAGTTTGCCTTTTTTGAATCCACTTCTCTAAGCTCATGGGCCCGAGTTAAGACCTGCCTTTAAAACAAGCTGTATCTCTTCCTTCGATGTGATGTTAACCTCCTGAAACGTACTACTGTCAAAGCTATAACACATTTACCTCAAAGACTCCACATCCTTGGCCTTTGTCAAGCAAACTCTCCTGTCAATTACAGCCTGTCTTCCAGAAGCACGGACTTGATATGGAGGCTGCTAAAGTGTTCATCATTAACTGCAGAGCTTTTTGATGAAGAAAGAAACAAAGAATACAAGCTTAGATCACCACATACCTCAGTAAATCTTCTGGAGTCATGACCAACTTGGAAATCTGTTTATCAGCATCAGGTCTAGAAGGCAAGAGAAATGGGGAAGTGAGGGCAAAACAAACAACTGAGCTGCACAGAGCAGCTGCCTAGGCATGACTGATTACATCCAGCGACATAGCTCAGCTCCTTTCAATCCTTTCTAACAAACAATGCACACTTGGGCCCAAACTCCAGGAGGCCTCCATATCATCTACATCTTTTTTTCAAGGTTTGCCTTCTCTTAGGAAAAGCAACATAAATTCATAGTAAGTCTCAGTGCCTTACCAGAGATCTCCCAACAGTTTGAGAGGAAGCAGCAAGTATTTGGGAAAAGGAATGCAGACAGCCTCTGAAAGGAAGGGTAATACCCTTCAGAATGAGTCTGAGTGCGTCTCAGCATCACTGAACTCAGACTTGGAAGATATGGTTTCTGTTTTCCTATATTACTCTATTAGGAATAGATACACTATTGATTATTGTGAAGCAAGGGCCTATGGGAAATACTGGCTGTGTGGACACTGGGATGGCATATGTGACATATGGGACCTATGCCACACTCAGAGGTCATTCTGGTGGTGATTGCCACAAGTGGCCCATGAGCTATAGGTGAGGCCTGCCCATCCGTACAGCAGGACATGGACCTGGGTGAGAGCAGGGCCTCTGGGACTGTTCCATGAGGAAGCAAATGGCTAGAGAGAGAGTTGCCCTGTTTGGAGTCCTAAAATATAGGCAGGAGCTCATGCACTAATTTGGGGAGGGCAGGTATAATTATGGAGGCAAATGGCCACAGAATGGGGGCTGGTTCTTCACCCTGGCTGCACATTAGAGTCAACTGGTATTCAGGTTAATAATGCTGCATAATAAATCTGCCCAAACTTAGTCGTATAAAACAACCACCATTTTGTTACACTCATGAAGTCTGTGGATCAGAATCTGTGTAGAGCTTAGCTGGTAGTTCTTTGGCTCCTGTGGTAGTTCCTCAGTGATATTCAGGTGGCGGCTGTGCTGGTTTGGAAGGCCCAAGATGGTTTTACGTGCTGCTTAGTACTGGGGATGACTGGACTTATTGACCTGAGTACCTGCACATGGCTTCCCTAGCACAGTAGTCTTGCTGGACTGCATCAGAATCCTGGCCAAGGCTGGGAGAAATGCATGGCCTTTATGATCTAGCTTTAGAAGTCACATAGCCTTAGCTTTGCCACACTTTATAAATTGAAGCATACACACAACCCAGACAAAAGGGGAGGGAAATTAGACTATGTTTTTTATTATTTTTTTATTTTATTACTTTTTTAGTTGATTCCAATATAGTTAACATGCAGTGTTATATTAGTTTTAGGTGTAAATATAGTGATTCAGCAATTCTGTACATCGCCCATTACTCATCATGACCAGTGCATTCCTTAATCCCCATCCCCTATTTCACCCATCTCCTCCTACCTCTGCTCTGGTGACCATCAGTTTGGCCTCTGTAGTTAAGAGTCTATTTCTCGGTTTATCTCTCTGTCTTTCTCTCTTTTTTCCCTTTGCTTATTTGTTTTGTTTCTTAAATTCCACATAGGAATGAAATCATATGGTATTTGTCTTTCTCTGACTATTTCACTTATCAATATACTCTCTAGCTCCATTCATGTTTTTGCAAATGGCAGGATTTCATTCTTTTTTATTGCTGAATAATATTTCATTATACACACAGACAAACATACATGCACACAAATACACACACACACCATCTTCTTTATACATTCTTCTATCAATGGACACTTGGGCTGCTTCCATAGTTTGGCTATTATAAATAATGCTGCTATAAACAAAGGGGTATATATATTCTTTCCAGTTAATGTTTTTGTATTCTTTGGGTGCATACCCAGTAATCTGATTACTAGATCATAGGGTAGTTCTATTTTTAACTTTTTGAGGAACCTTCAAATCATTTTCCATGGTGGCTGCACCAGTTCATATTCCTACCAATAGTGCACAATAGTTCCTTTTTCTCTACATCCTCACCAACACTTGTTGTTTCTTGTGTTTTTTATTTTAGCCATTCTGACAAGTGTAAGGCAATATCTCATTGTAGTTTTGATTTACATTTCCCTGATGATGAGTGATGTTTAGTGTCTTTTCATGTGTCTGTTGGCCGTCTGCATATCTTCTGCTCATTTTGCAACTGGATTATTTGGGGGGAGGTTGTTGAGTTATATAAGTTCTTTATATATTTTGGATATTAATCCTGTATCAGATATGTCATTTGCAAAAATCTTCTTCTCTTCTTCCATTCAGTAGGTTGTCTTTTAGTTTTGTTGATTATTTCCTTCACTGCACAGAAGCTTTCTATTCTGATGCCATCCCAATAGTTTATTTTTGCTTTTATTTCCCTTGCCACAGGAGACATACCTAGAAAAATGTTGCCATGGCTGATGTCAGAGAAATTACTGCCGAGCTCTCTTCTAGGACTTTTATGGTTTCAGGTCTCACATTTAGGTCTTTAATCCATTTTGAATTTATTATAGTGTATGGCATAAGACAAGTGGTCCAATTTCATTCTTCTATATGTAGTTGTCCAGTTTTCCCAACACTATTTGTTGTAACACTTTTTCCCATTGCATATTCCTGCATACTTTGTCAAAGATTAATTGACCATATAATCGTGGGCTTGTTTCTGGGTTTTGTATCCTGCTCTGTTGATCTATGTGTCTATTTTTGTGCCCAGTGCCATACTGTTGTGATTACTACAGCTTTGTAGTATAACTTGAAATCTGGAATTGTGATACCTCCATTATTTTTTCAAGATTGTTTTGTTGTTTTGGCTGTTGAGGATCTTTTATGGTTCCATACAAGTTTTAGGATTATTTGTTCTAATTCTGTGAAGAGTGCTGTTGGTTTTTTTTTTTTTTAAATAAAGATTGCGTTAAATTTATGAATTGCTTTGGGCTGTATGGACATTTTAACAATATTTTTTCTTCTAATCCATGAGCATGGAATATCTTTCTATTTGTGTCATCTTTAATTTCTTTCATCAGTGTTTTATAGTTTTCAGAGTATAGGTCTTTCACCTCCTTGGTTAAGTTTATTCCTAGGTACTTTATTATTTTTGGTGCAATTGTAAATAGTATTGCTTTCTTAATTTCTCTTTCTGTTGCTTCATTATTAGTGTACAAAAATGCGGCATATTTCTATACCTTGATTTTGTATCCTGTGACTTTACTGAATTAATTTATCAGTTCTATTAGTTTTGGGTAGAGTTTGTAGGGTTTTCTTCTCTTTTCTTTTCTAAAGATTTTATTTATTTATTTGACACAGAGAGAGTGTCCACAAGCAGGGAGAACATCAGGCAGAGGGAGAGGGAGAAACAGACTCCCCACCAAGCAAGGACGCCAATGCGGGACTTGATCACAGGACCTGGGATCATGACCTGAGTCAAAGGCAGATGCTTAACTGACTGAGCCCCCCAGGTGCCCTGTAAGGTTTCTATATAGAGTATCATGTTGTCTGCAAAAATGACTGTTTTGCTTCTTCTTTACCAATGTGGATTCTTTCTATTCCTTTTTCTTGTCTGATTGCTAGGACTTCTAGTTCTATGTTGAATAAAAGTGGTAAGAGTGGGCATCCTTGTCTTGTTCCTAATAATAGGGGGCAAACTCTTAGTTTTTCACCATTGAGTATGATGTTATAGACTCCATCTTTAAAGGAGTACATTGTCAAGGACACATTGTGGAAGAGCACAAGGGTTAGGAGGTACTGTTGCACCATCTTTAGAAATATAGTCAGCTATAGCTGGGAAGCTTATTAAATAGTGTACAGGTTCATTCTGTTTCATGTGATCTAGGACAATGGTTCCCTACCTGGAAGGACACTAGATGACCTAGAAGCTTTTAAAAATACCTATGCCTAGGTCACAGCTCTGAACAAACAAATCAGAGTCTTTGAGAATGTGGTTTGGCGATCTGTAGGATAGCTAGCCAAGTTCCAAAACCTACTGGATAGTGAGGCCCAGGAAACATATCAAACACACACACACACACACACACACACACACACACACACACACACCTCTCTAGGTGCTTCCAGTGCACATTCAGGATTTAGAACAATTGGGATAGAGCTTATGAGCCTGGTCCATGAGTAGCTATGCAGTAAGACTGAACATGGTTCACTCAAAACTTGGATGTTTTTATGCTTCTTTTATTTGCTCTATCTTCTTGTATTTACTTCTTAGTCTCTCTTACTAGTTAGTGTTTGAAGTGGTATTTTTAGAGTTTGCTATGTCAGTTATCCCAGGGCCACAAAGAGAAAGGACTGTATTGACAGTGGGGCTAGAGGCATGAATGAGCTGGAGCACAGTAGGCAGTGAGAACAGAATGAGGGGCCCAGGGCAGATCTGAGCAGTCCTGGTCAGCTGCTTCTCTCTGTCTGAGAGGCTCCTCCTTGCACTCTCTAAAAAAAGGCTGGACAGGGACTGGTTTAGTTTTGAAGACAGGAGGCTGTCTTGCTTACTCTGTGTTGCTCTAGGGTAAACTAGCAACATATATGAATATGTGTGGTAAAGAACCATAGGAACCTAAATATCATGAGTCCTGATGGCAGGTGCAAGACTCATATTATCTGTCTGCAGTTTGAGGAGCCAGCTGTAAAGTTCCCATGCTGAATATTCCTAGAGAAGTCCCTTTCAAAACCTGGCAGAGCATCTACTGCAGCTTTAACATAAATTCTGGTGGTTCGGCTACTTATGTCCACCAGGGATCCTTAAGGTAAAGGGTATGGCTTTTTACTATGGATTCCTTTATTAGTTATTCCAGGAAATATGCGTTTTCAACTCCTAAGTAAAATAAATATTCATCTTTGGGGCAAGACCCAAGATCTTGCATGTAGTAGGTACTAAATAAATATTTGCTTAATATCCAAATAGATAAATGAAAATAGTAATTCCACTTTCTTCCTGATAGCTTTTTAAGCATACAATTAAATCAGTTTTTAAAGCAATAAAAAAATTTGAAAACTTAAAAAAATTAAATTATTTGTTTTAAAAACCCAGAGGGAAGGTAGGAGCCATTATAGGAACTGACTGGCTTACCTAACTCATGCATTGACCAAAGCAGTTGGATAGACTAGAGTTGGAAAAGGTTCAAGGATAATGCTGGCTTTGTTGTTGTGTCTGTTTCTAATGCATGGCCATAACATTTGCTCTTGACATCTCAAGAGCGGGGATGTGAATCTGGGATTCTCTCCCAGCAACTCTTGGCTTCTTCTGAGTAATACTCTCACATCTCATTAGATGCAACTGCTACCATCTGGACCTGATCGACCTTGATCCTGAGCAGGCAGGAGGGTGTAGGTGAGCAGAGGGGGGTGTAGAAAGAAGCAGGCCTGCCTGTCCCCCAAGAGCAAAGGGGTTAAGAGCTTTGCCTTAAATTACAAGTGGCCTGGATTCAGGTCCCAGCTCTGCTATTTACTGTGTCAATCTTGACAAGTTATTCAACCTCTCGGTACCCCAATTTCCTCATTCATTAAATGGGGTCACTAAAACTTATTTCAAGGGTTACTCTGGAGACTAAAGGGGGCAAGGGATGCAAACACCTAGACTGTACTCAGTATACAGTAAGGCCTCAATAACTGTTAACTTAAAAAAAAAAAAAAAAACCTCAGTGCTGCCCACTATGCTCCCTACTGGTCTGCACTTTCTTTGTATCCTCATGGTTTCCTGATGTGGAAACAAGAAGTTTGGGAATCATTGGAGCTTGAGGTTGGAGGAGGTCTTTGGGGTCAACCCAACCCATCTGACTTAGAACCTCCTTTTTCTGCATCCCTGATGGATGGCCATTCATCCCCACCAGAGCTCATCTAGAAAATAGAAGATCACCACTTTGTGAAGCATCCTCTTTTGTTGTCCTCACTTCTAGTAGGGGTTTTCCTTGCATTGTGCTGAAATATGCCTCTTTTATAACTTCTGTGTATAATTTTGAGCTTCATCCTCTTTCAATGCCATTCTCTTCTCCATAGTCCTCTAAATTTTTGACACAGCACTTTCCCCCTTTTTATTTATTTGTCACTTAATCACATAATATAAGCCAGCCTGTTTTGAGCATCTTTTATATGCCAGCCTAATGTAATACAAGATTAATGTTTTATGTGTTTACTTTTTTTCTTCCTGGTACCTCTTTGAGGAACCAACTCTAAATTTTTAGTGGCTCTGATGGGGCCACCCACCCCCCACTCATTTCTCAGTCCCAGAGGTGGGCACATGACCCAGAGTACCCTGCCATACTGGCTACAGTGATTGGTTGAGAAATTAGAAGGTGACCCAACCTGGACCATTCAGGGGGTTTGCTTAGAATTTTGCTGTAACTCTGGGAAAAGAGTGATGTTCTTTTCTTTGGCATCACTGCCTCTATGACTGATAAATGTGTAGCCATCTTTGCCAACACACTAGGATTTCATGCCTAAGAATAGATCAAAACACAGGAAAGCAGAGTCTCCAGTTAAGGAGAGATAGACCTTCCTGATGACAGAATTTGAGCCCAGGATCAAGCTGTACCTGAAACCATCAGGTTTTGAATATCACAGTTACACAGACCCAAATCTACACCCTCCCATTTTTTGTTATAAGCTAGTTTGAGTTGGTTTTTGGTCACCTGAACCCAAAAGTATCTTTTTTTTTTTAAATTTCAAGTAGGAAAGATTTTTATTTATTGTTTATTTATTGTTTTCTTTCTTTTTTTTTTTTTTAATTTTCAAATTTATTTTCAGTGTAACAGTATTCATTGTTTTTGCACCACACCCAGTGCTCCATGCAATCCGTGCCCTCTCCAATACCCACCATCTGGTTCCCCCAACCTCCCACCCCCACCCCTTCAAAACCCTCAGATTGTTTTTCAGAGTCCATAGTCTCTCATGGTTCACCTCCCCTTCCAATTTCCCTCAACTCCCTTCTCTCTAACTCTCCTTGTCCTCCATGCTATTTGTTATGCTCCACAAATAAGTGAAACCATATGATAATTGACTCTCTCTGCTTGACTTATTTCATTCAGCATAATCTCTTCCAGTCCCGTCCATGTTGATACAAAAGTTGGGTATTCATCCTTTCTGATGGAGGCAGAATACTCCATAGTGTATATGGACCACATCTTCCTTACCATTCGTCCGTTGAAGGGCATCTTGGTTCTTTCCACAGTTTGGCGACTGTGGCCATTGCTGCTATAAACATTGGGGTACAGATGGCCCTTCTTTTCACTACATCTGTATCTTTGGAGTAAATACCCAGTAGTGCAATTGCAGGGTCATAGGGAAGCTCTATTTTTAATTTCTTAAGGAATCTCCACACTGTTCTCCAAAGTGGCTGCACCAACTTGCATTCCCACCAAGAGTGTAAGAGGGTTCCCCTTTCTCCACATCCCCTCCAACACATGTTGTTTCCTG
The DNA here is from genome assembly GCF_010015895.1 of Lontra canadensis. Taxonomy (NCBI): domain Eukaryota; kingdom Metazoa; phylum Chordata; class Mammalia; order Carnivora; family Mustelidae; genus Lontra; species Lontra canadensis. The sequence goes on along the minus strand of NW_022631106.1, from coordinate 3,705,044 downwards.
TCTTGCTAATTTTGGCCATTCTAACTGGTGTAAGGTAGTATCTCAATGTGGTTTTAATTTGAATCTCCCTGATGGCTAGTGATGATGAACATTTTTTCATGTGTCTGATAGTCATTTGTATGTCTTCATTGGAAAAGTGTCTGTTCATATCTTCTGCCCATTTTTTTAATATGATTGTCTGTTTTGTGTGTGTTGAGTTTGAGGAGTTCTTTATAGATCCTGGATATCAACCTTTTGTCTGTACTGTCATTTGCAAATATCTTCTCCCATTCCATGGGTTGCCTCTTTGTTTTGTTGACTGTTTCCTTTGCTGTGCAGAAGCTCTTGATTTTGATGAAGTCCCAAAAGTTCATTTTCGCTTTTGTTTCCTTTGCCTTTGGAGACATATCTTGAAAGAAGTTGCTGTGGCTGATATCGAAGAGGTTACTGCCTATATTCTCCTCTAGGATTCTGATGGATTCCTGTCTCACGTTGAGGTCTTTCATCCATTTTGAGTTTATCTTTGTGTACGGTGTAAGAGAATGGTCGAGTTTCATTCTTCTACATATAGCTGTCCAGTTTTCCCAGCACCATTTATTGAAGAGACTGTCTTTTTTCCACTGTATATTTTTTCCTGTTTTGTCGAAGATTATTTGACCATAGAGTTGAGGGTCCATATCTGGGCTCTCTACTCTGTTCCACTGGTCTATGTGTCTGTTTTTATGCCAGTACCATGCTGTCTTGGTGATCACAGCTTTGTAGTAAAGCTTGAAATCAGGTAACGTGATGCCCCCAGTTTTATTTTTGTTTTTCAATATTTCCTTAGCAATTCGGGGTCTCTTCTGATTCCATACAAATTTTTGGATTATTTGCTCTGGGATACAAAGTCAATGTACAGAAATCAGTGGCTTTCTTATACACTAACAATGAAAATACAGAAAGGGAAATTAGAGAATCAATTCCATTTACTATAGCACCAAGAACCATAAGATACCTGGGAATAACCTAACCAAAGAGGTAAAGGATCTGTACTCGAGGAACTACAGAACACTCATGAAAGAAATTGAAGAAGACTGAACCCAAAAGTATCTTATCCAGATAGGAAGTTCTTAGAGCAGGACTCCTAGAACTAACTTTAGTATTCCCTATATACCCTAGCTCCCCTTTTGTGGATACTCTATACTTTGTGATTATTGGCATAGTAGAAGGGCTATTCATTCTCCACACTCCTTGAAATTCAGAGGCAAAGGCACTCCTCAGAACTTCCTAAACCTTTCTTCTAAACTATCTAAGTGGGCTAATCTGGATCAGGGTATATTTCAGCCAAATGTGCAGCAGAAGCAACAACCCAGAAATGCCCTGTCTGCTGACCAGACCAGAGTCAGTAAAACAAATGTAAAAGGATAGTGCTGTCTTAGAGAGACAAGCACCAAAAGTTGTAACAGAACACAGGAGACTCCCACTGTCTCAGGGAGGGGAGGACTAGGATAACTATTTCTTCCCTCTAACCTTTGGCCCACAGGTTTCCTGCTGAACTGAAACCTTCAAGATGGGCTCAGAGGAGGGACCTGATTGTTTTCTTCTTCTTCCTCCTCCTCCTCCTCCACTACTGCTACTACTACTACTACTACTACTACTACTACTACTACTTCTACTACTACTACTACTATTACTACTACTACTACTTCTTCTTCTTCTTTCTTTTTTTCTTTTTTCTTCTTTCTTCTTCTTCTTCAGTAGGCTCCACACCTAATATGGGACTTGAATTCCTGAGCTCAGGAGTCACATGTTCTACCGACTGAGCCATCCAGGCACCCCAAGGGACCTGGTTTTCTTAATTTTTATAGAGGGGAAACTTTTTTAAAGCATGGAATGAAAAGCATAACAAAGTTTCTATAAGAATCTCTACAAACACATAGTAGTGGTTCTTAGAAGGGCCAACTCTCCAAATTCTTAGTGACTTAGATGGGGGCAGCTGCCATCCAAGCACTCAACTATATTAGCGTGCTAGGGCTGTCATAACAAAGAATCACAGACAGGGTGGCTCAAACAACAATTTATTTCCTCATAGTTCTTAAGGTCAGAACTCTAATAGCAAGGTATCAGCAGGGTTGGTTTCTTCTGTGGCCAGTCTCCTTGGCTTACAGATGGTTGTCCCTCTGTGATGCCTGTTTCCTAATCTCCTCTTCTTATGAGGACCCCAGTTATATTGGAATAAGGCCCACTCCACTGACCTTATTTAGCCTTAATTTTCTCTTTAAGACCCTGTCTCTAAATACAGCCATATTCTGAGATACTAGGGGTTAGGACTTCAACATATGAATTTTGAAGGACACAGTTCTGCCCATAACAGTCACCAACAGTAATTTCTGAATGCTCCAGGCATCAACTGTGCAATGTTTAGGAAATTCAGAATGCTTGATTGCACCTTTGTGTTTTAAGAAATGAGATGAATAGTCTGTCTTTATCAATTATGCAGAACTTCACTGCTTCATCAGAACAGATCCAAAGCAAAGGAAAATAGTAAAGATCTTGCTACAAACTATTTCTCCTCAGAGAAAGAGGCTGAGAATCCAACAGAAGCCTAGATCTTATCCTGTCTCTGCTTGTCACTCTTGCAACATAGGGACCAAGCTGGACAAAGGACTCTGGCAAGAACAAGAGGTTCACCTAGATCATTCTTAATACATGTCCTTTCCCAGGGAGCCTGTTATGAGTTCAGTTCTAGGCATATTTGTATTTGAAAAGCACTAAAGAATGAGGAAAGAAAAGGCATGGATCCTGTCTCTGATTTTTGCAACAACTTGCAGATTTGACAGATTGCCCAGATAAAAATATATATAATTAAATAAGATATAACACCAGTGTACATTGCATATAACAAAATGGATTATTTTTGCTTGAAAAATTGTAATTGAAAATGGCATTGGAGTGAAGAGGAACTGAAGTCATATTTTAAATGTGTCACAGGAGGTGCCATTTAAAGTAATCTTAGATCTTTATTTTTTAAGTCAACTGATTGTCACTATTTTGTTGGTTAAAATTAACATTGTAATTTTCATGTTAAAACAACATCATCTAGTGGAGCAAGAGGAAAATAAATAACTGTGTTGAGTCTAAGCTGGCCCTTGCCCGTCTCTCTCCTTTCCCTCATTCAACACCCAGCAGATCTTTGTTTTGTCCTTCCAATACCCAGAGTTCATTTCTACCTTGAGGACTTTGCCCTTTTGGTAACTTTGCTTCTTTGTACCTTCTGGTGTCTTGCTCATTTTGTCATTCAGGTCTCAACTCCAATGCCACATATCCCGAGAGAGGCTTTCCCACTCCCCAGTCCAATCCCAGTTACTCCCTATCCCTGTGGTTCTCCCAGTGTAGTCCCAGATCAGCAAAAGCAACCTCACCTGGGAGCCTGTTAGGAATGCAGATTCCCCAGGCCCCACTCCAGACCTTCTGGATGAGGAACTCTGAGAGTTTGGCCCAGCAGTTTGAGATTCAACAAGCCCTGCTAAGTGAGCTCATGCACACTCAAGTTTGAAGACCACTGCTCCATTCCTTGAAGTATTTTCTCCCTATCTCAGAAATTACCTGTTTTATTTGTTCATTTATTTCCTGTCTACCCTTACTAAAATCAAAGAATCACGATGAGAGTAGAAACCTCCTTTGCCTTCATCATTGCTATCTACCCTGAACAGTGCATGGCATAGTGAGGGCTCAATAAATATTGGTTGGGTTAATGACTGAATAATTAAATGGAGAGACAATATGAGTGGATACTCTGGAGTTGAACACTCTGGGTTGAACCCCTGTTCTCTTACTTACCAACTGTGTGACCAAGTCACTTATGTATCTTAAAACTATTTCCTCCTCTATAAAATGGGGGTAGAAATAGGACCTATCTCAAGGTTGCCAGAAGATTAAAATGAGATGATCTATGTTAAGTGCTTCATAGGTGCATAATAAATATTATTATTATTATTATTATTATTATTATTGGCTAGTCTCCTTCCTTAAGGTAACCAAAACAAAGGAGGCTCCCAAGGGATGAGAGTTTCAGGGAGAAATTTGAAGGTGGAGAGGGAGAAGTTGGACAGAAGAGTCAGAGGAAGTTATTTATAGTCAATGAGGAAGGGCAGACCATGTTCTTAGGAATTCCAGGATCACTGGGTACAAAAAAGCAGAATATTTGGTAAATGAAGCCTGATGAACACGGAGAGAGAAACCCCATAGCTCTGAGGATCAGAAATGAGACTTTGAGCATAAAGGGTAGACCCTGGAAAGTTCTGGGGCGGGGTGCAGTGCTCCAGAATCACTTGCTACCTCCCACATGAATGTCTCTTCAGAGTAAACATGGGGTTCACTTGTGTCTTCCTCAGACTACTTGCTGTTTAGAACAGCAAAGAGAATTGTCTCCCACACCCTTAATAATCTTTCTCCCTCAAAAGGTGAGGTTTCGGCTCTGGGCTGAGTTTATTTAAAGATGCCTGTAAAACTGTTGTTCTCCATGGCAACTAGGGGAATAGACAAGTGAAGAGCTTCTCCCAAATCCCCAGGTTTCTCCACATTTTCAAATTTGTTTCAGTTACTGAAGAAGGTGGCATGGCACAAAGAATAATTTATTTTTCTTTCTAAATTCCAAGGCCTGATGCAATATGTTTTTAGCAAGTATTGTGGTAATGTGTTCTCATTTAATAAAACTCTGCAGAACACAAAAACATGGACACCCAAAAGGAGAATTTAGGGAGTGACTGCTTACAGTATTGAAGATTTCTTTCTTTTTTTCTAAAAAGGATTTGGGGCAGTATGCCTTTAAATAATTGTTTTCCCTGGCCTGTGCATTGAGAATGCATTTTACAAAAACAGCTTACTCAGAATTATTGGGAACATGTTGCCTCCAAAGCAAGGCCACCCAGCAGGAGTTTCAGTAGGAATGGCTTTAATCCCAGGCTTGGTTTGTGGAAGGAGTCTGCATGTCCCCATGGCAACAGAAGTGGGGGCTCCCTCTGCTCTCTCTTGAGTTCCTCTCCAATCCCAGCTCTCCCTGGGGTTGGGGTTTTTGGTGATGAGGTCAGTCAAAACCAGTATCCCTGAATCCTGTGAGATTTGTTTTAGAGAGAGCTCTACTAACATATAGGATAAACTCTTCCTTTGATCATTGACGTTTTTCTGGATGCTGCTTAACTCTGTGGATTAATAGTATGGTTTAACATAAGGACACAGCCTGTTTCAGAGTGCAGGCAGAAGATTATCCCAGAGAAGTTCCACAGAGCTAGCTAGAAGATCAGAGATGGACTGGATCCTGTCCTTTCTGCTCCAGCCAGCTGAATCTGTGACAGCCAACTTTACCTACATTCTATATTCCAGCTTCTAAGCTTTTGCTCACATCACATCCCTGTGCTAGGGGCTGAGTGGTACAGCAGCCAGAATAGGGCTCTTTCTGCATGAAGCATTCTTGGATTGTTGCTTGGGTCCCATGACCTTCCACGAGAATATTTCAGACCTGGAAAAAAAACATATTGGCTCCTAAACATGAGGAAAAAACATTGAAATTGAAATAAATATTTAATTAAGAGTCTGCAAAATATAACATGATATCAATGAGTTAGTTGCTACTCAACTCAAGCCCTATACGATTACATAAAATGTAAGTCTGAATCACGAGAAAACATTTATAAGTTATAACAAAACTCCAAATTGGAATTATAAAAGTTATAAAGCAAAAATTTATATGTTCTGAAAATAGGTGTGAAAATATGTTATAATGTGTTTGCTATGAAGCAGAACAGAGTTGGACCCTGAAGTCCTAGACGTGGGCCTAGCACTTTTAGAAACTTTGCAATCGTAAGCAATCAGTTAAACTCATGGAACAATGTTTGCCCACTTGCAAAATGAGTTTAAATGAGATAAAGGTCATTAAGGTAATTTGTAGATTTAGTAATGCCGATGAAATGTTGTGTTATTTTTATTTGTGAAGAATCTAAGGCAAATATGTAGAAGTAAAAGGAAAGATTTTCTCACTTGATGACAACCTTTCTACCTATAATTGATTCTCTTTTAGGGATAGGCAGTCAGGTGGGCCTCTCTCACACACCTCAAGGATGTTCTGGTGGGTCTGGGGTCTTATGAAGAATAATGAAGAGTTTTTCTTTTGTGGACATAATATTTATACATTTCTTATGTTCTAATAGTATTTATACATTCCTTATGTTCTTCTCATTCACCTAGAAGAAAGGTGATAATAAGAGCAAAGGCTAGACAGGACAGGAGGTACAACCTCTGGAGTAGAAAACTCAACCCTTCTAGTCCATTCAGTCTGGTTTGCAAAGACATTCCATCAGTAACCTAAACCCGGTGGCATATACTTTCCAGAACCACGCCCCCGCAAAAAAGGTGACATAGAAATCCACCCTATGTCCCTCTCAGGAAATGTCCCTTTTGTATGGTCAGTGCCGTCCTTTCTTAGCAGGAGCCTGCATATGGCAGGACTGTTTGTACCAAAACTATGAGAAACCTGGGGAGGAGCTCGCTGTTGGCACAATGGTCATCACATGGACATTTTAGATCTCAGGCCAGGCCCTGATTGATGACAACAACTCAGATGGCCTGGTTGCCAAGAAAATGCAGTGAAATCTCTATATGCTGATACTGATGTGTTTAAAACACTGCCAGAGTCAGAGCAGTTCCAACCTTGCAGTTAATTATGTACCATATTCATATTATCCAATAGAAAGTATAAAAAAATCTAAATCTGATTAATCTTTTTTTTCCCCCTCCAGGTCTCTTGTACTCAGAAGTGTTCTGGTTTTTCTGGATTTACTTAGGAAGAACTTAAGATCCTGGGGTAGGTGTTTGTATTGGCAGTTTGATATTCTTGCCTCTTGATCCCTGATTTTTGCCTGCAGCCTGTGCTCTAACAAGTTTGATTTAAAGACCAACATCTGCACACACCCTGTGCACTGGAGTATCTTGCCTGCAGCCTGTGCTCTAGCAAGTTTGATTTAAAGACCAACATCTGCACACACCCTGTGCACTGGAGTCTCTTGGCCTCAGTGGTACAGGTTTTGCTCATCCCTTACGGTCTAGCCAGGGGCTACTCCTTTCAGAAGAATTCCCCAGGCTACCTCAGACTACAGGACCCTCTCTTTCTTCTAACGTTGATGACTCTCAGTATGGACTCCACTTATTTAGGATTTACATTTTTCTTTGGATCAAGTTCAGCATCACCTGTGATCTCATGTGTGACAGATCCTGGAGAAGACCTAATGACAAACAAATCAAGGTTCCTGCCCTTGAGGACATATAGGGACATGTTAGAAGTTAGGAGAGGCCCATGAAAGATGAGGCCATAGAGGAGGAAGGTAGAGAATGACCCAAGAAAGTGGCTGTGGAAGGTGGCACAGAGGTGGCAGCCTTCTTGCTGCATTTGTGGGTAAGGCAACAGGGAGAAAATCCAAAGCTGCAGAGACATGAAAGGGTTTGAACATGTCTGGGGCCAGAGAAAGATGACTGTGACCCAGTTGTACTTGTGGAGAGCATATGCTTTGGAGCCAGACCTGGAATCCTGGCCCCAGTTCCTATAAGCTTTCGTGAACATGAAGAAGTTACTTCACCTGGACAGTGTGGATAATAATGGTGCTGGCCTCTTAAAGTTGTGAGAATGAATAAAGTGCATAGAACTGTGCCTACATATGGTCACAGGATGAGTGAAAATGACTTCTCTGGGGAACAGCAGACACCCATGGGGAGATGCCACTGGCAAGGGGCCAAACTGGGGTGGAGCTTGTATGCTTTGTGTGGGGGTGAGTTGGGGCTTTATCCCTCCAGCAGTGAAATCTTGAACTATAACATCAATGTTCGTGAGGGTGTGTCTTATCTTAGTTAAAACTAAAGAGAACTGCCTTGTAACTCCTAATATTCTCTATGTACCTAGAATAGTTCCTGAGACTCAATAAAGACTTGAATGAATGAATGAATGAATGCGTGCATAGCAGGCTAAAAGAGCCTTGTTTCTGTGTATGTGGTATCATTACACTGCATTTTGCTGCAATATTCACTGAAGCTCTGCTTCTGTGTCTACCTTTGCTTCTTCCAGACTTCCACTGTGTGTAAGTTCACTATCTGTGAACTTACTCTTCTCCCTGTGATCTTTGGTCTTTTCACCTTCTAATCTCCTAGGGCATTTGACTAATTGAGTTTATGTATGCCTGAATGTCTGCTTCAGGGACTGCAATTTCAAGGATGTGTGATTTCTTCTCCCTACTCCTCCCTGGCAGGCTTCCACAGTCCTGACAAACCAGTCCCCATCCTGGGTCATTGCCATCCTCCTTCTCCACATCTCGCACTCCCAGGCTCCTACACACTGCAAGACAGGTCATTAGATTGAAGACTTAGTAAAATGTGGTTTGTCTACCACACCCTCAGTGCTGCCAGGCAGTCATCTGTTTTTTTACCCCTTAAATATTTTTTTCCTTTAAAGGTTTATTTATTTATTTGAGAGAGAGAGAAAACATGCAAGAGTCAGTGGGGAGGGGCAGAGGGAGAGAGAATCCTGAAGCAGACTCCCTGCTGAGCATGAAGCCAGATGCAGGGCTCCATCCCAGGACCCTGAGATCAGGACCTAAACTGAAACCAAGTGTTGGACGCTCAACCAACTAAGCCACTCAGGTGCCCCCCCTTTTAGCCCTTTAAAACATGAACTACAGACATTTACAAAAAAATATACAGCTCAATGAATTCTCAGAGTTAACCTCCAAGTGATCGCCAAGTGGTCAAAAACTAGAATGCTTCAACACCCATGAAATCCTCATCACGCTCTGTCCTGATCACTAGTACTTTGTCTTTTTCTAGAGTAAGTACTAACTTAAAGGTCATAGTAATAATTTCCTAGCCTTTGTTTATACTTTTACCACTTAAACATGTATTATTAAACACTATAATTTAGTTTTGCTCATTTTCTGAACTTCCTATAGATGGAATTATAGAGTATATACATTGTGTGTTTGGCTTCTTTGACTTATTATTATGTTTATGGAATTCATGTCATTGCATGAAGCTATAGTGCATTCATTTTTATGTTGTATATTATTTCATTATATAAATATACAATAATTCTATTATTTTATTAATATATAATTGACTAATTGACATGTAACATTGTATTAGTTTCAGGTGTTCAACATAATGATTTAATATTTGGATATATTGTGAAAGGATTATCAAAAATCTAGTTAATGTTCATCACCATACACAGCTACAAAAAATTTTTTCCTTTTTTTTCTTCTGTTGAGGACTTTTAAGGTTTGCTCTCTTGACAACTTTCAAATACACAGTACAGTATTATTATAGTTAGCATGCTATGCATTACATCCCCATAACTTATTTTATTTTTTATTTTATTTGTATAATTTTAAAGATACAGTTCTTTATTTTAGAGGAAGAGAGAGAGCATGTGGGGAGGCGGAGCAGTGGGAGGGACAGAGGGAGAGAGAGAAAGAGAATTCCAAGCAGACTCCCTTCTGAGCATAGAGCCTGATGCAGGGCTCAATCTCATGACCCTGAGATCATGACCTAAGCCAAAATCAAGAGTCAGATGCTTAGCCAATGGAGCCACCCAGGTGCCCCAACTTACTTATTTTATAACTGGAAGTTTGTGCCTAATGATTCCCTTTACTCATTATGCCTCACCCTGCCTACATAATTTCTTTATCCCTTGTGCAATTGTCAGATACTTGGGTTGTCCAGTTTGGAGTTACTCTGAGCAGTGCTGCTGTGGACATTCCTGTTCACATATTTTGGTGCCCATGTGCAAGTGTTTTTGTTAGGAATTCCACGTAGAAGTGAATTCTGAATCATGGAATATGAGAGACAAGACCGACTAGCTCTCAATTTTGTTTCTGGAATTTACACACATCCCTGGACCCCAGCAGTGAAGGAGATTTCCAGTGTTCCATACCCACACTTACCTTTGGTGTTGTCAGTGTGATAGTATCTCATTGTAGTTTTAATTTTCATTTCTCTAATTATTAATGAAGTAGAGTCCCATTTCCTATGTTTTGGGACTGTGGATATTCTCTTTTGCTAAGTGCTTATCCTTGTTTTTTTTCTCATTTGTCCATTGAGTTGTCTATCTTTTGTTTTGGGGTTTGGAGGAGTCCTTTTGGGTACAAACTGGTTGACCAGCATCTTTTGATATACAGAAGTTCTTATTTAATGTAGCCCTATTTATTAATCTTTTCCTTTGGTTAGTGCTTTTTATAGTTGTGTAAGAAATGTTCCCCTACCTTGAAGTCATGAAGATATTTTCCTGTTTTGTTTTGTTTTGTTTTAAGATTTTATTTATTTATTTGACAGGGAGAGAGAGATCACAAGTAGGCAGAGAGGCAGGCAGAGAGAGTAGGGGAAGCAGGCTCCCTGCTGAGCAGAGAGCCCAATGCAGGGCTCCATCACAGGACCCTGAGACCATGACCTGAGCTGAAGGCAGAGGCTTAACCCACTGAGCCACCCAGGTGCCCTATTTTCCTCTTTTTATATGTTTTTTATTATTATTCAGTGTGATTTTTTGTTATTGTTTGGCTTTCACATCTAAGTCTGTAATTTATCTGCAGTTGGTTTTTTTGTGCAGTGACATGGGGACAAAGTTTCTTTCTTTTTTTTTTAATCACATGGATATCCAGTTTTCCCCAACACAATTTATTTAAAATACTGTGGTTCACCCACTCTCTACTGTGACAAATTTGTCAAGTTTGTGTACGCATCAGTCTGTTGTGGGACTCTATTCTGTTCCATTCATCTCTATGTTTATGCCAATGTCATACTACTTTAATTATTTTACCTTTATAATGACTCTTGATATTTGAAAGAGCAAACCTTCCTTCCTTGCTTTTCTCTTTAAAAGTGTCTTGGCTCTTTATCAATTATTTATTTCCATATACATGTTTAAAATAAGGTAGTCAGTTTCCTATATATACAACAATAACAAAAAACTTATAAGAATTTCAGTTATAATTGTCTTGAATCTATATATCAGTTTTGGGGAAGAATTGTCATCTTCACAATATTGAGTCTGTGACTTCATGAACTGGTATATCCATTTTTTAAGATGTCTTCAATTTTTCACAATAATGTCATAGTTTTTGCACATCTTTTGTTACATTTATTGCTAAGTATTTAATATTTTTATATTTTTGTTAATAGTATTTTTAAAGTTTCTTTTCTTATATAATTATATTATTATGTTTATAACTACATTAGAAATACAATTATATTAATAATTATACATACAATTATATCATTATGTAAATGATACAAATATCATAGATTTTTTTTGTATGTTGACTTTCCAGCCAGTAATCTTGCTAATTACATATATTTAAATAATTGAATATCATTTTGGACTTTTAAATGTATATCGTTATAATCTGTGAATAATGAAAATTTCCTTTCTTCTTTTCCAATCCATATGCCTTTTTTTCTTGTCATATTACAATGGCTAGTACAGTGGGCTGAAATGGTGATAGCATGCTTTCTTGTCTTATTCTTAATTTCAAAGGGAAAACTTTCAGCATTAACTGTTAAGTATGATGTTTACCATAGATATTTTGTAAGTACTTGTATCGGTCTTCAACCAGTCAGTCCCAATGAGAAAACAACACAGTAATTTAAACGGAAAGTTCAAGACAATGAATTATGAAACCATGATAGGAGGGTAACTATGAAGATGTAGAGATAATGTTAAAGGACACAAAGAGCTGAAGGAGAGTATCCAAGTAAGAACAAACTTGGAAAGGGAGCTCCCTTCCCAAGGTTGCAGTGCGTCCCTCATTGTAAATCATGTGATTGCAACACTGTGATTGGTGGAGAAGTTTTCTGGGTTGCTCAGGCTAGCACAGGGCAGTAGCTGAGAGACAAACAGTATCAACCCTTTAGGACTCAGGCGATTCAAGGCTGGTGTAAAAGAGTTAGGTTTCCACTATGTTTATGAGGCCAGAATCTTGGAAGACCATGGGAAGGCCATAACTGGACCTGGGCTGAGGCTGCAAGATTGCTGAGGACTACATGCTCTGAGCACACAACTGGAGCAGAGCACCCCCAAATGTGCCCACACACTTACACCTCTGACCTGTGTGCAGCAGAAGCAAGAAAAAGCAAAACACTATACTTTGGAGTCAGGTAGAGAAACCATCTTTCCCTTGCAGTGTCACTCCAACACCCTCTTTTGGCAAAGTTCCATGTACTTACAATGAAGGAAAAGTGCTTCTAGAATTCAGTCCATCACAGAGCAGGTACTGAAGGGTGATTTTGGAGCTGAGAGGCAATAAATTGATGACTGGCACAATACCCTTTTTCAGATTAAGGAAGTTCTCTTCTATTTCTATGTTTCTTAAAGTATTTTTTATGAATGGGTTTTGAATTTTATCAAATGATTTTTCTACACCTATTGAAGCAATCATATGGTTTTTCTTTACTGTGAATATAATCAACTATGTTAAACCAATTTTTATTGGAATGAAATATATATAACAAAATTTGCCATGTTTTTTGTACATTTTTGTATTTTTTAAGGGTACTAATTCAGTAGCATTAATTTCATATACGCCATCACCACTATCTGGTTCCATTTTTTTTTCATCATCCCAAATAGAAACTCTGTACCCATTAAGCATTAACTCCCCATTCTACCTCTGCCCAACATATACAACCTCTGATCTATTTTCTATGAATTTGTCTAATCTAAGTATTTCATATAAGTAGAATTATACAGTATTTGTCCTTTTGTTTCTGACTTATTTCACTTAGCTTAATATTTTCAAGTTTCATTTACATTACACAACTTTTTTTTTTTTTTGAGGAAAAAAACCAAGTTTTTTATTTATTCATTTCTTGTACTGAAGGTATTCCTTGATGACATCCTTAGCTGAGACTCTTTGTCATAGACCTTAACCACCACACAACTGCAACCAATCACTTTGTGGGGTTTTCTGTCTTTGTAGAGGTCTACACATTCCCCTAGTTTCTTGTTGTCATCAACCTTAATTAGGTTGATTTGGTGTTCAGCACAAAGGGCCTCCACCAACTGACATACATAGGTTCATCACAGCTGGAAGCAAGCACACAAAGATGGGCTTGGTGCTTGTCTAAGACTTTGGCAGCTTTTCAAATTCCATGTGCTAGGCCATTGTGGATGAGAGTGTTCTTCAGCATCTCTTGTAAAGTAGTATTAAATATCCATTACACCTCCAGTAATAATGCTTTCCTTGGCCATGGCAGTGGGTTATAGGTGGAGCTGAATCTTGGTGCACATAGTCTCTCACCTCCACATGACTCCACAGCAGCAGGAAAAGAATAGAACTTCATTTCTTTTTTTTTTTTTTTAATTTTTATTTTTTATAAACATATATTTTTATCCCCAGGGGTACAGGTCTGTGAATCGCCAGGTTAATACACTTCATAGCACTCACCATAGCACATACCCTCCCCAATGTCCATAACCCAACCTCCCTCTCCCAACCCCCCCTCCCCCCAGCAACCCTCAGTTTGTTTTGTGAGATTAAGAGTCACTTATGGTGTGTCTCCCTCCCAATCCCATCTTGTTTCATTTATTCTTCTCCTACCCCTTAACCCCCCATGTTGCATCTCCTCTCCCTCATATCAGGGAGATCATATGATAGTTGTATTTCTCCGATTGACTTATTTCGCTAAGCATGATACCCTCTAGTTCCATCCACGTTGTCACAAATGGCAAGATTTCATTTCTTTTGATGGCTGCATAGTATTCCATTGTGTATATATAACACCTCTTCTTTATCCATTCATCTGTTGATGGACATCTAGGTTCTTTCCATAGTTTGGCTATTGTAGACATTGCTGCTATAAACATTCGGGTGCACGTGCCCCTTCGGATCACTACGTTTGTATCTTTAGGGTAAATACCCAGTAGTGCAATTGCTGGGTCATAGGGTAGTTCTGTTTTCAACATTTTGAGGAACCTCCATGCTGTTTTCCAGAATGGTTGCACCAGCTTGCATTCCCACCAACAGTGTAGGAGGGTTCCCCTTTCTCCGCATCCTCGCCAGCATCTGTCATTTCCTGACTTGTTAATTTTAGCCATTCTGACTGGTGTGAGGTGATATCTCATTGTGGTTTTGATTTGTATTTCCCTGATGCCGAGTGATGTGGAGCACTTTTTCATGTGTCTGTTGGCCATCTGGATGTCTTCTTTGCTGAAATGTCTGTTCATGTCTTCTTCCCATTTCTTGGTTGGATTATTTGTTCTTTGGGTGTTGAGTTTGATTAGTTCTTCATAGGTTTTGGACACTAGCCCTTTATCTGATATGTTGTTTGCAAATATCTTCTCCTCTTCTGTCAGTTGTCTTTTGGTTTTGTTGACTGTTTCCTTTGCTGTGCAAAAGCTTTTGATCTTGATGAAATCCCAATAGTTCATTTTTGCCCTTACTTCTGTTGCCTTTGGCGATGTTCCCAGGAAGAAGTTGCTGCAGCTGAAGTCAAAGAGGTTGCTGCCTGTGTTCTCCTCAAGGATTTGGATGGATTCCTTTCTCACATTGAGGTCCTTCATCCATTTTGAGTCTATTTTTGTGTGTGGTGTAAGGAAATGATCCAATTTCATTTTTCTGCATGTGGCTGTCCAATTTTCCCAGCACCATTTATTGAAGAGGCTGTCTTTTTTCCATTGGACATTCTTTCCTGCTTTGTCGAAGATCAGTTGACCATAGAGTTGAGGGTCTATTTCTGGGCTCTCTATTCTGTTCCATTGATCTATGTGTCTGTTTTTGTGCCAGTACCATGCTGTCTTGATGATGACAGCTTTGTAATAGAGCTTGAAGTCTGGAATTGTGATGCCACCAACTTTGGCTTTCTTTTTCAATATTCCTTTGGCTATTCGAGGTCTTTTCTGTTTCCATATAAATTTTAGGATTATTTGTTCCATTTCTTTGAAAAAAATGGATGGGATTTTGATAGGATTGCATTAAATGTGTAGATTGCTTTAGGTAACATAGACATTTTCACAATATTTGTTCTTCCAATCCAGGAGCATGGAACATTTTTCCATTTCTTTGTGTCTTCCTCAATTTCTTTCATGAGTACTTTATAGTTTTCTGAGTATAGATTCTTAGCCTCTTTGATTAGGTTTATTCCTAGGTATCTTATAGTTTTGGGTGCAATTGTAAATGGGATTGACTCCTTAATTTCTCTTTCTTCTGTCTTATTGTTGGTGTAGAGAAATACAACTGATTTCTGTGCATTGATTTTATATCCTGACACTTTACGGAATTCCTGTACAAGTTCTAGTAGTTTTGGAGTGGAGTCTTTGGGGTTTTCCACATATAGTATTATATCATCTGCAAAGAGTGATAGTTTGACTTCTTCTTTGCTGATTTGGATGCCTTTAATTTCCTTTTGTTGTCTGATTGCTGAGGCTAGGACTTCTAGTACTATGTCGAATAGCAGTGGTGATAATAGACATCCCTGCCGTGTTCCTGACCTTAGCGGAAAAGCTTTCAGTTTTTCTCCATTGAGAATGATATTTGCGGTGGGTTTTTCATAGATGGCTTTGATAATATTGAGGTATGTGCCCTCTATCCCTACACTTTGAAGAGTTTTGATCAGGAAGGGATGCTGTACTTTGTCAAATGCTTTTTCGGCGTCTATTGAGAGTATCATATGGTTCTTGTTCTTTCTTTTATTAATGTGTTGTATCACATTGATTTGCAGATGTTGAACCAACCTTGCAGCCCTGGAATAAATCCCACTTGGTCGTGGTGAATAATCTTTTTAATGTACTGTTGAATCCTATTGGCTAGTGAGAATTTTGGTGAGAATTTTCGCATCTGTATTCATCAAGGATATTGGTCTGTAGTTCTCTTTTTTGATGGGATCCTTGTCTGGTTTTGGGATCAAGGTGATGCTGGCCTCATAAAATGAGTTTGGAAGTTTTCCTTCCATTTCTATTTTTTTGGAACAGTTTCAGGAGAATAAGAATTAGTTCTTCTTTAAATGTTTGGTAGAATTCCTCTGGGAAGCCTTCTGGCCCTGGGCTTTTGTTTGTTTGGAGATTTTTGATGACTGTTTCAATCTCCCTACTGGTTATGGGTCTGTTCAGGTTTTCTATTTCTTCCTGGTTCAGTTGTGGTAGTTTATATGTCTCTAGGAATGCATCCATTTCTTTCAGGTTGTCAAATTTGTTGGCATAGAGTTGCTCATAGTATGGTCTTATAATTGTCTATATTTCTTTGGTGTTAGTTGTGATCTCTCTTCTTTCATTCATGATTTTATTTATTTGGGTCCTTTCTCTTTTCTTTTTGATAAGTCTGGCCAGGGGTTTATCAATCTTATTAATTCTTTCAAAGAACCATCTCTTAGTTTCATTGATTTGCTCTTTTTTTTTTTTTTTTTCTATTTCATTGATTTCTGCTCTGATCTTTATGATTTCTCTTCTCCTTCTGGGTTTAGGGTTTCTTTCTTGTTCTTTCTCCAGCTCCTTTAGGTGTAGGGTTAGGTTGTGTACCTGAGACCTTTCTTGTTTCTTGAGAAAGGCTTGTACCGCTATATATTTTCCTCTCAGGACTGTCTTTGCTGTGTCCCACAGATTTTGAACCGTTGTGTTTTCATTATCATTTGTTTCCATGAATTTTTTCAATTTTTCTTTAATTTCCTGGTTGACCCATTCATTCTTTAAAAGGATGCTGTTTAGTCTCCATGTATTTGGGTTCTTTCCAAATTTCCTCTTGTGATTGAGTTCTAGCTTCAGAGCATTGTGGTCTGAAAATATGCAGGGAATGATCCCAATCTTTTGATACCAGTTGAGACCTGATTTAGGACCCAGGATGTGATCTATTCTGGAGAATGTTCCATGTGCACTAGAGAAGAATGTGTATTCTGTTGCTTTAGGATGGAATGTTCTGAATATATCTGTGATGTCCATCTGGTCCAGTGTGTCATTTATTTCCTTGTTGATCTTTTGCTTGGATGATCTGTCCGTTTCAGTGAGGGGAGTGTTAAAGTCCCCTACCATTATTGTATTATTGTGGGTGTGTTTCTTTGATTTTGTTATTAATTGGTTTATATAGTTGGCTGCTCCGACATTAGGAGCATAGATATTTAAAATTGTTAGATCTTCTTGTTGGACAGACCCTTTGAGTATGATATAGTGTCCTTCTGCATCTCTTATTATAGTCTTTGGCTTAAAATCTAATTGATCTGATATAAGGATTGTCACCCCTGCTTTCTTCTGATGTCCATTAGCATGGTAAATTGTTTTCCACCCCCTCACTTTAAATCTGCAGATGTCTTCAGGTCTAAAATGAGTTTCTTGTAGGCAACATATAGATGGGTTTTGTTTTTTTATCCATTCAGATACCCTGTGTCTTTTGATTGGGGCATTTAGCCCATTAACATTGAGAGATATGAATTTAGTGCCATTGTATTGCCTGTAAGGTGACTGTTACTGTATATTGTCTCTGTTTCTTTCTGATCTACTACTTTTAGGCTCTCTATTTGCTTAGAGGACCCCTTTCAATATTTCCTATAGAGCTGGTTTGGTGTTTACAAATTCTTTCAGTTTTTGTTTGTCCTGGAAGCTTTTTATCTCTCCTTCTATTTTCAGTGATAGCCTAGTTGGATATAGTATTCTTGGCTGCATGTTTTTCTCGTTTAGTGCTCTGAATATATCATGCCAGTTCTTTCTGGCCTGCCAGGTCTCTGTGGATAAGTCTGCTGCCAATCTAATATTTTTACCATTGTATGTTACAGACTTCTTTTCCTGGGCTGCTTTCAGGATTTTCTCTTTGTCACTAAGACTTGTAAATTTTATTATTAGGTGACGGGTTGTGGACCTATTCTTGTTGATTTTGAGGGGGGTTCTCTGCACCTCCTGGATTTTGATGCTTGTTCCCTTTGCCATATTAGGGAAATTCTCTCCAATAATTCTCTCCAATATACCTTCTGCTCCCCTCTCTCTTTCTTCTTCTGGAATCCCAATTATTCTAATGTTGTTTCGTTTTATGGTGTCACTTATCTCTCGAATTCTCCCCTTGTGGTCCAGTAGCTCTTTGTCCCTTCTTTGCTCAGCTTCTTTATTCTCTGTCATTTGGTCTTCCATATTGCTAATTCTTTCTTCTGCCTCATTTATCCTAGCAGTGAGAGCCTCCATTTTTTATTGCACCTCATTAATAGCTCTTTTGATTTCAACTTGGTTAGATTTTAGTTCTTTTATTTCTCCAGAAAGGGCTTTTATATCTCCCGAGAGGGTTTCTCTAAGATCTTCCATGCTTTTTTCAAGCCTGGATAGAACCTTGAGAATCGTCATTCTGAAGTCTAGATCTGACATATTACCAATGTCTGTATTGATTAGGTCCCTAGCCTTCAGTACTACCTCTTGTTCTTTTTTTTTTTTGTGGTGAATTTTTCCACCTTGTCATTTTATCCAGATAAGAGTATATGAAGGAGTGCACTGCCCTTACCAGGGGCCTGGCTGAGTAATCAGCTCGGGTTTGCTTTCAGGAGCTTTTGTTCCCTGAATGTTTTCTGTAGAGTTCCGGAGGACGGGAATGAAAATGGCGGCCTCCCAGTCTCCGACCCGGAGCAGCCGAGAGTTCGGGTCCCCACTCCTCAGTGCACCCTCAGAGAATAGCGCCCAATTACTCCCATCTCCCTGGCCTCCGACAACGCTCTGAGCTCACCTAGCCTGCAAGCGGTTCAAGCTGAGCTGAGCGCTGAGCGTAGCTGAGCGCTCCGAGCTGAGAGCTTACTCCTCAGCTCTGTCTCTGTAGCCAGCTTCCCCGTTCTAATACCTGCAAGCTCTGCAACACTCAGACACCCCCGATCCTTCTGTGACCCTGCGGGACCTGAGGCCACGCTGACCCTGCGTGGGGTTCACTCCAGTTTAGCCTCTGGAGCGATGTCCCTCAGCAGAACAGACTTTTAAAAGTCCTGATTTTGTGCTCCGTTGCTCTGCTGCTTGCCGGGAGCCGGCCCCTCCCCCCGCGGTCTACCTTCCCGTCGCTTTGGATTCACTTCTCCGCCAGTCCTACCTTTCAGAAAGTGGTTGATTTTCTGTTTCTAGAATTGCTGTTCTTCTTCTCTTCGATCTCCCATTGGATTTGTAGGTGTTTGCAATCTTTAGATAAGCTATCTAGCTGATCTCCTGCTACCTGATGTAGTCTCAGCCTGCTACTTCTCCGCCATCTTGACTCCCTCCCCAGAACTTCATTTCTTTTTGTGGCTGAATAACATCCATTCCATGTATATATCATATTTATTTATTTATTTATTGTAATGGTTAGTTATATGTGTCAATTTGACTGCATCATGGATTGTATTTGGGTGTGTCTGTGAGGGTGTTTCTTGAGGAGATTAACCTTTGAACTGATGGACTGAGTAAAGCAGATGGCCCTCTCCAGTGTGGGTGGGCATCATCCAGTTTGTTGAGAGCCAAAGTAGAACAAAAGGCCAATGGAAAGGTAAATTTTCTCTCTGCTTGACTGATTAGTTGGGATATTGATTTCCTTCCCTTAGTACTCCTGGTTCTCAGACTTTCAGACTTTGACTGGAGTCTATACCATTGGCTCTCCAGCTCTTAGGTCTTTGGACTATACCACCAAATTTCCTGGGTCTTTAGCTTTGCAGATAGTAGACCATGGGACTTCTCAGCCTCATTAATCATGTGAACCAATACCTTATAACAAATCCCTTTATATCTGTGTATCTCTATATCCATCTATTTGTTTGCATCTATCATCTGTTGTTTCTCTAGAGAACCCTAATATAAAACATCTATTCATTTGTTGAAAGACAGTTGAGTTTTTTCCACTTTTTGGCTAATATCAATATGCTGCTGTGAACATTAATGAACAAGTACCTGAGTTCCTTTTTTCAATTCTTTGAGTTTATATATAGGAATGGAATTATATGATAGGTCATATGGTAATTCTACACTTAGCTTTTTAAGGAATCAGCAAACTGTCTTCCAGAGCTGCTGTACCATTTTATATTCTCACCAATAATGTACAAGGGTTACAATCCTTCCACATCTTTGCCAACACTTGTTATTTTCTGCTTTTGTTTGTTTTTTATTATAGCCATTCTGGTAGGTGTGAAATGGTATCTCGTTGTGGGTTTGACTTGCATTTCCCTAATGACTAATGATGTTGAACGTCTTTTCATGTGTTCATTGGTCATTTGTGTATCTTTTTTGCCCATTTTATTATTCTTTTAAAGATCTTATTTACTTATTTGAGAGAGAGAGAGAGAGAATAGAAGCAGGAGGAGAAGGGGGGGAGCAGAGGGAGAGCAAAAAGCAGACTCCATGCTGGGCACAGAGCCTGATTCAGGGCTCCATCTGACAACCCTGAAATCATGACCTGAGCCAAAATCAAGAGTTGGATGCTTAACTGACTAAGCCACCCAGATGCCCCTTTTTTGCCCATATTAAAAATGGGTTGATTGTTCTTTTGTTTTTGAGTTGTAGGAATTATTTATATATTCTGGACATTAAGCCCCTATCACATACATACTTTGCAAATATTTATTATTATTTCATTGCTTGTCTTTCATTATTAATAGTGTTTTTGATGCACAAAAGTTTTGAATTTTTATGATGTCCAATTTATCTATTTTTTTCTTTTGTAGCTATGCTTTTTTTTGTTTTGTTTTGTTTTGTTTTTATGTAGGCTCCACACCCAAGGTGGGGCTTGAACTCGTGATGCTGAGATCAAGAGTCACATGCTCTACTGACTGAGCCAGCCAAACTCCCCTGCCTGTGCCTTTGGTGTCATTCTTAAGAGACCATTGTCAAATCCAAGGAAGAGTTATTCCTAGTTTACTGTTAAAAGTTTAATGGCTTTAGCTCTTAAATTTAAGTCTTTGACCCATTTTGAATTGATTTTTATATATAGTCTAAAGGATGGTTCCAACTGATTCTTTTGTGTGTGGATATTCAGTCTTCCTGGCACCATTTGTGGGAAAAACTACATTTTTCTACCACTGAATAGTCCTTGTTGAATGTCCTTGACCAAAATAAGAGGTTTTATTTCTATATTTTCAATTCTATTCTATTTGTCTATGTCTGTCCTTATGCCAGCCACACTGTTGTGATTATCATAGCTTTGTAGTTCATTTGACATTAGAAAGGGTGAATTTCCCAACTTTGTTCTCTTTCAGGGTTGTTTTGGCTACTGGGAACTCTTGAAACTCCATATGAATTTAGAATCAGCTTTTCCATTTCTGCAAAAAAAAAAAAAAAATACCATTGGGGTTATGATAGAGATTTCATTGCACTTTGGGTAGTGGCATCCTTATAGTATTGTCTTCTCATTCATGGACAAGAAATGTCTTTCCATTTATTTAGGTCTCTTTTAATTTCTTTCAGCCCTGCTTCATAGTTTTCAATGTACAAATCTTTCATCTCCTTGGTTAAACTAATTGCTAAATGTCTTATTCCTTTTAGTGCTATTGTAAATGGAACTGTTTTTTAAAATTTCTGTTATAATTATTTATTACCAGCATAAAGAAATAAAACTGATTTTTTAATGTTGATGGTGTATCCTGCAATTTTGCTGAATTTGTTTCTTAGCTCTAAACATTTTCTGAATCTTTAGCATTCTCTACATATAAGATCATGTCATCTTAGAACAAAGATAAATTTACTTCTTCTTCTCTAATTTGAATATCTTTTATTTCTTTGTCTCACCTAATTATTCTGGCTAAGGCTTGCAGTATGGTATTGAATAATAGTGATGAAAGTGAGCATCCTTGTTTTGTTTCTGATCTTAGGAGAAATGCTTTCACTTTTTCACCATTGGGTATGATGGGTTGTGGGGGTTTTTCTATATGGCCTTTATCATATTGAGGAAGTTCCCTTCTGTTAGTGTATTGTGTGGTTTTTATCACACTAACAATACACTAATGTGTGTTTTGAAAGGGTTTTGAATTTTGCCAAATGCTTTTTCTACATTGATTGAGATGATCATGTAGTTTTTTTCTCCTTCATTCTGTTAATGTGGTATTACATTGATTGATTTTCATATATTGAATCATCCTTGCACTTTGGAATAAATTCTATTTGTTTATGGTGTGTAATGCTTTTACTGCAATGCTGAATTCAGTTGGCTAATATTTTGTTGCACATTTTTACATCTATATTCATTAAGAATATTGATCTATAGTTTCCTCTTTTTGTAGTATCTTTGTCATGCTTTGGTAACACTGGCTTCATAGAATGGGTTAGCAAAATGTTCCCTCCTCTTGAATTTTTTGGAAGAGTCTGAGAAGGACTGATGCTAATTCTCCTTTAAATATTTGATCCTGGGCTTTTCTTTGTGGGAAGGTTTTTGGTTTCTGATTCAATCTTCTTATTTTTTACAGGTCTATTAAGATTTTCTGTTGGGATGCTTGGGTGGCTCAGTCGGTTGAGCCGCTGCCTTCAGCTGGGGTCATGATCCCGGGGTTCTGGGATTAAGTCCCGCATTGGGCTCCTTGCTCAGTGGGGAGCCTGCTTCTCTCTCCGCCTCTGCCTGCCACTGTGCCTGCTTGTGCGCGCTCTCTCTCTCTCTCTCTCTCTCTCTCTCTCTGACAAATAAATAAATAAATAAAATCTTAAAAAAAAAAGATTTTTTGTTTCCTTCTCTTCTTAGTTTCATTCCATTTCTTCTTAGTTTTGGTAGTTGTGTGTTTCTAAGAATTTGTCCTTCTCATCTAGGTTATACAGTTGTTCATAGTATTTTCTTATAATCCTGTTTATTTCTATAAAGTTGTTTACAACCTATGTCCCCTCTTTCACTTGTGATTTTAGTTATTTGAGTCTAGTCTTTTTATTCTTAGTCAATTTTACTAAAGTATGTCAATTTTGTTGATCTTTCCAAAGACCCAACTTTTGGTTTCCTTGATTCTTTTGCTTTTTTTAATTCTATATTTTGCTCATCTCTGCTCTAATTCTTATTATTTCCTTCTCTCTATTAACTTGGGGTTATTTTCCTCTTTTTTTTTCTAGTTCCTGAAAGTGCAGAGTTAAGCCACCGATTTGAAATCTTTCTCTCTCTCTCTAAGTGTAGGCACTTACTTCTATAAATTTCCTTCTGAGCACTCTTTTTGCTGCATCTCAGAAGTTTTGGTATATTTTATTTTCATTTTCATTTGTCTCTAAATATTTTCTAATTTTCCTTATGAATGCTTCTTTGACCCACTGGTTGTTTAAGAATGTTGTTTAGTTCTCACATATGAATTTTCATTTTACTTTTGTTACTGATTTCTATCTTCATCTCTTCATGGCTGGAGAAGATACTTTGTATGATATCTATCTTTTTAAATCTACTGAGACTTGTTTTGTAGCCTAACATATGGTTTATCCTAGAGAATGTCTCATGTGTTCTTGAGAAGAATATGTATTCTGCTGTTGTTGCATAGAACATTTTTTTTTTTTTTTTGTCTATTAGGTCTAGATGGCTTATTTTGTTGTCCAAGTTCTCTGTATCCTTACTTATCTTCTGTCTGGTTGTTCAATCCATGATTTAAAGTAGGGCATTGAGGTCTCCAACTATTATTGTAAAACTGTCTATTTCTCTCTTGAATTCTGCCAACTTTGGCTTCCTATATTTTGAAAGTCTCTTGGATATATAAATGTTTATAATTATTACATTCACTTGCTGTTTTAAAATTTTTATTAATATATGGGGCACCTGGGTGGCTCAGTGGGTTAAAGTCTCTGCCTTTGGCTCAGGTCATGATCCCAGGGTCCTGGGATCTAGCTCCGCATCAGGCTTTCTACTCAGCAGGGAGCCTGCTTCCCTTCCCCTCTCTCTGCCTGCCTCTCTGCCAAATTGTGATCTCTGTCTGTCAAATAAATAAATAAAATCTTTTAAAAAGTTAATTAACATATAATGTCTTTCTTTGTTTCTTGTAACCTTTTGGATTTAAAAATCTATTTTATCTGTTATTAGTGTAGTGACCCCAGTTTTCTTTTGGTTACTATTTGCATGGAATATCTTTTTCAGTGCTTTTACTTTCAACCTATTTGTGTCTTTGGATCTAAAGTGAGTCTTTTATAGATAGAATATAATTGAATCATTTTTTTAAAAAATCTACTCTGCCATTTTTTATCTTTTGATTGGAGAACTTACTCCATTTACATTTAAGGTAATTATTGATAAGGAGGGACTCAGTTTTGTCATTTTGCTATTTGTTTTCTATATGCCCTATACCTTTTTTTGTTCCTCACTTCTTCCATTACTGCCTTCTTTTGTGTTTAGTTGATTTTTTAGTGAGTTCCCTTCTCATTTCCTTATTTGTATATTCTATAGCTGCTTTCTTTGTGGTTACCATAGGGATTACATTTAACATCCTAAGGTTATAACACTCTGATTTGAGTTGAATATAACAGTTTATATTCAATAGCATACAAAACTTGAAAGTAGCTCCCTTCCTTCTTTCTGTTATTAGAAGTCACAGATTACATCTTTATATGCTACATGGTCAATAATGTCTTTTATGAACTTGTCCTTTAAACCAGGTTTTAAAAAATGGAGTTACATACTGCAATTACAATAATACTAGACTTTATAATTTCCATGTATTTACCTTATTTCATCTTGCAGCTTAAGGTAACTGTCTAGTTTCTTTTCAGTTCAACCAGAAGGACACCCTTTAGCATTTCTTACAGGACAGGTCTAGGTGGCAACAAACTCATAGCTTTTGATTATCTGAAAATGTCTTAATTTCCCCCTCATTTTTTTGGTATACATTTCTTCCCTTATCTAAATTTTTATTGTAGTAAAAAATACTAACAAAAAATTTACTAGCTTAACCACTTTTAAGTGTACAATGAGTTTTACTAGCTTAACCATTTTTAAGTGTACAGTGAGTATTAGTATTAGTATTAGTATTAGTAGTATTGTGCAACTACTACCACCATGCATCTCTAGAACTTTTTACATCTTGCAAAACTGTAACTCTATACCCATTAAGCAACAACTTTCTATTTCCCCTGTCCTGTCAGCTCCTGGCAACTGCCATTCTCCTTTCTGTCTCTATGAATTTGACCCCTCCAGGCACTTCATGTAAGTAGAATTATATAGTATTTGCCTTTTTGTGATTGGTTTATTTTACTTACTGCAATGTTCTCAAGTTTCATCCATGTTATATCATGTGTCAGAATTTTCTTCCCTTTTAAGGCAAAATAATATTCCAATAAGGCTAAATAATATTCCAAAATAGTATCAACATTGATACTTGGTATGTCTGGTTATTTTAATTGTGCACTAGACACAATATTTGAATACTTGTTTGTGGAAAATATTGAGGCTTACAATAATATTAATTTTTTTTCCCCATAGAAGATCTATACTTGCTTCTAGCAGGTTCTCAGGAAGATCTAGCAATCCAGGATGAAGCTGGCCTGCAATTTTTGCTGGTCTTAGTTTGCTTCTAGTTTTCCCAAGTTAGGGTCCTGTGGAGACTCTACTTACAGCACAGAAAGTTCATTAGGGATCCTTCTCTCCTAATTTTCATGGGCTCTGGGATTCTACTTTTATCTTTCTAACCCCATAAGGCTGCCAAAAACACTGCTCAGATGCCTCTGATGAAATAAGCAAACACCCTCGAGGGGAAAATAATTCAAATACCAGGCTTGCCTCTCTGGATTATCTCCTGAGTCTAGTAGGTAATTTTTTTACTGCTTTTTAATCACCATCAAGTAGTTGATTTTTATGTATTTTTTTTAGCTTTCTAATGTACTCATTGTGAAGTTTGGTCTAAATTATTGAAAGGAAGTCTGATGATTTTTTATTCTACTCTTTTTGTTGCTTCCTCTCAACTCCCACATAGGAGCCATTAGTTCTCTACCACAACCTTCCAGCTTCCGAGCTAACTTCAGTTCTTCGGTCCCAACAGGTGGTTTGGCTTTTTGTTCAATTGAGGAAGCAAATCTTTCTGAGAGTCCTCTTCTCTACTTCTGTACTACTGTATTTTTAATACTACTGCATTTTTAAATTATTTGATTGTTTATTTGTTTCTGTATCTTTCCATATTTTTGTCTACTTCTTTCTTTCTCGAAAAAAAGTCAGTCAACTATTGTCAACATAGCTTCAGGTTTCTACCTCCTCTCTCTCCCAATTTCCAATTCAACTTGTTTCATCGACTAGAGACAAGGCTATCTTCAGTCCCTCCTGTCTGCTTATAACCATTTCTAGGTATTCCTCACCTAAATAAAACCTTACCCCCAATCTCCTACTATCTTAAGCTGTCATGTTCTCTTTTCCATTCTTTAAATGGATATCCTTTCCTGAAGAGTAAACTCCTGTGATTTCTACTTCAGTCCCACACCATTCTCTCAAAACTCCTTTATAGATGGTCATCAATGGCATCTAGGTTGGTAATGACTTTTTGTCATTTTCTTCTATGTTGATTTCTTTGGAGCACATGAAACTATAACCTACTTCTCCCTAAATCTTTTTATCTTGGCCTAAATTGTAATTCTATTTTCTTTGTTCTTTTACATTTCTGACCATTATGCCTCTGCCACTGTAGCAGGGTTCTTTTCTCACATTCTTTATAAGACAAATATAATTTCAGTGTTTCTTCAAGGTCTTTGGGGGCAGATAAATGGTTCTACTGTTAGAAAGCCAAGTTTTTTACAGGTAGGTCTTAGGCATGTCCTAGAGTAGGAGAGTAAAAATGGGAAAAAGTTTTTTGCTTAGCAATGTAAGAAGCTATTTAAGTGATAAACTGGGGAAATTTTTGCAGGTTATATTGCCTTTAGGAAAATGTTTCTCTAATTTAATGTGTATTTAGATCATATTGGCTCTGAGAGTTATTGTTTGTCCTTGAAAAAGGCATGTGAAGTTGTGCTTTCCTGTTATCTGTAGGACAGTTTAGAGAGCTATTCTCACCTCCCACCATGAAGATGCTTGAACAGGGACTGAACTTGGAGTGGGAAAGCCCTCTGTGGACTGTTCTCCTGAAGCCATCTGTGTTGTCATCCTAAACTGAGTAGCTCACATTCTGGAAAATGTCCTAGTAGCTTCCTGTTGTCCCTGGATTGTGTAACACTAAGGAACAAGGATATAGTCCAGTGGTAGTTCACACCTCTATTCTGGGCCTGGTGGATTCTCAAAAGAAAAAGAAAAGTAAAATAGGCTTTTATTTAAGGAGAGAAATAAAAGGGTAGGTTTCAAGTCATAAGAACAAGATTAGTAAGTCAAGTGTATCCTATGAAAGGGGTAACATTTTTCCTTTTCTCTAAGATTCTTGGATATAATAATCTATTTAGCATAAAGATTTAAGTTTTCTTTTTTTCCCTTCATTATCATTTCCTGTAGTTAGTCCCAAAACTTTAATAAGTTTTCAGCATGACCCAGAGCCTTGTTTGAGTGGTTTCATGGAGAAATAAAGGATACCCCAGGAAGGAGACAATGCTGACATCCCTGCACCATCACCCCCCACATCCAGGTGTTTTTATTGGGGAAGAACAGGAGACACAGAGGTCCAAGTGATGAAGAGCAGTGTGAGCACCCCAAGGGGTGAGAGAGCCTCTGAGAAGGTCTCAGGGGAAAATACGAAAATGGAGAGGAAGCACACTAGACAGACTCTCTTTCCCAAACATATGAGAGGAAGGTATGCCTGCAAGGGGAGACACTTCACAAAGTTCTATCTCAAACTCTCCTTTCTGTACTTGTCTTTCTCCCCTACACACTCCTCTCCTCTCTTGACTGTATTATCTACTTTCATAGGCTTCTGTGAACCTGTGAAATGAACCTCCTTCTTACTCCTAAAAGTTACAGTCACAGGCCCATAACTTGTACCCTGAATTATAGTCCCATATTTCCTACCAAATGGTTATGGACATACTATTCACACTATAAACTCCATCTGATTAAGGTTAAACTGCGTGTTTTTACTTTCCCTCTACATTCCTTCTATCCATACCAGCATTTCTAGGTCTTTACTATTTTTATTTTTGTTGGTTGCACAGTCATTTTCCATCACCCAGGCTTAGAATGGGGTCATCTTCAAGTTCATCTCTCTTGTAATCTTCACCCATTTGCTTGAGCACATCCTGTCAATTCTTCTTTAGAGGCTCTTCCTTGGAACCCTTCTTTCCCATTCCTACTGCCGTGATCATAACTTGGCCCCCTTGCTTCATGCTCTGATTCTTGTGATACCCTCCTGCTTTCTAGTTTCTTGTTTTTGCCTCGTCTATGAATCTGCACATCAGCACCAGATTAACACCTTCCTAAGAATTTTTATATCACTTCTCCATTAGAGCTTTTAGTGGTTCCTTGTTACCCTCCCATCTGGTATTTAGTGCCTTCTCTGGCTGGTATTAAAAATGTTCCAGTTTGATATCTCTCTACTCCC
Organism: Lontra canadensis; assembly: GCF_010015895.1. Taxonomy (NCBI): domain Eukaryota; kingdom Metazoa; phylum Chordata; class Mammalia; order Carnivora; family Mustelidae; genus Lontra; species Lontra canadensis. The sequence goes on along the minus strand of NW_022631106.1, from coordinate 3,676,706 downwards.
CTAAATGGTCCTTGCTTTCAACAAAACTGGTCATGCTTTCTATTTTCTTTCCTCTCTGTCTCATAGTTTTCTCATTTTGGGGGCATATTCTTTCTCTTCTTTCATCTCACATGCATCTTTTCACAACCTCTACTGAAATACCACGTAAGAATTGAGGCAAAAATGTCGCTTTCTTAACCTTACAACCTCCATTTCACTGATTGTAATTGTTGTGTGTTGCAGGGATATATGTACATGTCTTATTTCTCCAACTAATTTGAACATCTTGTGAGAATAAAGATGTGTTCCTCTATTTTATTTCTTCTACAGACCCTATCGGAATGATAGGCACATTGTAATCAGCCGATGTTGGAAGGAATAGCTAAATGAAGGAATATTCAAGGAGAAAATGCTAAAGGAGAACAATTATACAACTAGGAGGAAGTCTTTCCTGTTCTCATTGAGACTCCTGAAAATTACCTGAAAAGGTAATTTTTAAAGCCGATTAAGCTATATATACAAATTTACCTTTGGCTTCTTGTAGTCCTTTGAGTTGGACTGCATTAGACTTGAGCATGCAGGTCTAAGGAAAATAGCCAAATGTCTTTTTTTTGAACAAAATTTCTTTTTCTTGCCATGGCTATGTGGGAATATAAGATATGAACATAAAATGGGTCTAGTTTCCAAAGATAGATCTTTTGCAAATATTATTAAACTTATTATTTCTAAGCCATTTGCAAGTCTGGCTTAATCTACTAAGAGCTACTAGAAAAATTTCACTTTAATAGATTAGATTCTTTATTCCAAAGTAATGTAAATAGAGTTTTCTAAAAATAAAAACAGAAGAAAATGATATAATGGAAACAGGGATTAGTTCTTAGCCCTTTAATTTTATAGAAATGATATTGTTATTCTGGTCTACTTAAACGGTTCTGTTGTGTGTAACCAGCACACCAAGAGAAGAACAAAATGTCACGTTTAATTTATTAAAATAATTAAATTTTGTTTGCTTTGGTTGATAGCAAGTAATTTTTAGTCCAAGAAAGGAATTTTTTTTTTTTTTTTACTTAGCGCTAATCTTGAGGGTGTTTTGATGTCAGTGAGTGTTTGGCTAGTTGTATTACAATTTTGCCAAATTGCTTGGAGTCTGAAGGAAAAAAAAAATCCATGAAATAGATTTCATATGAATGACTTGATATTAAGTGAATTTGGCTGAATTATCTCTGCTTTTTCATCTTAATCAAAAGAGGGTAAAAAATAGTCACATTCAAAGGTTAGCTAAAGCAAATTCTCAATAGGCCAGTTGTCTGTCTCTCTCATACACCAACGTATACTTCTATTATACACTAAAGTTTTTGGAGAACAAATCTTGAGCTATCTCATAGAAATGAGTGTTTGTCAGGTGACCTGAACTTTCTGAGATTGAAAAAAACATGGTTTCTGGAGACCTCCTAGTGGACTTCTTAATGGGTATTTCCAAACTGTACAATTGAATGGCTAGGCTGGCTTTCCTTCTAAGTAAGATCTGTAGCCTCTTCTATCATGATGAAAATGGACATGGTAAGAAAAGAAGAGGGATGTGGCTTTTTCAGGTAAAATCATCAATTCAATGAAGCAAAAATATGAGCATCTGTGGTGGTCATGCATGGCAGATTGCCAATGACGGCAGATGTAGGGTGGGAGGTAATCAGTCAGGGACCTCAGCTGCTCCACATTGAAATTCATTGTCATTTGCCCCAAGACCATGCCTCCCATGGGCTGATATCAGTCAGTAACTGAGCTAGGCACAATATAAAGGCAGGTCTGTTCCTGGGAGTTATGGGACTCCTCTGGCATTGTCCCACCTTCTTCATACTGCATGGCTATCCAGCAGGATTTTTCTCCTGCCTTTCCTCCTGCTCTCCTTCACTCAGTCAGACTGGCATCATGATCTCATGGCTCTCCCAACCCTTTTCAGCTTCTTTCCTGTTTTCTCTCATACAGACATTTCCCCTAATAAATGCTTGCACATTTAATAACATCTGTTTCTCCAGTGACCTGGATTAACACAGTGTCTCCTGGGTGTAAAGTATCCTTCTGGGACACATTTGATAAACCTCTGTCAGTAACAGTGGAAGAACAGCTGGCCTCCATTTCCTTGTTCCTTGCTTGCAGAGCTGAGCTGTGGGTGCTTGGGGTGGGGTGAGTGGATGTACTTTTTCTGATACTAAGCATGAGCTCAATGAATATTTGTTAGCATCATTCATTTAGTCAATCAATTGTCCCTTCAGCCAGGAAAAGGCGTACACTTACCTAACCTCGTTGAGGTAAGAGCATCTTTAAGCAATGGTTTATTTGGCCAGAGCATGCAACTTAACTACATGTTTTCCAAGAATAACTACCACATAACAAAAATGGGGCTAGATACAACAGGGATTCACAACATGAAATATACATTGTGACCTCTACTCGTAGAGGTAGAAACTAGAATAATTTAATTAGGAAAGCAAGATTTATAATCACAAAATCATACTTAACAATGTAAGTATATAATTCAGTATGCAATATATAATTTATGGGACTTCATAATTTAAAGTATGTAGAGGATATAGAGATGAGAATTTTTATGTTTATGGGGTCATACCCCAAATTCTCATCTTGGAAGGAATATTCTATCCAGATTCTATTTGCAAAGACTTCTGTCTGTTCAGACATTTTTATTTCTCTTAGTGAACGTAGCCTTTATCTGGTATATAGCCTATGTCTAGTATAACTAGCTGGCATTCTCTGGAGGATGCTTTTAAAAGTTAGCTTTTACCTTTGTGTAACTTCCAAAGAGGTGACTTACACAGTAAAATATTGCTGTAGTCTCTCCCCACCTCTCTCCCAAAGGAAGCAAAACCCTATCCTTATCCTGGAGGAAGGCTCCAAGAAGGGGCCATTAACGTAAAAAAGAGCTAGGAAGGTGTCTGGTCAAATTTCCTTATTTTGTGAGTGAAGAAATGGAAACATAATGAAGGTAAGTGACTTGTAAAGAATGTTTGGTTAGAAGCAGCAACCAATCTCAATTACTTCAAACAAAGGGACAAATAAATAGAATTTATTATAAGGACTTGGGGGTATTCCATGGAATCCCTGGTCTGGAAATAAGGCTGTAGAAAACCATGGAGAACTCAGGAATCCTCTCTTTGCCGCACTTCTTTGTATCTGCTTGGTGTTCTTGGCCCTGGCTCTCTGCGGCTCAAAGAAAGCTCACAATCACATTCTAATTCCAGCCATATTAAAAAAAAAAAAAAACCACCGGTTCTCTTCAATCCCTAATCCAGGTTTCTGGAAGAAAGAATCTGATTGGTCCACTGTGGGTCAGTTGTCCAATTTAGCTGAATTAGCTATTGTGTTGGGCAGGGACCTCACATAGTAGAAACTTGGCTGCATGGTGGGAGCAAATAGTACACTGTGTGTGCTATGCAGGCACCCCCAAGACGTCTGCTGTAAAGGCTGTATGCTGAGGGCGTGGCAGAGATAGGGCAAGGCTAACTTTGTGCATTCTTGAACTTCTGTGACTAACCAGGATTTTGGGCCTAGGGAGGTGTAAAATACATGTCCATAATGCACACATGCATGAAGACACATAAAGATCCACACACGTATATACATTGTGCATATGCATATACATACATATGGGGTGTTTGTCAGGAGGTTATATAACATAATCCTCCTTGTCGCAGTTTACAGTTTTTTCTTTGATTGTTTTAAAAACATCTTACTTTAATTCCAGTGCAGTTAATCTTTTATTTTTTTAATCTTGAAAAATAATTTGCAGTTTCATCACTTTCAAGATAAAAAACTAGAATCATAAATTTATATTTCATGATTTATCTTGCTGATTCCATGATGTTCCAAGTTCCAACAGGTTTCCTATATTTCCAAAAGTCTTACAAAATTTTCCCCAGGTTATTGAGGCACTTTGTCCCTCCTTCAGTTCCTGAGGCTTAAAACTAGTAAATAAGATGAAATCATCAGATGAAATAATGTGAAAATTTAACATATCCACTTTCATCTGTCTTGTGGCACTCCTGTTATGTTGTAGGTGGGGTAAAGAAGGAGGTAGAGAAACAGCAGCAATAGCAGCATTGAACATTCTTTGAGGGACTAGTATGCTTGGTCCATTGAATCTGTTATTCCGTTAAAGCCTTAGAAGAGCCCTGCTATACACCTACATTTCCTATTGAATACACCAGGGTTCAGACAGTGGAAGTGTTTTGCTGAAGGTCATCACCAAACAGCAGACGTGACTTTTGAACTCCAGACTGCCTAGCTCCGCTGCCTTTGCAGTTTTCAGACACAGTGAATTCCACAGGCAATCCAGAAGCATGTCTTATATTCATACGTGCTCAATTGCCTTGAATACATGTGAAGAACTCATGTGGAGTACTTGAAGCTATCTCTCCTCCCAATCCCCTTCCCTGAAACTTATGGCCCAGTGGACCCTGGTGAGTGATAGGAGAAGGACTGGGGTTTCCATTTCAGTTATCCATGGCTGTGTAACAAAGCCATCTCTAAGCTTTGTGGCTAAAAATAACCATTTATCAGTTCTCACAACTCTGTGGTTTAATCAAGCAGTACTGCTTCACATGGCATCTGCTGAGGCTCTGGGATGCCTAGAAGGTCCATAATGACCTCATTGTTATATGGGTACTAGTTGGCTGCTGGAAGCTCAGTGAGTTCATTAGTTCTCCATGTGGGCTTCTCCATAAGGCTACTTGGACTTCCTCACAGCATGGAGGCTAGATTTTGAGAAGGAGGTGCAGGCTGCAAATACCTTAAGGCCTTGCCTTAGAAGATACCCAGCATAATTTTCACCACATTTTCTTGGTCAAAATGGTCCTGGGGCCACCCATATTCAGGATAAGAAGAAATAGAGTCCAACTCTTGATGAAGGGACAATGAAGTCTCATTGCAAAAGGTATATCTTAAAGAACTGGAAAAGAAGAACAAATTAAACCCTATGCCAATAGAAGGAACAAAATAAAAAAGATTATTATGGAGATAAATGAAACAGAGACTAGAAAAACAACAGAGAAAATCAACAAAACTAAAAGTAAGTACTTTGAAAAGATCAATAAAAATGGCAAAACTTTAGGGACGCCTGGGTGGCTCAGTTGGTTGGACGACTGCCTTCGGCTCAGGTCATGATCCTGGAGTCCCGGGATCGAGTCCCGCATCGGGCTCCCAGCTCCACGGGGAGTCTGCTTCCCTCTCTGACCTTCTCCTTGCTCATGCTCTCTCTCACTGTCTCTCTCTCAAATAAATAAATAAAATCTTAAAAAAAAATGGCAAAACTTTAGATAAACTAAGAAAAAAATGAAAAAGACATGACTAAAATCAGAAGTGAAAGTGAATACATTACTACTGACCTACAGAATTAGGGTCTAGAAAGATGAAAAGAGAATACTATGTACAATTTTATGCCAACAAATTAGAAAAATACCTAGAAACCCACAAATTATCAAAACTGACTCAAGAAGGAAGAGAAACTCTAAACAGACTTATAACAAGTAAGGAAATTGAATCAATAATCAAAAACCTCCCAACAAAAAACCCCACAGAACCATCACCTTAACCAGTGAATTCTACCATAATTTTTAATGATTTTTAAAATTTTTAATTTGAGTGTAGTTAACCTACAGTGTTATATTAGTTTCAGGTGTAGAATATAATGATTCAACAATTCCCTAGTCCTCACTGTTAATCAAGGTAAGTGTATTTTTAATCTACTTCACCTATTTCACCCATCCCTCCACCCACCTCCCTTCAGATAACTATTAGCTTGTTCTTCATATTTAAGAGTCTGTTTCTTCATTTGTCTCTTTTTTCAGTTTGTTTGTTTTTTTTCTTCAGTTCCACATATGAGTGAAATCATATGATATTTGTCTTCCTCTAACTGATATATTTCGCTTAGCATTATACTCTCTGGTCTCATCCTGTCATTGCAAATGGCAAGATTTTCATTCTTTTTAATGGCTGAGTATTTTATTATATATATTATTCTATTATATTTGTAGTATATCTTCATACCAGAGACTGTGCTGGTTCCAGTTTTGTTTTTCTTTTTCAAGATTGCTTTGGGGGGCACCTGGGTGGCTCAGTAGGTTAAAGCCTCTGCATTCGGCTCAGGTCATGTTCCCAGGGTCCTGGGATCGAGCCCTGCGTTGGGAAATCTCTGCTCAGCAGGGAGCCTGCTTCCTCCTCTCTCTCTCTGCCTGCCTCTCTGTCTACTTGTGATCTCTGTCTGTCAAATAAATAAATAAAATCTAAAAAAAAAAAAGATTGCTTTGGCTATTTGGGGTCTTTTGTGGTTCCAAACAAATTTTAGGATTACTTGTTCCAGTTCTGTGAAAAATGCCGGTGGGATTGCATTAAATCTGTAGGTTGCTTTGGGGACTATGAACATTTTAACAGTATTTGTTCTTCTAGTCCATGAGCTCAGAATACCTTTCCATTTATTTGTGTTGTATTCAATTTCTTTCATCAACGGTTTATAGATCTCAGAGGTCTTTCCCCTCCTTGGTTAAGTTTATTCCTAGGTACTTTATTATTTCTGATGCAATTATAAATGGGAATTCATGTTTCTGCACCTTCATCATTAGTATATAGAAATGCAACAGATTTCTGTACGTTGCTTTCGTATCCTGCAACTTGACTAAATTCATATATCAGTTCTGGTGGTTTTTTGGTGGACTCTTTAGAATTCTCTCTATGTAGTATCATGTCAACTGTAAATAGTGAAAATTTTATTTCTTCCTTGCCTCTTTGGGTGCCTTTTATTTCTTTTGTTGTCTGATTGCTATGGCTAGGCCTTCTAGTACTATGTTGAATGAAAGTGGTGAGAGTGGACATCCTTATTTTCTTCCTGGCCTTAGGGGAAAAGCTGTCAGTTTTTCCCATTGAGTATGATGTGCACTGTGGCTTTTTTGTATATAGCCTTTATTATGGTTAGGCATGTTCCCTCTAGACCCACTTTGTTGAGGGTTTTGTTTTCTTTTTTAATTATGAATGGATGTTGTACTTTGTCAAATGCCTTTTCTGTATCTATTGAAATGATCATATGGTTCTTATCCTTTCTCCTGTTGATGTGGTGTATCACGTTGATTGATCTACAAATATTGAACCACCCTTGCATCCAGGGAACAGATCCCATTTGATCAAGGTGAATGACTTTTTAAACGTACTGTTGGTTGCAGTTTGCTAGTATTTTGTTGAGGATTTTTGCATCTCTGTTCTCAGAAATAATGGCCTGTAGTTCTCTCTCTCTTTCTCTCTCTCTTTTTTTCTTTGTGGTGTCTTCATTGGGTTTTGGTACAAAAGTAATACTGGTCTCATAGAATGAATTTGGAAGTTTTCCTTCCCCTTCTATTTTTTGGAGTAGTTTGAGAAGAGTAGGCATTAACTCTTCTTTAAAAGTTTGGTAGAATTCCCTTGTGAAGCCATCTTGTCCTGGACTTTGTTAAGAGTTTTTTTGGTTACTGATTCGATTTCATTGCTGGTAATTGGTCTGTTCAAATTTTCTATTTCTTCCTATTTCAGTTTGGGAAGTTATAGGACTCCAGCCAAGGGCATTTTGGAGGAGACAGGTCTGCAGGAGGATGTCGGGGGAGGGACTCATGGTGTTACCAAGTTATTTAGCGAGTACTGGCACTGTGCTGGTCCCCACAGGTGTCTATGTGTCTACGTTGGTGGGCTGGGGAAGGAATTGGCACCTGCCAGTTCCTCTGTTCCTGAAAAAGTCTCCCAAGGATCTGAGATTAATAAACAAATTTACTTCATGCATATGCCAGGCATTTTTCAAACTGCTACTTCTATGCTGTATTTCCACAGGGCTGTTTGTTGTTGTATCTCTTTAAGGGCAGGAACTCAGTTTCCTATCACTTCCTTGCTCTCCCAGCGCTTAGCTTGCTGGTTCTTAAAGTTCCAAGTATTAAGCCCCACTGATTATAAGAACTTGTGAAATTCAAGGCCCTCTGGTTTTCATGTGGATTTCTTGTGGCTAGGGTACTTGTTATGAGGGTCTAGTCCTCTCCTTCTGCATGCCTGAGGTGTCCCTCCCCACTGTGGATAGTCCCTATTTAGCTCTCTGCCCTTCCTACCCTCTTTGATGTGGCCTCTTCTCTACATTTAGCTGCAAAGAGTCTGTTCTGCCAGTCTTTGTGTTGTCTTCTGAGTTACTTACACTGATGTGTGAGTTATATACTTGTATCTGTGAGATGAGGGAGCTTTCCCTGAAAGTCCCCTATTTACCAAACATTTAAAAAGGAATTAACACCAATTCTACACAAACTCTTCCCAAAAATATAGAAGGAAAGGGAATACATTTTAATACATCCTATGAGGCCAGAATTATTCTGATGTCAAAGTCAGACAAAGATACTATAAGAAAACCTACAGACCGATAGTCCTTAGGAATAAAGACCCCCCCCCAAATTCAGAGTAGGCAAATCCATAGAGATTGGAAGATTAGAAGCTACCAGGCATTCGTTGGTGGTTGGGAGGAGATGAAGAGTGATTACTTAATGGATATGACATATTTTTAAGACATAATGAAAAAATTTCTGAAAATAGCTAGAGCTCATGGTTATACAACTTTGCAAATATCATAAATACCACTGAACTGTATACTTTAAAATAGTTAATTGTATGCTACTGAATTTCATCTCTGTAAAAATATAACAACATGTAGGACAGTAGAAACTTGTGGCTATTTTCAGAATATGCACACACACGTGATTAATATAGATAATGTGCAATTAGATAAAATCTCAGATAACCATGGGTAGATTACTTTTTTTAAAAAAGGATTTTATTTATTTATTTGAGAGCAAGAGAGAGAATGGCATGAGAGGAGAGAGGTCAGGGGGAGAAGCAGACTCCCTGCCAAGTAGAGAGCCTGATGTAGGACTCAATCCCAGGACTCCCAATCATGACCCGAGATGAAGGCAGTTGCTTAACCAACTGAGCCACCCAGGTGCTTGGTAGATTACTTTTAAAGAGTAACCTTATTTAGGGAGCTCAGCTGCCCAAATATTTCCTTAGACCGAAGGTGGTATTCTGAGCTTGTTCTTTTCCCTTCTGTCATGATGTAGGCCTAGCTGAATTCCAGTAGTAACTATTCTCATCCAGAAAGCTAGTCTGTTTGGAGGATTGAGACTGGTGGCTCTCTACAGGATGTGTTCACTGTATGTGACAAAGATCCTTATACTGGTTTGAGATGGCTTTGCTCACCTAAGATCCCTTCTTCCTTTTAAAGCTGGGCAACTTTGTCTCACAGATATTTTGAGATGTGACAGCCTAAATCTGCCACAGAAATGTGAGCACTTTTGCAAGAGATGAATTCTCTGAGAAGAAGAAACTTAGCTCCCCTGAAGATCATAAAACTTAACCAGCTTCTTCAGTTTCTCCCAAGATGGTTTATTAGAGAAATGGCATGATCTGGAGATGGCTTAACTATATGGCATAAACTGTTCTATCCAAATTTGATAGTAGCCCCTTTGCCCATGAAACCATAAAGCTTGCTGTGTCTACCAGATTGCAGCGAATAATTATTCTCCAGAGCTGAGCTCTAGAGGTAGAACAACTTCTTTGACTGAGACAGTTCCCCAGATATTGATGTTTGGTTGTGGCCTCAGTTCATCTTTTAGGACCAGGATGACCCTTGGGGTACAGAGCCTTATTTTGTACTGAGGACCTTCTCCTCCTTCTCCTAAATCAATTAGTCACCAGCCATAATTCTCACCTGCCTGCTTAGACACACCCTTCCTCACTCTCTACCTTTTCTTCTTACTTGTCTTTGTCTTAAGCAACTTTTACGAAAGAAAAGAACAAGTAAATGCTAAGCTGCTTACATTGGTCTTCAAATTATTTCAACCAAGAACTAGTTTTGCATGGTTGTCATGTGTGTCAATATTATTTTATTCCACTTTTCTCACTTACTATTTCACTCACAAATTTTTAATCAGGACATTTATTTAATTTAAGTAACTAGGGGGATATGACAGAGCAGCTTTTCTCCAAAACTATCCCATAGACATAAAAGGATTATTTGAGAAAATAGAAATCTGTGATCAAATAAGTTTCAGAGACACTGGATTAAGTCAAATTTAGCATGCTTTTTTTTCTTTTTTTGCCATAAGATTTCTCAGAATATTCAGTATGTGTTATAAGTTTTCAAAATGGGGATTTGAAATATTCTCCAAATTTATTTAATCCAAATACCTTCTTCTGTGAAGCATTGATAATAGGACTACCTTTCAAGCATAGTTATTTTACAAAAATTTTTGTCACACACTCCCTCAAAGAATTTTAAAATTGTTCATTACATATTTTTAGTTAACATTTAAAGTTTCACATAAGTTTAAATAGTTGCATTGACACAAATATTGAACATCAAAAATAAAACGTATCCATCTTTTAAAAGTATATAATGGAATTACAAAACTATAACAATTTTTTTTAAATTATAACAATTTGATGCTCACCAACATACATTAAAAAAGTGAATGAAGTTAGTTTTTTCTTCTTGAACCTATATTTCCAATTCAGTTTCTCCACAGCTTTTTATCCTCAGACTATATTGTTATGATTGGAAGTAACTTTTTGGTTATCCCACCATACAAAAAAAAATGTATGGAAACTAAAATTTTACATTTCAAAGCAATCGTAATACTCTATGCGTTAATTTTTCCTACAGATTGAGTTTGCATTAGAATTATTATTTTAGAACATGATTGATCAAAACAACATAAATATATTACCAATTCCAACACATAATGAAACATAAAAGGCAGAATTTATTGGAAGTAAATCTCTAATTCAGATCCATTATGATCAAATATTTCTTATGCATTTAATGAGAGGCAAACAGTGCCAAGAGCTAACATGTAATTTCTTTTTTGCTATTAGGTTAAAAAGGTATAATTTTATAAAATAAAGTTGAAGATCCATGTAATTTAAATTATTTCATAATAAAAATAGCTTTTACCAAATTTAAAAGAAATTACATAGGAATTTTGAGTGAATCACGAAAACTTCATACTCCCAGAAAACATTTTAGTTACATTTTAAATAATCAGCAGCACTGGCCTCTATTTCTCTGGCTATTTGACCACACATTTCCTTGCAGATAATGTCACATCCTAGGGATGAAAACAGATAAAAGGTGGGAAGAGTAGGTATATGTACATGTGAAATTAAATTTTTCTTGAAAATGAGTATTTCTTAGACTACTTTCTCTACTTTGCTCCAAAAGGGATTCTCAAGAGAGAAAACAGTGCTTGAGCAGCTGGGCTTAGGGCAGGGTGGCTGAAAAAGCAAAGTTGCAACATGGAGTCTATTATTACTCTTACCATCTCGCTCTGCTCTATGCCTCAGTTCACATAAGGCTACTTCACAGTTCACACAGATAGATATAAGCATGGGCTTCCAGGTTTGTGGGGAATTGATCGGTTAGTGGAGGATGTTTCACTTTTGTTTTAAACCTTGAACACTTCTCACCCAGAGCAATGATGTAAGATTTAAGATGGTGAATATACTTAAAAAAGGGGAGAGGGAAGGAATGCTCAAACTAAAACAACCATCAACTTAATATACACTGCTATTTGCATAAGATGTTGTATACAAACCTAATGGTAACCACAGATCAAAAACCAATAATAGATAGGCATAGAATAGAGAGAAAGGAATCCAAGTGTATCAAACCAACAAACCACAAAAGAAGAAAGGATCAGACAAAAACTATAGAAACAACCACAAAACAAGTAACAAAATGGCGCTGTGTGTGTATGTGTGTGTGTATATAGCAAACCCTCTCTCTCTATATATCAAACTCTCTCTCTCTCTCTCTATATATATATATCAAACTCTATCTGTAAGAAAAAATAATGCATAGAGTATTATAGCAATGCTGTAATTACGTTGTTGTTTTTTTTAATTAATAATTACTTTGAATATAAATGTACTAAATGCTCCAATCAAAAGACGTAAGGTGGCAGTGTGGATAAAAAAACAAGACCCATCTATATGCTGCCTACAGGAGACTCATTTTAGACCTAAAGATTCCTGCAGATTGAAAGGGGATGGAGAAACAATTATTGTGCAAATGAATGTCAAAAGAAAGCTGGGTTAACAGTACTTATACTGGACAAAATAAACTTTAAAACAAAACCAACAAGAGAAAAAGAAGGGCCCTACATAATCATAAAGGGAACAATCCAACAAGAAGATATAAAATTTGTAAATATTTATGCACCTAACATAGGAGCACCTAAATACATAATAAAAGTTAATAACAAACATAAAGGAATGAATTGATAGTAACACAATAATAGTAGGGGACTTAAACACCCCACTTACATCAATGCACAGATCATCTAAACAGAATATCAACAAGGAGGTTGTGGTTTTGAATGACAAACTGGACCAGGTGGATTTAACAGGTACATTCAAAATGTTCCATCCTAAAACATCAGAATACATATTTTTTTCAAGCACAGATAGGATGTTCTCCAGAATAGATCACATATTAGGCCACAAAACAAATGTCAACAAATTCAAAAAGATCAAAGTAATACCATGCATCTTTTCTAACCACAACACTATGAAACTGGAAATCATTCACAAGAAAAAACCTGGAAAAGCACAAACACATGGAAGTTAACATGCTACCAAACAATGAATGGGTCAACCAAGAAATCAAAGAAGAAATAAAAAATTACATGGGAACAGATGAAAAAGCAAAACAATAAAAAACCTTTGGTATGCAGCAAAGGCAATTCTAAGTTTTATAGTATTACAGACTTACCTTAAGAAGCAAGAAAAATTTCAAATAACAGTCTAACCTTATACCTAAAGGAGCTACAAAAAAGAAAAACAAACCCAAAACCAGAAGAAGGAAGTAAAAAAGATTAAAGCAGAAATGAATAAATTTGAGAAAAAATAATAGATCAATGAAACCAGGAATTGGTTCTTTAAAAAAAGTCAATGAAAGTGACAAATCACTACCCAGACTCCTAAGAAGAAAGAAAGAAAAAGAAAAGAACGGAAAAGAAAAGAAAAGGGAGGAGGGAAGGAATGAACTCAAACAAAATCACAGATAAAAGAGGAGAAATAACAACCAACACCACAGACATATAAACAATTGTAAGATAATATTATGAAAAACTATATGACAAAAAATTGGACAACCTAGAAGAAATGGATAAATTTCTAGAAATATATAACCTGCCAGAACTGCAACAGGAAAAAAATAGAAAATTTGAACAGACCAATTACCAGCAATGAAATCGAATCAGTAACCAAAAAAACTCTTAACAAAGCCCAGGACAAGATGGCTTCACAAGGGAATTCTACCAAACTTTTAAAGAAGAGTTAATGCCTACTCTTCTCAAACTACTCCAAAAAATAGAAGGGGAAGGAAAACTTCCAAATTCATTCTATGAGACCAGTATTACTTTTGTACCAAAACCCAATGAAGACACCACAAAGAAAAAAAGAGAGAGAGAAAGAGAGAGAGAACTACAGGCCATTATTTCTGAGAACAGAGATGCAAAAATCCTCAACAAAATACTAGCAAACTGCAACCAACAGTACGTTTAAAAAGTCATTCACCTTGATCAAATGGGATCTGTTCCCTGGATGCAAGGGTGGTTCAATATTTGTAGATCAATCAACGTGATATACCACATCAACAGGAGAAAGGATAAGAACCATATGATCATTTCAATAGATACAGAAAAGGCATTTGACAAAGTACAACATCCATTCATAATTAAAAAAGAAAACAAAACCCTCAACAAAGTGGGTCTAGAGGGAACATGCCTAACCATAATAAAGGCTATATACAAAAAAGCCACAGTGCACATCATACTCAATGGGAAAAAACTGACAGCTTTTCCCCTAAGGCCAGGAAGAAAATAAGGATGTCCACTCTCACCACTTTCATTCAACATAGTACTAGAAGGCCTAGCCATAGCAATCAGACAACAAAAGAAATAAAAGGCACCCAAAGAGGCAAGGAAGAAATAAAATTTTCACTATTTACAGTTGACATGATACTACATAGAGAGAATTCTAAAGAGTCCACCAAAAAACCACCAGAACTGATATATGAATTTAGTCAAGTTGCAGGATACGAAAGCAACGTACAGAAATCTGTTGCATTTCTATATACTAATGATGAAGGTGCAGAAACATGAATTCCCATTTATAATTGCATCAGAAATAATAAAGTACCTAGGAATAAACTTAACCAAGGAGGGGAAAGACCTCTGAGATCTATAAACCGTTGATGAAAGAAATTGAATACAACACAAATAAATGGAAAGGTATTCTGAGCTCATGGACTAGAAGAACAAATACTGTTAAAATGTTCATAGTCCCCAAAGCAACCTACAGATTTAATGCAATCCCACCGGCATTTTTCACAGAACTGGAACAAGTAATCCTAAAATTTGTTTGGAACCACAAAAGACCCCAAATAGCCAAAGCAATCTTGAAAAAGAAAAACAAAACTGGAACGAGCACAATCTCTGATATTAAGACATACTACAAAGTTGTAATAATCAAAACAGTATGGTGCTGGCACAAAACTAGATACAAAGATCAATGGAATAAAACTGAGAGCCCAAGAATAAGTACACAATTATGTAGGTAATTAATCTATGACAAAGGATGCAAGAATATGCAATGGGCAAGACAGTTTCCTCAACAAATGGTGTTGGGTAAACCAAACAACTACATTCAAAAGATTGAAACTGGACCATTTTCTTATACCATATACACAAAAATAAACTCAAAATGGATTAAGGACATAAATGTGAGGCCTGGAACCTTTAAAATCCTAGAAGAGAGCACATACAGCGATGGACATCGGCCATAGTGACATTTTTCTAGATAGGTCTCTTGAGGCAAGGGAAACAAAAGCAAAAATATACTATTGGGATGACATAAAAATAGAAAGCTTCTGTGCAATGGAGGAAACAATCAACAAAACCTATAGGCAATACTGAATGGGAGAAGATATTTACAAATGACCTATCTGATAAAGGCTCATGGTCATGTGCATAGAGCCTCCTTCCAGATCTCAGTTTCAGTCTCATGCACTTGGCAGATTGTACTAACTGGTCAGGTTTTCTTTCCAAGGAATCCAAATATTGCCTCAGGACAAAATATATGAAGAACTTAATACTACGCAACACCCCCCCCCAAATAATCCAATTTCAAAATGGGCAGAAGACATGAACAGACATCCAGATGGCCAACAGACACATGAAAAGACACTCAACATCACTCATCATCAGGAAAATGCAAATCAAAACTACAATAAGATAGCATCTCATACTTGTCAGAATGGGTGAAATAAAAAACACAAGAAACAAGTGTGGTGAGAATTTGGAGAAAAAGGAACCTTTGTGCATTGTTGGTAGGAATGCAAACTGGTGCAGCCATGGTGGAAAACAGTACAGAGGTTCCTCAAAAAGTTAAAAATAGAACTATCATATTATCCAATAATTGTACTACTGAATTTTTACCTCCAAATACAAAAATAGTAATTCAAAAGGATATTTGTGCACATATGATTGTAACAGAATTATTTACAATAGCCAAATTATAGAAGCAGCCTAAGTGTCCATCGATGGAAGAGTAAAGATGATGTGTTTATGTATGGATAAGTGTATGTGTGTGTGTGTATGTGTGTATAATAGGATATTATATATAGAGAGAATAGAATATTATTCAGCCATAAAAAAGAATGAAAATCTTGTCATTTGCAATGACATGGATGAGACTATAGAGTATAATGTTAAGTGAAATATGTCAATTAGAGGAAGACAAATATCATATGATTTCACTCATGTGGAATTGAAGAAACAAAACAAACAAGCAAAAGAAAAATATATAGAGAGAGACACAAACCAAGAAACAGATTCAACTATAGAGAACAAACTGATGGTTACCAGAACAAACTGATGGTTACCAGAAAGGAGATGGATGAGGGCAATGAGTGAAATAGGCCATAACGATTCGGGAGGGCACTTGTGATGAACACCGGATAATATACGGAATTGTTGAATCACTACATTGTATACCTGATACGAATATAAGAATATATGTTAACTATACTATAATTAAAATTAAAACTTAACAAATAAATAGGAAAGATTTAAGATGGTGAAGGAGCATGCCCATTTTTTTCAAGTGGGAATAGGCATTTGAGAACTCAGGCTGTATCTCAGCAAATCCACTGTAGGAAAGGATATATACGAATATTAAGGGTCAGGTAATTCATTCCTTTGAAACTTCCAGACTAGCTGCTAAGACATCCTTGCCCACCCCCAGAAATACTCAAACCCCAGATGAAGACTTATGTTACAGAACACAATGAAGGAGAACAGCTCCAATGCTCAACGTGTGCCCTTAGTCAACCTCATAACCCATGGCTCATGGTCATGTGCATAGAGCCTCCTTCCAGATCTCAGTTTCAGTCTCATGCACTTGGCAGATTGTACTAACTGGTCAGGTTTTCTTTCCAAGGAATCCAAATATTGCCTCAGGACTTTTTCAGTTTAGGACTCCAAGACATACTTCCAAGTTAAGAGAATTGGTGTGAAAAAAAAAAAAAAAAACAGAGAGAATTGGTGTGTAAGATGACAACTCTTCACTGTCCTAGATTTAAACTCCTGAGAGTCATTCATCTATAAAACAACAGGATATGTCTACATGCTTTTAGGTTAAGGTGCCGTGATTTATTTAACCAACTGCCTATTCTCAAGCATCCGAAATGATTCCTATTTTTTTACAATTGTAAATATATAATTTATATGTGGCATAATTCCTAAAGTAGAGTCCTGGATTATAAGAAGTCATAAAACAAATTTGTGGATTTTATTATACATATTGCCACACTATTGTCCCTAAAGATCAAACCAATTTAGAGTCTGACCAAGCTGGATATTTACATTGTTATTTATTTGTGAGCTTTATTGGTACCTATGCTCTCATAAAATTTTACATTTTCATTTCTAAGATTGCTTCTATGCATTGATTCATTATATTAGCTTGTGTATAAACTGCTGGCTTTGATCCCATATCAGATATTGATTGGTTGTATTTGCATTCACTCTGTCGCTTGGAAGGCATTTTATCAGTGAGGTTTGCCCTTCCTTCTCCACACAGATTGTTGGCTTGCCCTTGGTGCACCGAGGCGAGGGGTCCTATCATCAAAGGGGAAGCTGCCAGGGCTCAGCTGCTCTGTCCTTGAGCCTCTTTGAAGTCTAAACAGAAAGCGTTTCAGTGCTTACTTAGTGCTAGGTGAGTGCTTTCCGTGCTATCTGTAAGCAGAGTCAACTCCTGCTCTTTGGGTTTTTATCGGACCTCCTTCCGGGGACCTGTTGATGCTGTGTTCCAAGTTTAAGAGCTTTCTTCTTCACTAGTGAAGAGGAGTCTTAGCACCGGTGAGTTCTGATCGTCAGAATTTTGTAATGTCTTCCCATTCATCCTATTCGACACTCCTTGCCTGGACTCAGGAGTGAGAATATGTATACCCTAATACTCGTCTAAGCCGAAAACCAGCCATCATCCCATTAACACATACACCTTGTTCTTCACACCTCTCGCCCAAGCTTTTAGCTCAAACTTGGACTATTCCATCCTGGATAATAGAAACTGGAGAAATCAGAAAAGAAAGTTGTTTTTTTGTGCCTGGAAATGGAGTTACCACTTATTTGTGGTCAGTGGATAAAACTAAATAGGGGCAGCCTCCCCAAAATGAGGAATGCCTCAAAAACCATGGAAAAGTCACATGTATTGCTAGAAGTAGTCTCTTTCGGGGTAAATGTATTCTGCTTTCTGGGTAGATGTTAAGGTACCCATTTTGGGTAGTTGTTAAGATAAAGAGAGCTTCTCTGTTACCTCTGGTAATGACTACTAATCTACTTTTCCCACGACAAGCTTCTTACTCCACGTTATTAGTTTGTGAATTGTTCAAAGGGGGAGGGGTTGGTGAAACCCATTCCTGTAAGGCAAGATGCATCAGATGGCTTTGGTGCCCAATCTTCCTTTAGAGCATTTCAAAATTGGTTGCAAGCTAATTCGACCCATGGAAGAAAGCTAAATGCTAATGATCAGTGGAAAACCAAGTAAATGAAAAGTTGAATTGGAGAAGATACCTGCTATCCCACAATAGAAGTGTTATGGTGGAAAAAAGGAAATCACTCAAAAGTTCTCTTAATTAGTCCAAATTAAGATGTTGCAAATATGTGAATTAATTTATCTTTAATTAAACATGGTCTCTGATAAATATGTTGATATAATCTTCTGCTTCAGGTTTAGAAGAATTTTCTGGTATTATTATTATTATTTATTATTATATAATAATTATTAATTATAAAATTAATTTTAATAATTAATAATAATAATTAATACTAATTAATAATTAGTATTATTAGTAGTAGTATTTTACAGATCTTAGTGTGAAAATAGAAAAAAATTAATCAAGGCATTTTATAATAGTAGAATTATGTTTTTCAGTGGCCATTAAAAGGCAAGGCAATTCCAGATTCCACCTTGGGGCCCTTTCTGCTTCACTGAGGAATCTAATTCTTTGTGTTAAGTACACTAGCTCACTCTGTGAGGGGAAGCCCACAAAGGTCATAATTATCAAAACAGTAAGGACGTTGGTCCCCTGCAGGACCTTTGGAAAATAATTCCTATTGATAAAAGCATTTCAACTCTATTTCACAATGAAACTTCCTGTGGCCCTCAAGCATATCCTCCAGGGATGGAGGTAGAGGAAAACTCATCAGAAATATGCAATTGAACCCCTGGGAGTTTTAACAAGTGACTGTCAGCCAAGTTTGGGTTAGGGGTTCTGGAGACTGGAACTCTGGAACTCTGACCATTAAGAAAAGAAGAGAGCCTTCTGTATATCTGCCTTCTGTATCTCAAATCCTTGGCTTTCCTCATTTAGTCTCATTTATTGTTATATTAGTCAGGGTTCTCCAGAGAGACAGAACCAATAGGATGGAAAGGTAGGTAGGTAGGTAGACAGACAGATAAGGAATTAGCCCGCCCAATTATGGAGGCTGGCAAGGCCCAAGATCTGCAGGGTTGAGTTGGCAGACCCAAGAAAACTGATGGTGTATTTCTAGTCTGAGTCCTAAGGCCTGTGAACCAGGAAAGACCGTGGTATAAGTTCCAGCCCAAAGGCTGGCAGGCTCAGGACACAGGAAGTTCACTTCTAAAGACAGGAAAAAGCCAATGTCTCATTTCAAAGACAGGCAGGAGAAGTCTGTCTTACTTAGGGTAGCCTTTTGTTCTATTCAGGCCTTTTCTTGACTGGATGAGGCTCAGGCATTTTGGGAAGGGCAATGTGTTTTACTTAGTCTACTGATTTAAATGCTCATCCAGGAAGATCCTCACAAACACACCCAGAATAATGTTTAACTAAATATCTGGGCACCGTGTGGCCCAGTCAAGTTGGCATGTAAGATTGATCATTACAATAACCAATGTACAGACAACACTGTCTTAGGAGATGTAGGAAACTTGCTTTAGAGAGCAAGATGAAGTCATTCACGTCAAGCAGTGACTCATGTCAAGCAGTGACTCATGTCATGCAGTGACCTAAGCAGCCAGGGGCGCTATAGCTAAGACCAGATATCACCAAAACCAGCCCAGGCTAATGACACCCAGAACTGATAACCAACAGAACCAGTGGCGGCTTACAAAGGCCCAAGGCTGATTAAACCCTTTACAACGGGAAGACTTTAGCCACAAACTGTAAGACTCTCCAGATGCTGACCCTTGCACATCTGACCACATCAAAAAGGCAGCTGCCACTGAAGGCTCTGCCTGACTAATCTGTGAACATAACAGATCCTCCACTGCTTGAACAGGATCAGCAGTAAGCACTGACGGCTGGCTCAGACCAGACCCAGTCCGCATCTCAGCCGTGTGCACAGGGACTGACTTGGAGTTGGGTTTGTTAATGTCTTCCCCCTGATTGTATCTTGTTTGTTGTGTGACTTTGTATTGTGCTTCACTTTGTGTGGCGTGTATGAAGCCATGTTAAACGTGTAGTGAAATGTCATTGAGTTTGGAATCCTGAACCTGCTTTACAATTGTGTTAACCTGGCTTTATGTTTGAATAAAGCCGACATGGTGGAAAGACATGACTCCTGAGGGGCAGGCACAGAAAGGATATTTCCACACTGCTGCATGATGGGAAATACACCCATTTTTACCTCTGCTATGAGGTGTGTGGTTTAGGGGAAAATGTGAGTGTAGTGATGGCATCCCTTTCTCTAGATGACAAAGGTGATTCAAGTAGAAAGCAGAAGGGACTCTGAACTCCCACACCGTGGGGTACCTTCCACAGTGAGGGGATGAAGATGTGCTCAGGAGCGTCCCCTGGTGGCTCTGGCAGCTCTTCCCACTGCAAGGCTTTGCTAAGGGAAGATGAGGGCAAAAGGGGCCATGGTGGGTCCCTGGGACTCAGAATCATTGAAAGAAGGAAACTAAGGTTCCTCTCAAACAAAGCGGATATTTGGTCTATTCCTATATTGCTTGAAAGCTTGGAGATTTAGCTTTGCATTGGATTATTTTTAATAATTATACCAAAAAGCTATCCAATAGCTGCCTGGAAGCTGTGTGATGGGAGGATACAGACATTACAGTGCTTTGTGGGTGGAGCTGGCTCTGCCTTCTCCAGGCGCTTCCCAGTCCTGTATTGAAAGCAAAGAAGTTTGAATTTGACTTCCAGGTTCTCTTTGTGAGATCAGTGTAGAGGTGATATTTCTTTACAAACCAGGAAGATACCAAGAAGATCTCTTTATTTTAAATGTTTAATTGAAAACTCTAGGATGAAAAAAGAAATGCTCATCTTTAAGGAGAAATATGTCTTGAGAGGGAGTTCTCTTTATTCCTGTTAGCTGTTTAAGAGTTTAAAAGGTTGGTAAAGAGGGCTTTTCTTTTTATGTTTGCCTACTCTTTAGAACCCTTTGTTAACTCACTCACCTTCTTCCTAGAACTTTTCACACAAGCCAGTCCCAGACCAATTTCCTAGTTGCGTGGCAAGAAAGGAAGTGGAGATGATTTATGCACGTGTAAGATACTTCCTATCAGGCACAACGTGATTGCATAAAACTGTCTAACAAGAGAGGGGTGGTTTCGGGTGAGAGGACATTAATGACAGGACTGGAAGTGCCGGGGTGTTATGCAAATGGGGAAATTCATTTCACCTTCCCTTCTAAAGAGGAAATGACCCACCCTGCCCCCCACCCCAAGAATAGCACTTCAAGTAAAAATGTGGAACATATCAAAAGATTGACCTCCAGCCCTCCACAGCCGTAGCCAGGGGTTGGCAGAGGAATTTGAAAGGAAGCAAAATTTGTAGAAATAAACCAATAGGGATTTACTTCTCATAGATGAAAATGGTGGTACACAAGCAAGTGTCAAAGGTGGTAATGAGGTCTTGAAGCCAAGATCAAATAGCCCAGAACCCATTCGGTAGCAGAAGACAAGAGTAGGAGGCGAGCAGATGCACAGCCTGAAGAAGGTCTGAACTGAAGCAGAACTAGTCTCTCAGTCTCTAGGGGAACTTGAGGTTAAGAGCCAAGTGCCTGAGAGGCACGGACAGAATGCTGGTAAGTTTTTCAGGTGTTTGATAGAAGTGATGAATAGAACCAGGGGAAAGGAGGACTATACCAAATAGAACAGCTGAGGGAATGAATCATGGAAGTTCCCCATGGAATCATGGGCAGCAAACTTGGGGTAGCCCAACTGTAGGAGAACAAAGCAGAGCTCTGGAACTATAGGGTCAGGGCACAGGCAGGGAATACGCAGGTCTCATGGACAGGGATAAGCTACAGATTGAGTGAGGATGGAGCAGACATGCTAGCAGTCCAACCATATGAGGATATGGAGTTAGCAAGTTTATATTATTTAAGACATTACCAAGAAGGAAAAAATATGGAAGTGAATCTGATCTATGAGGGGAGACGTTCTCTTCTGTTATGTTTCTGCTTCTGGCTGGTGTGGTAGCCTTGGGGTGATGTCAAGTGGAGCAGAGACCCAAGATTTATGCTGATTGTGAGCATCTTTGAGCAAATATGTGTGTATGTTTGCAGGAGGTAGATAGACAGTGAGGTTAGTCACTGGTAAGCTGGGCTTGGGCTACGTGAGGGAGATAATAGCAGGAGGAAGGGAAGGTTAGTGTCGAAGGGCCCATAAATTCTTCTCATGTAACTGCTAATATCTCTTGGATCTGAGACAGAAGATGAAATTGCTACCATTTGAATGATGACACTGGGAACCCAAGCCAACCCTACTTTTCAGTGGGGCTGTGGGGTGCAAAGACTTGGAGTCTGTGAAGCCATAAGATGCATTCATTCATTTATTTGCTCATTTAGTCATCCACTTATTTATTCATTTATTCCACAATCATTATCATAAACCAGGTTCCACCAGTTGGGTGTTTTCCCCACTTTTCTAATTGATGGAATTGCCATGAACGATACACTTATTTACACATTTACCTCTTCAGCACAGCAGCCAACAGGAAGGGGTAGATGAAGATGGGGTAGAGGCAGGCAAGGAATTAGATGAGCCAGGTAAAACTGAAGGGGTACCAGTTAGGAGGTTTCCCTGACATCTTCCTCAGCTTTATAATTTGGCTTCACCCCTGTTTCCAGCCCCTGTGCCCAGACACTTCCCTGATACCTGATGCTCTAGTCAGTCCTGACCACTAACAGAACGTCTCTGCCTCTTTGTGTGAACTGGGAATAATACCACCACACTTTCTGAGACCTTTTAATGTGCTGAGGGCTAGCCTAGTTGCTTTATGTTCAAGATCTTAGTGATCCTCATATGCTTCCCATACAGATGAGGGAATTGGGGTATAGAGAAGTAACAATCCCAAAGTTACTCAGTAATGCTGTTTCCTGCAGCACAGGAAGTTTCTTCTGTCTGCAGAAGAAAATCTGCTTTCACAGGAAGTCAACCAAAATAAGTATGAGTTTGTATTAGTTTCCTAGGGCTGCTATAACAAAGAAGCACAAACCAGAGGCTTAGAACAATAAATTTATTGTTTCACAGTTCGGAGGCCAGAAGTCTGAGGTCAAGGTGTAGGCAGGGTGATACTCCCCGCCTATGATATACACCACTACTGATGACTTCATTTTTGCCCAGTGAGACCCATGTGGGACTTCTGACATTCAGAACTGTAGGATTTATGTTGTTTTAAGCCACTACATTTGTGTTAACTTATTACCACAGTGACAAGAAACTAATATAGTTGTCTATAATACCTCTGAAAGTTGAGAGGCAGGTGGGCCTTATAGAGCACCTGGTTCCATCGCATCAGGTTACTTTCTGACTTGGGAAACTCAAGTGCAGCTCAGCTAGACCAGTGCTTGTTCCGCTCATAGACAATTCTTTTCTTAACCCTCTACACTCCTCTTGTAGTTGGTGGTAGTGATGGGACAGGAAGGCATTTTCATTGGCACCAAAACTAATCTGGGACTATTTTAGGCAGGAATCAGCAGCCATATAACAATGCATCAGATTCCCAACTTCCATGGTATCAAGTGAAAATGTAGCCATTTATAGCTTCTCTACGAAATCCACCTCTGTGCATTGTTTTCTGTGTCCTAAAAATAAGAGAATAAAATAGTTTTACAAAACAAAAAGAGGAATAAAGAAAAGAGAGAGAGAGAGAGAAAGTCCCCAAACAGATTCTCATAAAAATCAAAGGGACAAGGATGGGGAAGCCAAGGACATGTTGAACTTCAGAGCTGCTGTCTGATAGCCTTTAGATGCAGGGCACATGGGTCACTTTCTTTTCCCAGATTCTATATATAGCATGTCAGTTAGACCAGTGTTTTCTCCAGAGGCCAGTAGATTTCCACCTGTAGGAATTTGGGGAAGAGAGGGAGCTGTTCTGGTTTGCACTTTCCTTCTTCATATTTAGTGCTTTAACTAGCTCTGAAGTCATTCTTCTTCTTTTTTTTTTTTTTTAAAGAGATGGTTAGATGAAGTAGATAATAAGAAAAAGTATTGCTTTCACAGCCTGCATAGTTTCAATAGAGAGGGCAATTCCTTTTAAAAGAAATGATGTAAGATAATGGCTCTGTGTGTATTTACAAACACATTACAGTCCAGTTGCCAACTCTTAATTGACAATAAGATCATGAATATTTGCTAGCTAATCCGGATATTTACTAATGGCCAACAGAGACAGAAACATCTTCTTTAGATGGCTGATGTTGTCACTGGGTGCCCAGAAGTTACTGGCAACCCCTGCTCCTCTCATTCTTTCTTCTGAATAGCCAAACCTCCCTGTGGCTACAGTTTTCCTTTTCTATAACCAATTGCTTCCATTTTACTACTCACACCAGTGTGTTGGACATTTTACTAGGTCTTCTCACAGAGTTTTATTGCTGAGAGCTGGAAATCAGATCACACACACATCAAAGGCACTTCCAAACTGATTTGAAAATTTATTGCTTTGGCATTTCAAAACATCATGTGTATTTCTCACTCCCTGTTTTTTTGTTTTTGTTTTTGCCTGAGCAGTAAATATGGAAAAACCAAAATTTATTCATTAACTGGAAGGAAAAGATTGTGAATATCTTATTTATTCAAAAGGCAAACTAATATAATCTAAAGCACAGAATTTTAAAGCCAGGAGTCTGGAAAATGTCTTCCAAAATAAAAGGGGTGGCCCTTATCACTTATGAAGTGATCTTTCCCAAAAATATATCAGTCATTTGAAACATGCAGACCTTAGTATGGAGACAATTGGAAATTTGAACATTGACTTCATATTTGATAAGCTTAAGGAATTATTATTAACTTTTGAAGTTGTTATAATAGTAGTATGAATATACACTTTTAAAATAATTCCTTATTTTTTAGAAATACCAATGGAAATATTTACAAAGGAGAGATCCTGGATTTGCTTCAAACCATGTGGTAGGCAGAAGGTGAACCAAGGTTGACACAAATTAATCACAGTGGGAGCAGGTGTATGGGTATATAGATATTCATTGAGCTATTCTACTTAGACAATGTTTGAAGTTTTCCACCAAAAAATGTAAAAAAAAAAAAAAAAGCACACAAAAAATGTACAAAAAATAAAAGCACACAAAAAAATGTAGAATCCACTGATGTTCTTAAAATTGCCCAGGGGCACCTGGGTGGCTCAGTGGGTTAAGCATTTGCCTTTGGCTCAGGTCATGATCTCAGGGTCCTGGGATCCAGCAGGGAGCCTGCTTCCCCCTCTCTCTCTGCCTGCCTCTCTGCCTACTTGTGATCCCTCTCTGTCAAATAAATAAATAAAATCTTTTAAAAAAATTGCCCACATTAAAGTAAAAATCAGAAGTGACATGGGTATAAGTTTCTAGACATCTGCAACTCCTCCTTGCCAATCCATGTCACCTCCCTGGACACCTTGCTCTCCAAAGCACTGTAGGTCTGACTGCTCATGCAGAACTTAGGTGAAAGTCTGAGTAATGTGTGTGTGAGTGTGCAAGGCACTGCATTAGCCTTCAGAGGACTGGTTCTTTCCATAGTTCTCAGCAACCTTCTTGGTCCCCACAGCACTCTCATTTCTGGGGTGCCCATGGAAATTAAAAAAAAAATTGGGGGGGGGGCATTTTTATTCAAAAAGCAATTTACTTTGCTCGTTCCAAGTCTATCCTGACAACTCCATGAGGACTCCTTTCCTTATTGTCCACACAGCACAGCTCTTTCCCTGTCGCAGCTTAAAAATCAGGGCCGTGGATTGCAGAAATGACTACAATTTTTTGCTGCTCCTTCATCAAACGGCAAAGTCTATTTCCTGACCCTTTGAGTCTGGGCCAGCCTTGTAGCTTGTAAGCAGTAGGCCGAGTGGCGTGGCGCTGTGAAGATGCAGGGAGCTCCGCTGCTGAATGGAAGCTCACAGGAGCAGGGAAGAGCCACCTGGTGAGGTGCCTCCATCGCCCAGCTTCCTGCTGACCCCACGCAGATGCTTGTGTGATCCCAGGCGGGACCAGTCAGGCTAGCGTACACCAGAACCAGCCAATCAACCCACAGAATGTTGAGCTAAATAGATAGTTGCTATTTTAAGGCACTCACTTCAGGGGATTTTTTTTTTTTTTTTTTAATGCAGGAACAGCTGACAGAAAGAGCCAATTACTCTTTCCTACTGCATGGGGGGCGCGGGGTGGCTCCAGTGAATAACACACTTGATAAGTAGAGTGATGGGTGGTGCGGAGTATTTACCAAAATAGGTAAATTAGAGGTTGGAGCTGACTTCCCAGAACAAAAGACATCTAAACTGAGACAGGGAAGTAAATAGGAATTAGCTAGGGATAAAGGTAGGAAAGATTTCTAGGGAGCAGAAACTGCACCCACAATGCTAGCGGCATCCTGAATGAATGAATGTATGCTGAATTATTATGCGACACCTTTGAGTTAAAGACTTTTACACTAAAGGATGCAATGAGATGAATCTTTTCGTCTCCATCTGAATTGTCTTTGGGTATTTTGTCTTTGTGATCCTAAAGTCTAACCCTCTCAGGAGGGGAAACTGAGGCCTTAATAATGGTCTGCTTAGTATTATATCTACTAGAAGTAAGCCCCTTAAGCAGTGACGGATTATTTATTTTAGCGTTCCCAGACCTACCAGCTACCAGTAACAGTGACTTTTTCCTGAAGATTTGAACACCTCAAGGACTCTGAGTAATACATTGGTTTGTTCATTTACTCACTTAACCAATGTGTTACTCAGAGTCCTTGAAATTTCCAAATCTCCAGGAAAAATTCTCTGTAATTTTTATTAATACTATAGCCCCAAATTTGCTCATGCCCTGCCAGCAGCTTCTGCCTAGACGAGCGTCTACAGATCCACCTTTATTCAAACTACGTTTGCTGTGGTCTTCTCAGCTTTAACACTTGCTCCCTACGCTCATTTTGATCATCCCTTGGACATTTTAGAATCAGCACCTCTCCCGCTCCTCCCTGGAAAGCGTTTGATCTTTCATCCCGCGTGCTTTCCTGTTTTAGAGAATGATTAGAGCCTGCAGGGCCCTGGACCTACATTACATTCAGTCTGGTTTGAAGGAGGGCAGTGCTACACTGAGGTTCAAAATGGGAGATCTGTGAGGCAGAAACTTAAATAGAAATGTGCCAGTTTTCAGCACTGAACAACCAGTTTATGAATCTTTCTGGTATGCAAGAGAGAAAGCAGCTAAAGGGCCTCTTATTTTAATTAGAGGGAAAAAACCCTCATGAACTATGAAAAACTAATTTAACCTATAGGTTCCATCTATAGATTTCATGTAGAGAGACGAAGCTCACACGTACTTTCCCTAAAGCCTGATAGAGCAACAAGCCAAGAAAGAATAATAGAAATTTAGACATGTATGGGACCTTAATGATCATCTAATTCTGTACACGTATCCTGTACTTGCCCTCATTTTGCAGAAAGGAAACTAAGACTGGGAGAAGTTAAGTGTGTGTCCAGATTCAGAGAGCAAAATGTATCTGGGGGTGACCGGGTGTTTATTGTGGTGATGGCTTCAAAATGTACACCCGTGTGTCAAAACTAATCAAATTATACAGTATGTCAAGGATGTCTCAATAAAGAGACATTAAGAAGATTGAGAATTAAAAGAATTAAGAAGAATGAAGGCAAAATATTGTTTTAAGGGGGCACAGAACCGATACTGGACTATAACCTTAAACAATCCAGAATATGAGACACATTCTTCAATGAATGAATTATTGAGAAAAGCAAGGAGGGGAGGAGAGCATATAATGAAAAGAGATGTCAGGAGACCTATCTATCAAATACAATGTGTCAGTTTATTTGGGTCCAGACTCAAATAAATCAACTATAAAATAGTATTTAGGATGTTAGGAGAACATCAAGAAATTTTATATGCTGGATAGCTGATGATACTGAGGGATTAATTTTGTCTTTCTTTTTTTTTTTTTTTAAGATTTTATTTATTTGTTTCACAGAGAGAGAGCACAAGCCGGGGGAAGCGCTGGGCAGAATGAGAAGGAGAAGCTCAGTCCCTGGACCCTGAGATAATGACCTGAGCCAAAGGCAGACTCTTAAATGACTGAGCCACCCAGGCACCTCAAGGGATTAATTTTTTAAAGTGTGATAATGGCATTTTGATTTTGCTCAGGAAAAATAAAATGTGAAGGTTTTGTTTAGATGTATAGATTAAACTATTTATAAATGAAATATTAGGATGCCTGGTATTTGCTTCAAAATAATCTAGTGGAGATATTTGAAATGCTAAGGAATTGTTAAGATTTGGGAGATGAAATGGTATGCTGGGTAATTTTTAAAGAGATTGTATTTTTGAAATACATAAGGAAATATTTACAGAGGAAATGATACAGTTTTGGGGATTTGATTCAAGGTAAACCTGGCAGTGGGCAGTTAGTGGGGATCTGGATGATGATCACTACTGAGGCCAGTGATGGACACGTGGAGATTTAATCAGAAGCTCTCAATCAGAATTACCTTTCTGCTCTGGCATATATTTGACATCCTCCAAAATCTAGGCTGAAAAACCAACATGATGAAATTATTAAGTCTAGATTATGAATTGAAGTTAACTCATCATTTTGAATGGCTAGTGGGGAACTGGGTGTACCCACAGAGCTAGAGGAACAGCACTTAGATTACTAGTTGAAGGGGGAGAACCACACCTGTTTTTATGTCCATGTGAAACTAAGGAAAGTGAGCTCTTCAGAGGGCAATTACAAAGAAACCCAGTATCTCCAAAGACAGACTAAAGCTGTATAACTTCCATTATCATTTGAAGCCTTCATATGCTGGTATTTAAAAATAAAAAACTCAACACAAAAATATGAAGCAAAAATTAGAAGAAATTCTTAAATACACTGTTTCTGTACTTCCTATCTAAATTAAGGGTGATGATTTCTTTTTCTCAAAGAAAACTAAAGTTTGGATTGTTCTAGTTTTGCATCACATCTTGCTTTAGGCTGCCCTAAAACAAGAACAGAAACAGAAAATACCGAAACTTCAACAGGCTTTCTAGGTCTTCAGAATGAAGGGTATCATTTTTTCCTTTGGCTAGATTTTTATGTTTGTGTATATTTTGTCAATATGTTTATCATCTTCCTCATTTTTCAAACTGCATTTCCTGTCCAGAAACACAGTTTCAAGTTTATATTTCACTTTTCACATAGAATTCCTCATGCTGCATCCAGGAAACAGAGCCCTGTAACTGGAGGCTGGGATCACAAGGTCAAGCTGTTTCCTGGATAAGAACTCCATCAGTGTTTTGTCAAAACTTCCAGCTTCCCCACCATCCACTGCACCCTCCTACTGTCAGAGCACATGGGATGATAAGCAACCAATAGCAAATGAAGGGCTAATTTCATGGGAGAATTTTTGCCACCCAGTGGGAACTGGATCCTGTCATTCATATTCTTGTAGACTATGAATCTCGGTGACATGTCCACCACCAGACTATGAATCTCGGTGACATGTCCACAATTCACTTAGATAAGGCCACCTATAAACATGATCTTCCTCTCTCCATCTCCTAGGTTAGTTACTGCCATTTATCACCTGTTCACTGTAGGCAATGCTCCAGATGAGACGCTTTCTTCTTCCCTTGCATGTAGACCCAGTTGAAGAGTAAATGCAAGAGTAAGGCAGAGGGTGATCAAAATATCACTTTGTTACCAATAAAAGCCGGACTGGAGGATGTGGTGTAGGTGAACAACTCACATTAGCTTACTAACATACTCTCCATCCTTCTCTCACACATGTCCTCCTACCCCCACATCCTGATCATGGAAAGCCCACATAAGGGAAAGCACATCTGCAAGCATACCCTCTTAACCAAGATTGTGTGTCATACAGGTCTGGGCAGAGAAGGAAAAGAGATATTGGTACCTCATTGCTTAGAGCCTTCTATATTAGATCCTCTCAGGGGGCGAATAGCTCTCACCCATAAATCGAGGAACTTGTAGAGGAATGAATAAGGATAGGGCAATAGGCCTGAAGTGATACTCAAGAGGATGTCACCTCATAGATAGTAGGAGGAGTGGGTATGAGTGTTCCTTTCTAATAAGTGGATGTGTATTGGAGGTGGGATAGGTGGAAGGTGGCAGTGAACGTTCAGGGTAAAGGAATGGAAAAAAAAAAAAAAATTAGGAGTCAAACTCCCTGTCCTAGGGATCAGAGGCCTGAGGAAGGACAAGTCCAGGAAATGGCTGGTATCAGCTGAGTTATTTATCAGTTCAAGTAAATGACTAAGTATGGCCTTCCATATGGTAACTTTGCTGAGTGTATGCCTAAACAAATCCCAAGTGGTGAAATTTAAGCTAAGTGGGAATTTCTTAAAAACATGGAGCCAGATGAGAAAAAGGAAACAATTTCTAGTTCAGGACCTGTGAGCAAAATTGGATAACTGACTCTGTGATGGCCTTTGCAGTAAATTGATACCACAGGAAATGACATGGCTTTGAGCAGCCTTTAAAGTTAACCTAAATGTTCATGGTCTTGCTCTAACTGAGGGTACTACATAATTGAAAAAGGAAGTGAAATGCTTTTGTACAATAATCATTGTGGTTAAATCTGAGTTAGATAAGGCCAAATGTGTAAATTTCAATGTTTATTGATTATGTGGTCAGAAAATATCTGGAATAACCATGCAAATGGGAATAGTGTCTAATTTTGCTTATAATTATATTTCTGATACCTTGCAGAGTGCCAATTGGCACTGTGTAAATACTTGATGAGAGGAAGGAAGGAAGTAAAAGAAAGAGTGGGGGAAGGAGGGAAGGAAGGAAGGAAGGAAAGAAGGAAGAAAGAAAGAAAAAAAAATGTCAGTCAAGTTAATAGGTGTGGGTAGAAAATATGTTTTTCGGTAGAGTTTTGGGAACTGGGTTTTTCAAGAGATTTTCTGCTCTCTAGGACGACAAGGAAGAAGCTAAGGAACTTTGGTTACCAGTGGTTAAGGCAAGATATAGAACAAGAACCAAGCAAGTTAGTCAAGGCATATTACTGAGGTTAGAGACAGATCAGAGAACATGTTTCCAAGCCTGATAATATAAGGTAATGTGTGCCCTAACCCTGTTTGCCAGTGAGCACTGAGGTTTGGAAGGCTCTTCTGTTCCTTACCTAAAAAACCAAGCCTTATGGATATAAAACATTTGGAAACACAAATGAACTTCTGCTTCTGGCCAAGATGAGTAACAAGGATTGGATTTACCTCCTACTTGAAATAACTAAAATGCTGAATAAAATGTGGTTTCAAAACATGGACATTAGAAAATGATCCTGAGAGGGGAAAATAAACACAATTTGCCCCAGTACTGCCTGCAAAGAGTGTCCAAGATGTAGCACAGGGAGGAGAGCCCATGGAGAACCTCACAATCTTCCAATGTTGAATAGGTAAGACAGCTGGTCCAGGAAAGCCAAGGTGACTGAGGGAGTCCCAGGACAGAGTACTGAAGACCAGGGAGCTACACACAGTGACAGCCTTTGAGATCTGCAGGAGGTCTCCCCCAAGACTTTCTTCACATGCATGTGAGGAAATTACCTAGAGCCAGGAAAATGGTCACACAAAAGGATAAGAGGAAATAATCCCCTAAATTCACACAGGACTTGGAAAGTTCTTCCTACCAGCCAAAGTGAAAAACCTCACAATTCACGGGCTATCAGTTAGAGAGCTCAGGAGAGTTTTGCCTCAGTAGTGAGACAAAATTATCCCTAGACTAAAACACCACTAGTCTCATCTGACAAAACTTAAGAGCAAGATCTCAAAGTAGCAAACTCTAAGTAACTTAACTGCAACCCAAAGCAAAATTCAAATATATTTATAGGAATATGAAGATATCTGGCCCTGAAAATTCAGTGTGGCATTCAAATTACCAGACATATTCATTAACATATTAAGAAGCACCAAAATATGATCCACGATGAAGAGAGAGCAAAGCAATTAATAGAAACTTACCCAGAAATAACACAAATGATGGAATTAATAGTTAAGGACATTAAGACAATTATTTTAACTCTATCCCATATGCTTGAGAGCCTAGAGGAAAGATTGAACATGGTAAGTAGAGACATGGAATACAGAATAAAGACCCAAATCAAACTTCTAGAAATGAAAATATAAATGTCTGAGATGAAAAATACACTGGATGGTGTTAACAGAAGATTAGACATGACAGAAAAAAAGATTATGAACTTGAGGAAATATAGAAATTATCCAACATGAAATCCAGAGAGAATGCTGGGAAAAAAAACAAACAGAACATCAGTGAACTCCAGAGCCACTTGAAACAATCTAATATACATTAACGAGAGTCACAAAGAGAGGAAGAACAGAAAAAAAAATTGAAGAAGTAAAGGCCAAGAAATTTCCAAATTTGATAAAAACTATAAACACATGAATCATGGTCTCTGAACCCAAAGAAAAGAAACATGAAGAAAACTACATTAAGGCATATGATAAAATTGCTTTAAAACATGTAAAACATGTATAAATAGGGATGCCTGGGTGGGTCAGTTGGTTGAGTGTCTGACTTATTTCAGCTCAGGTCATGATCTCAGGGTCCTGGGATCGAGCCCCGCATGGGGCTCTCTGCTCAGCGGGGAGCCTGCTTCCCCTTCTCTCTCTGCCTGCCTCTCTGCCTACTTGTGATCTCTGTCTGTCAAATAAATAAATAAAATCTTAAAAAAAACAAACAAACAAGACTAAACTATATTCTTCATCCCAAAAAAGACAGGTGTTCTATAACCCCTTAGTTTACAATGTCCTAATGGTACCTGTAAAAGTGCATCCTTCCCTGCTTATTATATCTGTAACAGTTCCTTCTCTATCCAATGAGCCACTAGTCATGAAATCTTTTACATCACAACATTTGGCTTCAAGTCTTTACTTCTGCAATGACTGCTCAGTTCTGACCCACTCAACTCAGGCTTAATTTTAAGAAACTGTGCTTTTGCCCAACCTGTTTTTTTCCATTGATCTTTGACCCCTATGTCCAGCCCACCCTCCTTCTGTGCCAGCTCTCAGCCATATAAATCATGACACTTACATCAAGATACAAGAAATCAGAGCTCTGTGATGTGGGACTGAGACTTCTTTGGGTCTGTCCTCCAATCTTCCTCAGCTCCAGTTGCCTCTACTGGAGGAACCAAGGCCACATCAGATGGATACTGTTTTAGCAACAGCTAAGGAAGATTACCACTATCCAGCCTTAAGCCTCTCTTGTTGTTCACCTCTCTGTGACTTTGTGCCCCACTTCTCATAACTTCCTGAAATGCATTCCTCAACTTGCATCCCAGGTCCCAGCAGATGCCCCTGATCAACTATAGACTCTTGCCTGCTGGCTTTCCTGATGCTGCCCAGACTTTTAAGAATCTCCCAATGTTGGTTTGTCCATGACAGCACTATCCCCAGCTGTGAAATATCCATTTGTTTATGTTAGACAACCTGTGTCATAAAAAAACAGCCCCACCACCACTACCTCCTCTGCCTGGGCCACTACGCCATCCATCATCTGTTGCTCTACTCCTTGAATGTCCTGCCCTGCCCACTGCCTAGACCTCTTCCCAGCACTTAACCCTCTTTAATCATGTAGGTCTAAGTCCAGCCAGTCTTTCTCATACTGTTGCAATGAACAACCTCAAATGGATGGGTGCCTAGACTGTGGTGACCAAAGCACTTCAACTGTCAGATTGTGTCTTCTGAGAATAACTACCTCAGAGAAAACTCAGAAGGGCCATCACTTTGTCTTTTATACAGTCACATCAGTGTTTTGTTTTGTTTTTTCCTCCTAAGAGCATCAGAAGCCATATTACCAACACCTGTAGGTGCTATTGGATAATAGTCAGGGCTGGGTCACATTTGGCTCTTCTTAACATCTGCTTATATAACTCATTAAATAATAAACAACCATCTGCCTTAATGTCAAACTAAAGCCATTACTAGACACATGTAAAGGGCATGGCCATGCCCATTCTTCCTTTAGCCTCAGTCCAGGCTGTGATTACCATTCAACCTTAAGCTCTTCAAGACAGACAACTTATGGTCCCAAAAGAACCCAGGTAGTAGCCTGATTATACTCTAGAAGTTCAACCAGTAGTGTTAACTTCTAGAAATCTTAGAAGAAAATATTGTGTTTGGGCTAGGACTTCTCCCATGGCTAGATTCTTTACTTTTGGTGGTATTCCTAGGGTTGGAGAGGTAGAAACAAGGATAGGACAAGAAATCAAGAGAAGATTTGGGGCATTAGGAAACACTTGGAGCCTCTGGACACAGTCCTGGTCATGACAAAATAAACTTTGGACTTGGAGTTACCATACCAGTGATAGAATGAGAGAGTCACAAACAAAAAATAATGAGCAATAGTTTTGTCCATGAATTTTGATGCCTTCCTAATGGTACATAATACGTAAGAGTTGCCCACATTCTGCCAATGAGTATTATAAGGCTTAAAGCCCAACTAAGGTGGTTTGCACTAAAGAGAGATGGAGTAGAGTTTTTTTTTTTATTTTAATTCCAGTATAGTTAACATACAGTGTTACATTAGTTTCAGGTGTACAATATAGTGATTCAACAATTTTATACAGTACACAGTGCTCACCATGATAAGTGTACTCTTAATCCTCTTTACCTGTTTCACCCATCCCTTCCATCCACCTCCCCTCTGGTAACCATTAGTTTGTTCTCTATACTTACAAGTCTGTTTTTTAGGGGGCACCTGGATGGCTTAGTTGGTTAAGATACTTCAACTCAGCTTAGGTCTTGATCTCAGGGTTGTGAATTCGAGCCCCATGTTGGGCTCCACGCCCAAGTCTGTTTTTTATTTTGTCTCTTTTTTCCTTTGTTCATTTGTTTTGTTTCTTAAATTGCACATATTATAAAATCATATAGTATTTTTTTAAACATATGGTATTTATCTTTCTCTGATTTATTTCACTTAGCATTATGCTCTTTAGATCCATTGGTATTGTTGCTGATGGTAAGATTTTATTCCTTTTTATGGTTGAGTAATATGCCACTGTATATATTATATATACCCCATCTTTATTCATTCATCTATTGATAGACACTTGGGTTGCTTCCATAATCTAACTATTGTAAATAATGTTGTAATAAACATAAGGGTGCACGTATCTTGCAAATTAGTGTTTTTCTATTCTTCGGGTAAATACCTGGTGGTGAAATTACTGGATCCTACGGTAATTCTAATTTTAATTTTTTGAGGAAACTCCATAATGTTTTCCACAGTGGCTGCACAAATTTGCATTCCTACCAACAGTGCATGAGTGTTCTTTTTTCTCCATGTCCTCACCAACAACTTGTTGTTTCTTATATTTTTTATTTTGGCCATTCAAAATAGAGTTTGTTTTTAATCCATGTGTCAGAGAGTGCATGATGAAGCAAAAAGTCAGCTACAAACTACAGCTACAGTTCACAACAGTGGAATCAGCCTCGCTGTCCCCTTGGTACCAAAAAATGGTACCAATTGTGAATGAGCCCTTTTCAGCCATACATATGCATAGACTCATCATTCTACAGTATTACGCATAACTACTACAGAAATAGTTCTAGTCTGGAAGGGAAATAGAGCATATAAAACAAAGTTATTTTATTTTATTTTATTTTTCAAAGGCTTTTCTCCAGACCCATCCATCATCACATTAGCTTAAGAAATAAATAAGGAAAGAAATAAGAGGGAACTAATCTTAAATGACGGGAGATCTTGTTTCAAATTCCTGTACTTTAGCAAATTTTACCTAACAGATTCCCATGGTCTCTGGTTCCTAGGATCCCTGACATTCCATTAGGGATGCCCATGATATCATTTATCTGTCCATTCTCACAGGTTTAGAGAGTGAGGAGGAGAAGGGCCAGGAGCGGAAAAATTCTCTCCTTCCAATACTAAAGGGAGATGAAGCTCAGCTTGGGGAAGCTTTCTTTTATCCCATAATCCTACTGGTTTCTGTATTTCCAAGAGACGGAAAATGAGAGAAAAAAAGAAAGAGAGGGGGGAAAAGTAATAGTTAATATGCATAAATGGAAAATGATGCCCACTATTAGAAGGCCCTGTGTTTGAGATATTTCCCCAGAAATAGGAGAAGTGGCCACACTGCCTTTTACTCCAGTGCACAGGATGGTAGAGCAGTTATTCTTTGGGAAAAGGTAACTGTCTCATTTGGGCTCCAACCTGTGCCTTGGCTCTCATCTACCCTGTAAGAATAAAACCACTCAGCCATCCAGAACAGGGTTCCCTGAATGAAGCATACAGATCACACTGAAGGAACTCAAGAGACAGGTCAGCAGTAAGGATCACAAGGAAAATTTCAGGAAAAGAGTTAATGCTAGAACTGGCCTTTAGGGGCTTCAGGGGTGGATCAGTTCTTTAAACCCAATTTCCTCAGTCTTAAAATGAGGAAACTCATTGAGAAAGAAGGGCTTTCCCAGTAAGGGATGCCTAGCCCACCCCAGGTGGGTCACTACCTGGGTCAGTGTGAGTCACTCAGAGGGCTGGATATGCTTAAAATTTGTCATGAGTGACTCTGATCATGTGAAACTAGGGAAGTAAATATTAGTCATACCAAGAGAGTTATACTTTCCATGTCTGATCTGGGCATAAACACTGTCTCCTTGTTCCTGTCTTTAGTGTTGAAATAGGTTACAACTCACCATCTTTCTATTGATTGGTCATCTCCATACCTATAACTTTCAAGAATTGTCACAAAGCCGCAGAGTATAGGTAATAACCTTGTCAGGCTCTGGTTCTCTACCACTTGTCTTCAGAGCCCAGTTACTAGTTAGTAACTCCTGGTAGGCTACTTTCCCAACTATAAAATGTGGCTTGTAATAATACCAAACTTATAGTTAATGTAGTTGAAACAATTAGTACAATGCCAGGTACCTAACCATTCAACAAGTGTCATTATTAATCATCTTTTAAAGACACAGTTATGCCAGTTGTAAAGTGGTCATGAAAAATCTTACCTTCTGTGTCCTCCTAAGGATGCTATAAAACTTGAAGTCATGAGTGTTAAAGCACATAAAAATCTATCTATTAATATACTGAAATGCCATTTACAAGTCTCTGCTGAGGATTGCAGTATTGGGGAAAATGCCTCTGATGAAGGTTTTTTTTTACTATTTCATTAACTAAACTCTCTTAGATTAGGATGGCAGATAAACCAGTATTGTGCAACTCTGCTCTGTAATAAGTGAGGTAAGAGCACGCTTCA
Source organism: Lontra canadensis (assembly GCF_010015895.1). Taxonomy (NCBI): domain Eukaryota; kingdom Metazoa; phylum Chordata; class Mammalia; order Carnivora; family Mustelidae; genus Lontra; species Lontra canadensis. Next base: position 3,639,430 of record NW_022631106.1, on the reverse strand, counting down.
GGATCTAACAGGCAATGTTTAATACTGAAACTTCCTATTGCCTTGAAGGAAATAGGTTTCAGTGCCTCTGGCTTTGTTAGTGGGATTTCTGGCTGTGGGCAAATGAGGAGGTCAATAAATCCCATTCTTAAAAAGCAACTATAAAGCTGGGCAAATTTGACAATAACAACTTTTCATTGCCTTGGAAATTGACCAAAGGCATACAAAAATATAAGAAACACTTGCACATAAAACTACTAAGAATAGCAGGAGTCTGGCATTCTTGCCTAGCGCTGCTTCCATTTCCCTCCCCAAGTCACTGGAGAAGGTTTTGCCAGGGCAGGACAGACCATGAGGATCCGGAGATTTGCAGCCACAATCAAAGACCTTGCTTGATTCAGAGCAGTGGATGACACCTGCATCCTTCTGCACAGTCCGGAAGTGACAATCTTGGCAGTGGGTGAAGATGGCTCTATTAACCCAAGGTTGCGGTTATGACTGGGACAAGCATATTCCTGGCTATGTTGATGTGCATGCACACCAGAGACTGGAGATAACCCCAAACTAGGCACATAGTCCTGACCAACTATGGGGTTACCCAGAAGAGATGGGGGGAATGCAAAACGGCCACGTGAAAGAAAGGAAAATGGTCTGAACTTTGAAAGTGGCCCCTACCTACTCACAAACTCATCAATAGAGGACAGAAAACTTTTTGGCACCAGGGGCCTGAGCAAAACCCCAGTCAAGCCTAATACTCCAAACAAAAGGCAAAGATTGTCATATTGGATTTAAAAAACCAAGACCTGTGGTGCCTGGGTGGTTCAGTCGTTAAGCATCTGCCTTCGGCTCAGATTATGATCCCATCATCCTGGGATCAAGCCCCACATCGAGTTCCATGCTTGGTGGGAAGCCTGCTTCTCCCTTTCCTGCTTCCCCTGCTCATATTCTCTCTCTCACTATCTCTTTCTCTCTATGTCAAATAAATAAATAAAATCTTTAAAAAAAAAAAAAAACAAGATCTACCTATATGCTGTCTACAAGAGGTGGACTACACAAAGATTCCAAGATAGAAAGAGATTGAAAGTAAGATAATGGAGAAAGCTATCCAAAACAGCATCCATAAGAGAGCTCAAGTGGCTATATTAGTATCAAACAAAATAAACTGGAATCCAAAAAGTATTATACAATAAAGAAATATTTAATAATGCATAGAGGATCAATACATGAGGAATTAAAACAATTATAAATGTATACAAACCAAAAACAGAGCAAATATATGAAGCAAAACCTGACAGAATTGAAGTTGAATTAAGTAATTCCACAATAATAGTTGGATATTTCAATACCCCCTCAAATACTGATAGAAAAACTAGATACGAAATCAACAAGGATATCGATGAGTTGAACAACATTATCAACCAGCTCACTCTGGCACATGCAGAATACTCTGACTACAGACACACATTCTTTTGAAGTTCATATGGAATGTGCCTTAGAAAAGACCATATGATAGGCCATAAAACAAGTCCCAATGTATTTAAACGGTTTAATTATATAAAGTATGTTTACTGACTACAATGGAATTAAATTATAAATCAACAGCTATGTGTTTGATCCATAGCTGCGGCAGCAAATGCTATTTGTAAGTTGAAAAAAAAAATCAACAACAAGAAGAAATCTGGGAAATCCCATAATATTTGGAAATTAAACAACACACTTCCAAATAACTCATAGGTTAAAGAAGAAATCACAAGGGCAATTAGAAAATGTGTTGATCTGGGTGTAAATGAAAACACAATGTATCAAAATGTGTGGGATACAGAAAAAGCAGAACTTAAATGAATATTTATAGCATTAAATGCTTGTAATAGAAGAGAAAGCTTTCAGGTCAATAACCTAAGGTTCAACATTAAAAAAATAGGAGGAAAAAGAACAACCTAAATACAAAGCAAATAAAAGAAAGAAAGTTATAAAGACTAGAAGAGAAATCAATGAAACATAAAATGGGAAATTTTTAAAGAAAGATCAATAAAATCCAGGTTGGTTCTTCAAAAAAGATCAATAAAGTTGATAAGTATTTACCTAGACCTATGAAGAAAAAGTTGAGAAAAGATATAAATTTCCAAAATCAGGAATGAAAGAGAGGCCACCATTACTCATCCTACAGAGATTAGAAGGAAACTACAAAACATTTTTGAGAAAAATTAAAGATCTAAACAAGTGGAGAGATATCTCATGCTCACGGATTTCAAGTCTCAGTATTGTCAAGATTAAAATTCTCCTTAAACTGATCTGTAATTCTAACATAATTCCTATCAAATTCCCAGTAACTTTTTTTGTAACAATTCACAAGTTGATTTTTTTTTTAAATCTACATGAAAATGCAAAGGACCAGGTCACCTGGGTGGCTCAGTCAGTTAAGTGTCTGCACCCCTAGTTAAGCATCTGCACCCCCCAAAACAATGTTTTTAAAAGAAGAACAAATTAAGAATTTACATTTCTTTTTTTTTTTTTTTAAGATTTTATTTATTTATTTGACAGAGAGATCACAAATAGGCAGACAGGCAGGCAGAGAGTGAGAGGGAAAGAGGCTCCCAGCTGAGCAGAGAGCCGATGCGGGGCTCAATCCCATGACCCTGAGATCATGACCTGAGCCAAAGGCAGAGGCTTTAACCCACTGAGCCACCCAGGTGCCCCAATAATTTACATTTCTTAATTTAAAACTTTGTTTTGGAGCACCTGGGTGGCTCAGTCGGTTAAACGTATGACTCTTGTTTTTGATTCAGGTCATGATCTCAGGATCATGGGATAAAGCCCCCATTGGGCTCCACACTGGGCATGGAGCCTGCTTAAGATTCTCTCTCAAAGTAAAATAAAATAAAGTAAAATAAAATGAAATAAAACTTACTATAAAACCACACTAATCAAGACAATGTGTTATTAGCACAAAGAAAGACATGTAGATCAATGGCAATGATTAAGGGTCCAGAAATAAGCCCTCACATGTACCATGAACTGATTTTCTATGAAAGTTCTAGACAATTCAGTTCAATGATAAAAGGGTAATACTTTCAACAAATGTTGCTGGTCCAGTTAGATATCCACATGCTAACAAAAGGAAGAACTTAGACTCTCATCTCATAGCATAAACAAAAAAATTGGCCCACAGTGGATCATAGGTATATATATAAAAGCTAAAATTACTGAACGTTTGGGAGAAAATCTTTGTAAATTTAGTTTACGCTACACATTTTTATAAATGACACCAAATGCAAGATCTATAAAAGAAGAAGTTGATAATTGGACTTCAAAATTTAAAATATTTGTGCTTCAGAAAATACCATTAAGAAAATGAAAAGACAACTCAGACTGGGAGAAAATATTTGCAATCATATATTTGATAAAGAACTTCTATCTAACTGATATAAAGAACTTTCCAAACATGTTAATAAAAAAGCAAATAATCCAATATAAAAATGGTCAAAAGATTTGAATAGGTATTTCACCAAAGAAATTACACAAGTGGCTAATAAGCTCATGAAAGGTGTTCAACATCATTAGTTACTAGGGAAATGCAAATTAAAACCACAGTGAAATATCACTATATAGTCACAAGAATAGCTATAATCGAAAAGGCAATAACAAGGATAACATGGTCAGAGAGAAACGTAGCTCTCATAATTTGCCAATGAGAATTTAGTATGGTGCAGCCACTTTGGAAAACAGCCTGGCATTTTCTTAGAAAGTTAAACTTTCCACCTGACCCAGCAATTCTACTCCTAGGAATCTACCCAAGAGAAATGAAAACACACGTCCACACAAAGACATGTATGCAGATGTTCAGAGCAGTATCACTCCTAACAGCCAAAACTAGAAATAATCCAAATATCTTAACTGGTGAATGGATAAGCAAAATGTTTCATATGCACACAACAGAATAGTATTCAACAAAAAAGGGAAAAAAACTACTGATACATCCTGTGACATAGATGAACCTCAAAACAGGAGGCTAAAGTAGAGTGAAATAAGTCAGACACGAAAAGCTAATTATTGTATGATTCCATTTGTATTAAACGTCCAGAAAAAGCAAATTGATAGAGATAAAAAGCAGACTGGTGGTTACCAAATTAACCTAATTAATTGCAAACAGGTAGGAGGAAACATTTTGGGCTAATGGAAATATTCTAAAACTGAATTGTGGTGATAGTCACTGAACTCCATAAATTTGTTAAAAATCATTGAAATGTACCCTTAGAATGAGTGAATTTAAAGGCATATAGATTATGCCTCAATAAAGCTGCTTAAAATCTTGAAAATATGAAATATAGACATCTAAAATTCAACTACAGTCCAGTTGGCACTCCTTTGCTGTGAATCATCTCTGCTGCTGAAGTAAATTAGAATTTGGAATGATTGTGTAAATTTAATTGATAGATCTCCAAGAAGATTAATTTTATTTACCTAATGATATTTAAAGACACAAATGTTCAGTAAATTTTGTTATCTGTTTATAGCCATCTACTATTTGTTATGTTCTCTTCAGTGCAAGCTGCTGCCCTTCTCAGGGGGCATTGCTATTCAATATAAGTAGCAATTAATTAAGAGCTCAGCTCCTACACTAGAAGCAAGCAGAAGGGCAAAAAAAGCCAAACAGATGTCCCCAAAATGAGTTCGGTTCTTCTAGCTAGTTTCCTAATTACCACTAATACACACATGTGCTATGGATTGGAAAATACCCACTTCCTGTCAAGAATAGCAGTAAAATAATCAGCCAGAAAAAGAAAACCCTTTAATTCTTATTTATTGGCAGTTGAAACATATAAACGTGAAAATCAGCTCAGACGCTGAATCAACTTTGATCATTATGACCAAGTAGGAAGGTGGTTTGGTTGATATTTAAAGAAGAATATAAGTTGGCATGTGGGGAAGGGGGACAGATTTGCCCTACCAGACATCAGGACTTATTTTGGAACACTAGTAAAATTAGCACTGTGATAGATGAATAGACCAATGAAACCAGAGATCCAGAAATGGAACCAGATAATGTTCTATAATATAATGAAAACCTAAAACATTATACTACATTAAATGTTAAAATACCAAAAGTTGGGGCACCTGGGTGGGTCAGTGGGTTAAAGCCTCTGCCTTCAGCTCAGGTCATGACCCCAGGTTCCTGGGATCGAGCCCCACATCGAGCCCCATATCAGGCTCTCTGCTTAGTGGGGAGCCTGCTTCCTCCTCTCTCTGCCTGCCTCTGCCTACTTGTGATCTCTGTGTGTCAAATAAATAAATAAATAAAATCTTTTTAAAAAAATAAAATAAAATACCAAAAGCTAAGAAAACAATTGAAAAAAAGTTTTCTATAAATAGCCAGATAGTAAACACTTCACAGGCACATAAATCTCTGTCCCTTCTTTTCTTCCTCCCCCTCCTGCTTTTGCTCCTTCTTCAAGCCTCATTCTTGTTCAGTTCAAGGGCTTACAAAATGGGGCATGGAAAAGGGGCATAGTATTGGAAAAGATAATTTCAGTCAATATAAACAACAAAGGATTAGTCATTAAAATATAAAATGGTCTGTTTACAAATCAGTAATAATATAGGTTGTCCAACAAGAGGATGAACAAATGATATGAACAGGAAATTGAATAGGTAATAAACATACAAAAACAAGCTCTTGCATGGGAAGAGGGAAATACAAATTAAAACATAATATTATGGGATAATATTGCACACCCTTCAGTTTGCAAAAAAAAGGTTAGTCTAAGTATTTCAAAGGGTGCAGCTCAAACAAATTCTTTTACTTCTGGTGGGAGTGTAACTTAGTTCAACCACTTTGGAGAGCAATTCTGCACTATGTAGTGAATTTGAAGATATGCACACACTGTAATGCAATAACTCCACTAATAGTGCTAAGGAAAAAGTGGGAAATCACTTAATGTGCATTATTGGGGTAATGGATAACCAATTATGGCAAGTTTATAAATGGAATACATTAATGTTAAATGCATATAATTTAAACATAAACAAATGGCAGTTTAAAAGAATTTTTAATATTTATTTATTTATGTATTTACATAGACAAACGCTATAAAATTTGTTGTACCAATAATTATATTGCAAAATGAAACAAGATGGGATCGGGAGGGAGACAAAACCATGAGACTCTTAATCTCAGAAAACAAACTGAGGGTTGCCAGGGGCGGGGGGTAGGGAGAGGGTGGTTGGGCTACGGACACTGGGGAAGGTATGTGTATGGTGAGTGCTGTGATATGTTAATAAAAAATAAAAAAATTTTTAAAAATTATATGGCAAGTTAAGAACTGAGAATAGTCAAGATAACTGTGAAGAAGCAGCTAGGGATATTAGTCTCCCCAGACATCAAAACTGACAATAAATCTATGATGGTTAGGACAGTATGGAATTAGTGCAAGGATAGACAGACAAACTAATGGAATAAAAGAAACCTAGAAACACACCCATGCACATCTGGAAAAGAATAACACGGCAGATCAATGGGAAAAGGATAAGCTTCCCAATAAATGAAACCAGAACAACTGGCTATCTATAAAGAAAAAACTGGAATTTGATCCTGACTTTACACCATAGTACAAACCTCCACTTCAGGTAGATTAGAAATTTAAATATGAAAGGCAAAACTTTAAAGCCTAAGAGGAAAATGTAAGAGAACATCTTTATGATGTCAGTATAGAGGTTTTCTTAAATAAAACCCCAGAGTGTTAACCATAAAAGGAAAAGACTGATAGATTTGACAATGTTACATTAAAATTGAGAATGCCTCTTCATCATAAAACAGCATTTAAAATCTTCTTTTTTTAAAGATTTTATTTATTTATTTGACAAAGATCACAAATAGGGAGAGAGGCAGGCAGAGAGAGAGAGAGAAGGAAGCAGGGAGCAGGGAGCAGGGAGCCTGATGCAGGACTAGATCCCAGGACCCTGAGATCATGACCTGAGCCAAAGGCAGAGGCTTTAACCCACTGAGCCACCCAGGTGCCCCAAAACAGCATTTAAAAAATGAAAAGGCAAACCACAAACCAGAAGTAGATATTTGCAACATATATAACCAATAAAAGATTAATATGCAGAGTATATTAAAAGTTCTTAGAAATCAATAAGAAAAAAGACAAACCCAATAGAAAAATGGACAATGGATGTAACAGTCACTTCACAGAAAACAACTCCAAATAAGCAATAACTGTATGAAAAGATGATAAAATGGAAATGTAAACCCTAGCAAGATGTCATTTTGTCCCCAGCAGACGGATAGATGTTGAAAAGACCATAAAACATCCAGAACACTTACACACTGTTGGTAAAGGAATAAACTGGTCAAAACTTTGGTGAGGGGGGGCATAAACTCGTAGAACTATTTTGAGAAACGATAATAATAAATATAATAATAAAAGGAACCAGAAATCCAACTCCTAGGTATTTCCATAGAGAAATTCTTGCATATGTGTACCAGGAAAAAAATACAATACTATTTGTAACAGCAATGTTTGTGGTAGCAAAAACTTGAAACAACTTAAATATCCAGCAGCGAACTTAAATATCCAGCGGCGATACATGGTATAGTGTGTTTATCCAATGGAATACTAGGCAGCACTGGAAAAGAAATCAATGAGCCATAACTCTAGTCATCAACACGGATGAAGTGTGCAAATACATGAGATTGAAAGAAAACAGTTTTGGAAGAATATATACAACATGTATTCTGTACAAAGCTTAAACACATTCAAATCTAAATAATATGTTTTTCAAGATTACATATATTATAGCAAATTGTAAAGAAAGGTAAAGAAATGGGGACGCCTGAGTGGCTCAGTGGGTCGAGCCTCTGCCTTCGGCTCTGGTCATGATCGACAACCCCACCCCACCCCCGCCCCGCGCAGGTCCGCTTCCCCCTCTCTCTCAGCCTGCCTCTCTGCCTACTTGTGATCTCTCTCTCTGTCAAATAAATAAATAAATAAAATCTTAAAAAAAATGTAAAGAAACAATAAGCACTCAGTTCAAGGAAGCAGTGGCCTCTCATGGGAGAGAGGAGGAGGAAATTTGGGAGGGACACACGGGTCCTTCAGCAGTACCAGCCATAGCTCGCTTGTGAGTGGTGGGCGTAAGGTGTTGGTTTTTATTATTATGTATTTCTTATGGGCAACATATAAAATATTTTTATCATATATTTTATAAGTTTAAAATGAACAAATTATGTGGCAGAAAGAACGGTACACTAAGATACCACTTATATAAATTTGTAAAGCACAAGAAAGCAAAGTAAGTATATTTTGTTTCTAGATACACCCATGTGGTAAAGGCAGAAAAACACCCCCAAAACACTAAAATAATAAATAGGAAGTTTCACTGGAGGAGAATGGCAGAGTAGAGGGAACTTGGGGAAAGTTACAAAGAAATTTCAACTGTGATCTGTAACTTTCTATTTAAAACATAAAAGTAGGGGCCTCTGTGTGGCTCAGTTGGTTCAGCGTCTGTCTTTGGTTCAGGTCATGATCCCAGAGTCCTAGGATGGAGCCCTCTATCGGGCTCCCTGCTCCTCGGGGAGTCTGCTTCTCCCTCTCCCTCTGCTTCTCCTGCTCACTCTCTCTCTCTTGCTCACTCTCTCTGTCAAATAAATAAATAAATAAAATCTTAAAAAAATAAAATAAAACATAAAGATAATTGAAGCTAAGATATAAGACATTTTTAAATCTGAGTTGAGTACTTAGGTGTTAGGTTTAAGGTTGCAGACTGAGCACAAAGAAAAAAGATGCCCAGTTAAACTGAATTTCAAATAAACAACAATTTTTAGTATAAATAATTTTTTTAAAGATTTTATTTATTTATTTGACAGACAGAGATCACAAGCAGGCAGAGAGGCAGCCAGAGAGAGAGGAGGAAGCAGGCTCCCCACTGAGCAGAGAGCCTCATGCGGGGCTCCATCCCAGGACCCTGAGATCACGACCCGAGCCGAAGGCAGAGGCCTAACCCACTGAGCCACCCAGGCTCCCATAGTATAAATAATTTTTAATATAATCATGTCACATAGGGACTGTCTGTGTTTTATCTGGCAACCCTAGTTAGTTATATTAATCTCCATATCTGAAATATCTTATAGGAAATGTATATTTGTCCTGTATATTATGTATATTTCATGTATATTATGAAAGATTAATCAGCAGTCACTTATTTAGTAGGCACAAAATGAGGAGAGAAGATTATAGAATACCTATAGCTTGTATTTTCAAACCATTTTCTCTGATTATTTAACTCTAAAAACTTATGTACTTACTTAAAAACCATTATTACCACTTATTATATGTTAAGGTGTTAACATTCATTATCTCATTTGATCTCCATAAAAACCCAGTCCTAGTACCACTTTTCTTAGTTTTCTTATAGTTTCTGGTACTTCCCCAAGGCTCAGAAATTGGCCATGTTCATAGAAATAATGTGTGGTTCCAAAGTCATTGTCCCTTCCACCTGATGGACACACACAAACACGCATACAGAGAACAATCTTTTCTCAGTCCTTCATGGTCTCTCCCTACCTGAACTTCTATATCATTTTGTATCTGGTTCCTCCTTTGGCAGGAGCACTTATTAGCCTTGTGTTTGTTATCGTTTTAGAAACAAACCACCCACCTAGTTAGATTGCATACTTCTTTGCTGATCACTACCCAGCCCCAGCTCCAAATCTCTGACTAACTATTGTCTCGTGGGAAGAAGGCGCACAGTACATACTTGTCAGTTGACTGGTCAGCATTTTTCCTAAGGACCTTTTGGAAGGCAGCCGTGGACTTGGCCATTTCCACCAGTCCTACTTAATTTTTTAAAGTTAATTAATTAATTGATTGATTTAAAGTAAACTCTGTGCCTAGTGTGGGGTTTGAACTCACAACTTTGAGATCAAGAGTCGCATGCTCGACCAACTGAGGCAGACAGATGCTTACACCAGCCCTACTTTAAACACAAAGTTCCTTGGCTTTCAGTTTTCATGTTAAAGTGCTCCGATTCCTTCTGGCCAGCACAGAGCATGACAGTCTTGAAGCCCTCTAGATAGACACCACCCAGGGAAGCTCAGAGACCGTTTTCTTGGGAATGTCTGCATAAACAGCCCAAGTCCATGCCTACTACTAATTTTTAAAATGCCCCAACACAACCCCTTTTTGTTGTTTAGAAGAGCAGGGAAGAGTCCCTTCTGTCCCACAGAATAACAAAAGACCAGTTGGCTTCCTCTCAAATATGCTAATTGCCCAGCTTCCAAGTTTCAGCTCAAGGCCCATTTTTATGCCTGACTTAAAAATAAAGTCCTGACAAAAAAAATAAATAAATAAATAAAGTCCTGACAATAAGGTCTTGAATGGAAATGCTGACAACACTAACTGGTGAGAACAAACAGCTATTCCAGGAAGGGAAACAATGCAGGGAGGCAGTGAGCACCCCTTCTAAGCTCCAGCCGGCCTTGGTACTCCAGGATGCCCAGGGATCAAGCCTGATTTCTTTACTGGGGGCTTGAGGAAATGTGATCCTATATCTTTGTTCTCTGAGTTTAAAAGTGGAATTAGCTTTGCCTTTTTCAGTTATGTTCGAGGGACAGTTTGGACCCCTGCACTTGCAGGGGACCGATTCTGAAACTCAGGACAATTAGTGTGCAGGCCTGGAGCTGGGGTACAGGCCCCTGTGCACCTGAGTGCAGTTTCCCTGCTCCCAGTGGCTCCCTCTATTTGAAAGATGTCTGTGCAACATTAAAAACAAGAGCGACAAATAAACAGGCCTGGATGACCGAATGGACTTCACCAAGATGCTTTCCCTGGGTGGCAGTGATCTAGGTCCCAGTCCTCATTTTAAAGATTATTTATTTATTTACTTATTTGAGAGAGAGAGAGTACAATACTGGGGAGGGTCAGAGGGAAAAGCAGACTCCCTGCTGAGCAGGAGCCTTTTCAAGGCTCCGTTCCGGGACTCCGGAATCATGACCTGAGCCAAAAGCAGATGCTTAACCAACTAAGCCACTCAGGTGCCCCCCACCCTTCTCCAAGTCCACATTTTAATAGCTCCATCTGGATAGCAGCCTTAACATTCTATGTCAGTGGAGGCTGCGCCTCCAATTCTAACCAAAATGGGTGAAAAGCTATTCCATGCTATCATCTCCTTTCATTCACATTCACCAGATGAGGATTTTACAGATGAGGATCCTGAGCCTCAGAAAGGGTAAACCATTAAGTAAGACCACATTGTTAACAGATGATAGACTTGAAATTTAAACCCAAGGGTGTGAGATATGATGAAGTTCAGGACACATTACCCCAAAACATGGCACCTTGGCCTACTGGATACCTAAGCTGAAGGAATTTGAGGAAATGGCAGATGCAAAGTCGTGCTCGCTTTCCCCTGGTCCTTCTCCCCTGAAACGGGCCATAAACCCTTGTGTGAGAGGCGCTTTCTCTATATCCCGAGGAAAGTAACAGCCTTTGTCCAAAGACAAAGGGACACCCAGAAGAATCCTAGCAAAGAGGCCTTGCTAAATTCCCCATTTACAACACTTACCTCATACTCTTTGACCTACCATATTTCTACATGAATGCCCACTATTTATCATGCCTCGCATAAAAAATACTCAGGCCTGTTTCTTCAAGGCTCCCATGTCATATAAAATTTATATTAAATAAAAGTGTGTGCTTTTCTCCTATTAATCTGTCAGTTTGATTTTCAGATCCAGACAGAGACTAGAGGGTTGAGGAAAATTTTTCCTCCCCTACAGATCCCATGCTGCCCCATGCTTGCTACTCAAAGAGTGGTCCATGGACCAGCAGCATCCGGCATCACCTGGGAACTTGTTAGAAACACAGAGTCTGATAACTTGCCTTTTAACAAGATCTCCTGGGCTTCCCATGCACAAGAAAGTTTGAGAAGTGCTGACTCACACCCCAGCCCTTCTCAAATGACCCTGCTCCACAATAGAAAGAAATGAGCATGGAACCATGAGTATCTTGGAAGATAAAACTGGGTGTGACATAAAGGTCCTAAGGAGAGTGGAGTGTCAGGTAGAAAGAAGTGAAGGATTTAGGATAGCAGTTACATTATGTCTCAGAGGACTGCCTCAGATGCAGTGCAGAGAAGAATAAGATAATCTCTATATTTAGGTATCTTCACATCCTGGATCTGCCATTTACTAGCTATAAAACCTTGGGAGACTTGTTAAATTCCCTGAGTCTCAGTTCATCTCCCAAACGAGGATAATGCTACATATTAAGTTGTTCTGATGTTCAGTGAGAATCGTGTGTGTGTGTGCGTGCACGTGTGAATATATATAATGTGACTGGAATGTCATAGGTCATCAATATGGGTACATAGTAAATATTAATATCCACATTAAATATTATGTCATCTAGAGTCTGAGGGGACTTTAAAAAGAGTTTTCCTGCAAGCAACAGAACCCACTCTGGTTAGTTCAAGGGATTCATTACCGAATATTACGTGGTTTACAAAATATCGTTGTAAGGAGCTGATTCAAGTGAGAGCTTCTAGGAACAATTCCCAAGCTCAGAAGCACACTTGCACCGCACTGCAGAAAGCCTTCCCATGGAATTCATTGCCTCCGCAGCATCCAGTGCTGGCAAAATGACTGCCTTACCCTCTGCCCTCTTCACCTTGGTTCAGGTCCAAACTGAGTCTCCTGCTTTGGTGTATCTCATTAGAGGAACCTGGATCACAACCAAAACCCTGGTTGCAGGGAAACCTGGGAAATGTAGTTGTTAGCTTTCCAGTGGCTACAGAACAAGGAGGCACTCTGGAAGGGGCTTACAATGGATGAGAGGGGACAGCCCATAATGTCCATCACTGGGGGTTGCAAGGCTTTACTATGCCCTAAATACAATGATCTGATCTAGGGGTCAGGGCCTTATTTCAGGGCTACGTGGGGATGCGGGTAAGGATAGATCAACAGGTATGACCTAGGGTAGGTCTAGGGTAGACACCTACCAGTCAGGGGTGCTGCAAGAGAGATTCAGGCACTATGCGGGTGCTGGGCAAACGGCCTGTCAGGTGCTTATATACTCTGAAATTCAGGGCTCCCTTGAGGCACAAGGGAGGTAATGTCTTACTTCCCCAGAAGAAGCTGTAATAGGAAAGAAGTATGGCACCCCAATAGGGAAGATTTGGACTGAGAGCTCTCTATCATGTGCAAATCTCTGTCAGAGCAGTGTCTGCCTCCCTACTTTATGTAAGCACCTGACCAAGGGGCTTCTTAGAAGGAGGGGACAGTGTCCCATCCTTGTTAGACAATTAATGGCATTGTTCTGTATGTTATTTACCTGAAACAGTTAATGTTCTTCCTTCCTAAAGGGGCCTGGCTTTGGCCCTGAAAAGATTAGAGGAATGACTACTTTTACCAACCAATAAGAGGTGAACTATAAATAGATTCTTTCTGTAATATTGTGAATACCTGTGGACCAGAAATATTTGAAAATCTGAAAAGACAAAACAACAAAATCATGTGTTGTATGCAGCAGATAGAATTATTATTGTTTCCCTCCTTCCTCTCTTCCTTCTTCCGTTTCTTCTTCCTCCTCCTCCTCCTCTTCCTCCTCCTCTTCCTCCTCCTCTCCTTCTCCTTCTCCTTCTCCTCCTCCTTCTTCTTCTTTTGGATTTCTGCCAATATGTTTTAAAGTTCCTTTGTTGACTTCAGAATAAGGAATCATTTCTCTGGAATTAAAGGATATTTCATGAATCACTATATTAGGAAGATGCAGAGGTATTTCTAAATTTGTCTCATTTTGTCTTTGGCCGTTAAAGACCACCAGTGATACTGAAGGCCCTGGGCCTGTGTAATTCCAGATCTGAACTGACAGAGCCTCAGACTCTGTAGTTTACCATCTGTTTGTGGTCTCCATTTTGCTTGGTTTGGATTGATGTGCCTAGGTGAGCAGTCTGGTTTGAGGTCTTGGCATCTGTACAGCAGCAGAGAGGACAAAAGGCTCTGGGGCCTCTTCCTTTCCTAAACAAGCAAAAGTATTCTTTCGCAATCCACACACTCTGGTTCTGACTTCTAGATAAAGATGGTGGGCTGAACACCTGCCTCTGACTTTGATCTCTCCTGAAACCCTATTAAACTACAATAGAGAAAGTGAGCAAGAGAGGAGGCAATGAGGTTTTGGAAGCTGGAAAGCAGGTGAAAGCCAAATCTGGCAGTGTAGAAAGCTGAGATCTATACAGTTTATAGGATGGCAGCAAGTATTTCTGGAATTGGGGGTAAAGGAGGTCTGCTGGTGCCCCCCTCCACTCCATACCACAACTGCTTCTCCCCAACTCTGTCAGGAAACTGGAGATTTGGTCTATGGAGAGAGCACATGGGGAGACTAAGAACTGGGACTATCAGGCACAACTGAGGACAGGACCCTGTACTAAAAGGATGGAGAAAATGACGTGTTGTGCCTACTCAAACCTGTGGTGGGCAGCCTTCTTCTCTCACACAGCTCCCAGGCAAGCAGGTCTTCACCCTCTCAGAGGATGCTGGAAACTTCTCCTCAGGGACATCAGATGGCCCAAGAAAGTACTGACATAAGGGATTCCCCAACTCATGGCCCAGGCTGGTCACCTCTCTGAGAAACTAACAGTTAACAACAGCCCCCAACCCCAGTGCAAGAAATCCAGTTAGCTTTTTACTTCCTTACTCAGTCATCTCCCTCTCCCACTTCCCTCCTCCAATAATCTGGGACCTGTGTGTCTTTCTGCCTCAGGCTGGTGCTCCTTCTGGGCTCTAGACCCATCCTCTTTGGCCTCCCCAGTAAGGATATATTGGACCTCTTCCTGTCAGATAATAGATCCTTCTAATCAGCATTGAAACCCAATCTGGTCTCCTCCATCTTGCAGAACCCCTCCTTCAGTCCCAGATTGTCTCCAGTCCCCCATTCCACCTCTTCTGCCCCTCATAGCCAAACTTCCTCACCTTCCACTGACTTCCCAACCCACTCAAGATTGTCTTAGCCTCACAACTGCACAAAATCTGCCTTTTCAAGGAAGGGCATGGAAGTTGGTAAAACAACAGAGCCATCTCAGTCCTCTTCTTGACAGCAGCATTCACCAGCATTGACCACCACCTTCTCAAAATACTTTCCCACAGATTTCCATGGCATCCTGTTCTCCTAATTTCTCTCCTACTTCACTGACCACTTCTCAGCCTCCTTCACTGCTTTGTCCTCCCTTACTCAACCTATGAATAGTGTTCTTCGGGGTTCAGTCCTAGGCTTTCTATTCTTCTCACTCTCTACTCTCTCCTTAACTGATCCCATTCACTTGTTCCCAAATGTGTATCTCCAGCTCAGACCTCTCCTGTATATCCAATTTCATCTTTGGAAACCTTGTAGATATCTCTGAATTAACGGTTCACACTAAACTAGCCATCCTCCCCAAAACTTGCTCCTCCTCCAAAACCCTCCCCATTTTTATTTTTATTTTTTTTCAAAACCCTCCCCATTAATAGCCAACATCTGCAGAGTTGTTCATGTTGAACACCAACAATCATGTTTGACATGCTCTTTTCCATTCTACCTCCAAAACATACATATCACAAATCCATATCTTTCTCTCCCATCTCTGCTACCACTACCAGAGTCCAGGCCTCCATCATCTCTAGAAAGACTACTTGCCCTATATTCATTCTTGCCCTCCAGTATCACTGCCCTACTTCAGACCCTAAAGTGGTTTTCCATTGCTTCTGGGATAGAACAAAATCCTTCTGTTGGCCTCCAAGTTTCAGGCTAATCCAGCCTCTCCACCTGCTTCCACTTTTGCCTTTCTACCAGGGTCATTCTTTCACTTCTTGCCCCTGGACCTTTACACCTGTTGCTCCCTCTACTTACAATACCCTCCCTCTTTCTCCTCCATTCTCAGTGTTATGTATTGAATGTTTGTATCCTCCCAGGATTCATTTGTTAAAGCCCCAACCCCGCAGTGTGACTAGATTTGGAGACAAGGGCTTTATGAAGGTAAATAAGTTTAAATGAAGTAACATGAGTGGGGCCCTAGTCCAATAGTATTCATATCTGTATAAAAACAAGCACAAGAGAGCTCTACTTGACCCTCCCCACCATGTGACATAGCAAGGAGATAGCCAGCTACAAGTCAGGAAGGATCCTAGCCAGAAACCGACTCAGCTGACTTTGATCTTGACTTCCCAGCCTCCAGAACTGTGAGAAATAGATTTCTGGTGTTTAAGCTGCCCAGTCCAAAAGCATTTTGTTATGGCAACTCTAGCTAGCTAATCACACTCAACTAGCCTCTACCCTTCAAGTCTCCGTCTAAACCACATTAAAAAAAAAAAAAAAAAACACAAAAAAGAAAAAACGATCAGAGTCCCCATTCCCACACCACATTCCCATTTAAATAGGACCTTTGACATTCAATCTTAGAGCAGTTGGGTTCTCCTTTGTAGCACCTGTCACTATAGCATTAATTAATTCTGAAAGTGTTGCCTTCTCCACTAGACTATGCTTAATAAAGGTTGAGACAGTGGTCTGTGCTGTTCAGTGATGTAATGTCAGCATCTATCACAGGGTCCAGAACACAGTAGGTGCTTAGCAAAAATTTCAATGTGTGATCATGAAAGTTATCTTTGATTTTGAGGAAATCTTGACCAGTTTTTTAAAATTCTATTTTTCACTCTATAATCTTACAGGAGAAAGGAACCAAACCTTATATTCTATATGACCTTTTAATTTGCAGTGCTTAACTTGTCCGATCTCAAATATACATTTTTGTGTGGCAGTAATCAGTGCTGCCTTACATCCTGCCTGTTTTTACTGCAGTGGAAAGGATGCCAGGAAAATCTCCCTTTTGGGACTTGGGCGTTCAGTCAAATGCTGCCTTATCACATGGCTTCTTCCCTTTGATCACCAGACTCTCCTTAAAGTAGTTCAAGCCTGTAGGCCTTAAGTTATACACAAAATAGTGTAACATGTAATTGTGTGGTAGTTTGAATGTAAGTTCAAATGCTAGATCAGAATAAAAAGTCTATGATTGTTAGTGATGCAGTCTGAGGAGACAGCAGTTCATCTATACATGTGTGGGCTAGCCCCTGAGAGCCCAGCCTGTCTCCATTAGAACCACAACTACACCCAGTGAGTCCCACAAAGGAAGCAGCTCACAAGCCTTCCCCTGGCCTGGGCTGTTTCTGTACAATGCTTAAGAGCTGCTGGTGGAATTTTTCCCTGCCACGGACTAAATATCTGTGTCCCCTCAAAACTCCTATGTCGAAGCCGAATTCCCAACACAATCATATTAGAGTGAGGGTATTTGGAAGGTAATTAGGTTTATGAGGTCATGAAGATGCCTCCCCCCACCCCCATGACCAGGATGGGATTAGAAGAAGAGACCAGAGCCCCTCCTCTCTGCCCTGTGAGGATACAGCAGGCAAATGGCTGTCTGTAAGCCAGGGAGAGAAACCTGACCAGGAACTGAATCTGTCAGCACTTTTTGAGGTCTTCCTAGTCTCCACAACTGGGAGAAATAAGAGTCTGTTGTTTAAACTACCCAGTCTGTGGTAGTTTGTTCTAGCAGCCCAAGGGGACTAAGACCTCCTCCAGTTCCCTCTCCCCGTAAGTCTGTGCTCTATTCTCCCTGATGGAGTGACTGTCCACATCCTCCCAGAGAAGGTAGCTTTTGAGTTTACCTTTGTTCAATCCCTATCTGATGGCACTCTAACGTCTGTAGAAGAGCTCACTCAGAGGGAAATAACCTGCCCCTAGTGTTACTCTCTAGACCAGAAAATTAGTCTGTAACTAGAGAAAAC
This sequence comes from Lontra canadensis, assembly GCF_010015895.1. Taxonomy (NCBI): domain Eukaryota; kingdom Metazoa; phylum Chordata; class Mammalia; order Carnivora; family Mustelidae; genus Lontra; species Lontra canadensis. The sequence goes on along the minus strand of NW_022631106.1, from coordinate 3,621,648 downwards.
GTCATTAACGTGACTTCACATGCACAGATACAGGCAGAGGTCACACTTTCCACCATTTGTAATGCCCAGCTATTATACTAATACCCTGAGTCATTCCCTATTGTTAAGCCTTCAAGTTGTTTCCAAGTTTTCCCCTGCTACAAATAGCAGTGCTCAAAAGAGTTTTTACGCTGCTTGCTTTTTTTCTTTTAGATTTTTCCTCAGAGTAAAGTTTCCTGGTTAAAGCGTCTGAGTTATTTTACAGCTCTTACATAAAGCCTTATTGCTTCATAAAAGCCACAACTCTATGTGGGCTACCAGCAATGTGCAAATGAGCCTCCTCCCTCACAGGCCTGCCTATACTAGGTCTTGCCATTCCTTATCTTAACTAGTTTAATAGATAGATAATGAGCCTTTAGATTTATTTTACTGTTCATTTTGTTCTGTGAGAGTTGTGTATGTGTGATTAACAAAATGCTAACACTCAGAAAATCAGTTATCATTCTGCCAACAACCAGAAATCTCTGCTTGAAGGCCACAGTTTGAACTCTGACATGGCACTTTCCCCATTCTCAAATCTACAAGGTATTGTTAATATGAGTGATACTTCAAGGGATTTATGAGGACAAATGGTGGAAGAGAAAGCAAACAAATGAACAAATAAGCAGAGAAGCATTTCCTCTTTCAATCTGGGCCTCCTCAAAGTCACTGTGTTCGTTGGAGGCCATCTAGTGGACCCAGGAGGGAAAAATGCACAGTGGTGTGGGAGGCAGGCCAGCTTCCCAGGCACACACAAATGTGAGCGGGGGAGGGGGCTTTCGGGACCAATGCTGGCTCAGAGTCCTGTTTCCTCATAGAAGGAAGAGCTGTAGTTTTCCCCAACTTCCATCAGCTCCCATGTACTATTATTTCACATTTCTTGAGGAAATTATAGGCCAGCTTCTTCCTGATGGAGGTGTGTGGAAACCAGATGGGAATGAAAAACAGTTGTCACATCTACTAAAGTGAGTTGGGGGACTCAGTTAAAGAAATGAATTTCTACTGCATGAGTGCGTGTGTGCACACACACACACACACACAAGCAAACCACGATTCCCATAAAGTAAGGTGCCAACATTACAGGTATCTGTTCATCCACCAAACATTAGCTGAGTTCCCAGTATATGAACACTGCCATGCTCATTCTATAGATGACTCCAGCTGAGAATGATAGTCTAGAGAAAGGGAAAAGACTTAGCTGTGAAAAGTTAGTTAAGGTGGAAGGCAATGAGACTTGAAGAGCATGAGAGATCACTCCGCTCTAGAGAATCAGAGAAGCTTCGATGGAGGAGGTGGATTTTGGGTGGTTTATTTTTGGTTTCATTTAAACAAAATAATACATGCTTGTATTATTGAAAATAAATACAAAAATTGGGGGGGAAAAGTGGACTTTTTTTCTCACTCCCATGTGCTTCCATTCCTGACAGGAAATCACTGTTTAGAGTTTGTTTTGTATAATGTTTTATAGTTTTGTATAATGTTTTGTAGTTTTGTATAATGTTAAGTATGTTTTGTAGATTTTAATCTGGGCCTGAAGAATGAAAAGATCTGGTCAGTGGAAGGAAGTGGGATAGGAATGATAAGGTAGGACTCTCTGGAATGGGAAGGGTTAACTCTAGATAAGCACCTAGCCCTGTTATCATTGTGATATTTTAATTTTATGATAGTCTCAGGTCTCTTGAGTTTCTGGTAGTACTCATAATTTAAAAAGAGAGAGAGAGAGAGAGGAAAAACGAACTAGTTAATTCATTCCAGATAACTGGCTTCCTTCAAACTCCCCAGATTTTTTTTCTTCTTCGGTTTGACCACGAAGTGAACCCGAGAGTATGAATCATAAGCCTTCACCTCATGAATGTTCTATTCCAAGACCTTTGACTTTTGGAACTTTTTATATTGCATTAAGATCCTCAGGCAACTTAATATTTCCGCTCTTGCTGGTCCTTGAGAGGAAAGGTTGCATTGATCTCTAAGAGTGGGGGACATTTGTTACACAGAAACAGGTACTTAACTCCCAATGCTGTAACTAGCAGTCTAGTTCTTTGTGAACCTTCCAGACTAGTTTATGTGGCTTTCTTCTGGATAACCTGGAGGTTTGTCAGAGTACTTAGCAATCCATATTGTAAATTGCTATTAATTATTCAGCTCTATGCAGACCATAATATTCATGAAACCTGTCTACTCACTGTGGTAGGCTTGGTGCCTAGGATCTCAAATATTTGCAGAATGAATGTATGAATAATGACCAATGTTCCACAAGAAATTCTCTGTTCTAGGCGTGGCCCCAGAGTAAGTGCATTAGCTGCTAGACGTGTGTGATAAAATGATAACTCACCAACAGCTAAGTACCACTTCCCACACAGGAAGTCAGAATTATGCCTCCTTTGTGGATATCCCAACTCACTCATTTTTGAAGAGAGTGAGAACTTTCCGGGATCAAACTGCTCAGTGCATGACACACTATCTTCCGGACCCTTTTCCTGCCACCACTTCCCCCATCAGCAGAGCCTGACAGTCAGCATTTGCCACAAAATCACCATTAGCATATCTCCTGGATGGTGTCACTGCACGGCTTTACCCACTCTGGACCTTCAGAAGGAGCCAGCCTACAGCACAGAGTGTGTAAAGTCCAACCACAGACAAGGGTCTCTCCAGGCCCTCTTGCCACTTGACCTCTTGATCCACATTTCCTGTTTCTCTTTTCCAGAACTCTTCAGTCCCTTGATATCCTCGTCGGCCTCCACATACCTGCCTCAGGTCCTCTGTGCTAGTTAGTCAGGAGAGGTGAGGTGCCCTTACAGTAACTATCTGAAAAATCTTAGTGACTTAATAATGGCAAGAGCTACTTGTCCACTATGGGTCCGTGGAGGACTTCTGCTCACTACAGTCTTTTTTAGGGACCCAGGTTGCTGGAGGTTCCTGCTCCCCACACAATTACATGATCACTGCCGATGGAAGAAGGCAACATGGTCAATTACAAGCTCCCCAAAAGCTTCTGCTCATATTTCATTGGCCAAAGCAAGTCACATGTCCATGCCTCATTTCAATGGGTGCTGAGAAGTACAGTCCTTCCATGCACCAGCAGAGGAGAACTGGAATATCTGTACCTAGCTTTAGTGAGTACCAGACCCTCCTTTCATTGACAATGGGATTGGACCTGTTTGACAGCCATGCTGACCTTGGCTGTCCTGCCTGATCCACACCTTTGCTTGCTCTTTCTGTTTTAATCTACCACAGTCGCAGGGGAAAATTCCTGGCTGAGGAAACCAGACCAGGACTTCCTGCCAGAGGAAGGAATTGATCATCATTCATGTGAGATCAGAGTTGCAGTATTAAACAAAATTCCCAGAGAGTTTCCAAGCACCTTCTTAACCAGTAGCTTGCATTCAGCCAGCCAAGTAAGCTCCACAAATATTTCTTAAACCCATATGATGTGCCAAAGACCCTGGGAGATGGTGGGGTTACACCTATCAACCAGACACACTTGCTGCTATGACAGAACAAACATGTAGGCAAACATCAAAAAATGTCAGAGCAAAGCCTTGCCTCCTTTACTGTCCCTGAGGTAGTGATGGAGCCAGAAGAAGGAGCGCTGATGGGAAACTCAGCATCAGGCAGGTCAGCCTCGCTTAGGCACAAAACTGCCAGTACTGGAAAGAGGGTGGCCTGCTCTGTTGGCTTCGACAGAGAAGCTGGAAATCGTGGGGCTGCCCACCCTGAGGCAGGACTAACAGGAAGAGTAAACAAACACATGAACATGTTGCTTTCAACAAATGAATGCTTTTCTACATGTTGCCAGTTAGTGACATGGCTAGTGGACTTGGCGTGGGTTTGAGTCTCAGCTTCTATATTCACAAGACTGCCAACTCATTGGGCTGCTTCCTATCTGGAAAATGAAGATTTTGTGCGGCTTAAATGAAATAATGTCTACAAAGCACTTAAACCAGTCTCCCGAATGTGGGAGACAGCCAGGAAGTGTCAGCCTCTGCTAATGTTATCTGAAGCTGGTCTAAGCACCTCAGTGGCTACCCAGGTCATGTGATCAGTTTTTATCCCTCTCCCTCTTTTGCAACAAGCTATGTTTCAGCAATAATCATGAAATGGAGTAAGTAATGTTAATGGCCAGAAAAAATGCAGTAAAATTTTCTTATTGAGCTTTCTATATATAGTCGTGACAGTAAAACAAAAATACCCAATACAAAAAAAGAAGCACATTTTCAGTACAACGAAGGAAAGAAACAATGGACTAGTGTTTTTAATTACAATAATTTTTTTTAATATCAAGGAGAAAGATGTATACTTAAAAATTGGTCCATCACGGTAATGGACAGGAGTGCAATTTAATAGCCACAGAACGACAGTAAGGTAAAAAATATATATATTTGAATTTTAAATACTCACATTTTAAAAAATTACTCAAATTTAATCATGCATTTTGTGTATGGAAAATTTGCACATATCAAAAATATCATACCTTGCCCTTGGCATGGTTTCAATTTTAAATTTGAGAAGTGAAAACTCCAAGTGGTTATATAGAAAGAATAGAAGTAACTTGTATTCTGTTTCTTCATCTTTGCAATCATTCTGTTATCATTGTTTATTTCTTATTTATTTCTTATTGTTATTATAGATTTATTAAATCTACTGTTTAAATGTGGGAATATGTATTTCAACAGAGAATTAGACGTGAACTTGAAGTGAACCCACTCAAAAGGAACACAAAGCCGGTTTGCTCTCAAAAGGAATGAGTATAGCTGAGTCCAGGCTAACCCAGGGCCCACTGTATAATTAGAAGTTCTCTGAATCAACGTTCCCTGGTACATAAAGTTTATTAAGGATTGTGGTGGGCGGGACTCAAAGGTGACCCCCATGTTCCAGCCCCTGGTGCACAGACATCTTCTCCCATTAGTCAGACACTCACCTAGACATTGTCATGAGGGACTTTGTGGATGCAGTTAAGCTCTCAAATCAGTTGAACTTATAGGGAGATTATCCAGTTGGCCTAATCACATGAGCCCTTTAAATCTGGTTGTGGAGGTCAGAGACATAAGAAATCCAAGATGTGAAGCAGGAAAAAATTTTGATGCTTTGTTCCTGGCTTGAGGATGGAGGGGGCCACAGGGCAAAGAATGTGAGTGGCCTTAGGAACCAAAGACTCAGGCTGGCTGACAATTTGACTTCTGTCCTGGGACCTAGAGCAGAGAAGCAGCTAAGCCACACTGTACGGGACCTACATAGCTGGGAGCTAATAAGTGGGTGCTGAGTTTTTTGTTTGTTTGTTAGCTTTATTGAGGCATAATTGACAAGTAAAATGTGTTTACTTAAGATGTTGAGAGAGCTTGATGTTTTGATATACACGAATATACCGGGATATGATCATCACAGCTTGCTAATTAACATATCCATCATCTCAGACACATTTTGTGTGTGGCGAGAACACTTAAGATGTATCTTCTTAGCAAATTTCAAGTATACAATACGGTATTTTTCTTTTTTAAAGATTTTAGTTATTTATCTGACAGAGAGATAGAGAGAGAGCGCACAAGTAGGCAGAGTGGCAGGCAGAGGGAGAGGGAGAAGCAGGCTCTCCACCGAGCAGCGAGCCCGATGTGAGGCTCAATCCTAGGACCCTGGGATCATGACCCGAGCCAAAGGCAGCCGCTCAACCAACTGAGCCACCCAGGTGCCCCTACAATATGGTATTTTTCACTAAAAATTTTTATTAAAAATACAATACAGTATTTTTAATGTCACAATGCTGTGACATTAGATCTCCAGATCCTATTCATTCTGCAAAACTGAAACTTTGAATCCTTTGACCAACATCTCTCCATTTCCTCCATCCCCCGGCCCCTGACAACAACCTTTCTATTCTGTGCTTCTGAGTTTGACTAGTTTAGATTCTATGCCTAAATGAGTTCATGCAGTGTTTTGTCTTTTTTTGTGTCTGGCTGCTTTCACTTAGCATAATGTCCATGCTGTTGATAAGGCCCGTGGTTCATCCGTGTTGTCACAAATGGTAGGATTTCCTTCTTTTTCATGATTGAACAATATTCCAGTGTGTCAGTCTGTCTTTCTCTCTCACATTTTCTCTATCCATTCATCCATCAAAGAACGTTAGGTTGTTCCTGTATCTTGGCTATTGTGACTAGTGACAGAGGAGTGCAGATATGTCTTCCAGAAACTGATTTCATTTCCTTTGGATAGATACTAAAAGGAAATGTTTAAACCACTAAGTTTGTGGCAGTGTATTATGCCCCAATAGAAAAACTAATATAATGAATAAGTAATACAAATATGCTAATGTTGACATAAATATTATTAAAAAGCTATAGTAATTGCACCAATTATTTAGAACTTAAACCAAAAAAGACTCTCAAGTGAGGACTTCTTTTTCACTAACTTTGTTTAGAGTTGCTAGGGCACAGTGATAATAAAAAGCTGGCTGACTTTTAGTGGGTTTTATTATTTTAAAATTCTTTATTGCTGGTGCTTCCCCTTATTGCCTGCAGCTGAGGCGGCTGCTCCCTCTGCTCTGTTCTGGGTTAGCCCCTGGGTACTTGGAACCTAAACGGAGGAAGAACCTTCTAGATCAAGCAGCTACTTAGCTGCTTCAACTTAGAACAGAAATCCAACCTCAGGCCCGGTGACTCCCAGTCCTGCTACTTATTAAATTAAGGCTGTAGATGTTCTGGGCAGAATTGGGTCAAGTCTTCTGTAAGTTTTCTGGTAGAATGCTTAGTGGTAACCAGCTGGGATCCATCAGTAATCACTAGCTAAAGAATGCAAACACTTGTCCTAAATGAACACCTAATTGACTTAATGCTACTTATACCAAATAGGGCTGCTTAGGTTGCCATCTGTCTCAGTCTGCTCGGGCTGCTATCTCAAAATGCCACAGGCTGGGTGGCTTAAACAACCAGACGTTTATTTCCCACAGTTCTGGAGGCTGGGAAATCCAAGATCAGGGTGCCAGTCGATCTGTTCCTGGTGAGAGCTCACTTCCTGCCTTGCAGACATGGGTGTCTGTGTCCTCATATAACAGAGAGTGAGCTCTGGTCTCTCTTCCTCTTATAAAGACGCTAATCCCATCATGGGGCCTCACCTTCATGACCTTATCCAAACCTCCAAATACCATTACATTAGGGGTTAGCACTTCAACATATGGATTTTGAAGGGACACAAACATTCAGTCCATAACAACATCATATGCCTCCGTGCTGTGATTTGATTTCTTACATTTTAAAGGATAAGCTATTTCAGAATTGGACAGCTGGAAACCTTGGAGATCTTACACTCTATGTTTCCAGTTCTGAGCCCACTCTCCCTCACCATGTTTCCTTTTAATTAGATCATCGGTCATACTGGTCATGAGAGGGTCATATATCTCACTTAGTTTGGGGACACAGAGGAAGCCCCAGAGTGCCAGGCGTCCCAGGACAGGTTAGCCATCCTTCACAGAGCACACGTTTGAATTTAGAGATACCATATTGGTTTTTATGTTACAATTCATACTCAAGGGACATTTGTGGTTTGTCAGTTGTATGTACTTTGAAGATATTGCCCATTTAGTATGTAGCAACATTTCTCAAATCTGTGAACCTGGTAACACCTAAGGATATATCCCTGGCTCTTAGAGAAACCCTATGGTACGAAATAAGTGCCATATCTTCCAGTAACCACGGTGTGTTCCAGTAATGTACAAAGACACACATAGTCACTGAAATCTTTGTATAATACTTGGTTTTCCAGATAATCCTGAATATGTATATTAAGTCCTCTTTGGATCACTGTTCAAAGGATAACAGATACCACTCGTGGTGTGCTCACTATTTGTTGTTGATTGTCTAATTTAATCCTCACAGCGACTGGCTGGCTTGGTAGATTTTTATTAATGTTTTCCATATGAAAGACCTAAACCGCAAAATGATCAGCTGTCTGTCACACAGCTAGTCAGAATTTGAACCCAAGGGGAGAGCACCATTCATTACGGGAGGCAAGTGTCCACAAGTCCAAGTGGGGAGGGGATTACTTATCATCCAGGGAGTCCCAAGATGATACTTGTGGGAGGAGGAATGAGGAATGGGGAAAGGCATCAAACAGTAAGAGGGAAATAAAGAAAAGGAATACCAGCATTCCACCTCAATGACCTCACAAGTTTACCAAGAGCATGCCCGAACTGTTATTAAGACTAAGAGAGCAAGTCAAGAACATTATGCCCCAGAGGAAGTATGACAGGCAGTCTAGGTAGGTGGGGATCAGGCTAAATGAACTTCACAAGTACTCTAGATTTCCAGTTTTCTTTCCAATCTTGACTCCCTTACCATAGAAAACCATCTAATACCAGTGCTTTGGCTATAAATCAGAAGCACCATGTAGATGATCTGTGTGAACTGCTCTACTGGGTGCTGATGACCCCAAGATAAGTTAAATGGACAGAGGAAGCTTGTAAGTTGTGTAACACCAACCTCTCCTCTACCTCCTTCTTTCAATCCTAACCCCCTTGACACCTGAGGCTCATATATCCTCCAGAAAATCCATTTTGGGATCCATTTTGAGATAATCCAATGGGTCCAGATCCAGCCCGCACCTGGGCAGTCTCCCCTCCTAGCCTCTTGTCAGGTGGGAGTCAGATATCAGTACCCTTGGATGCACAGTCATCTCCCTGAAGCCTCTCTATCTCTTTGTTTTCCTGGCTCCCTGAACATTCAACTGTATATTGCATTGGCTGCCCCTTGAGATCCGCATTGCTGTGGCACCTTCCCCAGACTTTCCAAATAGCTTGGTGAGGATGCCTTGGGTGAATTTGTGCTCTAACCTCTTTCCCCACTCAGTATTCTTCTTTTCTCAGCCTTCTCCTCTTGAATTTTCTGCTCCAGCCCTTGCCTGTGCTATCACATCAATACCCTGATTGGCTGTCCTCTCTGTTGCCCAATACCCACACCTCCACATGCCTGCTTTTGGCATGATGCTGGGCTGCTGTCCCTGCTGTCGAAGTCAATTCTCCCTCTAGCTAACAGCCCTCTACCAGCAGGGTGCTCATGTATAAGACTGTTTCTGGGACATGGGCATGTGTAGAAATGCCTGTATCTCTACTTGAGCAGAAAAGCAATATTACTTCATTCCCTCTGCAGCTTTGGTGAATACTCAATGACAGATATTTATGGAGGAGATATGGCTCTGTATTTGAGGACACCTGGGAAGGATACTTTCATAGCTGATCCACATGGTGGAGTCACTCTGTCCATTAGGAACCTTCAGATGGGTCCCTCAGATGGGCTGTGACAAGAACAACCCGAGGAAAGATACATAAATTCACAGTCCCTAATAAATAATGGGTTCTCCTCTTGCATATCAACTTTCATCTAATTCGGGATGAGTCCCCTGCATATTCAGGCCACATCTCCTCCTCACAAACCTTGAAATAACTGAGCCAGGCAATTTCATGTAACTTTCTCTGCTTTGAGTGTTAGTCTGAAATGAATCAGTCCTGAATGTCCTTTTTGTCATTTCATAATAGCTGTGGACACTGGTGCAAACAGAACTCCTGATAGCTGCTTTAATATCTTAGGGTTTCCAAGTTGGATATGCCAAGTAGGTGTTCGTCATGATCATCATAAACAGGGATTTCACACTGGGCTTGTGGATCTTCAGAATACCCACAGGGAATGGGGACAGAGGATTTAATATCTCCACCCCAATGACATACGGCCTCCATGGTTGTAAAAAGGAAAATTTAGAAAATTACTGTGATGGTTAATTGTTTGTGTCAACTTGACTAGACCATGGGGTGCCCAGATATTTGGTAAAATATTATTCCAGATATGTCTGTGAGGATGTTTCTGGATGAGATTAACATGTGCATATCTGGACTGAGTGTAGTCAGTTGCCCTTCCCAATGTGGGAGAGCCTCATCTAATCCATGAATAAAACAGAAGAATCTGAGTAAGAGAGATTCACTCTCTCTGCCTAATTGTCTTTTGAGCTGAGACATCCATCTTTTCCTGCCTTTGGACTCAGAATCATGCTGGAGCTTTATACCATCAGCTCTCCTGGTTCTCAGGCCTTCAGACTCAGAATGGAACTAAACCATCAGCTTTCCTGAATCTCCAGTGTGCTAGCTATAGATATGATGTGTATATATATGTTATATGATATACATATAGTCCTACTATTTATAGGACTATAATATCTTATAGTATATATAGGTATAGTATGTAGTATATAGTGTATTATATATAGCATAGTATATAGTATATTATATACTATATACTATATCTTTTATATGTATACTATTTATCTATATCTATATCTATATATATCTTACTGGTTCTGTTTCCCTAGAGAACCCAGACTAGTACACTTAACCAGATGATATCCGTTTATATTTCCAGCTTTCAAATTGTTTGGGGGATATTATATTAATTTTCAGTCTTTATTGAGATTATAATGATCATGGATCAATGAGTTAAAGATTGTTACAGTAATTCTGAGGGATCTGTAAATTCATTAGATCAAAAGAAGTTTGCTTTACTGGATCAAGAGATCTCTGTAGAAAATCTCTTGGGCTTTTGATAATAGAGGGATATTAATATTGATAGTATTTATAGTCATGAAATTTGACTTTCTTCCTGTGAAACAAACATTTACCTTGGGTCATTAGAAAGGATGAATGATTTCACTGCCTGTGTCGCATTCGAGACCAGACAGCCACAAGATCTTAGACCTGCCTCGTTCCCAGATGGAATTTCTCTTGTTTGGATATTTCTTTGTGAAGAAAGTTGGGACAGGGGTTAAGGTCCCAGGTTTCAGAGAATAAGCAGTATGTAATATAAAGGAGGAAACAGGATGATGTTCAGGTGAGGAAATGATGTTATACTCAGTTTAGAAAACAAAATTCAAAAATACTTAAGTCTTTAGTAGAGTGTTATTTTAGTTTAGCTGACCAGCAATTTCATTGTCTTTTTTTTCTTTTAAGTTCCTACGATTGAGCGTGCAAAGATTTAGGAGCCCACATGGCCCACGTTTTACGGGGTCTGACCAGAATCATGAAAAAGAGATCCATCTTATAACCTATACCAGCAGGTCTCAAGCTTTCTGGTCTCATTCTTTGAAATTATTGAGGAACCCAAAGAGCTTTTGTATATGTGAATTCTATCTGTTGGTAGTTACCCTATTAGAAATTAAAACTTAGAATTTAAAAAGATATATTTACTCATTCACTTTAATAGTAATAATAAATCCATTAAGATAAATAACAGAGTTTTATAAAAAAAAAAGGCTGTAATTTTTAAAACTCCAATGGGGAAAAAATTTTAACAGGAAGAGTAGAATTGTTTTACATTTTCCCAACTCTCTTTAGTGTCTGGCTCAATAGAAACAACTGGATTCTCATAGCTACTTCTGAAGTCATGACCTGAGCCCAAACCAAGAGTCAGTCATTTCGCCGACTGAGCCACCCAGGGGCCCCTCTCCTCACTGCTTAGTATGCAGCCAATCACGATACCATACATCTCGTATCTTCTAGTAACCTTCACTGTACACTTGTGAGGGAATGAGAGTGAAAAGGCCAATTTCAGCGTCATATTCTTGTGAAAATACTTTTAAACTGGCTTTGCAAGTGTCTACAGATCACTCAGCAATCCCCAGGGCACAATTTGAGAAACACCAGCCTACATGACACCTGCTAAAACTGCTCAGGGGTTCTCACCATAAGACCGTCCCATATCCTCAACAGCCAGCTCTCTGGGCTTCCCTGCCCTCCACAGCCCCTGGATTATATCGATTTAGATGTACTTAGCTTTTGTCTGGGGTTTCTGGGGCCTCTGCCATCGCTCAGATTGTCCCCCACATGGGGAGCAGGGAGCACCTCTCAGAATCTACCTCCCTTTCCGCCCATCTCTGCAGGCTACCATCCATGCCTTTCTTTCCATTCTGCATCACACAGTCCAGAAACTGTGACCAAAAAAGCAGTTCTTTGAACACTCCAAAGTAAAACTCCTTTCACATTTAGCAGTCACTCCCCATTTGCCCTCCCTCAGCCCCTACAACCACTAATCTACACTCTGCTCTCTAGCAATTCATCTCGTCTGGATGTATCACATAAAAGGAATCATACCATATGTGGCTTTTTGGGTCTGGCCTCTTTCGCTTAACACGATGTTTTTGAGGACATTGGCATTGCAGCACGTGTCAGAACTTCGTTCCTCTTCAGGGCTGAATCTTATTCCATTGTAAGGAGAGACCACACTACTTATTCTTTATAAACCCATCCTTGGTCCTGACTGCCTACCTGCCCACCTTCCTATTTCCTATCTTTGTTTTCCTCAAGGGCAGGAACTTCACTGCCCTTTCCCCAGCACCTTAAAGAATACCAAGGAGAGAGTGGGTACCCTTGAATATTTGTAGCCTGACTGGCCAGCTGACTTTTTTCCATCCCTTCACACCTTTGCTGTTCTGCTTCCTTCTAGCATTTGCTCAGCAGAAAGTAAGTACCACCATCCAATCTCAGGGGCGGGCTTGGGCTGGCTCCTTTCAGGCTCCCCTCTAAATGAGCTAACAGTGCAGGGTGGGGTCACCTTTGTTTGCAAAGCCCCAGCTTCCATCCCTTGGGCTGATAGGTATTTGGAGGCCCATCTGAAGGGCTAGAAATAGGATGGCTGTCCACATGGGGAGCAGTGCACTGCAGCCAGCCAAGCCTCATGAGCACTGAGTAGACCGACTCCTGCCATGTCATCAGCAGGATGGGATGGGAGTAAGCGGGACCTCCCTGATTACCACTGGGCCTTGGCAGTGTCTCCATACGTCTTTGGTGCTCCCATACATTCTCCCTCTGTGGGCCAGGCTCTGCGTCTCTTAATGTCTCTCAGATCTGGAACATCTTTTCTTTTGTAGGTCAGTTATGGGGGCAATGAAAACCTATTCTTGTTCTTGTTACTTTCCCTCTAAATTTTGTCTGTGCTCAAAGCCAGGAAACCCCTTTACCACCTGCTAACCCATCATGTTCATCAGAACAGCCTGTATTTGAAGGGAAATTTGTGCATATCTCAAAAACAATAAACTGCTTCAAGAGTCTTTTATGGGTTATATTCTGGAATAAAATGGTGACTGGGATCAAATCCCTGCCATCAGGAACTACTTGAGCTGGGCTTTTTATCTCTCTTGACTACCCACCTCTCCAGCTTAGGGTAGGGCCGCTTACAGCAAGTCAGTTTACCGTCCACCTGACCAGTATTTGACTGTTTGGTTCTGATAATTGAATTAGACATGTTTTCTTCAGAGGTGACAGACAGCTTAGCCTCCCAGCTCCAACAGCTCATTTTCAAACCTCTCTAGAACATTATTTCGATATATGTAGCACAGAAGTGCTTAAATTGCACTTTGTAAAATAACGTGAAAGCTTCTTCTATAAATTGGCTAAAAAGAATTCTCTTTTTTAAAAAAAGCAATAGACATCCTCATATTGCCACTCACATGACACAGGAGAATGGCTTTCAGAAACATTTTCCCCAAAGCTTACAAAATACCTTGCATCATAGGTGGCTCTTTGATTTGGTAATAAAAAGTGATCACAGTGGCCTATTAATTTACAGAGACTAATTCAAGCCTCAGGATACAGTCTAGAATTTTGTGGGCAGCTACTAACAGCTGCAAAAATACCCATGCATCCTAGGCCAGGGGAGAATCACTATAAAAATTATAGCAATGAAATCTGCAAGGATTAAGGAGCAGCAGTGCTACAACAGCAAAAGCCAGACTGATTTCCGCCAGAGAAAATACATCACGTAGGTGACTAGCCTTCCTGGATTTAATTTCAACTCAGGAAACCATGTGAGCATCTATTATGTGCCAGGGATGTACATAGATCATAAATACAAAACAGCTGTGATAAACTCAATCTCAGAAAAAAAACACCTTCCTTTTAGAAGCACAGTGGAAGAATGTAATCTTCTTGGGGGGGTGGTTGGGAAAGTTCTTCAGAACAACTGTCACCTGTCCATCATTTGGATACAAGGCAGGGAAAGGAGAAGGGAGGAAGCCCAGATAACTCAAGGCTTCCTAGCTTGGCTATCAGGACAGGTGAGAGTGGACTAACCGAGACCTCAGGGGTAGGCTTAGAAGGTTCGGGAGCTGAGTTTGAACCTGACATTGGAGGTGCCTGAAGAATTTTCATTTGGCTCTTAGGAAATATGGCAACAACAATGACAATATAGTTTATCTTTTCAGTTCTGGTTTTTTTTTTTTTAAACTACAAACAATCCATTTCACACTCTTTTAAAGACTGATTGCTAATCTTTTATCACTGGAGTTCTTAAATTATTCTTGGCTATATAGACTTGGATTTGTATGAACTTAGAGCTCTCCTTTGTTTTCTCATCCCATGCTGGGGGAACCCAGATAATTTCTGGTCACAGCTGCAGATCTGTGGTTGTAACTGATCTCCTGGAAAATAGCCGTAAAGTTGCTGAAATTATCCTTTTAAAATTTTTACTTCATTCCATGACATAAAATACTTTAGCTTTGTTCTTGTGGCTAGATCTCCATTTCTGGCATTTCCCCAACCATGCTGTATTATCAAAGAGCTTCATGCATTTTTAAACAAAATTATCCTACTTTCCAGAGCCTTTCATTTCTTTTTCCAAGGACTTCAACTTTTTAAAGATCAACTACACTTGCAAAAAAGTCCAGAATGTAGCTAACTGTTGCTCCCATTAGCTACAGCATTGCATGTAGACTTTTTACTTCTCCTTAAACACATCCATAGAAATTGTATTCAATCTTTTGTTTTTCTGGTAAGATCTTTTTTTTCTCAGCATGCTGTTGTTTATTATTATGTAATTGATTTTTCCTTACATACCTAAATGTGTTGCTGCTTAATAATACCCAACCTCCACAACATACAGAATATGTAACATCAGTCCCTACCTTCTAAGAAGTTATTCTTTTAAATATCAGCTGCAAAAGTACATATATTACTTTATCTTGATACTTGAATCAGAAACTATATTTTAAAAGATCAACTACAAAAATTACAGGACTTGTGCATGGCAAAAAATCCACCAAACAATAAAAAAATAAATTAGCTACTTCATAAACAAAGAAAAGGAGATGGAAATATTTGCCAGATATCCAACTAAAATGGTTAACATCCAAATTACAACCTTTACCAAAGGAAGGGCTCTTATGAATCAATAAGAAAAAGCCAAGCACCCTAATAGAAAATCAGGTAAATAATATAATTAATCAGTTCACAAGAGAAATTCAAAAGCCATGAAACATGAAAAAACTCTCCTAATAATCAAAGAAATAAAATTTTAAATAGAAATGAGAAAAAAATGGATTAGATTAGCAACATTTTTTTTTTAAATTGACTTAAAAAACAAACCACAAACATCTAATGTTGACCAGCATATGAAGAAAGGGGAAGGCTTTCTCAATCACTGTGTGTTGCCGGAAAAATAGGAAGAACTTTTCTATAGAGTAACTTGACAGTATCTATTAAAAATTTAAACATGATTGCTCCTTACCTCAATGATTCCATGTCTAGGAAAATATACTAAGAATTATCCACTTGTATAGAGAACTCTAGAATTTTATTCATTGTTGTGTTGTTTAAAATGAGGAGATGGGGCGCCTGGGTGGCTGAGTTGTTAAAGTGTCAGCCTTTGGCTCAGGTCATGATCCCAGCATCCTCGGATCAAGCCCCACATCCGGCTCCCTGCTCAGCTGGAAGCCTGCTTCTCCCTCTCCCACTCCACCTGCTTGTGTTCCTTTTCTCACTGTGTCTCTCTCTGTCAAATACATAAAAATCTTTAAAAATAAATAAATAAATAAATAAAATGAGGGGACTTGGGGCATCTGGGTGGCTCAGTCAGTTAAGCATCTGGCTCTTGGTTTCTCCTCAGGTCATGACATCATGGGTCATGAGATGACCTCAGTCTCCGCTCAGCAGGGAGTCTGCCTGAGATTCTCTGTCTCCAACTCCCTTTGCCCCTCTTCCTGCTCTCTCTCTCAAATAGATAAATCTTTTTAAAAGATCTTTTTTAAAAATTAAAAAATAAAATAAAATGAGGGGACTGGATAAAATTTCCTGTGCGATAACAAAAATATATTGCCTTAATATTAATAACAATAATATATTGCCTTTATGATAATAATAAAAGACATTGCTTCTTATAACAATAAGAAAGCTATTACTATTGAGAAGAAAAATAGTATGTGAGCAAGGTTTTCCAAAAAATAAATAGAATATCATTCATTTAGGGTCTCCTGGGTGGCTCAGTTGATTAAGCATCTGCCTTCAGCTCAGATCATGATCCCAGGAACCTGGGATTGAGCCCCATGTAGGCTCCTTGCTCAGCGGGAAGCCCGTTTCTCCCTCTCCCTCTGCCCCTCCCCCTACTCATACTCTCTCTCACTATCTCAAATAAATAAATAAATAAATAATCTTAAAGAAAGAGTATCATTCATTTATATACCATATACCATTCATATATATATATCATAGAGAAAGGCATTTATGTACCATAAAGAGAAGCATTCATTTGACATACGTTGGGGAACATGGACTTGACTGGGTGCTGGGAGTATCTGTCAAATATTAAGGGAACGTAGGGTCCATTTAAACCAGTATAGTATTGATAGCTAAGATAGTATTATGGAGTCGAGGTTCAGTTGACTCTATTATTGTCTTTTATGCCAGAATCATTTCTAAGTAGACACATGAATTGCTCGTGTGAAAATAGCTCTTACAAATTTAAACCGATATGGAAAAAGGCAATGTTAGTTGCTCAAATCCATTTTTTCCCACAGTACAGCATTTAATTTAAACCTGTGAACAAAATAATGAATACTTAATAATTTGAGTTTTATCGTGACTTTTAAAATTTACACATAAATTGAAAGAGGCAATAAAATAGTTTCAATGTTATTAAATGGATTTTTACAAATAACCTAATCCAGAAGAAATTCTATTGAAATTCTATTGCGTGTATTTTAAGACTTACAAATTTCTTCAGTTTACACGATTTAGCATTTAATTCCCTAGCCTCTTGTATTTTTGCTTATCTGTTTTTATGTTTTGTTGTATTTGTTACACATGTTAAAAAAGGCAAACTATGCAAAGTTGAGATTACAATACAAGGGTGACTGCATTTCCTTTCAATGTCATTTAGGGACATTGTTGAAGAGGTCAACTCAAGGATTATTTAGGGAATACGCTTTGTTTGAGTTACTAATTACTACTGATTTGGCCTGGATTCTTACTTGTAGAATTTTATCTAGTTAGGTTTTTAAATATTCCTGTCTGGTAAAGAAAATTACCCTCAAAGTTAAGGTTTTCTTGCCCTGTTAGGACATTAACTTGTTTTGTCTCTAACACAAAGTGTTAAAAGTTTGTCCATAACACAAAGTGTTATGGGCTGAATTATGTTCCTCCACCCCCAAATTCATATGTTAATGTCCTAACTCCCAGTACCTTATGGTATATTTGAAGACAAGATATTTGAAGAGGTAATTAAGCTAAAATGAGATCATGAGGAAGGGCCCTAATAATCCGGTCTGATTGGTGTCCTTATAGTAAGAGATCAGGACACAGACACACAGAAAGATGGTCCTGTGAAGACACAGGGAGAAGATGGCCAGCAACAAGCCTTGGGAAAACCAACCGTGTTAACACCTTGATCTCTGACTTTTAGCCTCTACCATCATGAGAAAATAAATTTAAGGTACCCACCATCATGAGAAAAAATTCATCATGAGAAAATAAATTTAAGCCCCCAGTCTGTGGTATCTTGCAGTGTTAGCCTCAGTAAAAAAATACACTTCGCAAAGCCTTTTCAGTAGGCCATTCCTGACTACATGAATTCTTAAATTCCACTTTGAAACAGCCTTAATGTCATACCGAATCTCTCACTAATGTGTTAAATAAACCTATATTTGTATGAAAGTCATGTTTTTAACATTTGAACATTATACTTTGACATAAGTTTTGTAAGAAGCTCATAACATTATCTCCCCATTTTCCTATTTGACATTTATTCCATCTGAGTATTCTTCTCCAAATGTTCTATTGTTAATTCTTTTGATATTTGATAACATATTGATCAATTGGTATGGTATGCGTCAATATTCCCATCAGCTTTTAGTCCTTGTTTTGTTTCTAGTGTCCCAGAGGGACTTCAGCTGAACTGCCCTATGGCCAGGCTTCTTCTAGTTCATTCAGATAATTCTACTCCCTTCTTTGTACTACTTTAGGTCAGAGCGAGCTGAGAGATTGCCTCTGAAGTGCCCATGCCCTGAAAGACTTTGTAGATTAAAAAGAGCAGCAGACAAGGGAAACTGAAGCTTTTTGTGGCTTAAGAAAGCTGTTGAGGATAAGTCAGTCTGGCCCATCACTGACACTGCTCTGCAAGGAGGGCAACATTGGATATTTTGTATCACATTTTTCAGTGATGTTAGCAGACATAAAATCTAATAGAACTCTTGCCCAATTAATCTGGGACTTTATCTTTAATCTCACCACTCAGAATCTGACACTTTATTCACCGCAAGGCATCCCTTATTTATATTACTAAAACAGCTATTGCACATCACCAGAGTGGATTAAATTGCTTCCATTGACCAAAGACAGACACTAGGCCTTCTCTTTACAAGGAGATGGGAGATAGCCATTTAGAAAAATATTAAATAATTTTCAGTTAGAGAAACATGGATTAGCTTATTCAAAGCACTAGGAGCCAAGAAGGAAGCCCTTAGCCCAGTGTGGAGAATCTTATCACAGTTTTCTTTAGGAGTAACAAAAATGTTCTAAAGTTGATTGTTGTGATGGGTGCACAATTCCACGAATATGCTAAGAGCCATTGAATTTTACCCTTTAAAATTTCTGCTGGATTGAGTTTTCTGCCCCAAGTGGGGGGTGGGGGGGAGTGATCATTCAGCCAGGATTCTTTTATCTTTAACAACACGGAGCAGCAGGAACTCTCCACAGTGCTCCATTACTATATAACTCCTTTGAAAATGGTTTCTCATTTGAATGAAATTGAAGAATTATATAACTTATGACCTAGCAGTTCCACTGCTGGGTATTTGGGGGGCAACCAGAATGCTTTTATGTGTGTACCAAAAGACATTTCATAGAAGCATTATTCAAAATAGTCCCAAACTATTGGAAAGAACCTAACTATCCATCAGTAATAGAATGGATAAATAAAGTGTCATATAATGTGTATGGCAATACAATCCTATGGAATATTATATGGGAAAGAAAATGAATTAACTATAGCCATGCAGCAACATGGATGAATCTGAAAAACGTAAGTAAAAAGAGTTCTGATGCAAAAAATTAAGTGTTTTCGTATATGATAATTAAAACTGGTAAACCTAACTATATTGTTTAGGGATGTATACTTAGGTGATAAGGCTTTAAAGAAAAGCAAAGATAGAATTATCATCAAAGTCAGAATAGCAATTATATTTATGAGAAGGAATTATGATTGAGAAGGTCCAAGAAAGGCAATATGCCATTTCTTTAACTTAGTTGATGGGTACAAGAATGTTTACTTATTAGTATAAACTACTAAAGAGTTAGTGAACTACAACCTGTGGGCTAAATCCTGCCTACCACTTGTTTTTATAAATAAAGTCTTATTAGAAGACAGCCACACTCATTTGTTTATATATTGTCTGTGGCTGCTTTTCACTGTAATGACAGAGTTGAGTAGTTGAAAAAGAGACTGTAGGATCACAAAGCCTAAAATATCTACTAACTTGCCCTTTACGGAAAACATTTGCCAACCTCTATTTTATACTAATTTGTTAAGCTACATTTTATATTCAGTGTGTTTTACATAGTGCCTTATATTTCACAATTAGAAACAAGATTTAAAAAGAATGTAGTATCATAAGTACAGTGATAGCACCATCATGTGGATAGGCTTTGAGGTCATATGGGAAGGGCTTGGAGTCACATGAGAAGGGCTAGGAGGATAAGGAAATACTTTGGGGAGTTGATGCCTGAATGTGTCTTAATGGATGAGTAAGAGCTGGTCAGATGAAAATGGTAGACTTCTACTTCTGGAAATTCAATGGGCTAGGTTACTCAGAATAATACTATTGCTAAAAATTAATGAAAATTAATATTGGAAATATTTTAACATCTTTTTTTACCCACTCCTTTTACCCAGATCCTTTCTAGAGTCTGATGAGCATTAACATTGGGCACCTTAACCCAGTGTTTGGGTCATCCCACAGTGCCAGCGCAGTTTTCCAAAAGTGGCCAACTAGGCAATCACATGCCACACCTGGCTCCATGCCAGTGTGCCAGGCTTCTTACCCATTACTCAAGTCTGAGAATAGGTTCAGATTGTTTCAGCCCCAAGACTTCTGATCATTTTAAGTTCATTTTTACTGTATATTAAAATCATCAAATAGCTAACAAGATAATAAGGAATTACCAAAATAGACATCTAAGTGGAGACCTATATAATTAAGTGAAGCTCTGATGTTCTTTCTGGAGCATCTGCCAACTGGTCAGAATTGAGCTTGGGTTTTTTTGGCCTCACGGGACAATGGGAGAAAAGTCAGTACCCAAGGCATGCCTAGGAAGGAGTTGATCTTAGAAGAGATTCTCCCTCCATAAAGCTGGGACCCAAAAAGTCCATTTCTTAAGCAAACATCCACAAGAAGACTTGAGGAAAATTGAATCAATACTGAACAGAGTATGGGAAATAAAAATTTCCCTAGAGTCCTAACCACAAGCTAGCCCTTGTGTGGGTTTGCAGTCCATAACCATATCACCTGATGGCCCAATACAACTCTAGGACTAGTAGTTAGTGTCCCAGACTACTGGCAAAAATAAGCACAGATTCTTTTAGGGGATAGCATCTTCAGCTTCAGGCAGATAAAACTCTAAAGATAGCTTTTTAAGAAGAGTGGCCAATAGATAGTCAAAGCAAACAAGCATGAAAAGTAACTAGATATCTTGAGCAAGAACAAGTAAAATAATAGATTAGAGAAACTAAATTTTGAACCACAAATAATTCTCAGACAGAATATAAAACAAATAGTGTATTTTTTAAAGGATTTTTTTATTTTTAGAGTAATCTCTACATCCAACATGGGGCTCAAACTCACAACCCTGAGATCCAGAGTTGCACACTTCAGCGACCAAGCCAGTTAGGCAGCCCTATGCAGTGTATTTTTTTTTTTAATTTGTATTTTTTTAAATTTTTTTATCTTTTATTAACATATAATGTATTATTAGACCCAGGGGTACAGGTCTGTGAATCACCAGGTTTACACACTTCACAGCACTCACCATAGCATATACCTACCCCAATGTCCATAACCCAAACACCCTCTCCCTTCGCCCCCTCCCCCAGCAACCCTCAGTTTGTTTTGTGAGATTAAGAGTCACTTATGGTTTGTCTCCCTCCCGATCCCATCTTGTTTCATTTTTTCCTTCCCTACCCCCCAAACCCCCCACTTTGCCTCTCAACTTACTCGTATCAGGGAGATCATATGATAATTGTCTTTCTCTGATTGACTTATTTCGCTCAGCATTATACTCTCTAGTTCCATCCATGTTGTCACAAATAGCAACGTGGCTATTTGCGACAACATATGGCTGCATAGTATTCCATTTGCGACAACATATGGCTGCATACTATTCCATTTGCGACAACATATGGCTGCATAGTATTCCATTCTATATATATGCCACATCTTCTTTATCCATTCATCTGTTGATGGACATCTAGGTTCTTTCCATAGTTTGGCTATTGTTGACATTGATGCTATAAACATTCGTGTGCACATGCCCCTTCGAATCACTACATTTGTATCTTTAGGGTAAATACCCAGTAGTGCGATTGCTGGGTCATAGGGTAGCTTTATTTTCAACTTTTTGAGGAACCTCCATGCTGTTTTCCAGAGTGGCTGCACTAGCTTGCATTTCCATCAACAGTGTAGGAGGGTTCCCCTTTCTCTGCATCCTCACCAGCATCTGTCATTTCCTGACTTGCTAATTTTAGCCATTCTGACTGGCATGAGGTGGTATCTCATTGTGGTTTTGATTTGTATTTCCCTGATGCCGAGTGATATGGAGCACTTCTTCATGTGTCTGTTAGCCATCTGCATGTCTTCTTTGCAGAAATGTCTGTTCATGTCCTCTGCCCATTTCTTGATTGGATTATTTGTTCTTTGGGTGTTGAGTTTGATAAGTTCTTCATAGGTTTTGGATACTAGCCCTTTATCTGATATGTTGTTTGCAAATATCTTCTCCCATTCTGTCAGTTGTCTTTTGGTTTTGTTGACTGTTTCCTTTGCTGTGCAAAAGCTTTTGATCTTGATGAAGTCCCAATAGTTCATTTTTGCCCTTGTTTTTGTTGCCTTTGGCGATGTTTCTAGGAAAAAGTTGCTGTGGCTGAGGTCAAAGAGGTTGCTGCCTGTGTTCTCCTCAAGGATTTTGATGGATTCCTTTCTCATATTGAGGTCTTTCATCCATTTGGAGTCTATTTTTTTGTGTGTGGTGTAAGGAAACGGTCCAGTTTCATTCTTCTGCATGTGGCTGTCCAATGATAGTTGAAGAGACTATCTTTTATCCATTGGACATTCTTTCCTGCTTTGTCAAAGATTAGTTGACCATAGAGTTGAGGGTCTATTTCTGGACTCTCTATTCTGTTTCATTGATCCATGTGTCTGTTTTTGTGCCAGTACCATACTGTCTTGATGATGACAGCTTTGTAATAGAGCTTGAAGTCTGGAATTGTGATGCCCCAACTTTGGCTTTCTTTTTCAATATCCCTCTGGCTATTCGAGGTCTTTTCTGGTTCCATATAAATTTTAGGATTATTTGTTCCATTTCTTTGAAAAAAAATGGACGGTATTTTGATAGGGATTGCATTAAACGTGTAGATTGCTTTAGGTAGCATAGACATTTTCACATTTTCACATTTCACAATGATGGCAATAAATGTCAGTCAAGATTTCTAAACCCAGTGTACACCCCTTCTAGAAAATGAGCAAAATAAGGATATTTTTAGAAATAAAACCTGAGAGAAGTTTCCAAAAGTAGATAGATCTTCAATAAAGAGAATTCTAGAAGATAATCTTAAGTAAAAGAAAAGTGATGCCATGTGGAAAAACTATGATAAAAGAAGGAACAAAGCACAAAGCAAAAGAAAATGGAGTGTATGTAGATGAGCCAACCAAACCCTGCTTGTGTAGAACAAAATCTTAATGCGGGGGAGTGGCAAAAAGAATTAAAATAAATAATGGCATTTACTTAGAAGGAGATAGAAAGGGAAATGAATTTAATTGTTTTTAACCTTCTATTGTCGAAGAGTAGGCTAAATGTATTGACTATTGTAGACTCTGAGAAGTTAAGTATTTATGTTGTAATTTCTAGAGTAATCTTTAAAAAAGTAGACATAAGATATTACCTCTAAATTACTAGATGCTAAGAAACGGAATGCTAAAAATACTAAGTTAATCCAAAAGAAATCAAGAAAGGAGACAAAAAGGATTTTTAAGTTTGTCGTGGGATCAGAGGGTGCTCGACAAATAATGAAACTAACAGACAACACACAGTAGGAGATCAGTATTAAATCAAATGAAAGCAGGCACTGTCAGCAGTTAGCAGAAGAAGGTACAAGATGAAAACGGGGCCAGAATCTCTATTGCACCATCAGCACAACCATGTGAGACTCAGTGGTTCCCCAGCTTCCTCCAAAACATCTGATGACTTCATGGTCTATTTTTAAACTTGTCTATTGTCCAAAGATGCTGTAAGTCATAGCTGTTGTCCATCTCATCTTCACAACTGAATAGGTCCACTCCTCAGTGGGATTCTGTCAGTCCCTCCTCCTTCCAGTAGTCTTTTGGGTTCACAAAGGTCCCTCACCATCAACCTGTATTGTGAATGTTCCTCTCATTCCTGGCAAAGCTGCTTTATCCAGGAAGAAGAGTTGCCTTTGTTGGATTTGAGGAATTCTCTTCCTTGTATAAGACAAATAGTTTTTTCAGCAGTGTGAGAGCTGAGTTTGGGAGTCATTGTTTAAGCT
This sequence comes from Lontra canadensis, assembly GCF_010015895.1. Classification (NCBI taxonomy): domain Eukaryota; kingdom Metazoa; phylum Chordata; class Mammalia; order Carnivora; family Mustelidae; genus Lontra; species Lontra canadensis. The sequence goes on along the minus strand of NW_022631106.1, from coordinate 3,597,571 downwards.
TTCCTGTGCTGGGTTTTGTGATAAATTGAGACTTTTGTTTTGTTTTGTTTTTCTTCCTTGCAGAGGAAATCAAATGCAGCAGGCCTCCTTATGGTGGGTTATATCTGATGTGGCAAAGGCAACAAAGTCAGGAAGTTCAAGTGATGGCTCCTAGGATGGGTCCAAGAAGAAAGGCCACCCCCACCTTATGAAATAGAAAATACTATGCTGAAGCAAACAATGCAAGAAATGGTTCTTTTTTAAGAAACACAAAACTCAAATTCCTTATCATCTCTTTCTAGAGGACATTTCTCATTACTTTAGTCATTCAACAAATATGTATTCTGCACCTACCAGTGTCTGTCCAGCACTGTGCTCATCAGTCCCTGCCTTAAGGAGCTCACCATATAGAGGAAGGACAGCTGAGCACACAGTATTAGACCACAGCCTAAACAATGCTATGACAGAATTGAGCCCAAGGTGGGTAGAGGAGAGCACTGGGCAACCACTCGCTTAAACTGGTTGAAGAAGAGGGGTCTGGAAAGGCTGCCAGGACAAGGAGAGATTAAGCTGAAATAAGCTGGGCAGAAGTTAGCTGGGAGAAGATGAACAGAAGCCTAGAGATTCCAGACAGAAAGAGTAGGTTGTGCAAAGGCACTGGGAAAAGCAAATGTGCAGCTCAAGGAACCGCAAGTTCTGTGCTTTGGGGAGGTGAGTGAGATGAGGCTAGAGAACGAGATATTCAAATCTACATAATTTCTGTATGAATATTTGAAACTATAGGCTCATACCTATAGAGAAGGAAAATCCTCAGGTGTGTGGTTACATCACTGCAGTCATTTTTGGCAAACTGAGGATCCAGAGTATGACAGAATTGTTAATGATAGCAAAAATTTAGGCCAAACTTAGTTGCAATACAAATTGCAACTGTACGATCTTGAGCAAACTGCTTCTCTCTAGAGAATGGGGTTTGTTTTGTTTTTACCGACATAAAAAAATATTCCATAAATGGATGGACATGACAGTGTTTTATGAGCTTTACAAGCAAATGTGATGAAATGGTAACAACAACAGTATTAGGGATTAGCATTTTTAGTATTGTAATGTTCATCGTCGACACAAGATTTCCGTAGTCTCCCAGCCCTCCACATGATGGGAGACCAAAGAAAGGAAGGCTAGGGAAGATACAGTGGAGGGACCGGCGGGGAGGGGCAGACTCCAGGATCTCAGAGGTGCTGGGGGCCCCTGACAGAGTAAAGGATGAGGAGGAAGGTGCGTGCGGGTGTTTGCCTGGGCAGCACAAGGGTCAGGAAGGGGAAGTGGCTAATTGTCTGGTGGGCGGACAAATAAAAAGTGAGTCTGTGAATCAACATTCTGTGACTCTCAGCATATTTCTCGAGCAACTGTGATCACACTCTTTTATTTTTATTGTTTTTTTAATAAAACTTCCAGAGCACGGAAATGCCAAACTGATCAGTGTGTTCAGTTCTCACAGGGCTTTCCATGCAAGGCTCACACACAAGTTCAGGTGCTAGCAAAGAGGAAGAGCAGAGAAAATTCATTTGCATCATATCAGATGCTGAATGTATAAAACATGACTGCATGTGTACTTTTAATTTCCTATGTTATCTCTCCATGGATAGGACCTGACTTGGGTCCTGCTTGTCATCAGAAAGCCTGAGCTGTGTGAATGGTGGGAGGGAAGAATAGGAGCTGAGCCTCCGTCCAGAGCCCCAAGGGACCAGAATTGTTTCTCTAGCCTCCCGTTCACACCACAGCCAAAGACGCGGCTCCCCTGGGAGAGGAGTGCGATGTGCTCACGAGGCCATCCCTTTTTCTTCTCTGGGTATGTGGCCTTTGGCAGTTGGGGCCAGGGGAAGGAGAGAAGGGAGAAGAGAAGTGGACAAAGGAAGCATGAGACAAGGACACTAAACTTCCTTTTTTGCTAAACCTCTAGAAACCATTTGTTTAACAGCCGCCTACACTTCCTGGCCAGCCCGCATAAGATCTGACTTAATCTGTGATATAGCTCATTCCTGGACACCCCATAAGATCTGGCTTATTCTGTGATATAGCTCATACCACTGTTTCCCAAACTGAGTCCCATGCAACCAGTATCCTTCAAGATATTTATCAGTGGTAATCAGTCTTATGTAAAAACAGACAAATAAATGCGGAGGGAGTGGGACTCTGTAGACAATTAAACTTGTAAACACTAAATTAAATGAAGTTAAACAGGCATACCTACTGCAGGACTGCTCAGGTCCTTTAATATAATCTGTGACTCACTAAGACAGAAGATAGAACTATAGTATTGGGAAGTTTCCAAAGAAGAATTTTTTGTATGCATGTACAGAACACTTAGTTGCAAGGCTGCTCTACAGAACACTAAACCAGAGTTTAAATAATTGCATATTGATAAAATACTAGTGTTAATTATACTGTTAATAATATACTATGTTTGCATATTCTACATGCTGAAGGGGGTTTTAGGCAGATCTGAAACTAGTGTGGGTGTATGTGTGTGTCTTTGTCTACATGTGCATCATCCCCCAGAATATAGGTTCAAATATATATACATATATATACTTTTATTGTGAACATTTTTAAAAGATTTTATTATTTATTATTTATTAGGGAGAGAGACCACACAGGAGAGAACATGAACAGGATGGGGTGGGGCAGTGGCAGAGAGTGAGAGATAAGCAGACTACGGCTGAGCAGGGATCTTAACCCGGGACTTCATCCCAGGACCCTGGGATCATGACCCGAGCTGAAGACAGACACTTAACTGACTGAGCCACCCAGGCACCCCTATTATGAACAATTTCAAACACATGAAAATGGAGAGAGAGTATAATGAAATTCCTCAACCCCATGGCCGGGCTTCCACAGTCATCAGTACCTGTCAATCTCCTCCCCTCTTCCTCCCACTCATGACAACTGGATTATTTTGAAGAAAATCTCAGATATCCTCTAATTTCATCTGTAAATATTTGAACATGTATATCTAAAATGGATAAGGAGGGGCGCCTGGGTGGCTCAGTCACTTGGGCATCTGCCTTCTCTCCAGGTCATGATCCCAGAGTCCTAGGATCAAGCCCTGCATCAGGCTCCCTGCTCAGTGGGGAGTCTGCTTCTCCCCCTGCTCCTCAGCCCACTCTCATCCTCTCTCTCACTCAAATAAATAAAATAAGTAAGTAAAATAAAATGGTTAAGGATTCTCTTTACAAACATAACCATAATAATATCCCTGTGCCCAAAATTTCAAAATAACTGACATCATTTTACCTATTTCTTTGCAAGGAAAGTTGTAAGATAGGCAACAGTAAAAAGTTTACTGAGGACTTACTATGTACCAGGCACTGTGTTAAAGGCTTTATTGACTTTCTTTTTCCCTCACAGCAACACTGGATGGTAGCTGCTTCACTGCCCATTTTGTAACCAAGGAAACTGCCACTTAGACTTCCCCCCATGGAGTGGTTAAGCCTGTGCCCCAGGTGTTCTGCTACTTAGTGACTGGATGACTTTGGGACAAGGTCACTTCACGTCTCTTGTTGTTGCCTTTCCCCCTGTGAAGTGAGGCAACTACCATGCTCCTCTCATGCTCCTCTATACATAGAATCATGTAGAAGACCCTAGGGAGGACTGCTGTCTTCTGCACATGTTAGGTGCAAGGGGGGAAATCTATATTTTAGTCCAAACTGCTAAAGCGAGTCCAGTGTAATGATACAGTCTGTCCTCTGCGATCATGCCCAGTCTTTTTAGGGAAACATGATTTATCTCTGTTTCATTTCCTTCCCCTGTTTTTCCCCAAGCCGTAGGGAGAAGAGAGGTGGCTTACTGTGTGGGAGAACCACATAACTCATGGTGTAAGGCAGGGCAGTCTTCAGAATGGAGAAGAGAGCAAGAAACAGTCACACAAGGGCAGCAGGCATAAACCGGCACTGTTCCAGGCAAACCCCACCCAACATGGGTCCCTTCTCAGGCCTTGTCCTCTTCCCTGGCCCCTATCACGCAAAGCAATGCCCTTGTCTTCATGAGTGCTTCCTACTCTGATGGCAGCATGGCCATCATCTGTATCTGGCCATGGTTAGACCTCAGTCACCCTTCCTCCAGGGAGGACTTGTGCCCCCTTTTTCCTGAGGGCCTTAGGGGCCCCTGAGCTCTCACTCCATCTTCACTATGTTCCCTGCCATGAGGCCCACCCTATGACCCTGAGTTATATGTCCGTTCTAACAAGGTCCCTAGCCAGACTTTCAACCACTATCTAATGTGTTCAATTCTGCAGACTGTTTTGGGGTTAGCCCTATTTTCATTTCTATGTCTCTGTCAGGATGAGTGATTGCTGTGGGGACCATGAGGGCAGGTACCATTGCAACATGTCCTTCCTGCCCCAGGCCCTGGCATGCATATGGTTCACATAGGTGCTTCATAAATATATATCGAGTGAAAGGTTCAAATCTAGCTCTCCCTCTGCTTAGCCGTGATATACCAAGTATACTTCAAAATGATCACCTTGAGGTTGGTGTGGGATTACCCTGCTTTTCCCAGAATCCCCACTAAAAAAACAAAGGATAAATATTAGAAACACATCTATTTGTGATAAGAAAAGGAAATCTGCTGACACTAACTCATGTGAAAAGACAGTCCCTCAGAGAACACAGAGGAATCTTGTAGATTTCAGGAGGGACTGCAGAGCCACTTGGGATCTAGAAGGTGATCGGGCATCTGCCCCCTATAGGTCTCCCTGGCTCCATGGCCTCTCACATCAGCTTCTCCTCACTCATCTGCTTCCTCTGCAAGCTTCTAAGAAGTGTTACAAACTGAGTGATCTGGCTGGGGAATGAACCGAGGCAGGTGGGAGAGGTATGACATGGACCACTTCACTGCAGACAGGTGTGGATGAGAGGTCCTGGCCCAGGGACAGCATGTGAAGATTGTATTTGAGAACGATGAGCTCGACAACTGTTTGCACTGTGGCCTAGCTCTTTGGGATCTTCATATTAGTGGTTTTTAACCCAGATGAAAAAAAGCTTCTATTCATAAAACATTCTTTAACAATCTTTAGGCGCCTATCAGGATGTGTTTACTTTCATCCTGCAACAAAGCATATAGGCAGATGCCTTTTTAAAATTATAGCACTCTCCCTGCCTCTCTCTGCTGGGGATTCAATTCCTACTTAGCAGAAGGGGGTCACACAACCAGTTGAAAAGACAGTCTGCTGTCCTTTAACTGCTTTCAGAAAGATGTGTCAAACATGTGTTTTGATGCTTTAGTGAAATTCATTTCACGGTGGGGATATCATGAGATAATTCCATGCAGAATAGCTTGCAACAAACAGCTATTGGAGTATGCTTTTACCAAAGAAAAATATGAACTGTGAGGAAAGATGAAGGTCTGTCACACCAGAAAGTCAGCTAATGTTACCAGTGTAAAACTGCTTTTCCCAAAATAATTACTCCGTTCTCATAAAAACCTTTAAAATAGTATTAACACAAACTTAACTTATTTTAAGTTTAACTTAATTAATTTATTAATTGCATTGCATTAATTTATTAAAAATTAATTGCATTAGTGTGCCTTTATTCATTCTCTTAGAAATTATTAAACAAATTAAGATGTGATTTATAATTTTGTACATGATTATGATTTGAACGGCTGCCGTTTGAGGTTATGGGGCAGGTCAAAAAGGATGACTTATTTAATTCCTACTGTTCCTTTGCAAAAAAGGAAGCCACTTTGTGCTTTGTGTTTGCTTGGTTTTCTCTCGGACTACTTTTAATGTAGCAAGAGTTCAAACATATTCCTCTACAAATTATTATTCACGAGCATTCTGTGATGAATGAAGGCTGTTCCCTTCCATTCCGTACATTCTCTGAGTTCCTCTGCAGATAATACTGTTTGTCATCCTTCATGGGGCCAGCCTTTCATGTGACCTGTGCAAAAGTTGGGGAGGGGAGAGACTGTGGATTGGTAGCAATTAACCTCTGCAGAAATGGTTTTGTCTCCAAGGTGCTCCAAATCATGGGTTTCAGATCAAGAAATAGGAGATACGTGCTTTGTGTGGAATTTGGTTCCCAGCATATTCATGCTTGCGAATGTGGTATACCAATCGCTGTCAACTGCAGCAGGAACCAGACACTCCGTAGGTGAATCTAGACCAATGAAAATTTTAACATATGATAGCAGTTTAGAATCTCTCCAATGAGACTGTTTTGCTCCAGTATAGTTTGAAAGTCCCCACGGCTTAATGATTTAGAGCCCAACGATCTTCGAAAGTCTCTTCCAGGTGACAATGAAACATGCAGTTGTCTGTTCTCTGAAATGCTCTGTCCCTGCAGATACTAACTACATTGTATATTCTTGACCAAATGCATTATACTCATTAGCTTTATTTAAAAATACATCCATTGCCTGAAGGCACCTGGTACATCCACAGAAAGTGAATAATTGCAAGGATTGAATGAAATTAAGCACCCCAGATCAGAGATTATTTTGTGCAAGGATAAGGCACAGCTGGTGCCCTTTTAGAAGGTGAAATAAGACTAATTGGATAATCTAGAAACCAATTAGACTGAAGTAGGCAGAAGTCACTGTTTAGCTGAAAGAGATATATTCTATGGCAGAGGGAGAAAAAGCTTTTTGTGTGTAAAATGTGACATGAGGAATTGGAATTCTGTTTGATACTAACTTTAAGGTTTCAGTTCCCTGTAATGGTATAGGACATTAGCGGTCGGGTGCTGAACCTGAGTTAGAGGGAGACTGCACTTTTCAGGTACAAGAGAGCATATACATGGTTCTGGCTGTCTCATTAATGAAAGCAACAAAAGGTAGTTTTTTGTTATGTCAGTTGCAATTAAACATTCTTTGAAAATAAAATGAATTTTAGACCTAATTCTACTCCACAGTCTATGTGGCTATATGCGTAACCCAAATGAAAACCTTAATTATGTTGCTAGTAAAAGAGTCACATGCAGAGATAAATGTCTTTTGCACATTTACCACATTAGTGAGGCATATACTGTGAATAAATCTAAGAGTGTTGTTGTATTAGCACATACCTACTCAGAGTGCATCTAGAAGAGGTCTGGTCAAAGTAGGCACACCAGCTGTCACCTGTCATAGAAGAAATTAACTGGTCCTTTGGGTGGAAGGTATAAAATTGACCCCATGGCCTCATGTCTATAGTCCACTAACCAACTGGCCTCAACAGCTTTGGACCAAGGCAAAGTAATGTTTGCATTTCATTGCATCTAATATTTGATGTAGTAAACAGCAGAGACCACTGGTCAACCAGAGGGTCAAGGTGTTGCATTATATTTCCAAGATCTATTCCAGTGCCTGGTACTGACTGGAGCAAAGTAAATATGCAAATATTACATAATCATCACAATAACATAGTAAGACCTCAAGTTGGCCCTAACAAGTTGAACCTAATAACAGTAGGCTCTTCTCTTGGTTATTTCCAGTCTCTGTGGAAATGAGTGAGCCTCTTGGGAAGTTTCTTGGGTGGCAGGGAGCTGCTGCAGGACCTGCATGAAGAATGGCAGGAGCCAGACTCTCAGCTTCCACAGCTGCTGAGAAGGACCTGCCCCCATTGCAGGAGGCCCAGGGTGTGAGCCCTCAGGGCAAAGCAAACCCACTGAAGCAGCATACAGGTCCTGAGGGCTCCCGCCCGAGGTCCGGAGACACCTACCACCTTTCTAGAAACAACCAGAGAAGAAGGGCTGAACTCAAGAAAGCTTCTTTGGAGAACCTTCCGTACCTTGGTTGTTTCATCTCTCCTCCTGATAGTTCTTCACCGGAGTTACCATTCAGCTTTCCCTGTTCAGCAGAGTCTCCTGCCACTACATGAAACAAGCTGTTGCCAATCTGCGTGTCATTTATGGGACTGATAATCACAGCCTGGGTGGGTTCGCTGACCTGCGGAGTCTGAGTGACTGAGCCCCGGCTGCAGGCAGCGGACTGGATGGGGCTTGCCGGGGTTTCCGACCCCTGTTACCCTATGACAACTTCGTGAAGGGTTGAAGCAAGACGAGTTAGGCAGGAAGAGAGAGGCAGGTAGTGTTCAACAGTCGAACCCACATGCATTCAGAAGGCCCAGAAGAGATTCTCTTCCATGGGCTGGGTTTCCGGGGCCAACACGGGGGCCCTGGGGCCTGAGCACCTCGCCCGTGAGTATAGCCAGAACCGCCTTGAACCTGTCTGTTCGGTCCCAGGGGCAATTCCAGCGAGCGAGCGCAGCTCCCGGCCAGCCAAACGCGTGGTGTGAGCGGGAGCGCAGCCGCCACTTCCTCGGGGGTCAGATGGGAGAACGGCGCGTTCCTGGCATTGGCTTCACTGCTCTGCCCTGGGTGGACCTCGGCTCCCGGTGCCGGCCTCAGCGTGCTGGCGGTCAGGCTGAGCGGGGCTGAGGCCTTGGTGGGGCAAACCCCGCGCGCCCCGACGCTGCTCCCTGTCCAGCCCATCGTGTGGCTGCCGTGGCCGCCGCGTCTGGCAGGGACCGAGCTGAGGTTGGCGCGTCGATGCGAAGCCTTTTCCAAAGAGCCTCCTGCGTGTGAATCCCGGCGGGGCGGGGGCCGCGGCTGTGTTTCTGTCCCCACTCTGTCTCCGCACGCACGGCGCCGTGGCATCGCCCATGTGATCGCGTCTCAGAGCCGCATTTGTGTCCTGCTCCCTCCCAGTGGCTCGCTTTTGGTGACCCTGCGGCTCGCGTTTGATGTTATGTGTTGGAGGTAGGCTGTGAATTTTAATAAAATGATGCTTTCATGTGCAAGAAAGAAAGAAAGAAAGAAAGAAAGAGAGAGAAACAGAAACACACAGTTGGCCTCCTATCATTGCCAGGTCATGAAGGAGTCTCTCCACATGCTCTTCCCCTTGGGTCCTGGCCTGAGAGGGGCCGATGTAATGTCAAGTGTCCCCTACTGGATGGGTTTTTAAAACCGCCAGCCCTGAATAAGGAAATTCAGCTGAAAAGATAAAAAGGGCAAACACTGGCCTCCATTGCTTATTTAGAAGTCCTTTCCACCCACACCTACCCCCCTCCCCTGGAAAAAACACCCTCCCCAAGTTTTCAGAACCAGGCTGATTCCTGGTGCAGCTCCCCAAAGTGGAGTCAGATGCCATCTGGTGTTGGCTCCATTGACCTGGCCAAACTTCAAGGCTCAGGTGCCTTAATGAATGTCCTGCGATCTCTCCTCTGGAATTGCTTTTGGAGCTTTGTCCTTGATACCCCGATGATTGTGTCCCCACTGGAGGAAGAGTACTGGCCCTGGAGACCTCCCGATATGCTTTATTTTTTTTTTTTAATTTTTAATTTTATTTTTTTAAGTAGGCGCCACACCCAGCATGGAGCCCAGTGTGGGGTTTGAACTCATGACCCTGAGATCAAGACCTGAGCTGAAACCAAAAGTCAAACACCCAACAAACTAACCCACTCAGGCACCAACAGCTATTTTCTATACTGTCACGTGGAAGGCAGCCATTGCTGTTTTTTGAATGAATTTCAGCCCTGCTTCCAAAAATGGTTACCCAAATGTGTTCAGGTGGTATTAGTGGCAGGGGTGTGGCATTTTTTTTTTTTTTTTAACTCTTTTAAAGTAATCTCTATGCCCAGTGTGGAGTCCAACATGAGGCTCAAACTCATAGTCCTGAGATCAAGATCCAAGCTGAGATCAAGAGTCAGATGCTTAGCTAACTGAGCCACCCAGGCGCCCCCGGGTATCTTTTTTCTTTTTTCTTTTCTTTTCTTCTTCTTCTTTTTTTTTTTCTATTTTTTTGTGAGACAGATTTTTAAAAAATTGTGGTCAAATATGCGTAACATAAAATTTACCATTTCAACCAGTTTTAAGTGTATTATTCAGTGGCATTAAGTACATTTACATTGTGCAACTATTGCCACTATTATTCTCCAGAAATTTTCCCTCATCCCAAACTGAAACTCTGTACTCATTAAACAACATCTCCCCATTTTTCCTCTCCCAGCCCTTGGTAATTATGATTCTTTCTGTCTCTCTGAGTTTGACTATACTAGGTACCTAATAAGTGGAATCATACTTTTGTGACTGGCTTATTTCATTTAGCAATAAAGTCTTCAAGGTTCATCCATATCGTAGCATGTAATAGACTTTCGTTCCTTTTTAAGGCTGAATAACATTCCAAAGTATGTAAATACAAATACTACATCTTATTTCTCCACATTGATGGACCTTTGGGTTGTTTCTACCTTTTGGCTATTGTGAGTAATGCTGCTATGAATAGGGGGTACAAATTACAAATATCTGTTTGAGTCTCTGCTTTCCGTTCTTTTGGGCACTGAAGGGATTCAGTACAAGTCTCCCCAAAATGTGCCACTTAGGCATTGTGGACTGTTTTAAGCTGCAGGCAACTGAGACCCTGTGGGCTCAAGAGAAACTTCACTCCTCCCTTAATTACCCAGAAGAGTCTAAACTGGGGATCTTTCCCAGAATAAAATTACTACCAGAGATAAATTTTATCTAAGTGACCCATCCAAATGGCAGGGCAAATTCTAATTACCAAACATTTGCCATTTCTTATTGTCCTGTGAATTGCCCTATTCCCCTTTGAAGCCACAGACTCCTATCCCATTCCTCAGCTCAGGATGGCATATATACCTCATTTTACCTTTCTGTCTTTACACCACCCGTGTATGTGGGGTTCCCATTCTTACAAAATTAAATCTGTTTTTCTCCTGTTAATAGTCTGATGTAAATTTAATTCTGAGGCCAGCCATAAGAATCTTTGAAGGGTAAAGGAAAATTTTTCTTCCCCAACAGTACATACCCAAGAAGTGGAACTGATGGATCATTTGTTAATTCTATTTTTAATTTTTTGAGACACCACCTGGATTTATAGCAGCGGCACCATTTTACATTCCCACCAGCCATGAACAAGGTTCTAGTTTCTTTACATCTTCACCAACAGTTGTTATTTTCTTGTTTTTATTTCTTATTTTTAATAAGAGCAACCCCAATGAGTGTAGAGTGATATTTCATTGTGATCTGGGTTTGCATTTCCCTAATGGCCAATGATGTTTAGCATCTTTCCATGTGCTCATTAGCCATTTGTATATCTTCTTTTGGAGAAGATATTCAAGTCCTTTGCCCATTTTCTAATTGGAATGTTTTGTTGTTGCTGTTGTTGAGTTGTCAGCAAGTGTTAAAGTGTGTTTTTAACCTAGATGAAGAATTGTTTATGAGAGGACTTTGAAGTAGTCAGCAGCCAAAGTAGCCGTTGCCTGACTGAGCTTTTCACTCCACATGGCCTGCATTTATTAGGTCACTTAATATTTACAATAGCCACACAATTCTTCAGTATACGACATTAGCTTGGGAGACAGTAAGCAGTTTGACATCACAGATCAGTGACGTGAACATACAGCTCCTGAGGGCAAGGACGGCCTGGTCCTAGCTGCAGGTTTGGGGAATCACTCCAGGGCAGCGGTTCTCAGCCCCAGCCACCACTGGAGTAATCTGGGGTCGGCCTCAAAAATCCTGATGCCAGCTCCCCTCAAAACTCCCAGGACCAGTGGTTCTCAGTGCCGGGTGCACACCAACATCATTATACTCCTGGGGAGCTTGTAAAAGCCCGTTTGCCTAGGCTGCTCCCACCCCCAGACAAATTACATCAGAACCTCTGGGGTTGGCTCTTGGGCGTCAATATTTTTGAAAACCGCTCGGGTAATTCCAAAGTGCACACAGGGTTAAGGACCACTGCTAGTCACCACTGCTGTGTGACGAGATTTGAAACTTACACATTGGTTTGTGTTTGTTGCTTCCTCATTTGTTTCATGGCTTGGTAGCAAGGTGGGAAGAGTAAGTTCTGTATTTCTGTCTTTCAATCTTTTTTTTTTTTTTTTTTTTTTGGATTTTATTTATTTATTTATTTGTTAGAGCGCGCGCGCGAACGCACAAGCAGGCAGAGTGGCAGGCAGAGGTGGAGAGAGAAGCAGTCTCCCTGCACAGCAAGGAGCCCGATGCGGGACTCGATTCCAGGACCGGGGGATCATGACCTGAACCGAAGGCAGAGGGTTTAACGTGCTGAACCACCCATGCATCTCTGTCTTTCGAGTTTTTGATCTAGGGGCCCGGCGACCCGGTCTTCCCCAGTCCCGCTCCCAGCAACCTTCACCGTAGGGCTCAGGGCGCAACCCAGCAAGCAGCGTCCGCCGCGAGCCCGGGGCTCTGGCCGGGCTGTCTCCGCTGCAGTCCCCGAGCCCCTCCGCGCCCCCCGCGTGCCCCGCGCGCCCAGCTCTAAAGTAAACACCGAGCAGCGGCGGCGCCCCGACGGGTGCAGAGCAGCCGCCCGCTCCCTGTCTCGGTGTGGCGGGCGCTGGTCGGAGCCATGGCTGAGGAGGAGCCGGCCTCCCCATCGGGCGGCGGGGGCACCCGGGGCCTGCACAGCGGCATCATCCAGTGGTGAGCCGCCCAGGGCGCCTTTCCACCCGGCCGGGTTTCGCGGTCAAGGCTGGGAGGCGAGGCGGTCTGGCCCGATAGATTGGAAAAGTTGGGGGCAGGGAAGGGGGAAACGTCACTCCCTCTGCGGCTGTCCCCGGGACATCCGGCCAGTGCCCAGTGTGAGGAGTGACCGCCGGTGCTACAGGAGCCCTGATAAATAGCGCTAGAAGGACAGCCCTTCACACCCAGAACCAGTGAATTTTGATAGCGTATGGAGCTGGAGACACGCACACACCGTAAAGGCCTCCTGGGGTGGGTTTTCCATGTGGGGGCTTCCCTGCTGGTCACACTAACGGAGGGAAGCAATCCAGACTGGCCCCACACTGGGGGGCCTGTTGGTTGGTCCCGCTCTTACATATACATCTGAAGGCACGTGGGCGTTGGCCAGGAGAGGAAATGTTTCCCCTCAGTAGGAGATCCAGAATGGGATGTTTTCTAACTTAGAGCAAAGCAATTTTTAGCTTTAACAATGCATTCCACATTGTTTGTGAAATTCACTTCTGGCTATTTAAATAGGGGCAGAAAAACTGGAAAGAAAAATATCATTAGCCTCTGGGACTGATGAACTCATGGGTTTGTAGCTTTTCATAAATAGGAAAATAATTGAAACCAGTCCTAAAATCGAAAACCCAAGTTTTATAAGGTGTACAAATAGCAGATATCTGATTACTTTTTTTCAAAGGTTTTAAGGAATATTTCTCAGGAAAGATTTTCTGAAAAAGTTATGTGAGCAAAATAGAAAAATGAAGGGTTTGTTTGTGATTATAACATGAAAAGACCTAAAGTTTTACTCTTTTCTTCCAAGAGAAAATTTTTGATATATTTTATCTTGCATAGAAGAAAAAAAATCAAAAGAATACATATTAGAGCACACATCAAGTTTTCAGAATACTACAGCAATGCTTTCTTTCTTTTACACTCACTGACTCAGACTCCTCAGCAGAGTGGCTCTTTCTTAGAAGAAAGACCTATAAGGATGCCTTTGTCAACCATTCCAGGTCACCGTTTAGTAAATTAGAGTTTCTGGATTTGCGTTATATTCCAGAGACTTGAAAGAATGATTGGAGATTCAAACATACCTGGACAGCCTCCTGAGGTTGTCTGTGAAATGACATAATGCAGGCTGCCCACAGTGCAGGTGCCCTAAATCACTTAGGATGGTGCAGACCATTTTAGCAGTGAGCCAAACGAAAACTAATTCAAGTCCTATGCCATGAATTCCTATCCACCCCTACAGGCCTCTAAAATGCAGAGGTCATGCTCTTAAAGTTGGGGAAGGAGGTGGAGAAATGGAGGTGAAGAGGGCATAGCTGCCTGTGGAGGACTGCTCTTTAGGTATTTAGTCGATGAGGTGAGTGTTTAAAGATCATTGGTACTGGTGGTTTTAATACTGGCATTAAAAATATAGCCCAACCACTTTACACCCATTAGGATGGCCATTATCAGACAAACAAAAATAGAAAATAACAAGTTTTGTCAAAAATGTGGAGAAATTAGAGCCCTTGTGCTCTGCTGGTGGAAATGTAAAATGGTGCAACCATTATGGAAAACAATATGGCGGCACCTCAAAAAATTGAAATAGAACTACCATATGATCAGCAATTCCACTTCAGGGTATGTATCCCCAAAGAATTGAAAGCAGGGACTCAAGCAGATTTTTGCATACCTATATGTATAGCAGCATTATACGCAATAGCCAAAAGGTGGAAACAACTTTTTGTATAAAATGTGATACGTACATACAATGGACTATTACTCAGGGTTAAAAAAGGAAGGAAATTCTGATACATGCTAAATATGGATGAAATTTGACAACATTATGCTAAATGAAATAAGCCAGTCATGAAAGGACAAATACTGTGATTCCACTTGTATGAGGTACCTAAAGTATTCCCATTCATAGAGGCAGAAAGTAGAATGGTGGGTGCCAGCTACTCGGGGAAAGAGAAGGAAGAGTTAGTGTTTAATGGGTATAGGATTTCAGTTTTGCAAAATGAAAAGAGTTCTTATGGTTGGATGGTGGTGATGTTTGCACAACAATGTGAAGGTGCTTAATGTCACTGAACTGTACATTTTAAAATATAAATTTTGTCATGTATATTTTATCACAATTAAAAGATAAATATATATTTTAAAAGCCACATACACACACAGTAGAGCAATTGAGTTTGTAATCCAGAGCCTTGGCTTCCTGGTGGGAGTTAGAAGATGTCCAAGGAGACCAAGTTTCCTAGAAGAGTGGCAGTGGGTAATAGTGTGCGAGCTGTTTAGACACTCTTTCTGAGCGAAAGAGGGGGGTGGTTATTGTCACATGGAAAAAACATTCCACTTTTAGCATTGTTTCATTGCTTCATTTTCCAGTCACTGGTTAGGTCCTCAGCATTCCTTGGAGACTTTAGTGCCACTGTCCTAAACACGATAAATTCTCCAAGAGAAAGATCCTGCAAGGAGCAGGACAGTCTCCCGGAACAGAAGTAACAGACATTTTCTGTTTCACAGACAGGAAGGACTGTAGGAATGGAGAGACAAGTGATCAGACCTTGGGGGGAGCACAAAGGGATGAAGAACAGTGATTTGACTTCCCCTGCTGGGTAGTGCAAACCGAACAGGTCTGACATGGTGGGACCCTTGGCTTCAGACCTCAGATGAAACTACGACATCTCTTCTAATCTCTATGCATGCTGAGCTTGGCCATAGTCTAAAATAACGGTCTCCCACATATGACATGCCTTTTTCAAATTTCTGCAAACTGTTGAAATTAATGAAATGCAAATTTATTTTGAAAGATACAGAATTCATAGGAGCTTTTGATCAGGAGGAATCAGGATACTATAATTCCCAGCATGTGTAATTCCCAGCATTACATTTTTCTTTACCATGGAAAGGAGCGCTCAGAAAATGTGAGAATCGCAGGGCTAGGTATGTGCGCTCTGATGTTGGCTACTATCCAGTTGTCCATCGCTCAAAAGAAGGAGAACATCATGAATGTTTTTACAATCTTAGCAATCAACTTCATCTGACAGTGCGACCTGGTAAATACCGTTCTTAGGCAGCTAAGCAAGGAATCCAGTGGTCTGATTCATCCCACAGCTTTATAATCATGGATCACCAAAACACATTTTTAGTGACACAGAGTAAAATGCTTAACCAATCTCACCTGCCAGTAGTTCAGCCCAGCCTACTGCCTACACAATCCCCCACTCCCATTAGCCTCTCCTTAGACCCACATGTAGTTAAAAGTCAGGCTCATTTACTGCAGATATTTCTGTGAGGCCAGTCTACAACAGCGACGTCTTGCTTCCTCTGAATATTTTGGAGGTAGACACTAAAACGACACCGAAAAGAGCTTCCGTGTGCCAAGAAGTGTACTAGGCACATCATGTGCTTTTTTTCTAGTCACAAAAGCTCTAGGAGGTATCTCAGAGTCAGAATACAAGCCTATCTGTGCGGTGCAAAGTCCAGGGTAATACTTGGGATCATAATTTTGAGGGGCACCTGGGTGACTCCATTAATAAAGCATTGCAACTCTTGATCTTGGGTTTGTGAGTTTGAGCCCCACATGGGGTACAGAGATTACTTAAAAAAATCATTTACTTTAAAAAAAAAATCATAAGGGTCCCTGGGTGGCTCAGTTGGTTAAGCATCTGACTCTTGATTTTGGCTCAGGTCATGATGATCTCAGGGTGACGAGATCTAGCACCAAGTCAGGCTCAGTGCTCAGTAGGGAGTCTGCTTGAGATTTTTTTCCTCTTCTAATGCCCCTCACTTCCCCCACTCATGCGTGCTCTCTCTCTCTCTCAAATAAGTAAATAAATCTTTTTTAAAAAATCATAATTTCCTATGCCTGCGGAGACTAAATGCTGAACCAACTACTATTTGAGCTGAAGTAAAGGCATGACCCTGGTAAGAACAGATGCTCTTACCAGACAAACTAAAACTTTCTTTCAAACCTTCCATTTTTCCCAGTTAATGTATGCTGGCTGCCCACCACAGGCCAGTCTCTGAAATCTGGTGGGAACTTTGGGGAACCACCAAAGGCGTGGCCAGAAATGATGTGCGGCCAGGATCGAAGCCGCAAAGTCACCATGTGGCAGTTCAAGGCTTCAGACCAGAAGGCAGTCCTGTGTTTAGGTGTGTGTCAGAGAAAAGACTCCCATCACAGACCTTTACTGTTGTTCTTACTGATAGTATTATTTGGCCTTGTGTACCCAGATAACAGGCTGACTCAGTAATGTCATTCTGAAAGAGAAAGACACAGTTCATAGAGGCCTAGAACAAATGAATTTCTGTGACAAGGAAGAAGGGTTGGCAAAAATTTAAACTAGAGTTCATTTTAAGGAGTGAGTGTTTTGCATGTTTCTTTTTTAAGGAGACCATTCCATGACTAAATCAGTTGTAGCTATAAATAAACCACAGTGAGTTTGAACTTAACATCTATCACATTTTCTGGCAGCTCCCCAAGTGTAGCTATCTTTTGTAATACTTCAAGCATAGGCTTTTCATCTATCAACGAGTGGTTTCTTAACAAAAGAAATATAAAAATCACCTAGTTGTATGAATTTGCCTCTCCCCTCCCCACCAAGAGACCTCATCTCTTTCAACATGGAGCCAAATAATTGGTGCCATAGCAGCTATATTTAAACCATGGTAAAGTATGGCATATTCTCACAGCGATGTCAAGGAGACCCTTGGAAAATACCCCCTGGCCAGGTACTGCGTTGTATAGTGCCTCTCCGAAATACATATCTTCCTGGAAGCTCAGAATATGACCTTATTTGGAACAGAGTCTTTGCAGATGTAATTAATTAAGAAGCGATCACACTGGATTTAGCTGGGCTCTAAATCCAATCACTGGTGTCCTCATAAGAAGAGGAGAGAGGATGCTCAGAGAAGAGAAGCCTAGGTGAAGATGGAGGCAGACATGAGTGTGACGCATCTACAAGCCAAGGATGTCCAGTGTCCACCAGAAGCCAGGAAAGGAGCATACAACACTTTCCCCTCAGAGCCTCTGGAAAGAACCAGCTCTACCAACACCTTGATTTTGGACTCTCAGCCCCCAGAACTGTGAGAGAACCAATTTCTGTTGTTTTAAGATGTCTGACCTGTGGTAATCAGTATACCTCAGTATGCAGGGCCAAAGATTCCCCCCACCTCCCATGTGTTGGTTTTTCCTTTTACTAGGAAGTCGTTGGGGTCAACAATTGTGTCTTTAGCTCTGAGGGAAAATAAATTTGTGCCTCCATGTGCCTCATCCCAGAAAATAAACTGCTTATCATCAATGAGAAAGGAGATGTATTGGTAAATGTCCTTCTAAAAAATTCTTCTGTGTTTAAAAATTATATTGGCTTGCTCTGTATATTTCTCTAAAAGAATGAGGGGAACTCTGAGAGTCTCTCCTCAACCAGTAAAGGGAGGGCTGGGATCAGCTGTGACTGAGGACCACACTTTCTGATGTCAGTCTTCCCCACTTTTTGCCCCACACGCAAACCAGTTGCAGGAACAGGGACACAGCTGTCCCCACAGGGCTGGCTGTGGGCTGTGTGCCCCAGGCAGAACCCCTCATTGCCAAGGGACTGCCACCTCCAGCCAAGTGTGGGAGCACTTGATCAGTTGAAGACCCCACCCCGAGCAGAGGCCCAGAATGCTCCAGATCACATATAAATGCCACTCAGCTGGAGAGTGAAAGTGTATTGCCTCTATGTTGGTGTCTTGCATTTTACATCTTCTTTCAGTTTAAAGAACCAAAATATCATGGTCTGCCCTAAATGACTCAGATTTTAAAATTGTGTAAACAACTAGGGGAGGGAGACAAAGCATTGCACATGGGCCCTGGGTCACAGGCATACAGAGACTGGCAAGCCTACAGGGATGGTATAGCTAGTAAATAATCACTTCATAGCTATGGAGATCTTGGCTGCAACCTTTACAATAGGACATAAAACAGTGTCTGCTGAGCCAATAATTTAGGCTTCATTTTAATATGCCTACATGCCAAAAGCAAAAGCAGACCAACCAAGCAACAAACAAAACAATAATAAAAGCCCACCATGTTGATTATCTAAAGACCCAAAATCAGAATGCAAACCGGCACAGTCACTGTGGAAAACAATATGGAGATTCCTCAAAAAGTTAAAAATAGAACTATCCTATGATCTAGTAAGCACACTACTGGGTATTTACCCAAAAAAGGACAAAAACCCTAATTCAAAGGAATACATGCACTCCTGTTTATTGCAGTATTATTTACAAGAGCCAAACTATGCAAGCAGCCCATATAACCATCAATAGATGAATGGATAAAGAAGATGTGGTATATATATACAAATTAAATATTACTCAGCCATAAAAAAGAATGAAATCTTGCCATTTGCAATGACCTGGATGAAGCTAGAGGGTATAATGTTGAGCAAAATAAGTCAGAGAAGGACAAATACCATATGATTTTCTCCTATGTGGAATTTAAGAAACAAAACAAATGAACAAAGGGAAAAATAAAGAGACAAACCAAGAAGCAGACTCTTAATTATAGAGAATAAACTGATGTTTCCCAGAGGGAAGGGGGGAGGGGCTGGATGAATTAGGTGATGGAGAAGAAGAGTACACTTACCATGATGAATGCTGAGTAATGTATAGAATTGTTGAATCACTATATGGTACCCCTGAAACTTATTATTAACAGTGTATGTTACTGATACTGGAATTAAAATTAAAGATATAATTTTTAAAAAGACCCACAATCAATATACTTATCTCTAGGCTGAGAACAAAAAGGTACATTGTTGATGCTGGTTGGTGAGCCTTTGCATTCAGTGACTTAAACAGGTTTCATTTCCTTGGATCCCACACCTGTTGATTCTTATCAGAATTTTCCACCCTAGAGAAACTGATGCCAATTTCCTCTGCCTTTTCTTTCTCTCCCCCAGGTTGGTTGACAATTTCTGTATCTGTGAAGGGTACAGTGTGCCTCGCTGCCTGATGTATGAGATTTATGTGGAGACCTGTGGTCAAAATGCTCAGAACCAAGTTAACCCAGCCACATTTGGGAAGGTAAGTTGTGAAGATAAAAATACAGTACTCAGTTAAAAAATTTTTAAAAGGTATGCAAGTGAATTGATGAGGCAATATTAAAATCGATTTGGGTCTGATGCTTTCTCAGTGGGAATAAGTGGCTTCACTCTGGGAGGCCAACCAGATGGTTAATATACTCCTTCATCTTCCTTGGAAAGCCATTCTGTCCTTTGTCCACGCTTCACAGTGAGGGGCCAGAAAAGGTAAGGAATGAGTGGTACCTAAGAAAATACAACTGTGGCAGCTCCAAATATTCCAAAATTCAGCCATTGCTGGGCCATTATTCCCTGCATAGAAATGACAACACTTGGGGTGCCTGGGTTGTACAATAAATTAAGTCTGACTTGATTTTGGTGCAGGCATTGGGCTCAGGTCGTGAGATGGAGCCCCATGTTGGGCTCCATGCTCGGCGGGGAGTCTGCTCTGGATTCTCTCTCCCCATCCTTCTGCCCTTCCCGCTCATGCACACTCTCTCTAAAATAAGAAAGTCTTTAAAAAAGAAAAACAGAAAAAAAGAAATGCCAACATTCAGCACCACATGAACTCCAAGAGCCACTTGTGGTATCAGAGAGCTGGTGCTCCTACAATTTGTTTGTACTTAGAGAATTCATTGGCTATCAAATATCTCCTCTGGAGGTTCAGAGCTCTGTCAGGAATTTTGTGTAGATCATATAAGATACAGCAAACACTTATTAGCACAAGAATAGTCTGCTGAGACCCTCCACATACAACAAATATTTATTGAATGGCTGCTCTGTGCCAGGCACTGTTACAGATGCTGGGAATACAATAATGAGCAAGACAGAAAAATTCTTGCCCTTACTAAATTTATTATAGTTGGAGGAGACAGATCCATAAGATAAAATACATAGTATATGAGAGTAGTATAAATGCTGAGGGGACTAATAGAACAGAAGGAGATAAGGAGTATGTGTGTGTGTAAGATTTGTAATTTTAGGGAAGGCAAACAGGGAAGGTCTCCCTCAGAAGTAACATTTGAATCCAGACTTTGAAGAGATAATGTAGTGAGTATGTGGATATGAACAGCGTAACGCAAGCAGAGCCAGTGCAAAGGCCCTGAGGAAAGAAGGAGCATAAACAGCAAGGAAGCTGCAACAGCTGGAGGGAGGAGTACAGGGAGAGAACCAGGATGGTCCTCAGGACCTTGAGGTCAAATCAGGGAGGTAAGAGGAGCCAGGTGTGCAGAGAGTGGGCAGGGAAATGGAGATCAAACTCTGGGTATATCTGGGAAACAGAGCCAGTGGGATTTGTTGATGGAAATAATAGAATCATAGGACTTAATCATTATTAAAGTAACAATAATAATTTCCAGTCATAGAGTTGTATTTATTTTCAAGACACATTTCCAGCCAGTTTTCAGAAATACACAGACAACATCTGGAAATAAAAGGAGAATTTTTTTTTTTAAAGAAAAGGGATATCTCATTAAATACTATTGTAAAAGGGATATCTCATGAAATATTATTGTAAAATACTATTGTAAAGTTTAAGCTTCATGGAGTCTAGTCCATTGCTATTTAACAGAAATATAATGGGAGGCACAAATACAATTTAAAATATCTTAGTATCCTCATTTTTGAAGAGTTTTAAAAGGTGAAATTAATTTTTTATTATTTTGAAATTTAATAAAAAATATTCAAAATACCATTTCAACATGGAGTCGATATTATAAAATCATTGAGTTATTTTTTTCATTCTTCATGCCAAATCTCAAAAATCTGGTGTGTATTTTACATGTAGAGCCCATCTCTGTTTGGACCAGCCACATTTCAATTTTCCAGTAACCACATGTGGCTGGTGATTCCCATCTCAGAGAGCTCACAACTGGATTCTAAGTCACCAGGCCATCTCCTTCCTTTCTCTCTAGTATATCCTTAAACCACTGGGTCTCTGCTTCTCTCCACTGGCCTGCTCCATGCCCCTTCCCAGAAGCCAGCTTCCTTCACTGGCTTCCTGATTTCTCATTATGGCTGCTTGGATGGTGCTTTCCATTTCCGCCCCAGTGACAAATTCTGTAACAGTCTGTGGGCAAGAGAGGCCTGCAGGAAAGACCTATGGGTGGGGAGGAAACAGTTGGCATCTTTAATGCTTTGTCTTGTGTCACAGCCATTGGCTGAAGCAGGTAGCATCTGACGTCAAGAAAACAAACCAGCACCAGTGAAGGGGGAGGATCGCTCAACTAGTTGCAATGCTTGGGTGGTGTTTTGGGGAAAAATTTTTTCCTATACTCTTCCAGATTCTTTTGTTTGGCCTAAGATTTAAATTGACAAGAGACAAATTAATAGGAGAAAATAAAATTTAATTCTGTATGCATGGGGGCTCACTATGTTCTACCTGGCAGTCAGGCAGTTGAAGCTTCTGTACCATCCAGAGCCAAGGAGAAGAGGGTAGGAAAGTGGGACTTCAAAAGGGAAGGAATGCAATTCATAGGAAGATGAAAAATAGTTAATGTTTGGTAAGCGAATGTTAGCTGGGCCATACAGAAACAATGAGAGGAATTTTAACAAACAGATTTTGCTAAATTCTTGTCTTCCACACCTCCTTCATATTATACTGTAGTTATCTACAGTGATACCTCCTTTAGAAGATAGCAGGTCCTCTAAATTCTTTTAGGCAATTAGGAGAAAGGTCAAAGGTTCTTCCTGAGCCTTCCATTTCTTAAAAATAATCAGCCAAGTGGCGCCTGGGTGGCTTAGCCTTTAAGCGGCTGCCTATGGCTCGGGCCATGATCCCATGGTCCTGGGCTCCCTGCTCATCGGGAAGTCTGCTTCTCTCCCTCTCCCACTCCTCCTGCTTGTGTTCCCTCTCTTGCTGTCTCTCTTTTTGAAATAAATAAATAAAATCTTTTTTTTAATTTGCCTAAAATAATCCACATGCCAAAGCGATTCATTTCTGGATGGCGAATTTTGCGCCCTTCCAGTGTCTCCTGAATTGTGGATCAGACCTCTTTCCACTTATTATTCTCTCAAAAATATCCTTGAGTTCAAAGAGAGCTTGGAAGTCACCTGGTCCACCTCCAAACTCAGTGTAACATCCCTTTGAAAGTACCTCTGGCTGGAACTTTAATGAGAACAAAATGCACTCTCTGGGCAGAGATAGTCACGGGGTATAGAGCTGGGTGATGGGGCAGCACACTTCTGTGTTCTTCCGTTGGGCAAACACAGTCCTGCCCCAGGATCTTGCTTGGCAAGTAGAGCATAGGCTGATGAGAACCTGCTCGACTCCTCCTCAGGGACCTTGGGGCAGCTCACAATCTGCACAGCCATACTGCTTTGGGTAGCCACCTGGCTTGGGCTGAAATGATATGGGTAACCAGAAGCTTGATGACTGGGCCACAATTATGCCGATTCACTATCTTCCATCCGTCCTTCAGTCTTCCTTTTTATGTGTGCCTTCTCCTTCTTTTTGGTGGCCCTCGGATGGACAGAACTGAATTGGTTCATGACACACTGTCATCATGGGTTTATGCATGGCCTAATTCCATCTAGGTGTTTAGTTCTTGTCAACAATGTGGTAAACATCTGTGAGCCTACCACCCCAAATGAAGCACCACACCAGTTGCCCCATATCCCATCTCCCTGCCCTGCCCCACTGGTGAGAACCATCAAAAAAGAAGTTTCAGTGCATTTGTGTGTGTTTTTTAACCTTTTAACCACCTTTACCCCTTTTGCCCACTCCCAGTACATGCCCCTTGCCTCTGCCAACCACCAACCTGTTTTCTGTATCTGTGAGTTTGTTTTGTTATTGTTTTGTTTTTTAGGTTCATTTTTAAGATCCTATTTGACTTTTGTCTAACTTATTTCATATATGTATTTCTAAAAAGCATATCTTAAATTTTTGTTGCTCAACTTTTTAAAAAGGGGTATGTTATTTGTCATCTTTGGGATTTTGTCCACTTAATATTGTATTAAGACTCATCTTAGATTCATTTGACCATTGTGTAATATTTTCCAATTTACTCATCTGCTGTCCTACTAATATGCATTTGGGTTATTTCCAGATTTTGCTGTTGTGAATGCTCACGTGTGTATTTCCTACTATGCACATGAAGATGTTCTCTTAGGCATTTATGTCCAGAGATGAACCTTGCAGGCGAAGGAGGTGTGCGACTGTGATGTCTGGGGATGGGGCCAAACTATTTTCCAAAGTGACTGCTCCAGATTACCCTCCCACAAGCAATTCTAAGGATTCCAGTGTTGTTTCCAAAACATTTACATTTTTAGATCCACTCCTCTAGCCAAAATCTTCATCCCTGAAATGGAGTCCTTGGTAGAAGTCCTGAACTTTTGGTAATAAGAAAATACTTAGGAGAATCTTCGAATATAGCAGCTGCTCAAATATATTGGAACCAATTTTTTACATCTCCTTGTCTCCCCTCTCCACACTGAATATTCCTCAGCTCCCAAATTTTTACCTTCCTGCCCACTTGTTTCATTATGACTTCAATTTACTGATGTTCTTCTTAAAATGCAGGTAGCCCCAAGGGTACAACCCAGTGCCTTAGGAGTGCTCAGATGGCAGGGGCTATTGTTTTTATAGGGGGGGGTGGGCAGAGGGCTACTATTGGCTTTTATCCTTCCACGACACTTTGTTGGTTTCATTTTAAGGTTGTGGTCAACAGAAATACCCTTAAGTATTTTTCACATGAGTTAAATACAAAGTATTTGTATGTTTACATAAAGTATTATTCTCAGATTATTGTTGTTATGCAGGTAACTATTTGAACATAGGAGTGGCCACTCTCTTATTCCTGTATTTTAGCTTCTTAGTTTCAATCTGCAGTTCTGTTTCCCAGTATCTTCTTGAATCTTGTAAGTCATCCAGTCTTTTCCCATATTTGAAATGCATATCTCTTATCCCTCATTCAAGAAATGAAAGCAATAGGAGTACCTGCAAGACATTGAGTACACTCTGTGCTTTCAAGGTGTCCCTGAATATGGTTTTCCAGCCAGCCAGGCATTCCCTCGGTTAGCTTATCAGTCAGCCCACACCTGTTCATTTCATCACAGGGCAGCCTGGGACACTTCCTCAAGGGGACCCAGTCCTGGGTAGCCTGGCTCTACAGCATTTTCTTTATCTACCTGCCCAGCAGCTTGATCAGATGGAAATAGTGTGACTTGAGCATGACATGTTTAGTCTCTGTAAGATCTCCATTTCCTTTTCTAAGAAATCAAAGCCTATTTTTAAAAATTTTTTCAGAGTTTCTTATAAGTTGTGTCACCTCTAGTAGTCTCATGGCAGAGCATTCCAAAGGAAAACTTAAAAAGAGACTAAAGTGTGTAGCAATGGGGAATTTATTTAGCATTTTTTCATCTTAATACTTGCCTTAGAATCCATTCCTCAAGACAACTAACTTTCAGTTCTCGCTGGAGTTTGCCTGAAAAATAGGCCATTTAGTGGAGCCCCTGTTGGGAAGGGACCCTTACTGCTGAATTTGTGACTAATGGACTACGGAGAGGAAGGGGAAAAGGATATGATCCCAAAGCATGTTTACAAGAGAAACAACAAAATACCCAATTCTCATTTCCTCCCTCTTCCCCTGGGAATGAAGTTGATTCCAGATTCCACATCAAGTTCCTGTGCAGATGTTGGAATGTTTCTTGCTCTTTTTGGCAGCCCTGGGCATATGATGGGTAGTGTTCATTCTTGGTGCAAGCGATATCTCACATGGATTAGGGAATTTCCATAACACTGACTTCCTTTTTAAAAATAACATTTACTGATGTTTTTCTGATTATAAAAGTATTACAGTCCCTTTATAGAAAGTGTAAAAATTAGGGAAGACTATAAAAAGAGGAAGATAAATACTGGCTATAGCCTCATTCTCCAGAGCTGTAGCCACACACATATAGTTTATCTGCACGCTTGCACACACATGCATATACATGTGACCAGCAGGAGCTAAGGGACTAATCACACAGTGATTTTGCCTTCATTTCCCACGGTCCTTTGAACCTGCTCATTGGGTGGTTCTTCCTTCACTCCTGAATGAGCACGTGAGCACAAAGTGTGACCTCTCTAGTCCTTGCATGATACAAAGCCCTGTTGTCACTCTTGATTTACTACACAGTATCAGTCTGATGCTTAGAATGTCCAGTTCTGTATAATATCAAAACTGAATTAGGTTTAAAGTGTAATCTTTTTTTTATCTCCTCCAGGACGGTTTCTTGCCTGTAAAGAACGAGACATTGGGGCTGCTTCCTCCTTCCCTATCCCTCCTCCCCAAAACATGCTGGGGAGTTTTACCCCTCTTTGAAGGAGGGGAGATAAAAATGGCTGGAAGGTTCCTACTGCTCAACTTCACACTTTGGGGGCCAGGCAGACTCTTGTTTCCTGGTCCCTTTGGTGGTTTCTTCAGAGCAGCCCGTGGGAATGTTCTAGTATGCATTCCTTGTGTTGGTGAATGACTCTTTCTGTAGCTTGACTGTCCATTCTGGGGGCCTTTTGCTGGACAGAGTCTGGGCTCTCCCACATGTCCGCTCTTTCTCACATGTAGACCACTTCTGGCCATAGGAACTACTCAGCCATTCTTGGTCTAAACAGCCTGTGGTTGTCCTGCCTGAAACCAGGGTGGTAGCAGCTCTCCTCTGCCTGTCCACTAAGTGCACTGGCCAGCCTGTCTATACTCTATTAGGAGTCCTATGCCATAGCCACTAACAACGGGGACCTCCCAAAGAGTTCAAGGGAATCTGTGCACCTTCTTCTGCTAGACCCGAGATGATTGAGTCACGCTCTGTCTCACATACCCTTCTCAAGTAAGAAGGTTGTCTTGCCACAAGAAATCCCCTTCGATCTCTTCTTCTCTCTATTTCATCGTGAGTGATTTGAGTTGCGGACTTATTAGGGTTTTAAGAAATCAATTTTAGCTAAATGCCGGAGTATACCAGTCCCCTGTAATGCGTGTCTCACAATTCACTTTGCTGTCTGATGTCTGTTGTGTTCATGTCTCATCCTGTTGTAAAGGTACTACGTAGATGAATGGATTGAAAGATTTATGTATGGATAGGTGGGCCAGAGGTGAATGGACAGGTGGATAGACAGAAAGACAACATGTAATATGGTAATTTTTATCATTTTTTCATCATAAGTATACTCTTTAATTCCTATTCCCCTTTTCCCCAGCCCCCTACCCACCTCCCATCTGATAGCCATCAGTTTGTTCTCTACAGTTAAGAGTCTGTTTCTTGTATTGTCTGTCTCTCTCTTTTTTCCTGTGCTTGTTTTGTTTCTTAAGTTTCACCTATGAGTGAAATCATATGGTATTTGTCTTTCTCTGACTGAGTCATTTTGCTTAGCATTATACGTTCTAGCTCCATCCAAGTCATTGCAAAGGGCAAGATTTCATTTTTTTTTAAATTAAAATATAATGTATTATTTGTTTCAGGGGTCACTGAAGAATATTCCATTATTAGGCTGCTCCCATAGCTTGGCTATTATAAATAATGCTGCAGTAAACATAGGGGTGCATATATCTTTTTAAATTCATGGGGTCTTTTTTGTTTTTGTTTTTTGGGTAAATACCTAGTAATGTGATTACTGGATCATAGGCTAGTTATATTTTTAACTTTCTGAGGAACCTCCATACTGTTTTCTGCAATGGCTGCACCAGTTTGCATTCCTACCCACAGTGCACCAGGGCTTCCTTTTCTCCACAACCTCGCCAATACTTGTTTCTTGTGTTGTTGATTTTGCAATATAGTATACTTTTTAACAACACTAAGCCTGGAATCCAGCTAATTAGGTTATAACCCTGGGCAAGTTATTTCATCTTTTTGTGCCTCAACATTATCAACTGTAAAATGAAACGATTCATAATGTTAATAACAGTACCTGCCTTATGAGATGCTTTTAAGAAATTAATGAGAGAACGCATATAAAAAGAATTGAGTGGTCCTGGAACATAGGAAACACTCAAGAAATAATTAACTTTCAGAATCACATATCCATTTACCTAAACTTAGAATATCATAAACATTTCACACTAAAATATCTTAAAATAAATGTTGTAAAACAGTTTCAAATACTCTTTGGATGTTCCAGAATTCATTTAACCATTTCCCTTATTGGAAATTTCAGTTGTTCATAATTTTTATCTATTCTACCATAAGTCTCCATCTGTATGTGGTAACTTCCTTAGGAGGGATTCTAGACCATTGTAACCAATACTCAGCTCTCATGGTAGTTCCCGATATATATATTTTTTAAGACTTTATCCACTTACTTAACAGACAGAGATCACAAGTAGGCAGAGAGAGGGAGGGAAGCAGGCTCCCCACTGAGTAGAGAGCCTGATGAGGGACTCGATCACAGGACCCTGGGGTCACGACCTGAGCCGAAGGCAGAGCCTTTAACCCACTGAGCCACCCAGGCTCCCCAGTTCCTCATATTCTTAATCAAATCCCTAATATATTTAACCTAGAAAATTTGTTAGTTAAGAACTATATTTAGCAGTTTACGGTGCACCTGGGTGGCTCAGTTGGTTAAGCCACTGCCTCTGGCTCAGGTTGTGATCCTGGAGTTCTGGGATCAAGTCCCACATCGGGCTTCCTGCTCAGCGGGGAGTCTGCTTCTCCCTCTGACCTTCTCCCTTCTCATGCTCTCACTCTCTCAAATAAATAAATAAAATCTTTTTTTTTTTTAAAGAACTATATTTAGTTGTTTCCACTTGCACTTATTGGATGATTAGGGAAGGTAAGCACTTTTGCATGTGTTTTGGTCATATGCATCTTGGGTGTATACATATTATCCCTGGACTACTTTCTATTGCAATATTGTTGTTTTCCCATTAATTTCTGTGAGTTGTCCATCTATTCAATATATACATTTCTTACTTATTACATTTTTTTGGAAATAATTATCTCAGTTGGTTTTTAAATTTAACTATGGTGTACCTGATCATAAAATGAAATCACGGAATTGTCTGGGGTTGGAATTACTCAATAAAATAAAATGTGCAGATTATTATACTGCCAGGCAACTAGGCAATTTCTTTCTGCTTCTCCCTCTAAAACACCAGATTATTTCCCAGGGCCTTGAATCTGAGCCTGCTGCATAGTTTATAATAATTCTTTTAGGTACCTACTATTTTACAGCTAGCATAGAGTGAAGGTGTTAAGTGATTTTCTTAAGAGGTGATGGAATTTTTAGAATCTGTGGTTGAAAGTAGGAATTTTTGGCTTCTAATTCTGCATTTTTAGACTTGCTGACTTTTTCTTTTATCATTTATTCTTCATTTGCACATTTTGGACCTCTTCCCTTAAGGAACCTCTCAATTTGGCCGCATAACCTTGGTGTTTAATTGTACAAGAATTGCCTTTCTTGTTCCTTCATTTTTCTTCCTCTATACCCGGGCTTGGGTGGCTTCCCGTAGGAAGAGCCTAGAACCAGGCAAGAGAAACATTACATGCCACTGTCAAACCCTGCTGCTTAGAAGTTAAGAAAAAAAGAAATAACCGGGGGGGGGGGGCGGTGCCTGGGTGGCTCAGTCAGTTAAGTGTCTGCCTTCAGCTCAGGTCATGATCTCAGGGTCTATGGGATAGACCCCTGAATCAGGTTCCCTGTTCAGAAGGGAATCTGCTTCTCCCTCTCTCTCTGCTCCTCCCCCACTCCTGCTCTCTCTCACACTCTCTCAAATAAATTTAAAAAGAAAAAAGGAAAAAAAAGAAAGAGGGATGTAACAAGAAACCAAGCAGAAGCAGAAGCTGAATGATTATGGAGGGAACTAGAGAAAAATAGTGGAAATCATTACTTGACTGCTTCAAACACCATGCCATCCATGCTCTATATTTTTCTAATTCCACCATGCTCCAGGATTTCCACTTTCAACAAGACATGCACTTGGATACCATGCATGTCATGAACATCTTCTAATTAGGAAACTGGAACAGTCTTCCATTTTTTTTTTAAATATAATGTGTCATAGATATAATGTCAGTGCTGACAAAACACATCAAAAACATATCTGGGAGATGAGAAGTTGAGTCAGAAGTAGCTATGTTATTCAATATTTTAATAGCATTTGCTACCGAAACCTTTAAAACAAAAAAATTAGGTAAAGAAGTAAATAATAAAAAGTGAAAATGACTATCACATTGGAAAGAGAGGAAAATAGTTAAATTATGGCAGCTCACATGCTGAACTCTTATGCAGCTATTTCTTGTTTTTAGAGAATTTTTAATGACAAGGGGAAATATTTATGGTACACTGTAGAGGGGAGAAAGTCAAAAGCAAAACTGTACACATGCTAATTGTGTGACACCAGTTGTTTCCTGTGCATACCCACAGAATCCATACACATATGGAGGCTTGGGAAAAAAAAAAAAAACTAGAGGGGCGCCTGGGTGGCTCAGTCTTTTAAGCATCTGCCTTCGGCTCAGATCACGATCCCAGGGTCCTGGGATCTGCCTGCATCAGGCTTCCTGCTCAGCAGGAAGTCTGCTCTCTCTGTCTCTCTGTCTCTCTCCCTCCCTCTTTCCCCCTGCTGCTCCCAACTGCTCATTCTCTCTCTCTCATTCAAATAAATAAATAAAATCTTTGAAAAGAATAAAAAGAAAAAGAAGGGGGGAAAAAGAAAGAAAAGAAAAGAAAAGAAAAACTGCAAAGGGGCACCTGGGTGGCCCAGTCAGTTAAGAGACTGACTTTTGGTTTCAGCTCAGGCCCTTATCAGGATCCTGAGATCTAGCCCTGTGATGGGCTCCATGCTCAGTGGGGAGTCTGCTTCTCTCCTTTTCCCTCTCCCTCTGCCTCTCCCCTCCCCCATGCATGTGCTCTCTCTTTAAAATAAATCTTAAAAAACTGGAAGGAACCACACTAAACCTCATTTAAACCACACTGAGGTTTAAATGGTAGTTCCCTCTGAATGGTATATTTTTGTCCCTATACATGTCTGATTTTTTCCAAATTTTATTTACACATATTTTCTTTATAATAAAAAAGGGGAAATACAACCTCATAAGAGGAGGAACTGTAAGTTTTATTTCTAAGTTTTCCAATTGCATATTTAAGTCTGTTTTATTCTTTTAGCTTGTGCATTTGGTTTTTCCTGATCTCGGCACCCGGAGGCTAGGCACGAGAGGAAGTGCCAGGTAGGTTTACCATTTTTGTTTTATTTGAAATGTTAGAATAAACAAACATTTTGAAAAATCACAAAATGGGTGACACAAAAATGCAAAACTAAACAAAATAGAAATAATAACGCTACCAAAGCGTTCCCATAATTCACATGGAATCCTACTGCCTGGAATAATTGGGTGATACTAGAACTAAATAATTAGTCTCTACTTTCTTAGTGATTTTATTAAAATATGAAAGTGTTTTCTTGTTTCAACACTTTAAGTGTTTAGACCTGTAGATGTCCATTGACATATTTAAATAATTACACACACAGAGTTATAGAACTGTTTTAATTATTCTTTGAACTAAAATTTCTAAGTCTTCACCTAATTAGCATATTTGAATTATTTTCCAGAGACCAGGTACCCAGACTCTATGTATTTTTAAAACAAAAGGAAATTCCAGTGTTATCAGGTGCATCATGGTGTAATTGTCACTCAATTACTATTGTTATTTCTTTTAAATCAAGAAAAATCAGGAGAAATCAGTTAGATCAGAAAATCAGTGAGAAGGGCTGGAAGCCAAATTAGGAAAAGGGCCTGCTACCCATGAGGGAATAAAGACAGCCGAAACGTTTGCCAAACTAAACATTGGGTAATAGTTCATTTGAAAAAATTTTGCTCTGCTGCTGTGAGCCTAGACTAGCAGCTGCATTTTCCCAGCTCAGCACAGTGCCCGGGCTGCAGAGCAGGAAGTGACTGCCTTCTTGGGTTTGTGAGAATCTGAGTCTAGTTCTCGGGAGAGGGAATGTGGGTGTCACTGCCCTTCGCTTTAAAAAGGTTCACAGCGGTGGCAGGAGGAGGCTTTCTCTGTCACATGTCTCTGAGATTGGAGTGTCTAAGCTGGGAAAGCAGAGTAGAGCATTTGTGATCCCATTTTAAAGCCAATGTGTATGAAATAGCATGAAACGGTCTACCTAACAGAGCTGATAAATGGCATTGTAGATAAAACTCAGATCTTTATTAGCTAGTTTATTCTGTGGCTTCTGTAAAGCATGTCAGTGGTTTGACATAATCTTAAGACAACCTTTATTTTTCAGGTATCATTATGATGGAATCTGTATCAAGAAAAGCTCTTTCTTCTATGCCCAGTATTGTTACCTTCTGGGTGAAAAAAGGTATCACAAGTTAGTATCTGTCATTTAAGTATTTTGGCCATAAGTCACAGTCTGATGAATATGAGAAGCATTCATATTTTAGTTGAATCTAACTGTGTTTTTGGCTGTTCTGCTACTAATCCTTCTTATGGATGGAAACATACACATCATTCAACATGGCTTTGACGTGGGCAGTGTATCAGACTCTGGCAACATCACTGGCCAGAGAAAGGCATTTCCAGTTCATTTTCTTGGATACTTTTCATTATAATTATCATCTCATTTGCCAAAACCATTTTTCATTCATTCCTCCCAACTTCTTGGTAAAATATGACAGAATTGGCCCCTTCTTTCTTAAAGCTTCCTATAGCTCTTAAGATTGCTTTATCCAGTTTCTTCCCAAGTGACCTCTTCTTGTCTCCTTATTGCTCCCCTCCCTTAAGTGCAGTCATCTTCCTGAGACTCAACCAACAGTGCTCTTCCTACCCCTTGGTCCCAAGATATTTCGTCCTTCTTTATCTTTCACTTATCACTGCATACCCGTGGATGACTTCCTCCTCCTAAGTTGTTTTCCATGGCCCTTTCTCTCCCACTTATTAGCCATTCCTCTCAGGATGTTTGCTGGATATTTTCATTTACATGACCCATTGGCTCTTCATATTTAGTATGTAGAAATCTACATTTTTAAAAAAGATTTTATTTATTTATTTGACAGACAGAGACCACAAGTAGGCAGAGAGGCAGAGAGCGGGGAAGGGGGGGAGCAGGCTCCCCGCTGAGCAGAGAGCCTGATGTGGGGCTAGATCCCAGGATCCTGAGATCATGACCTGAGCTGAAGGCAGAGGCTTAACCCACTGAGCCACCCGGGCACCCCAGAAATCTACATTTTTAATCTCCCTCCAAATCATCTCTGCCTCTTGACTTCCTTATTTCAATATATGCTACTAACAGATAGAATCTAAACAAAGTGTCGCCCCAAAGCCATCCCCAGCTAGATTGGGAAGGAGAGAGTCAGCCCAGAGATGGCTCCAAAGCCGCCATGGTCATTCTGATGAGTGCCTGAATCAAAAAAGAGGCAGATCTCAAAGACCTCTCCAAGGCAGGGTCTTCGGTTGGTTGACTCAGCCCAGCCTGCCCCACTGAAACCTCAAACTTAACCTCAAATAAAGTCATTATGTTCTTCTTCCAACCAGCTCTTCTGCTTCAATGTCTTATTCATCGATTAGTCACAGAGACGGAAAAATTACATCAACAAAAATAGGAAGTTAAGGAAGGGAAGAAATAGGAGACTTATTTCGGTTGAGGTTAGAACTGTCCTTGTGCAAATGTATTCTCTCGCTTGCTGACCCATACGCTCCTGAAAGGCTAGAGCCGACATCTCTTTGTTTGCCCTAGATCACCCAGCAGGCTGTTTAGAGAGTCCTGCAGCATGACCAGTCTGACACTCAGTAGCCGTGAGAGGCCATGAGTGTCCTGAGATCTCTGGGTCCATTTCACACAGAGATAGAGGATCTAGAACGGGTCTTTGTGGAGGGAAAAGAACTATGTTTTATCTTCAACAAGGAAGAGGAGGGCTGCCAGGAGACATAGATACAAACAAGGGTGACATTGGTTTATCCATAAGATAAGCACAGGACCAGGGCTCAACACATATTTAATAATTGATAAACGCTAAAGTCTTGGCCAGTTAAGCGAGTTTTTTTAAGTACTAAGATTTAAGGTAACTTCCTTACTGATTCCACATTTTTAGAAATACTAAATATATCTTAAAATACAGAAATATAATGATACACTATTGTTAATAATCTATGAAGCATACAGATGAAAATATCTTCTGCTTTATTGTATCTTTTATACAAGGACCTGTGTGACAAATTCCTCTAAAAAATCAGGTCTCAAAACAGGGGTGCCTGGGTGACTCAGTTGGTTAAGCTCAGGTCATGATGCCAGGGTCCTGGGATAGAGCCCCATATTGGGCTCCCTGCTCAGTGGTGAGTCTGTTTCTCCCTCTGCCCCTCCCCCTGCTTGTATGTTCTCTCTCTGTCTGTCAGATAAATAAATACAATCTTCAAAAAAAAATGTTTTTAAATTAGGTCTCAAAACAAAAAAAAAAAACCTTTATTTCTTTAGTGTTCAGGTAATAAAATCTATATAACTCATCCATTCATTTATTTGTTCATTCAACAAATATTTGAGTTCCTACAATAAGTCAGGCCCTGTTCTAGTTACTGGTGATTAAGCAGTAAACAAGACAAACAGGGCCTCCCCTCTCATCAGTTTTAGTGGGGAAGACGTAAAACAATAAAAACGGAACAATAGCAAAATTAATCTGAAAATGATAAAATGGAGTCATGGGAAGGTCTCTTTGAGAAGATGTATTTTGAGAGAAAGGTGAAAAAAACAGCCAGCCAAGTGAGGCTCTGGGAGGACAAGTATTCCAGGCAGAGGAAAGAGCAAGTGCAAAGGGCCCGAGGCAGGGATGAGTTCAAAAAAACAGCAAGGAAATCTGAAGGTGGAGTTTAGCGAATTAACAAAAGAGTGGGAGGAGTGGAATCTGAACATACAAGTAGGACCTCTTAAGTATTGGCAAGGAGGTTGGAATGTTATTCCGAGTGTGATAGGGAGCCACTGGAGAGTCTTAAGCTGGGAAGTGAAGCAATCTGATTTTTTAAAAATTTTTTAAAATTTGAGTATGCATGCCTATTATATTTGTTTCAACTGTGCAACACAGTGATTCAACAAGTCTATACATTCTGCTACACTCACCACAAGTGTAGCTCCCATCTGTCACTATCCAGGGCTATTACAATACGTCAACTATATTTCCTATGCTGAACCTTTTATCCATGTGACTCATTCATTCCATAACTGGAAGCCTGTACCTCCCACTCTCCTTCATCCATCGTGCCCATCCCTCACCCTCCTTTTCTCTAACAATCACCAGTTTGTGCTCTATTTGTAGCTCTGATTCAGCTTTTTGTTTGTTTATTCATTTGTTTTGTTTTTTAGATTCCACATGCAAGTGAAATCATATGGTATTTCTTTCTCTATCTGACTTACTTCACTTAGCATAATAACGCTTCATGTCCATCCATGTTGTGACAAATGACATGATCTCATCCTTTTTTATAGCTGAGTAATATTATCCATTGTGTATATATACCACATCTTCTTTATCTATTCATCTGTCAGTGGACACTTGGCTAGCTTCCATATCTTGGCTATGGTAAATACTGCTGCAATAAACATAGGAGTGCTTGTATCTCCTCAAATTATTGTTGTCCTTTTCTTTGTGTAAATACCCAGCACTGTAATTACTGGATCATATGGTGTTTCTGATTTGTGTTTTAAATGAAGATCCTCCCAGCAACCATGCTAAGACTGGACTGTGCAAGAACATGGGAGAGGAGGCAGAGTGACCAGCTAGGAGACTTTTACAGCAGCCTGGTAGAGCTGGCCCATTGAGATTTCTCACTGAAATAAATTTAATTCTCTCAAAGAGGCAGCATAGGGGCACCTGGTGGCTCAGTGGGTTAAGCCTCTGCCTTCAAAGAGGCAGCATAATACTCTGCAATATTATATATGGATAAGGGCAGAGACTCTGAGACAGCCTGCCTGGTTCTACCACTAGTAAGCTGTGTGATCTTAGGCAGGTCATTCAACCTCTCTGTGTCTCAGTTTCCTCATCTATTAATAAGAATAATAACAGTGGGGTGCCTGGGTGGCTCAGTCGGTTAAATGTCCAACTCTTGATTTGGGTTCAGGTCATGATCTCACGGTTGTGAGATTGAGCCCTGATTCACTCTCTCTCTCTCCCTCTGCCCCTCCCACCTATGTGTGCTCTCCCTAAAAAAAGAATGAAGAAAAAAAGAAATTTAAATAAGGAAAATAATATCTCTTCACAGGACTGTTGTGAGGATTAAATGAATTAATACAAGGAAAATGTTTGAAATAGCACCTGGCACACAGTAAGCACTTAATATGACTCTAAACATATTGCTCTTGACCTTGATGTATACGTTTTATCATATCTATCATTTTTTCCGTGGTATTATGTATATGGTTGTTATTTTGGTCATTGTATTTTTCAGTTCTATCATTCCTATTTGGTTCTTTGGTGTAACTTCTAGTTTTTTGTGGTTTTCCATTTTTCCAATTGTTTTAAGAGAATTTATAACTACTTGTTAGAGCATTTTTATAATGACTGCTTGAAAATCTTTGTCAGATAATTCCAACATCTAAATCATCTCAATATTGATGTCAGTTTGTTACCTTTTCTTATTCAAATTGTGGCTTACCTAATTCTTGTTATTAGGGGTGCTTTTCTTTTCCTTAGCTTCCTTTCTCCCTCCCTTCCTTCCTTCTTTCCTTTCTTCCTTTCTTCTTTCTCTATAATTGACATACAATGTCACATTAATTTCAGGCATACAACATAATGATTTGATGTTCTCATATGTTACAAAATGATCACCACAGTAAAACCTAGTTAATATTTTAATATTAATAACTTGGTAGTCACAAAATTTTTTCTTGTGATGAGGACTTAAGATCTACTCTCTTAGGGACCTCTAAATATGTACTATAATGTTATTAATATAGTCATCAAACTGTATATTATACCCCCAGGATTTATTTATTTTATAACTGGAGTCAAAAGGTACAATTTCCAATTATCCATCTCCCCCACCCGCTCTGGCAAACACCAGTCTGTTCTCTGTATCTATGAGCCTGGTTTTTTGCTTTTTTTGAGTGTTTTTGTTTGTTTGTTTGTTTGTTTGTTTTTTAGGTTCCAACTATAAGTGAGACCATGCAATATTTGTCTTTTTCTGCCTGACTTACCTCACTTAGCATAACATCCCCAAGGTGCATTCATGTTGTCGCAAATGGCAAGAGGTTATTCTCTTTTATGGCAGAATAGTATTCCATCATGAGGAATACACACACCACATTTTCTTTATCCACCCAAATGTCAATGTACATTTAGGTTGTCTCGTATCTTGTCTATTATAAGTAACACTGTGATGAACATAGGGGTGCAGATATCTTTTTGGGTTAGTGTTTTCATTTTCTTTGGATAAATACCCAGAAATGAAATTGCAAGATAATATGGTGGTTCTATATTTAGTTTTTTGAGTAAATTCCATATTGTTTTCCACAGTGGCTGCACCAATTTACATTCCTACCAACAGTGCACAAGGGTTTACTTTCCCTGCATCCTCAACAACACGTCTTTTTGGTATTAGCCATTTGACAGGTGTGAAGTGATTATCTCACTGTGGTTTGCTTGCATTTCCCTAATCGCTGCTGATGTTGAGTATCTTTTCATGTACCTGTTGGCCATCTGTATGTCTTCTTTGGAAAAATGACTACTCAGATCTTCTGCCCACTTGTAAACAGATTTTTTTTTTTGCTATGGAGTTGTATGTTTATATATTTTGAATATTAACCCTTTATTAGAAATACGATCTACAAATATTTTCTTCCATTAAGTAGGTTGCTTTTTATTTTGTTGATGGTTTTCTTTGCTGTGTAGAAGGTTTTTAGTTCCATGTAGTCCCACCTATTTATTTTTGCTTTTCTTGTCTTTGCTTTTGGTGTCAAATAAAAAAAAAATCATTGCTAAGACTGATGTCAAGTTGCTTACTACCTATGTTTTCTTCTAAGAGTTTTATGATTTAAGGTCTTACACTCAAGTCTTTAAACCATTTTGATTTCATTTTTGTAGCATAAGGAAGTTTTCTCTTTTGTTGCATATGGTTGTCCAGTTTCCCTAACATCATTTATTGAAAAGAACATTGTATATTCTTGGCTACTTTGTTGTAGTTAATTGACCATGTATGTGTGCGTTTTCTACTGGCCTTCTATTTTGTTCCATTGATCTACATATTTTTCTATTGTATCCTGAGCATTTGTGTTATGACATTATATTTTTGATCCTATTTAAATCTTCTCCTTTAGCAGGCAGTCACCCGGTTTAGGTGGAGCATATAGGTTCTGGCCTACTTTTGTGTACTCTTGTCCCAAAGACAGTTTAATTTTCAGAGCCTTTGCACCCTGTGCTGGTCTGCTTCATTCTTCTGACACTGGATGGACTTATGATCAGTTCCTTACTGGTGCTATCTATAGGAGCTGAACCTGCTTCCCTGGTCCACTTTCTGCGTGGAATGCAGACAGCCAGAGTGGCTGAGCCGGGGTTCTTTTATGGTTGGTGTCGGGCAGGGAGATACCAGGTTCTGCTGGCATTGTTCCTGTGGATAGCATGCCTACCCTCTGTGCTCTATTGAATTGGCTAAAGGATTCAGTATTGTCTATGCAGGTGCCCTGGATGTGGAGTTGGAGGGTGGGTCAGCTCACCACGATGTTGAGGCTGCCACTGTGGTCCGACTGGGTTGCCAGCCCATGCTCCAGAAGCCAGGTTAGCAGCCCACTCCAGGTTTCTGTGAAGCTTCCTTCTCCTAGTCCTTTGTTCAGGGAGTGCAGATTTTTCTTGGGATTTATGTCTATGCCTATTGACAGTTTGGGGCTACAGTTCTCCCCAATATCCAGGCCAGCTATGTATAGGACATAGAAAGAAAACCCAGGACATTCACCACACTGTGGCGAGAAGACTCTAGCAGTTCACCTTCTTCCTTCCAGGCTTCGGAGCCTTTTTATCACGACCCACTGTGAAAGTTCCAGGGTATTTATTTGTATTAGAGAGAGGCAGAAAGGAAAAATGAAACTACACTATCTTATTCCCTGTACATCATCCTAGCTGCCTCAGAAACCTTCTGAAAGTAGACCGTATATACATCATAAATTAATGTTACCGAAAGTTGGAATGCTTGATGATAGGACTGTGCCTAACAAATTAAAATGTGATGATGTAGGGACTTTGGGTTGGAAAAAGATGGCATAGATACATTTCTTTCTGCCTCTCCCTGCTAAATCCAACTGTAAACACTGGAAATAATGCAGGAAGCAAAGGAAAACTCTGAAAGGTGGTAAGAAGAAAATGAGCTGGTTGGGGACCCCAAGGACTGCACAACCCGCACAGTGATAGGGCACCCTGTATCTTCCCCCAATCACCCAGACCCACTGTTTCCCAACCCCCTCCCTAGCAAGACAAGGCATCTGGGTAGACTCATTTCTCCTCTAGTTCCTCTAATAATATTAAGCAAGGGGCATCAACAGGGAGTTCCACCAAAAATAAACAGCCAGAGAAAGCCTTCTCATTAATTGCTGGGTCTGAGACACCTTTTTTTCACCGAGAGATACACTAAAGAGTGTGAGCTAATCTGTCAAGGAGACTGAGCTATATATATAGCAAGTGGCCTAGTCCAGAAGCCTCTGTCCCCAGTGCACCCAGAGGCAGCTGGGGAGCACCAATGGAGGGAACCCTTGACCCACAGAGAGATCCCCCAGGCAGTCTTGGAAAAGCCCTCCTGCTCCCTCAGGCTGCACCATCTGGGAGGCTGGGTGGCACAAGATAATTCAGGCAAACCAAAATAATATATTCATACTTATGGCTAAATATACTACAGAGACATAGTAAAGATATACACTTGGAGCATAAGGGGAAAAGAGGCAGAGGTCTGGAGGAATCTATGTGCAGGCTTCCATATGCTCTTGCTCTCCCCTGAGGGCCACAAAGAGCACACTCCTCTGTGTAACAAAATTACAGCAGCACCTATATATGGGTCTGCTCAGGTAGGTCCATTAGGAGACTCCACACTCAAAAGTTTTTATTGGGGGCTGGTCATAAGGACATTCTTCCTAGCATGCACCAAAATGACAGTTTCCCAAAAAGAAAGTATGTTATTCTACATAAACTATATTGTTTGCACAAACAGTCTAGGCACAGGGAACTACTCTTATCAGTTAACTGTTGACTGGGAACACTCTGGGAACCAAGTTCCCAGACTCCAGCCAACGGCCAGTCTTAGCAGCAGGCCTTTCTAAGGAGAGCAGTCTCAATACCAATATGTTATCTCTTTTCTGCACAATTGTATGACCCTGTGTATATGTGAAGAAAACATTGAATTGCACTCTTTAAATGGGTGAATTGTATGGTATGTGAATTATCTCTCAGTGAAGTTGTTTTAAAAAAAAATCCCAGCAAGTTTTTTTTGTGGGCATAGACAAGCTTATTCTAAAAGTTCTATGGAAGGGCAAGGCCCTAAAATAGTTCAAACAGCCTTGACAAAGAAGATTAAGTGGGAGGAAACACTACTGTAATGTAGCTACAGTAATCAAGACTGCAGTGTGGTTTTGGTGGAGACACAGACACAGATCAATGGAACAGGGTAGAAAATCCAGAAATAGATCCACTCAAATATGCTCAACTGGCTTTTCACAAAGGTGCGAAAGTAATTCAATGGAAGGAGACTAGATTTTCAATAAATGCTGCTAGAAAAACTAGATATCCACATGCAGGGGGAAAAAAAAACCACTCACAACTAAGTTTCACAACTTACACAAAAATTAACTCAAAATGGATCATAGACTTACTTTTAAACCATAAAACATAAAAATATTAAACTTAAAAAAAATAGAAAATCTTGGGACCTAGGGTTAGGCAAAAATTCTGAGACTTGACAACAGAATAATAGTCCATAAAGGGAAAAGCTAATAAGTTGGACCTTATCAAAATTAAAAATTTTGTCCTGTGAAAGACTATGAAGCGGATGGAAAGACAATTTACAAATTGGGAGAAAGTATTTGAAGTTACCATATCTGTCAAAGGACTAGTACCTAGTATATAAAAGAATTCTCAGACCTCAGCAATAAAAAAAAAAAATCCATTTAGAAAATGGGCAAAAGACACAAATATTCATCTCACTGAAGAGGATATATGCACGTGGCAGATAAACACATAAAAGAATGATCAGCATCATTAATCATTATGGAAATGCAAATTAACATCACAATGGAATATCACTGCATACCTGTCAGACTGACTAAAATGAAAAAACAGCAACAACCACCAAGTGCTGATAAGGATTCACAGATGCTGCATCACTCATACACACATTGATGGTAGGAATGCCAAATAGTTTGGCAGGTTTTTTTCTTTTTTTAAGATTTATTTAAGAGAAAGAGAAAAGGCACAAGCAGGGGGAGCAGTAGAGGGAGCCCAATACAGGACTCAGTCCCAGGACCCTGGGACCCCTGAGCCAAAGGCAGATGCTTAACCACTGAGCCACCTGGGCAGCCCGGTTTGGCAGTTCTCATACAACTAAACATACAATTAACATTCAAACCATCAATTGTACTCTTGGACATTTATCCCACACAAATGAAAAATTACATCCACATAATAACCTGTACAGGGGTGCTACATGATTTCGGGTCAGGTCATGATCTCACAGTTGTGAGATGGAGTCCTTTGTCAGGCTCCATGCTCAGTGTGGAGTCTGCTGGGAGTCTCTCTCCTCTGTACTCCTCCTACTTGTGCTCTCTCTCTAAAATAAGAAATCTTTTTAAAAATAACAAAAAAATTAAAACCCACACATAGATGTTCATAACAGCTTTCTTTACAACAGCCAAAAATTGGAATCAGCCCTGATTTGCTTCACTGGGTGAATGGTTAAACAAACTCTGGTACAGCCATACCATGGAATATTACTCAACAACAAAGAGGAATAAACGATTGTTATAACAGCTTGGATAGATCTCTAAATGCTGAGTGAAAAAACTCCTGTCTCTAAAGATTCCGTATCTTTTGATTAAATAGAAAACATTTTGAAATGACAGTTTTTAAAATAGAGGACAACATTGGGGAAGGTACGTGCTATGGTGAGTGCTGCGAAATGTGTAAGCCTGATGATTCACAGACCTGTACCCCTGGGGCAAATAATACATTATATGTTAATAAAAATGACAAAAAATAATAAAATAAAGTAGAGGACAAGTTAGTGGTTGCCAGAG
Organism: Lontra canadensis; assembly: GCF_010015895.1. NCBI lineage: Eukaryota > Metazoa > Chordata > Mammalia > Carnivora > Mustelidae > Lontra > Lontra canadensis. The sequence continues at coordinate 3,555,907 of NW_022631106.1, read as the reverse complement.
ACCTGGAGGTGGAGAAGAAAGGGATGGCTCTGGTGATGGAGGGGCAAACAAGGATCCTTGTGATCATGAGTTCTCTATGTTGTCTGTGGTGGAATGGATACACAAATCTCTATGAGTGATAAAATTGTAGAGCACTAAAGACACACAAAAATGAGTTTAAGTAGAACTTGGGAAATTTGAGAAGGATCAGTGAATTGTATCAATGTCAGTATCCAGGTTGTGGTATTGTACTATAGTTCTGCAAAATGTTAGCATTGGGGGGAATTGGGCAGAGTGTAAAAGGAAGCTCTCCAAATCATCATATGCCAACCTACAGTTACATCAATTAAAAATTTCAATTTCAAATAATAAATGAGGCCTAATCCTACATGAAGACAGCTCCCATGAAGTCTCCCCACAGTGTTCCCCTGCCTATTTGTCAAGGCCATATCTGCAGATGTCTTGTTTCTCCTCCTGCTCACACCCATTCTCTCTTCTCACAGAGTTCAGGTCTTTCCTTTGTTTCAAAGCATTCTCCGGCACGTTCCTCTGTGTGGAATTTGCAATGGCAGCCCAGTTGTTTTTCTTCTGGAGACCTTAAATGGCGTCATTAGTCTAACCAAGCAGGACTCCTTAGAGTCAAGAGGTGCACAACAAGAGGCGTCCCCACAGGCCTTGCGCTCTTGGAAGTCTCCAACCCCAATGGGCAGCAGGCAGTTATGTCGGCTCAAGTGTCTTCTTACATTCACCTCCAAGAGCATGATCTCCCCAGTGTTTAAAACACAGAGGGGGAAACCCCAGCACGCCACAGATGAGTTTATTTGTAGTTCCCAAAAGTTGAATGCCCTGGTGAAGCAGGCACTTCTCTATGTGTGGTCTAATTTAAAAAACTTTGTTACGAAACTTTCTTAAGAGAAGAACAGGACTCTGAATTTTTAGGTTTTGTTGTTGTTGGGTTGTTTTGTTTTTTAAGAGCATGGCTTGTTAGGGGTGTCTTAGAGTGGAATATATTCCATTCCCAGCAACAACCCTCTGAGTTATTGAGCAGTGTGCTTGCTGTTCAAGGGTACTCTGTCTTTTGCTCCCCTAGGACCTTGTGTTAAGGAAAGACATGGCAACACCAATAAGAGCATCAGCATTAGAGATTTGGCAAGGAGCCAGGTTTGGTAGAAAAGGGGTGGCTTTGGGGGACTTTGCTGCCTCTTCACCACCACCGCCAAGCACTACAAAGAAGCATAATCTAATTAAAATAAATCTAGTCTCAATATGAGCCCCTATCTCCTCCATCTTTCCTCCATATTGCTCTTCCAATATGGCTCCAATAAAGCTCATCAATACAGAAGTTCTGATGCCCAGGTCTCTGACATCATCCATCATCCATCCCACCCTACCCTTCACTCAAGCAGAAGCAGCAGGAAGACAGGATCCAGAGCCAGGGACAGCAGCACTGATGATCCCCTTCACTGGCCACCTGAACAGGTGGCCAAGGAGTGAATCAGGAGTCCCACGTCTCAATGGTATTTGCTTGCACTGGGCTGGAGTGGGGGTGGTGCTGAATTTCTCTCAAAATTGCTGAGGCAGCATCTGCCCTGAACCAAGGAGAGACCAAGGTTTGATTTTCAAAGCAAATGAAAAATTTTAGGCTTTTTTTTTTTTTTGGAAAAAAAAAAAAACTATAAATATGCAGTGTGCACCATATGAAAAGAACCCCTTCACAAAATCCAGAACGTTTTCCCTTTGGCTCCCCTCTCCGGGGTAACATAATTTTACAGGCAATAGGCCTCCTCAGATTCCAATCCTGTTTAGCTGGCAACCAGATTGAGACTTGGACCTGGGTATAATTGCTGACCTAGAAACTCACTGAAGAATTGAGGCCAGAGTATAAAATGCTTTATTATTGTCTGGGGAGAAGCTGGGAATGGAGGGAGAGTGTGTGTATTATTGTGCCGAATTCACTGTTATGCTCTGCCTCTGAGGAAAAATCCCCGTTACTGTGTTCCAAGGAAAATTTTTTTGTCATTTTGCAAATAGATGAATCCCCATTCTACCTAAAGTAAGTTCTGAAATCAATTGTAGAGAGTCTCATGTTTCTCTCAGGAAATATGGAAACTAACCCTTGCCCTCATTCCTCCCCCAACAACAATCTCCCTCTCTCCACCTCTTTCTCTCTCTCCCACCCAGCATTTCCAACTTAGGATATTAAAAGCCTTTAAAAAACTTCTAAAATTGTGCCTTCAACATTCCATGCCTTTGTTCTTCAGTCCTTTGTTCTTCTGCCAGCTCATGAGCTCAGGGGGCTGCCTCAGTGGGCCCTGAGCCTACCGAATCTGGGGCTGTGGGTCCACAGCTGGCTAGTTGTGCCTACAAAGCAGAAAGGCAAAGGGTTCATCTTTCAGACCAGACCCCCCTTAAGAAGAATGAGTTCACAGGGAGCTGTCAGCCTGGCAATTGTGGGCGCCACAGACCTAATGATGTCAGAGAGAACACCAACAGTTCCTTCAGAGTCTTTTTCCAGACCCAGGAAGGGCGTCTTCTCCTTCTGTTTGTGGAGCCATGGCACCCGGCAGGGGCTGAGCCCTCCTGGTTCTGAGGAGCCCAGAGGGCCTAACTCTGAGGCACTAATAAGGTGTCCAAGTTGCAACCCGCTTTTTGGCCCTGTCCACCCTATAGTTTTCAAGGCTGGTTAGAACTTGTTAAGGTTAAAAAAATACACATTACCTGGTTGCTGTCTAGCAGCTCAAGAAACATACATGTGGAGAATTATACCCCAGACTGCACCCTTGTTTAGAAAAGAATTTAAAAGCAGGTAATGCTCCTAAGCTCACAAACACTGGACAATCCAATTTGCTCAAAACCTCCCTCACTCTTCCAGCTCCAGCTAGTGCCAGCACTACAAGGCAACGTGTTATTTGCTGTCTGCCGGTGAAGCTTGACTTCTGGTTGCTGAGTTTTACTTCAAGAGGGCGAACATGAATGAGTTAGTCTCTCAGCATTTCCCACGGTGTTCCCTGCAGTCATCATTTTGCAATTAAGTTGTTCATAAAATCTAATGGGTCAGGGTACAGTTAAGCAGTATAAAAAGCAGCAGTCCCCCATGCAGAATATGACTAATCCACAAACAACACTCAGCAAACCAGTTTTAAAAATAAGGTAGTTCTTTTCTAAGTTTCAATACCTTATGTCTTACTTTGTCCTTCTCAAGTATACTATTTTTTATCCTACGTATACATCTTGCAAGATAGAATAGTAGAATGGGTAATAGAGATGAGGCTCTGAGTCAGAGCTGGGTCTCTCGATCTTTGAGTTGTTTCTCTTTTCCAATATATAAAGTGGAGATAATAATTATTATCTACCTACCTCATGGATTGTTGGAAGAATTTAGGTAATACAAAGTAAAGCAGTTAGCAACAAATAAATGCTCAGTGGATTGTAGTGATTAATATCATTAGTAGGAGCAAAATTATACCAAAGAAAGCTTCTTTTGCAATCTTAATTACACACGTCCTTAAATGACTACATACATTTATGATTTTAATTTCAGTTATAAAAATATTCATCAAGTTAAGTTCATCTTCTCCTAATCAAACTGAAACATAATTATTCATGTGCTTTGAGTAAAAATTGAAATTAGGTCCCTTAATGATTGGAAGACGAAGCATCTTTGCTCTGCAATTGGACACCAAACAAGTATGGTCCACAAATTAGGTTTTATTACATTTTTATCCTCTTACCTTTGTAATTGCTTCAAGTTGTTTCCCTGCTATTGGGTGATTTGAGAGGACAAATTAAGAGGCCAAAATGATGTAAATGAAAGCCTGGATTAATGACAAATGATGTCAAAACCTAAGAATGTGAATGCAAATTGTAGTTAGACTAAAAGAAAGCCAAATGCCAAGAAGCATATTAAGCTAACAGTGCATTTGAAAGATTTTATGGAAGAAAAAAAAAGGTGAGTTATGTGCCATATAATCACGTCTCAGCCCTGTTCATACCGGATCCTTCTTTAGCCAAACTGATCATAAAATCTAACTAAAGAAATGGGGTGCCTGGGTAGCTCAGTTAGTTAAGTGCCTAGCTCTTGATTTCAGCCCAGGTCATGATCTGAAGGTTGTGAGATGGAGCCTATGTCCAGCTCTGTGCTTAGCATGGCATCTGCTCGAGATTCTCTATTGTACTGTGTGAATTCTGAGCCTTCCTTCATCCCAGGTCTCTCTCCCTCCATTTCCAGGGGACTCTTTGCAGTACCTCCTGGCCCCTCCCAATTCCTAGTGGTTAAATCCTGACATCCTGGGCCTGGGCTGGCTTGTACCCTGTGGAGCAGGAGCTGAGAAGACAGTTTACCAGGAACACAAGTGACTTCACTGGGCAGACTTGACTTGGGGTCCTTTCTGAATCATGGGCTTCCCCCATGATTTGGCACCATTGAAGCATCTGAGGCCTCAGGGAATGGTGGAAGGAGACCTCTTGGACTGGAAGCCCTTCGTTCATGGCAAGGCTGGCTCTGGATGTTGGTGTGGTTTTATTAGAACCATATTTCAGCAATGACTATGCTTTTGACCACAATCTAATAAATGTCGCAAAGGACTGAGTCAGAAACGCACACAGGAAGTGATGCAGTGGCAGTGACCCCTAGAACACGAGGCCATCCTGACTGGTACCCCAAGAGCTGGACCATCACCTCCAATGCTGCTTTGGCCTCCCTACCCTTGTTACCCCTCCTCTTGAGTGGTAGACCCCACATGTCTACCATAGTCTCCCTTTCTAGCTCAGCCCAGCCTTGTCTTAAGATTAAAGCACGGGGTGGGGCGCCTGGGTGGCTCAGTGGGTTAAAGCCTCTGCCTTTGGCTCAGGTCATGATCCCAGGGTCCTGGGATCGAGCCCCGCATCGGGCTCTCTGCTCCGCGGAGAGCCTGCTTCCTCCTCTCTCTCTGCCTGCCTCTCTGCCTACTTGTGATCTCTCTCTGTCAAATAAATAAATAAAATCTTAAAAAAAAAGATTAAAGCATGGGGCCAAGGCAGTGCCCATTTGGCCTACTTGGCCAGATCCTCTGGGTGCCAGTGCCCCTGACCTGGGCCTCCATGGATCCCTCTCTTGCCACAAGTCTGGTCTCCATCACTGATCTTCTGCTCACCAGCTTTGTAGCCCGGCTGTGATACTGCCTCTTTCTCTCTCACTAACTGGTGCATACTTTCATGCATCTTTGCTTGAAGGGGGCCTTGGAGACTAGGTAATTTTTTAAATAAATAGATAGGATTGCACTGAGCCCAGGCCCATGTTATGAGCCATTGACCTGAATTAAGTGATCCCAAAGGTTAGAAGAGGCAGCCTTGCCATTCTTTTGAACAAGTGAGGTATCACCCTCTGACCAGAAGGAGATAGACACTTTTGTTAACATCTGTCTTTAAAGAGGAGATTTTATTTTTCCTGTCACTGTTGTTTCAAAGAACAAAATCCCCCATTTATATGCTATGAAAAGAGGGGCGCCTGGGTGGCTCAGTGGGTTAAGCCTCTGCCTTCGGCTCAGGTCATGATCTCAGGATCTTGGGATTGAGCCCCACGTTGGACTCTCTGCTCAGCGGGGAGCCTGCTCCCCTCCCCCACCCGCCACTGCTTGCCTCTCTGCTTACTTGTGATCTCTGTCTGTCAAATAAATAAATGCTATAAAAATAAAATAACATCCCAGTGAGAATAATAGGATTGTGTCCCCTAGTCTGACACACAAAGACCTCTATGTGGCATGGGGTTCGCTTTCAGCCTCCTTTTAACAGTGAGGAGGGTAACCCACCCCTCCTTTCAATGGCTGTTGAATTAAACTCATATACCACATTGAACACGTGGTAGGCACTTGGGAGTTGCAATTACAAATCCTAAATAATTAAGAGTATTGCTCTCAACTGATTGTCTTGCAAAGCTACCAGAATCAGGGTTGGGGCAGAGTGGCTGAACAATAAGGCAGAGGGTTTCCCTTGTTCTTTTAAGTCAAAAACCAAACCTCATAGCTTCCAGACTTCTGTTTCTAAGTAGCTAAAGGAATATCCCATGAAGATTGCTGTCATCATCAAAAGAGTTTAGTAAGTGCTATCCAAGTACAGTCTTGTAATAAGTACCAAACAGAGGGGCTAACTAATCACAATTGACACCCTCCTGAGTTTATCAAGCTGCTGATATACGGGCATGTAAACTGTCAAACTAACAAGGGGATAGCCTGCTCCCCCCAACATATATTCCCTAACACCCTATACTTCAACTGTCTTAACTCCCATGCAATGTCTTTGCAGTTATTTATGTGACATCTTTTTTATGGATTGTCATCTCTGTGAGAACAGACTGTCCATCATGATCACAGTTATATCCCCCAAGGCCTAGTGCAATGCCTGACATAGTAGGCATGCAGTAAATATTTGATGAGGCAATGGCAGATGGTTGGATAGATGAATGGATGGATGGATGGATGGATGGATGGGGCTTAATATATTCATACCATGGTCTTGCATTCATTTCCCAAAGAAAATATATTAGGAGTAGCATATTAACACAATATAGAACTGTAGAGAAATTGCTCTTTTTCCAATTTAGTTGAGAAAAGGCCTCACAAGTGATTTTTAGAACATCTCTTAAAGGCTGATGACTATATATTTTTATTTAAATTCCTCTTCTATCATCCCTTTACTCAGTGAACTTTCATTTCTGACATTTTCTTCTGTCTTTTTTCCTTTTATTTAAAGATATTTTATTTTATTTTATTTTTTTATTTGAGAGGGAGTGAGACAGCACAAGCAGTGGGGAGGGGCAGAGGGAGAAGCAGACTCCCCATTGAGGAGGGAGCCTGAGGCAGGACTCAACCCTAGGACTCTCGGATCATGACCTGAGCCAAAGGCAGATGCTTAACTGACTGAGCCACCCAGGTGCCCCTCTCCTGTCTTCTTTCACTCTAGGTTTTATCCAGTGTTCTATTTATTGTTTGTTGGTCTTGAGGCAATGTCCCAGAACCTGTGTGGCAATGGGCACCTTACAAATTTTACCTGGAGAAACCATCATTGTCCACACCTACCCAAGAAATCCTTGAGATATGACAAGTGGAATTCCAAGATATCTCAAATTCTTCACCTACAGGTCTCCTTTCATCATTCATTAATCCATCATGCTATGTGGAGGGGAGGTTGACCAGATCCTATGTTCTGAAACTCTCTTGTTATTGAGCACTCCAAAGTGCAATTCCCATTGTGATAACTCTTAATGGAAGGTGAAGAGGGTGGTTTTCTGGTAGTTTCGCATCCAGACCCTAAATCTATTTGCCCTATTTTGAAATAGAATATTATGTGGAAATGTTGTGAAGTATTCTGCCCAGTTTCCCAAAACTTGGGTTGGAGACTGAACAGAAACAAACCTTTAGGAGAGCTACTGGGGATTTGGAGAAAATGGGAGGGGCTGTAGTCTCTGCCTGTGTGAGATGAAAGCCATTGACCTCCATCTCCCCTATGCCCCTGGACTCTGACCTCCTCCCAGGTCTTCCTACCTTGAAGACGATTGCCTTGCTTCCAGAAGCAGAGCACTAGTCTACTGCCTTCCTCTTTGTATGTTTATGTAAGTTGAAACAATCAGGTGTAAAGATATGTATTGACTTAGAGTGGACAGAGCAGCTACAGCTCTGGGGATGGTGGGAGAACTGGGAAGGAAATGCCATTTCTTCTGGCATCCAGAAAATACACATTTCCTGTGCAAAGAGGGTCGTCCCTGGGCTCCCAGTGTCTCAAATACCCAGCATTAAAGGGAAATTATCCCACACCGCATGGAGAGGACTGAATGTTCTCCATGACATACAACTGTCTTCACTATAAGGTATGAACCTGAGAAATGCAATGTACATCTCATTATTCTCCATTTCCTTGTTCTGTGAAGGTGCTGTGTTACATACATCAGAGGATATTATCTTTTCTGAACTGATCATTTTAAAAACCCCAAATCAGAAAGTGAAAGACCTAATTTCCATAATTTTTCTTTTCTATCAGGAGCAAGTTCTACCCATGGTGACATCATAACTTTACTTCTAAGGGAAATAAACCCTTCAAAAGAAATATATGGTTACAGTTACAGAAATTGATTTTTTTTAACTCCAAGCAGGTGCTAATCACCAGTTATGTATAGAAACCTGGAGGAGAGTTTTGAAATAAAAGTTGTACCCCATGTATGTAAACTTGATGCAAAAAAAGAGAAAGAAAATAAAAGAAAAAAAGAAAAAGAAGAACACTTCATACTTGCGCTCAGAAACAGGTGGCTTACTAAAATTATTTCTCTGTTATCTGTTCTGTCACAGTGGAGACATCATTGGATTTGAAAAATCTGCTAATTATAACAGCATTATCCAACAAGAAGGAACAGTGAGTATGGAATAAAATAGATTTACTATAATAGACCCTGCAATATTCAATAATTGCTTGATCAACTACAACTGTTTTCCTGTGCTTAATGTTCTTATTATATATGATCCTTAACCACTCACTCTTTTGACCAGGGTTGTTCATTATCCACAGAGTGCCACACACAATGCCGGGACAGATGTCCTCAAGGAGCTTACTGTTTACTGTACAGCAGCTGTTTGTGTTTATTTTGCTATCATTAAGAATGATGTATAGGTTGTTAGCAATGAATTTGTGTGAAAATGTCTCCATATTACAGCTATAATAGCTCTTTGAATTAGGACACCAGAACTATCAATAGCTAATCTATGACATCACACATTGAATTTCACTGAAGTTGGCCAAGATGACATGGTAGTAGTACTTTGACACTGTCTTGTTGATAGGCGTCATTGAATGAATGACTTTTCGAAAACTTTTTTTGTGACCTGCACTCCTGGGGACTGAATGAGGTGTGAAAGAAAAGTAAAAACACAAAAAGCCTACTCTCTGTACTTGAGTAGAATACAGTTTCAGGGTTGAGAAACTAAGATAAACATGAAATAACTAGTGTGCTGTGGAATGGGCAGGGTAGGCTGTAGGTAGATTGCGAAGTCCAAAGTGTGATTGGAGGAGAAAGGTTGTAGTGGGTCAGAGTGATTAGGGAAGGTTTCATGGAAGAGGTGGCCTGTGTTCATTTACTATTGCTACTATAAAGAATTAACACAATTTAGTGGCTTAAAACACAAACATATTTTCTTACAGTTCTGGAAGTCACGGTCTGGCATGGCTCTCACCAGGGAAAGATCAAAGTGTTCCCTACAGTCTTTCTGGGGGATGGAGGGGGAGAATCCATTTCTTATCGTATAGCTTGTGCAGCTGCCCCTGTTCCTTGGCCCATGGACACTTCCTCAGTCTTCAAAGCCAGCAAAGGCAGGCTGAGTCTTTCTCACACCACCACCCCTCAGGTTCTTTGCAGCTGGGAAGGGATCCCCACTGCTAAGCACCCTGGTGATTACATGGGGGCTACCTGGATGATCCAGATAATCTCCCCATCTCAAGGTCCTTAACCTTAATCACATGTGCAAAGTCCCTCTCACCATCTAAGGTTCCAAGGGTTAGGATGTGGACATCTTTGGTGGTCATTATTCTGCCTGCCACCATGTACTTTAGCTGATCCTGGAGGGGTCACTTGGATCTTCTTTTAGGAAGCATTCTTCTTGAGGGCATAGTTTACATTCATGCTGGGAGGTGTGCAGGCAGTGAGGAGGAAGAGGTGAGGGTTTGGGGGGGCCATAGACTCCAGGTGGGTAGAGAGCCTGTCTATGCCAGGTTGAGAATTTGCATTTCACCTATACAGAAGACTGGTAGAGACTACAGGCCACCATTGAGGCATCTTTAGCAGGAGAGTGACAGGATACATTTGCTTTGGGGGTGATAACTGAGGGACCAGTGTCATCAAGGATGCAGGAAGGACCAATAGCATCCAGGAGAATTGATAGGGGAGGCAGATAATGCCTAGAGGGTCAGATATTGACAAGAGGGTCCCCCAATTTATCTCTAGGGTGTGACACACAGTACGTTCTCACTGAAGCTTACAATGTCATTTTTTGGAACTATTGAAAATCCCAAACTGCATTTGATATACCTAGGAAATCTAGATGAATTTCCCACTTTTTTCTTTGTCATTTTGCTGAATTATTTCTCCAGAATGGGAATCCCTCTGATTCTTTCCTGAATGCCTTCTGCAGAAATCCCAACTTCAGTGTTTCTATAACATACTTCACTTTAGAGTTCTGATTGTTTATATTGTAAAGGAAAGATTTCAATTTGTGATTTTAAAACAATTTTTTTTCCTGAAAGAAAAAATCTTTTCATAGGAAGAGCCTGGAAAGAATTAACTCCAGGAACACATAACTTTGCTTTCTATTATTATTTTTTTAGTAATTGATTACTTTCACATTTTCCTTATAATGATTTCTTACATTACTACAATAGTATGTAATGTATAGTTGTACATTACTATGATAGTACATAGTACATTGAACAGGTAGAACTGTGATTTTTTTGCCATGTTGAAATGTAGAGATTTCTGCAGCAAGACAAAGAACAGTCTTCCTGGAACTCTGGCTCTTGACTGGATCGTCCATAAGGCTCACTTGGGAGGCTGATTAAAATGACAGATTTCTGCCCTCGTGTGATCTACTAGGGCCCTAGGGATATGAACCCCAAGTGCTCCCAGGGATTCTGATGTAGGTGGTTTCAGGACCACACTTGAGAAACACTGGCTTTGATCATAGCAACATCAGTCTCAGGAGCATTGATGAATACAGGAGGTCAGGGTGTGCTATGGAGGAAAGGGGTGTAGTTAGGGTAAGATGTGGTAGGTAAGAGAAGCTAGCCAGAATTGGACTGGATGATTCCTTAGTGCTCCTCTAATAGAAGATGGATGGTCAGGCCAGTGAACTCCACGAAACTGCCCCATCCTTCCTGATGACCCACATCCACACACTACAAGGGTTGCCATCCCATGATTCTAAATGAAGCCAATGTTCCAAAATGGGAGGAATAGGGGTTGAATAACACCCAGTGCCAACCCAGTAGGAGCCAAACAGCACCCACTGGGAATGACATCCTTTGAGATGTCACCTTTCTGTGCAACTACTTTATGTATTTATTTAGACACCCATGCCTCTATTTATTTATTCTAAAAATATCAGTAAGAGGAAATTCAACTTGGTATCTTCACAATATTAAGTGCATAGTGTGCATTTTTCCAGGGAGAGGGTCAATTGCTTTCATCAGATTCTCAAAGGGGTTCAGGACCACAAAGAGTTTAGTAGTACAGATTTCAGGATGCTGAAAAGACTATTGACCATGCCTCCTAAGTTGCCCTGATCCTCACTGTGATATGGGTTGATAACAAGGGAGCATGAGAGAATGAGGAAGCTGGCAGTGTCTGTTCTCGATTGTGTGTAGCAGCTTGTGGGGTGGTGGCCGAGGGCCACTCCTATCCATAAGGGTGGGTGCAGGAGGGTGGGTGCAGGAGGTCCAGAAGGCCACTCTGCACTCACCTGGCTTATAGACAGGAACATACTGCAAACCTGCATAAGCAATCTACTAAGCAAGATACAAGTGAGTAGCTCAGTGAGGCTCTAAGTATATGAGATCTGAGGATATAAGACCAAAGGATGAAATACTGATCTTGGAACTGTACTATCACAAAGCAAACCATTGGGTTGGAGAGAGAATGAAGAGGAGAATATTCATGCCTGTGGCAATCCAACATGGCAGGCTTCACGAGCTCAATTTCCAACTCCTAGGGATGATTCCTACCTACTCCACTGAGACGGAAATTATTCCAAAGTCATTCTGGAAAACCTTGAAGAAGTCATTTAAAATAAAATCAAGATCCTGCAATCAACCAGGCATGATCCTGCCTTCCCTTGCTCAAAGGGGACAGCAGGAAGGAATGCTGAATTCACTTCCTGCCATGTTACCTTTTTCCTCCTTGATGAAAAGGTTTTACCATTCTGTAATTTGTCCTCCTGAAGTCTGTGCTCTTCATTTTCCTTGGTAGTCAGGCCCTGGGATTTCTGATATAACTAACCATTTTTATAATAGAGGCATCATGACCTAGATAGGATATGGTTTTATTTCAGAGGGACAGTTAAATAGACAAGGATTGTATAAATGTATTTGTGGTATTAAATTATTCATAGATAGTATTTTTATCACATGTTACTATACAGCATATATAATACATGACCACAAGAGTGACACATTTGGGTAATATATTCAGTCCTAACTGCTTCCTGATGACCAGAGTTTATAGAATATAGGGGAAAGTTAATATCCTTTAGAATGAAGTAAGGGGGAAAAGTTGCTTGGATCAATATGTCCAGAGATGTGGATAGATGGTTACGTAGAACATTAACCTGTAATGGTAATGTGATTATTACATGGTTTATATGCAAGAAAATGCATTTTATTTTCAAGAGATAATCCATGTGTAAATGGTTTCTAGTGTGAAAATCATTCTCCGATAAGGACAGACCCAGTTGGATCCCCTTTGTCTGAATTCAGGAGATGTCCTTTCTGGGAGCAAGAACTGGCAAAGAAGTATTCCTACAAAATGGTAGGCTTGCACATATGGGAGAAACTAACTTTTCATGCCTCTGATGCCCGGAGGAGTAGATGTCTTCTTATTTTGCCTGTGATCATTTGAACCAGATGGAGTAATATTTGCCTTCTCCCAGAACTGTGAGCGCCAACATTCCCTCCTGGGGTTGGTGGCAGTCAGGAAATTCAGGTCTTCCCCTCACATCCTATAGAAAGGCTCTACCTGGGACCACTGTGTCATCTAGAATGAGGGCTTCCCTATGACAGAGCAGAGAACAGATAGGCAGATTTTCTAGAAACAGGGACTAAGGAATATGAAGGGGGAAATTGAGGTTTAGGGAGAAAGATGTCAGAGATTGGTGGCCTCTTTAGTAGGTGGTACAGACCCTGGACTTATGACATCAAAATTGAAGCTATGTCCATGTTAGGCCAATGATGTGTATGCATTGCGCCACATAAGTAAACAACACCGTTAGAGCTCAACTGTTCTCAGAGCACAACAACATAAGTAGCAGCCACTAAGAGCTTAGAGAGGTCATTGAGGATCAGTTCATTCTTGAAGTGACCTTAAAATTGAAATCATTTTCTCTATCTTCCTAGATGGCCTTTCTTGCCAATGAATACTGCAAATATTGCCAAGATATTTTACAAAACGTGAGGAACCAAGAACTTGAGAGGGTAGGGTTTTATCTATAAAATACAAGTATTTATGACTTATTATTAAGCATTTTACTTGAAAAGACCCCCTCAAGGGATGTCGAGTGGGAATTCATTGCACTGTAGTCCTTAGAAGTCACCTATTTATAGATACTGAGGTGACATCTGAGGTGATATTTTTATTCAGTTTAATCATTTGAAAATTTTCCAAGGTGCTAATATAACCTTATGCTTCAAATATAATTCAGCTGTTTTTTGAGAACTAATTCCTGCTGATTTTGAATAAAATACTGGTAATATTATTTACCTTAGAATTTTCAGTAATGCTAAAGAGCTATTTTATTGATGCATGTTAACTAAAAAAGAAGCAAGACTTTGAAGCAGGGTCATCTGTGTTGTAATGACTGGGTTTTATTTTAGAATTGGCTGTGGAAAACACAACCAAATCTTTTAACCATTCTGAATTTTATATTTTGTAGTAGAAAATCCAGGGAAATAAGCACACATGTAAATAAAAGCTTTTCTGATATACTTAGTATTCTAAGTACGTCAACTTTGGGTGATAATATTTATTTAGCTTGAGTTCATTTAGTACTTATTCAGTGTAAAGCATTATAGTGAAGCAGACACGTTCTTCATTTGCTCATCAAACATTAACTTAATTCTTACCTTGTGACTAGTACCATTTCTGGAACTAGGAACGTATTCTCCATAAGGCTTAAGAGGTTATAATCTGGTACTAAAAGGAGCAATATAAGCCAAAAAAAAAAAAAAAGATAAATGTGATACAATGTGGCAAGTTCTAGAACAGCAGTTTGATTAGATTGTTTTGGGTGCCAGGAGGAAAAATAACAAAAGTATCTTTTTTTGAGAATCTACCAAGGGGAAGCCATGATGCTATTGATTGCAGTGGAAAAGCAGAAGTTTAGAGACACTCAAAACCGCAGTAGGAAAGGAGTTCCAGGTAGAACCAATGATGTAGGCAAGAGCAGCAAGATGTTCTCAGGCGTGACATGGCAGAAGGGTCACTATGACTAGATGTAAATATCTCTTAAGGAGAGAACCAGAGGGGATGTGGAGAAAGTAGTCTGGTACTAGAAAGGGCCTCATGCCCTGTGAAGAATTCTGATTGACTGAGAAGGTGGTGGGGAGCAGTGATGCAAGATTGCCAAATCAGAGCAGAGGGCAATGAGGAGGTTTTGTCATAGTCAAGGTGAGAACTGAGGCAAGGGGTCAAGTCTGGAGCAGTGACAATGACATCAGAGAGACAGATGGACAAATGGGAGAAATATTTCTGAAGCAGATGCACACAGGATTGGATGACTTTGGACAAGGGTGGTGAGGGAGTTAGCAGAAATGAGCCCGTGGTTGCTGCCTCATTCATAAACCCACCAACCCCCAAAATCATGCTGCAAAGTTAAAAGAATTAAATAATCCTGTTTATACCACTATTGCATTTTTTGTTCAATATCTGTGAGCCTCTTTGGAGATGTCTTCCCTAGAATTTCTGCCCCGACAACTGGATTTCAAATCATGGGCTCGTCATCAGGTCCTTCGAGAGCTGGCTGTCACTTCCTTGACAGCCTGTATACAGGAATAGCTCCTTGCCTAGAGTCACTGGCGGGTCCTGTGTCAGTATTTCAAAGCCACAAAATATCTGAGCCTGCAAAAATCCTGAAAAGGCAAGGGTCTCAGACTGGCCGCCTGGTTCAATAATAGAGTCTGAAGAGTCGATATGGGCAAACATAAAGAAAAGTAAGGAAGCCACCATTTTGTTCCACAACAGAAGGGGTCAGCAGAAGGCTCCACGGAGAATGATACCAGTGCCCTTTTGCTCACACAGTCCTTAGGTGAATTCTAACTTATCAAGGAGGCCTCTTTGATGACATACTGTTACATGTCCTTCTGAGCTTACAAATAATTGAGGGAATCAGTCAGTCAATGAACATTTGTTCTAATCTGTGGTCTATGCCCTGTGTCCAGATCCTCATCCTATTACAAATCAACAGGAGCCCCCTTGTGGTCAGAAGCAGCCTTCATTCTAGAAAACTCAAAAATGCCATTTACATCCTCCCACCCGAACGGCAGTTCTCACTGGGTTACTGGAAAGAACACTTCTAAAACTCAACTTGGAAAAGCTGATAGGCTGAGCTATACGTTAACTGGACTGACATTCATCCCATTATCATTTGGGGCTGATTAAGTATATAACTGCAGATCGGTCTCACCAGGTGCAAAATGAGTTCTTGAAGGTAGGTTTTGTTCCCTCACCAGGTGGAGGACTTGCTCACTTCCTTCTGGAAATCTCTGCAGCAAGACAGAGTCATGCTTATGACATTGCCCGATGTGTGCCAGCTCTTTAAATGCTACGATGTGCAGCTATACAAGGTAGGAAGACCTTTGCTTGCCTTGCCGGTCTGTGTCCTTTCCAGAAGCTGTTACCAGATGCTGGGGTTAGAACTGCAGCCCTACTGTTCTGCAGGCTCCGGGAACTTCAGGCCCTCTAAGGAGTAAATCATGATGTTGACGGATCCTTTTGATCTTTCCCTAAAACTCAGCTTTTCTTTATGAATTCAGCAAGAGTCACCTTGTGGAAAGAAAAAGCCAGTACACCCGGTGACCTCTGGTTCCAGGGATTAGTGAGCCCTGCACTGAGTCAAAGTTCTTTCTCTGGTAACTTCAACAAAAGAAATCTTTAAAATGAGTAACTGGAATAATTGTTTTGGAATATACAGAAGTGCCAGGTTTTCTCACTGCTTTTTTTTTTTAAACACTCGACCACCAGAATGATTATTGTTATTTGGAGGATCAGTTATATATACTTTCTGTGGTTCTGAATCTGGTCACGAACCTTTACCTCTTACTTCATTATTTTTTAGGAAACAACCTAGAGCTTCGACGTGTTTAACACAAAGGTTGAACGCTGGAGTCTGGGTTCCGCCCTTATGTAGTTGGGTTTGATCTGCCTCCTATGGGCTAAAAGAGTGTTTCTGAAAATTTGGAATCAATTATCAATATTTGAAGATCTTTGGAAAAAAAAATCCCATTCTGGCTGCACAACCCACACACTGAGCAGCGGCAAGTGCTGCATGGTAGCTTTCTCTCTGAGTTTGTGGCCCGGCTGAGCGTGACCACTTAGAACTAGAGGATGTCTACTGTGGCCGGCAGTTACCACCTCTTGACAATTCTGTTGCAGGGAATTGAGGACGTTCTCCTTCATGACTTTTTGGAAGATGTTTCTATTCAGTACCTGAAGTCTGTCCGGTTATTCAGTAAGAAATTTAAGCTGTGGCTACTTAATGCCTTGGAAGGTTTTCCAGCCCTTGTACAGATCTCTAAACTCAAAGGTAGGTTTCAATGAAAAACATCAAGCCTGTGAGTGTAGATGAAGGATCTAACTTTCATACTGAGGCAGGACACCTCAGCTGTGGCTTAACGCTTCTCCTCCTGTGCTAAACTGCAGTCCATAAGGACTGATTGGTTCAAATCTGCCGGCCCTTTCTGGAGTGCAGTGTTGGGTTCTGCTAATCCATCCATTGTCCCTTATAAATACTAACATGGGCTTCTGGCAGGCCCAGGGGGTTAGAGGTGCAGGAAAGGTGCTGTTGACTGTGGCCCAAGCAGGGGAGTGGCCAGCATTGCATCCATCCAGTGGCTAAAGCCCGCCTTCTCAAACCAGTCCCCTGAGGGCCACCTACAGTCCTTGGGCTCCGTGGCCCTGTAAGCAGGACTGACCAGGGCTCTGGCTCCAATATTCTTCTGCTTCTTTGTGTCTGTGTGGCTTCCCAGCAAGGCTTCTAGGAATATCACTCCCTTCTTAGAAATTCTCCCTTGTCCTTAACTTCTTCACACCTCTTGCACCACTGGGACGTTCACACTTCTGTGGTCTCAGTCTCCACACTGACTTTCTAGAACATGTTCCCTTTCATCTTGCTGCCTGGTGGTAGCCTCTGGAGACTAAAATTCCCCAGGCTGCTAGTCGCCTCAAGGCCTACAGCAGCTTAAATGCCAGCAGTCTCCTGCGTGTGCGAGACATAGTTTATGGTCCTGGAAATACCTCTTTCCCCCTCCTGCTTCTGTGAGGTTTTCCACCACTGCCTGTAGCTGCCTTCAATGTCCTCCCCACCCAGCCCTCCTCTTCTGGGCCAGCTTGCTCAGGGCTGAGCCTTGCTTTCTTTGCACGCTCTTTGCTGTCTTCTCAGAGTGCCCACAGATTAGGACCAGCTCTAATTTTAACCCACCAGCCCTGCACCCCTTACTGTGTTCAGTACTCACAATGGGAATCTTCCCATGGCCAGGCAGGGACCATGGGCTATGGGACTGCCAGCCAAGAATCAGCAGAAAGAGGGTGCTGCAGGGAGCGTGAGGTCTGGAACTTGCTGTGGCAGAGGGTCCATGAAGTGAGGAGACAAAGCCGCACTCCAGCCTTCCTGTGGGGACTTCACCACTCAAGCCTGGTCTCCCTCGGTCCCTTCCCGAGACTACTTCAGAGATTCCTAGTTGATCATCCTGCCTCCAGCCTCACCCCCTCGGTCATACTTCCCTCCACCCCTGGTGATGGCTCTACACAGTGATCTGGCCCATTAAAACCTTCCATGGCTCCTGCTGCCTGGTTGATCCATGGGCTTTCACTCACTATACAGAATCATTTACAGCTTGGTCTCTGGCCTCATCCTTGTCCCAACCTCCACCCCCTGCACTGGTGCTCCCCAGCAACGCAAGATAGGTTGTCTCCAAAAAGGCCTTTATTCCTGCTTCTGTCTCTGCCTAGACTGCCAGTCCCATTCCCAACCCCCAATCCCCTCCACCGCCAAGCCCTCACCCCTCCCTAACTCCTAACTTGCACACTCTAAATGAAGCCACACCTAACACCTTCTTCCAAACAGACCTCTCCCTCCCCTCTGCACCCCCACACATCCCTTCCTTCCTTCTTCCCCAGGTGGTTCTCACTGCCACGTGCAATTACCCTGCTCTGGGGAAGGCGTCTGCACTTCCTGGTGACCCATCCTCAGAGGGTGAGCCCCTAGAGGGTAGCAGCTGCCCTCCTTTTTCCAACAATCCGGCGAACACCCAGCACACATTTACGGAGCAAAGACTGCACGAGTGTCCCTCATAAATATTTGTCAGATGAATAAATTCACACACTCTCTTTATGTTTCCTCTTTTCACCCTTTCCTTCTCTTGGATCACTTTTCTTTTTTAAAGATTTATTCATTTATTTGAGAGAGAGCAAGCAAGCATGGGGGAAGGAATAGAAGGAGAGAAAAAATCCTGAAGCAGTCTCCCCGTTGAGCACAGAGTCCAATGTGGGGCTGATCCCAGGACCCTGAGCTCATGACCTGAGCTGAAATCGAGAGCTGGATGCTCAACTGACTGAGCCACCTGGGCGCCTCTCCTTGGGTCAGTTGCTGAGGAGAGCCCTGGAAAGATGACCTTGTTGGGGGAACTCAAAATTCCTGGGCAAAATTCCTAAACTCCTTTGAGCAGGCACATCAGAGGCTGGGAGTACATCACATTCCAGCATGGAGGGGTGGGGGGAGTGGTTTTAGTCAAGTGGCCCTTGCCAGCATCTCCTAGTCATTCGGGAAAGAGTCATGTCTATGCTGTGCGTCCCCTCTCCCACTGTATACATAAGAACTTGAACCTACAGGGACACCTGGGTGGCTCAGTCAGTTAAGCAACTGCCTTCGGCTCAGGTCATGCATGATCCCAGGGTCCCGAGATCCAGGCCCACACTGGGCTCCCTACTCAGTGGGGGGCCTGCTTCTCCCTCTCCCTCTGCCACTCACCCTGCTTGTGCTCTCTCTCTCTCTCTGTCAAATAAATAAATAAAAATATTTATTTAGAAAACTTGAAGCTACAGTATTAATAATGGCCACGTGTATTGTTCTTAACAGAAGTGACTGTGTTTGTCAAAAGACTAAGAAGGAAGACATACCTTTCCAACATGGCAAAGGTAGGTTTCAGCCTAAAGGACAGGAGGGAGCAAAGCAGTTTCCTAAAGCAAAAAATGAAAGCGGCAAGTATGCCCTAAGAGCAGATGGTAGCTCTCTCTGTAGGGAGCCCGTGTCTATCCCTTTACAGAGCAGAGGACAGACAGGAGGACCTTGTTGGCCACTAACTGGGAAGGCATAGTGTGCCCAAAACTCTCAGCTAGAAGCCAACCCCACTGCTCCCCCGCTCAGAAAGGTTTTCCCCGTAGGAGGAAGAAGCACAACAGGCAGGTCAGTGTTCTAAAGTTACAGAAGAAGACTCCACATAAGAGCCGACCAGGGCCAGCCAATGTCAGAGGTGAAAGGACATCATGGCAGAGCCTAGAACAGACAGACAGCCCTTCACCCTGAGCGTGGCCCCATGGACTCCGTGTGTCTGGCCTGCCAGGTTTCTTAGCTCTGACCTTTTCCCTCCTGGGTTGTTTATGTAGCTTCAGTGCTCAAGGAAGGCAGAGAAGGGCTGAAAGAAAGATTCTGTAATTCTGAAATCCTGTGGCCACCAAATCAGGACAGCACTTACACTGCTATCTGTTCCAAATCAGTCCCAGCTCGGGAGGAGCGCTGCTGGGCCCTCCACTTCACCATCTCTGTCCTCCCAGCACAAAACTCTCCTTGACTTCACATTTCCCAGGCTTGTGTCCTGCCTGTGCTCACAGCCCATCCCAATCTCCAGCCCTTTCTCATTCCTGATTGGGTCCACTGGTGATGGCCAGCCCATGCACCAAGCTCAGGTTCTAGAGCCACGCTGCTCTGAATCTTCTTTCTGAACATGATGGCTTGCAAAAGTTTGCTCAGCACCCCAGGTGCCCTCAGGCTCCTCCCCTGTCAGATGGAGGAGGCAGCGTCAGGGCCTGCTCCTGAGGCTGAGGTTGAGGACGACTGACTGCTCAGTCCATGGATCCCAGAAATGGAGGGGATTGGGTGTCTCTGTTGGATGGCTGAGGAAGTCAGCTCCCAGGGGCTGAATCCATGGCCTGAGCCTGCAAGGGGGCAGGACAGAGACGGTGTCTGAGTGCCCACAGTCCCCCTCCAGAGCTGGTCAACACTGGCGTCCAGGGAGCCTCACTCTCCTTGCAGAGTTTTAGGAAGAGCCACCATGCTGCTCTCTAGAGGAGCTCAGGCTCGTGGACTGAGGTGCAGAGAACAAGAATCAGGGAGAGGAAGAGCCACAGAGCCCCGAGAGCCCTGTCCACATCTGCCTCTGAGCAGAAGCACTCCAAATGGTGATTTTCAGAAAGGCCATCCTAGAATGTGTGCAATTTGCCCATTTCAGTTGTCGTGTAGGATTCAGTTTTAGTGGATAATACCCAAATCTACTTCTCTTTCTTCTCAAAGATTAAAAAAAAAAAATCTTAGTTGTTTGGAAAAGGGAGATTAGGCAAAAGTAAAAGGACAAGATTTAATGAAGTATTATGCTTCTCTATTATTTTTAGACTATGAGAATGGTGTTGAAAAATAACAGGAGAGTCAACGTTTTGAAGTCAGATCTACACGCCATCATCAGTCGAGGCGCTTTGGACATGTCCAAGAAAGCCCCGCCAAGTAATCCAAGTAGCGCCGTCCTGGAGACACACGCGGAGATGAAATGTAATCTTCCCTCTGCACCTTGCACTATTGGGACGTTTGGGATAGAGTTGGGGTTGGCACGGCCATCACTAGTTTGTGAATTCTTAATAGAGGTAGAACCTACTTTTCTCTTTGATATTCTCATTTATCTGCTCACACATCTCTGCCTGCAGGGGTGAAGAAGGGTCCGCCAGGCCACCAGGGCTAATGCACGTTTGTTGAATGAGTGAACAGAGGAGGGTGGTTGTTGCTTCCCAGTATTTCTTCCTGAAAACCAACCTGGAGTGTCTCCTTTGGAAAAAACATTTCTGCCTCGATCTTGTACATGAAGATTCAACAGCATCTTTCCTAACTGTCCAAAATGGATTGAGTTAGCTCCCTGCCTTGCCAGATTCTGCTGTCACTATTGTTAGCATCACCAAGTATTATTTTTAACAAGGTGAAGTTTAGCCATGGTGCTCTTACCATATTTCACTATTTTCCAAACAAGTGATATTAAATATGTAGATATTCCTGCCCTTTGCTATCTCATAGTTGTAAATATTTTTCAGGGGAAAAATCTCCCTTCCACAAAGAGCTCGGCAAGCAGGCTGACCGCATTGTTTCATCTCCGGGAAGCTAAAGTAGTGAGAGAAAGAGCTGTCTGCACTCAGGGGGTTGAACCTGGGTGCTGTTTCAGTAGGAGAGCTGTGGAAGGTGTATGACCTCCTTCCCCAGACTACTGGTGAATCTCTAGGCCTTTGTAGGAGAGTCACCAGGAGGGGCCATGAGGGCTGTGCTCCATTCATATGCGTTCCAGACTCTCCACAGGATGGCCTGGGAAGGTCCAGCAGCCTCACCCTCCATGAGCCTGGCCCTGTCCTGATACACTTACCTATGCGGAGACCTGCCTCCCCAGAACCTGTGGGCTTCCTCAGGTGTCAGCTGTGGCTTATTCATCTTGGTCCACCCAACATAGTGCTGGCACAAGGTAGCACTCACATACCTTCATAACTAGATGAATACGTGGATTCAGTAGTGCGTAAATGCACCACAAGTTATCCTGGCCTCTTTCTTTAACTTCGAAGTAGGGCTGACTTTGGTAGGATTATACCGGTTATTAAAATATTTAAATAGATCCATACTTGTTGGCAGGTCACCCCTGCCCCTATTGCCTGGCTGTCCCGAATCCCAGCTCCTCCCCTCCCAAACCAGTAATGAGAAGGTAAACCCCTAACCTAGCAAACTTCAGCGATGTGGACAAGCAGGGCTCATTAGTAGGAGCCCAAAAGGCCCCCCCTCTAGGCTACTGGCTCTCCCCCACGCTCTGGGTGGTCCCCCAAAGCATGCTCTTGCCCCTAGCCAGAGTCCAGGGAGACCCAGGAGGGCACGAGGCCAGTTCTCCTGTGCTCCTACTGGCATTCTTGTGACTAAAACTTCCAAGAGGGCACAGAGCCAGCAGGAGACAGTATTCTAGTTGCCCCTGCTGGCGTCTAGTAGGTAAATGCTTGAGGTGTCCCTGGAGGATCCTTCAGATGAGACCTGGCCAAGCCTCAGTCAAGGCCATGGCAACCTCCTCGGGTTTCTAATCTCTGCTTGTTGCACAGCCGAATTCCAAAAGTTGGGAGAGCCCAAGGCTGTTCTTTGCTTGGTGCTGCCTGTACGGGTAAGGACCCAAGTCCTGACGTCACACTTGCTTGGGGCTCCACCCTTCAGGTCTGTACTTACTGAGTTTATAGCCCCAGGCAAGGCACAACCCTCATTGGCTTTGATGTCCACCTTGGGTTTAAAGGACAGTAATAAACTACCCCTTTTGTGAAACAGCAAGGGTAGGTGAGCTCACGTCTGTATCGTGTGATGAGCTCATCTGTAGCTGAGTTCTGTATAATTATAAGGTGTAGTTATTATTATTTCAAAATACTTTTTTTCCATTTCAGTCAGTGACAGAGGTGGTTCCTAAGAGGCAAGACCACGTATCTCTGAACCAGCTGACAGCAGAGGTGACAAATCCAGCTTTAGAATTCATCCTTTTTGTTCAAAAGGAGTGTGAGGCCCCAAGGAATTCCTTTGAACTGCCATTCCAGTGTTGTCCCCTAGGTCACCTGGTACACAAATACGTACAGTAAAATCCTGCTACTTCGCTTGCAATCTTTTTGTTTCTTTTGTTTACAGGTTTAAGCAGTTTGGTTTCTTTGCTGGGGACATCCACAGATCTCAGCATATTCCTGAATTGTCTGTCTTCAAATCTCCAAACATTTGTCTTCCAGGTACAAAAGGGTGCTTTTTTTTTTTTAAAGGGAAGAAGGGGCTGTTGAACATTCTAGTTATGTTTTAGCACCAGTGCCCATGCCCTGAAGAAGTGAAAGAGTTTTCTCTGGCCAGAAATGTGTCAAGGCTGGTGCGGGTATTAAAGATAGGAAAGTGGTGTTCACTCCCTTCTGCAGCAAGGCAGGAATCAGAGGCTGGCACATACAGATGTGTTTGTGGGGGAGCTCATGCGCTTGGGTGAGCGTGTGTGGCCTCAGGTGTGTGTACAAGTGAGCTTGTATGTGCAGATGAGTGCAGGTAACAGTGGATGAACATGTGTGTATGGGCGAGCATGGGTGAGTGCAAGTGAGCACGAGTGTGGGGTGAACATCGGTATGCCAGTGAGTGTGTGTCAGCGTGGGTGAGCATGTGCACGTAGGTGAGCGTGGATGAGTGCCAGAGTGTCTAGAAGGAAGAGGGATTTTGTCCTTTTGGGGAAAACAGTGTTGGTCTGGGTATTTTGCGGAACCATCCAAGTGGCAGGCTTGATTTCACAAAATCAGAGATGTATTGTTTTAGATACAGATGGGCTTGGTCCTTCTGGTCGACTTGAAACTCGGGCGTTACTTGAATAGGGCGTTGCTCTGGCTTGGTTGTCCCCATCCTTGGCAACTGCACTGTGAGAGCTGAGAGTGCTGTCGGAGAAAGCCACTGCACCCTTGCCCAGTGGTGCCTTGGGGGTGGTGGGTGAGGAGCTGGGGGCTGTGCATTAAAACCTAGACCCAAACAAGGCAGCCCAAGGCTGCCCTGCCTTGAGGCATTGTCCCCCAAAGGCTGAGGCAGTCAGGAAAGGCCTTGATGAGGGAGGTGGCATTTAAACAAGATGTAGAAGGTGAATAGGATTAAAACAATCTAAGAAAGAGAACAATGTTTACACGAGACTGGCAAGAGCAGAATGAACATATGGGAAAATGGAGGACCATTTATGGAAGAAGCAGACGTCTCTGGAGCAAAGAGCTAAGGCTTGGAGGGCCTGTGCTGGAAACATGACTTTGGGCTTTCTCTGTTAAGCCTCCAGTCACATTTCTTTCTCTCCTTCCTGCCCTGCCTGTTCCTGTCTGCCTGCCTGTCCTCCCCATCAGAGAAAAGGCACAGGTAAACCTAAGGCCACAAAGACTGCAGGTGACAGTACAGTTGCACACTTTAGAGATAAACCAGAAAACTTTGCAGGAGGGAGCTTGAAAGTCAGTTCCAGCCCTTGGCAAGTGTCTGTTTCCATCCTTTGCTTCTGGGTGATAATCTTTCCAGATGCTGTATGGCTTTCATCTCTCCTCGTTGGGCTTTGGCAAAGCCCACTGGTAACAGTGTAAGTGTGTCTCGGGTTGTCTTGCTGTGGAGACAGGTGTTCATTTGACAGCTTCACCATAGACACTTTCAAGACCCTGTTCCTTGTTTTGGGTATTCTCCCTACCTCTGACTTGAACCAAGATGAGCCCAGTAATGCCAATCCTGCCTCGAAGCAGCCCAAGAGGCTCGCCCTATTTTAGACTATGTAACCCTCAGTGTTTCCCCAGACTCCACCCCCATATCTTCAGCCTTCACAAATGAGGCATGTTAGAGAAATGGTATTTTTGTAATTATGCCTTTGAAGGGCTTGTTTTTGTACAACAGCTTGGCTGACAAAAAACAGACTATTGTCAATAAAATACTCAGACTGTGAAAATGTAAGCCCTGAGGCATGTCGGAGATGACTAATGGCTCCAGTGGCCAGCATCTGGCAGTGCCAGCAGAGGAAGCCAGCCCGCTGGGTCACGGGTAGGCTCCCCCAGTTCTCAGGACGGTTGCGCACCAGCAGCAGTTTCTGAACAGGGGAGCCTGAAGTGCCACGTGGGTGGCGAGCAGAGGAATGCGCCACAGCATTCAGGGTTTACGTTTGAACCCCTGTGCAGAGTGCTGGTCACCCAGGGCTACTTCTCTCCAGGCTTTTCAAAAGTGTCCTGTGTGTGTTGAGCAGGGCTTCTCCTGGGGGCCCTGAGTTAGGTGGGCAGAAGCACCAACAGGGGGACCGGGCACCCACAGGGCAAGGGTGCCGCTCCCGGATGGGGTCCACCGGCTCCCAGAGCCCGGGGCATCACAGTGGGCAGAGGGAGGAGCAGCAGAGATGAAAAAGGGTGCTCCCTCATTTCTCACCAGTTTCAACATCTCCTCCTCAGAGACTTGCGGTCGAGCCCCATGTGTGGTCCACATACACGATGAGACGTAGGAAGGCTTTAGGGGCATTCGTTCCAACACATACCCGCGAGATTCATAGGATCCTGTGGGTTTGTAATCCAGGGCAAGTGCGGCCCAAGGCGACTCTCGGCCTACGTGGAGTTCACAGCCTGCCTGTGGAGGCATCTCACCAGTCGCCAGTTTAGTGCCACTCAGGCTGTCTGCTGGCTGCCCGGGTGGAACCTTCTGGGCCTCAGGTCATGCACACGCGTGGTGGCCAGCTTCGTGCTTTCCAAAATCAGCACCCTTGCTTTCCTTACTACGGGCTCCTGAGCCACATTTGCACGCTCTCGGACTTGGCAAGCACACAGCTGCCAGCAGCTCTCTTGGTGGCAACTGCCCGGTGGGCCCAGCAAGGCTGCCTGGGCTTCACAAATGACCACTTTTGAAAAACTGTGTGGGATCCAAACAAAAAATGTAGGCCAGTTTCCCACCTCTTTCCTCCTCTCCACCAACTTCAAAGGGTTCTGCCCTGGAATCAGCTCTGCAGGAGATGCGGGGAGACCAGAACTAGGCTAGTGTGCCTCTGCCTCCCTTCCCGCCTGGGCCCCGTGGGAGTGTCTGCGCGTGGCAACTGTGATCTGTGGCATGTGATCTTCCTGATTTTGTCATAAACCCCAGCATTTTTTTCCTCACAAAAACGGAATAGCCAAGCAGAAGCAAAGAAGAGTTTATCAAATTGGCCGCCAGCTTCCAGCTAAGATGGAATTTCCTTCTCACAGCCGTGAGCAAAGCCATGACTCTGTGCCACAGAGATAGTTTCGGTAAGTCAGAGAATACAAGACATTTTGAAATTAAAAATGTTATTACAGCATAGCTATTATCTGTGTTCTACGTAGAATCCAGTCACCTTCTTTTCACCTTTTTAAAAAAGATTTTATTTATTTATTTTTGCAAGAGGGAAGAGAGAGAGAGCACAAAGGGAGAAGGAATAGGAGAGGGAGAAGCAGGCTCCCCGCTGAGCAGGGCTTGATCCCAGAAACCTGGGATCATGACCTGAGCCGAAGGCAGGTGCTCAACGGACTAAGCCACCCAGCCTCCCCTCTTTTCACCTTTTTTTGTAAAAGACAACATAGACATAGAAAGCCACGATAATTGTTTTTTAATGGCATCATGACAGTCCATCAAACAGTCTAACCAAGCTTCCCTTTCCCACTCCATCATGGTTGGATGCATAAGAATCCTCCTCTTGCTTTTGAATTGCATGCTTGGGTGTTTTTAGAAAAGCACCCAGGGAGCCAACTGAGATGGGGGGGGAAATGGGTTCTTTGGGGCACCCAAATTTAAATTTCACGAATAGCGATTGATACAGTCACCACTGCATGGAGAGAGCAGAAAGAGCGAAGTGTAACATCCATTGCAAACTATCTGGTCAAACAGGCAGACCAGTATTGCCAATGCTCTGGAACTCTTTCGAGGGTGGCTGCTGTCAGCTGCCATGTAGGTGACACCCACGAGTAATGAGACTCTCCCATTTCATGGAATCCAAAATGATTTTGCTCTATGCTAATGCTCTCCCAGAGCAAAGTGATGGAGTGGAGCTCATGTGCTGGGCTCATGATAAGAAACCCAGCCCTGTAGCTGTTGCCGCCAACCCTACCACTCCCCCTCTTCGGACCTCCCTATGGTGGCCAAAAAAGTATTTACACTGGGTTTTCCTCTTCACACAGTTAAGTGGGCCAGGGATTATTGATCAGGCTTATTCCAGACCAGGTCAGGACATCCCATCCCACCCAGATCCATCAGGCAAAAACAAACATTATATAAGGCTTTGAAATGGACAAAAGTTTGTTGGAAATGGACCAAAAAGCCTTTGAAATAGGCAGAAGTTTCAGCGCATCCTTCTGAGTTATCTCCAACCTTTCATTGCGTTTGAGTTATTTTACAGCTGTCTATATTGTATCAATAATAATGCAAATGATTCTCCCCAAGGGAAGTGCAAACTAATGTGTTAGGTGGGTCTATGGATTGCGGCCTTGAGGACAGATCTGTGGGGCATCTTTGTGTAAATTCTTTACCGTCTATTCATGTTCAGTGCTTAGAATTCTCCTTTGAACAAGCTGGCAACATTTTACGAACTTCCTCTTTAATAAATGACTTACACGAGATCTTTGACACATGTTCATTTTATATCTGTAGAGAACCCTGGTTTTACCTTCATTAAGAAAGTATCTTTTAATGATAGCCATAAGCCAGATCCCCCTCCCCCCAACCCTGCCTCACTTTTCAGCTGAACATTAATTATCCTGCTTTCCTGGAAGACCAAAGACCTTGGGATTTGGATCGTTCAGCGGAGTCACGTGCCCTCCCATCGCTCCTACACGACCTCCCTGATAGCTGCCCTTGCAGGCCTGCCGGGCTCTCTTCCCTGCTTCCCTCGGCAGGAGGCTGCAACAGGGGAAAGGCAGCACTACATTTCCAGCCCCCCATCCGCAGCTGGCTCCCTCCCCGTACTCTGCCTCCATGTCTCCTCCCAGCCTATCCCTTACTGCCCCGTATGCCAACCACGGGGCCCTGAGGGGCACATTCTCCAGCTCTGGGGATGATACCTCTTTCTCTGTCAGATTTGTTTTTCTCCCACCTCACACTAGATGGGCTCTAAGTTCCCTCTCCAGTCTCAGGCTATTTAGCTATCTGTGCTTTCTGTCCAAAATCCACCTTGCTGGAGTTCATGGGTTTGGAACGCCTGCCCAGGACCCCCCAGGATCTGCTACAGGTGTGAGAAGGCCCCAGTACACAGGAATGAAAAGCTTCAGAAAAGTTGGTAGTTTCAGAGTAATCTTCTTATTTGCCCATCTGTCTATCTAATTATTCATTTGGAGTTATTTCAATGTAGGCTCCTGGCATCTGTTCCATTTGCTGCTTTTGGAATTTGTGACTCATCTACTTCAGTCATGCATAGAAGAGGAAGAGGAAGACAACGATGTGGGAAATCTCAAGGAAATGCTACCAGATGACCAGTCTCTCGTCCAGCCAGACCAGGCCCCTTTCCACCTTCCAGATTCTTCACCCGCTCAGGAGTATGAAAGCCCAAGTGTGGATCCACACCGGGTGACCCTGAAACACATGGGCCAGAGCCGATGTTCCGTGGGTGCGAGCAGTGTGGTTCTCAGGGTCCTGGGCTTCCTGGTGGACACTGACACGGGCAATAAGGTACAGACACAGGGGTCCCCAGCTTCTGCAGTCTTTGCAAACAAAGAAAGAACTTTAACATGGTTACGAAGCCCATAAAGATCACTTTGTACAGACAACAATACACAATTCTATATTTGTCTTTGCTTTGGGAGATTTTGCCAGAGGTGATTATAGTAGCTTATCTGTTGATCACTGGTCAGCTCAGGTTCATGGTGCATAGATAGGTCCCCGGCACACTCAGGGGTATGGAATATTTGAATGGCCTGGATCTTGCCTTCCCACAGCTTACTAGGCGTGGTTAGGCTAACTGAGCTAACTAAATTAAGAAAGAAGCACTGAACACACTTCTGGTGTTTTGGATTTTGAAAAGATGGAATTGGGGTACATCCTGAAAGATATAAAAATGAGAATCTCTGGGGAGCCTCGGTGGCTGAATTTGTTCAGTGACCAACTCTTGATTTCAGCTCAGGCCATGATCTCAGGGTCATGAGATCAAGCCCCGTGTCCAGTTCCATGCCAGGCATGGAGGATGCTTAAGATTCTCTCTCTCTCTCTCTCTGCCCTTCCCTCCTCTATTAAAAAAAAAAAAAAAAAAAAGATTCTCTCTGCCTCTCCCCCATCTCAAAAAAAAAAAAAAAGAATTGCTATTTATCTAATACGAACTATACACCCTTTATATGCATTATCTCAAAGTCTTACAATCCTGCAGAGTATCTGCTCTTATCATTTTCATACCTTGCTGAGTTCACTGGGGCTCAGGGAAGCTAAGTGACTTGCACAAAGACACAGCAAGTAAATAGTGGAACAGAGATCAGAGACCTGGCCTGCCTGATCTCCAGTCCATTCTTCTCCCACAACATGAGATCAGAGGAGGGTGATCCACGCCCCAAGGGGAATAGGACACAGATTGCAGAGGTCAGAGAGGAGGGTCCTCTCTGAGTGCCAGAAAGAGGAGCCAAACTGATGGAATAAGCAACTGAAACTCCTCTGTTGACCGAGGAAGCTGGGGGTGGGGGTGGGGGAGGAAGGGGATGGTGTACCTGGAATTTAAAAAAAAAAAAAAAAAGTGGCCTTAGTACTAATTTCTAAAACTTCTATAGACGTGTTTGAAAGTTTAGCCACTTTGCATAGTATTTCTTCTGCACCCTCAAGTTTGGTCCTCTTTTGAGAAGATGAGGAGTTGAGTTGGGCAGGAGATCCAGACAGAGGCGTTGCCCTTCACCAGAGTGAACAGTGGTCTTGCTCATGGAAATGAGTCACAGCCTGAAACTGTCCATGCCCTACAGTCCTCACAATAACCAGACTCTCCCAAGAACCTTTCCTTCCTGAACAAACCCTCATTCCAAATACTGCAGTGTGCAGACAACCTTGTTAATTTTTTTAAATGAAGATTTATTTATTTTTTGAGAGAGTGTGAGCAAGGGGAGGGGCTGAGGGAGAAGGCGAGAATCTACAAGCAGACTCCCCACTGAGTAGGGAGCTTGATATGGGGCTCAATCCCAGGACCCTAAGATCATGACCTGAGCTGAAACCAAGAGTTGGACACTTATCCTACTGAGCCACCCAGGCGCCCCCAGAGAATCTGTTACTGAGCACTACTTAGATGGAATGCCAAAAATTATGTAAGCAGGAGCAAAAGAAATGCCTCTCAGGTTTACAAATTCTGTCTTTGGTTTTTGTTTTCTTGGGGATTTATAAGAATCTTTAATCTGCTAACATATATTATGATAGAGAATCAGATAGAGTATGTGGTGTTTCCCAAACCTCTTTGATCATGGAAGTGTATTTGAACATTCTGTAGAGTTAGTGGTCTTTAAAGATTTTATTCATTTATTTGACAGAAGGAGAAAGACAACGAGAGAGGGAATACAAGCAGGGGTAGTGGGAGAGGCAGAAGCAGGCTTTCCTCTGAGCAGATAGCCTGATGCAGGACTTGACCCCAGGACCCTGGGTTCATGACCTGAGCCCAAGGCAGTTGCTTAATGACTGAGCCACCCAGAAGCCCATGGTTTTTGTTTTCTTACAATAGTAAGTTCATATATCCAGCAGCTATTGATGCTGTTGGTGGAGTAGATTCAGATGTGTGTCCATAAATAAGAAACTCACCTCCGCTGAGAGTGTGTAAGTGAAGCAGACATGATAGGCATGAAATAGGGATATAGTGACATACAGATCTCAAATCAGGGACCCAGTGGCAGGGGCAGGAAAGCAGGGGCCCCCTCAGGAGAGCAAGAGCTGGAGACAGTTAGGGCATCATTTACAAGCTGATACTTCAGGGCTGTTGGCAGAGAGAAGGCCCAGTTAGACCCAGCTGGCCAGGCTGTGCCCAGCAGAATGTCTCTCCGGGCACCCTGACCCTCTGGATAATGTACCCTGTCCTCACAACAGGGCCCCACAAGGGCTGGCCCATACACTCTGGAGCATTTTATGGAACCCTGCCAGGACAAGTGATTGTGCTGGGTGCTCATATGTGTATATCTCTCCACTCACTGGTTGGGGAGATAGCTAAGACTGTAGACAAATTGACATGCCCCTTGGTCACCAAGGTAACTGGGAGTAAACTTTTACTCCCACCACAGTTGAAAGCTGGTGGAGAACAGACACTGGGAGCTCCTTGTGCTGGACATTTAAATGCACACTTTCAACAACCCAATGAGATGTACCAACATTACCCCCATTTCACAAATAACATAACTGAGGCTCATGAAGGGTTGAGTAATATTTCCAGGGTCACCTTGCTATAATTGACAGAGTAGGGATTCAAACCTTCATAGATCTCTGTCCCTTCCAAGCACCCTCTCTCTCCCCAGAAGGTGCTACCATGTGCTCTAATTCCAGAAGCAATAACTTGGGAATAAATTGAAAATACCTTCGACTCTGATGATTTGAGAACATAAGTGGGTAATTCTAGTACATAACTTCCTGGGTTCAAATGCCCTAATTTCCATTCTTAGTTGACAACCTTGATTAGGTTGCTTAATTTATCTGTTCCTCAGCTTCCTTATCTACAAAATGGGAATAATAATATCTAATTCCATAGGACTATTACGAAGTTTAAATAAGTCAATCATTGCAAAATTCTTGACCATAGTAAGGACATAGTAAGACTCTGTAATCATTAGTCATCATTATTATTTCTCCAAAGAAACTTAATCTGAGCCCCTTTCCATGACACTCCACCCAATCCCCTAGCAACTCCAAAGTTTATTGCAGTGGGGTTTGACCTATATTTAATTGGTGGAAACAATAGAGAAAGACATTAAATACTTAATTGAACTACATAATAAAGCAATATAGGCAGAAGAATGTCAGATAACCCAAAGTAATATCCATTAGAGAATAATTAAACCTACTTCTGTTTGTGCATGCCTGCTGAATTAGCTATAATGACTTAAACACTCTAACACCAAAAAGTTACACTCATCTAATTTTTATTGCATTTATCATCCAGCATTTGCACTCCTCATCAACAAAAAAGCACACCCTCAGTGTCCCATCTGCATTCATCTGCCACGAGTTAACACCCCATTCAGCTGCACATCTGTGGCTTCCTCATTCTTTGAACAATTTAGTGCTGCCCTGCACCTATGAAAACATCCAGAGTCAGCATTCTGGACTGCCATATCCATCTGTCACTCTTCTACACGCCAGCAACATTCAACATAGGAAGGTGCCCAGGAGTGTTTAAGAATAAAGTAAAAAAATCAACAGATACTAAATAAAGAATATTCTTTTAAAAACATACCACATGGGGGGGTCACCTGGCTGGCTCAGTCTGTAGAGCACGTGAATCTTGATCTCAGGCTTTTGAGTTTGAACCCCACATTGGGTGTATCGGTCACTTAAAAAAATATTTAGAAATAAAAAATAAAAACATACTATGCATTTTTCACTTTAGGCCATGTACTCAAGAATTAAAACATGGCAAAGATATTTAAAAACAAGGGACTTGAGCGATAGGACAAAAGTAAAGACCTCTTTTTTGAGAGAGAAGAAACACATCCTCTCATTGGGTGGTGATGGTTATTGTCAAATTTAGGGAGAAAGAGTGAGAAATACTTTCACTAACCTTGCATTTGAAGTTGTCTTGTGTACGTCTTTGTAAAATATATTCACTTATGGAAGGTGGAGGGGGTTATCTATGAAACCAGACCAAGAAAATATGTGTCTATCCGTTTGAAAGTAATTATGTCCAAGGATACGCTAATCTGAGTACCATCAGAACTAAGGGAAAGAAAGCATAGTCCTTGTTTCTCTGATAGGAAACCTTGCTCAGGCAAGTTAGATGGCTTATCCAAGAGCAGGCACTAAGCTAACATTAGAATAGGTGAATCTCTCAAATCTATTACTACTCAACTGAATGTTAATTTAACCAATGACTGTTTTCATGGTTCCCCCCTGGTCCTTATCTACTGGTATATTTGATGAATGGTAGAGGGAGAGTCTATGTGGGAATTTGAGCCAAGAATGCAGGGATTGGTATCCATCTGAAGACAGCCCAAGTGAATGAGCATTGCAACCACATGGAGCCCCTTAGACATTTCACAGGTTCCTTCTTGATTTTCATAATGAATCCACGTTCTCTCGTGTCTTTAATGGAAGAGAGATGGATTGATCTTAGCAACTCACAAACAACAGGCCCATTCTTTTTCCTAAAGACAGCCCACCTGCCTCACTCCCCTTGGGCCCTCTTTCTTGCACCATCTCAGGTTTGAGATTCCTTCCTTGAAGTCTTCACCAGGCCCCGAGCCTAAAGAAATTAAGATCTCCATAATATGAACAAATAAAGACAGAAGCTTCCACTTGAGGTCCCATGGTAGGGTGAGGGCATGGTAGAAAAGTACAAATGGTGGGTCCTGCAACAGGAAATAACTTTTCTTTCTATCTTTGCCTTTTAAAACATTTCCCCCTTGCAGCTCATCCAGCTATTACTGGAGGACAAGGCCACAGGAAGCACAGTCAGACTCAGCCTTCCTGTGGGACAAGAAGCCCTGGTAACCCTAAAAGATGGACAAAAATTTGTAATTCACATATCAGATGTACCCCCAAAGCTCTGAAAATATTTTTTTTTTCTGGGAAAGCAGTGCTAATATATAAGATTATTTATTTGAATAGGACGTAAGAAAACATAGATTTTCCCTTTTAAAATTATATTAAATGCTAAAGTTTTTGTATTGATAAGAAGATTTTATGTACATAATAGAGGTAGCATTGTCTATGTTGCATTTATATGTATTTCAAGAAGTCCGTTTTGATGAGTCATATAAACCGATTTGGAGAAAAACTTTTGCCTCTATCGCTTTTCTTCAGGGCCTTTCAGGTGTGTTTATCAGGAACTTAACAGAAGAGACATTTGAGGAATCTTGTTGGGAGTAGAGAAATAGATCTCTAGAGAAAGGTAAAGTCTGACGAATACCAACTGATACAAGGAGTGGAAGGCCAGTGGTCATAGTTTTCTTCCCCTTGGTAGTGCCTTGATTGAAATAGAATTTGCAGAAAGATCCCCTCAGGCAGTGAGGAACAGACAAAATGCAATTTGATACCGACTGTTAGGCTTACACATTGGTCCATTAAGAACATTCTTAAAGGGAGGTCAAATTTTGAACCCAACAGTGTCTTCAGTAAATGGCGATGTCCTGCTTTGAATCACTTTTTATTCCTCTCTTTGTTGCAAAATCCTAAGAAATGCTAAAACTAAGAATAGATCCTTGTTAAAACCAGACCGATTTTTATGTAACTGATTATAATATTTAAAAGGAATTTAACAATTCATGCTTAACATGATTTCTGGCATAAGTGGAGATAATGGAAAATATTTTATTGAGCTCATGTTATTTAATAAATGAATTAAATTTCCCTAAATGCTTGGAAATTTTAAAGAAACACAAGAACTTTATGTTTCTAGATTCATTAAGAATTATTCATCTTTCTGGCTAAAGAAGTATCATTTTTCAAGGCCCTCTACTCCTACACTTAATATATTACCTCATTACTTAAGCTCTCTGAGAGTTGTTTGTCAAAGACTAACTCAAAGATATTCCTTTGCTCACTCTTCAGTGACCCTGCATATCATTTGTTTGCTCACAAGTAAGTGGAGGGGTGGGAGACTGAGTCAAGGAACAAAGGTAGCACCAAGATGTATCCGTCTGGGAACAGTGAATTTTGTTTGCATATTTGGGGGTAAACTGATTAGCTGAGAGCCAGCAGAGGACATAACGTCCTTGAAAAAGCCAACCAGGTTTATCAAAGGCACTAATCTGAATTGTTTCTCTCTGGGATTAGAAGTTAGGGTAGAGATGAGGGTGGGTAGTAAGAAAGAGGAGTAAAAGGGGCTTCTGGGACCCTCATAGTGTTTCCAGTTCTTGGCTGGGGGGGTGGCCATAGAAGTGCGTTCACCTTGTGAAAATGCGTCACGAACATTATGATTTGATTTGCTTCTCTGATATATGTTATGTTGAAAATGTATTTTTAAAAATAGAAGTCATTGCACACATAATGGAGATTGTGTTAGAGGTTCCTGGTGGGAGAATGGCTAAGAAGCCCGCAAGATTTCAAGAGATAGTGAGCCAGGCTGGAAAGCTTCCGAGGCCAGCAAGCACCGATGTGAAAATGGGACTGCTCCACCATGTACATCTTTGTTTTTCCCTCTCAATCCACCTCCCTGATGAACTGAGGCAGGAGACCAAGCAAGGAGACCAAGAATCTAACCACATCCTCCTCCCTCACTTCAGGCCTCAAGACCCAACACAGTTCTCAGCCAGGAGAGAGAAGCGTTTATCCTTAATAGAGTTTGACATTTGGATTATTACTCTGCATCAGACATTCTAATTACTCAACAGAGATGGTTCCTGTTTCATTCATGGCAAATTATACTCAGAGACTGAGTTGTCTTTGCCAATAATTTATTTAACAAAAATTCACTGAGGGAATTATAATTTATAATAATAATATGTCACAAGCCAGTAGCATCCAGGATAATGTCTCTTCAGGAGCCAATAAAGAAAGAACATACTCAAAACCAATGATAGATTAATTACACTACTGTTCCACTCAAAGGGGAGATGAAAGAAAGAAAGTCCAAATCTAACTGAGGTGTACCTTTCCACAAGTTTGTTCTCAGAAGAGTCGGCTGAGCCAACCAAGAGCCTATGTCCAGTGGCCAGCCCAGACTGAAAGCATTTTGTTGCTAGAGCACAATGCTAGCAGAGCCGAGGCGCTGGTGTCGGCAGGGAAGAGGATTCCAATCATGGGGCCCCTGCATGTTGCTCTACTCCCAACAAGGAGTAGCCTCGCCACAGCAGGAGCTCATGTCCCAAGGTCTTCAAAGAGCTCTTTAGATCACCAAAGAGTAGCCTCGCCCAGATGGAACATTCTTGGTAAGTCTTTGCAAATTCTTAGTATTAAGGGTTTCCTCTCTATAAGCACTCAGCGCAGCAGCTTTGGGGACATGCTTTTGACATGGCCACCCAACGTAAACCAAGTCACCGTTAGATCAAGACAACGTCACTTAAACCATAAAGAAGTAGACGTGAATTCTACAGTTCTTATGATTGAAAGTTACTGGTGGTCTATTATGTGAACATGAACATGAGCATAAATTAGGAGCACCCTCTGGCCCCTTCCCCAAACTTGGGTTTTTATCCAAGAGCCAGAAATAATTCACAGAGCTAGTGGCAAAGATTGTTTTCTGCTTGCACCATCTATCACTTCACAATCTGGGCATGACAAACTAACCCTTAATGGCTTAAAACAGCCACACTGTGTGTATTATTCCTCACTGGTCCTCCGGTCGCTTAGACAGCTATGCTGATCTGGGCTGGACCTCGTGAACCTCAGCTGGGCTCACTCAGCCATCTGCCACAGAAGCAATAGTATTTTCTGAAATAGCCATTTGAAATAGAAATACAAATGACACCGTGTACAAACAGAAACCTGCCCAGGGCCCATCACTAGTGCCAGTATAGTGCTTGCAGAAAGAGAAGCACATGGAATAGCACATAGATCTTGGAACATAAAATTGCACCCACGATGATGTTGAATTTGAATCCACTAACCCTCTGGCAGCAGACAGATCTTACAAACACAGGTATTTGATCTACAATGTATGGCGATGTATTCTGAAATTAAATATTTGTCATGTATATTCTTTTACCAGGTACACTTTAAGCATCAAGGATCATCATGGAACTAAACAGGCAAATCCCTGCCCCTTGGGCATTTATATTCCTGGTAGAAGACCCCAACACGGAACTAATTAACAGAAGTCTGATGTCTTAGGTAGTGATTGCTATTACTAGGTGTAATACTAAAAATACTAAAAATAACACAATAATGGGGATAGTGAGGGGGAGACAGGTGTTACTTCTTATAGGGTTCTCAAACAAGGTCTCCTTTATAAGGTATAATTTGAAAAGAGATCTGAAGAAAGTAGAAAAAAGAAATTGTGATGATCTTCTAGAAGTGTGGGACAATGAATCAGAGTCACTGAGTAACCCATGGTAGGGAGTCTAGTAGCAGACCTCACAAATCAGAGCATCCAAAGGTTTATAAACTCCAGGGAAAGGTAAGTCAGAAGTAAACGTGCCTCTGCCCTCCCCACCCTACCCCCTCTCCACATCCAGGAGGTGACAAAGAAGGTTGCTGTGTGTATCAGCTTAGGGGCAAAACTGTCACTCTTCTCACTTTCCCCCAGCCCCTAGCAACCATTCCTCTTATTGACAAATGGTATTCTGTTGTATGGATATATCACATTTCATTTATCCATTCATCATCTGATGGACTTCTTGGTTGTTTTCCCTGAATGGAAATGTAGATAATAACATTTCCACTTGAATAATGCCTCTACAAACATTGGTGTATAAGTTTTTGTGTGGATATGCGTTTTCATTTATCTTGGGTATATATACCTAGGAATGAAATTGCTTGTTCATATGCTAACTCTGTGTTTAACATTTTCAAGAACAGCCAAACTCTTTTCCAAAGTGACTGCACCATTTTATATTCCCATCGGAAATGGTAATGGTTCCACATTTTCACCAATATCTATCCCCTGCCTTTTTGATTATAGGCATCTTAGTGGGTGTAAGGTGGTATCTCATTGTGGTTTTGATTTGTGCTTCCCTAATGACTAACGATGTTGAGCATTTTCTCATGTACTTATTGGCCATTTGTGTATCTTCTTTGGAGAAATGTCTGTTCAAATCCTTTGCACATTTTTATGTATGTATGTATGTATTGATTGATTTTTAAAGATTTTATGTATATATTTATTTGAGAGAGAAGAGAGCATTTGAGCAGCAGGAGGGGCAGAGGAAGAGAGAGTATCTTAAGCAGACTCTGAGCTTGGAGCCCAATACATGGCTCAATCTCACCCTAAGATCATCACTTGAGCCAAAAACAAGAGTTGAACACTTGACACACTGATCCACCCAGGCACCCCATTTGCATATTTTTAGATAGGCTTATTTGTTTTCTTGTTATTGAGTTGTAGATGTTCTTTGGATATTCTGGATACAAGTCCCTTGTCAGATGCATGATTTGCAAATATTGTAACAGTAAATAATACTACAGGACATCTCTGTAACAGAATGTTTTACCTAGCAAAAAATCCATTCTTTCATATCATCTAATACTTAGCCCACATCCAGATTTCTCAACTTACCTCAGTAATAGATTATAATATATATATTATTATATATAATAATAGATTAAACTTCATCTTATGTCTCCTAAATATTTTCATACCTATAACCATACATCCATAATTTTTCATGCCATTTATTTGTTGAAGAAACTGGGTTATTCATACCATGGGGTGTTCCACATTTTGAATTATATAACTTGTTCTATTGCATTCTGTTTTTCCATTATCTAGAAGTTAAAATAAAAACTTGGGCATATTCAGGCCAAAATTTCTGTTTGTTTCAAGTTTTTATCTAAATTCTAGTTAGTTAATAGGAAAAAAAAACCCTAAGGGTTGCTAGAGGAGAGGCAGGTGGAGGGATGGTGTAACTGGGTGACAGGCATTAAGGAGGACACATGATGTAATGAACACTGGGTGTTATATGCAACTGACAAATCACTGACCTCTACCTCTGAAACTAATAACACACTATATGTTCATTGAATTTAAATAAAATTAAATTTAAAAATAAAAAAAAAAGTTTTATGGAAAATAACAACAAAAAAATTCTAATTAGTTATCATATAGTGTAATATGGGTTTCAAGAATAGAATCTAGTGATTCATCACTTACAGCATTACTTACACAACACCCAGTGTCCTCCCAAGTGTCCTCCTTAATCCCCATCACCCATTTAACCCATCCCTCCACCCCCCTCCCCTGCAGCAACCTCAGTTGTTCTCTATAGTTAAGACTCTCTTATGGTTTGCTTCCCTCTCTTTTTTTCCCTTCCCCCATGTTCATCTGCTTTGTTTCTTAAATTCTACATATGAGTGAAATCATACGATATTTGTCTTTCTCTGGTTGACTTATTTCACGTAGCGTAATATGCTCTATCTCCATCTACATCTTTGTAAATGACAAGAATTCATTCTTCTTGATGGCTAAGTAATCTTCCAGTGTTTATATATACCACATCTTCTTTATCCATTCATCAATGGTTCTTTCCAAAATTTGGCTATTGTTGATAATGCCACTATAAACATCAGGGTGCATATGTCCCTTCGAATCTGTATTTTTGTATCCTTTGGGTAAATACCTGGTAGTACAATTGCTGGGTCATAAGGTAGCTCTATTTTTAACTTTTTGAGGAGCCTCCATACTATTCTCCAGAGTGGCTGCACCAGCTTTCCGGTGCAAGAGGGTTCCCCTTTCTCTGCATCCTTGCCAACATCTGTTGTTTCCTGACTTGTTAATTTTAGCCTTCCAACAGGTGTGAGGTGGTATCTCATCATAGTTTTGATTTGTATTTCCCTGATAATGAGTGATATTGAGCATCTTTTCATCTATCTGTTAGCCATCTGGATGTCTTCCTTGGAAAAATGTCTATTTATGTCTTCTGCCCATTTCTTAACTGGATTATTCATTTTTTGGCTATTGAATTTGGTAAATTCTTTATGGATTTCAGATACTAACCTTTTATCAGATATGTCATTTGCACATATCTTCTCCCATTTCATAGGTCAGGCCAAAATTTTTTAAAACACTTCATAGACAGCCCTGTGCAATTCCTACTTGTGTATACACTATTAATACTTCATGCCACTGTAATGGGCTGAATGTTTGTGTTCCTCCAAAATTCATATGTTGAAGCCCTAGACCCCAGTGTTTTAAGATATGGACTTTGGGAGGCAACTAGGATTAGATGCTCATGAGGGTGGGGCCCTTGTGATGGGTTTAGTGCCCTTATAAAAAGAGAAAAAGAAGAAAGGCCATGTGAGAACACAGTGAAGTGGCCATCTATAAGCCAGGAAGCGACCCCTCACTGGACACCAAATCTGCCAGCACCTTGATCTTGGCCTTCTCAGCCTCCAGAACTGTGAGAAATAAATGTGTGTTGTTTAAACCACTTCCTCTATGGTATTTTGTTACAGCAGCCCAAACAGACTAAGACAGTCCTCTGTCCCACATTTGGTGAAATTAAGGCTTGAGATTGATCACGGGGCTCATGTATCACCAGGCTGGTATATCCACTATGAGATTCCACTCAAAATTTCACTTAGTAGTTTATATATTGATTACTGTTGTCTATCTTGATTGTTTCATTAGGGGTTGCAAAATGATTTTTTTCCTAATTTTCTAATTCCTTCTAGATGTATTAGATGGAATTTATCTAGAAAGAAAATCTTTCCCTCATCAACAAATTGGTTACCTTGAAATATAATTGAAATGTAAGAGGAAAAGCAGGATAAATGCTTGGATTGTTTTTACTTTAGAAAAAAAATAGAATAAACTAGATGCCCTGATAACTTTCAGTGATGACTACTGAGAGTCTGTCTTTACCATTACTTATACCTTACACAACTATAGTACAATGTCAAAAGCAGGAACTGAACGTTGGTGCTGTTTGTGTACAGTTCTGTGACATTTTGTCATGTGTAGATATATGTCACCACCACCACAATCAAGAGGCAGAACTCTTCCACCATCACAAAGACCTCCCTCAGGCTACTCTCTTATGGTTACACACCACCCCCCATGTACCATCACTAACCCTTAGCAACCACTAGTCCATTTTCCATATCTATAACTTTGTCATTTTGAGAATGTTATATAAATGAAATCACACGATGTGCGAACTTTTGAGCCTGAGACTTTATTTTTTCCCTCAGCATCATGTTTGTAAGATCGACCCAAGTTGTTGCGTGTATCAGTTTTTATTGCTGAGTAGTATTCCATAGTATGGATATGCCCATTTGTTTAGCCATTCATATATTGAGGGACATTTGTGTTGCTTCCGTTTTGGGGCTGTTACAAATAAAGTTGCTATGAACACTGATGTATATAGGTTTTTGTGGGAGACATACAGTTTTAGTTCTCTGGGGAAAATGCCCAGGAGAGCCATTGCCAGGGAGTATGGTAAATAAATGTACATTCCGTTTTTAAAATAACTTCCACCATTATTCTTTCTGATGCTTAAATTATTCCATCTTTTCCCAGTGGAAGACTTTTCGAGTTGCCTCCTGTGTTTTTCTGACAGGACCCATTAATCTTTTCTAGCTCTGTTTCTTTTCTGATTCAAGAAGGTATCACAGGCATAACTTGTACATTTCCAACCCCAAACTTTAAACCATGCTTTGTTACCTCTGACCACTTGCCTCTCATTGTTCTTTACAAAGTATTTATGAGCACGAAGTAATGAGTGAGCAGTAGATCTGAAATCTGTTCTCTCCCATTACTAGTCAAATCTTCTTACAAGGATACTGAGGACCAGTCTCCTGCAACCAAACCTGAGATTATTTGCTAGTGGGAGAGTTCTTTGGGATAGCAGCAAATACCCATGATTCTGGATTGCTTACAGTAAACAAACCTAAAATCTCTGGAAAATGTTAGTAAGCCAAGTAACTGAGTTCCAACTCAAAATAGCTCCTTCTGGGTAAATGCTGCGACCACACACATCATTTAGAGACCTTATGTGCTAGTCATACACTGCTAGTACGACTATAAGATGGTAAAAATCATATTAGAAAAAGTTTGGCTGTGTTCCTGTCTGTTTGGGCTATCATAACAAAATATCATAAACTGGGTGGCTTAAAACACAAACACTTGTTTTCTCACAATTCTGGAGGCTAGAAATGCAAGATCAAGATACCAGGTGACACGGTTCCCGGTGAGAGCGCTCTCCCTGGTTTCAACTATCTTCTTGCTGTGTCCCTACACGGCTTTCCATGGGGCAGGAAGGTGGGCGGAAGAACTCTCTCATTTCCTCTTCTTACAAGGCCATCAATCCCATCACGGGACCTCACCCTTAGGACCTAATCTAACCCTAATTACCTCCCAAAGGCTCCATCTCTAAGTACCATCACAATGAGGGGTAGAGCTTCAACAAGTGAAGGCGGGGCCATAAACATTCAGTCTATAACACAGTTTTGTACAAACATATACCTAATATATCAGCAGTGATTTTATTCCTACATAATTAACCAAAAGAAAGAAAATATATATTCACAAAAAGACTTGTACAAGAGTACTTATTGAAGCTTTATTTATAATAGACAATAGCTGGTATCCATCAATAGGATAAGAGACAAACCCATTTCAGAATATTCCTTGTATTCATGTGTTTGAGCTGCCATAACAAAACCACAGGCTGGGTGGCTTAAAGAACAGAAATTTCTTTTCTTGCAGTTCTGGAGTCTGGGAAATCCAAGATCAAATTTCCAGTTGATGCAGTTTCTGGTGAGAGTTCTCTTCCCACTTGTTGATGGCCACCTTTTCACTTCGTCGTCACATGGCTTTTCCTTGGTGCGCATATATAGGGAGAGAGTTCTCTGGTGTCCCTATCAGGGCATTAATTCTATCAGATCAGTGCCCACCTTTACAATTTCACTTAACTTCAATTATTTCTTTCGAGGCCCTATCCCCAGATCTAGCCACCCCCAAACATATGAACTGGTGGTGGGAGATAGACACAAACATAACAATAACAATAAATTATCGAAAGTGTAGTACAAAGATAAAGAGACAACAGGTATGAAAGACAGGTTAGAAACCAAAGAGGTCTAAAATGTTTCTAATGAAAGAAGGAAGGAAAGAAAGGGGGAAGGAAGAAACCCATACCTAGATGCATACCAAAGACATTGAAAAGAGGTTTTAAAACCACAGGAGAAATAAAGAGCAGTCATCTTCAAAGTAGTGGCCATGAAGCTGAAACCTGATTTCTCAGCAGCAACATGGAAACCAAAAGTGGAATGATAACTTCCATGTGTTGAAGACATGCCTACTGCTAGAATTCTATGCTCGGAGGAAACTTTAGACAAACAAAAGAGAGTTTGCCACTAGTAGACCCTCGTTAAAGGAATTCTAAAGGATATGCTTCAGGAACAAAGAAAATGTTCACAGATGGAAGATCTGAGATACCAGAACAAATGTGAGGAAATTGGAGAATATGTAGCTAAATCAAAATAAACGTGGACTGGGGTGCCTGGGTGGCTCAGTCAGTTAAGTGTTCAACTCTTGATTTCAGCTCAGATCATGATCTCAGGGTTTTGAGATCAAGTCCAGAGCTGGGCTCTGCACTCAGCAGGGAGTCTGCTTGAGATTCTCTCCCTCAGCAACAACCCCCACCCCCCCCCCGGCCAAGTGCACCTGTGCTCGCTCTCTCAAATAAATAACATCTTTAAAAATAAATAAATGTGGACTGGATAAAAGAATAATAACAATGTCTCATTGTATTAAGAGAAATACAGCACTAAAACTAATAACATGTAAGTCAGGAGAAGGGACAGTCTCTTTAACAAAGAGTGATGGATCAATTTGATCTCTATAGGGACAAAATGAACTTCATCCATACACAGAAAACATCTTTAAATGGATTATAGACTTAAATGTAAGAGATAAAACTATTAAGCTTCTAGAATAAAACATCAAAGATATTTTTCATGGGCTTAGTTCAGGAAAAGATTTCTTAGAAAGGATACAGAAAGCACAAACTATGAAAGAAAAAAAAATTGATACATGTCATCAAAATTTTAAATGTTTGTTCTTCAAAAGACACTGGAAAGAAAATGGAAATACAGGTCACAAACTGGGAGAAAATATGGCAAAACACATACCAGTTTGGACGGGTATGGAGAATATATAAAATAACTCTCACCAACTCAAAACTGGGAAGACACAACCAGATTTTTAAACCAGTAAAGAGTTAAACAGATGCTTCACCAAAGAAGATAGACAAAAGCAAGGACACACATATAAAGCTGCCCAATGTTTTTTGTGTGTGAGAATACACATTTTTATTGAGAAGTTGGGCATGAGGCTTAACTTATTCATGAGATTTGCTCAGTTTTATTTATTTTTTTAAAGCTAGCTAATATTAGTAGTCATTGGACAAATCTAAGTTCAAACTGCAATGAAATATCACTACATACCTAGCAGAGTGGCTAAAATTAAAAGCCACCTAGTAGCCAGTGTTGCCAAGGATGTGAAGCAGCTGGAACTGTCGTGTAGTGTCAGTGGGAAAGCAAAATGGTATAGACACTTTAGGAGAAAAAGCTTGACAATTTATTATAAAGGTAAACCTATAATTACCATATAGCCCAGCAATCCTGTTCTTAAGTACCTACTCAAGAGAAACGAAATCATGTGTCTCCACATAGACTTGTATATGAATGTTGTTAGCACCTTTATGCCTAATAGCCAAAAAAAAAAAAAAAAAAAGGAAATAACACAAGTATCCATGAACTGTTGAATGAATCAACAAAGTGGTATATTCACACAAGAGAATCTTAGTCACCGATAAAAAAGAAATCACTACAAATACATAGAACAACATAGATTAGGTCATGTGATTATGGAGCGAGAAATCCCAGATCTGCACCATTGTGAGCTGCAGGCCCAGGAAAGCCAGTGGCGTAGTCCCAGTCCAAACCCAAAGCTCTGAGAAGCAGGGGTGTTAATAGAGTCAGTTCCAGCCAGAATCTGAAAACTTGGGAACAAAGAGTGCTGATGTCCAAGGGCAGGAGAAGATGAGTATCTCAGCTCTATTCAGACCCTCAAGGACCAGGTGATACCACCCCTATTGTTGAGACCCATCTTCTTTCCTCATCTACTGACTCAAATGCTAATGTCTTCCCCAAACACCCTTATAGGCACACCCAGAAATGATGTTTTAGCAGCTGTCTGGGGCTCCATCAGCCCGTGAAGTTGATGCATAAAAACATTAATATTAACAATTACGCAAAGACAAGCTGTGGCACTTTTCAATACCAAAACACTGG
Organism: Lontra canadensis; assembly: GCF_010015895.1. Taxonomy (NCBI): domain Eukaryota; kingdom Metazoa; phylum Chordata; class Mammalia; order Carnivora; family Mustelidae; genus Lontra; species Lontra canadensis. The sequence goes on along the minus strand of NW_022631106.1, from coordinate 3,511,160 downwards.
AGTACAGAAAATAAAATTAATTCTTACAAATCAATACCAAAAAACCCACAGGGTAACCCAATAAAAATGGAAAAAAGATATTAACAGGCATTTCCCAAAGGAGGATATCCAATTGGCCAATAAAAGATGAAAAGGTGATCAACCAGTCACATTAGTCATTAAAATAAAAGTTATTTGTTACCATTTCTTATCCTCCAGTCTGGGAAGAAGAGAAAAAAAAACAAAATCTAACAATAATCTGTGTGGATGAGAATGCAGAGCCATAGGAACCTCATACCTTGATAGTAGCAAAGTAAGTTGGTATAATCATTCTGGAAATCAGTTTCACATTACATAATAAAATTAAGCATACTTACACCCCAAAGCAATAATCCTACAACAAGGTAGATACTCTAGGGGCACCTGGGCGGCTCGGTCAGTTGAGCAGCTGCCTTTGGCCCGGGTCATGATCCTGGGGTCCTGGAATCAAGCCCCATGTAGAGCTCCCTGCTCTGCAGGGAGCCTGCTTCTCCCTCTCCTCCCTGCTTGGGCTCTCTCTTGCTATCTCTCACTCAAATACATAAATAAATAAAAGGAAAAAAACATTTAAAAAAAAAAGGTATATGCTCTAGAGAAACCCTTGAATGTGTGCACCAACGTCTTAGCTTAGGTCCCGCCTAAGGTCTAGACCAGAACATGGCACTCAGGTAGTTTACCTTGGGATAGTCTTTTTTTTTTTTAAGACTTTATTTATTTGACAGACAGAGATCACAAGTAGGCAGAGAGGCAGGCAGAGAGAGGGGGGAAGCAGGCTCCCTGCTGAGCAGAGAGCCCGATGTGGGGCTCAATCCCAGGACTCTGGGATCATGACCTGAGCCGAAGGCAGAGGCTTAACCCACTGAGCCACCCAGGCGCCCCTACCTTGGGATAGTCTTAAAGAACAGGAGTGGTGTGCTAGAATGATTAGACCAGGGAGAAAGGAAAGCCATTTGAAGGGGGTGTCATGGAGAGTCAGTGGAAGCAACTGGGGCTCAATCTTGCTGGATAGCCTCTGAGAAACTGTATAAAGTGAATTGCCCACCTCTGACCTGGAAATGGGGAATATTTATCCATTGGCTCCAGTCCCCATTGCCCAAAGATCCCTTTTCTTGGGATCTATGAGTAGAATAAATCACCTTTGCCATGGCATTTATCTCTTGATCTGCTGGCCCTGCCTGATCTTCATAAAAGAACCTATTAACACATCTACTGACAATATTTGAATAAATGATCATATAGCTACACAGTGCAATACTATACAGTCATACACATCCACAAACAATAAAACAAGGATGATTCCCACAAACAGAATTTTAACTGAATGTACAAAGACACAAAAAAATACATCAAGCATGATTTCATTTACATAAAGTTCAAAATAGGGGAAAGGGAATCTACAGCATGGAGCGATGCATATGTAGGAAGTCAAACTGTAAAGAAAAGCAAAGAAATATGTATCACAAATGTCAAGATAGTAATTACCTCCAGGAGAGGAGGCAAGGGATTGTGATTTGAGGGGAGGGGCAGATGGAGAGCTTCTGGGGAACTGGTAATGGTCATGGTAATATTTTCTCACTGAGTGATTTTAACAGATTTTCTTTTTAGTGATTCTTTAAATTGTACATAGGTACTTTATGCATTTGCTGCATAAGTCCTAACTTTATATTTAATAAAAATATTTTTAAATGGTTATCATGTGGCTTGATGAATGAGCAGAGGAGTAAAGAGTGAGGAGGCAAATGGATCAAAATGTTAATTGTGTTATCTACCCAGTGCCAAGCGCAGGTGCTCGCTGACTGTAGCACCACAAAGAGGCTGGTATGGCTGCTGCAGAGTCTGGGAGGGACATGCAGTGGGGACAGACACACAGGCAGGGACCAGGCTACAGGGGACCTATATACTGGATTAAGGAGCTTGGACTTCTTCTGACTGGCAATGAACAGCAAGAATTGGGCATTTGTTCTTCACATCATGTGCTGGGGCTGGCAGAGGAAAATGCCCCCTTTCACCAGAGCCTCAAAGGAAGAGGGAGTCCCTCCTGGTCAAGAGCAAGAGCCTTGGTGGAAGGAGGCAGCCGTCAGGCTTGCCCAGCTCCCTGCAGAGAACATGAAGAGCAAGCTGCTGTGCTGAGCTGTCTCTGGAGGGTCAGCTCTGAGCTCCTCCTGGCCCACTGGGATAGATGTGACTGTCCTTATTTTGCAGACACAGCCAGTAGGTCATAGAGCAGGATTTGAATTCATCTGAAGTCGTTTGAGGCAGCCCATGTTTTTAACGACTTGCTCCACTGTCTCTGCAAGACATCATTCTGGGGGCGAAGGAGAGAGGTGGGCAAGTCAGCAGTAAAAAAGGATGGCAGAGCCATGGGAGGAGACAAGATCCCTGGGAGAAGAATACCAGAACTCCCCCTGAGACTACCAACAGAAAGAGGGCATCCTGGAAGGAATGGTTGGGGTGGGATGGGAGGAGGCCACCCTGATGTACACTGAGGAGATTAAGTAGACTTTTCCTAGGATTCTTAATTTTTTTGACAGAAAGGGACACAGCAAGAGAGGGAACACAAGCAGGGGGAGTAGGAGAGGGAGAAGCAGGCTTCTCGAGGAGGAGGGAGCCTGATGTGGGGCTCGATCCCAGGACCCTGGGATTATGACCTGAGCTCAAGGCAGACTCTCAATTACTGAGCCATCCTGGTGCCCAATTAAGTAGACTTTTTAAAGAATAATGGCTTTGAAGAGAAGTGAAAAGGAGGAAGGTAGATGGGGGCGGGGGCAGGATAGACAATGAATCCTCTGGTTACTGCCCAGTGGAACATTTGCTAAAATACCCTCCAAAAGTCTGGTGCTAGTTCTTGTTACTTTGATCCATAACAAATTGGAAGTAGGACTATTAGATTTGGGATAGAAAATCTAGAGCAGAATATATCTCCTTATGGACAGATAAGGGAATGCTATAAGCAAAAATGTAAATGATTTTGAATTATGTTGATATCTATAAAACTACTATCAGAAATAGCCCAAATTTCCACCAGTAAGAGAATGTTTTAAAACTGTGGTGCATTCATACAGTTCTCTGCCTCGTCCATCCCAGGCACTTTGTCTCTGGGTGTCTGCTCTCTTTTACTTTAGCTGATACGTAAACATTTGATCTTGCTTTCAGATGAACTGACGACAATGCGTTCCTGTCTGAGCAAAGCGTAAAGACAGTCATTGTCCTTACAGAGCAAGGGAATCGGCTTTGGCATCAGATTGACTCCGTGCTGATCTTACCTTCACTGTTTACTCCTCTATAAAATGATACCAATCTCTACCTTGGTCTATTACCAAAATATAACGCCCGCTCCGTGCCACACACCGTTCTGAGCCTTTGCAGATGTTAACTTAATCCTCCCATCCAACACCCCTATGAGCTAGCTACTCTGGTTTGCTCGTTTTTCTAATAAACTGAGGCACAGACAGATTGAGTGACTTGGCACGTCACAAAGCTGGTGACGAGAGGAGTGTGTTGATTCGGGATTTGAACGCCCACCGCCTTCTGGCTGCAGAACCCGTGCCATCCAACAGGAAACCAGCCCATTCCCGGAGCTGGCAAGCGGTGAGGACTCCGCACGGCGGCCGCAGGACGTGCAGCGCGCAAGTGGAATCGGCTTTTCCGGGAGGCTGGACTTCTGAGCGCGGGCGTGAGGCGGTGAGGACCCCGCCCGGGAATCCTGCGGCGGTCGGAAGCCGAGTCCAGTTCCGCGCGTCCGCCGCCGCAGGAGGGCGCTGCCGCCCTCGCCGGCCGCCCGCGCGCTCCAGGCGGTCCCCGCGGCAGGGCGCGCCGCTGCAAGATGTCCGTGCGCCGCGGCCAGCGGCCCACGCGGCCCGCCACCCGCCTCTCCTGGCTGCTGTGCTGCAGCGCCCTGCTGTCCCCCGCCGCGGGCTACGTGATCGTGAGCTCCGTGTCCTGGGCCGTCACAAACGAGGTGGACGAGGAGCTGGACAGCGCCTCCACCGAGGAGGCGCTGCCCGCGCTGCTGGAGGACTCGGGTAGCATCTGGCAGCGCAGCTTCCCGGCCTCCGCACACAAGGAGGACGCGCACCTGCCGCCTCCGCCAGGCGCCGCCCGCGCCAGGCCGCCCCCAGCGCCGCCCGGGATGTTCTCCTACCGGCGCGAGAGCGGCCCGAGGCTGCGCCCCGGCATCGCCCGCTTCCTGGCCCACGCCAGCGCCTGGGGCTGTCTGGCCACCGTGTCCGCCCACGAGAAGGTAAGCCGCCCCACCGGGAGCCGGCTGCAGGTGCATGCCTTGCGGTGGCCTGGGGACGGGGAAACGCTAGCGACCGCCCCCGGGGCTCGGACCCAGGTCTCACAGACGTGCCCAGCGGGCTGGGTTGCATTGTGGACGGCGCATAAATAATGGAACCAGATTGTGCTTTGCTTAACGTGGCAGAGGGGGAGGGGGTGCTGACAGCCAGGCATCCTGCCAGGTGGATGGGGACTGAAGTGCAGTCCTGAGGTGGTCAAAGAGAAGTACGCATAACCAGTGCCTGACCCGTCCAGACCTGGACAAAAGAAGCCAGACCTGCCTTTGGCATCCCAGAGTAGGCGCGTACGGCCTCCCAGGTCACGGCACCCAACAGACCCAAACTTCCTGGTCATCTACTGACACTGGGGACTGGAAAAAAAGATGCCACGGGGGTTTTGGTGGAAATTGACATTTTGAAATAATGGAACTCAAGAATTTTCCTGGAAAGGAGGTTTAGGGTGCAAAGTGTATACATGCTGGAATGAGATGTTTTCTGCTGCAATTTTATCATTCAGTTCGCAAATGTTTTACTCACCTGTCAGCCAGATTTCCACCTTAAGCCAAATGGCACGGATAAATATGGGGATGTGACATCCGCAAGTACACACCCTCCAGAAAGATTTCAGGGCTGGTAAGATCCATATAAGGGTTTTATTACAGGGAAGTAGTTTGAAATCTTATTTAATTTATGCAAAAACAAATTTGGGGGGAATGTGTAGGTCATTGGGCAGCAGGCAGGTTCTGACCCAGGTGTGGGTCTCACCCATCTGGAAACTGGCCAAGTCACTGGATTGTCCACTTTGCTTTCTTCCTATGTGAAGTTAAGTGGTTGGCTATGTAGTTCTGAAGTTCCTGTTTTACTCTTAAAAAATAAATAAGTTTATTCTGATTATGGCAGTGATCTTAACCACAGTCACAGTATCCAAATGGTTTCTCACAGTTATATATTATGCTCCTAAGACACACCTTACGAAGATATGAAGCTTACATATGAAGCTGATCTTGGTTTAAAACACAAATTGTGGGGCAACTGAGTGGTTCAGTTGTTAGCCATCTTCCTTCAGCTCGGATCATGATCCCAGGGTCCTGGGATCGAGCCCCGCATCGGACTCCCTGCTCAGCGAGGAGTCTGCTTCTCCCTCTCCCTCTGCCCCTCTACCTGCTTGTGCTCTGTCAGATAATATTTCCTATGTACACATCATGTGTGCAAAGCATGACTCTAGGCAGTTGGACAAGCTGAAAAACAGAATCTGTGAATGAACTTATATTACCATTTTGGAAGACTCCTTAACATTGCATCTTCTTCAAAGAAGAGAGCCATCCCTTATTCCAAATCTACACACCCCTGCCATATAACACTGGAAAGACAAGGACAACCCTGAATTCTGAGCTCAGTGACAATAAGGAGCACTCTGTAAAGAGTAAATGAAGCTCAGGAAGATTGGGAGGCAGTAACCAGCAGGGTTTGGAAAAACCTAAGAAATATCTGAGAACTTGACCTCCTTCACTGGATAATCATGAACAAAAGTGAGTGTAGAGTGTTTCTGTGACTTCCACGGTGAGTTACTGAATCATATAATGGAATATTGATTACAATAAAAAAATGGAACTAATACATAAGAAAATGGTGTGGCTCTAAAAGAAATAGTTCCCCCAGAGACCAGAGATCACAAGATATTGAAGTTAAGACCTAACTTCTATCCCCGAAGTTTTCAAAACCTTGGGAGAGTGGGGCTCCCAGGGGCAGCTTGTGGGAAAGGTTCTAGCACCCCTCCATGAATTTTATCTCCCCTCCCACAAATAATTTTAAATTGTGTAAAGTGAGCATTTTCCTATGTAGATGCAGCAGCTTCAAGGATAATCTCCTAGGTGTTCTTCCACACAGACTGCCCCCATTCAGCTCCTCTGTAGAAATTCTGGAGCCCTCTCCACGTGAACTGGGTCAGTTGGGAACCACTGTGCCTTCATTTGCTACCTGTCAAAACCACAGTGATGCCATCCTCGTTGTTATATTTCCTGGCCAGAGACACACACGAAGCTCCCAGCTCACATCAATCCAAAACCTTGCATTGAAAAAGCCCTTTGCGCTGTTTGTTAGATCCCAGGACTGCCGTTTGGGAACTGCCTGCCCATCAGCGACGGCCCCTTGAACAACAGCACTGGGACTCCTTTCTTCTATGTGACACCCAAGGACCCTGCAGTGGCCGATCTCATGAAGAACCCTATGGCTTCCCTCCTGCTGCCAGAATCGGAAGGAGAGTTCTGCAGGTAGACAAAGGGGTTGACCTTGCCTTCCCAGGTCCGCTGCATAAAGCAGGGAGGCTGTGGGGTGGGACCGCTCTGCGTCACGTGACTTTAGCAGGGCCCTGTGATGCCAAGTGATGTGTTCACCAACCTGAAGTGGCAAGAGTGGCTTTCCACTCTTTGGGATCAGATTGATTTCTGCCACTCACCAAGCTGTGTGGTTGGGAGCAAGTGGCTTCAACTTTGGGGGCATCCGCTTCCTCCTCTGTGAAATGGGAATAATAATTCCTGCCTCATAGGGTTACTGGGAGGGGAGAGGGTCTTGTACAATACCTGGTGGGCAAATGGCAGCTCTTGTTATGATGGACAAGAGGTAGGGAGGGGAGGCTGGTGATGGAGGGATCTAGTAGTTGGCCTGTGAGGCACCCAGAGCATGGAATCCATTTACCACCCTCCAGGGGGCTCCCTAGTTCATTCTCTGTTGATCGTTTTTCAAATTAATTTCAAACCCGCCATTCCCCACCCAACCGGAGATGTGTGCACAAAGACCCCAAGTTCTTTAACCCTCTTTTTCAAAAAGTCTAAAGGAAAAGACACTTAAGTGCAGATGGAACATTAATTCTGCACTTGTGTAGAGCCTGAAATCGCATCCTGCCTGGGAGATTTCTGCCCCAAGCTCGCGTGGGGGGCTGCCTGGCAGCACCCCCCGAGGAGCGGCAAATGTAGCAGGTGGCCCCAGACAAGTCCCCCAATCCCCAGGACTCTGTCGCTTCCCTGTAAAAGGTAGTGACACTTTAGGAACTAGGCTAGGATTCATCCCAATTCCAAAATTCCGGTATTCTTTACGCAAAGCATAGAAAACATATTAAGCAAATAAACTGATTCATTCTTTCGGGGGGTGGTAATAAAGCAACAGTGTGCTGTAAAATGTCACCCAGATAAAAGACCCTGTCTCTTACCCTTGGGCACTGATGAGGAGAGACTGCATCTGGCTGGAGACAGTTCAGCAGACCCAGTTCCCTCTGTAGGGCCCGGCAAGAAGCCAGAAAAAGGGATGTTTCCTCTTTCATGGAAGAGTCTCTCTGTTCTTGGGCAGCCACGCTTGCTGGCCCCAGAAGGATATTCCCAGGATACCCTTCTAAACGTCTGAGCAGTTCCTAAGTCAGGCATCCTCAAAGTCGTCACAAGGCCGGAGCGTGTCCATTGCCACACCTGCTCATGGAGACAGACAGCAAAACACATTGCCGTGCAGCTGCGCAGCGCTCAGGGTGTAGGAGGGATTGTGGACTGGAAAGTCCCAGGCAGACGTCAGCAGGAGCTGAAAGCTGGCAGCCCCGAAAAATCTGGCTTTGAGAGGTCCTCGCTGGGGGGATCCAGGTCCCTAAGAACTGGGCATACCTGTTAGCATGGTGTGCATGCTGACCAGCTGCAGAAAGGGCAAACTCCAGGGACCAGCCAAGGTAGCTGGCCGAGGCAGCTCAGCTCAGGACCCAAGGCAGACCCCTGCCGGGCCTGAGGGCCTCGGTGTCTCAGCACCATTGCACATCTGGACTGGAAGAGGAGGGATGAGCTGCCACCTTTGGTGCCCCTGTGTCTAAATACTCATTCGAAACTCCTCAGGACTGCTCCCTGCTTGCCCTGCTTGAGCTTCTGAAGCATTAAAATCGAACTTAAAGAAATGCACACAAAAATCAAGTTTAGCCATAGGAAGCCCTGCAGCTCAGGTGACCAGGCTGTGGGGCCTGTTGTCACCCCCAGGGCCACTACTTCCAATGAACTGCCTGCACCCGGGTGTGCTTCCTCTGTGAGAGCTTCATCGTCCAAGTTCAGTGTTACATTTTGGGTTTGGGCTCCAGAATCGTGGGGATGTTGAGCTCAGAGACTTCACAAGAAAGACAGACTAACACCAGAGCCCTGAATAGTCAAACCAAGTGGGAGCTCTTGGACCACAGGAGCATAGCATGGCATCAGGTGGGAATGGCCATGACTAAGAACTACCCCAACATGCAAGAAGTTCAAGGTTATGGCCCGGCCAGGCTGTATCCGGCTGGCGCTCCTACCTGATCCCAGAGCCCAGAGGGATGGCTGCTGTGACCAGGGCTCTTTGTCAAGCACATCAAAGCAATTCCCACAGAGCAGCGGGATTAAAAAACAAACAACTCCCATTTCTCATGATGATGTTGATCAATCAAAGCCTCCTTCGGAAGGCAGCTCATACTCAGAAAAATGAGCATTGTCTTCGGTCTTTAAAGCTGGTGTCCAAGGGAATTGAAAAGGTGCCACAGCCTTTGTACCTTCACTTTCGGTGCGGGCTGTGTGCTCACGGTCCTCTGCCGCTCTCTGCCGCTGGGGAGGGCCGGAGGCTTTCCCATTTCACCCTAAGTGGGCAGACAAAGCCAGAGCCAGTCTTCTGTGGAATGCCTCGCAGGGCTATGTGGGCCCTGAGGGCCACGCAGGGGCTGAGGAGCCTGCAGCCACAGAACCGCAAACCAAGGCCAGACAGGAAGGAAGCAGCGTGGCCGCCGATGCTCTAGAGAAGGAAAAGAAGTGCCTTTCCAGCCATTTCCTGAATGGCCCACGGGGCATTTCAGCTACAGCCTGCCTTTGCATGCATCGGGGTAGGCCCTGGTGCCGGCGGAGTCTGCATTGGGACGGGCTGGTGAGCCCCCTTTCCAGGGACCACAGCCCCAGAATGAGGGCTGAGCACAGTTCCTGCCCGAGGGTAAGCCCAGTGCATCTGATTGTACTGCGAGGGCAGGCTGATCGGCCCTCTGCTAGTAGAGCTCCACACGCAGACAGATAGCTGTGGGTGTGAGTGTGTGTGCGTGCACATGTGTGTGCAAACGTGCATGTCCTGTCACACACATATCCAACTATTACCGTTCTGAGGGCGTATATGTCAGTCACCTCCACTGGTTCCTCCCTCCCCGCCCCAGTCCCCTCTGTCACCTTGAGTTCATCCTCAAGATGAATTCCTCAGAATCCATGTCAGATCCTGGAATTCCCTGCTTAAATGCTTTCATTGGGAAAAATAACAAAATCCTTTCATGGCCAGGAGACTGCCTCCCCCTCAAAATAGAGAAGAGAGCCTGTGTCTTTGCTAACTGGCTTAATAGTTGGTTGATATCCTAGTTTTATTAATTTGAGAGGTTTAACCTAAAAGCTTGTTGTCATCAAAGCTGATACAGGTGTTTAGCATGTAGCTAAGAAATGCTTTCTTTTAACTGAGATGTAATTGCCATGTAATATTGTACGTTTAAGGTGCACAACAGTTGATTTGATACATTTGTATATTACGGTGTAATTACATCATGGCGTTCGCTAACACCTCTGTCACATATAATTGCCATTTATTTTTTGGAGTGAGAACATTTAAGATCTGGTCTCCTAGCAACTTTGAAGGATATAATGTATTATCATTGCCTTTGATCGCTGTGCTGTGCGTTAGCTATCCAAAACTTATCCATCTTCCAAATGCATGTCTGTATCCTTTGACCAACATCTCCCCAATTTCCCCCAATCCTCATTGCCTGGTAACTGCCATCCTACTCTCTGTTTTGGTGAGTTTGGCTTATTTTGGATTCCAAATGTACATGAGACCATATTTGAATTTCTCTGTTAGATGTTTCTTGCTCAACATAATGTCCTCAGGGGCCATCCATGTTGTCACCAGTGGCAAAATTCCCTTTTTATCTTAGCTGAGGAATATTCCACTGTATATAAGAAGTGTTTTTCATTCAGTAATACCACATGTATGCTGACACAGATCATGCCTCCCAAAAATGATACTTGGGTCTATCAGCTGGCCTGTAGATTAACAATGAAGTTGGATCTAAACTGCTATGGTGGGGGGGGAGGGTTGGAATGCCTAGGTTGCTCAGTGGTTAAGCATCTGACTTCAGCTCATGTCATGATCCCAAGGTCCTGGGATCAAGGCCCATCAGGCTCCCTGCTCAGTGGAGAACCTGCTTCTCTCTCTCACTCTGCCTGCTGCTCCCCCTGCTTATTCTCTCTCTCTCTCTCTGTCAAATAAATAAATAAATGTGTGTGTGTGTGTGTGTGTGTGTGTGTGTGTGTATGTATTTTTTTTTAACTGCTATGGTTGAAAGACATTGAGTATCCAAAACTCTCAGGAAGTTTAATGATGAAGAGAATACACAGCAAATGTCCTTTCCTTAACTGAAGCTGGGTAAGGTCAACATCTTGAGAATAAGCAAAGGAATGAGTACTTCTCCATATCTTACAGGTTTATGGGGACCTTAAAGAGTTTTTCAGTGAATCTGTAAAATTCAGCCTGGGATAATCCATCCCATCTAGCTATGAGGTTTCCCCCAAACTTTTTACCACCCTGATCCTCTGGTCCCTGAACATGCCCTAAAATGTCACAGTAAAGATACTAGACTTAGTTAATTGCACACAGTTGTCTTGATTCCCACCCAAGGCATATCGAATTGGGTGCTATCACCCTGCCCTTCTTCCTGGAGGAGATCATCTGGAAAAAGAATCTGACTGGATAATTAGCAGAAAGCGCCTTTCAGTACTGAAAAAGGATAGGATTGGTGGTTCCTAAGGGACAAGGCTCAGGTTTCTCAGCTCAGGTTAACATGACAGATTGAGAATAAGACGCCACTTTACAAGATTTCACCAGCAATGAGCAACCCCCGCTCTCTCGTTTTCCTCTCCCCTCGAAGACACCAGCATGTAGAGAGGCTCCTATACCTAAGCGAATTTATGCTCAGAGCAGAGACCCAGTGGTATGAACATCCAATAAATATTGATTGACAAAGAAAGCCCACTGGAGACATTTCTCTTCTGCGGAAACATCTTTCCTTATGGAGTATGCAGGCCTGAACACTGTGGAGCTTAGGCTTTGCATCTTCTCAGAGAACCAAGGCGAAGCAAGTCATCTGGGCCAGGAAGGGCTCTTCTGTTGAGTGACATTCTGCTCATTGGCATTAGATGAACCTTCATTTTGAAGATCTGGAAATCAATAAAACCTAAAGGGGCTTATCAGCACCATTATCTCTGCAATGAAAAAAATCTGATAATTGAGACACAGGCTAGGTTTCTACTCAGTTATCAAGAAAGAAAGATCTGAGGGGCACCTGGGTGGCTCAGTCATTTAAGCGTCTGCCTTCGGCTCAGGTTATGATCCCAGGGTCCTGAGATCAAACCCCACATTGGGCTCCCTACTCATTGGGGAGCCTGCTTCTCCCTCTTCCTCTGCCCCTCCATCTGCTTGTGCTCTCTCTCTCTCTCTCTCTCAAATAAATAAATAAAATCTTAAAAAAAAAAAAAAAGGATCTGAGAACACCTGTTTACTTTTCCCCCAAAAGGCTTTTCATGAAATATTGCCATGGCTCATTCATTTCCCCCCATCTGACGGCATCCCTGCCCAAACAAGAAGCTTGTCAAAGCTCTTTAATTGACCAGGGCTCAGTGTGGTTGGGCGTTAGAGGAGATGCTAAAACTTTGGATTGTAAAGGAATCTAGTTTCTGAGAGGCAGGTGCCAGATTGTGAATGGATTGCAGCCGGGTGGGTGTGTAAAACACAGTGGGATCCCTTGAGAAACGATGGTCCCTCAGAATGATTTGCTTGGAGGGGTGCATGTTGCACAGGCAATTCAACCTGAAAGAATCATACATCAAAAAAGTACTGCTCACACTAGAGAGTTTGGGACAATGTGCTGGGACACAGGTTCCCGCCCTCTCCTCTGAGCAGCCCTGGCATGTGACAGGCATTTTGACAGGACGAGAAGCTCCTTTGGTGAAACGTGGGAGGGTGTTGATGGGAGGGCTGGTCTGCTTTTATGCCATGAGCACAGGCTAAATGCTTGTTGAGCACGTGCAACTGAAATAGTGCACCGAGTTTAATCGTTTCTTTGCATAAAATAGCAAGAAATTCCGGAAATAGGAATGTCCCTTAGCCTACATCATTTTAACCATTCTTGTAGGAAGAAAAGATGATGTTGAACAGCAGCTAAAAAACCTTAGCCCAGTCTAATGCCAAATGCAGGCTCTGGGATTTGTGCCCCAAGAGCTGTGTGTGGAAGTCTCTCTTTTTCATCCTTTTCTAGAAGAGTTCAGGCAAGTGAGCACACAGTGTTAAGCATGTGCTTGCAACGGCTCGCCTGCTAGCGGCCAAGATGCATCTCTGTCTGCACTTTGTCTACCTGAGACGTGACATGCATTTCAAAGCGCTGGGCCCAGCCCTCATCAGATGAAGAAGCTGAATTCAATTTCTCTTCACTGACTTTTGTTCATTCCCCTTGAAGGCAACATATATATCTTCTAAACAGATGGCTCTCTGTCCAGGTTCACTTTGCCTCTTCTCTCTCACCTGCACATCCCTGCAGTCCTGCAGCTCACATTAACCTGAGTTGCTTTCAGAAGAGCTGTCTAGGAGAGAAGGCAGCTGTGCGGGGAGAAGGCTTCCCAAGCAGATGTTTGGGTATTCTCTCCTGTCTTCTACTCATTTCCTGGGTCAGCGTTCCCAGGAACCCGTGGCCACCTCTTTCTCCATAATTTCCTTTCAGCTCCATGAAGTTCTGTCCTCGTGGTTCCCAGGGCACTCATTTCACAGGTCCACCGATGATTCTGGTTCCTCTATCTTTATACCTCCTCTTTCCCACATCTCTGCCTACCTTTCCCCATCAGTCACCTGTTAGATGTGATTCTACCTTGAGCTGAAACGATTTGAATTCATGATAAGGATGTAACTCCCATAAACATACACTTTCCAGAAAGCTTTTAGGGTTGTTAAGATAGATGTAAGGGTTTTCTTACGAGGCCCTTAGCCTCTGGAAAGTGCTAATCTATTTTGTGTATCTATTGAATGTGTCTATTCTGGACATTTCCTATAAGTGGAATTATATAATGTATGCTTTTTATGACTGATTTCTCTCACTTAGCACAATGCTTTGTCAATGCAAAATGAACAAATCTTTTAGAATCTCTAACAGCAAGAAAGAGCGTTTAATCGAGCCCAAGTTAGGATAGCTGCCAGGGAAACGTGCTCTTCATAGGGAAGAAAGTACTCCAGAGAATGAATCATTTTTACAAGGTTATATACTTTTTACATCCTGTTAGAAGCTCACAAGATTATGGATTCGCATATAGGCAGGAATCAAGAGTTTTATCATTAAGGAATTCAGGGAGCAGGAACATTGATCACTATCTCAAGGACAAGATGGTTTCCTTTGGGCTACTCCTTCACAAAGCAGGTGTACAATGTATGTGTGGAGGGCCCTAAATCAGGCTTTGGGTTGGAACAAAGTTTATGAACAGTCATGCTGACTTAGAAAGAAATCTAGAATGGTTTCCCTTGTAGATCTTTATTTTTTTTTTAATATTTTATTTATTTATTTGACAGAGAGGCAGAGAGGCAGGCAGAGAGAGAGGAAGGGAAGCAGGCTTCTGGCCAAGCAGAGAGCCCAGTGTGGGGCTCAATCCCAGGACCCTGGGATCATGACCTGAGCCAAAGGCAGAGGCTTTAACCCACTGATCCACCCAGGCACCCCTCCCTTGTAGATCTTTAGAGAGTTTTGCCCTTATCAGCTTTCAGAGTTCATTATGTTTTAGCATGTATCAGTATTTCATTCCTTCTTATGGCCAAATACCATTTTATTGTCTGAATATGCTGCATTCTATTTATCTGTTTTTATTGATGTATTCATCAGTTGATGGACATTTGCTTCCATGTTTTGGCTGTTATGAATTATGCTACTATGAATATTTGGAAGTTTTTGTACTTTTTTTTCCCCCAATTCTCTTTGGTATCCTCCTAAGAGTGGACCAGAACTGCTGGGTTATAAGGTAAGTATATGTTTAACTTTTTGAGGAACCGAATGTTTTCTTCACTGGTTGTGCCATTTTATCTTCCCATCAGCAATGTATGAGGTTTCCAGTTTCTCTACATCCTCACCAACACTTGTTATTGTCTGCTTGTTTATGATGGCCATCCTCGTGGGTTTGAAGTGGTATCTCATTGTGGTTTTGATAGGCACTTCCCTAACGACTACTAATGTTAAGTGTCTTCTCATGTTCTTTTTTTTTTTTTAATTTTATTTATTTATTTGAGAGAGAGACAGTGAGAGAGAGCATGAGATGGGAGAAGATCAGAGGGAGAAGCAGACTCCCCATGGAGCAGGGAGCCTGATGTGGGACCCGATTCCAGGACTCTGGGATCATGACCTGAGCTGAAGGCAGTCGCTTAGCCAACTGAGCCACCCAGGTGCCCTCTTCTCATGTTCTTGTTAGCTATCTGTGTATCTTCTTTGGAGAACTATTTCATACCTTTACCTGCTTTTAATTGGGCCATTTGTCTTCTTATTATTCAGTTGCCAGAGTTCTTTCTATATTCTGGATATGATCCTTGTTGGATGTATAATTTGCAAATATTTTCTTAATGCATTTTTGTCTAATTTTCTCTTCTTTCGTCATTGGAAGAAGGAGAAAAACTCAGGATTCAATGTAGACATTTAAATTCTAGGGCACCTAATTGGCTCAGTTGTTTCAACGTCTGCCTTTGGCTCCAATTGTGATCGCTGGGTCCTGGGATAGAGCCCCGCATTGGGCTCCTTGCTCATCGGGGAGCCTGCTTCTCCCTCTGCCTGTCGCTCCCCCTGCTTGTGCTCTCTCTCTCTCCCTCTCTCTGTCAAATAAATAAATAAATATTTATAAATAAATAAAATCTTTTTAAAAATCATTCATTCATTCATTCTATATAGTCTTGCTTAGCATCCTTTCACTTCTGTGAGGTGGGTTCCCCCCATCAGAGAAGGACATAGTTGAAGTCACTCTCTTGAGACAATACAGAAGTGTACCTAAATTATCTATGTAGAATGGTAAGAAATGTCTAAGAAAAAAAGACTTTAACTAATAGGATTACAAAGGAATTTGTGAGGGAAAGCTGTTATTCTAATAATGTAGAGATGTGGTGGGAAGATACAAGAAATTCAATTAAACATTAATTGAATTAAGTGTATTGTATGCAAAGGAACATGGCAAATATTGTGATGAAACTAGGCAAATTTTCTTTCAGACAGTATTTACCAAGCACTCCCCAGGCAATGACCACGTGTGTAAAGGGCCTCTAACTGTTAAAACCACACTGCTCCACAGCAGGGGGGAAGAGTAGAAATCCACACAGGAGCTGTGATTTCCACTAGCTCAGTCTCTCCTTCGCGTCTGTCTGTCCACCATTTCCGCCTCATCCGACCCAACCTGATCTGTCCTTCAAAACTAAGAAACTGAGGAGCCTAAGTGGCTCAGTCCTTTAAGGTTGGACTCTTGATTTCTGCTCAGTTCTAAGGTCATGGTCCCAGAGTCCTAAGATGGAGCCCCAGGTTGGGCTCTGCGCTCAGGGAGGAGTCTGCTTGAGATCCCCTCTCCCTCTCCCCCTGCTCCCTCCCTGCCCCACTCACACACTGTCTCTTCCTCTCTTTCTCTAGAGTAAATAAATAAATAAATCTACAAAACAAAAACAACAAAGACACGAAGCTCTTGAAAGTCCCTTCCTTTTTTTGCCTCTTCCTTCCCGGGTTAAAGATGTGTTCACATTTTCTAGTCCCAGTAACTACGAGTTAGTTCATTACCCAGGATGTGCTTCGTTTCTGTCTGCCTCTCGAGGAGAGCAGTCTCAGCCCCCGACATCGCCCAGTCCCTGCTCTGGACAGCGGGGCGTCTGCAGGCTCTCCGCTTGCTGATCCTAGTTCGCTCTCCACTGCCTTCCCCGCCCGTCCCCCTGGAGGTGCCTGCGAGCCGGCCGCGCTGAAGTTGACGCAGCTGCAGCCAGCTGCAGACAGATGTGATTCTAGAAGTGGCACAGCTTTCCTTATTAGGTGGGACCAGGCTCCCGGGTGCTTAGCAGTGGCCCTAGGCTGCCACCTTCCGTCTGACCGGATTAGGAGCTGAGGGCTGAGAGCTGGAGGGCAGATGTGGAGGGTGCAGGGTTGCTCATCCCCTCCCCACACACGGTCTCTGCAGAGGGACAGCTCTGCTCCCCACTGAGCACGCACAGCCTCTGGGTTCAGCTCCTCTGGGGCTGCCTTCTTTCCTTCTCCCCTCTCAAGTGAGTGAAGTGGCAGAGAGGCACGCAGCTTCTCTTGCTGGATTCATTGTTTGCTGCACGACTCCGGGCAAGATGGGTAGTAGGATTTGGGGAAGGACCCCTGAACGAGTGATGCCAGACAGGTTACCTCTTAGGCGCGAGCCCCAACAGCTAGACCATTTTAACACAGAATAAGGACCAAAGCAAAGCACGCTCTGAGGACTCCTGTGGGATTTGTGGCACCTCCTCAGGGAGTGGCTGTGCTCCCTCTGACACAGGAGCCATGGTGGGTCCAAGAAGCACGATCACAGGAGCTGAGCAGCAAGCCCCGCTTGCCCAGGACGGGCTCCCAGCGGTGTGGGCAGAATGGCGGAGGGGGCTTGGATGGAATCCTGGTGGTTTGGGTGGTTTCAGGGCAGCATCCAGTCAGAGCCCAGCACTGCAGATGAGGAGCTGCCCCCTCTCAGAAGACCCCATGGTGTCCCCACTCCGGTCACTGGATGCCCCTCATTGTGGGCACGGAGAACGCCTCTGCTCCTTACCTCCAGCCTCCAGCTCCCGGCACTCTCCCTTCCAAACACCATGTCTCTTGCCTGGGGCTTTCTTTTCTTCTCTGAGTTTCAGCAACCTCTGCAAACAAAACCAAACTCTTCTGTGTCTTCTGCTGGTACCAGGATCCAAAATGCAATGACACCAGGGAGGACACCTTTTACAGGGTTGTACGCACTTACCTGTCTTTCTTCCCGTGCACCAGCCTGGGTGCACTGGGGAGGGGGCCTTGCCTTGTCCTGATCACCTAGACTCATTCATGTGCTCTTGTAAACAGAAGAGCAGCCCTTCCTGAGATGTGCTGGCTCCCCTTCATCCCCCGTCCACCCATGGCATTCTCTATCCCCGTCACACAGAGACACAGGAATTCCTGGCCAGCCTCAGTTGGTTATTGTTTCTTTAGCAGTGATTTTATTTTCTTGCTCTATCAGGAGCCAAGGAATGCAGGTAAGCTAGAGTCGAAGGTCAGGAAATAGCAGATGGGGTATCAGACTGGGGCACTGTGCAAAGTGATAACCAGTAACAAGAAGTAAACGGACAGACGTAGGGGAGCTTCAGGAGAAGAGGCAGTTCCTTTCCTGCCAGAGCTGCACACATCCCCAGTCTGGGGATGGACCAGGAGTGTCCTAGACTAATCCAGAAAGAAGAGGCCACCACTGGATCCCAGATATCGAACTAGGAAAGTCATTTTCCCCTTATTTCACTCTATAATCCCTATAACAAAATATTTTTGTTTAATGGGCAGATCGCACTTTAAAATATAACTCCTTCCCCAATTTTTGTTACTCAAAGGTATATATACATATGCAAATCAGAACCTGGGATCAGCATGATCTATTATTTTTACCTCACTGATTTGATTCAATTCCAAGCAAAAGCAAAGAAACTTAACAGTTTTACGTGGTGTTGAGGACTGTGATAGGTCTTAAGGTCTGACCCTGTTTGCAAGCAAGTTGCCCGCGCTCCTTCTAACCAACAAGTGAGCCTGCCATGGTTTGCAGATCCTGGCGGAAGACACAAAACTCATGGGTCAGAGACAAGGGACTGTGTTTCTCACTGCAATTGCAGTGACCAGAGCAGCGGTGTGTTATGGCCAGGGTTCCCATGGGCCCCAGTTCCCATGGGAGCTGGCCATCTGTACACACAATGAGTTGCATAACAGGAGAGGAACCCTCAGCCTAGGGAAACAGAGTCTTATGTAACAGAGAGCAAGCCTGCCTGCCCCGACCACCATCCCCGAGGAAGACCATGGGTGGGTAAATAAGCCTGCCCTTTGTCCCAGAGGGAAACACTGTATGTTCCAAGGCAGTCTGCTCTATAAACATCATCTGGAAAAGATGGTCCTGAACAAAGGAAGCTAGTCTTCTGCTCACAAGAGGTCGGAAACATGAGAGACCCATGGAGAATTGCTTCCAAATGGATAGTGTGTGGAGGGAGTCTTATCTCAGAGAAATGCACAAATTTGTGAATATTTTTTAAACATGGGCCATCTTTGCTTTGCACAATACAGTATTAGCAGAAACGGATGCATGTGGGAATGATCCTTACTTTACACAGTTCCATCAAGATTTTACTGCCGGTATCAAGAACAGTTTGTGGATCACTATTTATACCACACAGCTTCAGGTGGTCATGCTTCAACGCCAAGATCCGTTCTCATAACAGGGAGAGTTCCAGAAACCGCAAACCCTTCTGTCAGTGAGGAACCTCTCAGATGACAAGAAATAGAAAAAAAAAAAAAAAGCTCAGAGGAGCTTAGGGAAATAAATTCATTAGTTGACATATTTGAAAAGTCCAGAGGTAGGTTTTTCTTAGGGCCTCTGCCGCGTCAGCCAAAATGAAATTTTCTCATTTCTCCTCTCTGCCTTCTCCTCTGCTACATCTTAAGGGCGGCCCCACTTGTGATCCAGATGTGGTGCTGGCAACTTCAAGGCCGCTACCTCTTTCTGTCCAGTGAAGGTGAGCCCCTCTTCCAGGTAGACTCCAAGAAGAGTAAGGGGGTTGCCATCCCAGAATCTCCAGCAAGTAGCTCCTTGAGCTTTGCTGACCAGACTTCTTGTGCCAATCCCTGAATCCATCGCTCAAGCCTGGGGATAGAGCGGGCTGGTGTAGGCGATCCCAGCCCCCGGGATCTGGGGGGGACTAGATGGGATAGGGTTCCCTGACACTGTGTCAGGGAGAGGTGGACGCCTAAACAGTATGCAAAGTACAGTGTCCAGAGGAAGGAGAGTGCAGTCTCTAGCCCCTGTTCACCAAAGGAGGCTCTCAAAAACGAAAAGGTCCCCCGGTAACCTCAGTGTGTTGTGCTCATGTGACCAAGGCTGGGGCTGCCATCCCTCCTTTTTCAGATGCTAAATGAGTTTCCTCTTGCTGCTGAAACAGTACCACAACCTCAAAGCTTCAAACAACACAAATCTATTACATTACAGTTACGCAGCGCAGAAGTCCCGAACAGGTCTTATAGTAGGCTAAACTCAGGGTGTAGGCGAGACTGTGTGCCTTCCTGGAGGCTCTAGGGGAAAAGCCATTTTCTTGCCTTTTCCAGCTTCTGGAAACTGCCTGCATTCCTTGACTTGTGACCCCTTCCACCTTCAAAGCCAACCATGGCTGGTTGTCTTTCTCATGGCTACATCTCTCTGACGCTGTGTTTTGACTCCCCCTGTGACTGCATTGGGCCCCTCTGCGTAATCCAGGACAGTCTCCCTATCCTATGCCAGCTGATTAGCTGCCTCAGTTTCCCTTTGCCATGTAAGTTGACACGGTCACATGTTAGGATGCAGACATCTTTGGTGGGGGGCATTATCCTGCCTACCACAGGTGGGAAGGAACTTATACTGAGTCTAGCTGGGTAAAGGGAAAGTTTTCTGTGTACCTATTTAAATACATAATCTCCTTTTTTTTCCTTTTAATTACATTCAGTTACCCAACATATTATACATCATTACATAATCTCCTTTCTATTCTGGGTAATCACCACCAGGAGAGAAGCAAAACGCTCCCTATTTTAATGTGATGGCCCCTATTTAAATTTGGTGATGACTTACTTATGAATACTAATTCATTGCTTTTGTCAAAGAGCAACTTTGTGAAGAAATTAGCTGTAATAGTGAACAAAGAATTAGGTACAACTGCTGACAGTCTCCTCCAGTAGATGTAAATTTGGTTCCTGTTTACTGTTCTTGCTTATTTTCTCCTGTCTCAGGTATTTTTACAAAATTCTATGTCGATTTGTTTTTTGTAGTTATTATGTGGATTTCTTCCCGTCATTCTTTCATCTTAACCCACAAGAAAAATTCACAATTCAGCAACTACATTTTTGCGGTGTCCTGAACACAGCAGACTATAATACTTTTGAACAGTACACAGTGTTCTCACATGAAGCAACTGACCTAAAGCTGTGGGCACGTCCACTCTCTTGTTATAACTCAGCAGGCTGTGTAATACAGAAAAGCTTCCAGGCAGGTGAAAACAAGTTCCTTAAATGTCAGCAAAACATACGCTTTGCTTAACAGATGTACCTTTCTCAAGATTTGAATGCAGTTTAATGGGTGAGCATGAGTTTTAGTGAATCGTGCTTCAAGGCTTCCATTTTATGATACAGTGTCTGTAAGACTGATTTCAGTGACCCAGTCTCTGGACCCCACCAAGTCAAATTGACCCTGTGTGGTCCAGGGCCTCAAGCAGACAAAACATCCCCATGAAGATACATGAATATCAAATAATGATACCGGATTTCAAAGAGGAAAAAGAAATGCTAGCATTTTCTCAAGCTGTCATCAAATTATAAAGCGAAACAGACAGATTGGTAACTAGGTGGGTAGACTTGAACTGAAATGCGCAGCCCAGCTAGAAACCGTCAAGGTTCTTCTAGTGGGGACAAGTTTGACCATGATGCCGAGGGACTTCATTGTGTTAGTCACCACTTCAGAGTCACCGTTCAGTCCCTCCCATCTTTGGACTCATTTAGGCTGCCATCACAAAATACCACAGACTGGGAGGCCGAAACAATAGAAATTTATTTTTTCACAGGTCGGGAGGCTGGAAGTCCAAGATAAGGGTGTCAGCAGGGTTGGTTTCTCCTGAGGCATCTCCCCTGGGTTTGAAGATGACCTCCTGCTTGCTTGGTCCTCACATGGGCTTCCCTCTACATGTCCCTCCCTTCTCTCTTATTATAAGATCTGCAGTCCCATTGAATGAGGACACCACCCTCATGACCTCATGAACCTTAAGTCATCCATGAACCTGAATTACCTCTCTGAAGACCCTGTTTTCAGATGCAGTCCCACTGGGAGTTCGTGCCTCACTACTGGACTTTGAAGGCCACACAGTTCGGTCCATGGCAATCTTCTTGCTACTTCATGATCGATACCACCACCAGCCTAGGCTGTACAATTCTGGAACTCTCCAGCGACTCCACCCTTTCAGCCCCCAAGAGAGTTGAGCAGCAGCAGCAGCAACAACAACATCACTCTCTGAGGGCTTACGACCGGCCAGACACTCCTCTCATTACCTTACGTGCATTCATGCCTTTAATCCTCACAGAGGGATTCCAGGGGTTCCAGGAGAACCAATGATTTAAAGATTTTATTTATTTATTTGACAGAGAAAGAGATCACAAGTAGGCAGAGAGGCAGGCAGAGAGAGGGGGAAGCAGGCTCCCTGCTGAGCAGAGAGCCTGATGTGGGGCTCGATCCCAGGACCCTGAGATCATGAGGAGAGCCAAAGGCAGAGGCTTAACCCACTGAGCCACCCAGGTGCCCCAAACAGCCCCACAGTCCAACCCAGGGGTCAGAAAATGGTTTCTGTAGGGGGAGGATGGCAAATTTTGGAGGTGTGGTGGGCCGTACAGCTTCTGTCATGACTCCTCAACTCTGCCGTCGTAGCGTGAAAGCAGCCCCAGGCAAATGAATGTGACTGTGCGTCAATACAACTTTTTTTCAAGTAGACTGAAATCCAAATTTCATATCAATTTCACGGGTCATAAAATATTACTCTTCTTTTGGATTTTCTCTATCCTCAGACAATGTAAAATCCATTCTTCTCTGTCACACCAAACAGAAATAGGGTACAGGCCATCGTTTGCTTGGTCTAAACCAAGTGAGAAATGAAAGATTAAAGCTTGGGGGCGCCTGGGTGGCTCAGAAGGTTAAACGTCTGCCTTTGGCTCAGGTCATGATCTTCAGGTCCTGGGATCGAGCCCCGAGTCGGGCTCCCTGCTCAGCAGGGTGCCTTCTTCTCCCTCTCCGTCTGCCTCTCCCCCTGCTTGCGCTCTCTCTGTCTCTCTCTTTCTCTCGAGAAGAAAAAAAAAAAAAGATTAAAGCGGAGGGAATAGCGAAGCCTCACCTTTAACATTCACCAGCCAACATGGAGAACGTGGGCAAGAAAACTCCCGAATCTGACAGATTTACGCAGTCTGGCGCTTCACCCTAGACCTCCCTGAGCTGTGGCAGCTCTTTACAGCTTATGGCAGAGACAAGTAGAATAGAATGGGTACTTCCTGTAGGGAGATGTCAAGTATCTTCTTTCAGGTTCACCAGTTAATTGAAGGCTGAGTAGTGGTTATCCCCACTGTTAACCCTCCTCGTCACTGAACAAGAAGTCTCCCTGTCTCCCCACACTGATATCTCACAACACCACTATGAGGCAGGAACTCTTCATGTCTGTTTCTTACAGGTGAGGAAACTGAGGCATAAAGAGTTTGAGTCACAGACAGGATTCAAGTTTAGGAGGCTGATTGGGAGCCCATCCTTTTTTTTTTCCCTTAAGATTTTATTTAAATAATCTCCATGCCCCACGTGGGGCTTGAACCCACAACCCTGAGATCAGGAGTCACACACTCCTCCAGCTGAGCTAGTCAGGCATGTCAGGAGCCCATGCTCTTAGCCACCTCACTATATGCCTTTCACGTCATTCTGCATTTACCATTTATCAGAATACTCAGCCACACAGACTGTGCAGGACAGACAAGGGAAGAGCACTTTATCCTCCTTTCTCCTGGCTGTACCTGGCCGCAAGCAAAAGGGAAATGCAACCTGTCACCTGCTTCCTTCTCTCCTTTGATGTGTTGGAGAACAATCCATCATTAAGTTTTCTCACTCGATAATGAGATGCAGTGCCAGAAAAATCTTTCCAGGCAGGGGAAGGGAAATCATTCACCTCAAAAAGAAGAGCTTCTCTATCTTTAACTTGCTCACATTAACTTACCGTAGTCTCAGGTTTGTGTGAGAACAGCATTCATTACTTCCTTATGATGCTCATCGTGCTTTTACAGATCTTTGAACTCTGTGAAGAAGACAGGCAAGAAATTAATGTCCTCACTTTCCAGAGAAGAAACAGGCTCCGTCCGTGGGGCTTCAGCTCACAAGGTTACTGGGAGCGGACACTGGGCATTTCCTGTGACCTGGCTCCTCCACACAGCCCCACAGTACAGCGTGACATCACTCAACATCAGAGCTGTAGTCTTCCAGCCCCTTCTGTATGCTCAGTGGACAGGAACGGTAGAAAAATGGTTGAGAATTACGTGAGTAAATAGATCTCACAGCATGTGCTTCTCCAAATAAAATGTTTACAATTTAATTTTTAGGTGGAAAAAAATAAGATAAAAGCTCTCTGTAGGATAGAATTCCAAGTTTATTTTAAAACACACTTATGTTATTTTCTAACATATTTTTATAGTCTCTAAATCTTCTACATGGAAACTAATTATGTTTTTATCTTAAAAAAAGAAAAATTTTTGGCTTAAAGTTTTAAAATACAACTACGGACTTTATCAATCTCAAAAATTGTAGGAAGAAAAACGTTCTTTTAAATGCATTCTCATAAGAAACAAAAGGAAATCGCTAGGGGTCAAAAATGAAGATGAAACCAAAAACCAGAACCAGAACTCTAGTGGGGTTTACCAGTCTGGGAAAAATAGAGACTTCGGTGGTTTGATTTTTTGTTTGTTTGTCTGTTTTTTCGTTCGTTTTTATTTGAGAGACAGAGTGAGAGAGAAAAAGAGCATGAGCAGTGGGACAGGGAGAAGCAGATTCCCCATTGAGCAAAGGTCCCAGTGCAGGACTCGCTCCCAAGACCGAGCTAAAGGCAGAAGCTTAACCTACGGAGCCACCCAGGCACCTGGAGGTGAAGGCATTTTCTGATTGGTTGGTCTGTTTTTTTGTGTGTGTATTTTTTCAGGCTAAGGTTTTAATACAAATGGAAAGAAGAAACAATAGTTTGGACTGGGTCAGATGAAGAGTTGGAAATAAGGTCCATATATAAAACCAGACCTCCAAAGAGCTACACTTTAATCTTTCGATTAAAGATTGGGAGATCTTATTCATTTTAGATATCCTTATAATCAATGAAGTGTATCTTGGGTATCTATTTCTAATGATTCTGTTTCTACTGGCTCTTGCTTTTTCCTGTGAATTATGGATGGAACTCATCTTTACCAAGGCTTTGTCTGAGAATCCTTTGAAGATTTCCCCAGGGATACTGAACAGCCCAAGAGAAAAAAAATAAAACAAAAACAGATACCGAATAGTTAAGGGTCCCTCAACAAAACCATCAAAGCTGACCACCTTAGAGTGAAGTCCGCTAGTCTGAAAGCCATACCCATACTGTCAGAATTTCTAAGTGGCTTGGGGATGGCACATTTTAAAAATGAATAAACAGCCAAGGAAAGCATTTGAGGAAAATCTCTATTTGAGGAAAATCTCTACCATGCAAAATGAACAGATAGAAAGAACTAGGGGAAATTAAAACAATACAAAGAGAAGGAAACAATTATTCAGGACAGAAGACAATATATTGCAGAAGAATGGGCTTTAAAATAAAAACAGGACAAAAAAGCTTTTAAAGATGAAAAATATGATAGCAGAAATAAAAAACTCAACTGAAGCATTAAAAGGTAGATTTGATGGGGCGCCTGGGTGGCTCAGTCGGTTAAGCAGCTGCCTTCGGATCAGGTCATGATCCCAGAGTCCTGGGATGGAGTCCCACATTGGGCTTCTTGCTCAGCAGGGAGCCTGCTTCTCCCTCTCCTTCTGCCTGCCGTTCTGCCTTCTTGTGCTATCTCTCTGTCAAATAAATAAATAAAATCTTTTAAAAATAAAAATATAAATAAATAAATAAAAGGTAGATTTGAGGTAATCTCCCAAAGTAGAATAAAAAGAAATAGATGAAACATATGAGATGAACAATAAGAAAATTAAAGGACTAATTGAAAAGGTCCAGTAGTCAAAATAAAAGAATTCCAGAAAAGGTGAATTGAGAAAATAAAAGAAAAAATTATCAGACATAATTGAAGGAAAATTCCCCAGAACCAAAAGACTTGAGTCTCCAGGTTTAGAACTATCCCTCAAGTACCCAGAACAATGGGTTTTTTTTTTAAAAGCCTGTATCAAGGTATCTTGTCATGAAATTTCCAGGGACTCATAGGTAAAGGTTAGTTTAGGAAAGCTTTCACAGGGACAAGGGCAAGGTCACACACAAAAGAGCAAGGAACAGGGTCACATTGGGCTCTTTAATAGCAACACTGGATGGAGCAATGCCTTCAACATTATTTGGGGGAAATTATTGCAAACATAGCATTTACTACCCAGCCAAACTACCAATCAAGAATGAGAGTAAACTGGGGGCACCTTGCTGGCTCAGTCAGTGGAGCATGTGACATTTGATCTTGGGGTTGTAGGTTCGAGCCCCACACTGGGAGTAGAGATTACTTTAAAAAATAAAATCTTAGGGGTGCCTGGGTGGCTCAGAGGGTCAAAGCCTCTGCCTTCGGCTTAGGTCATGATCCCAGGGTTCTGGGATCAAGCCTCACATTGGGCTCTCTTCTTGGTGGGGAGCCTGCTTCCTCCTCTCTCTCTCTGCCTGCCTCTCTGCCTACTTGTGATCTCTCTCTGTCGAATAAATAAATAAAATCTTTAAAAGAAATAATAAAATAAAAATAAAATCTTAAAAAAAAAGAATGAGAGCAAATGTGATCACTATTTCAAACACACAAAACCTCAAATAATTTTACTTCCAATGTACTTCTCAGAAAACTTACATATTTTGAGCAGAATCATTATACGAAAATGAGAAGAAGAAGTGATCCAACACAGGAATGGGAAATTCCTCCTTGAAAAAGGGAGTTCTCCAGAAGACTGTCATGCAACAAGCTTAAAAACAAATGTACAGGTGGGAGCCCGAGGATGACGGTTCTCAAGAAGGAAAAAAGGAACTCAGCGGAATACTGTCTTTTTCCTAATTGAGATACAGTTCACATACCATAAAATTCACCTTTTAAAGTGTGAAGTTCGCTTTTAGGATATTCACAGGGTTGTGCATCTATCACCGCTATCTTATTTCAGAACATTATTTCCCCCAAAATAAACCCCATGCATGTTAACGTTCTTTCTGCATTTCCTCCTCTTCCAGCCCTTCCAGTCACTAATCTTCTGTCTCTATTAATTTGCATATTCTGCATATGTATATACATATACACTGTATGTATACATATATGTATACACACACATACACCTTGAAGTATCTTCAGAGTTTATTCATGCTATCAGTGCTTCATTCTTTTTTTTTTTTAAGAAGTAAGAGAGGGCACAGATTTTATGAAGAAATTTTTTTAAGTGATGTCTACACCCAACACGGGACTTGAACTTACAACCCGAGATCAAGAGTTGCATCCTGTATTGAGTGAGCCAGCCAGGCTCCCTAGTTCTTCTTTCCTTTTTATAGCCGAATAATAACCTGTTGAATGGCTAGCCCATATTCTGTCTATTTTGATGCCATTTAGTTTAATTCTACTTTGGGGCTG
This sequence comes from Lontra canadensis, assembly GCF_010015895.1. Lineage (NCBI taxonomy): Eukaryota > Metazoa > Chordata > Mammalia > Carnivora > Mustelidae > Lontra > Lontra canadensis. Next base: position 3,484,223 of record NW_022631106.1, on the reverse strand, counting down.
TTATAGATAAAGCTCTAGCAACATCAATGTACAAGGTTTTGTATGAACTTATGTTTCAGTTCTTTTGAATACGATTAAATATATCTGGTGTTGGTTGTGCTAAAAGGAAAAGTTGGGGAATTAGTAAATGGGAGGCTTGTAGAAAATTAAGCAAAAAAGAAAAAGGGGAAGTTATTACTAATTCCAAATGAAAACAAAAGGTTGTATAAAAAGTTTATTCATAGTGGCTTATGTAAACACTGTGTTCATTGTAAACACAGTATTTATATGAGTAAAAATAAAAATTATGGCATAACTACTTAAGGAGGAAGAGAGAGAGAGAGTGTGTGTGTGAGAGAGAGAGAGAGAGGGAAGGACAGAGATGCAGAAATTTGGCCTCTAAAATATTTAGCGCATCTTTTAGTAACCGATAGAGCAAGAAAACAACAACAAAACCTGCAAAGATATAAGAGATTTGAAGACACTCGAGATGCTTGCTGTAATGGTAACTTGTGGAAACTTGCACCAGTTTGAGAATGTCCATTCTGTTCAGGCACGCAGCAACTGACCATGAGGCTTTAAGGCTGATTTTAACAAATATCAAACAATAGACACCATATGGATAACTTTCTGACCAAAATGTAGAGTTGGAAATCAGTAACAGTGTAACCAAAAGTATTGGTTAAAAATCACAGTTTGGTGGTGCCTGGGTGGCTCGGTTGTTAAGCATCTGCCTACGGCTCAGGTCATGATCGATCCTGGGATCGAGCCCCGCATTGGGCTCCTTGCTCAACGGGAAGCCTGCTTCTCCCTCTCCCACTCCCCCTGCTTGTGTTCCCTCTCTTGCTATCAAATAAATAAAAATCTTTAAAAAATATATTACAGTTTGAACAAACGCACTGTATTAATTCCATGTGCTATGCAACAAATTAACCCTAGTGCAGGGACTTGGGATAGCAGGGAGCTGTTAGCTCAGTTTGTGGGGGTCACCATTCTGGACATGGCTTAACTGGGTCCTCTGCTCAGGGTACAAGCAAGATGTCAGTGGGGCTGCGTCCCATTATGGAGCTCTGGTTCCCTGTGAGTTGTTCCTTGTGGAACAGTTCAGTTTCTTTTGTTCGTAGGACTGAGGCCACAGCTCCCAGAAGCCACCACAGTCCCCTCCATAGCCAGGGAAGGTCACCTCCAAGCAGCTGACCTCTTCAAGGCCAGCAGGAGAGTCTTTCCCATGGGTAAGACAGTCTCTGTCTCTCCCATAGTCTCTAAGTCTCTCTCACTGGTGTGACACCTTATAAGCATAGGCTTACCATCCCTTCACCTTTGCCATATTCTTTCGGCTAGAAGCGAGGGCCATCTCCTGCCCACACTCTAGGAGAAGGGAATGTACAGAGTGGCGCCCTAGGGGTAGAGATGGCCGAGGCCGTCCCAGAATTGTGCCTACCACGCTCACTGATAGAATAAGAAATGCTCATGGAAGTGAACAGACTTAACCCCTCGCTGACTATGAAGTCTTTTATTAAGGAAGAATTTACATTTTAATAAGTCATATTCATCTACCTTTGTGGTTTGTGCATTTTGTGTCTTGCTTAAGAAATTCTTTACAACCCTGAAGTCATAAAGATTTTGTCCTTAAAGTCTTAGGGCTGGGGCGCCTGGGTGGCTTCAGTCGGTTAAGCATTTGCCTTCAGTTCAGGTCATGATCCCAGGGTCCTGGAATCGAACCCCGCGTCAGGCTCCCTACTCAGTGGAGAGCCTGCTTCTGCCTCTTCCTCTGCCTCTCCCCCTGCCTGTGCTGTCTCGCTCACTTGCTCTCACTCTATCTCAAATAAATAAATAAAATATCTCTTTAAAAAGTATTAGGGCTTTGCTTTATACATTTAAATCATTAATTCAAATGTAGAATTTACTCGTACAAGGTGTGATATAGGGATCTATTTTCAGATTTTTTCATACAGATAACCATTTTTTTCAGCACTATTTATTGAATAATTAGAACCTCACCTGCTAATTTCTAATTCAGTCTTTGTCATATGTCAAGTAACATAAAAGTATGGATCTATTTCTGGGTCTTCTGGTCTGTTCCCTGGGTCTGTCCTTGCACCGGTACCCACTGCCTTAATTAATATGGCTCTACAGTGGGGCTTGCTACCTGGTAGAGGAAACCCCTCACCATATTGCTTGTCTTTATCATGGTTTTGACTATTCTCAGACCTTTGTTATCCCAGGTGAAGCTTAGATTCAGCTTGTTTAGTTCTATTTAATAAATAGTAGGACTGGGAGCGCCTGGCCAGCTCAGTCAGGAGGAGCATATGATTCTGGATCACAGGGTTGTGCGTTCAAGCTACACATTTGGTGTAGAGATTATTTAAAAATAAAATCTTTTTTAAAAAATCAGAATTTCAGTAGAAGGACGCCTGCGTGCCTCAGTCTGTTAAGCATCTGCCTTAGGCTCTGGTCATGATCCCAGGGTCCCGCTCAGCGGGGAGCCTGCTTCTCCCTCTGCCTGCTTGTGTGCTTGCTCTCTCTCTCTCTCTGTCTCTCTCTTTGACAAATAAATAAATAAAATATTTTAAGGAAAAAAATAATTTGAATTGAAATTGCCTCATCTATAAAGATTAATTCTGGGAAAATTGCTATTTAATTGGGCTTTCCTATTCATGCATATGGGATAACTCTCTATTTAGACCATTTATACATTTCAATAAGGTCACAATTTTTTCCACCAAGGTATTACAAAATTTTTGTTAAATTTATCTCTAGGTATTTTAGAGGTTTTGTTGCCATCTCATATACTTTTTTTAAAAAAAGGATTTTATTTATTTATTTGTCAGAGAGAGCACAAGCAGGGGAGCAGCAGAGGGAGAGGGAGAAGCAGCCTCCCCACTGAGCAGGGAGCACGATACAGGGCTCGAACCCAGCACCCTGGGGTCATGACCTGGGCCGAAAGCAGGCGCTCAACCAGCTGAGCCACCCAGAAGCCCCTTTGTTATATACTTTCTAATATTTAAAAATAGTTTTTTGCTTATAAGTAGCAACGCAGTTGTTTTATAATCATTGTCCTTGACTTCAATTATTGAAATAATCTTGCTGATCTTTCTCTTCAATACTAATGTTCTGAGTGTGAATTTTCTTGCATTTTCCTTTGTATACAGTCATATCCTTTGTGAATAACTATAACTTTATTATTTCCCAACCTTTATACCTATTTCTATTTCTTGTCTTATGACAAAAACCACAATATCTAGTAATATGGACATGCTTGTCTTTTTTCATGACACATAACATATGTGTAGGATTTTGATAAATATCCTTTGCCCTAGGTTGCTGGGAGTTTTTTTTTTTTAAATTATAAATGGAAACAAAAGCAAAATATGTAATTAGGACTTGATGAAAGTTTAAAGAAAATTTCACATCAAGTCCAAATTAAAACAGGCATAGGATTTGAACAGACATTTCTGCCAAGATATACACATGGCCAATAAGCACATGAAAAGATGGCCAGTATCATTAGCCAACAGGGAAATGCAAACAAAAACCACAGTGAGGTACGGCTCGTATTCACTCAGCTGGCTGGAAGGAAAAAGACCAAGACAGGTGTTGGCGAAGATGCGGAGGAGCCAGCCTGGCACACTGCTGGTGGGAAGGCAAATAGCGCAAAAGCTTTTGGAAAACAGTTCTGCCGCTCCGCACAGAGTTAAAGGTAACCTTGGCGATTCCCTTTCTCACAGTTCCACTGCTGAACAACATGTCCACACAAAAACGTGCGCACGTGCGCGTGGCCACATTATTTGTAATGACCCGAAAGCAGGCCACAAACCAGATGGCCGTCAGCTGATGAATGGATGAACACAACGGGGTCTAGCCATACAAGCCGATAATATTCGGCAATAAAAATAATGAAATACTAACTCAAGCTACAGCACGGATGACTCTTGAAGTCACGATGCTAAGTGAGAGAAGATAGTCACAAAGACAGATTCCGTCTGTCCTGGCAAAACAGGCACATCTCTAGAGATGGAGAGAAGACCAGCGGTTTCTTGGGATGGGGTGCAGGGTCGGGAGTGAGGAATAACTGCTAGTGGGTACTAGGGTTTGGGGGGGTGATGAAAATGTTCTAAAATTCGGTTACGGTGATGGTTGCACAACCCTGAGTACCCTAACAACCCTCCACGGTTGAAAGGGGGATGTTTATGTAAATATATACATATAAGTAAAGATGTAAAAAATTAAACTTTAGATAAACAACAAATAATTTTCTCACATAACTATGTGTCATATAATATTTTATCTGGCGACCCTAATGAGAATTTTTAATTAGGAGAATTGTATTAGATGTCATACCATATCATGTCATATTCTTTTAGCATTCTGTTTCACCAGAGAAAGAGTCATATCCAGAAAACAAAATACACCCTCACTGCCAGGTGACTCCTTCAATGAAAGCAAGTCTTAGAAGAATTCTGCCACCACGGGAACACTTCCAGCAAGCAGTCACACGTGCAGTCGCACTAACGTTCTCATTGTTTCCTGCGTCCCTTATGCAGAGCGAGGAGCCTCCTCCTTCTGATAGTGATGTCTGAAAACCTTCACCTTGGTCACCACTGCCTTATTTAGGAGTACCACTCAAAGTGTATTTAAGCGAGTGCCACCCCCTAGAGGTGTGCAAAGCAGCATCATGATTCTGGACAGCGGCTCCCGACCGCGGTCTTACAGAGTACCAGGCTGGTACGTGGCCCCTGCACAAGGGTACTCCGGGTGTTTGCTGCCCCGAGGGTGCAGACCGGAGTGTAACTCACCCAAACACATCTTCCACATGGCCTGCGTCAAAGTATGTTAAAGGAATCACACACAATCTAAATACCTGAATGATATGACCCACCACGTGACTATTTTTCATTTTTAATAAAATCTTTGGTATTTCAGGCTGACGTTCTATCATCTTTTAACATGTGAAAAACGTTCTTTGAGTGCAGAAAAAATATCGTCGACCCGGAAGACCCCCGATGTGCCCGCCTGACGCTCACCGGCCAGATGATCGCCGTGTCTCCAGAAGAAGTGGAATTTGCCAAGCAAGCCATGTTTTCAAGGTTTGTATATGCTTGAAAGTCGGTTTGCCCGGAAATTCACTGTTTAAGTTGAATTTAAGTTGAAGTTTAAGAATCTTGAAATTGAGGGACGCCTGGGTGACTCAGTTGGTTAAGCATCTGCCTTCAGCTCAGGTCATGATCCCAGGGTCCTGGAACTGAGTCCCATTTTGAGCTCCCTCCTCAGTGCTTGGAAGCCTGCTTCTCCCTCTGCCTGCTCCTCCCCCTGCTAGTTCTTTCTGTCTCCCTCCCTCACAAATAAATAAATAAAATCTTTAAAAAAAATAAAAAAGATCTTGAAGTTGAAGAATCAGGGCTCTAGGGGTCAAACGAGCAAGAGGGCAGAGCTTGGGAAGGGGGGAGGAGGGTGTAGGAAGGAGGGGTGGTCTGGGGGTGGGCTGGAGTGAGGGGGATGTCTGTGTAGGGGCCCCCTGGAGTGGAAGGTCAGAGTTGGGCCAAGGAGCAGCAGGTATCCTCCCCGGGGTGCAGGTGATAAAAACCAGCAGATTAACGCTTTGTCTAAGTTCCTGGAAGAGTGACATGACAGCAGGTGGTAAATTGGAAACGCCACCCACAGCCCCAGGAGAAGGGAAGATTTTCCATACAGGGGAACCATCAAATAAGTAAACGTAGAAAGGAGAGGGGAAGTGTGGTTGCCCACTGCCATGGAAAAGGGGTTCACACACACAAATAGAGAAAATGGGAATGAACTCTGGAATTGGATCACGATTGGATACATCAACATGAATGCAGGATTTTCAGAACATAGATTGAGAAAAGAACACTCGTTTTGTGTGTGTGTGCGTGCATGTGAGATACACACACACACACGCACACACACACACATATATATATATATTTAAAGATTTTATTTATTTATATGACACACAGAGAGAGACAGTGAGAGAGGGAACACAAGCAGGGGGAGTGGGAGAGGAAGCAGGCTCCCCACTGAGCAGGGAGCCCGATGCTGATGGAGGGCTTGATCCCAGAACCCTGGGATCATGACCTGAGCAGAAGGCAGATGCTTAACGACTCAGCTATCCAGGTGCCCCTGAACTCTATTTATCTTTATAAAGTCCTCTTTCTTTCTTTTTTTTTTTTTTTTAAGATTTTATTTATTTGACAGAGAGGAAGAGAACTCACAAGTAGGCAGAGAGGCAGGCAGAGAGAGAGAGAGGGGGAAGCAGGCTCCCGGCTGAGCAGAGTGCCTGATGCGGGGCTCGATCCCAGGACCCTAAGATCATGACCTGAGCCGAAGGCAGAGGCTTAACCCACTGAGCCACCCAGGCGCCCCAAGTCCTCTCTATTTCTAAACATTCCTCTTTCCGTGTTATGGTAGGCAGTGAGAAGAGGCCAAAAACTTGGGTAGACCACGGGGTTTATTAAATTCATTTCCTGCTTTCTGCATCACGGCAGGCACTGTGTTGACACATTTTTTAACACTATGTTCTTGGGCCCCTTTATCTCCCGCTTCCACCAACCTCGTCTTTCCCTTCTCCTAAGGCCCCACTGTGAGTCTTCCCGAGCTCCCTCCACCTGCCACTCACTGCCTGCACGCAAAGCCGCAAAGCCGGTGGCCCCTGGATTAGGAATTCTTAAAACTGCCCCATGCTAGCAGGTCCCAAAATGCATTCCAGTTCCAAGTACAAAACGCATTTGCTTAAAATAACAACAAATCCTTTCATTCTCAAAGGCACAAGTATTTGGAGTGTTGGGGCATCAGATCAGCAACTGCATTTCAGATGGTTTGGGGGAAAAGAAAGAGTTCGTTGTACTGTACTTTCAACCTCTCTGGGTGTTTACAGTTATTTCAAAACAGATTGTCTCTTGCAAAAGGCCGTCAGCCTATTATCACATCTCCGTTGTTGCAAATAGCCTTCCCAGTCTGCGCTGGGCCTTCGACTTTGTTTCTGATATGTTGAGATAGAAACCTAATTTTTTATTTTTATGAGTTTAAAAGAAGTGAGCCCAGTGCCTGCCCTTAAGAAGAACGCATGTGTTCTTCACGTGAGGGAGAAAGCCAGTCAGGAAGTAGAAGGTGGAGTGTGACGGGCCCTGTCCTTCCCGGCTGACCCTCCCCTTGGTTCAGCAGTTCTAAGCCTGCGGCAGGAGTGGGAATCTTCCCACCAACAGCTGTTTCAGGGCCTCGAGATTCTTTTGAATTTCCATACGGAGATGCAGAAAGCCTTTCTTGATGTGTCCTGCTATCAGCAACCATGTTCGCTGAGCCCTTGCCCTGTGCAAGCGCTCCCTGTATGCATGTGGTCTGCTGCCCACTCGGCCCCATGACCCGGCCACTGTCATCCCCCATGACAAGTAAGGAGACCAGGGTTTGAGAGGGCGGATGGCCCGGGAAGCCTCAGAGCCCATCCACCACCCACCTGGGATTCGAACAAAGGCACCTGGGACAAGGCTGGTTTGCCCCTCTGTGGAGGTGGCCGTTTCCCACCTTCCCGAAGCTGTCCCCCACCCCATCCCCGGTTCCCTAGCTTCTGCCTCTAGCCTCAGCCCAGAAGAGGCCTGGGGTCCGGAGGCCTGATGACCTGGCCGGTGCCACGGAGTCGGGACCAGGGCCCCAGGAGGGCCCGGCCGCTAACAGGAGCCACTGTCTCGTGACCTCTCCTTTACTTCTGCAGACACCCCGTGATGAGGAAGTGGCCTCGTCAGTATGAATGGTTCTTTATGAAGATGAAGGTAGAACATATCTGGCTGCAGAAATGGTATGGAGGAGTAGCCGACATTTCCAAGGAGGAGTACTTCAAAGCAGCCCCAAGAAAGGCCTGATGCGGTAAGAAGGTCCTCGGGGTTTGCGGGAAACGAACACCCTCTCCGTGGCACTGCCCGCCGGCGCCTGACAGCTGTCTGTCCATTGCCGGCTTCCCAGCCACCCTGTTACCCTCCCCGCAGAATGAGAGAGGGTGACCGGGGAACCCCGTGCCAGGCTGGAGATTGGAGTGGTCATTTGCAAACCCCCAGCTCACGCAGGTACACGTATATATAACCTCTGTTTGTATCTTATTCCACCCGGTCTCACCGACTAGGGAATCATCGTTGGTTGTCAAAGTGACACGTGGAGACAGTTGCCGTTCCATTCCTTAGGACCAAAAAAAAAAAAAAAAAAAAAAGTGTGTGCCATGTGATTGCATTGTATTGTGAGAGTATTTCTGTTGCTTGCTCCGCCCAAAGCAGTCTTGATTCGAAGCTCACGGGGAGCACGAAGGAGCTAAACCTGCATCACACAGCCATGGTCTTGCGTTTGGGGTGAGCACGCAGGATGGGTTGTCTCTGGAGTCCTCATCATGCTACTTACCAGACTGCAGATGCATTATCAAATCCCATTTGTTAGAATGTGCTGGTCACTTAGGAAGCCTTGGTCCCACTGTAACCTGACAAACCGCGTGAGAACACAGAGCCCTGGACTCAGCCACATTCTGTGTAAGCCGGCCGTGGTGATTCATTCGTGGAGTGGGACGGCTTCAGCACCAAGCTCCCCAGATCCCCAAGGCTAATGCTTCTGACGGAGGGGTCCCATCCCTTAGGCACGAGGAGTGGCATCCAAAATAAGAAGCATCTCATTCTGTGGCGTGTAGGGAGGACAGGGGGGAGGTAAGGAAGCAAGGACCATGTACAAGGAAGCAAAGAAGGCGGTAATTGAAGGCACACTCCCTGCCCAGCCTGGGACCAGGCCCTTGGCAGGGTCATCTCCTGTCAGCTGTACAACCAATGAGACTCATATCATCCTTGCCACTTATAGATGAGGAAACTGGGGTCAGACAGGCTAAACCAGCGTCCCACGCTCTGACTCACCACACATCGTGGATGGAGCAAGAGAGTCATTGAAATGCACGGGGGTCATTGAATCAGCAAAATCAGTAAAGTGAGGATTAACGTGCCTGTCACTAATTTGCCACTGTTAACTACCAAAAAAAAAAAAAAAAAAAAGTCTCTGAAATTTGATTGTTACTACAGATGTAAATTTTTACAAATTATATGCAGGAGCTCCTGGTTTTGCAAGAAATGACATTGTACCCAAGTACACATCTAAGGCCTATAGAGGACCTATGTGTGTACATCCAAGACCTCTTACATTGAAGTCTGTAAAGATCTAGCAGTACCCAGTTTTCCAACTTTTTATAATGGCTATGAACCCTCTGTGGTGGGTTAGGTGTGTTGTATAACATCAAAACATGACACTATCTGTAGGAAATTTACATTTCCTAAATAAGTAACATGTTATTAATGGTTATACTTTTATTTTAAATATTAAGACATGAACACAGTTTGAGATATCAAAATATTTTTTAAGTGCCTGTACTAAAAGCATAGTAAGATGCACAGAATTCTTTTTTTGTCAAAATCCAATTCTCAAAAGAGTTCCTAACAATAACAATTTCTAATACACAAGAATAAGTTCACACTGATGGTACTTTCTATCTCTGAGTTAAAAATTTTCGCTACCCCCAGTTTAGAGGTAAGAGGGGGAAACCGGAAGGATAAACCACCTATCTCATAAGTCAACCTCATACCTTAATTCTTTGGGCATCACTACCTCCAGGTTCTGTCTTACAAATAATGTTTATATGCTAAGTTTGCTTTTATAATCAGGTTCCACTCAGCTCATTAAGCCCTCTCTGTTGCTTCAAGGGGCTTTGCAGTGTGGGTGCCATTTATAACCACTAATGAATGTTATCGGTTATTTATCCAAACGTTAGGAAATGAGGTCTAAACAGGTTGGATGATAAGAAGAGTGTTGAAAGTGCATCTGTTTAAGAATGATGGGCCCCATTCGGGCTGGTATGTTTCAGCAAATCTCTGGAAATTTACATTGATGAAAATGTTGAAGGGTGTAGGAAATTCTACACATGGCAATAAACAAGAAAAACTAAATGCATATGATTAGAAAGAAAGAAAAGTATCTCTGTTTACAGATGACATGATTGTCTGCATAGCAAATTCCAAAGAATCTATTAAAAAAAAAAAAAGAAAACTCATAGAACTAGTGGGCTCAGCAAGGTTTCGGGATACAAGGTCAGTCCACAAAATGTAATCACATTTCTAAATATTAACAATGAACAATGTGGAAACCAAAGTCAAAAGCACAATACCATTCACAGTCACTCCAAAGAAAATAAATACTTTGGTATAAATTTATCAAAACATGTACAAGATCTATATGCTGAAAATTAAGAGATGCTAATGAAAGAAATCAAAGACCTAAATAAATGAAGCGATACACCATGTTCATGGATTGAAAGACACAAAGTATCAAGGATGTCAGTTCTCCCCAGATTTATCTACAGATTTAATGCAATTTCTGTCAAAATTCCAGCAAAGTTCGTAGATATATCCAAGTTTTTCTAAAAATTCCAAGGTACAGACCTTGAAATAGCTCAAACACTCTTATGAAAGAAGGATCAGTAGGAGAAATCACTCTATTCAATGTAAAAATTTATTATATAGCTACAGTAATCAAGACAGTATGGTTTTTATTGGTGGAGGCACAGACATAGATCAATAGAACAGAATAGAAAATCTAGAGAAAGAACCACACAAATATACTCAGTTGAGTTTTGTATAAATGTACAAAAGTAATTCACTGGAGGGGAGCATAGACTTTTCAACAAATGTTAGAGCAATGGGATATCCAGAGGCAAATAAAACCTCAGCCTAAACCTCGTACTTTATGTGAAAATGAACTCAAAATGGGTCACAATCCTGAATATAAAATGTAAAACTAAAAAACTTTAAAAAAAATAGAAAATTGTAGGGACCTAGGGCTAAGCCTCAAGAATACTTTGATTTGATGCCAAAAAGCACAATCCATAAAGAAGAGTTTGAGAAATTCATCAAAATTTTAAACTTTTGCTCTGAAAAATACCATAGTAAGGGAATGAAAAGGCAGGCTACAGCCCAAGAGAAAATATTTGCAAGCACATATCTGACAAATGACTAATACCTAGAATATATGGAGAACTCACAAAATTCAACAATTTTCTTTTTAAATCCAAATAAAAAATGGAGAATATATACAAACACTCCACTGAAGAGGATATACAAATGGCAAATAAGTCCATGAAAAGACACTCAACATCATTGATCCTTAGGGAACTGAAAATTGGAACCACAGTGAGAGAGAGACCACTGTGCGCTCAGCACAATTGCCAAGATCAAGTAACAACACCAGATATCAGCAAGAGTGCAGAGAAACTGCTTCAGCCATACAGAGCTGGTGGGAATGTAAAATGGAGCAGGCACTCTGCAGAAGCACTTAGCAGTTTCCTGTAAAACTAAACATGCAGCTGCCATACCACTCAGCAATTGCACAGTTGGGCATTTATCCCAGAGAGATGGAAACTTATGTTCACACAAACACTTGTGCATGAATGTTCATAGCAGCTTTATTCATAAAATTCAAAAACTGTAAACAACCAGATGTCCTTTAATGGGTGGCTGGTTAAACACGTGATACATCCATGCCATGGAATACTACGCAGCAATAAAAATAATTTCCCATATGAGCAACAACTTGGATGACTCTCGAGAGAACGATGCTGAGTGAAAATTCAATCCCACAGGGTTACGTGCCGTACAGTTCCGTTTATACAACATCTTGAAATGCAAAATACTAGAAATGCAGAACAGATTAGACGTTGCTAGAGAGGAGGGTAGAGGAGAGGAGGGAGTGACACAAGGGATCCTTATGACGGAAACGTTCTGTGTCTTGACTGTGTCAATGTCAAAATCCTGGCTGGGATACCGTATGGTTTTGCAAGATATTACCCTTGGGGGAAACTGGGTAAAAGGCAGACAGGATGACTTTGTATTGTTTCTTAAAACTGCATAGGAATCTACGATTTCTGCAATTATCTCAGAATCCATAATTACCTTGGAGTAAAAAGTTTAATATAAACAAAATAAAAGGTTTAGCTTAGGTTAAGGCATTTATTCTATCTCTTGTTAGTCCCTAATGAAAACAAAGAACTGAACTATGCCAAAATCTAGCAGAACAGACATTGGTTGTCTTTGGTTAACCTTTAATCATATGCATCTGTGAAAGAGGGAGAAGATTTAAGTTTCCTTAAATGTATTCAACTTCAGATTGAATACAAATTAATAAGAATTCAACGTATCTCTATATAGATTTTATGTGGGACACTTAAAAAGGAAGGATATCTTCAAGTTTCTGACATAAGCATGTTGAGTAAGCTATAGGTACCTGAGTCTGTACATACTGATTCTCCCCTGAGGTTTATAGCAAAGAACTGTACTCCCAGCAATCTTCCTGGAATATTCCTAAATATTCTGGGAAAGAACTCTTTTGTTTCTATCAATAATTATATCCTGACCCCCATGTTTTTATTTACAGTGATTGTACATATCCGTCATGTTGACAGAGAACATACAATTCTGATGTTGTTTCAACATACCTTGTATATATTGACACATTAGGAAAGAGTTATTTTTTGGTTGAACTGTATTTCTGCGACTTTTTCAGAAAGTCTGTATTTCACTTTTAATGAGTTAACCATCAAATATTGCTCTGAAAATAAAACATGTCTAGAATAATTTATTGATGCACATTTGATTGCTGTAACAGCAAGCTTGTTATTAGAAAATTTGAATTATAATGATGCTATGGTTTGTCTATGCTATGTAATGCATGTGGAGTGTGAAATCTATTTTCAACACTAGACATGTATATTTAACCAAAGACTGTTTCATTCTTGATATGATTCTCATGCTCAATTAAATAAAATTATGATATTTATACAGAGTCCTTTCATGTAATATTGCAAATTGACATTATTCTATTCCTAAGAAAGTAGACATTATTATAATACATCAGCAGTTAAATTTCCCCTAAATAGAAAATAATTAGCAGGGGAGATTTGTCAATAGGATTCTTTAAGTTTCTGAGTACAATGCATTTAACTTGCAGACTTGAAAATGCTGATGTAGCCACACTTTGGTATTCCCGCTCTTGGAAGTATTTGCCATTTTTAGTGTACCTGTTATGTCTAGAGCTTAGGCTTATGAAGAAGCTCCCTTTCACTGCTGAGAAAACACACCCAAGGAGTCCCACATCAAGGGTGGCACACACACAAAAAAAGACACAGGTCTGCAAGAGTGATTAATCCTGCAACTTTCATAGACCAACTGATACCCTGGCTTCTCAGAGATACTCCCGTCCACCACTTAGAGACCACTCAACCCATTTACCCAGGACTGCAGGTTCTCCAGGACACGGGGCTTTCAGTGGTAGAGTTAGGAAGGTCTGGGCAAATGGAGATGGATCGGTCACCGTCCTGACTGCACCTCAGGGCCATGGGTCCTGAGCAGATCATCTCCAGAAGTGACTCATCTCTGACACTGTGCCTTCGGACACCTTCTGCAGCCGTACCTTCTCTCCTACGGCCTTCTGTCCTGCTGCCAGAGTCCCGAGGTTCTTGATTCATCATCTGAATTCGCCTGCTCAAGGAGTGACCCACCACAGGGTAAGATTCCATGGAGAACAAGGCCCTGCCCTCAGGAAGCTTCTGTTTGGTAAACAGTCTGTAAACAACCAGGTTTTTAAGCCAGGTCTTCTGGAAATGTCTGTAGATTCTCCAACACTTTGGCCAGTATCCCCAACATCCCTACTGCTTTCTGTTGGAACCACCTGGCACACCTCCCCACCCCACCCCCCAGCCACCCCTGCCCTGGATACACTGGTTGTTCATCTCTGCAACCAAGTAGAACACAAGAAAGCCACAGCTCCAGAATTGGTCCCATCTTAGATCCAGGGCCCACATCCTCCCTGGGGCCCTCCACACCTCCAAGCTCCTCCTTGGGTGCTCCCCCTTCTCTCAAGCAGATGTCAGGGCCGCTCCACAGTCTTCAGCCCTGGGAGCCCGCGCCCTCGTTCCCCTCCCCGGGGACTCCGAAGACTTCAGATGAGCAGCACCTCAGCTCTGTTCAGAATTGCGCATTGCCTTCCCTCCTCTTCCAACAGGCTCCCCTGCGGAGAGGTTTCCCACCACAGCTGCAGGATGCAGTCACCAGCAAGGACAGGTGATCCAACATAGAAGCCAGCACCACAGAGCAGGGTGGGACAAGGGGGAGCTTCGGGTGTTCTTTAAGGGTAGCAGATACGCTTCGTGATGGGAACTAAGCTGGGGAAAGAAGGAAGTGAAGGAGAGATGACCTCAGAGAGAAGCTGGGCCAGCTGTCAGGGGACCCAGGACAGCAAAGAATAGCTGTGCTAACCTTGAAAATAGTTCAGTTATCTTCCCGTCAAAAATGGGTTTATTCAGGAATGGTAGAGAATGGCAACTTGGGCCAAGCAGGCTGTGGCAAAATCCACGCAATTCCACAAAACAAAGGAGAGGAGGGTCTTTCATAAAGGAAACAGGGGAGGTGGGTGAGCTGTTACAAACAAAATGTTCATTGGCGTAAACGGGGAGTTCAACGTGCAGTGGCTTTTCATGGGCTGAGTTGTGACAGTCTCCCATTGGCTGGGCTGTGGGAGTGGGGAGGAGAGAACCCATTCACCCTCCTGCCTGGAGAGTGGAGTGGTAGCTAACTCAAGTGCCTCTCCCCGTGCGGGATAATTAATTCTTCCCGTTGGGTCTGCAATTGACAACCGTTGGCAGGGGGTGAGAGCTCCCCCTGCTGGCCTCCTCGCGTCATGTTCAGTGAGGTTTCCCTTTACTAATTTTCCGCAGCCGCAAGGGGGCACTTGAGCCGACCAGCTGCAAGGCCAAGTCGCTGTAAACACGGAGACGTGGGAACTAGTGCTCCCTAGAGCCGAACTGTCAGTTATCACCACGGCCAGGCTGTGGCTGTGGGAGGCCGCTGGAGGGACCAGAAGATGGTGGTGAAGGTGAGCCAGATGCCTCCGTCAGTGAGTGGACAGTGAGCAGGAGGCGGGAGGTGCCAGCAGGGAGGAGGGAAAGAGGGGCACCTGAGCCCCATGGCGGGTACTCGCCATGTTTGTTTGTGTTTTGTTTTGTTTTTTTTTTAAAGATTTTATTTATTTATTTGACAGAGAAATCACAAGTAGGCAGAGAGGCAGGCGGGTGGGGGGAGGGGGGCAGGAAGCAAGCTCCCTGCTGAGCAGAGCACCGAGTTTGGGGCTGGATCCCAGGACCCTGAGATCATGACCTGAGCCGAAGGCAGAGGCTTAACCCACTGAGCCACCCAGGCGGCCCCTCCACCCCACCCCCCTGCCGCCATGTTCTTGACAACGCTTGCTGAGACTAATCTCAAGTGGTGCGCTTTGAAGGAGCGGGGGTTTTGTCTTGCTCTCCTGAAGGAGTAGTGGTTTCAAATAGAGCGGCATGGCTTGAATCTGGTGTTTCTCAGCTTCGTGAATTTGAGAAATGAGTGAATCCCTTGAATCCCGGTTTCTTCGTGCGCACAGCGGGAAGAGTATCACCAAGCGCCTGGCTGGGCACAGGGCCATAGATGGCATGATGTCCCGTTATTTTCACATTTCATATTAGCCATTTGTCCGTGCGTCACACTCCTCGGTAAGACTGTGAGCTGCTTGAGGGGGCTGATTTCACACTGTGCCGTGTTCATGGCTCGCAAGGTAAGCACTCGACTATCGTTTTGGCAAGAATGTGGGCTTTGGGCCAGAGCCCCACCCCAACTCCCATGGGTACCTTTCACGGACACATTTTTTTTTTTTTGACTCCTCCTCCTGCTGTGACTCTCATCCCTAGCCTTCATGCCCCTCACTGAGATCGTGCGTCCTCCTGGACACTTCCAGATAAACTGCTGACCCTGCCAGAGCTGCTGACTTCTCTCAGGCTTCCAAACCTGGCGTGTTTTTCAGGAGAGCCTGGCAAAGGATCGCTGCGCCACCTTCTGGCGATACCCGGGAACTTCACCCTTTTCAGAACCTGGAAGCCGGGGACAAAGAATCCCGAATCCAAAATGCAGGATCCAGGCCAGAGAGAAAGTGCGGCCCCGAGCCACCTTTAATGAAGTATCCGTGGTGGACATGAATGCACACCACGCTCTCCCTTTGAAAACATACGCAGATAAGTGTTTTCCCGGCACATGATGACAGGACAGATACAATATGACATTTTGATAGTGATTTTTAATTAAATGTCTAATTATTTCAATTATTTGTAAATATTTATATGTTAATTTTTTATAAAAAAATTATTTAATTACGACAGTTCCTGTCATTGAACTGCTATAAGCTAGGTTTTTCACATACTTAAAAAAAAAAAACAAACCTCATTTAGTTTTTACATCTGCCTTGCAAGGAAGAAAATGCTTCTGTTTTCCACGTGGGAAACCTGCAGCTCAGCAAGCTCTTCAGACCTGCACTCCCAGCGCGCAGGACCAGGTAGGCAGCCCAGCAGGTACTAAACCCAGGAAGGGATGCCTGGGTGGCTCAGTTTGGTTAAGCACCTGCCTTTGGCTCAGGTCATGATCTGGGGGTTCTGGGATGGAGCCTCGCATTAGGTTCCTTGCTCAGCAGGGAGCCTGCTTCTCCCTCTGCCTCTACTGCTCCTTCTACTTGTGCTCTCCCTCTCTCTGAAAAATAAATAAAGAAAATCTTAAAAACAAAAACAACAACAACAACAAAAAACAACACTGACTCAAGACTGTCTCACTCCAACGGCCCCTCTCCCCTCTCAACACTTGTAGGGGTTTCAGGAAGATCCTGGTTCTTTCCATGTAATTTTCCTTCCATTCTCCACCAGGGTGAGTGGCTGTCCCTGGCATGGCCTCAGGTTTAAGCAGGTGCCGCTTCCAGCAAATTGAAGGACTGCTGATGTGTGGTCCAGGACTGCTACGATCAGAGCGGTTCACCAGGTGTGCCCTCGTTATCGCCTGCCCCAACCCTGGGAGGGAGATCCTCCTCTAATTGCCAAGTGAGAAAACCTGCCGGGAGTCGCGGGGCTAGGAATCGCTGGTACCTCACATCCATGCTCTGAACCACCACTCAACAGGCTACTCTGGGGATTTTTCAGTTTCAAATTGTGATTCAAATTTTTATCTTGATTTGGTAATATAAGAATGGTAATGCAGACCCAGTCCCCCAGCCAGGCAGTAGGTCCCCACCTCCTTCCCAGCCCCCACCTCTTGACTCTTCCAGCCCTTCCAGTGTCTTTGTAGCCAAGTCCCTACATTAAATCCCTGTTTACTGGAATTTTTAATCTAGAGTGTTTTTCTGATTGGACACCAAGTAACACCTTCCAACAAGGAAGAAACATTCTTGGCATCGATCTCTTAGGCTCTCATGGAATAAAAAAACATTTGTTCCTGCCTTAACTTACATTTCCTGAGTCATACAATGTTTTAATTACTTTTAAGATCACGTTCTGGACCTCTCTGACGTGAACACCACTTTTTTATAGATAATTGTGGAAGAATGATGTAGTTGACCTAAAAGTATTTGGGAACAGTGAAACAGTATGACTGTTGGGAGTTGGTTGGTTCTGAAACATAGCAATTATTTTTTATTGTATTCATCTGTGGTGTACTACATTCAGCAAAGTAGCTGGTGATTTTTTTTTAAAGATTTTTTTTATTTATTTGACAGAGATCATAAGTAAGCAGAGAGGCAGGCGGGGGGGGGGGGAGCAGGCTCCCTGCTGAGCAGACAGCCTGATGTGGGGCTCGATCCCAGTGATGAGGTAGCAGGAGGCTGGCTGAGGACAAAGCAAAAGCTGGCACCTTGCACCCCCTCTCCACCTGCTTCCCCTCGGTAATGTGTGTGACATTCCTCAGGCACCCCTGACTGCCATAAACAAATAGTTAACTTGCAGAGATCACAATCCTGCAAGACAGGAGTCTCCCTGGTTTACAAATGTCCTAGAGATCTACAAACAAAGAAGTTACCTTATCAATAGCACAATTTCCAGAGGCAAATAACTCAGTTCCTCAAGCCCTAATGTCACCCTCCCCTCCATAAACAAAACTGAAGGAGGCTGAGGTAGAAGGAAATGTAAATAAAGTTAAATTTCTTCTAAACCCAAATCTCACTAACAAGGACACTTGATAGGAGAAATGTGAAACTTTATCTCTAGATCTCCAAGATAGTGTCGAGAATCATTCCCAAGCATATGGCCCACTGATATACATCTAAAGGGTCTCACAAGAAGATTTTTACTACTAGTAATAAATAACCATTCTCCCAACAATAGCTAGCCCCTCAAGGTCCTAGAGACCTTGCTTCCAAAATTCCTTAGAGACTAACATCACCCCCTTTGTTCTCACCTACCCAACTCCTATGTATATAATCAGCCACTCCTCAGGATAACGGGACAGCAGCTCTTCCTGCCCACGGGTCCTGTCCCCGTGCTTTAATAAACCACCATTTTGCACCAAAGATGTCTCAAGAATTCTTTCTTGGTCATCAGCTCCGGACCTCAGCCCACCGAACCTCACCTAGGTTCTAGAACTTCATCACCAGGACCCTGGGATCATGACCTGAGCCGAAAGCAGAGGCTTTAACCCACTAAGCCACCCAGGCATCCCTGATTTTTTTTTTTTTTTTAAATAAAGATTCAACCAATTCCCTCTTCAGACACTCTACTGAGAAAGGAAAAACTGCCCTACCCTGAAATCTGGCTGGCAGAGCAGACACAAAGCCGGCTGCAAAGTTAACTAGAAACAGTGTTACTCCCAAAGTCAGAAACCCCCTTTTTGAGTGACTTTGTTTTCTTAGTGAGAAACTGTGCTCTAAAATCATTGGCTGTCGGAAACTTTGCTCTTTAAAATCCAATCGGTGAGAATGAAAGATCCCACTTTCGCCGAAAGATCCCACTTTCGCCGGAAGATCTATGTCTTTAACATAGAGAAACAGGCACAGTTTCAACCCAAATGCAGTCTCCAGATAAAGGTTTTCTAGACAAGACTTTTCTATAGCTATCTTCATTTGCTAATTTCCAAGAAGTAAAGCTGTGAGTCTGATTTGCAGTTAACACCCAAAACTGACCTCTAACACACAGCCCGTTTGCTTGAGGCTATCCAAACATTACTTCATTTAAATTTTACCTAAACTCCCTTCCCCCAAATTACATAATAACCTTATCTCTTTCTTTCTTTGGTCAAATGCCCCAGGGCTCTGCTGGTATGCAGGCTCTATTTCCTTGAACCAATAAACCTGACTTTGTCAGACTTGGGGTTTGTCCAGATGGCCTTTGGCTGAGCCGAGCAGGCTAGGACAGCATCCACAGATCCAAGTGTTCTGCCTCATGTTGAGGACTGCCCCTCCCTTCCCAGCCATCAGGAAAGCTGAATTCTTATTCAGAGTTCTTTGACAGGCGTAAAATAGATCAAAAGAATAGAATGGGTTTGAAGCGGTTATTCATCTAAATTCAGAGACAAGCAAACAAGATTGTCTTTATTCCCTAACAGAGGATGCGGCCAAATTATTCTTATAATCCACATTTAGTGATTCGCTCCCTAGAAGATGGGTGATGAGCAAACGCTTAATATCACTATCAGAGCCGTATTCGAAGGCCTTGTTCTGTAACCCATGAGACATTCTGTCTCCAACAATTTATTAAGTATTGGCTTAATTAGAACTACTCAGTAAGTTTTGAGATGTCCTGCCATGATAACCAGTAACTTCCATATCATCAGTTTAGTGGAGTTAGACTGTATCATGATGTTTTGGTTATCTATTGCTGTGTAACAAATTACCCCCACACTCAGCAGTTGAACATGATGAACATTTATCACGTCACACAGTTTCTGAGGCCTGGAATTCTCATTATGCATATTGCTAGAATTCTTATGGAATTTAAATCCAGATAAAAATAAAGTTGCTACTGCTCCTAATTGAATGGAGATACTATATATGTAAATTATATTCATATAAATGCAACTTTATGAAAGCCTTTGTCATTGTCTGTATTTGTATATACAGTCTGCATTTTCACATTACTCAGGTCGGGAATACAAATATGGTTTGTGTTAGGATCCATAACCCATGGAAATGGCACAGTTCAAAAGTTGAGCAAGTCAGGGGCACCTGGCTGGCTCAGTCGGTGGAGCACAGGACTTGTGATCTCGGGGTTGTGAGTTTGAGCCCCATGTTGGGTGTGGCGATTACTTGAAAATAAAATCTGAAAAATAAGAGCATGTTTATGATAATATCAAAATATTTTAGGAAAACAAAATGACAATTAATTAATGATTCTGTTCTTATGATTGTGCCCAAAGAAAAACTAAGTGGGAGATCATATATATGTATATATATATATTAGTATAATTAATTAGGATCCTGAAGTAAACTTTTGCTTTATACAATAACCCATGTTGCAATGGCCATTTAAAGTAAATCAGCACTGTCCTCCTTTTTTTTTTTTCTGTCCTCCTATTTGTATTAAAAATAGAAAAGGTATGGAGTGCCTGGATGGCTCAGTTGGTGGAGCATGTAGCTTCTGATCACTGGGTTATGGGTTAGAGCTCCACCAAATGTGGAGCTCCAACCCAGCCTGATGCAGCTTATAATACGTATTTATTCTACGTGGCATATTTTTATAGGTGACATCGTATTTAACATGCAGTCTGGTAACCTGTCCATATTTGAAACACCTCATCAGGACTTCACAAAAGATGAGGCAGAGTGGAGTACCAGCTGGGTCCAGGGCAAAGGACTCAGACAGACCTGAGGCTGAGTACTGGCTATGCCACTTAACTACTGCGTGACCTTGGACAAAATACTTGACCTCTCTGACCTTCTATTTTCTCCATAGTAAACTGGGAGTAATAATATATAAAAACCAAAAGAGTTGTTCTGAAGATTAAATGAGATGTGTAATTACCTCTGGGTGCTGTGCCTGGCATGTCAGTCTTTCTTTGAGTGGCAGCTGTAATTATAGCCGGTCCCACATAAAAAAGGCAGTGAAACCAGGTACAAATATAGAGCCATTTTCAGTGTCCATTGGTCAATTTGAAAAGTTAAAATTCTGTTAATAAATACTAAAGAATGTATATGGGTAAGCATAAAGCTCTTTTGTGATAATTTCTATGTTTTGTCTCCTTTTATTTTTCTGTTAATCTAATATACCTTCACCCATACCTTTATGCATAGTCTTTCTGCATCATTTTGTTTGGGGTATGTGTCTTGCTTGCAGCATATTGTTGGGTCTAGTTTTATGCCTCAAAGTGAAAATCTTACTCTTTTAGTAGATGAGTTATACCTGTTCACATTTATTGATATAACTGGTATGTTTGGTCTCTGGCCAATGTTATAGTGATATCTATTTTATTTACTGTACTTCCTTTTCTAAAAGATGTGCATTCTTGGGGTGCCTGGGTGGCTCAGGTAAGTGTCCAACTCTTGGTTTCGCTCAGGTCATGATTTCAGAGTCATGAGATCAAGCCCGGAGCCTGCTTCAGATTCTCTCTCTCTTTCTGCCCCTCTCTCTCTCCACCCCCACACACGCATGCTCTCTTAAGAAAAAAAAAAAAGTGTGCATTCTTTACTACTATTTATTAAAACATTCTTGCTATTTAGGAAAGTTCATATTTTCTTCTGGTGGTTACCTCTCTACTTAGGCCTTGTTTCTTCTGCAGTGTCTAATTGGCTAATTCCTGTGTGTGGTTCATCTCTAGAGCTTTCATTTGTGTCTTTTTTATATCTTTCTTGTCTCTATTTAACACATTTAAGCTTTTCCTTCTTGAACATATTTAACAGAGTTATATTAACTGTTTGCTTTGTCTATTGACCTAATCATCTGTTTCTGTAGATTTGCTTTTCTCCTCACTGTGGGTTGTATTTTTCTGCTCCTTCACATGCTTAGAATATTTTTTTAAGATTTATTTTTAAGTAATTTCTAGGTCCAACGTTGGACTCGAACTCACAACCCAAGATCAAAAGTCGTGTGCTCTACTGACTGAGCCAGCCACATGCCCCTGTGTGCTCAGAAATTTTTGACTGAATACCAGAACACCAGAATTTTTTTTTTAACTGAATATCGTATCTTATTTTGAGTACTAGATGTTTTTGTATTCCTATAAATATTATTAAGCTTTGTTCTGGGATGAAGTCAAGCTATTTAAAGACAGTTTGATCCTTTGCATTTTGCTTTTTGGGTTGGTTAGGTGGGATCAAAACAGCCTTTTGTCTGTGACTAATATGACTCCATTACTGAGGCAGTAACTTTCTGAGTACTCTCCTCGCTCACCATGAGTTGTGAGGCTTCCCACTCAGGATGGTGAATGCAAGAACAATTCCTAGCCCCTTGTGACCTCTCAGGATTGTTCCCTTTAATGTGAAGGCTCATTCTTTCCACAGCCTTGAGTACTTTCCTTAACATGCACTGAGGAGACTAGAAAAAGACCCTCTGCCAGTCTCTGGCACTGTGTGCATGTGCGTGTGTGTGTGTCTGTATCTCCTGACAGCTGTCTCCTGACACCTTACCCTGCACACGATAGCCATTTGGGCCTCCCAGAACTTCTGATCCCATTTCCTCAACTCAGGGAAACCACTGGGCTCTACTTCGCTCCCCCACGACCCGGAGATAGTCTCCAGACAGCAAGGAAGGCACTCGCTCTCCTCTCCTTGTATGTTTCCTCTCTCAGGAATCCTTGTTCTTCCTTACGTGAGGTGCAATGTCTGAAAACCATTGTGTCACAGCTTTTTTCTTATTTTTTAGTCATGTTGGGGGGGGGGGTGAATCCAGTCCCTGTTACTCTATCATGCTAGAGGCAGAGTCCCTTGTAAGTTTTTAATGCCCTTGCTCTCCTGTTTTCTTTTCTTCTTTTTCCCCCTTTTTGGTTTTTATTTCATAACCGGAAGTTTGTACACCTCAATCCTTTTCACCTATCTCACCCTCCGCGCCCCCCCCCACGCTTCTCTCTGGTAACCACCGGTTTGTTCTCTGTATTTAAGAGTCTTTTATTATTTGGGGTGTTTTTTTTGTTTTTTTAGATTCCACATATAAGTGAAATCACATGGTATTTGTCTTTCTCCGACTGACTTACTTAGCATGATGCCCTCCAGGCCCATCCATGTTGTTACAAATGGCAAAATCTTGCTCTTTTTATGGTTAAGTAATATTCCTGTGTGTGTACCACATATCACATCTTTTTTTATTCATTTATCTCTCGATGGACACTTGTGTTGCTTCCATAACTTGGCTGTTGTTAAAGTAATCCTGCAATGGGCATGGCCTGCACGTACCTTTTTGGATTCATGTTTTCATTTTCTTCAGGTAAATACCCAACAGTGGAATTCCTGGATTGTGTGGTATTCCTATTTTTAATGTTTTAATGAACTTCCATACTGTTTTCCACAGTGGCTAATGTACCAGTTTGCATTCCCACCAACAGTGCATGGGGTTCCTTGTCCTCCACAGTGTCATCAACACTTGCTATTTCTTGTCCTTCGCTACTAGCCATCCTGACAGGTGGGAGGTGGTATCTCACTGTGGTGTTGATCTGCATTTCCCTGATGGTGAGTGATGCTGAGCACCTTTTCATGTGTCTGTCGGCCCTCTGGATGTCTTCTTTGGAAAAATGTCAATTCAAGTCCTCTTCCCATTTCTTAATTGGATTATTTGGGGTTTTTTGAGCTGTAAATATTCTTGATATATTTTGGATATTAATTAACCTCTTACTGGTTGCCTCATTTACAGATATTTTGTCCCATTCAATAGGTGTCTTTTTGTTTTGTCAACAGTTTCCATTGCTGTGCAAAATCCTTTTATTTTGGTGTAGTCCCAGTAGTTTATTCTTGCTTTTGTTACCATTGCCTGAAGAGAACTATCCATAAAAATTTGCTATGGTTGATGTCCAAGAGATTACTGCCTATGTTTTCTTTTAGGAACTTTCTGGCTTCAGTCTCATGTTTAGGTCTCTCCTTTATTTTCTTATTTAATTTTTATCATCTGGTTCATTTTTTTAATCAATATCCTTTGAAGTCCACCTATTATCTTCAATAACTAGTAAGCTCATTCTATTTTCTACTTCCTTGTTCCCTTCTCTGATATTTAGTTTCTCTATTTCACTTTTGTTATAATATATAACTCTGTACACTTGTCTTCTACCTTTGTCCCAAGTTTTGATTTAATCTTAGAGGCACATTTATATGCTTCAAAATACTCACCATCATGTTTCCTGAAGTTTTTGTAGTCATCATGTGGTTAAATAATACTCATCCTGTAGTAAATCTCAAGGAGGATTGATGGATGCAGATTTCCCTATGTTATTATGTCTAAAACTATTTTTCTTTAGCCTTGATGTTTGAAGAACAACTTGGTTGGATAAAACCCTGGGTTTTCTTGGAGGTTTTTTGGTGTTTTGTTTTGTTTTGTTTTTTAAATGGTGTCCATTGTTGCTTTCTTGGTATGTAGACCGAAAAGTTTGCTGCTAGACTAATTCTTCTTTCTTTTGCAACTTATTTGATATTTTTGCCTGGAGGCCTTTAAGACTTTATCTACTTTTTGAAATCTAATAGTTTTATTAGGCAGTATCTCAGAACTGATATCTCTGGGGTAATTTCCCCAGTACCCAGTGAGCACATTCAGTGAATAGGTCTTTTCTCATTTCTTCTTGCCATTCTGGTCAGTCATCAAATTAATACTCAAATCCCACAAGTAACTAGATAGTTATGTGCTTGAATCAGAAAAGATCAACACTTTGAATTAAAATATCAATTTGACTGCTAAATGCTAACCCACGTGAGTTCTACCCAGCAACCTGGTAGAATATTGTGTGGAGAAGCAGACCATACAACGAATGCCATAGAAGTGAAACAAACTTTTACTCGCTTTCCAGTATGCTTTGTAAAACTTATGGAAAACTAAAAAAAAAAACCGACTTATGGAAAACTGGTTTCTTTATGACAGCAAACTCACATTGGAGTGAGTTCAGCTTATTCAATGCTGAGATGCTGCTGGATACTAACTTAATGTTTCTTAGTTAACAAGTATGAAGTAATACTACTTGTAAGAATATAACAGACTTCCATTCATGTTAACAGCCCCCTAAATTTACAAGATGGTAACATTTTGCTTCAGATTTCCTAAAGAAATAAAGTGATAGCCTTAACCCTTTTCTCTCCTTTCTTCCTTTCCCCAGGGTCACTGCTATGCAACAGATGGCCAGTCTATCATCCTACATTTATTTTCACGAACCATGTGTTCCCCCACACAGTATATCGTACTGTTTTATGTTCTTTAAAAATAATATAATTGGAATCTTTTGCCAGTATCTTTCTGTAGCATTATGTGTTTATGCTTTATTTTATGGTACATGTGGTAGGCAGACTAATGGCCTGCCAATGGTTTCCGTATCTAACCCCCAGAATCTGTGAATGGGTTGGCAAAAGGGACTTTGTCTTTGTGATTAAATTAAAGATCTTGAGATGAGGAGATTATTCTGGAATATCTGGGTACAGCTAATGTAATCACAAGTCTTTTAAGTGAATGAGGGAGACAAGAGAGTCTGAGTCGGAGTGATGTAATGTGAGAAAGACTCAGTCGGCTACTGCGGGCTTTGGAGACGGGGCCATGAGCCAAGAAATACAGGCAGCTTCTAGAAGCTGGAAAAGGCAAGGAAAATGAATTCTCCTCTAGAGCCTCCCCGAAGGAATGTAGCTATGCTGACATCTTGATCTAAGTTCATTGAGAACCATTTTAGACTTCTAACCTCCAAAACTTTAGGACAATAAATGTGTGGTTTTGTTTTTAAGATTTTATTTATTTATTTGACAGAGAGAGTGAGAGAGCACAAGCAGGGGGAACAGTGGGGGAGAAAGAGAGGTAGAAGGAGACTCCCTGCCAAGCAAGGAACCTGATAGGGTGCTGGATCCCAGGACCCTGGGATCATGACCTGAGCTGAAGACATCCCAATTAGTGTTGTTTTAAGCCACTAAGTTTGTGATAATTTGTTACAGCAGCCATAGGAAACTTACACAGTATATATTTTTAACAAATTAGCTCCTATAGGGGCACCTGGGTGGATCAGTCGTTAGGCATCTGCCTTCGGCTCAGGTCGTAATCCCAGGGTCCTGTCATTGAGCGCCATATCGGGCTCCCTGCTCAGAGGGAAGCCTGCTTCTCCCTCTCCCACTCCCCCTGCTTATGTTCCCTCTCTTGCTGTCTCTCTCTCTCTCTGTCAAATAAATAAATGAAATCTTTAAAAAAAATTAGCTCCTATAAAAAAGGAATAACACATGAAGGATAAGACCCAGTTAAATACAAAACTCAGTTTACATGAATGAATTGGATCTTGCTTTGTTTAATGAGGTTAAATTAGGGCTTTTCCTTACTTAAAAAAATATATATATATATAATAATGCTAATCACTTTTTATTCATTATGCCAGAGACCTAAGTCATAAAAATTGGGAGAAATGAAAGAGTCTGATGTAGCCCCTACACATATACAATAAAAGGTTTTCTTAATATAAATGGGCATAACTATTAAGAATATAGGATTTTTGTAAAAAATTGAAGTCCAGTAGATTTTGAAATTTGGAATCTAGAATAAAGATAAAATATAATAAACAAAGGAAGGATCTATCTGCCCACACATGTAAAGTTAAAATTTCCAGACAAATGATGGTCCTCATAATTTGATATTAGAAAAATCCTCCGCAACATATAAAGCAGACCCACGATAGTTCCACTTGACTTGATTTTCCTGCAGAGCCTATATATAGCTTTATTTTTGAAAAAAAAAAAAAAGCTACAATGTACAGAGACAGAAACTGTGAAAAATAAAATTAGTAAATACCAAGCTTCAGAACTATTTGCATTCAAGTCATAATACTTCATTATAATCATCTTAAATTCCCACAATTTAATTCCCCCCCCCAAATTTCTTTTTAATGATTTCCTACAAACTCATAGAAATTTAAAATTGGTGATTTTTCTGAGCATGCCTAAAAAAGTATCCCGGGATTTCTGTGTATTTTTCACAATTGATTATTTTGAGCCTTTTGAAATCACAGGGTTCAATAGCCAGTGCAACAAGTCCTCCATATCTTTTTCCATCTATTAAGTGATGGAAAATCATGAGTTCCCCCCAAAACAAAAATGATCCAAGATCTGAGATCTGTGAAATGGTTCTCAGATTAAGGATAAGCTGAAGTAGACAATGAGAAGCATTTTTATTTCAATGAGAAACTTTTAAAATGTCCTTGAATCTAGGTGAAATGATAGGCAAATAAGTTTTTCAGCGTGAAAAAGATACGTTAAGAAAAGTGTTTTATTTAAGCAAAATTCACATAACATAGAATCAGCCTTTTTTTTAGGAGGTTGGGGCATGAGGGAGATGGGGAGAGAAAATCTTAAGCAGGCTCCACACCCAGCCCAACATAGGGCTCCATCCCAGGACCCTGAGATTATAGCCTGAGCCAAAATCAAGAGTGGAACGCTTAACTGACTGAGCCATTCAGGGGTCCTAGAATTAGCCAGCTAAAAGAGGTCAAGTATCAAATAGCTTTCAAACAGTGACGACTCTGTCCTTTCTGATGCCAGCAAAGATGTCCAAATCCTATCAGCTAAAAAGTCAACAGAGATTAAAGAGGCTCCTAATGTTACCGCTGAGAAAAAATGTATGCTGTCTTTACACATTTTAATAAATCAGTCATGCCCAGTGACCTACTGGGTGGATAAGGTTTCAGAGGCTTTTCAAGAGAGAACAGTCACAATGGCCAGAGTGAATTTGGTAGGTATTTGTGACATTAGCCATAATGACCCCATGCTGATGTTTGTAATTTTTAGTACAATGTAATTTGGTCTTGTAATTTTTTAGCCACTTAGCAACTTCATATACAAGACCCAAATATTTGGAAAAGCTGATAAAATGATTTTTTATTCTCCAGTTAATTTGAACATAGGCATTCTTGAATACTCATGGGATTTCACCTACTGAAGGAACAGTTTCTCCCCTTCTTACGTTTTTGAATCTGCCATTGCCGCTTCCTATTGGCAGAAGGTGACAGGAAGTCAGCCAGCAAGACTGCCGGGGACTCCCAAGATTCTACACTCCAAGAGGGTTTGCAGACTCCCAGCTTTCACATTACAGAACCAACTAGAAAGGGGGCATTTCAATTATAAGAGACAGTTAGCCAATAGTTAGCACAGTCTACCTCTTCAATTATTGTTTAAATGTCCATTCACCACCACCAAGAAACCTCATGCTTCCACCTCAAAAGACACAAGTACACACTTTACAAATAAAGATTCTCTCTCTCTCCCTGAAAAGGGGAGATTTAAAGGCCCTTCCTTCATTGTATCCCACCCTGGGTGATATTAATTCCTGTCCACCTGTTCTATAATCCAAGAACCAAATTAGAAAGTTAATCATCACCCTCACTCCTCATATAAAATGACAGAGAAAAGGAGGAGGGAAATTTTTACAGATGAAAATATAAACAACAAGAAAGAAAATATACCAGCCATTAAAGTCCTTATTATATAACTGGTCACAAGGCCATGGTTGATAAGCCCCACTTCCTTCTCCCACTATCCATTCCATGTTCCTTTCCATCTCTGGTAGCAGCTCAGGTGAGTTTCTTCCCCCAGAGGATTGTCCCCAACCTTCTTTGCTGAAAGGACTGTTTCTTTAGCAGTCCTCTCTTTACTGGTTGCTGTAGCCTTCTTTTACATTTTACTAAGAGGTTTCCCACACATCATGCTCCCTTTGTGTATCAGGAGCCCTTTCCTCTTGGTAAACAGGATCAGTCACCCAGACAACCTGCCTGTTGGTTCAAGGGCATGAAGAACCCCCATGGTCAAATGCCAGTCCCTGCAGTGAACCTGCCCACCAGGTGGATCCCTTTGGAGATGGTGCCATATTGGAGGCCAAGCACTGACATCTGTTGGTGGCAGAGCCAGCGTGTAGTGGCCACAGTAGCAGACCACTCTTGTGAAAGGAAGCATAGGTTGTCGAGTCCACACATTGTCCACATCCCCACCTGCACGGGGCAAAGGCAGGGCTGGCAGAAAAAAGAGGCTAAGTGACATCCACAGAACAGGGCGTGTTGTTCTTCTGATTGTGAGGGTCCTCCTCTGCTCTCTGGTACACATTCACATGGAGTGTTAGATGTTTTCCCAGCTTTGGCCTATTCCAAGCTGTCAATGCACATTCCCCCTTCTCAGGCCTCCTCTTCCCCAGTCTTTTATTTGCCAGGTCCCTGGCTATCTAGCCAAACCATTAACTATATAGACCATCTCTTTGGTTGTCTCTTCATCCGGGCAGTCCTGCCCAGGATTTGTCTTCCGTGTCACCTTTAGATGGCCTCTTGGGTGAAGCCACAACTTTGCAGCTCTCCACTTCTGGGTGACTGAATCATAAACTGAGCTTAAGAGGCACGTGGGTGGCTCAGTCAGCTCAGCATTGGACTCTTGATTTCGGCTCGGGTCGTGATCTTAGGGTCGTGGGATTGAGCCCTGCATCCAACTCAATCTGAGTAGGGAGTCTGCTTAAGATTCTCTCTCCCTATCCCTCTGTCCCTTCCCCCATACCCCCCATCCCACTCAGAGCACACACACACAAACACAGACACACACACTCTCAAAATAAATAATTAAGTGATTAAAAAACGCTAAGCTTAAGTTTTTCCACAGTGATCTGGTCATAGACAACTCCCCTTTGGAACTAGGTTATGGGGGCTGTAACCTGCCATCTCAGAACCAGAAGACCATTTCTTATCTAGATCCTGGTAAAATAAACAATGCCCATTCTTCAGCTAAATGCTTGCATCACTGGGCTCAGTTATTGGTTCTGCTTGAGAGAGGAAAAAGAGAAATGAAGCAGATGCAGAAATCATATCTTCACAGCAGCTAAATAAAGAAAAAATGTCTGCTGGAGAAATAATGAGAACCCAAACTGAGCTTCAAGAAAGCCAAAAGACCACAGAACTAGATTTGAGGAAAACAAAACAAAACAAAAAAACAACTGGTCTCTTTCCCCTTTCTACTCATTCATCCATTGATTTTTTTTCTTATTTTTCAACTTGTTTATTCATCTGTTGTAACATTCATTGATCGTCTACTTCATGCCAAGCACAGAGTGGCTACAACAGTGAACAAAATGAAGCCCACGCCCTCACAGAGCCTCTATCACAGAGGCGAGAGATGCAACAATTAGGTGAGTTAATACATACATAGTACATAGAATAGGGCCTGTCATACATTAAGCCCAGAGGAAATGTTCTTTTTACATTCCTTTTTCTACCCATAATGTCACATAGAAAGAGAGAAAACTTGTGAGAAAGGAGCCTTATGGGGCAGACAATCCAATCTTCACATTAGAGATACAGAAATGGAGACCCAGAAGAGGCCCCTCAGGCTACCACTGGTGGGGCCCCCATCACAACATGAGACCAAGGTGGACACTCCCAGGTGTGATTTGAGAGATCCCATCATTGAGTCAGACAACTAAATATATGTGCCAGCCCCATCAGTCCGTAATTATAGAACTCTAGGCAGGCTCCTCTTATCCATGAGGAAAAGGAGGAGGATCGTGAGAGGTTCCTCTGAGACCCTGAATATGATGGTGTCTTTACAGAGAAAGGTGATCCTAATTGTGAGAGGAGAAACTTCAGTGTTTTTTTCCTAGTCTTTTCTGATTTTGTCTTGAAAGGATTTTCTTGAAAAATGGAATATAGTATAGCCAGTGAGAACCATCTCTGCCTAAATTTAACCAAAGGAAAGTCTCGGGATGCTTTAGGGATGGCCACAGACTTGAAAGAGAGCCACAGTTCCTGGCTTCTAGAGGTCTGGTTAAGGAGCCCAGGGAATGTGCTCCGGAGTCCTGGCCTCTGAACGAATGTTCTCCAGCTTTCTCTGGTTTTGTGCTGCTCTAATTCAGGTCCTGGGAGAGAGCCCCTCTTTGAGTTACTTGCTAATACTTGAGTGAGAGAGGGAAAGCATCTTGAGTGATACTCCTAGCAAGACTGTATCCAGTGTAGAAAGCTATTTACACAAAACAAAGCAATGGTGCTACTAGCAGAGGAACAGGAAATGGGCCCTGAGCAAGCACTCCCAACAGATGTCCGCCACACTTAGCTCAGTGGTTGGTCACAGAAATATGTTTCCCTGTCAAATCTTAATCCACCAACACTGTCCCTTTGTCTCCTTACCTGTTAAATGGAGTAGAGGAAACCCACATGCAGTGGTTAATTTCATGTTGATTTGACTGGGTTAGGGGATGCCCGGATAGCTGCTCATACATCATTTCTGAGTGTGTCTGTGAGAATGTTTCCCAAGAGATTAGCATTTGAATCACTAGATTAAGTAAAGAAGATCATCCTTACCAATGCAAGTGGACATTCCCCCCAGTCCATTCAAAGTCTGAATAGAACAAAAGAAGAGGAAGAGTGAATTTTTTCTTTTGGTTGATCTAGGACATTCCATTTTCTCCTGTCCTTGAGCATTGGTGCTCCTGGTTCTCAGGCCTTTGGACTCAGACTGGGACTTAATACTGTCATCCCCCTGATCCTCTGGCTTTTGAACTCAAATTGGGACCATCAGCTTCCAAGGACAAAGACCAAAATCCAATACCATCAGCCCCTTTGGTGGCTAGAATAATGCTAAGCCATCAGTCCCTCTTGGCCTCTGGCTCCTGATGCAAACTTCTGCATCAGTCCAGGTCCTCCAAGAAGCCAACTCCAAGATGTGATGAATGGTGCAAGCATTTTATTATGCCTGTGAGAGATAATGGGGAGGGAACTGGGAAAGTTTGGAAACAGCATTAACACCCATGCAAACTTGACCCTGAGTGAAAAAGACAGAGAAGAAAGACTGGCTGGAGGTGTCCTAGACCTCTGTGCAACGTGAGGAAGTTTCTGCCAAAGGAGAGCCTTCCAGCCAAAGTTGGCCATCAGAAGAGATCCATGTCTTCCAAGAATACGGATGCCTCCACTTCTCTGGCTGAAGCACCCCATCATTGGCCAGAAGCATGCCAGCAGCAGTGGTCACTTACACCCCTGCTGTTTGAGGTCAATGAGATTCACTGTAGGGCCACAGCAGGTTCACAGTTATCTGGGCCTAAA
The DNA here is from genome assembly GCF_010015895.1 of Lontra canadensis. NCBI lineage: Eukaryota > Metazoa > Chordata > Mammalia > Carnivora > Mustelidae > Lontra > Lontra canadensis. Next base: position 3,452,187 of record NW_022631106.1, on the reverse strand, counting down.
GGAATGTTCTGCCCCAATATATGAAATTCTGAGAGTATAGGTCTGTAGACTGCAAATGTTCATGTAATATCTAAATGATTATTCATTTTGTCTTATACCTTCCTCATGAGGTCTCTGATTTTATTTTTTTAAGAAAAGCTCATGTCCTTGGCTAAAATATTAGATACTCCTAATTGAAGAGAGCACTAAATTCTGAATTTCTTGACTTCAATCTTGGCAATATAAGAGTATAATTATAAGAAAATTGCCTCTGATCCTGATGCGAATGCCCAGCTTTGCAACTTTTGAACTTGTCCTATTAATTCACTCATAAATTAGCATGCCTCTCATGAATCAAATGGTTTATAAGCCATCATGTTAATTTATTAATGTTAAAAGAAGATAAAATCTTTGTAGTAAGCCACAACTGTGGCTTTGATATTAGACCTCATAGATCTTAGGAAGCAGGATTAGAGATCGAGGCTGCAAGGTAAGCCTGGTGACCAAGGAAAGGAGGGGTTGGGGGAGGCCTAATGAATCTCTTTCACACCACTGGTAGGCATGTTGAGCTTCTACATGAAAGAGGGTTCCAAGATTCTAGCATCTTCTCCCTGGCATGTGGAGATGGGCAGCTGCTGATGGGGCACTGACTCAGCCTTAGTAATAACAATGTTTATCACCTTCCATCCTCTCCTTCTGCTCGATGGTTGTCAGTTAATGAAAATTTTAATCTTGCTGCATAATCTGTTTATTCATTCAGTAAACTCTTATATGAACGTGAACATGAACATGAACAATAAACCATTAAAATTGAACGTGGTTATGGTACTGGGTATTGGGACTACGATGCCAAGTAAGGTGTGAACCTGCTCTGCACTTGCAGTGATAATGTAAAATATGTAGATAACTGACCAGAACATATATCTGGAATATCTCACTGTTTTCTTCACTTTGCCCTCCAGGGACCCTACCTGGGTGATCATGCCACTTACTTCTGCTAATTCTTAGATTTAGACTCAGGCTCCCAGTGGTCTTCAGAAATCTGCTTGCCCATTTCTAGTAGACTCAATCTCATTCCCCAGCAGCTGCTTCAATCCTTTCCCTTAGTCTCAAAACCCAACACCTGGCCCATGCCAGTCTCTGGTGACCTCACTTTCTATTCTCTTGAGAAGAGTGAGTCAGCCAATAAGAAAGCCTTCAGCTTCCTGCCTTCACACATCAAAATGTCTATGTTTCCACACTCACCTTTTCATCCTTCTCCCCCATGCCCGAGAAAAATACATCCTTGCTTCCTTTTAAGGTTGTTCCCTCTAGCTCAATCCCACCCTTTTAGTAACTTTTTGTAGACTTCATCCATCAAGCACTTCGTCTAACCTCTACCTACAATCTCCCCTTATCCCTGTTCCTTCTCATCAGCCTACAAATATTTCCATCTCTCCCACTCCAAGAGAGAAAATGCTCCCCTCAATCCTACTACTTCTTGGAATTATTCTTGCTTGTCCTCAAACAACTTAATGCATTTAATGGTTACACTTACAGCCTAGGTAATCCTTGGGGTCTTCCTCCCCAAACATTTATCTGCCCCTTTCAATGTCTCTTCCTCATTCCCTTACCCTTGCCAACCACCATTCCTTCTTCCCCTAAGGTTCTTGCTTGGCTAAAGGGAGAGAACCTACGTCCAAGGTTCTCTACCTTCTGTCTGCAAGTAGTTTTCTTTGTGAGCATCTCAATCCTCGTATCCTCATCTCAGTGCTGTTGCCTCTCAAGTTAGAATTGCTAGGCCTCACCTTTCTCTCAAGTTGCTGACCTACATTGTCCCTGTGTATTTCTACTTGGATAGCTTGCCAGAAACCTCAAACTCAATCCAAGCCAGTTCATTATCTTCCCACTGAACCAGTTCTACCTGCTGTTTCTCTACCTTGGTTTGGCACCATCATCCTTTCAAGCACCCTTTCTTTCCCATGTTGTTCATATTTGAGCAGTTTTAAGACCTGTAAATGCTGCCTCAATAATAGCCCTGACAGATCCCACTACCACCACTCTGCTTCAGGCCCTCATTATTGGTCTCTTATTATTTAAACAGCATCTTAATTAGTTTCTGTCACTCTAGTCTTTTACTCTTGATACTTTTCGAGAAAGAAAGTGAGAAAGAGCATGAGAGGGAAGAAGGTCAGAGGGAGAAGCAGACTCCCCGCAGAGCTGTGAACCTGATGTGGGACTTGATCCCAGGACTCCGGGATCATGACCTGAGCCAAAGGCAGTCACTTAACCAACTGAGCCACCCAGGCACCCCTATGATGTTATTATTTAAATCAAAGCAGAACCACGGTACTTCCTGGTTCACAAAATGTCAACGGGTCCTTATTGTCCACCGAGCAGAGGACAAACCCCATGGTGTGGAATCCAAGTCCTTTCTAATGTGGCCTCAGATACTTTCTGGCCTTATCTCACTCAAACTTCTATACCTTATTTTCTATTCAAAATTCACTACTCACTAGTCTTCAAACACAACCCTCATTTTTCCCATTTCCAAACTTTTTCTTTTACTGTGTCCTACCTCAAATGCCTTATCTTTTCACCCTACCCACTCCATTCATAACCATCTTTCACAGCCCAGTAAAGCAATGGACCAAGGACCTAGATAGACATTTTTCCAGGAAGACATATAAAATGGTCAGAGGGTACTTGAGAAGATGTTGGTGTTGCTAATCATCAGGGAAACGCAAATCAAAACCACAATGAGATCACCTCACACCTGTTGGAATAGCTAATACCCCAAGGACAAGAGATAACAAGCATTGGTGGGGATGTGGAGAAAAGGGAACCCTGTTGGTGGGGGTATAAACTAACCACTATAGGAAATGATATGGAGCTTCCTCAAAAATTAAAACTAGAACTACCATATCACCCAGCAATCCCATTTCTAGTTATATATGGAAATATAGGATATGGAAACAACCTAAGTGTCAATGAATGAATGGATAAAGAAAATATTACACATATTATGTACAAATATCATATATCATGTATATCAATCATATATGTGAGTTATATATATAGATATGGAGAGAGAGAGAGAGAGAGATAAAATTCAGCCATTAAAAAAGGAAAGCCAGCCATTTGTGACAACATGGCTGAATCTGGAAGACATTATGCTAAGTGAAACAAGCCAGACACCAAAAGATAAGTACTGTATGCTATCACTTACCTGTGAAATCTAAAACAGTTAAACTCATACAAGCAGAGTAGAATAATAGTTGCTAGGGGGTGGGGAAAATGGGAAGATGTTAGTCAAAGAGCACAAGCTTTCAATTATAACAGGAACAAGTTCTGGGGATCTAACATGCAGTAATGCTGTATGGTATACTTGAAACTTGCTAAGAGTGTAAATCTTAGGAGTTCTCACCACACACACACACACACAAAATTATGTGAGGGATTGATGTGTTAACCTGATTGTGTAATTATTTCACGGTGTATACATGTATAGAATTGTCCCATTGTATACCTTAAACATATACAATTTTTATTTGTCAGTTATACCTCAATAAAACTGGAAAAAATTATTTTCATCCCTAAGAAAATCTTAACCATCATTCAAAGTTTAGTTCAGATTCACAGCTTCAGTAAAGCATTGCGAGATTTTTCTCCTTAGAAGCTCTTTCACTACTGATTGGAGATTTTTATGGTAATTACTACAACTTACCTAGTAATGCATAGAAATAGGAACATCTTATCTCTACTACTCTATCCTAAGCAAGCTTATGCCTTCTTTCTTTTTGCATTCCCTCGTCCAGTGTCAAAGTATGGTCCACATTGTTAAGCACATTACCCGGTTCAGCTGAAATTTTTTCTTTTTGTATCAAGACTTTCACTGTAAAGGAAACAGTAGATTTACACTCTGGTACAAGCTCTTTATCTCATGTCGGACCATTAACAAACAGTTCACTGACTGGCACCAGACACAGTCCACACTTTGGGTACTGCCCTAGGACACAGTGTCTTTCCAGTGCATATTTTAGGTGAATAAGTTTAAAATATTGGCTGTTGGGCAGTCTTACCCTCCTCCATTAAAAATCATTACCTCATTCAGAGCTTATTCAGTGGGAGCAGCCTTTTCCCAGGGGCCTTTATTAAAGATAATCAGCTATTTTTTCAACTTCTCAGTTGCCTGGGGCAAGTGAGAAAACCCTTGAAAAGCCAGAGAATAAAATGTCCACAGGGACTTTGAAAACCTCCAGCATATTCTTGGGAATCTAGAAGGCTGCATGCCTATGTGGAATGTGTACATGCTGAGGAAAGACTGAGAAGGCCTGGGTCCCTCACTCCTAGATAACCTTGATGCTCTGCACAGCTCAGAAGAGAAACCTAGGGTAGAATTGTAAACTGCATTCTAAAACACTGGGAACATGCCCCCACCTAAGCTCAGAGCCCTTTAGCAAAAGCTAGGAGACTTGCCAGTTTGAGGCATTTCAGAAAATCTCAGACCAGTCATGAACAGACCATGAAGCTAACTGGACAGAATATTCAGTGGCCATGGATGGCAAAGAATACTCACTTTATAGAATCTATTTAGGAAAGTCGCTAAACAAACAGAAATGGCAATAAATGCTGAACGGGGGAGAATCTAATTTCCAGTTTTCAACCAAAATACATGAGACAAGCAAAGAAAGTATGGCCCATATACAGGCATGGGGAAAGAAGTCAATAGAAACTGCCTCTGAAGAAACCCAGACTTTGGACTTCATAGACAAGGGCTTTCAATTAGCTATTATAAATATGTTCAAAGAACTAAAGGAAACTATATCTACAGAGAAAAAGGAAAGTTTGTGAATGATGCCTCGCCAAATAGATAATATCAATAAATAGAAATTATTTTAAAAAGAAAAAACAGAAATTTGGGCGGTTTTTTTTTTTTTTAAGATTTATTTATTTGAGAGAGAGAAAGAAAACATGAGCGGAAAGGACAGAGGGAGAGGGAGAAAATCCCAAGCCAATTCCACACTGAACACAGTGCCTGACACAGGGCTCAATCCCATCACCTGAGATCATGACCTGAGCTGAAACCAAGAGTCAGATACTTAACCAGCTGAAATTTGGGTGTTGCACCCCAGAAATTTGGGTGTTGAAAGTATAATCACTGAAATGGAAAATCCCCTAGAAGTGCTCACCAGATTTGAGATGGCTGAAAAAATCATCAGCAAACTTGAATATAATTTGTTTTTAGACTATCTAGTTTGAGAAACAAAAGATAAAAAGAATAGGGCAAAATGAAAAAGCCTCAGAAACTGTGGGGCAACCTCATCAAAATAAAAATCTTTTGCACAGCAAAGGAAAGTCAACAAAACCAAAAGGCAACCTACAGAATGGGAGAAGATATTTGCAAATATCTTATCAGATAAAGGGCTAGTATCCAAAATCTATAGAGAACTTATCAAACTCTACACCCAAAAAAACAAATATTCCAGTCAAGAAATGGGCAGAAGACATAAACAGACATTTCTGCAAAGACATACAAATGACCAAGAGACACGTGAAAAAATGCTCAACATCACTCGGCACAGGGACATACAAATCAAAATCACCGTGAGATACCACCTCACACTGGTCAGAATGGCTAAAATTAACAACTCAGGAAAGATATTGGCAAGGATGCAGAGAAAGGCAAGCCCTCTTATACTGTTGGTGGGAATGCAAGCTGTTGCAACCACTCTGGGAAACAGTGTGGAGGTTCCTCAAAAAGTCAAAAATAGAGTTACCCTACAACCCAGCAATTACACTACTCAGCATTTATCCAAAGGATACAAACATAGTGATTTGAAAGGGCACATGCTCCCCATTGTTTACAGCAGCAATGTCCCCAATAGCCAAAATATGGAAGGAACCTACATGTCCATCGGCAGATGAATGGATAAAGAAGATGTGGTATGTATGTATGTATAGGTATATATACCCATACATACATATATATATTATATTTGTATATTATATATATATATGTATATAAAATGAAATATTACTCAGCCACCAGAAAGAATGAAATCTTGGGGCACCTGGATGTCTCAGTTGGTTAAGCATCTGCTTTTGGCTCAGGTCATAATCTCAGGGTCCTGGGATCAAGCCCTGTGTTGGGCTCCCTGCTCAGCGGGGAGTCTGCTCCCTCTCCTTCTTCCCCTCCCCACCACTCATGCTCTCTCCCTCTCCTTCAAATAAATAAATAGAATCTTTAAAAAAAAAAAAAAGAATGAATTCTTGCCATTTGTAATGATATGGATGGAATTAGAAGGTAGTATGCTAAGTGAAATAAGTTAGAGAAAGACAAATACCATATGATTTCACTGATATGCGGAATTTAAGAAACAAAACAAATGAACAAAAGGAAAAGAAAGGAAAAATAAAATAAGATGAAAACTGAGAGGGAGACAAACCATGAGAGAGACTAAACTCTAGGAAACAAACTGAGGGTTGCTGGAGGGGAGGTGGGTGGGTGGGTGGTATAATTGTGTGATGGGCATTAAGGAGGGCACTTGATGTAATGAGCACTGGGTGTTATGTGCAGCCGATGAGTCACTAAATTCTACCTCTGAAACTAATAAAAATCAAGAAACAAAACAACTGGGACACCACCAGCATTCCAATGTGCACATAAAGGGAATCCCAGAGAAGATAAGAAAGAAGAATGCTTGAAAATTTAAAAAATAATAATAATAATGGCTAAAAACTGCCCACATTTGGTGGAAAATATTTTTCTGCATGTCCAAGAAGCTCGACAAATTCCAAGTAAGACAAACTCAAAGAGATTTACATTTAGACATTTCATAATCGAACTGTCAAAAGACAGAGTGAATCTTAAAAGCAGCAAGAGAGAAATGACTCATTCTATCAAAGTGATCCTCAATAATATTAACAGCTTATTTCTTTTTTTTTCTCTCTTTTTTAAAGATTCCGTTCATCCGACAGAGATCACAAGTAGGCAGAGAGGCAGGCAGAGAGAGAGAGGAAGGGAAGCAGGCTCCCCATCGAGCAGAGAGCCCAATGCGGGGCTCAATCCCAGGACTCTAAGATCATGACCTGAGCCAAAGGCAGAGGCCTTAATCCACTGAACCACCCAGGCACCCCAACAGCTTATTTCTAATCAGCTACCACAAAGGCCTGAAGGCAGTGTGATGACATATTTAAAATGCTAAAATTAAAATACTGTCAACCATGGATTCTATACCTGCAAAAACTATACTTCCAAAAATGTGGAAGGAAATCAAGACATTCCCAGATAAACAAAAAATTAGGATAACCCACACTGCTAGCAAACCTGCACTACAAGAAATATTAAAGGAGGTTCTTCAGACTGAAATGAAAGAGCTCTAGACAGTAACTTGAATCCATACAAAGAAATAAAAAACCCTGGTAAAGGTAACTATAGAGGTACATATAAAAAGACAGTTTAATTATGCTCTTTGTTTATAACATTTTTTTCTTCTCCATGATCCAAAGCACAAGTGCATAAAGCAATAATTATAAAGCTCTGTTGATGGCTTATAATTACAGAGATATAATTTGTATGAGAATAACTGCAGAAAAGGAGGGAAGAGAGAACAAAGCTATACTGGAGCAAGGTTTATATATTCTTTTGAAATTTAGTTGGTATTAATCATAATTAGATTGTTACAAGATGTTTATTTTTATCTGTAGGGCAGCCAGTAAGAAAATCACTTATAAAATGTTCTAAAATAAATGACAGGTGAATTAAAATGGTAAACTAGAAAAATGTCTATTTAACACAAAAGCTGGTCATACAGAGGAAATGGAAAACAGAAAAGATTTAAGATATGTAAAAAACAAATAGTAAATTGGCAGATGTAAATTGTACTTCATTAAAGTAATGTTATTACTTTATCAATAATTACATTAAATATAAATTAAATTAGCACCCCATTTAGAAGGCAGAGAATGGCAGAAGGCATTTCTTAAACAAGCAATCAGATCCAACTATGTACTTCTACAAGATACATACTTTTGAGCCAAAGACACAAATAAGTTGAAATTAAAAGAATGGAAGAATCTATACCATGCAAACAGTAACCAAAGAAAGCTGGAGTGGCTGTGGTAATATCAGACATAATAGACTCTAAGGCAAAAATTGTTACCAGAAACAAAGGACATTTTATAATGACAAAAAGATCAATCGATCAAAAAGGCATAACAATTATAAACATACATGCACCTCACAAGAGAGCCCTAAAATACACTTAACAAAATCTGACAGACCAAATGGGAGAAACAAAGAGTTCAACCATAATAATTATAGACTTCATTGCCCTACTTCAGATAATGAATGGAAAAACTGGACAAAAGATGAACAAGGAAATGAAGATCTGAGTAACACTGTAAGTCAACTAAGAGACAGCTATAGAAGACTATATTCAACAACAACAGAATATATATTCCTGTCAGGTGCACATACAACATTCCCCAAAACAGACCATACCTTGGGCCACAAAACAATTCCCAGGATTGTTAAATGATTAAAGTAGTATAAAGTATGTTCTCTAGCCACCATGGAATTAAATTAAAAATTGCAACAGAAATGTGGGAAATACACAAATATGTAGAAACGAGACAACTCACTCATAAGTAACCTATGAGTCAAAGAATAAAACAAGGAAAAATTAAAAAGTATTTTGAAATGAATGAAAATGAGAAACATACGCCAATTTATGGGATGGAGCTAACGCAGTGCTTAAAGGGAATTTACAGCTGTAAATGCTTTTAGTGAAAAAGAAGAAAGGTCTAAAATCAATAACCTAAACTTTCCCCTTAAGAAACTAAGAAAAAGGGGCCCCTGGGTGGCTCAGTGGGTTAAGCCTCTGCCTTCAGCTCAGGTCATGATCCCAGGGTCCTGGGATCCCTGCATCAGGCTCTCTGCTCAGCAGGGAGCCTGCTTCCCCCTCTCTCTCTGCTTGCCTCTCTGCCTGCTTGTGATCATCTCTCTCTCTCTGTCAATAAATAAATAAAATCTTTTTTTAAAAAAGAAACTAGGAAAAGACAAGCAAATATCACCCAAAGCAAGTAAAAGAAATAATTTAATAAAGCTTATGGCAGAAATAAATAAAATACAGAACAGGGGAAAAAAATAGAGAAAAATCAATGCAACCAAGACCTGGCTCCTTAAAAATACAAACAAAACACAAAACGGATAGACCTTTAGTTAGACTGACAAAGAAAAAAGAGCTCAAATTAGTAAATCGGGAATGAAAGTTGGGATATTACAATTGACCTTACGGCAATAAAAAGGACATAGAAGAAACAGAAAAACTCCCCTAAAAACAAATATAACAGTTATCTACAAAATGGAGTTATATTTTCTTACTATAAACAAATATTTCTGAAGACTAACCAAAAATTCAGGAAGGAAATAGTGCATTTTGCCTATAGGCAGATGAGACGGTCACATGCCTTCTTTTATTTATTTTGTTGTTAGGTTCCTCTCTGATTATCTAAATAGGATTAATGAAGAACCTTGCCTTTTCTCATAAATGTACTCAGAAGACTAGCTCATTTTATGGGTATAAAGGAGTAAGTGTTTCACTTATTTCCAAAAGAACAGTGAAATCCACAAACTGGGGGAAATGGAAGACTTTCTTGCCATGGTGAACTATTACATTGTCTAACCGGCTCTGCTAACACAAGCCATAATCGCTGGAGTGACCCAGTCCCAGGGATGCACTTAAGAACTTACAAATCACAGCCAGCACCTTGCAGCCTTACTCATCTCCTGTTTATGGGCTTTTAGCAACCATTTACAAATCTATATACTTATGGAGTTTGTAGGAAATCATACATAGCCTGCTTATTTCATGAGAATAAAGGTTTTATACAAGTGTTTGGGTAAGTACCCAACTTCATAATTTTCATCATCTGGAGAATTAGTTATTTCACACTTGATCTTAGCCAAAAGGCCGAGAAGCGATTGAATTAGTTATTTCATATACTGGAGTTAAATTTGCAAATGGCAGTAAGACAAAGTTTCCATTGATCTATTTAGAAATATTTGTTAGAGAATCATATTTTTGAAAACAGGAGATACTAGGCACATAAAAATCCTAGAAAATAAAAGATCTTTGGTACTTGAGAAAGAAGCCTGATTGAGTGAACTGTTTGGCAGATATTTTAAGACCCTGTAGGTGACATCAAAACACAGTTGTATTTTGAGTCCATTAATAAGTAATGTGTTCTTGCTAGACGCACAGCAATGTCTCAGGGAATCTACCTGTATTCACCTGGTCCTGCACTGTCCAGTAAAATAGTGCTAGCCACGTTTGGCTACTGAGCACTTGAAATGTGGCTAGTCCTAATTAAGATGTATTGGAAGTGTAAAACACCCTGTACTCCAAAGACTTAGTACAAAAAAAAATAATAATCTCAATTATTTTATACTGAGTATATATTGAAATATTTTGAGTATATTCAACTGAGTCAAACATTATTAAAATTAATTTCACCTGTTTCTTACTTTTTTTTCTTTTTACCTTTTTAATGTGGCTACTAAATAATTTAAGTTTACATATATGTAGCTCCTATTGTACTTCTCTTGGACAGTGATAACCTGGTGTATTATGGATAACTTGACCTGTCCAAAGGGAGGATGCTGGATTTGGCATCACAAATAAGCAGGAATGCCAGGAAGGCCTGCAGAAATTTTCTTCCTGAAAATTCATTATAGAGAATTTTAGGAAAATGGAGTCAGGTTTTTCCATCATTTCTTAAAGCTGGCAATGTTCAGAAGACCAAAGAGGTAACTAATCGGTTAAAAAACAAAAACCAAACAAACAAATAGGCTATTGTGTAAAGGAGTGCCCAAGTCTGGGTGTGATTATAGCCTGATTCAACTCCTGGAAAGTATGTTTGATAATGTTCCAGTTTACGGCCTAATGACCAACATTACTAAATTACCCCTTCTGTGCCTTGGTGCTATATTTATGAGTTCTTTTAGTGACTGAAAAGTTAAGAGAGGCCTTTAGCACCCCTGACCCATATTAGACCCATATTCTGGAGCCATCATGGCCTAGATTTAGACTAAGATGAGCCTAGGGAGATTTCTTCTCTGGAACTTCCTTGGGTTTGAGTGGAGTCCAGTAGAAGTTCACCCTGGGGCAGGTACTCCAGGGACTCTGTGATCCATCTGGAAGATCAAATGGGCACTACCTTTGACACAGTCACCAGGGAAACTAGCAAAGGTCTGTTCTTTGTACCTCTAGGTGCCCTCTGCCGTATACTCACCCAACATGCACTTACACACCCCAGGCAGAATTAGGAAGATTGTGTAGACTTGGTAACCCTGATTTTATTCAAGCTTATAATAGTTATTGTATTACAAGTAAAACCATTCAAGTGGATTAAAGAAAATATCTAAAATAGAGAAAAGAGGAGCACCTGGTGGCTCAGTTGGTTAAGTATCCGACTCTTGATTTGGGCTCAGGTCATGGTCTTAGGGTTGTGAGATCAAGCCTGCGTTGGGCTCTCTGCTGAGCATGGAGCCTGCTTGTGAGTCTTTCCCTTGCCCTCTGCCCCTGCCTCCTCCTCTCACATGCTCTCTCTCTCACTCTCTTTAAAATAAATAAATAAATAAATAAATAAATAAAAATAAAATAGAGGAAATATTTTTTTAATTCAGAGAGAAATAAAACTAAATTCAAAACATACTTATTCATCCAGAGTAGTACCAACACCAAAAACAACCCTATTAACAGTTACATAATATCCATTCTGGTCCTTCTTTGGATAAACTTGCATAAAGGCGAATATGTGTGTTTTTTTATTTTTACCAAGTGATCATTCATTCATTCATTCATCACTGTGCTTATCTGGATATACACAGCCACAGTCCCTGCCATCATGAAGGTCCTTTTTCTAGGAAAAGGGGATTTTAAGCTTCTTTTGAAACTTTTTTTTTTTCAATCTCAACAGAGTCTCAGTATGCATGTAGTCACATATAAATCAAAGAAGTGATGTTTTCGTAGCAGAACCTAATTTCATGGTTTCTAGTTGGTAATATTTATTTTGAAATACTAATTTGTTTATTCTCCTCTCTATGCCCACATCCCCTCACACCTCTCCCCAGTCCAAGCAGGCGCAGAGCTGGATGTCTCTTTGCCCAGGGAGGTTTTGCCGAGCAGACAGGAGAAGTTGTTCTCAAGCACTTTCACCTTTTGAAGTCAGAAAGTGAGTTCATGGGCCCCACCCCACCTCTGGAATCAGAATTTCTAAGGGTAAAGCCCAGACACTCTTTCAACAAGTTCTTGGGCAATGAGTGTACACACTAACTGAGAGAAGCTGAGTTAGGGATTAGGGGAAGGATTCCAGAGGCAGAATAGTGTGCCTCACGCTCTTAAGAGTAAGGAGGAAGACAGGGAGCCAGTCCCCAGGAACACAAAAGCCTCCAAAGCTCTACCTGGAAGGTGTTGAGATCTCAGGTGAGGTTCCCTGTGGGTCTAGCCTACTGCACTCCAAAAGGCCTTATGCTGACTGAGATACTCATTGTGGTACAGAGCCAAATGAAGTCGCATCTTATTTATTTATTTCATTTTATTATTTTTTTTAATCTTCATTTTTTTAAGGTCAGGCCCTGCTATGACTCACTTTGGAAAACTAGACTTGGATCCCTGCAGCCATTACAGCTGCCTAGAATCCAACACAGAGATGCAGAATTGGAGTTTGGAGTGGGTGTGGCTACAATGAAGAGGAAGGAGTAGGGGTCGACCTCTGGGATCTTGCTCAAAATCTCCCTCTCCACCCACCTCCTACCACACACCTGGCACAGGGCTTCCTGTAAGCAAGGCAGAATGTCTAGAAAAGGGCAGCAGACTCAGATACTTTCAATGACAGCCAAGTAACAATGTGCCAAGGTTAAAAGTGTTAAGTCGTATCATAACTTGGGTGTGCAGAGAAAATGTATGCCTTAGGTTGCTTACCTGCAAGCAAACCTGGAGATGTGTTTTTTGGTTTTGGGTTTTTGTTTTTGTTTTTTTTTTTTGCCACTCACCCATATGGAAGTTTATCTGTGGGATAACTACCTAGAAGTAGAAATGCTGAGTAGTTAACCTTATATATTTTCTTAATTTTTAAATTTTTTAGAACTTTTAATCCCCTTCACCCATTTCTCCCATCACCTAACCTCTCTAATTCATTTAGTATAATGGCTTTGAGGTCCATCCATGTTGTCATGAATGACAAATTTTCATTTCATTTTTTATGACTGAATAATATTCGTGTGTGTGTGTGCACGCATAGTGCACGCGCATGGGCGCTACAATTTCTTTATCCATTCATCCATTGATGGACACTTAGGTTGTTTCCATATCCTGCCTATTGTAAATAATGCTGCAGTGAACATGGGAGATACATGCATCTTTTCAAATGAGTGTTTTGTTTTCTTTACATAAATACCCAGAAATGGAACTGCTGGATCGTGTGGTAGTTCTATTTTTAATTTTTTGAGGAAACTCCATACTGTTTTCCGGAGTGGCTGCACCAGTTTACATTCCCACCAACAGTGCATGAGGGCTCCCTTTCTCTGTATCCTCCCAATACTTGTTATTTTTTGCTTTTTTGATAGTAGCCATTCTAACAGGGGTGAGCTGGTATCTCATTGTGGTTTGATTAGCATTTCCCTGATCACTAGTGATGTTGAGCATCTGTTTATGTACCTATTGGCCATCTGTCTTCTTTGGAAAAATGACTATTCAGATATTCTGCCCATTTTTAAATCAAAAAAAATTTTTTTTTGCTGTTGAGTTGTATAATTATATATTTTGGATATTAACCCTTTATCAGATATATGACTTGCAAATATTTTCTCTCATTCAGTAGGTTGCCTTTTTATTTTGTTGATGATTTCCTTTGCTGTGCAGGAGCTTTTTAGTTTGATGTAGTCTCACTTGTTTATTCTTGGTTTTTTTTTTGCTTTTACTTCTGATCTCAGATTTAAAAAATCATCACCATGATATGAAGTGTGCTGACGATTCACAGACCTGTACCCCTGTGGCAAATAATACATTTTATGTTAATGAAAATAATTAATAAAAAAAATCAACACCAAGACCTATGTCAGGGAACTTACAAGTTTTATGGTTTCAGGTCTTACATTCAAGTTTTTAATACATTTTGAGTTAATTTTTGTATATGGTATAAGGTTATCATCTGGTTAAATTTTTTTGCATATGGCTGTCCAGTTTTCCCACCACCATTTACTGAAGAAACTACCCCTTTCCCATTGTATATTCTTGCCTTCTTTAATCATAAATTAATTGGCCATATATGGATGGGTTTATTTCTAGACTATCTATTCCAAACCATTGATCCCTGTGTCTGTTTTTATGCCAATACCATACTGCTGTAATAACTATAGTTTTGTAATACAGTTACAGTTACAGTCAAAATCAGGGAATATGAGACATCCAGTTTTTTTGTTGCTTCTCAAGATTGTTTTGGCTGTTCAGGGTCTGTTCCAGCTCCAAACTTTAGGATTGTTTGTTCTATTTCTGTGAAAAATGCCATTAGAATTTTGATAGGGATGTCACTATATCTGTAGATTGCTTTGGGGCAAGGCCCAAATCCAGCTACTCAAGGTCAAAATCCAGGTACCAGGAAGAATCATTTTATGAGATTAGAGTAGGGCTTCTCAAATGTGGGTTTGCATCAGAATCACCTGGAAGGCTTGTCAAAACAGGGAGAGCTGGGCCCTCCTGTGTCCTCCCCTTTTCAGTTTAGGATCAGTAGGTCTGGGATGGAGCTCAAGAATTTGCATTTCTAACAAATCCCAGGTAATGCCAATAATGCTGGTCCAAGGACCACACTTTGAGAACTACTAGAACCAACTGTGGCTACCTTCCATTGCTTGCCTTGACCAGATGTATTTGCAAAGGTCTTCTGGGTTCAGATCAGAGCTGAACTCATTTTCCGTCTGCTTTTATTATTATTTTTAAATTAAATTTAATTTTTTTCGGTAATTCATAATTCATTGTTTATGCACCACACCCAGTGCTCCATGCAATACGTGCCCTCCTTAATACCCACTACCATCCATCTGCTTTTAAACTAGAACTGGCTGTGCATTACAACCATCTAGGGAATTTTTTTTGGAAACTGAGAAGTTTACTGGGGCTTTAGTTACCATTTAAGGTAGTGGCTCAACCATGGGTACAGAGTTGCAACACCTAAAATCCTTTTAAAGAACATCTAAGCCTGGCTCCATGCCAGACCAATTACCAGAACCTCCAAGGGCAGTAGGCCTTGGGTTGTTTTGTTGTTCTGTTTGTTTTTAATAATACACTTTTTATTTCTTAGAGCAGTTTTATGTTTACAGAAAAATTGAGTAGAAAGTACAAAGAGTTCCCATATACCCCCTCCTCTGTCCCCACGGTTCCCCTACTATTCATATCTTGCATTGGTGTGGTGCATTAACTACAGCTGAAGAACGCTGATGAATTGATGACTATTGGTACGTTATTAGTAACTAAAGTCCATAGTTTACATCAGGGTTCACTCCTTATGTTGTACCGTTCTCAGGTTTTACCAAATGCATTTCACACCACAGTTTCAGCCTTGGCATTTTTAAAGATTTTATTTTATTTATTTATTTATTTATTTATTTATTTGTCAGAGAGAGACAGAGAGAGAGGCAGAGTGGCAGGGAGAGGCAGAGAGAGAAGCAGGCTCCGGGCCGAGCAAGGAGCCCAACACGGGACTCGATCCCAAGACCCTGGGATCATGACCAGAGCCGAAGGCAGTGGCCCAACCCACTGAACCACCCAGGCGTCCCAGCTTGGCATTTTTATTTATTTTTTATTTATTTTTTATTTATTTATTTTTTTTATAATTTTATTTTTTATAAACATATATATATATTTTTTTTTTCCCCCCAGGGGTACAGGTCTGTGAATCTCCACGTTTACAAACTTCACAGCACTCACCATAGCACATACCCTACCCAATGTCCATAACCCCCCCTCTCCCAACCCCCCTCTGCCCAGCAACCCTCAGTTTGTTTTGTGAGATTAAGAGTCACTTATGGTTTGTCTCCCTCCCAATCCCAACTTGTTTCATTTACTCTTCTCCTACCACATTAACCCCCCATGTTGCATCTCCTCTCCCTCATATCAGGGAGATCATATGATAGTTGTCTTTCTCTGATTGACTTATTTCGCTAACCAGCTTGGCATTTTTAAAAGACACCCCAGGAGATTCATTGGTCCAGCCAAGCTGAGAACGACTGATTTAAAAATTATCAAGGTCAAGGAACAAAATAACTGGGTACTTTCCCATGTCTATTATTTTTAAGATTTCCTCATTCAGTTCCAAATAACGATCGACAGCAAAATAAATAGGGACCAGGGGGTCAATTTGGAGTAAAAAACAGCAAAGAAACATACCCAAATAAAACCACTCTCATATTATTTACCAATCAGATTGGCAAAGGTCAAAAAGTTTGACACACATTACTTTGGAAAGTATTTTCAGATACTGCGGGTGGAAGGGAATTTGGTAAAACCTCTGTGGGGGAGCACTGTGGGAATATCAACCCAAATTACAAATGCACTAACTTTTGCATCCACCAATTCCACTTCTAGAAATATATCCTATGGATAATGTGTAAACGGACATATGTGTCTCTGGTATCATGTGCAAGTTTCTTTATGGCAAAATTATTTGTAATGGTGTAAGACTGGTAATAACTTGACTGTCTGTAAGTTAAGGGCTGGTTAAATAGATGATGGAAAAACTGAACTGGGGCTCCTGGGTGGCTCGGTGAGCTAAGCCTCTGCCTTCGTTTCAGGCCATGATCTCCGGGTCCTGGGATCGAGTCCCACATCAGGCTCTCTGCTCAGCAAGGAGCCGGCTTCCCTCTCTCTCTCTCTCTGCCTGCCTCTCTGCCTATTTGTGATCTCTCTCTCTCTGTCAAATAAATAATTAAAATCTTTAAAAAAACACAAAACTGAATATACACTGAGACCCTATATAGAAAGAGAAGGCTCTTTAGGAACTATTATGCGAAGACCTTCAACAAATAAGCAAAACATGTAAGGTGCAAAACAGTGTATAATATTTCACCATTTGTGGAAAAAAGGAGGGATGGAAAGTAAATATATATATTAACTTGTGGTGTAAGTATGGAATTATATTGGAACAATCTACAAGAAACTAGTAATGTTAGTTGCCTTGATTTGGGGTAGCTGGGTCAAGTGTTGCAATGAGCATCCTCTTATACTTTTTGAATTTTGAATCAAGAGAACATATTACATTAAAAAGAATTTTTTTTTAACATACCTACCCTTAGGTCCAACAATTTCACTTTTAGGAACTGCGCCTATGGGGAAAACATTAAATGACTGGGTAAATTTTCAATGATAAATATTATATATTTTAAATATTGTAATATTTGTAACATCAATAGGGAAAAATTTGTAAGTTTTTAATATTATGTTTTCATTTATAATATGGAAAAATAGAAAAGAACTTATATGTTCCAAAACAGGATTGATTATAAAAACAGTGCTGCTGGGGCGCCTGGGTAGCTCAGTGGTTAAGTGTCTGCCTTCAGCTCAGGTCATGATCCCAGGGTCCTGGGATCAAGCCCTGCATGGGGCTCCCTGCTTGGCGGGAAGCCTGCTTCTCCATCTCCCACTCCCCCTGTTTATGTTCCCTCTCTGGCTATCTCTCTCTCTGTCAAATAAATAAATAAAATCTTTAAAACAAAACAAAACAAAAAAAACAGTGCTGCTTTCAAATGATGAAATTCTCCATAGTCATTTAAACGATCTTGGAGAGGGGCGCGTGGGTAGCTCAGTGGACTAAGCGTCTGCCTTTGGCTTAGGCCATGATCCTAGAGTCCTGAGATTGAGCCCTAAGACAAGCCCCCAGACAGGCTCCCTGCTCTGCAGGGAGTCTGCTTCTCTTTTTCCCTCTCCTTCTGCCTCTGCCCCTCCCCCTGCTCATATGCTTTCTCTCCCTCTCTTTCTCTCAAATAAATAGATAAAATCTTAAAAAAAAAATTATCCTGGAGAAATGTATTCATGATGTAGAAAAATGTTGATGAGACTTTGCTGAGTTTTTAAAAGGCAAATTATAAGCACTGTATTTTGTCATTTTAAAGAAAATGTATAGGAAAAAAATTATAGGGACATAGAAAAAAAGTCTGGAATGTGGTTTACCAACATTTGGCAGTATTTCTCTGGTATCATTATGGTATTTCTAATCTTCTTTCAATTTATCTATATCTTCTGACTTTTTTTAAACAATGAACATGTATTATTATGATTAATGGGGGTGGGGGGAGCCAGGGCACAGATGTGGTCTCTAAAGAGCATTTCCTACTAAAAGGAAACAAGTGTCCTCAGAGAAATGGCTGATGCTCTGCTGACTACAGAAAGCAGGATAACTATCAGAGGAGTCAAATGGATTTAGGAGCCGATCTAAAGAGGTTCCCAAGGGCTAGCGATAAGAGAATGAATATGGGCTTCAGTAGAAGAATAACAGCAAAGGATTGAAACTCATCAAGTATGCATTAATGACGATTTTTTTTTTTTAATTTGTCAGAGAGAGTGAGCACAGGCAGACAGAGTGGCAGGCAGAGGCAGAGGGAAAAGCAGGCTTCCCGCTGAGCAAGGAGGCCAACGCGGGACTCCATCCCAAGACGGTGGGATCATGATCCGAGCCAAATGCAGCGGCTCAACCAATTGAGCCACCCAGGCATCCCACTAGTGACGATTTTAAAAGAATTCTCTTGCCTGGATCTATCATGCAATGGATAGCACATTGAACTTCTAAAAATAATTCTCTTTGGGGAGAAGTTAGGGATTCATTATTCTGAAAACTGATAAGTAAAAGAAACATTTAATCTGCCTATTCTACATAAATTGTACCTCAGGGTCACCCCTATTTGGTGAGGGGAGGTGTCTCTTTATAGAAGTGTTCCAGTTAATAAAATGAAGAAGGAATGGGGTGCCTTTGTGGCTCAGTCAGTTGAGTGACCGACTCTTGGTTTTGGCTCAAGGTCATGATCTCAGGTTCCTGGCATCTAGAGCTCAGAGTCAGGCTCTGAGATCAGCTAGTAGTTTGCTTTTCTCTTACTTCTCCCTGTCCCTCTCCCTGTGCCCTCCCTCTGCCCTTCTCCTCTCCGCCCATGCTCAGTGCTGGCATGCTCTCTCTCTCTCTCTCAAACAAATAAATCTTTAAAATGAAGAAGGAATGATAGAATATCACCATTTTGCAAACAATGAAACAGTAGATTTAGGTAATGATAACATTAACAGCAACCAACATTGCAATAAAAGAAAAATCAAATCATCCAATTCTTTAAAAAGTAAAAGAAAAAAAAAAGAACTAAAAAGTGTGGTGGGGATGAGGCTTCCACCCGCAGTATCTGAAAATACTTTCCAAAGTAATGTGTGTCAAACTTTTTGACCTTTGCCAATCTGATTGGTAAATAATATGAGAGTGGTTTTATTTGGGTATGTTTCTTTGTCAGCTTTTCTTCTTGGGAAAGTAGGGAAGGGGCATTGAAGACCTTGAGTAGCACTTGAACTGGTGTAGGGATGAAGGTCCTAAGGGTTTGACCCAGTGACAGCAGCCTTGGAATCAGCTGCAGCCTGAAGCTGATGATGAAGAAAGGAAAACCAAGAAGCTGGATTGAGCCTCGGGGGCTTAAAAGTTGCAAGGCCTTAACCTGTTGAACTTTTTTGAGCAACAACCCTGTAAACAATCATGAGTCCTTAACTCTGCAACTGAAGAGAAAAAAAAAAGAGCTGTTTTGCTCATTTAATAAACATGGGTTACACACACGACACTGTGCTCACTGAGGTAGGTTCCTAAAGACAGCAAAGACACATCCTTGCAGTCATGAAACTTCCAGTATTGTAAGAAGACTAAAAAAAACCCTCGATTTAGAAAGCAGTATTGCTGGTGTAACATTAAGGTAGAAGCATAACATACACAAGCAACATGGAAAACAGGAGGGGAATCTAAGTTTGTCTTCAGGAACCAGAGACTTCACAGAAGAAATAGCTTTTGAGATAAAATTTGAAGACTAAGTTGGTGTTTGCCAGGACGAGAGCCAGGAGCAAGCGGGTTTCAGAAAGAGGGAAAGGAATTTGCAAGACATAACATGAAACTACAAAGGCATATTCTGGGAACTACAAGTACCTGTTTTGCTGGAGCACAATGTAAGGGTCCTAGGACCTGTTCTCTAGCCTGCCATGAAGACGATAACTTACCTCCCTTATTCTAGACCTGGGACAAGGGGACCGCCTTAAGCATTCCTTTAAGTTTTTAAAACTGGTTTCCTGTTGGGAAAGGGACAGGACATCCCACTTAGAGGGGAGCTATGGATTGTGGGCCCGGCTGCATTTTAGAGCAGTTTTAAAATGCAGTCCAAGAGAGGCTGATAACAAAAAGGAAAAGTGAGAAGGTGTTTTATTTTTTTTAAGATTTTATTTATTTGAGAAAGAGAGCAAACGGTGGGGAGGGGCAGAGGGAGAGGGAGAAGCAGACTCCAAGCTACATGACTGGATCCCAGGAACCTGAGCCTGGACTCAGGATCTGAGCCGAAAGCAGACCCTCAACTGAGCCACCCAGGCGCCCGAAATTCGAGAAGGTTTAAGGCCCAACAGAAACCCTTGCTGTGAGTTGGCAACATTCTACTTCCTTCAATTATAGATCCTTGTAGAAGGAGGAAGATGAGTCAGTCAGAAATTAATGGTCTCAACTTTTTCTGCAGCGGTAAGGCTTTGTATCCACGGCAGTTTTAAATGGGCTACCTACCACCCAGCGTTTATTTCCAAACAAATCCTTTTCTCTTTATTTATTTATTGCTGTACAACGTAAGCGCTCATCTAAATAGGTAGTTTGATGCACTTATTTCAAAACTACTGATTATACGTAAAATACCATAATAGAAAAGGTTGCTGTTGAGTGCAGTGCTGGAGAGAAGTGACAAGAAATCAATTAGCATTACAGAATCGGTCCCAAAGCGTGTGCGGAAAACAGCAGTAGCTTGGTTCTAAACAAGCAAGGCCTGTGCCATACGTCTGGGATTGCACCGTACATTCTTCATAAAGATCGGCTGAGCGACTTTACAGAGCCGTGCTCCCACGCCTCTCGACACGCTCACGGAGGAGCTTCCCGTTTCTCCGACAGTCACTTCCCCTTGCTTGGGGGGTGTGGAGGGGGGGCTCGAGATCAGGTTACACAAGCTCGACCCCTGGCCACCGCGCCCTGCCTGGCTCGAAAGACGCGTGAGCGGCTAGCACCCGGTCTCTGCGTCCGCGGGAGCCTCGCGAGGTCGCGGACCACCTGCCGGCGAGCGATGGGTAGGACACAGGCACCAGAGCCAGGGGGCAGTCTTCAGCCCGCGCACGTAGCGCCGGAGGGGCCAGGGAAGGCCCCGCCCTACTCTCCGCCCCCTTCCTCGCTCCGCCAGGTGCGCGTGCGCCGCAGCCCCGCCCGCCGACCCGCCTGGCTCCTATCCCGCTCGGCGGCAAGCGCCTGGTTCTTAACTCCCTTCAGCGGCCTCGCACACGCGCGGTTCCAGCCCCGGCCTCCTCCTCGTCTGCCCGGCGGTGGGGCCATGGCGTGTCGGTGGCGGCCCGAGGCTGGCGTCGGGGCCCGCGGCGCGCTGGCGCTGCTGGCGCTGGCTCTGAACGTGC